>NC_090929.1:100853270-102267687 GCF_040938575.1 Ambystoma mexicanum
AAATCCATTAGGAGCAATTTCATCTGGCAACATTGCACCTTTTGTGTAGCACAGGTTTGACAGGTAGCTGCAGAAGACACAAATATATAGATCTGGAGACCTCTGATGATGGAGCCCTGCCATTTTGAAAAACATATTTGTGTTTTCAGTTTGAAAATCAAATGGAAAATTATCAAAAAATCAAAGGGTAAAACAGGGGGTGCTGTGAAAACCTAGGTTTATAGTGCCACCTAGTTGCAAGTTGGGATTGCATGGAATATTGATGGCTTGATGTACTCAGAAATGTCTGCATAGGTTGAATAACCAATATTGGCCCCACACAGAGCTCCATATGTTCTGGGTGTGTTACATTCCAACGAGCCTTGTATGCAATTTAAGAAATCCGTAGAGTAGGGAAGGAATAAAAAGGACCCTTTCCATGATGCTTTACATCACTGGAAATTTCAGATTGAAACAAAGACTGCACAGTTTCCTGCATGGAGGTAAAATGAGGTTAGAGAACAGACTCTTGGATGGTCTGCAAGGTCCTGACTTCTGCCAGGTTTAAAGAAATTCACTGTTGCTTTAACAAAATGTATGAATTTGGTTTCTCAACAGTGATATGCCTTTAAAAAAAAACAATGGATGGAGGCATCTTTATTTATTTATTTAATTGTTTATTTTTATAACGCACCTAATACCGTAACACACGGATCCAGGATTGGAACCCCTGTTGCTCTTTGGTTTTTAAGCACGGATCCGGGATTCGAACCTCTGTTGCTCTTTGGTTTCTAAGCACGGATCCGGGATTCAGACCTCTGTTGCTCTTTGGTTTCTAAGCACGGATCAGGGATTAGAACCTCTGTTGCTCTTTGGTTTCTAAGCACAGATCCGGGATTCGAACCTCTGTTGCTCTGCATGGTCTTGCTTCTAAGACCAGCGCGTTGCTTGCTCCACCGTTTCCTTGTAAGGTCTGTATTTTCTCGAAAGTTATAAAGCAACCCTGAAGTACAGGGGGGCTCACATTAGTAACTAATTGCATAAATGCACATTCAGAATGCTATTTTATTTAAATTTGTATTAAGTTGAAGAAGCAGAATCCAGAGAAGGAATTCTTCTCTAGAGCCAGCTAAGTGGCCCAGCACAGAAGATTACTCTGACAATAGGCATATAAAGTCCATTTGAATTTTAGTGAAACAGGTTTCCTGAGTGACAATCTGAAGGGAGTTCAAGTGATCACAATAGCAGGGGTTAGCAAAATGTGTCTCTCTTTCGATCAATTCGACTACAACTATCATGATCCTTCACCATTGACTCAGATGGCCAAGGCCGGTGGGAGGTGTAGTCCACAAAATCTGGAGAGCTAAAGGTTGCAGACCTCTGCTTTATGGCAAAGAATTGCTGCACACAAGGTGTTAGAAAGATTCTTTAATGGTTTAGGAGCAGCAGAGCGCTGTACAGGTCACAGACCATGGAGCAAAACACTTGTAGCGCGAATTTAACGTGTAATCAAGCAAATATTAGCAATATTTGTCTGAGTGCAATGTCCATATGGTTGAATTCAAGTTGCACGCAGGTGTTGCTGGAAGAGCCAGGCCTACAGTTCTTTCATAAACTGAAGGAAGCTTGGATCAGTCATCAAGGTCAGAGAAAATGGTGCGGACAAGAACTTGAACTATGAACTGAAAGCATACTTCACCTGTATGATATGTCCCTTTGATTTTTGCATGATTCAATGAGGTTTCCACAGGGTTTCTTGAAGAAATTCTGGGATCCCTCTAGGTGATCAACGAGAAAATGTTTTTCACAGCACAGTTTTATATTATTTTTGTAAGATTTCCTCTGGAATTGTCCAGCAATTTTTTTTCTCTCCTAATTCTAATAGGATTTGTGTTAGATTTCTACTGGCGTCTAACTGTGGTATGACTTCCACTGAGAACCCTGCATGCATCCCATAGTGGTCCAGTTAATACCCTGAGATAGCTCAGTGAGTTTGATGCTCTCTTCTGGGATCTGTGTTTAAAGGGCAGGTATTAGGTTTGACTTCCAACTGTGCTGCCCCTACCTTACATCATTCAGAAGCAAGCCTTTTCAGTACTGTTAGTTGTAGCGGCTGTTAGTCAAACTGCCAGTAAGTTATGAAATACATGGTAATATATGGGATAAACTACCCCCGAGCGTACGTTGTAAGGATGTTGCATATGGGTTTCATGACGAAATATATATATGTATGGCCAGAGAACTCAGAAATGACTTGGAATATCCTTTGTATGTATGGTAGGGGGTATTTTATTGCTTATAAGACATGGCCACACACTGCCATTGCCTTTAATACTTTGTCTCTGTACAATATATTGTAAGAGATCTTCAATTTTCTGATCCATATAATCAATATAGAATCTATTTGGATTTGGAACTGGTTTGTGCTATTAAAGCCTAATTTGTGTTTGTAGGTTGACTATGCATTAGAACCGAGAGTGTACTCTCTGGCAGGAATTGACAAGAAGCATTGTTATGTTTAATATTTTGTATATTTGTATGGAAGCGAGTCGGAATTAATATCATTCTGATTGTTGTACTCTTTGGTTGAAAACGGAAAAAAAAAGAATAAAAAAAAACCCAAATCTATTTGGATTTTAATAAAGCAAAAATGCAGCTCCTAATGTATTGCAGAAAAATAGTCCAAGCAGTTCAATAAAATGTATCGAACAAAAGTTTTGATTTTGTGCTTTAAAGTAAGTAACATGCATATTCTTGATCACATGTTTTAAGCACCAACATTGCACGAATTAAACATTCGAGCATGCACAGTGCCTTGTCAATTAATGGCTGTAAATTGACACAGAAAACTAATCTGCAAGCAAGGAATTTGAAAAGCTTGTCAAGGCTTTAATTAGTACTGCAGTAACAGCTGCAATACTCTCTACTGGCCCAGGCAGCAGGCATTGTGATGTCATAATAGAAGTGTAATAACTGCTTACAGAGCACTTGCGATTTCATTTTATTGTTACAGGTTAGTCGTGATGCACAACTGCCCTGTAATAAGAAATTTATGTCCATGCTTTTAGTGAAAGCTTTTTTATATTGTAAGAGCCATTACTGTTATACTCCGACTTTCCTACAGGAAATTCACATACATATGTCCTATGACCCTGCCAGTAGGATTTCCTCTGAGGTTTCTACCTGCTTTCCCACTAGAAAACCTCAGGATGAATTTAGAGAGGCATGGTTGCATGTTTTTATTTTTGTTTATTTTTTAGAGGGTCAAATGGTTTTAGGAGTTTTGGGTAGTTTTGAAGGACACGTGTGTAAATGTAGAAGTCTATTGGTTTGGCACATGTGTAGAGAAATGCAAATAAACTGTCAAGTCCCACAATTGAAAGCCATCCTTGTGTCTAGGGACTAGGATGGTTGCTTTGAATGTCAACAAATTATGTTTGTGTGTCCTGTCATTTGAGATATACAGTTCACATCCAGGCTTACATGTGTGAAAGATAGGAAGATAGGTTATTAGTCACTGGGCTGTTTTTTGCCAATATTCTTAAGTAGAAAAATGTTAAGAGGGTACTTCAGTGATGACACAGGGAAGCCAGGCAGGGGTGAGTATCTTCTTTACTGTGTTACAGGGTTCGAGGATAATAAATAGCAGATAAGTACAATAGGACCTCAGGTACAGCAAGACATAGGAGACATCCACCGGCATCCACTCGGTCCAGTACTCTACTTCCAAAGGCCTCTCAAGGAACACTCACACACAAACACTCTCTCAACGTTCTTCAGATTATAGACAACAGAATAGGCACCAGGTCACTCCCCCAAGTAAGCGTGCATGGTGGGCCCCGGGCACCCTCATCTGCACACCAGGCTTGGAGGATATCTCAGGGGCAATGCGTCAGTCCTGGAAGGAAGACAACGCATAGCAACACAGGTTTGAATCCTGGACTCATGCTTAGAAACTGGTCTCCAGTATTAAGCACGTTATAAAAGAACAATTATAATAAAAGAACAATTATAACACACTTAGAAAAGTCAGCTAAGGAGAACAAGGGCTATGTTAGCATCTTCTACCATTCAGGAACGCCTGGCTACCTGTTCTGCATGAATCCACTCAGAGCACTAGTGGGATGAATAGGTCAGGGTCCTCAATGCTCGGCTTATCTGTGGTGTAGCCGATCAGCTCGATTGTGTGAGGTTCCGTGCAGGATAGGCCTGCAGGAGGTGGTGGTACATGCGGAATTGGAGCGAGAAAGCTACATCCATCTTGGGCAATTTCCGTAAGAAGTTAAGTTGTCTGATAGGGCAGAGGATTTGGGGTTAATTGGGCTCTAGAAGTGCTTTTGTTTGGAAAGAGTAGAATTTGATCAGATTTTAGGGAAGTTTCGCTCAGTGAGTTACACCCTCAGTCCCGGCTTGTGTTAATGTGTTACTCTTCATTTGCAGGTTAGTGCCTCATTTCAGTGTTTATCGTGGGAGGAATCTGGCATGAAGCGCTAGATAGAAATTAAAATAGTGTATTGTACCCGAGACTAGCATCGGACAGGTCCCTGGCAGCGCATTTCACAGAGATGAGAACTTAAATACCCTGTCTCTATGAAGAGATCAAAATAATGTCCATCACTGTCTAAAAGAAGGAAATGGAAGTTGAACCAGGGCTGTCACACTTAAAACAAAATCATGACCCTGCGATGATTTGCGCCTCCCGATGCAGCTGTTCGCAATAGGCGCAGGGGGAGGACCCTCATTTCTGCGCAGCAAGAGCATGTTTATAAATTTGGGATGTGATTTTAAATGCAGAGAAATGCTGCCTGATTTGCGCCAATGTGCAAAAGGGCTGGGGGAAGGGCAACATAATGAGCGCATCCAAGATGCGCTCATGCAGAGGACCTTTGTAAATTGGACTTTTCCTTTTCTTAGCACAATCTGGTAGAGCATCTCATCACTTGAGCAGACATTTGTTTTGAGAATCTGGCCCTTTGTCTCTGTGGGCAAGAGTTGCATTGTCAGGTGACCATTTGCCGGAGTTTCCCCAACTGTTCCTGACAGCAACTTGACCATAGAAAAACACAGATGTCTTGAATGAGGGTCTCTGGAAGGCCTTGTAAGTGAGATTCAGACCTGGCTGCAGGGCATGCAATTGTGTTTATTTTCTATTTTTGGTAATTATTACTGTGCGTGCATACTGTCATATTGCCTTGATGCTCACATAAGAAACAGTAGTTCATTTTAATCAGTGTGTTACCATATTGAGGGTCAAAATTGTGTGTATTCTCTGCACCAGGAGATAATAAAAAAAGTACATTATTTATCTGTACTAGCTTTGCAAACTGACTTGTTTTAAAATATTACAATGTTATAATGAGCGCTTCAAATACAAATTGTAATCATAACAAGAATTTGACTTTCCTTAAAGGACAAAGGCAATCATCAAAAAATAGAGTACCCATATAATTTATTTTCTGATAGAAGGCTATCAATCCAAGATAGACAGTCATACACACACTCATATCGTACTCTTCCAACACACCATTGTGAGATGGGGGGGGTGAAAATAGCACAAATGAGGGTTCATGGTTGCTTTACATAACATCAAAGAGCCTTTTAGGGTATATAAGAAAGACCAGCAAGATGTATATTTGACAAATATGTCTGTGATGAAACAGCTAAATGCTAGGTTTTTATTATTTTTCACAACACTCCCCCTAACATTGTAATGATTGTAACCATGATCAGTATATACTCATTCAGTCAGCCTCATTTAGGATATGTGGACACAATGGCTGCATCATCTGTCACTTTTTCATGACTTTAGGAGCTGTGAAGAATTTTAGAAGAGGAGAGGCTGGGTCTCAGTTTAAGGATGGCTGCATGCGTGATCAGTCACCAACGGACAGACACCCTTAGAAAATTATATACACAATGAATTAATCTTTTGTAACGCACCAGTCACTAGCCTCTAAGAAGGGGACCAGGATTTGAACCTGTGTTGCCTGCATTGTCTTGCACCCTAGACAAACGTATTGCCTCTAGATATCCTCTTATCCCCTAGTTATGTATGTATTCATTTATTTTATCATTTATAAAGCACACTAAACCCTGAGGCATCAAGGCGCTGGTTACAAGAGTTGAAAACATTACAGACATTGCAATATCAAATGGGAACAATAGGCAAAATAAATATAGGTTGATTGTCTGTGTGATAGGTTCTTAATGAGTACACCCACGTTGCGACATTACAGTCTCACGAGGAGAGATAATAAATACAAGTTGAAAAGTTCTTGATGGGTGCACCTCCTCTGCAACTCATGGGAGAATAGCAGCGTTTTCAGATCCTTGCAGATATCCCAGTAGGATTGCTCCAACTTAGAGTCAGTGGGAGGGTGTTCCAGTTCTTGGCGGCAAGAACCGGAAGCTCAAACCACCTGATCTTTGCAGCCTAAATCTTGGGGTGGTAAGGCGGTGCGTGTAAGAGGACTGGGTGCTTTTTTAAACTTTAGTGCGAGGTTTTTTGGGGCTGTGTTCGAGATACATTTGTGTGTGATGGCTAGTGTTTTGAACAGAATGCTTCTGAACCGGTAGACAATGTGCATTCCTTAGAGCTGGCGACATATGATCTTCTTTTGCAATGTTCAGAGCGGACCATAATGCATTATTTTGTATAATCGGCAGCCTATTAATATTTCAGGCTGTTGTACATGCAAATAAGGCATTGCAAGAGTCCATCCTGGAGCCCGTAAGTGCTCTAGCAATGGTGAGGAAGCTGTCGGTGGAGAGATAACGTCTGCTGCAGGCATAGCTTAGCTTAGTAGCGTAGGCCTCCGATGAGGTGATAGCAATGACTTGCCAGGTTAGTGACAAAGTACAGTCTATGTAGACCCCAGGTGTTTTGACATCTCCTGAGACTGGAATTGTGATGCAATCAATGTTCAAGGGTTTGTAGGTTCCATCCAGCTTGTTTAGGAGGGATTGTGATCCAACCAGGAGTAACTCTGTTGGTTTGGTACACCGAGCTCAGCATGGTGGAGTCGGAGATGTAGAAGCCGATGACGGGTTAAAGTACCTGAGAATCATCAGCGTAGTATGTGTAGGATATCCCCTGGGCATCAAGGAGGTCAAGGAGTGGTTTGTTGAAGATATTGTACAAAGTTGGTGACACACCAGAGCCTTGTGGCACACCACAAGTGACAGGGGTTGGAGAAGCTGATGTGTTGAGGAAAAGACTCTCGTAGTTCTATTGGACAGAAAGGAGGATATTCAGACGAGTGTTTCGGGGGAAAAGTGGGCTGCAGAATAGAGGTGTTGGCATAAGACTTGGTGATCCACCAGATCAAAGGCGACTGATAGGTCGGGGAGCAGGAGGAGGGCTTTTTTTGCCTGAATCTTTGGATTCATCGAGTTGATTTTTTAAGCCAAGTAGAGGAGATTCAGTGCCATGGCCAGGTCGAAAATCTGATTAGCGCAGGCCCAGGCAGTTGTTGGAATCAAGAGGCATTTGGATCTGTAAGTTGCTTGCTCCGTCCAAACGTTTGAGGAGGAATGGGACAGTTGTGATGGGGCTGTAGTTCATGGGGATGTCTGGGACTAAGGTGCTTTTTTCAGTAGAGATAGAACCCAGGCGTCTTTTAAGTTAGCTGGTACTATGCCAGAAGTGAACGAGGCATTCATAAGAGTGGAGATCAATGGTGCCAGTGCTCCCGTGCAGTCTTTGATGACTGTTGCAGGGCAGATGTCACCTTGGCATCTAGAGGGCTTGAGCCAATTGATGATTTTGCTAACATCCATCCCTGAGATGGATTTGAACTCAAATATGGGGACATTATGCTAAGAGGCTAGGAGATTTGGGTGGTCATCTGAGGCGGTCAGTTTGCCTTTCCTAAGAATCTTTTTTTTATAGTTTGGAGATTTTGTATCTTTATGCACCAGGTGATGGTGTTGGTGCAGTTGCTAATGGGGGGGTACTGGGGACTGGGGTTCTAGTTGCCTCAATATGGCAAAGAGCTCCCTAGTGCTAAAGGTGACTTTAGCAATTCTGGCATTGTTTGTGGAGCTTTTGGCTTGGAGTATTGGTTGTTTGTAGGCCTTAGTTATGGAGGTGAATTGAGCTTTGTTGTGCTGTGTTCAGCCATTCCTCCAGGTGGTTTCTGTCATACGTTTAGTTATACGGAGTGTTTTGAGATCAGGGGTGAACAAAGTGTTGAGGTGGGTGGTGGATTTGGCATTGACTATGACCAAGGGGGCTACAGTGTAAATGGCAAGCATCAAAATTTGATTGCAGGTGTCAACCGTGGTGGCCGGACCACTGATTGTGACTTGTGGATTGATTGATTGATTGATATTTTATTTCTATCGCGCTCGTACACAAGTGTTTCAGAGCACGACTAGGCAAGGGAGGGGAACAGGGGAGAACAAAACAGCAATCTTACTAGGCCCAGTGACATTGAGAATGTGCAAGTGCATGGGAGAGGGGAAGGGGAAAAGTGCATGGATGGGGGTAGAAGTGGAAAGTGCGAAGCAGAGGAGAAACATATAACTAACAGTAAATAAATATTAAAGGCAACAAACAGTGGTAATGCAGCCAGCAATTTGCAAGTGCTAGGTTTAAGGCAGCAGACAGGGTAGGTCTGATAAGTGCAGGAAGAGAAGGGGGGGCTATATGGGTACAGTTACAGACCCTAGTGCAGGGGGTGGCCCCGGAGGCAGTGCAAGGGGTGGCAGGGTGAGCAGGTACCTGGGCACGGAGGACAGAGGGTGGTCAGGTGCACAGTGCCAGTAGAGAACAGATCAGCAGGGGAGAGGGGGAGCGAAGGCAGAAGAAAAGAGGAAGGTCTTGAGGTGCTTCCGGAACCGGAGATGGTTCTCCTCAAGTTTTACAGTGGCAGGAAGGCTGTTCCAGAGGGAGGTCCCAGCCGAAGACAGAGATCTACCCCCAGCTCGTTTCTTAGAAAAACGACTGACCCTGAGTGAGTTGGAGGTAGAGGAGCAAAGGGCTCGAGATGGGAGGTATTTGCGGAGGGATAGCTGAAGGTATTTTGGACCAAGGCCCCAGAAAGCCTTGTGGAAAATGCAGAGGGTTTTGAATTTAATCCTTGCATCCACTGGGAGCCAGTGGAGAGATTTCAGAGCTGGAGAGATACGATGCCAGGGCTTGAGGCCAAGGACAAGTCTAGCAGTGGGTTTCTGGATTAGTTGCAGAGGGCGGAGAGTAGAGGCAGGTAGATTTAGAAAGAGGCTGTTACAATAGTCCAAGCTAGAGAGCACCAGAGCTTGGGATACCATGAGCTTTTTTGTAGGAAGGAGAGTAAAGGCAGAGTACCTCTGAGGAGGTGCAGTCGGAAATTTGACTTTTTAGAGACCTCAGAGATGTGGGCAGAGAAGGAAAGGGTGGAGTCAAAGATGACCCCGAGGTTCTTAGCCTCACAGGTGGGGGTAGAAGGAGGGCCAAGGGAGGCTGGCAAGAGAGTGAGGGGAAAGGATGGTGAAGGTGTGCCGATGAGGAGGATCTCCGTCTTGCTGGCATTCAGACAAAGATCATTGGTGGCACACCAATCTTGAATGGCAGTTGGGCAATCAGAGATGAGAGAGGGAGAGGAGGAGGCAGATGGCAGCCTGAAAATGAGTTGAGTGTCATCAGTGTAGCACTGGAAATTTGAGCAGAAAGTGGCAATTAAGTGGGCGAGAGTTGCCAGGTATTGGTTGAAAAGCCAGGGCGAGAGGTTAGACCCCTGGGGAACACCACAGGTAGAGAGGAAGATAGATAAAAGGTAAGTGCCTTCAGCAAGGGCAGTATATCTGGTGAGGTTATATTCCTGGAGTTCCTTGTTAATGTGGCGGGTGACGGGGTTGGCAGGGCAGGCGACAAGTGGCATGTAGGTCGGTTTAGCGGAGATGTTGTTATGCTCTGACCATGGACAAGGCCGGTTAGACAAAATTGAAAAGTCACACTTCAGGTCAGAAAGCCAATCTAGAATTAGGCCTTTGACATGGGTGGGAGTTCTGATATGTTGTGTGAAGCCTACGGCCTCAATGGCTTGGGTTAGGCAAGTGCATTAGTGTTGGTGATGTCTTTGAATCCCACATTCAAATCGCCCAGGTGGATGATTTTGGAGGTGGGCTTGGATTCTGCAGAAAGCAGATGTGTGATGTCGTCCTCAAAGTATAGTGGTGGGTCTGGTGCCCAGTAGATCAGATGGATGGTTACTGTGGTAATTTGGGAGAGAGTCAGTTTAACAGTTAGAAGTTCCCCTGATTGGAAGGTGAGGTTGTTAATTTGTCAGAGGGAATCCTTGGCTATAATAGCAACACCCCCACCTCTAGCGTCTACTCTATCTTTACAATAAATTGCACATTTAAGGGGCACCGCCAGGGATAGTGCTGGGCGTGAAGCCGCGTGCAGCCAGGTTTTTGAGATGGCTAACAAGTCTAGGTCATTTTTGGAGACCAGGTCGGCAATGTCCAATGCATGTGCTGTGACAGGTCCAGTGTTGGTTACGGCTCCCTTGATGGGCAGGGCAGCATCTGTGCCAGGTTTGGTCTGATGGTTGGCATAATTGTTTGCACGTGGGCAGGAAGGGACCTGGCATTGACTGGTACTCCTTTTGAGGTAGTAAGTACAGGGCTTATGAGTGGGTTGATGGGTTTAAGATGTTGATGAGCAGTGATGGTGATAGGGCAGTGCCCTTCAGTGTGATGGGTGGTACTGGGATATTGTGTCGGCTTGATGTTGGCGCATGAGAAAGGTGGGTCAGAGCTGGTTGTGTCTCTGCCAGAATGATGGCTCGTGGAGATCTTTGCAGTTTTAGAGGCGTTGGTCTGATCAGGGGAGTTCACGGTTTGGAGTGGTGAAGACCTGGTGCTGTGTGTGTCAACGTTGCTGGGGGTAGGTGATGAACTGCAAGGTGCTGAGTTTTTATCGTAATGTCCAGGGGAGGGGAAGGGATCAGGCATGGGGGAGAGGCGCTGCTGAGACTGGTGTACTGGTCAACGTAGAGTGAGGTGGATGGAAGGCTTTCAGTGAGAGTGGTTAGTTAGTGCAGCTGGATGGCCTGGTGGGGTGTTATGCGTGCTTGCTTGGATGGAAGTGGTATTGGAGGTACGTGATAGCAGGCACGCATTGTTCGGTGGTATCATCCTGGGGCTAGTAGAGGCGGCATAAGCCCATGATGTGCGCGTGAAGAGGTCACTGCAAAAAATAATGGTCTCTTGACATTTCATAACTGATGCTCTCATTATCATTTTGGGGTGTTTGGAACTTACTTCTAATGGTTAGGTTCCTGTCTTAAGAGAAGAGGTAGCGGTTGCATAGCCATGGCCTTGGTGGCTGGTCTTTTTATCTAAGGTGCTTTCGTGTCTTTTAGGCCAGTTAAGCTCTTTGTCTCAGCTGGAAGCCAGTGGGATGTATTTCAGGAAAAGCATTGTGATGTTCTCAGGGCCAGAGTTCCAGGCTTCTTTCCTGCTCATGCACAACACCTTGAACTCGATGCACCACCCGATGAGAAGCCATATGAGATTGAACCTAGCCAGTGGTGGACTGGCGACCCAATGTGGCCCTGTAAAGGTTTTTCAAAGTGGCCCCATATTGCAATGCAAGCCCAACTCCTGTAGGTAGGGTTTTGGGGGTGCTCTTTCTCAAGAAAATATGGACACAGTGAATTGAACTTTAAAGGGCTGATGGAAGGAGGGAGTGGGGGTGTAGGAGAGAAGGTAAGGAGTACAAACCTAGGATACTCACAAAGAAGACGCCCATGGTGGAGAGGCCCACCAGGAGATCTCCAGAGTCCCATGTAGGCCAGTCCACTAATGAACATGGCACGGTTTGATGTGGTTCCATTTTCCTAAAGCTACAGCCATGCATGTTGCACCGTGCTGTATGCCTAGGAGTGTGTAGAGTTCTTTCTTTGACTGTTGCAGAAGTCAAGTGTCTAGACCTTCTAAAAGCAGAGGTTTATGCTGTTGGCCAATGGCCAGGAGGATTCTTCTCAGCATGTACATGTGTGGAAGGTCGCTGCTATCAGAGCAGCTGTCTTGGAGATGGAGGGCAAGTGTTGGTCCAATGCAATGCTGGATTCCAGACTTCTTTGAAGATGCAGGTTGTGTCCAGGGTTGGTGAGGCGCGTTATCAGAACGAATGAGCTCTGTGCGGGCACAAAGAGCAGTATTTCAGTGTCAGTGGTGCAGACCAGAGTTGGCAATTGGGCAACCATTGTTGGATGGCTTCCGTGCATTCTGCCATCTTCTGGAAGGTGTTGAGGGATCCTCCAGAGAGATTCTGAGTTGAGTGTCATCCGCAGGCATGTTGCAGGGGACTGGGGAAATGATCGGCTGTAGGGTCTGGTGCGTGACTATCCATGTTATGATATGATATGATAGGTTATTTATATTGCGCTTAATACACAGAGGTTTCTAAGCGCAGACCCGAGGATCGAACCTGTGTTGCTCCGTGTGGTCTTGCTTCCAGGGCGAGTGCTTTGCCCTTCAGTTATCCTCCCGAGACTAGGCTAAATAGGCTGTGGGAGAGGGACGAGCATTGAGGTACCGCACACAACAGGGGTGAACTCTGGGAGGGGAAATGTTCACGTTTCACCTGAATAGACCGGTATATCAAGAATGAGGCAACACTTCACACTGTCTCCTTTATTGCCATGTTGGAATGCATGTGGAGGGCAGGCAGAGCTGTGAGTAGGAGGTCACATCTAAGGGCAGGCAGAGCTGTGAGTAGGAGTTCACATCTTTCTATGGCACATTTTAGCCCTTTCTAAGGGCAGGCAGAGCTGTGAGTAGGAGTTTACATCTTTCTATGGCACATTTTAGCCCTTTCTAAGGGCAGGCAGAGCTGTGAGTAGGAGGTCACATCTTTCTATGGCACATTTTAGCCCTTTCTAAGGGCAGGCAGAGCTGTGAGTAGGAGTTCACATCTTTCTATGGCACATTTTAGCCCTTTCTAAGGGCAGGCAGAGCTGTGAGTAGGAGTTCACATCTTTCTATGGCACATTTTAGCCCTTTCTAAGGGCAGGCAGAGCTGTGAGTAGGAGTTCACATCTATCTATGGCACATTTTAGCCCTTTCTAAGGGCAGGCAGTGCTGTGAGTAGGAGTTCACATCTTTCTATGGCACATTTTAGCCCTTTCTAAGGGCAGGCAGAGCTGTGAGTAGGAGTTCACATCTAAGGGCAGGCAGAGCTGTGAGTAGGAGGTCACATCTTTCTATGGCACATTTTAGCCCTTTCTAAGGGCAGGCAGAGCTGTGAGTAGGAGTTCACATCTAAGGGCAGGCAGAGCTGTGAGTAGGAGGTCACATCTTTCTATGGCACATTTTAGCCCTTTCTAAGGGCAGGCAGAGCTGTGAGTTGGAGGTCACATCTTTCCATGGCACATTTTATCCCTTTCTAAGGGCAGGCAGAGCTGTGAGTAGGAGTTCACATCTAAGGGCAGGCAGAGCTGTGAGTAGGAGGTCATATCTTTCTATGGCACATTTTAGCCCTTTCTAAGGGCAGGCAGAGCTGTGAGTAGGAGGTCATATCTTTCTATGGCACATTTTAGCCCTTTCTAAGGGCAGGCAGAGCTGTGAGTAGGAGTTCACATCTTTCTATGGCACATTTTAGCCCTTTCTAAGGGCAGGCAGAGCTGTGAGTAGGAGTTCACATCTAAGGGCAGGCAGAGCTGTGAGTAGGAGATCACATCTTTCTATGGCACATTTTAGCCCTTTCTAAGGGCAGGCAGAGCTGTGAGTAGGAGTTCACATCTTTCTATGGCACATTTTAGCCCTTTCTAAGGGCAGGCAGAGCTGTGAGTAGGAGTTCACATCTTTCTATGGCACATTTTAGCCCTTTCTAAGGGCAGGCAGAGCTGTGAGTAGGAGTTCACATCTTTCTATGGCACATTTTAGCCCTTTCTAAGGGCAGGCAGAGCTGTGCGTAGGAGTTCACATCTTTCTATGGCACATTTTAGCCCTTTCTAAGGGCAGGCAGAGCTGTGCGTAGGAGGTCACATCTTTCTATGGCACATTTTAGCCCTTTCTAAGGGCAGGCAGAGCTGTGAGTAGGAGGTCACATCTTTCTATGGCACATTTTAGCCCTTTCTAAGGGCAGGCAGAGCTGTGCGTAGGAGGTCACATCTTTCTATGGCACATTTTAGCCCTTTCTAAGGGCAGGCAGAGCTGTGAGTAGGAGGTCACATCTTTCTATGGCACATTTTAGCCCTTTCTAAGGGCAGGCAGAGCTGTGAGTAGGAGGTCACATCTTTCTATGGCACATTTTAGCCCTTTCTAAGGGCAGGCAGAGCTGTGCGTAGGAGTTCACATCTTTCTATGGCACATTTTAGCCCTTTCTAAGGGCAGGCAGAGCTGTGCGTAGGAGGTCACATCTTTCTATGGCACATTTTAGCCCTTTCTAAGGGCAGGCAGAGCTGTGAGTAGGAGGTCACATCTTTCTATGGCACATTTTAGCCCTTTCTAAGGGCAGGCAGAGCTGTGCGTAGGAGGTCACATCTTTCTATGGCACATTTTAGCCCTTTCTAAGGGCAGGCAGAGCTGTGAGTAGGAGGTCACATCTTTCTATGGCACATTTTAGCCCTTTCTAAGGGCAGGCAGAGCTGTGAGTAGGAGGTCACATCTTTCTATGGCACATTTTAGCCCTTTCTAAGGGCAGGCAGAGCTGTGAGTAGGAGGTCACATCTTGCTATGCCACATGTTAGCTAGCCCCTGTTAAGGGCAAACAGAGCTAAGGGTAGGAGGGTAGAAGTCTAGGGCTTTAATATGAGTTTGGGTGTAAATTAGCAGTAAATCTGTCAATTTACCACCAAACAATGGATTGTTACCACCACCTGTTCTGTGGAATTACCCCAGGGTTAAAAGTGGCCCGATTGTGAAACCCCATTTTTGGAGCGCATTTTGATACATATATCACAGGCAGTAACACTGTTTGGTACATCTGGCAATTCTAGGAGATAAAACAGGATTCATCTCCAGCATTTTGCTGGCAGTGAATCCTCCACTTTCTCTCCCTACTCAGAATTCAGCAGTGCAGGAAAAGTTGCTTAATTTATTTACCCTAAAATAGGTGGCAGTGTTGGAATTGCTGCCACTTTGTTACCACTCTGCCTCACAAGAACTACCAGGCAATCTAATAGTAACTGCCTCCAAGTCCCAAGATTCAAGTTATCCAGAGTCGGTGATAATAGCTTCCCGGTCAAGGCAGCCCAACTTTGGAACTCCTTACCCCCACCATTAAGAGCAGACCAATCGTATCCGAACTTCCACCAAAACCTAATAAAATGGTTCCACGACTCTGATAAAGCCTGTTCTCAACACAAATAATTGATCCCCTCTTCTGCCACCTTGTAAATAACTGCATAAATAGCCACTTACCTTTTATGCTATACATATTTTCGACCAGCCTTTGTATATGACCCCTCCTCTAATTATGTCATGTTGGTCCGCAGCCGAGTCTGAAGTATGCATAATGTTACCTTTCTGCTTTTGACGCTGCTGCTGCTGTGCTTTCGAGCTTGATGTGTGTAAAACTATACTTTTCTGCTTTGATGTACTTTGTGTACCTTACCTGTGCCCCCACCCGTGTTCTCACTACTCTGTTGTAAATCACATGCACTGTATCATAGTGTACTGTATTTTAATTGTGTATTTTAATTGTGTAACTAAGCTGTAAGTTGTCTTATGCTATGTACCCTGATACCCACGGGTCTGGCGCGCTATATAAATAATAAAACAAACAAACTTCTGAATTCATAATGAGTCCCACTTTTTCTACATCTTTCTTTGCCCCCTGTTGCCCCCTGTTGCCCCTTATTAAGGGAGGACAGAGCGACAGGTAGGACTATGCATTATTTCTGTATCTTTCTGTGCCCCCTGTTGCCCCTTATTAAGGGAGGACAGAGCGACAGGTAGGACTATGCATTATTTCTGTATCTTTCTGTGCCCCATGTTACCCCCTGTTTGCCACTGTGTGCCAAAGAATTACACAAACAAAGCACACAAACAACATTCAAATCACACTGCATCACTCTGCTCCACTGAGTCAACTGTTTCTATACACATGCATCCTCCTTAACTGCCACTCAGCACCAGCACGGACTCATGAAATCAATGGCCTCATTAGCACATATACACGAAGCATGCTCTTTCTCACAGAGACATGTCTGAAAATCATTCCGTACACCTATCATCTATGACATGCCCCCCCCCACACTGCCTCATCCACGACAGAGACAGCCCACACAAAACAGATGGTGACATTGTCATCACATACAAAGACTCACTCACAGTCAGTAGCCCCCACTATACGCATCCTTTGAAGTCCTCTCTCAGTTGCTCCCCTGCCCTCCACCACACCCACACCCCACGTTCATCTACCACATTTACCTCTACACTGAATGGTCTGACTTCACTGCCAATAACCACAGCTCCCCAGGCACAAGCATCTACTTTGGCGATTCCAACCCTGGGAGTTTCTACCCAGACATAATCCCATTCTAAACAGTATCCTCATTCCACTCTCCCACTACAAGCTCACGCAACACATCAGCTATCCCACCTACTCAGCCTGCCACGCTCGTGACCTTCTGATCTCTTGCAAAAACTCACTTTATGTGCATCACTGAACCTTGGTATCGTGGTCAGACAGCTTTGGTGTTCCCTACATTCTCACTCTCCATAGCCCCCGCCTACCACAAAAATGCCCACCTTTTGGCCAGGCATATGGAACACATCAGAAACACAGCTCTAGCATCACTCATACCAGCCCCATCACCTCACCTACCTTCTCAACAATTACAAAACATCCCTCATCCAGGAACTTGACTAAATAGCCCTGCTACACCCCCTCATAACACAGACATCCCACAACCATGTCCACAAGCTACGTTCAGCAATTCCCTTCTCACCATCAAACAGGAAACCAAAAGACTAGAATGATCTTTAAAAAAAAACAAATCAATTCCCCTCCGCAAGGATACCTCTCAAAGACTGTGGGCCTCATCACAAGTTGAGCGGTATCCCGGCAGTATTACTGCCTGTGCAAATAGCGCTGCCGCCAACCGGTCTGGCGGTATTACTGCCAGATCACGGGTTCAGAGATAGCAGTAACTCCCCATTCTCCATTGGGTCGAATGGACCCAATGGGGCATTTTCAGCACAATTACCCAGCGCTAATACAGTTGGTGGTAATTGCACTGAAAATGGGAATTTGTTTGATGTATTTAACCATGCTGCCAGACTCGTGATAGGGCCAGACCTTAAATGCAGAAGTAATACCGTTATTGCCACATTTAAAGAGTACCGCCAAACTCGTGATGAGGCCCTGTGACTCCCTGTACAAGTAATCTTAGTAATCCCCTATCCACATCAGTAATCAGCTCCCTTATGGACTTCTTCAATTCCAAAATAAACAACATCAGGAAAGTCCTGCCTCTTCCACCTCCCAATCCAAAACCCTCAACAGATGGGACACATCCCATCTCATCTGCCAACACACCCTCATGTTCCTCACAGACAAAACAAAACCAGCACTCTTCCCGGACGACACATGAACAGGTATCCTCTACCTGCATCACCGCCCACACTCCATATATGGTCAAAATCGTCAACACCTGTCTCTCTCACAATCCTCACCTCGCTCAAAACAGGACAACATCTCCCTCTCCTCAAGAAACAATCCTTCAACCCCACAATCCCTGAAAACTACAGTACCATCAGCATCCTCCCATACCTCACCAGAATCTTGGAACTCGTTGGCAGAAGCCAACTTTAAACATCACATCAACACAAACAACCTCTTCAACCCTTCCAATTGGTTTACCACCCAGCCACACCACAAAGACGGCCAAACTTCTCATTCTGGATAACCTTTAAAATATCATTGACAGGACCTACAGCCCTTCTGGTCCTCCTCAACCTTTCTGCAGCTTCCGACACTATTGACCACCCCATCCTAATAAACATTCTGTCCCCCAAAATGAAACCCTCAGACATTGTTCTCTATTGGTTTACCTCCAGAATCATGGAAAGTACACACTTAATCCCCATGCTCGCTACTGATCTAATCCCCTCTCATTCAAGCACAGAGTACCACAAGGATCTTCCCTATCTCCCCTACTCTTCAATCTATATGTTGTATCCCTCAGACAGACTCAGCATTCAGAACATTCTCTGTCACAATGAGTATACAACACACAAATATGCTTCCAAATCTCCACACCTTCACAAACTGCCTCACCACCTGGCTGGCCATCCACTTCCTAAAAACAACCCATCCAAAATGCAATACAGCACCATCTACCTCCTCCGGCATATGATATGATATGGCATTTATATCACGCCTATACACAAGTGTTTCAAGGCGCGACGAGGCAAGGGGGGGGGCAAGGGAGGATAGACAACAATCCTACTAGGCCAGGTGTCATTCAGATCGCGCAAGTGCATGGGAAGGGGGGAAGGGGAGAAAGTGCACAGGGGGAAGGGAGAGGGGAAAGTGCAGTACATGGGAAGTGGAATAAATAAGACACATAAAACAGCCAGCTAGTGGCAAGTGCAAGGAAGTGGAGACGTAAGTGGTGGTAGGGAGATTGAAGGGATATAGAAAAAACGGTCCCCAGGGAGGCAGTGCAGGTGGGTAATTGACGGGGCCTGGGCCAGAGATCAGAAAGGGTGGCCAGGTAACCAGTGCAATTTCAGTCATGAATTCAGCAAGGGAGGGGAAGAGAGAAAGCAGAAGCATACACCTGACCTCTCCCCATGGCTGAATGAAATCACCTTGGAAAATCCATATTTCCCTCTCCATACAAGTCAAGTACGTAGGCTTCACCATTGACTCCCCACATATCCTTCACACACCCAAACATGCAAACTACTGCTACACCTCCAATGCAAGTTAGGAAACATCCTTCCCCCAGATGACTTGGTATCACATTCCCGGCACTAGATCACTCCAAGCTGGACTAAGCAAATGAAATCCTCACGCGACTCCCTATCCCCGGATAGCCATACTGAATTCAGCAGTAAGACACATTCCATACCCACCCTAACACTCACACATCACCCCAACACACTCCCAACTCCACCAGCTCCCCAAAGCCCAGAGAATTGCCTCCAAAGGTCTTTGCATTGTAAATAAGGCAATCCACCTCAAAGCCCGATCTGACTTTTGCAAGAAACGGAAACTGAAATCCATCTCCTACAGGTTCCACTGCGTAAACTTACTGCACACAAGAACAGGATTACAGCCGATAGGCACCCAAACCTTTAAATACCATGCTACTCTACATCCATACCATACCTTCGAACATCATCTTCTGCAAATGTCTCTAAGCTTACCATTTTACTAACACCAAATTCATCGAGGCCACCTACTCAGCTATCCTTTGTCTATCCTAATCTTCTTATCCTGTTCTCAAAACATTTTAACTTCTTTTCCACCGCTTACAATTCAACTGTGTAAGTCATTCAAAGTACCTCTGGAAAGGGTCAGTGTTGTATGAAAGTTTAAATACTATAAAAAATCAAATAAGTATAGGTTTTGGTGTACTAGATGATTAGGAGATGAATGAGCTCAACAAACCCATTGGCGAATGTTTGGCAGAATCACATTGGTACAAGATGGGAGAGTGTGATTGTGTGAGAGATAGTGTGTGGTGATGGCCCCAATGGGGTTTTATAGGGGAATAGGAATTCTACAATTATTCAGAATATTGTAATTTGTAGAAGATAGCTTTCCAGTGTGTCAGGTGTCCTCTATGGCAAGTAATGACTGGAACACCAAAGTAATCCATGAAGGAGCATATACCAAGCAGGAAGCACTGCAATTTATTTAGGCCCGCCCAGAACTCAGCTAGAAAAGCATGCTTCTTACAGGCCTGTGGAATGGAACTGAGTGAAGTGAGCTGCAAACGCCACCTAGAGCAGACACAATTTGTATACACAAACAACATCATTTGCATACACACATTTGAAACATTGTTTGAAACAGCTTTCAAAAGCTGATTGGTGGGACTACATCAGGCCCCTATATCCATGCACTGCATTGAATGATCGTATTTGGCTCATGCCACCCTCGCCCCCATTGTCTAACACCAGCCATTGTGACATCACAAACCTTCCTACAATGCTCCACACTTACATTTCAAAGCATTGCATGATTGTGCTGACCACTGGAACTTTATTACTCTGACATTGGACAGCCCCTATTAAACACACCAGACGACCTGAGTTTGGCAAAGGGGAGACATTCACATGGCATCTGACCATTGAGGTGCCCCGCGGTCATCAGCAAGGATGCAAGACACTGTTGCACCATAGGGACACCAAAACCTCTCATGGTATCTGGTTCCTCTTCGCTCGTTCCCTCACTGCACAGCCCTCTTCCCATAATCATCTTCCAAGGGGCAATTTGAAACCGCTTGCCACACTGTGGATGGATTTCATTTGACTGCATTTAATTTGTAATTCCCTACAAATTACTAGCGAGCACCCAGAAGCCTACCTCGCCATCCTCAAAAGTATCTACTGATCGCATTCGCGTGGCTACGTACTCCTGGGAACTGCCAACTTTCAACATCTCTCCAGAAAACTACGGTAGCTGAGCGCTCGAGAAATTCATGGTTTGCAAAAAAACAAATCTGTTACCTTCCTGAAACCTATATTACCTGAGGCCTATACTCTAAAAATGGTTGTTGTGTTGTTCGTACCATGATACACTTCCTTTTGTACCCACTAACCCTGTCCCTTATCCCTATTCCCCTACATGTACCACAGTATGCCCCCAATCCCGCTCTCCCCCAATGACTTTTCCGGCTGCACCTGCGCATAAATTACACTGTGCAGCAGTCAATGTTGCCCTCACCACCGGAAGTGCCCCCTCCCCTTCCCCACTGTGTCCCCCCATCAGTTATGTAATTGATAGGTCTGCACCCCTTGCCAGCCCTGAATTTACATTTTTACGGCATTCCTCCTTTCATCGATCTATCGCTTGACACTTTCCTGCTTGTCAAGTTTTTACTTACAGCCTTGGGAATCCACAACATAGTTACGCTAGCAATGCTGCCCCCTTCATCCTCATACTCCCCGAATGAAGAATCTATTATCACACACTCTTGCATATCCTTTGAGCGTGCTACGCAGAAGCACCATACTCTTCCCTGTAAATCACATTCATTTGCTCCAGACTGTGTTGGGCCCTTGTTTTTACTGTGCAATGTATCCCCCTTCCCATCAACATTCAGGGGAATTATATATTTTCTCCTCCCCTTTTTACTCTTGCAATGCAGTAATATTAGCTGGCACACACAGAAGGTGATGACCACCAGGACGAGCACTGGAACAGTTACTTTAAAAATTTTCACCCACCACGTTGGGACCCAAACCAAAAAGAGAGTGAAACCAGCTGTCAGACGATATGGCATTCATTTCCCTTGTCATAGTTTCATGGAGTGTATGAATTTCATCTGCAGCCTCCATCAAAGTTCCATTTGATGCGTCGTTAGCTGGTGTGATCGTATAGCAGGTGCTGCCTATTTTTTGTCAGACGCCACCCTACATTGAGATAAGCATATCTAACACATATCTATTTTGCAGTGCCACCAGTCTAACTGCCCGAAGCTCTTCCCTTACTGCATTTAATAATTTCTCAGTTGAGTTTTCCAATTGAAATAGCGCATAACGCGTCACCTGTAGTCATTTAGCATTAGCTGTTGCTTGGACCCTTGGAAGCAAAAGACGTGAAAAACCTGGATGCCTTCGAGAACAGGTGAAAATGTGGTAGAATTTCAGTCAAACTTTCTGATGACTTGCTGGAACAATAGTTACTGCTGCACCTGTCTCTTTTCAGAGTTGGCGCTCAAGCCCCCTGTATCCTATATTCCCCTGCCATCTTTCTCTTGAGCATCGCTGGATGGTCACTGAAGAAGGGCATCAATTTGGATCCAGGCACTACCAGGGCAGGGATGTACAGTGTGAGAAGGGAGCATAGTCCCCCATTTGGGAGGGAACTGGGTGTACATCTGTGTCGCACACGCCCACCAGTCGTCCATGACTGTCCCGCAGTTCTGCAATGCTGATCACCTTGGTGCAGCCAGTATTGTACCCCAGATGTGTTGTCCCTTTGGATCTGAAACATAAGGAAAATTGTGTAAGACGCTTTACTGGTGTACTGGTTGGTGTCTCTCATCTATCCATATAACTGCATGCACATATTTATTCCACGTTGCCCTACAGCTGTCATTCTTTTTTGCCGCTACATTCTCTTCAAAATACACTAATCCTTCTGCTCGACATTGTACCATTACCACCTCCCATAGCCCGTCATGAAAGACAGATCCTTCTATCCTTATTAAAGGCCTCCTGTGGCACCATGGAAAATCCTGTCCTGTTGCATTTCAGCATTGCACTCTGCTGTGCATTGTAAATAAATGTTCCCCCCTTCTGAACCCCTCTGTGACATATTCCAATAGTATATGTCTGGTGGCTTTATTTGTTTCAATTCTCCCCAGCTGCAAATAATTGTCAGTGTACACTCTTTGACGCTCATCAACCCAATGGACAGACACTGAAAGACCCTGAAAAAGCCACCTCGTTTTTCAAGGTGACAGGTGCAATAGGCACCTCCCTCCTCTACTGCAACATCTTGGGGAAGCTTAGCATCCATGATTTTAGGGATGAGAGAGCACATATAACAAGTGTCATTGCCCTCTCCTGTCCCACACGGCTCATACAATCCTACCACATATTATCAGATGCTGTGTCTTGCCTGCCCTGATGCCATCATGAAACATATCTGCATGAAATAAACTTCTCTTAGTTCTTGCTCTGTCAACATTATTTGTAGCAGTGGTGCCTTATATACTAAGAACCAAAGAGAAAAGAGAAAGAGAGGAACACACAAAACTTCTATGCTACACCATATCATTGTGTATTTCTGTGTTCTACTATTACCAATGTTACTCTGAGGCATACCGTCCACCTCCTTCACAGGCCTCCTGTATAACCTAAAAGCAGAGAAAAAAGTAAATGACAACTGTGCAATACTCCCCATGAAGTGGCTCTCCTCTCCTCTCCTTTGGGGGAGCTGGTGCTGTTGTCTCTGTGGATGTTGGAATGGCGAATCCAGGCTCGGCGATCAGTCACCTTCACCGCTGTTGGTGTGGAGTAGATGACTATGCGCAGAGCTATGAAGCAAGGCTCTTTCCATGATCTTTGGGAGTTGCGTACAAATACTCTGTCCCCAGGGTAGAGGGGCAGGGCTACAAGAGCAAAAGTCTCTTCTCCTGCTGTGTCTATTGGTGAGGTTGTGTTGGCCGGCTGGCCTGAGCGTGGGTGCACCTGATGAGGTATGTATTTGAGAGACTTTGTGAGTTCCCTCAAATAAGCAGTGCATTCATCCCCCAATATCTGAGAAGAGCTGTCAGCATCCAAAATTGTAAATGCAGGGGTTGTGAAAACAGAGAAATTGATATGAGGCCGGGAAGCCCAAAGGAAACACACCAACACAGGTTACAAAGAACATACAAAGTGCTTTATTCAAAAGCTACAACAGTTACCAAAAAGTCAATTGACAAACGGATAGCTATTCGGCTCTCAGAGTAACAGAACAAACTTCAACGAGAGTTCACTGCATTAGTGAGAGAGACCGTACATTGGGATACTCGTGTTTTTATACTCTTTATCCTGCTCTGGCCAACCCCCTCGCGGGTTAACCATTCTTAGGACCAGGCCTAGTATTCCTTGCCAGGTCAATCCCATAATGTATGCATTTTGATCAGTTCCGCTGATACAGTTGTTCATTTACACATAGGTCAGTGATAGGACAAGGTCTCAGTTCGCGAACCAACAAGTGGCCTGCAGGCATATTACTTATTCATGTGTACGGAGGTCACAACGGCCAGAATCTCACTCGAAATGTCATTCGGCCTCCATTTTGGTGTTCAGGGTGACTTCCACATTTACAAGAGAACCTAAAATGGCGGCTAAATCCAAGATGGCGATTTACACAGTTTTCGTTAAGGTGAAGACCTTGCCGCGGAATCTATTTACACAATGTTTTAGACAACTTGGCGTAGGCCAACACACATTCAAACAATGCAATAGGAGGTATAATATTATTTCGATTCCAACAGACCCTCCTTTTGGCCTATGCCAAGTGCTAACATCATTCCTAATACTTTTGAAAATAACTCCATTTGTTGTCATTCATAGATTCCGAATCATTGTCTGTAATGTCTATAGCCATTAGGTCGTTCATCAAAACCTCTTGTAACATGAATTCTTTAGATGCTGTATCCGGGGCATATATTTTATGCCCTATTGCGCTCACTGCTTGAGCACAACATCCCCCTAGCATTCTACATATACTCGGGAGGCATTGAAAACAGCAACAAAGGAATAGCAGAATCCCTATAATAACTAGAATAACGGAAAGCACCTTCCAACCCCAAGATCGTAGAGAATCCCAGAACCAAGTGCTAAGATTCCAGTCTCCTACAGGGATATGTACTTCAGAACTGAGAGTATGCAAGTTCTGTATCGCTTTAAAAATTGTTGGAGAGGAGTCTGGTGCGAAAACACAACAAGCGGACCCCACTCATTTGCATACTCCACCTCGTTCTGCCAAAATGACATCTAATGCCATCCGATTTTGAAGTGCTACCAATCTTATTGCTTTTTGCTCTAAGGTCATATTGTAGAGTATGTCCGTGGTCCGGTTGATCGTTCTCTCCAGTACCCTTGCTAATCCCCTAATGTTCTCTGAGTTTGTTATTTGTCCCCAAAAGGGCACAACTGATTTCGCTATATCTCCCAATACCTGCCCAGGGGTATCTCCGTTCTCGTCTCGCCGTGGGCGAGCCTTAGAAACCTCTAATGTACTTGCTACAAATACCCCGGGTAACAATATTCCTAAATAACAGGTTCCCTGCCAATCCTTGGGCAACCAGGGAAAGGCTAAACTACCACAAACAAAATAAACAGGCCCCCCTACATACAGAGGCCTGTTTTCCCCAGTCAAATTTACAATGTTTTTACAACCTTCAAAATCTCCCATTGGCCTAGTGCCATTTCTCTGTACACAGAAGGGAACCGAGTCAGGACTATGATTTATAGAATAAGAAGGAGGTACAGCGTCCTTATTGCCTATCGGAGCCATTTTAAAGGAAATCAGAGTTTGAAAAGGAAGAGATAGTTTATCAGACGGCCTAATAGAAGCGACGTTAGGTTTACTTCTATTTGCGAAAAGCGAGCATCCCAGGGGAGTCAATTCACGTTTCTCGAAATCATTCAGATTAGTTCCGTCTAAGTTCCCTGAGATGCTATCATTGCAACGGCCAAAGAATAGTGCTCTAGGAGAGGCATAGCAAGCAGTCGTTAAAGGTAGAGGATGTATATGCCATCCCAGTCCCTTGTTCCCATGTTGCGGTAAATGAGTACAAATCCAACAATTACTCTTATTAAAAATGGCATGAGTAGCATTCATTACTATCATCAGAGTGTTATTATGATACTTTTGTCTACGTTGGGAGTCTCTAGGGGACAGAGTGTGAAGGTGTATAGAGGGAGTCAAAACAGTTGGTACAATCTCGGTCGGTAGTAAAGGTTTCAGAGGATAGATTTCTTCAAAATACCAAAGTCCTACAGCAGCAGTTGCAAAAATAACTATTATCATTATCAACACACAGCAGTACGTTTTCGGGGCCCAGGCACATTGTTCATTGTCCAATTTGGTCACCCCCTTATTCACAAGTCCAATGCGGGGGCAGCAGCGGAGGTGGCAGGCATCGTAGTTCCTCAATCGACGACCCCAATGTTCGTTGCTGGCAACGCTACAGTCGTGCGATTTCTTAGCCCTTCCCAACCCTAGCCAGCAGAATCCCTTTTGTTCAACAGAACTTTCTCATAAAAAGAGAATTTCCAATCACTTCCTTTTTCCAGATGCACGGAAAACTCGTGCCGTAGTTCTATTTCCTTCGTCGAAGGTTGTACCTGGTGGTACCCAAAATTGTCTGGTCCGGAAGTAAAGTGTCGTCGCACTCACAGCGCTGTTTGCTACTCCAAGATCAGAGACTGTAGCGTCAGCGAGGGGTTCTGCTTCTTCTGTAACGTGTGGCGTCGGGTGAGGAAGTTTCTTAACATGCGACGTGTGAATCCAGTTCTTCTTTCCAGCCACCCGCACTGCTGTCCTGGTGACCAATAACACCTGGTGGGGTCCCCGCCAGCGAGGCGCGAGACAGGAAGACCTCTCGTAGGCCTTCACTAGGACCCAACTTCCAGGCTGTATATCGTGTCCTGGGCCCGTGAACCGTACAGGTTAAGCCGAGTGTACCTGGTGATAAATGAAATACAGGTTTTTAGTTAACTGGTTACAATAGTCTACAAGCAATACATTTTCCACCTCTCTCAGGGCTTTAGGTTTTGGGAGACCCCAAATGTTAGCAGGTCTCCCCATCACTACCTCAAATGGAGAAAGCCCAGTCTTAGTCTGAGGTGTGGTACGCATAGCTAATAACACGATAGGTAAGGCATCTGGCCATTTTAGTTTGGTATCAGCACATGTTTTTGCAAGCTTATTCTTTAAAATACTGTTGTGTCTTTCCACCAACCCAGCGCTTTGAGGATGTCTAGCTGAGTGAAATCGTTTCTCAATACATAGGGCTGTGCATATCTGCAAAATTACTGCTGCAATAAAGTGGGGACAATTATCCGACCAAATTATCCTCGGGAGCCCAAATCGAGGAAAGAATTCTTTTACCATAATCTTTGCAGTGGTCATGGCGGTAGCATCTTTAACGGGGAAAGCCTCGACCCATTTACTGAAGGCACAAATAATTACAAGAACATATTTTAGATTATTACATCGTTCCATCTCAATAAAATCAAAATGAATGACCTCGAAGGGAACAGAAGGGGGCCCAAAGCTTCCCCTTGGAGTCACTGTCCCCTTACCCACATTGTGCTGTAAGCAGATCATACAGTTCTGGATGTGCCTCTTCGCAGTCTCCAGAATCTTGTCATTTACCCAAACTTGTTCTAGCATTTTCGTGATCTGCTGAGCACACACATGCGTGGGACCGTGTGCCATCGTAACCATTGCCAATACATATGAATCAGGGAGCAACCATTTCCCTTCGGATGTATTCACCCAACACCCTTCATCATCCAGTTTCCCCATTCCTTCAGCCCACCTTTTAGATTCTTCTATTGTGGCATCAGTTTGAATATCTCGCACAGACCCAATACCTTCATCCATTATGTAAGCATCTCTCATTTCCCTCGAGGCATACATGTCCGTGCTAAGGTCTGTGGCCGTTTGTCTGGCTATCAAGTCCGCAAAAGCGTTCCCTTTGCCCACATCATCTATGACCTTACTATGTGCTGCACATTTCATGATCGCTAACTGTTTAGGGAGTGAGAGTGCCGAGAGTAATTGCACTATCAAGGGGCCATGCTGGATCTTGGTCCCATGTGAGGTCAGGGACCCTCTTTCTGACCAGAGCCTTCCAAAGTTGTGAGCCACCCCAAATTCGTACTGACTATCAGTATATATATTTACTCTACGCCCTTGGGAAAGTTCACAAGCTCGGGTCAACGCTATAATCTCTGCGGCCTGCGCGGAGTTATGCGAAATTCTCTTAGTTTCGACAACTTTGCTCAATGTAGTAACTGCATAAGCAGCTGTAGATGTACCATCCGAAAGTTTGAAGCAGGAGCCATCGCAAAACAGCTCCCCTTCTGCATTATCCAAAGGAGTATCTATGAGATCTATCCTGCCCTTCGTTTCTTGTTCAGTGGTATACAGGCAGTCATGTAATTCTTCGTCACCGCAAACACTGTTTTGCGGGAAAGGTAAGAGTTCAGCCGGATTAAGAACACAACACCTCTTAATTTGGATGTGAGGGGCAAACAGGATTAGTTCATACCTTGTTAACAGCGCAGAAGTGAGGTGTTGCGTTTGGGTTTTGTTCAATAGAATATCAACAGAGTGAGGTACCATCAAAATCAAATCATGGCCTAGAACCATCCCCTCACTCTGTTTTACAGTGCGGCAGCAGCAGCGACAGCGCGCAAACATCTTGGCAAAGCGCATGTGACAGGATCAATGGCGGAGGAGTAGTAGCCGCACGGCCTATTCTTCCCTCCGTGTTCCTGTGTTAACACAGCCAAAGCACATCCATCACATTCATGCACAAACAACACAAAGGCCTTGTCATAATTTGGAGAACCCAGAACTGGTGCAGAACATAGCGCGGTTTTGAGAAGCTCAAATGATCGTTGATGTTCCGATTCCCATGGCAGTGGCAGAGAAATGCCCTTCTTCGTCAAAGCCAACATCGGTTTTATCACTAGTGAAAAGTTCGGGATCCACAACCTACAGTAAGAAGCCATACCTATTAAGGCTCTGACTTCCTTCTGTGTATTTGGAACAGACATGCCAGAAATGTGTTTTATTCTTTCAGGTGTCAATCTTCTTCTCCCCTCCTTTGACAGGAGGTAGCCTAAATAGGCGACCTCCTGACAACAATATTGAAATTTTTTAAGCGAAGCTTTGTGACCATTTTTAGCCAGATGAACAAGCAACAGTACAGTGCCTTCTTTACAAGCACTCTCAGAATCTGCAGCCAAGAGCAAATCATCAACATATTGAAGCAGCGTACAAGTAGGAGGCAATTCAAGGGTGTCGAGCTGCTCTTTCAAAGCTCTACTATAAATGCTGGGACTTTCAGTATACCCTTGAGGTGCCCTTGTAAATGTAAATGAGCGTCCCCCCAAGGTGAACGCAAACAGATATCTACTTTCTTTATGTATAGGAATGCTAAAGAAAGCGTTTTTTAAATCCACAACGCTAAAGTGCGTAGCCGTAGCAGGGATCATTGTTAATATCGTCGTGACATCGGGCACAATTGGAAATTGTGGGGCGACCACTCTGTTAATAGCACGAAGATCAATTATGAACCGGTATGGAATTGCATTGTCACCTTTCTTATATACAGGCAAGATTGGACTGTTACACAAACTACCTGTAATCTCCTCGATCACCCCACTATGCACAAAATCGGAGACAATGCATTTCAAAGCACGTTCGCCCTCAGCTGATATTTTATACTGCGGAATGCGTGGCAGTTTCACTCCATGTTTCAGGACTATTTTAACGGGTTCAATCTGTAACACCCCAACATCATTGTCGTCCACTGCCCACAAACATTCCGGGACAATGCTAAACTCAGGAGGTAAAGGTCGAATCAAAAACTGAGAATTAGGAAGTTGCTGTGGTGAAACGGTCAGCCGTACTCCATCAGAAGAACAATGAATTACTGCATTCAATTTCTTTAAAAAATTCAACCCCAGCAAATTCTCTCCACAGTTTGAAGTGAGAAAAAAAGGGCAATGGTCCGTAAAGGGACCCAAAGAAACAGATACCGGTGCAGAAACTGGACAGGCGGTTGGTATACCAGAAAACCCTACGGAAACATTTGTTTGCCCTGACAGTGGGATGTTTGGAACCCGTGAATGATCAATGGAGCACTTCTGCGCTCCAGTGTCAATCAAAAACTGGTGTTTCCTATTCCCTACTAATAGTTCAACGCAGGGGCCTTTCTGATTAACGGGAATAGGTGAAGGTTCCAAACCCTGCTTCGGGCAATCCTAATGAAATAGAGTATTGTCGAAAGGAAGCTCTTCAGAAAGGTAGGCAGCAGAAGGGTGATCAAATATGTTTCTCGAGTCCACACTCGAGGTCTGATTTTCCCGTGAAAAAGGTTGCTGAGGATCTTGTAAAAGCTGACCTCTATCAGGGCCCCCTGCTCCAGGGCGGCCCCTAGGTCGTCTACCCATTACCCCAAACGCACTGTTTGACCTCTGGCGAAGGACAGGGCACTGTGCTCGCCAATGACCTTCCTGGCGGCAATAGGCACATTGATTAATATTCACAGGACCCAAAGGAGCATTTCCTTTTGGGACATACTGACCTCTAGTCTGTGTCGTGCCTCCTCTGGGGTTTCTAACAATTTGCTGTAATAATACTTTGGTTTTCAAATCTCCTTTCCTCTTTTCAATTTTTTCCTTCTCATTATTAACACGGTTCTCATAATACTGAGCCATGTGCAAAACCTCAGATTGAGATTTTGCCTGCCAAGCGCTCTCAGAGGACATAATCTGTAACAATCCACGTACAAATTTGTCCACAAACAACCTTTTCGCCGACTCTGTACCTAAATCCTGTCCACTGAAGTCAGAAAATACCTGCTCGAATCTATTAAAAAAATTTGGTGGCGCCTTCAGTTTTTCCTTGGACACAGGCCGTAAGCTTGTCCCAAATAATTCTTTTCTCTGGAATTATAGTTTTTAGTTTTGCGGCAATTCTATCAGGCAAAGTAAGTATTACCTGTGGTGGTTTCTCACAAGCTGGTCTTTCCCCATCAATCCTAATCATATTAGCCCACGTATCTCCCAACCCAGGCACATTGTCTATTGTCCGAACCTGTTTCCACACATCTACGGGTAGGAGTACAGGGAATAACAAGTCAATATCGCTCAAGGTGAACACAGAGGACTGCAAGATGGACTCTATTTCTTTGTAAAACCCCGTCGGGTTTTTCCTGATATCAGGAACTGATTGTCTAATTGTGTTCACTTCCTGTCGTGAAAACGGGACGTGAACAAATTGCGATACATAATGTGCAGGGATATCCACAGCGGGGGCACCAGTCCCAGTGTTGGCGGGGATCTCAACTTTTGGGACAAAGGTCGGAGGAACCTCTCTCATAGGCAACTGAGATATAGGTACCTCCGGCCGCTTACTAAGCAACAGGGCCAGGTCGAGCGCTAAGGCAGCTGTAGAAGTATCGGGCGAAAAAGACCTTTTACAAATCCCCAATATTTCTATGGGGCAACTAACCCTCTTTCTTACACATTCTTCTTGCAGGTGCTGTACCAGCACCTGAATTACCTTTCTTTGCATTTCTACTGTATACTGACTATACGTGTCATATACTTCATCTGGCGGAATCGATGAATCCGAAATCCATCGAACCGCATCTTTAGTACAAATTCGTACTTCCTCAGGTGCCGATCTGCGGCACGGAAGGAACCGTTTCAGTACATATATTCTATCGTCTTCGTCGTCCTCATCTCGTGACTTTTCAAAGTCTTTCCTAAACTCGAACAATTTTTCAACATGCCCATATACGTTCTGCTCTGTGTCCCTCGAAAGTGCCAAAGTATTCAGATCTCTCACTCCTTGTGGAAGATCTGAATTTTGTAATCTACCCCACATCACACACAAATGAGTCCCCAAACCTTCGATAAAAACATTTTTCTCGGGAAAACTATTCAAATTAGATAATGTGGAAAAAACATTAACTTGATCACCTTTCTCCATGCAATGCTTAGCCCATGCAAACAATTCCTGTTTCGTACCTGCAGAAACAGTACTATGAGTGACAATCTTTGATCCTGCAACTGGATCGACTTCAGTCAATACGGGGCCACTCGGGAGCGGAGGTGTAGGTAAATTTAATAAAGGTGCAACTATCGGTGTAGAAGGAAGGGGCGGTGCGATAGGTGGAGGAACAACAACCAGAGGACTAGGAACAATAGGTTGTACAGGGGGAACAGGAATAACAGCAGGAGTAACAGCAGGAATGGGCAGAGCGCCCAAAATGGGAGCATACGGAGGTGGCGCTGAGGCATCAGGCCTGCGTTCGTTTAATAACTTCTCGATAAATTCCTCAGAAACATGGAAATCTTTAGAGGGGTACATTTTCTGGATCCCGAGTGAAAAAGCTCTATCCATATTTTTAACTGATTCTGAACGCTTTTCTTTATCATATAATAATGCTTTTTCTGCGTTTGTTTTATGACGACATGCATGTTTATCCCTACTTTTAAGCTGCTGTAATGCTTCTTTTTTCCAATTCTGTAAAACATCAAAGGCTGCTTGTCTAGACTTCTTCTTTAACAAGATCGATTCTAAGTATTCAATACGGGGGATCTCAAAACTACCGTTGATTGGCCACTGAAATTCGGAGGCATGTCTGGTCTGTCTGTGCCAAATATCATTAAATACTATACTTCCAATGCCATACTTAGAGTACATAGTACATGCCGGCGACCCCTCCTGTGGTGCCGGGCGGCTAAATTCCAAGGATTGTCGATTGCTGCGGAACAGAGCCCTAAAGCAGCTATACAATTTCCCAGGCATTTCACAAAAATTTGGTGTTACCTGGTCAATAATTGTGTCTGCAGATACAATATGCCAAATTCAAATTGTCAGGGTTAAATTAAGAGCTGGGTCACGACTGCACATGACCAAACCTAAGGAGGACCGTACGGTTTATCAAAGAACTTACCTAATGAATTTTACCTTGTGTTTGGTGGTTTCGGCAAATCTGCCCGCCTCAAAAATTGGACCCTCGTCAGGATGCCGTGTCAGACCACACGACTATCGTCCAAGGATCGGATCGTGCAGCGCTGCCGAGGTATCGCGTCTCGATCGGTCGGTCCCGCAGAATCACACCGTCCGATCCAGGTTCGATAGACTGTGTCAACCTTCAATGATCCGGCATCAATCTTGAGGGTCCCTATTCGGGCGCCAACTGTGAAAACAGAGAAATTGATATGAGGCCGGGAAGCCCAAAGGAAACACACCAACACAGGTTACAAAGAACATACAAAGTGCTTTATTCAAAAGCTACAACAGTTACCAAAAAGTCAATTGACAAACGGATAGCTATTCGGCTCTCAGAGTAACAGAACGAACTTCAACGAGAGTTCACTGCGTTAGTGAGAGAGACCGTACATTGGGATACTTGTGTTTTTATACTCTTTATCCTGCTCTGGCCAACCCCCTCGCGGGTTAACCATTCTTAGGACCAGGCCTAGGGTTCCTTGCCAGGTCAATCCCATAATGTATGCATTTTGATCAGTTCCGCTGATACAGTTGTTCATTTACACATAGGTCAGGGATAGGACAAGGTCACAGTACGCGACCCCAACAAGTGGCCTGCAGGCATATTACTTATTCATGTGTGCGGAGGTCACAACGGCCAGAATCGCACTCGAAATGTCATTCGGCCTCCATTTTGGTGTTCAGGGTGACTTCCGCATTTACAAGAGAACCTAAAATGGCGGCTAAATCCAAGATGGCGATTTACACAGTTTTCGTTAAGGTCAAGACCTTGCCGCGGAATCTATTTAGACGATGTTTTAGACAACTTGGCGTAGGCCAACACACATTCAAACAATGCAATAGGAGGTATAATATTATTTCGATTCCAGCAGGGTAAGAGGCTCAAGCATTCTCCTGTCAGTAACAATTGTGTGCAGAGTCACGTGGTGATCCACACCAGGTGAATTGTGCAGGGTAAATAAAGCAATAGGCAAGCATTACAGCCACATTTTGCCAAGTGTCACCAACAGCTTGGCCAAGTGCCCTTTAAACAAGCCATTTAAGCATTCAACTAATCCTTCAGCTTGAGGGTGGTGCACTGAGCATAGTCAGTGCTTTATCCCCAGGAGGGCTGTAACCTCCTTAAACTGGTCATTGGTAAAGTGATGCCCATTGACGGACATCAATTCATCACATATGCCCCACCTCGGGAATACCTCTCATATCAAGAATTTAGCTGCTGATTTTGCATCATTATGACCACAGGTTCCCACCTCAAGCCAATGTGAAAAGGGGCATGCCACAGCTGTTATGTACCTGTAAGATCCACATCTATCTTGCATGTTGACATAGTCAATATGAGAACGCCGAATGAGAATATGAGAATGTGCGCTTCAGTTTTGCCTCAACAGTTTATAATGTTTGTCCTGCCAAGAACCTTTGACAGGTCATGCAGCTTCTCATAAATTCAGCAAATAATCCATACAAACCAACTCCCATTAATGTCTGTGGTCATGTGTTATTTTGACACATGTGCCATGTAATGGAGTTGCTAAATTAAGTATTTTATGTGGCATTACAGGCTTACCTGTGCTGTTCTGTCTCCACACTAAATCTGTGGGGGAGAGGGAGCACCCTCTCTTGATCCATAGCTCTTTTTCCTCTTGGGGCACCTCATCTTGTAATTATATTATCTGAACAATGGACAGCACATTAAAGTGTTCAGTAGTATTAGGACTCTCAGGTAGTTTGGATCCAAGTGCCATTATGGGTACCTTATGTTTTTTTTTTTTATCTGAGAGTAACTTTGTAGTTCTTTCAGGCATATACGTCACTTCTTTAGCTGCTCTAACGGCAATATCACTGCCCTGTGAAGTGAAATCCAGGCCACCTGTTTGGGCGGGGCATTTTATTATGGCCTCCTCCACTGAGAGAAGCAGCATCTCAATTAGTCATGCCAGTAATTCTGCATGCTGAACAAGGGACTCATATCTCCTTTGAACACCACCCCCTTTCCCATTGAGCCAACCCTGAGTGCACCTTGGAGTGTCACAATTTTATCTTTTTCTTACCTGTTTTTCCTTGCTTGTGGACTTCGTGGATGCAAGTTCCTTCTTTCTCGCTGTTCGAGACTTGTACAGGATGGAGCGCGGCTCTTCGGGTTCCAGCGTGGATAGCCGGCCGCCTAAGCCGGACGGCGTTCAGTATCCAGGAAGGTAGTCACGGATCCAGGAAGGAGGAGCATGAGCTTACTCTCGGAGGTGTAGGTACACAGCACCGAAGGTAAGATGGAATTCGGAAGAGGGAAATGACTTACGGGAACGTAGGAATTTGAAAGAGGGTTCCAGGAAGGAGAAAAGAAAGGTAGAAACTGTAGATAGCACGGATAACGGACTGGAGCACACGTCTGGCAACTCCAAGCAGAAGCGTTGAGACGTGCAGAGCCGCAGCGGCGTACCTGTTTTCTAGAAGGCAGGGTGTTGCACGTTAAGGCTAGAGCACAGCATTTCTGGCCCGTCGGCCATCTTGGAGGAAACACAGAGCTTACGCCGCAGTGCATCATGGACCACAAAGTCCAAAAGGGTCGAATTCGGTGGTTCATGACAGTATGCCTCCTCCTGAACCCAGAACCACCGGGTTTGCCCGGGTGGACTCAATGGAATCTTTGTATTAGACCGGGGGCATTCATGTTTGCTACTGGTTCCCAGGTACGCTCGCTGGCAGGATATCCTCTCCATCGACCAAATTTTGGAGCTGACCCCGTCTGTATCTAGAATCACATATACTGGAGACTTCAAACTCAATCTGATCATTGACGAGCACAGGAACAGGTCTTGGAGCAGTTCTGGTGGATTGTACATAAGGTTTCAATAAGGAAGTGTGGAAGACCTGGTGAATCCTCTTCCAAGTTTCAGGAAGCTGGAGTCGAAAGGCCACTGGGTTTATGATTTCCTTAATGGAGAAAGGTCCATAATACTTGGGAGCCAGTTTATTTGGCCGCAGATGTCGAGGCAGAAGTTTTGAGGATAGCCAAACCTTATCTCTGAGTGCATAAGAAGGGTTAAGTCTCCGCTTGGTATCAGCATAGCGTTTGATGTCCATCCTGGCCTTTTCCAGGTTTTCCTTAGCCTCTCTATGTATGTTTACCATTGTTTCTATCCAGGAATCAACCGCAGGGACCGGGGTAGGATGCGGAAGAACAGATGGTAGAACCGAAGGATCAAATCCTTGACGCAAAAGAATGGACTAGTTTTGATGGCCAAATGATCAGAATTGTTGTAAGCAAATTCAGCTACAGGTATCAATAGTGACCAGTCATCCTGGTCCTTGGTTGAAAAACAGTGGAGATTCTGTTCTAGGGTCTGATTTACTTGTTCTGTTATCCCATTGGTCTGAGGTTGATAACCCGAAGACACTGCACGCTGGATGTCTAATATTTGGCATAGTTGTTTCCAGAATTGGGATATATACTGGGGTCCTCTGTCGGATATGATCTTGGAAGGTAATCCATGAAGTCTAAATATATGTTTTATAAATATTCGAGGATGGCAGTTTAAACAATGGTGTGAAGTGAGCCATATGAGTAAACACATCGATGGTGACCATTATGGTTGTATATCCTCTGGATGGGGGTAATTCCACAATGAAGTCAGTGGCGATGATTTCCCAGGGGCGTGTTGGTAACGCGGGTTGATGTAGAAGACCTGCAGGTTTCCTGTTGTCATGTTTGTACTGATTGCACACAGCACAAGTTTGGATGTAGGTTCTTATGTCAGTAATAATTTTTGGCCACCAGAATTGCCTCTGTATGAGGCAGAGGGTAGTAGTGATGCCTTGATGTCCTGAATCGAAGGTGTCATGACAGAGGTTCAGGATCTTGTCTCTCAGCATTTGTGTGGGTATGGTCAGCTATTTGTCTTTGAAAAGATAACCATCCTTTGTTACTAAGTTCCATTTATTGTTTGTAGAATATTCCTTCCAGAGATCAGAAGAAGGTGTTCTTGCACGGATGTCTTCTAGGAGAGAATTTGCTTGTGCCACAAACACTGTTTTAGGGAACATCTTCGGAAAGGCTTCTACATACTCGTAGTCAGGATGCATAGATAAGGCATCAACATCTATGTTACTTGTTCCAGGAAAGTGATGTATTTGGAATTGGTATTGGGCAAACAAAAAGGCCCAACAGGCTTGGCGACTAATCCTGCATTCCAGGGATTGTAGAATTTGCAAGTTACGATGATCCGTTCGTACTTGCACTGGATGTTTAGCACCCAAAAGTAGATGACGCCAGTCGGTGAAGGCTTGTTGGATGGCCAATAACTCCTTCTCCAGGACAGAATGATGGCTCTCACTGGAAGTCAAGGTGCGGGATAGGTAGGCTATAGGATGTTCCATCTTGTCTTCGAATTCTTGTTTTAAGACCGCTCCAATGGCAGAGTCATAAGTGTCTGTTTCCACCAAGAAGGGTCGTTCAATGTCGGGTTGAGCCAGAATAGGACCTTGAGTAAATTTCAGTTTCAATTGTTGAAAGGCCTTTTCCTGAGCTGTGGACCATTTGAATGGTGTATCCTTCTTTAGGAGTGCCGCTATGGGATGCACTATGTCAGAAAATGTGGGAATTCATTTTCTGTAGAAGTTTGCAAGTCCCAAGAAGGACTGAATTTGTTTCACAGTGGTGGGTGCCGGCCTGGAGAGTATGGAGTCGACCTTGGCTGGATCCATTACAATTCCTTTGGACTTAGCACAAATCCGAGATAATGAACAGTTTGGGCATGAAAGAGACATTTTTCTGGTTTGGCCAGGAGTTTGTGTTCACGTAAACGTTGTAAGACTGCTTTACATGTTCTTGATGGATAAGGGGGTCCTTGGAGTAAATCAGGATATCATCCAGGTACACAATGACAAAGAGGAACAGCATGTCAGAGAAAACTCTATCCATAAACCATTGAAAGATGGCAGGGGCGTTGGCGAGACCTAAGGGCATAACCAGATATTTGAATTGGCCAAAGGGAGTTCTGAAGGCCGTCTTCCATTCATCACCTTCCTTTATTCGAATGAGATGAGCACCCCTAAGGTTGAGTTTAGTGAAGATGAAAGCACCACAAACTGCCTCCAGGATGTCAGAAATGAGCGGTAGTGGATAGCGGTCTTTGAGGGTACATTGGTTCGAGGCCACGTTAGTACAAACAAGGTCGAAGTTCTTTAGTGTCTTTCTTTGGAACAAAGAACAGAGAAGCACCGGCTGGAGATTTTGAAGACCAGATGGTCCCATTTGCCAGATTGGTATCGAGGTATTCTCGTAGCGCCTTCTTCTCGGGTTCGGATAATATGAACATTCTTCCGAATGGAATCACGGCTGAGGCTTCTGTGTCAATGGTGCAATCCTCAGGTCTATGGGGCGGAAGAGCTTGAACAATGGCTGTTGAAAACACATCTGAATATATTTGATAGATCTCAAGTACTTGGACAATGATGGACACACTTAAGGATGATTGCTTGTGGTTCTGGGAGCACACTGGAAGGGTTTGCATTGTGTCTTGAGATAAACAGTGGTTCATACAAAATTCAGAACCCAGAAATAGGGATCCAGCGGCCCAGTTGATGTAAGGATTGTGCCTCTGAAGCCAGGGCATGCTAAGAACCATGGGATAATGAGCGGCCTTTATGATGTCAAATCGGAGCCTTTCTTGATGGTTGTTTATAGAGAGTTGTAGTTCCTTGGTTTGGTGAGTAATGGGTCCAGAAGATAGTGGTCTGCCATCTATTCCTCCTACGGGCTGAACTATTGCCTAGGGTTCTCGAGGGATGTTATGAGTGACAGCCCAGTCATGATCTATGAAAAAACCCATGGCACCGCAGTCCACTAGAGCCAGGATGGGGAAGGATTGTTTCTTTCTCCCAAAGCTGTGCTCCACTTAGGATAGGGAGCTGGCGTTTCCCGAACGTCGGGGTGGCGCTATTGGGCACTCTCTCACAAGATGTTTATCATGCAAAGGCCAATTTTGATCCTACGGAGCCTTTCTTGCAGAGAAATTGGACCACGGAGGACACCCAATTGCATAGGTTCTGGTTCTGAGGCACATGGAGCAGAGGTTTCTTTAGGACAAGAGTATTCAGCTATTGCCCTTGGGGATGTTGTCTTAGTCTTCCTTTTCTCTGCCTTTCTTTCCTGGATCCTGAAGTCTATCTTTAAGGAAAAGTCCATAAGGGCCTGGAATGAACTCAGACGGGCTACTCTGGCTAACTCGTCCTTTATTTCATCATTCAATCCCCTTCGGAAAAGAGTGAAACTGGTTTCTTGAGACGAATCGGCTCCCTTAGCTAATTGCTTGAAGCGGGTCACATAAGTGAGCATATCTTGACTGCCTTGTTGAAATTCAAGAAGTCTTTCTTGTGCACTGTAGACAAGTTCTGGTCGATCAAACATGGCCTTAAGGGCATCCACAAAACCGTCGTAATTATCCAGGAGCTGGTCTTCCGAATTAACTAAGGGAGTCGCCCATGTTAAGGCATTGCCCGTGAGGTGAGATATTATAAATCCGACCTTCGCTCGTGGTGTGGAAAAGTAGTAAGGCTTGAAGGTGAAGTGCACTAGACAGGAGTCAAGGAAGGAACGCAGAGACTTTGAAGATCCATCATATTTGTCCACTACTCCTCCTACCAGGACACTTTCCTTGACCGTGGAATCTCGGGACAAAACTAGTTGTTTTAACGCGGTGTTTTCTGCCTTGAGGTTCTGTATCTCTGTAGTTAATTCTTGCATACCTCTCATGAGGTCTTGGACTGCGTCTTCCATGTCTGTTTCAATATCAGGTATTTGGCGTCTCAGTCTGTCACAAGGAATTTGAAAGAGGGTTCAGGAAGGAGAAAAGAAAGGTAGAAACTGTAGATAGCACGGATAACGGACTCGAGCACAAGTCTAACAACTCCAAGCCGAAGCGTTGAGACGCGCAGAGCCGCTGGGGCGTGCCTGTTTTCTAGAAGGCAGGGTGTTGCACGTTAAGGGTAGAGCACAGCGTTTCTGGCCCGTCGGCCATCTTGGAGGAAACACAGAGCTTACGCCGTGGTGCATCATGGACCACGAAGTCGAAAATGGTCGAATTCGGTGGTTCATGACATGGAGGTGACGTATGTCGAGTCTGAATAAATGTTGACTGTGTGCCCTTCTGATATGTTTTGTACTGTTATTAATGCCACTAATTCTGATGCTTGCATTGAATGATGAGCTGGCAGTCACATTTGGAACCAAATGCAAAAGTCTCCCTCAGAATGGTACACTACTGTGGCACCAGTATGCCAGTGCTCCATGCGCGAATCAATCATTGAAGACCCGTCAACAAAGAACATGTATCCCCCCTCAATGGGTTCCTCCTGCACCTGGGGGTTCCCTTCATTCTGTCCATGTAAGATGCACAATCGTGAACATATTCTTCCCTTGCAGCTGACTGTGCTATGAACTTTGCTGGGTTCACTACACAACATCTAATTACCTCAATTGCTGGATTTGTCAGTTTCACTTCGTATCCTGGGGCCCTCTGAGTTGTTAACGTGGATTTGGATTCTTCTAGTATTGCAAAAAAAAAAATACAAGTGCTTCACATACAAAATCACTGGGCACCCCATGGTTATGGTGGCTGCATTTCTATAGCAAACCTGCAGCTGCAAGCGCTTGCTCGCATGGGAAATGCCCTTCCAATTCTGGGACAAGCAGACCGCTATAGTACTCAAGGGGCGTGCACCCCTGCAGTGTTCTCTGAGTGAGGATAGTCATTATTACTGTGCCATCAGAATGTGAGAACAAATAAAAGTTCTCTTTATAATTTTTATAGTTTATACTTTGAGTTCAGCATACCTTTGATGGGGCGCGTAACCTTTTATGGTTCTTTGAATGCCTGGAGGAGGGGCCTCATGAATGTTGACTAGTCGAACACTCAAGCCCTACACTAATTGCACAATCCCAAAAATTGCTGCATTTCTTTTACTGTGCATGGCAGTGGTGTTCTGTGTATGGCTTCTGTTCTCTCTGGAGTTATCTTCCACCCTTCCACTGATATTAATTGCCCCATATACACCACCTCCGTCTGACAGTACTGTAGCTTCTCTTTGTCTTCTTTGTACCCTTTTTGTGCTAGCAGGGTCAACAGAATTGTTGAATCTTTCCTGCATTGCTCCTCCATCAAACTACACACTAGAAGGTAATCTATGTACTATATCACTGTGCTGGGTATTTGCAAATTGCATAAATCCAAGTGGATCAATCTTTTGAACAGACTGGGGGACTCACAATACCCTTATGGTAACCTGTGTGTTCAAATCAGACACCATAATATGCAAACCCAGTGAAATATCGAGAGTCAGGGTGCAATGGGATGGAGAAGATAGCATTTTTCAAATCAATCACTGTGAAATATTTCGCATTTGCCAGGATGTTACATGATATCATAGCCGGGTGCGGCACGAGTGAAAACTCAGCCTCTACCACATTGTTCAGGAAGGCAGAGATCCTGTATAAATATCCAGCCCCTCCTTTTGCTTTTTGATAGGGCGTATGGCTATGTTGCTTGGGGATATTGATGTCTGTATTATGCCCTCTGCCATAATGTGAGGAAAGTGTCATATATGCCTTCATCTGCTTTGCAGGAAAGTGGGTATTGTTTCACATGGGGCAGCAATTGCATTCCTTAAATTTAAAGCCGAACGCCCCAGCTCCTTTGAGCACTTCCGTGTCATGGGGCCCTTTTATCCATACATTTTACAGGACCTCCTTCAAGTCTCCCTGAGTGTCAGAGGCCTGCTTCTTCACTACCCATGTCATTTGCGGCACAAGCTTTTCTCCCACTCAAATGGGGCATGGTATGTGGAGCTGGAACACCATTTCTCCCTCCTCCTCGCCCTCTGTAAATGGCTGATCACCTGTTACATCAGTCAATGTCAACATAGGGTCAATACAGAAAACTGTATGCCACTCAATTTCATCCTCATCTGTCCCGCATAATATCACCATGTCTTTTCATGTGATTGCCCCCCACCTCCAATAGCTGCAACAGTATCCGTATGCCTGGGGCAACTTCCTTGTGCACCACGGGCCTAAACAGAAATTCTGTGGCGAGTTGGAATGTTTTTCCCTTCATCCCGCGCACCCAAACCAATAGTATTTGGGACCGGTACAGGAACAGCTTGGGGTGAGTTGCTTCTCCTCGCAAGGTGCTATGTGCACAGAACAATTTCTGGGTACATGTCAGGTGTGCAGCATGCAATACCTTTTTGTAAGAATAAAATGGTTGCATTCAGTTTACTTAGCAGGTTCCTCCCCAGTATGTTTATACACAGTATCTTTGAATACATTAGGGGTGCCACAAGGAGTTGTGTGCCTATCGTTAATGGTAAATCCAGAGTTACTGGAACAGAGACAACAGCCCCAGAGAAGTCCTGCGTGTCCATAATCTTGTCTAACAGTGGGAAACCCACCCTCCCTTATGCAAGACTTGGTGGCCATTGTATCTATAAAAAAGGAGAAATCTTTCTGTCCTATTTTCACTGCCCTACATTGACCAAGGGCTGGCCCAGATTCAGGGGTCACAGGTATTCACTGCAATAAACCTGACCAATGGATACTGGACCGTGCCTGTCAGTAGGGAGGACCAATACAAACTGGCTTTTACCTTTGGGGGCCAGCAGTACACATGGACCCGGACTCCCTTCGGATACCTCAAACTCCGGCAATTAATTTGTAACGCTCACCTGGTTCCCACGGAGGCGCGGGCGTGGTCTGGACGGCAGTGGCCTCTTCGAAGGAGATGTTCAGCACCCTGAAGATGGAGTGGGCTGGGTTCCCAAATCCGGCTTGTCTGGCTCGGATGAATACCCTTCTGTGAGCGAAAAGGAAGGGTTAATACTCTGCGGGTTTTGTGTTGATCTCCCGTTCCCCTTCTCACCCTCCTTGCAACCCTTCTGTAATTCCCTGTGGAGACTCACCTTAGGGATTGAAAAGGTGAGCTCTCCATCCAGCTTTTGATGCAGGGGCGCGCTGGGATCCAGTTACGTCACTGGATAGTAAGTTCGAGTTCGCTTGTCTGTTCCGGTAAGTACCGTAAATGTTTATGGCAAGCTTGAGTCTAAACTGTTCCTCTTCTCTTTTGCAGGTAATGGAAGACTCCGGGCTGAGGTCGGTTTCCGTCGAAAACCTGATTTTCAGGTGAGTTTTGGTGTAGGCCCACTACTGTCTTTTCCTGTCTCTTTTTCCTTAGGGGCCGGAGTTCGAGAATGCCGAAGAAATGGAGCCGATACGAAGCAGAAGCTGAGTCCGACCTGTAAGCAGGTAAGTTTAAAATAGTTCGTTTGCTACGGTTCTTGCATTCACTAATGTGATGTTTGCTTTTTCCCCATGGGGGCCGGGGTGCTGAAATGCCCAAGGAATGGCATCGACCCAAAGGTAAGAAGAATTAGCTTGGCGGGTAAGTGCTTCTTGGTTATTTTCCCCTTCTCACCTTGCTTTCTTCTCTTCGTCTCCCCGTAGGTGCTGGAATGCTGCAGGAGATCCGGATGGGCGTTGCAGAGCCGAAGGTGCCACGTGCAGGTAAGAGAAGTGCGCCGAGATGTATGCGACGTGGTGAGTATTTAAAATGATGTCTTTTTGCAGGAACGTTGGCGCGCTGAATCCGAAATGCAGCTTTAACAGGTAGGGTTTGTTTTTCACCTGTTTCTTCTTTCCTTTTCTATCCTTAGGTGTTTCCAGGATGCTGGCAGGCGTGGTCGAGGACTGGAGCAGGAGCAGGCACGGTGAGCGTCCAGCTGCTATGAGCAGAACAACGCGAAGCGTGGTTTGCTGTCTGGGCGTGGCTTAAATAGCCTTTCAAGTAGTCCCAGGTATGTATCCTTCCACTGAAGGTATGTATCCTGCCACCAGCCACACCCATGTGGTTAAGTAGTTCCTTTTTCATCTGGAAGTTGTAGAATGATCTGCCAGGAAAGGAAATTGCAGCATGGTCAGCCAGGTAAGTTTGCACCAAACACATTTCCTTCCATATCTTGTATGAGCCTGGCGCCGATGGTGCCAGGACTGTTATCCCTTATGAGCCTGACGCCAATGGCGCCAGGACTGAGTCCAAAGAGCCCCTATCTGGGGTGGCTGGGACTTCCCTAGTATACATGTTGCCTGACTCTGAGGGTGCCGGGCCCTGTCTGGCTCCTTGGAGGTAGGCATCATGACAGAATTCAACATTTTCCTACACAAGGCCATGCCCGACCTGGGTGCGAGGGGTAACCTGGCTTATGTAGATGATGTCCTCATCAAAAGTTCATCTGTGGAGGAACACATAGCGGAGATCCGTTATGTTCTGACACAGTTGAGGGCCGCCGGAGCAAAACTTTCCTTTCAGAAAGCACAGTGGTGTAGAACACGTGTTAATTTCTTGGGGCATGAGATTACTCCTCAGGGTCTCTGTCCCCAGGAAAAGAAAGTGGAAGCACTTCAGAAACTAAAAGACCCCACAACTCTGCGGGAACTAAGGAGCCTCCTTGGACTGACTAATTACAACAGAAAGTTCATTGAGGGCTACGCAGAGATCACTAGACCCCTGATTCATCTTTTGAAGGGGGGGGTCAAGTGGGAATGGGGTCCAGAACAATCCGAGGCAGTAAGACAACTCAAAAGAAGCCTCTCACAAGCGCCTTGCCTAGCTTACCCTGTCAGAAACAAGGAGTTCTTCCTGGAGACAGGGTTCTCTAATACGTGCTTGATGGCAGTATTATACCAAAAGCATGACAAGGTCAATAAAGTAATCTCCTATGCGAGCAAAACTTTATCCTCTGTGGAGGAAAAATTCAACGATTGTGAGAAGGCACTCCTGGCAACGGTGTGGGCATTGAAGAATTACCGCCCGTTCATCCAGGGGGAACACATCATAGTGGAGACTCCACACCAGCCTCTGCAATACCTCCAAAGTGACAGAATCCGGGCAGGAAATGTGAGTAATTCCCGAATTACTTCCTGGATTCTGTCAATGCAAGACTTTCCTGTGGAGGTCAGATATGGCCAAAACAAGAAGAGTCCCCTCGCGCAAGGTCTGGCTGACTTGCATGATTGTGCCAGAGAAAACTGTCTCGAGGACGAAAGTCTAAAAATCAAGGACCACATGGAGGCATACCTTAATTCCCCACACAAAGTCTTTGAAGAAGACAAGTGTGAGGGAATGCCCACTGTCTATGTGGATGGATGCTCTTACCATGTTGACAACAACGGGGAAAAAGAACTGGTGGCCGGCGTAGGGAATGCATGTGAAGTGGGAGAATGGAAAAACAGGCTCCCGTCCTTACCCTCTCGCGCCTGGCCTAAAGGATCACGGCCCAGGCACCCGCCACGAGAAGAGTTTGCCCATCTACCAGACGACCAAATACCCTGGTACAGGAACATACGGATGTGTCCATCTGCCTGCCCAACAGCACGCCCTGCCCATGCCGACACCTGCGGCACGGATCAACTAGACTAAAACCAACACGTCGTTAGAGATGCCATGACGACCTAGCCAACGGTCAGCACACCTGTGCAAATATACACACTGGACACTCCCGCACCAATCTACACGAAGAATATACTCAGTGCTATGACGTAGGCGACAGACATACTCACGGACGTGCATCTTTATTATTTTCCACAATAGGCTCTCAAAATGCAGAAACGCAAGACGCATCATGAACTCATCTAAAGAGCTTGCTTACGCTTCTCCTAAAACCAGGTGCCATAATGAGAAATATAACGAAGACATGATACTGGTCATAAAACAATATGATACTATAACCTAAAGCGCCTGTGCACCAAACGGTTCCACCTATACACCAGGCCTAAGTAGGCCGCAAGCAAGAGCTCCCATGGACGTTAAAAGAACAAGAGTCAGGTTGCTGATCCTGCAGAATGAGCCCGGCGAGAGCAGACAGCCAAGGTCGTAATGTTGCAAACCCACATTCCGAAAGCAGACCATCAAGGGCACGATGTTGCAACCTCGCATGCCGCGCACCAAAGTTAAAGTCACACCTGCAAAATTAAACCAGGCGCACAGTAGAAAAACAATATTAATTGTGCAAAGTCTGCCTCAAACACGGTCCCACCTCACGTGACCAAGCCGAACCTGACAGGATGCCAAGTCCAGGAGAAAGAAGGCGTCTGGATCCCTTGGTACAAGACACAGGCAGACACACTTAAAAGGCTCAATGGACATCTGCGACAGTGGGAGTAGTCGGCCTTCCAGCTCATGAATAAGTCCTCACATTGTCTGCACGTACTCATAGTGAAACATTGTTGCAAATGACAGGTACACCGAGAGCTGGGAACAGCGATGGTCCCAAGCTGGGAAGCTCATGGGCGCACCAATCAGAACATGGGGCTCTTATCACTGACGCCATTAACATTGACCAATCATCAGTAGTCTTCATGTAACAATTCTCATGTATCTAATTGTAGGGACAACCCAGATATATCACCTGACTCACCCTTGTCCACTAATATTGTTCTCTATACGTATGCTATACTAACCCTACCACTCGAGCAACCAATTAAGAGTGGCAATAGGTTTTTTGTTAAACTTTCTACGGTGACGCAAGTAGCGCGTCATACTAAGGTAAAAAGGGCCTGCGAGCCCATGATTGTGTGTGTGTCAGGACGGACGCGTACGCTCCTTGACCCATCCCTGCCGTTTTTGTTTAATAAACAGCAGAGTCACCTTGCTTCTTGCGTGTGTCTCATACTCTATCTCATCTGGGATATACGGGAGGGGTTGGGGCCTCCCTGCCCGCAGGTCTGCGGACGGCCCGGCCGACCCCGGCAGAATTCCCCCGGACAAGTTGGAGGCACTGCTGAGATCTGTTTAAGATCCGCCTTTTTTATTTTTTTTTACTTTTTCCAGGCACTCCAGTTGCGAGGAGGCCCGGCGGCGCGGCCCCCTCTGCCGTCGCCCCCTTCTGAGGACTACAGGACCATCGCGGAGCTGCGAGAAGACCGGACAGCGCAATCCGGATATTGGCCCTCGGGAGCCAGTTGAGAAGTATCCCGCCCGCGGTTGGCGAGTGTCCAGACGTGGTCCAGACGAGGGGAGGTGACGAGCCGCTTGGAGGGGTGCACGCAGTCGAGCGGCCCCGCATCAGGAGAACTTGGTGAGCATGCCACGCACAACAAGCAATGTGAAATTGTGAGGGAGGGGGGAGGAGTTAAATAAGAGAGGCGGGAGGTGTTACACAGGTGCGCGGCGAAGGTTTGAGAATTTAGTGTTGGAAATGGAATGAATGGTAGCCGAACAAGTGCGAGGGCAGTCGGCTACGTTACGCGAAGGGAGGGGGCGGAGCACGAAAACATCATGTGCGGCCGCTCGTAGACACTGATTGGCCTAGGTCGCGACTACATGTAAGGGTGTGTGGGTGTGCGTGGTTTCCTACGATTTGGCATTTATTGATCAATGAGTAGATGAGGATCCCTATTGTTCGAGCAAGAAACTCGATAGGTAGATGACGTTTCCCTGTAGGCGGTAGCTAGGTAGTTGCCCAATACTGAAGATAATTGGCTGGTTAAGCCCTCCTGTCGAGGGGCGTATCACACGCGAGGCGACGCAGTGTGCGCAGTCCGATTATATTATTGATTTGATTACCTTGTTCCAGGAGTGACAGGAAGACAGCTGTAGGGTTAACGGGGGTAGATTGAAAGTGCATTTTGAACTTAAAGAATATATGAAGAACTTATCAGTAGCTCGAAGAGATCGGTGATGTAACCAGTAGGGCTTTCATAGGATATCCCGAGCACAAGGCATCTTCCCTCCTGAGATTGGTGGGGAAGAGAACTGTGGTAAGGAAGTGGAAACGGAGATAAACGGCAATGAGTTGATCGGGGAAAGGCGAAAACGGGGAACGTGGCTGCGCACGGAGAACGCCGGCCACGGCCAGTGTAGAAGGGGGAGGAGCACGTGAAAATAGGACGACTGTATAAGAACGTCATAAGGGGTACGCAGCCGCAGGGGGCTACGTGCGCCTCGGCCGCAGGGGGCCGTAAGGGTGTTGTATAAAAAAAAAAGAAGAAAGACAGAAGGAAATATACAAATGTAACATACCATATTTTCTATAATTTTTCTTAGCGGACTATTGTAAGTCCCCAAACTTACGGGGCCAGGTAAACGATATAAGGCTGTATATTGTAAACTGCTAGTGAGATAAACTGCTACCAGATAGGGGAAGGGTAACAAGTGGAGCGCTACTATGTCATACGGGGCAGGATCGGGAGGGTGGGGGAACACACTCACTACCCCACTACAACACATCTGCACAACACTGCCACCCCATAGGGAGAAATTGATTAAATATAGCATAGAATGGACCCAGGGGACGGATAACAAGATGCTAACACCGTGGTCGCCTAATGGTAGCTTCGATCCATATGTCCAACATTCATTATTAAACCATCTGCACAATACATATAAAGGGAAGAAGTTGGCAAACCATGTGGAGGTGTTTAACTTATGGAGGATGTTCCAGGGGTCCCGACCAGGACCAAATGGAATGTTCACTATGGGGGAAATACCGGAAGAAAAAGAGATTAAGGAGGGAGGAGAGGATGGGAAAAAGGGGAGTGAGGACCCAAAGAACACGGGGAACCGAGGAGAGGGAGGAGAAAAGAATAATAAAACAGATGTTACCCATAGCAAGGGGGGTGAAAACAGAGAGAGGGGGGTTGTACCCTTTAAGAGAACTAGGAGAAATAAAAAGAGGACAGTTAAGGGCGGCTGAGGGATACTCGAACCCGGCATACAGCCCTCCACCATATGTGGCTCATAGGAAGATGCCAGCAGGGGAGGGGAGGACTGGAGAAAACCAGACTGTGGAAATAGGAAACAATGAGTGGGTAGCTGCACAGATATTATTAAAATTACGAGGTTCATTAACAGGAGAAGAGAAGGAGGTAGTAAAGAAAACAGATGAGGATAATGCCAGGGATAGTGAAATGAGGGGAGAAGAGCTGTTACGACAACAGGAAGAGATTTTGGAGGAACGACTAGCAAATTTAAGGGATGAGCAGAATGAATTGATCAAGCAGCTTGAAAGGGAGGAGAAAGAGAGAGCGAGGAAAAGGAAAGAAGGTAAGAACGAATTGGAAAAAATACGGGAACGAACGGAGGAGCAAAGGAGAGAAGCTGAAAGGGTAAAAGCAGCAGCAGAAAGGGTATCAAGAGTAGTACTGCGAGAAAAGAAAAGGGAAGAAGAAGAAAAAGAAAAAGAAATGGCAATGTGGAAGAGGAGATTGCTATCAGAAACAACTAAGAAATACGAAGAAGGGAGGGTGATAGAGAGTATAGTAGAAAGGGAAAGGGTGAAATGGGAAAGGAAAAAGGAGGATGAAAGAATATTAGAAAAGATGAGAAGTGAAGTGATGGAGGAATTAAAAAGGAAAAGGGAGGAAAATAGTAGGGAGATGGAGGAGAGAAATGAAGGAGAAAGAGAAGATAGGAGTAGGGAGAGTGGAGAATGGGGGAATGTATATAGAAACACAGAAGTAGCCACAACATCAGCACAAAGGGGAGTGGTTGATAAAGGAGAAACAAGAGAACTGGACCTAATAGATTTACAAACAGTAACGATCAAGGGGAAAAAGACCGAGTGGGGGTTGCCGTTTATGACTGACTTTTACAGTGAGGAAGAAGAAGGAGTGGAGAAAGAAGGAAGTAACAGTGAAAGGGAAAGTTTAGATAAACTATACATCACCCGAACCAACACAGACTCACCATGGATCAGTAGGAGAAAGGATGAACTGGAGAGAAGTGAGGAGGGAGAGCGAGGAATAGTGGAAAGACAAACACATGAAGCCGCACCATCCCCATCCCCATCACGCCCTCCCCCATCCCACCCTACAGGCTCAACCACCTCACGCTCGTTACGCAAAATAAAACTTGCGCCCTTCACAGAAGAATTGACACCCTATGCATATCGGCTTAGAAACCTTCCTAGTCGCAGGCAGGAAAGACGAATAAACATGCCCTCATTAAACACAGGAAAAGATGGAGAAGAAAAAGTTACGAGCAGGGGAAATACGGACGAAATTGAAGATGTAAAAGAAAGGGAAGAGGAGGAAGGGTGTAAGGACTCGGTATTATGGAACACAATGGGTGAAATGAGAAATAACTTGATGCCACTTTTAGAGAGAGGAGGGGTTAGACCCCAGTATGTCCCTTGGAAGCATACAGATAAAGAAAATATAAAATGCAGGCTCCCATCATTGAGTGGAGGTGCGGGTAAGTGGATATATGAAATGGAAAAACACACCGCAGGACAGAAACTAGCAGTAGGAGATGTAAAGGGCCTGTTAATATCAATATTAGGGGATAGAGCGGATGACATTTGGAAGAGAGCGGGATTCCATGGGGTAACAATAACAAACACATCGCACGATGGGGCACCATTCGCAAACTGCAGACATGCACTATGGCAGGCACTGAGGGTACAGTACCCAGACACATCAGACATAGGAGCAATTACCTCTCGCAAGATGCGTGAGAATGAAGATCCTGTTGATTATATCCAGGAGATCCAAGAGAAGTGGCGCATGGAAACGAGAGAGCAATGGGATAAAACACCAGCAATATTCTATCATATACTAGTACAAGGGCTCCCAGAAGGAGTTCAGAAACAACTAAAGAAAGTAGTGGGAATGGAAGCAAAACCATGGCCAGAAATACAACTTACTATAGTGAATCATTGCAGGACATGGCAAGGTAAAATGAAACAAAAGGAAGAGGACAGGAAAACGGAAGAGGCTAAACTAGTACAGAAAAAACGTACTAAATACACAATGGAAGGGGCACTAATAACTACGCCCACAACAATGACCCAAAGCCCCACACAAGTAGTGGCTGCACAAGATTCCGCCCAAATACCACCTTTACAGACTGTAACACAACAGGCGCCACCAATACAACCATACGTGACCAACATGGGAGGTGGACATACGATGGCAGGAGCTGGGTATTATAATTATAACAGGGGGAGAGGAGGATTTATGAGAGGGAGAGGATACGGATATAACACCCAACAACAGGTGGGAGGATTTAGAACCCCCTACCCCACAGGGCAACCAGTATACCAGGACAACACAGGGAGCTTTCCATGGCAAAGTAGGGAACCGCCGGTGTGTTGGAGTTGTGGACTATTAGGACACATGTCACGCACGTGTAGAGTTAGACCAGGTATACCATCATGGAGTGCACAGGGACAACCAAGGCCCTCACAGGAACAGCAGGGCTTACAGCAACAGCAGACGTTGCAACAGGGAAATGAACAACAACAACAATTAACACAACAACAGCCACAGACGTATTCGCTGCCACAACAACAGGTAGCGATGACACAGCAACCCCAAGCACAACAAACACAACTGGGTAGGGTGACGGTCTTGGGACACAACCCTTACACAGGAAATGGCCAATCATTGTACCCTCAATAGGACAGCCCACAGACGGCCTTGGTGTGTCCCATCCTGTCAGTAACACCTAATAGTGCGGAGGAGCCACGCATAGAGGTAACGATAGGTGACAAAAAATTATCATTCCTTGTTGATACCGGGGCAACCCGGTCTTGCATAAGGGAAGGTAAATTTAAGATGTCAGGCGAAGCCATGAACACCCAAGGATTCTCTGGGGCTAGAGGGTTGGTTCCCTTTACTGATAACATTCCCTTATCTATTGGAGATTATGATCTGTCAGTTCCACTTTTATATTATAGTGCCTCACCAGTAAATATACTGGGGAGAGACATAATGAACAGGTTGAATATGACGATCTCCTTTACTGAGGACGGCATAATTTGCTCTACTCCAGGGATTCGCATGCTCGCAGCACGACAGATTATGCAAGCATACTGCGGACAGACAGCGATTAGGGCGGAGCCAGTAGATGGCGAACTATTCCAGTATGGAACAGATATGGCAATTGCATGGATGCCAGGGATAGAAGGGAAAATATGGAGGAGGCCAGCAACCTATCTGTTCAGACCAGAAACACCTGTTAATGAACTAGAAGGAAAGGTGATCTTAATGGACATTGAGAGCATTATTGCAACAGCTGACTACATTGCTGTACATGCCCAAGACAAAGAAGGAAGAGCATGGAGGGCCGTGATAGCATTAGCAGAAGGATGTAGGCTCACCCAGGTGTCAGATGAGGAGCTGTTCTCAGATGAAAAGGAAGAAGGTGAAATGGTGTTTATGATGAGTGTGGAAATATGGCTAAGAGTGGCTTACAAACAAGTAGCACAGAAAATTGCAATGGCACTTGAGGCACCCGCATGCACCCCAGTCCCCTTCTTTAAGGAGGATATGTCAAAGGTACCCAAATCATTGTGGACTACTGGCCCCTATGACGTGGGGTGCATAAAAAGTATAGGGGGAGTAAGGATAAAATTGAAAAAAGGTGCAATACTCCCCAGAGTAAAACAGTACCCACTATCAAAAGAGGCAGATGAGGGTATATATGAAACCATAACGGCCCTTATAAATAATGGCATATTGGTCCCCTCGGAATCACCTTGCAACACGGCTGTGTACCCAGTGCGCAAGGCTAAAGGGGGGTCTTGGCGCTTCATACAGGACCTCAGGCCCTTGAACAACATAGTAGAAGCGGAATATCCCGTAGCAGCAAACCCGGCCACGATATTGTGTGGCATTCCAGCAGAGGCATCACGATTTACAGTGATCGACCTCAAAAATGCTTTTTTCTCAATACCATTACACCCAGACTCACAAGATCTGACGAGCTTCACTTACAGAAACACAAAGTGGAAACACACTAGATTGCCACAAGGGTATTGCGAATCACCCTCAATTTTCAATACAGTGATACAGATGGATTTGGGTAACATTGAAGTGGAAAGCACAGTGTTGCAGTATGTGGATGACATAATAATTTGCAGCACGAACGAAAGAACATGCAGAGAGGAATCCTTAAAGATGTTGACAATATTGGCTGAAAAAGGTTACAAGGTAGACATGGAAAAGATACAGTACTGTCAAGAACAGGTACTTTACATTGGTCAACTTATATCCCAACATGGAAGAAAGATTGCGCCACAAAGAGCACAGGCCATTTCAAACACTCCAATGCCACAAACTGTGAGGGAACTGCAGCAGTTCCTGGGGCTGTGCAACTACTGTAGAGCATGGGTGTTTGATTACAGCTCGTACATAGGACCCCTGCTTGAGGCATTGAGGGAAGCTAATAAAGGGGAGAAAAAGCTGGGGTGGACAATGGAAATGAAAGAGGCTTTTGGTGAATTGAAAGATGCGATATCAACTGCTCCAGTGCTGGCATCCCCAGACTATGAGAGACAATTTTTTATATTCTCACACTGCGACTCAGCAGTAATGAAAGCAGTGTTGGCTCAAAAAACAAGCATGGGCTACAAACCAGTAGCATTTTACAGCGGCCACTTAGATCCTGTGATGTTAGGTCACTTCCCTTGCGAACAAGGTCTCGCCGCAGCTGCTTTTGCAGTGGAAAAGGCATCAGCAATCACCATGGGGTGCCCAACTACCCTGTTTGTGGAACATGCACTATTTGCGATATTGAATAAACCTAAGTCCACCCTAACCACGCAAAGAGCATCAGGTTATGAGATCATTTTATCAAGAGCTGAACTATCAATTGTTAGATGTAGCACGGTCAACCGTGCAAGGTTCATAGCAGAAGTAATTGAGGAGGGAGATTATGCCCATGACTGTACGGAAATAACTGAAATGTACTCATGTACTAGAAAGGTTGAAGAAAACGCACTGGAGGGTGGTGAGCTCTTATTTATTGATGGGTTATCAACTATCGATCAAGGGGATGGTATAAGGAGAACTGGGGCAGCAGTGGTAAAAATGATGGAGGTACCGGTGTGTGTGGCAATAAAATGTGTACGATTACAACAGCATTTCTCCGCTCAAGCAGCGGAGCTAGTTGCACTGATCTTGGCGTTGAAGGAAAGCTTTGACAAACGAGTGACCATATACTCCGACAGCGCATATGTTACATCCACTGTCCACTCAGGGCTGTCAAAATGGAGAAGAAGAGGGTTTAGGAGAGCTGATGGCACTCCAGTGCAACATGCTCTCTTATTGGCTGAACTAATTGAAGTAATAAATGACCCCCAAGAATTAGCTTTAGTAAAATGCACCGCACACACCAATGGTGAAGACCACGTCTCGAAGGGGAATGCAGCAGCAGACGCACATGCGAAGTATGCTGCATACTTTGGTGAGATATGGAACCCCCCAGAGTCACAGAGAGGGAGAGGGAGGGGAATAGCTAAGGAGATGTTGATAAGAGAAGGGTACACCCATCTCCCAGCCACGCAGATTATGGAGCTACAAGCGGCTGCACCAATGGCCGAAAAAGAAATATGGGTAAAAAGAGGATGCACAATGTCACCAACTGACGCACTATGGCGCCAGGGTGGCACTGGAAAAGTTGTAATACCATTGGCACTTTTGGACACTGCCCTGAGCCAACTACATCATCCAGCCCACACAGGCAAGGAAGTAATTGCAGCACGAATTAGGGAAGACTGGTTCTGCCCCGAGCTAAATTCTCATGTGTCAAACTTTATCAGTAATTGTCTCACATGTCAACAGTTTACAGCCGGCCATACTCTAAAGGTGGTAAGAGGTACTATACCCCGGCCAGAGGGACCTTTCCGGCATCTCCATATTGATTATGTTGATATGATCAATATATGTCAAGGAAATAGGTATAGGATCGTAGTAGTATGTCCATTCTCTAGGTGGATTGAAGCAGGGCCCTGTTCACACCCAGATGCATTTAGAGCAGCTAAATTCCTAGTGAGGGAGGTCTTCCCAAGATGGGGAGTGTGCGAGGTGTTAAGGTCAGACAATGGCCCACATTTCGCAAACGAAATGTTCCAACACATTACATCCTTGCTGAACATAAAGCATAAATTTGCATGTGCATACCACCCACAGGCCAACGGTATATGTGAACTCCTGAATGGCCTATTAAAGGAGGCAATTGCAAAGATACAGCAAGCAACAAAGAAGAGTTGGTTATATTGCCTTCCATTAGCCCTTTTCGAGCTAAGGAATAGACCAGGGTCCGACCACCACCTCACCCCACAAGAGGTGGTTACCGGACGTCAAATGCGCCTTCCCCTAACGCCAACATCAAGAGCATTTACCGACAACGAAAGCACTGCGAGTGTTTTTGGTGATGAAATGTACCAATATGTGTCTTCTTTGATTACTAGTGTAGTGTTTGTGTCTCAACAGCTCGAGCGCACACGGGGCGGGTCTAACAGCAATCAACAAGAAGACGCGGATAAAGAATTGGAAAAAGAAAGACTGTGTAAAGTTGCTAAAGGTGACCACGTACTACTTCGCAATTTCAATAGGAAGTGGAACAGTCCGCGATTTACTGGCCCCCATCTAGTAGAGGAGGTATCAACGAGAGCAGTAAAGCTACAGGATAAGCGCGCCTGGAATCACCTACACGATGTAAAGATCTACAAACTCCAGACCCGCCCCAGCGCCACCGACAGGTCCGTTGGAAGAACAACAACAACATCGCTGACGGAGGAAGAGAGTTCTATCACAGCCAACGACCCAAGTGTTCCCATACCCTGTCACTCCCCACATTCCCCAGAGACAATAACTAAAGAAGAAAAGGGTGATCCCCATACTGCCCACCCCATGGTCACACGCTCAAAGAGTAAAAATACTTCCGCCAGTTGAGCCCAAACCCCCTGCCCATTGACCCCTACCCCCACTACGAGTAATAACTGTACTAAAGGACATTGTATTGCACGAGTACACATGTAAACACGTGAATGCTTTCTTTTCTTTTCTCTCGCACATGCAGGAACTGCGTATTATTGTACTGCTAAGAAAATAGATAACTAACAAATTCATTGCCCAGGAGTAGATGGTACCCCCAGACGATTACTACCCAGAAGAATTGTCGCACCAATTTGTATATGAAATAAAAAGGCCAACGTACCTGAAAAAGAGAAGGGTACGTGTGTACTACACAGCATTCCTCTTGACCATAGAACACTCAATGCCCCACCTCCACCCATACTTGCCTGCCCTAAGAGATAGGTCGCTTAGATTGGCGTGGGAACAGCTCTTCGCCTGGGCACTGAATGACTACCTGATAGGGAGAGCTTAAACAACAACAACTAACATTTAATAACCAGCATATTGAGAATTTTCAGGCGGGCAACTTTAACGTCGCAAGAATACGCTGCCGGACCACAGCAATGTAAGAGCAAAAATGCCCGTGAAATTAGCATATGTAATAAAAATAATAGGGATTTTGATGATCACCGGGTTCTTGGCTGCCTCTGTATGGCAGTACAGGTGTGCTATCAATATTACTGCTGTACCCAAACCTAATACACCCCCATCCCCAGCTGCAACAGGTGTTACGTCAGGTGATACTAGTAAAATTATACACAAGCAAAATAGAGTTCAACGCAGCACATACTCAGATAATAAAGGTATTGATAATTATATCCAAGATTCAGCACACGTCTCAAACAACATATGGTACCAACACATGACCCGCATTGGTAAGCAGACAACAGAAGACAGCTGCTACGTTTGCTCATTAATACCATACGCCATGAGCGCTTCCCGAACATTTGTTGCCACAGAAATAGATGAAAAGACAGCACGATGCATAATATACTTGGCACTGTTCCAAACGAAAGGAAGGTTTCAAGGGACAGTGGTGCATATGGTGTGGAAAACACGAGATTCATACCCATACGAAAACAACTTCCTCAAGACCTATTTGAGTTACCACAAGAGCAGTTTACATGCTGAAGCATTCAGATACATAACAAGTGGTCCTGCAAAAGGGGAAACAAAGAAAGTAACATTGCAGTATTTGCCATGTGATTGGTATGCCACTGAAGTTCCTGGTAAACTAGGATGCTGGGAGAGGCCACTGGTGACGATAACGGGGAAGGTGTACTTGGATAACAATTGGGAGATAGGAGTGGTTGGAAGCAACATGGTGACAAAAGAAACTATCTCAACTATCGAGGCACACAACCACAGATGTTGGACGACTTGGATCAAGTACGTACCAATGCTCACATGGATAGAGACGGATGAAGACCCAATAACAATACTGCCGCTGACTGCGCCTAAGGTATGCTACCAACATAAAGGAGAAGTGGACGTAGGATACAACACCAATTGTGCCAGCGTGATGAGTTTCCTGAGGGGGGAGCAGGAACAGCAGTAATAATGGACCATTACTGGGCCTGTGGAGAAAAGGCATACCACACACTGCCCCCTCTGTGGAATGGTGTATGCACGATGGTGCACGTCAATGTACCGTCACTAGTGGTACCCAAGAAGCATGTGAATGTGGCGAGCTTTCCCAAAATGGATGAAGGGGACAAGAGAAAGAAGAGATCTGCACCACCTCAGGAGGAGCAAGGGAACAGGACCAACGGTAATAATACCATCCTAAATCGAAGGAAAAGACAAGGAGAACCTCTGACTGGAAATTACCTATGGGGAAGGTCAGAAACGGCCCTCACTTCAATTCCGCCAGAACACAGACTATTCAGCAGAGCAGCAATGTTCTTCTCTTCAATAATCCATCCAGGACTGCAGGCTTACGCAAACGCAAAATGGCTCCAGATAACTAGATGGGAACTAATGATGACCATCAATTCTACAGTAAATGGATTCAACGCAATAAAAGAGGAGCTGCGAGCTGTAAGGATGGTAGCACTCCAGAACAGATATGTATTGGACCTCCTCACAGCCATGGAAGGAGGAGTATGCGCAAAGATAGGACAATCATGCTGCACGTTCATTCCTGCCAACGATGCTGACAACGGTACACTGACAGAAGGAGTTTCACAATTGGCCCAGATGCACTCCAAAATGATGGATGAAAGCAAAGGTGTAAAAAAGGATGAGAGCTGGTTTTCACTATTATGGTCATGGATGCCATCTTGGCTGTCAGCTGGACTAAAAATTATAGTTGGTTGTACTATTTTGGCTGGAGCTACACTGATCATAATAAGATTTTGGAAGGCCCGGAAGGCACGCACCACCGACGAGTTGCTTGAAATGGTCGGTATGCACCCCTTGATGCCAGCAGATGACGGCCAACACTCAGGCATAATAATACAAGAGAGGGAGAAGCTGCGAAACCAGATCATCACCAACCATCTGGACCCACCCTCAGTGAAGATCGAGAACCCAAGAAACCCCAGGAGTTACATAGGGAAATGGGTATACTGTACTCCTGGAGGAACCTGTGAATATATGTATTGGTCATTTGAAGATCATGTTAACCACTATGGACATCTAGGAGGAATAACTAAAATATGGAGAGTAAGAGGTGATAACGAAAAAGATATGTTTGTGGTCGACAAGTCGACCAGAGGGGGGGCTGAAGTGGGAGAATGGAAAAACAGGCTCCCGTCCTTACCCTCTCGCGCCTGGCCTAAAGGATCACGGCCCAGGCACCCGCCACGAGAAGAGTTTGCCCATCTACCAGACGACCAAATACCCTGGTACAGGAACATACGGATGTGTCCATCTGCCTGCCCAACAGCACGCCCTGCCCATGCCGACACCTGCGGCACGGATCAACTAGACTAAAACCAACACGTCGTTAGAGATGCCATGACGACCTAGCCAACGGTCAGCACACCTGTGCAAATATACACACTGGACACTCCCGCACCAATCTACACGAAGAATATACTCAGTGCTATGACGTAGGCGACAGACATACTCACGGACGTGCATCTTTATTATTTTCCACAATAGGCTCTCAAAATGCAGAAACGCAAGACGCATCATGAACTCATCTAAAGAGCTTGCTTACGCTTCTCCTAAACCCAGGTGCCATAATGAGAAATATAATGAAGACATGATACTGGTCATAAAACAATATGATACTATAACCTAAAGCGCCTGTGCACCAAACGGTTCCACCTATACACCAGGCCTAAGTAGGCCGCAAGCAAGAGCTCCCATGGACGTTAAAAGAACAAGAGTCAGGTTGCTGATCCTGCAGAATGAGCCCGGCGAGAGCAGGCAGCCAAGGTCGTAATGTTGCAAACCCACATTCCGAAAGCAGACCATCAAGGGCACGATGTTGCAACCTCGCACGCCGCGCACCAACGTTAAAGTCACACCTGCAAAATTAAACCAGGCGCACAGTAGAAAAACAATATTAATTGTGCAAAGTCTGCCTCAAACACGGTCCCACCTCACGTGACCAAGCCGAACCTGACAGGATCCCAAGTCCAGGAGAAAGAAGGCATCTGGATCCCTCGGTACAAGACACAGGCAGACACACTTAAAAGGCTCAATGGACATCTGCGACAGTGGGAGTAGTCGGCCTTCCAGCTCATGAATAAGTCCTCACATTGTCTGCACGTACTCATAGTGAAACATTGTTGCAAATGACAGGTACACCGAGAGCTGAGAACAGCGATGGTCCCAAGCTGGGAAGCTCACGGGCGCACCAATCAGAACATAGGGCTCTTATCACTGACGCCATTAACATTGACCAATCATCAGTAGTCTTCATGTAACAATTCTCATGTATCTAATTGTAGGGACAACACAGATATATCACCTGACTCACCCTTGTCCACTAATATTGTTCTCTATACGTATGCTATACTAACCCTACCACTCGAGCAACCAATTAAGAGTGGCAATAGGTTTTTTGTTAAACTTTCTACGTTGACGCAAGTAGCGCGTCATACTAAGGTAAAAAGGGCCTGCGAGCCCATGATTGTGTGTGTGTCAGGACGGACGCGTACGCTCCTTGACCCATCCCTGCCATTTTTGTTTAATAAACAGCAGAGTCACCTTGCTTCTTGCGTGTGTCTCATACTCTATCTGATCTGGGATATACGGGAGGGGTTGGGGCCTCCCTGCCCGGAGGTCTGCGGACGGCCCGGCCGACCCCGGCAGAATTCCCCCCGACACATGGGTGAATGATTCCCCAGAACCCTCCGCTGGGTACAAAATTGGTCCCCAAAGTAGTCAGGTAGCAGAGTTGATGGCTGTGCATCAAGCCATCCTCACTGCTGTCCAACATCAACTCCACTAACTGGTCATAATCACAGATTCAGATTATGTACGGAACGGGTTTGTGGAGCAACTGGTTAATTGGAAAACCAGAGGCATGTTATGTGCTAATAACAAACCCTTGAAACATGGGAAGTTAATCCAAAACATTGATGACCTGGTCACCTCGAATGGGATGACCATCTACTGGAAAAAGATCAAGGGTCATTCCAAAGTAGAGGGACCAGACAAAACTGGAAATGACTTAGCTGATCAGCTGGCCAAAACTGGGGCCATCCAAGGGGATCTAATAGAAATAGAGTCCCTGTTGGGGGAAATCCAGGTCACTGCTATCACTAGGTCCCAGACAAATGCTCACAATGATCTTTCAACTGCACAATGGAGTAAGGAGACCCCTGATGCTAATTTAATTACGGCTCAAAAGGGGGATCCAATAATTGGTAAGTTTTACCAACACATTGAGGACCCTGAGAACTTTCCCCTGACGGATACCGATTACATTGGGAAGGAGGACCTTAGAGCGTTGATGAAATGTCCAAGATGTTCCGAATCCAAGACGGTTTGTTGGAAATCCCAAGCTGGCCATGATCAGTGGGTGGTCCCCACCTCATTCCGAAGCCTGATGTTAAGTCATGCCCATGATGCGGCCACCGCCGGTCATAGGGGGTTTCACACAACACTGGAAATCTTAAGAGAGGTTGCATACTGGCCACACATGGGGCAGGACCTCGACCAATACTTGAAGGGGTGTCTTGTGTGTGCACAATTTCAGCCAACATCCCTCACACACCGGGTGCCTCTCCAAAAGAGGGGGATGACACTGCCATGGTCAGATTTGCAAATCGACTTTTTAGGCCCTGTGATTCGCTCGTCTAGAGGAAACAAGTACATGTTGATGGTAACATGCTTGTTTACCAAGTGGGTGGAATGTCTCCCAGCCCCAAACTGCAAGGCAGAAACAGCAGCTGCCCTGATGATTAACCACATCTTTTCCTGTTTTGGTCTACCTCAAAGGATTGAGTCAGACAGGGGTAGCCACTTCACCAGTGAAGTGATGACAAAGATGTGGGAGATACTGGGGGTCAAAAGGAAGCTACAGATTGCTTACCGGCCAGCCTCTTCTGGTGCAGTAGAGAGATACAACAGAACCATTGTGAGCATATTAAAAAAGTTTGTGGCAGATTCTGGGCCAAGTTGGGATATCCGATTACCTCTGGTCCTAATGGCCATCAGATCTACCCCTTCATCTTCAACTAAAATGTCACCATTTCAGCTGATGACTGGACGCAAGATGGTGCTTCCCAAGCATTTGTTCTACAGGACCCAAGAACAGACGTTGATAAACGCCTCCACAACTCATGAGTATGTGGAGAATTTAAGGAAACACCTCTAACATGCTTTTGCCTATGCTCAGCGGAATCTAGAAAGATCAGCTGATAGCATGAAGACCCATTACGATTTGAAAACTTCCAGGAAAGTATATAATGTGGGAGACCGGGTCTATCTATACAATTTCCAAAGAAACCAGGCCAAACAGCGAAACTTTTTGCCTACATGGAAGGGACCGTTTGAAATTGTAGACAAGGTCTCCCCAGTAGCGTATAAGATCCCCAAAGGTAGTCTGGCGGAAGGGGAAGACAAGTGGGTCCATATTAATCAACTAAAGTGTTGCCATCCCAGGCACACTCTGCAGCAACTGGAGGAGTCCTCTGCAATCCCAGAGGGGACCGCTCCAGATTAATTCAGTTCCACCCTAAAATATTCCACATATAGCCTATAAAATTTTATGATTCTTGAATATGTTCTTGCCTCCTGATTTTAAAAAATCTATATGTTCATGTTTTTTTACCATAAAATGTATATGCCGCCCCACTATATCAATAGTGGGGGAGAAATTTCTAGGAATAGGTATTGCCGCTTTTGCTTTATCATCCTAGGAGAGATGAAACCATGGAGACTGACCAAGGAGAACGACCCACGGCCCGGGAGCAAAGATCCGAGGGGCCCAGGGTACCACCCAATATTCCCATCAATACCGGCGAGGAGAACCAATCGATCCAACTGGGGGAGGAAAAGATGCTGAACTGTGCCATCTACGGAATTGGAAGAAGATGATGCGGACATACCAGCGCGTGGATCAAAACATCCTTTTGCACCCGACTCCCCCTCGACTCAAAATCAAAGCGCATTCCGGCGGGGGGGGCTTGTCAAGGGTTTTGACCCATGTTGAATTATTAGACTGGGTAGAGGTGGGGATGAGCTGTCGCCGCCCATCATTCTATCCCAGAACCAGGAGAACTGCGCAGTTTTGCGCACACCAAAATGGTTGCCTGACCTGCCACCCACCAGTGCGAGCGTGATAGGCCAGGAGTGCCATGAGTGAAATGTGTGCCAAAGGAAAAACAGCAGTACTGGTGGCTAAAAAAAAAAAAAAAGCGCTTTGAAATCACCTTTGTTTCTCTGAAATGCAAGCTAAAAATGCCTATTTTAAACATTGCAAGATATTCAAAAATCTCAATGAACCCAGCAGACATTTGGCAGAAGGTAGACTTCTGTGCATACAAAATCTGGAAAAAGAAAGAGCCCAAAACAATGTTTATAACAAAACTGGCTGAGCTGTGGATGTCAGCAGCTGAAGTGAAATTGGACTGAAAGACACTAAAATCTAAATGTTTAAATTAAATGAGTGACCTACTGTTGAGTGGCACATAGTTTGCAACAGTTAAATGCCATAGTTTTGAACTTAGAATCAGCGTTCTAGCTGCATGTGTAAAAATTGCAAGTTTGGTTTGAATGTAGAAAACTGGGAACTAAAGTGACATTTAGCTGAAGCCTGGCTTGAAGAGAGTGAATTCTGCCCGGCAACTACCCCCGACAGGAGTGAAACTTGCTCAGCCACTCTTCCCAGGCCTGGCTGCATTCTGCTGCCCCCACCAAAAGGAGATGACACCTCCCTGATTGAATCAGGGGAGGAGCACCTGGGGACTAAAGGAAACTAAACAAAGCACTGTCCTTGGCCCAGGCAAATGTTAAATTAGGGGGGTCGTAAATGGCTTCCTCTTGGAAGGAAACGGGGAGGGGCACTGCATGTGAGCAAGCTGAGCTTGGGGGAAGTGGATAAACCAGAAATTCCACCATGTGCTTTGGAAAACCACACCCCATTGGGGCCAGAGCATAAGTTAAAAAAGATGGATAATTCATAGTGCGGACGAAAATAATATAAATAACATCATCATTCTTGTGATTTTTCCGTGCACATTTTAAGAGGTGTTAGGACTCTGGGGTATGTTTTTGGGGATAGTAGCGGAAAAAAGGTTGTTACTCCAAATGTATGCATGTTAAAAATCTGACACTTATCATCTGAAACCCATATCCCTGGTGCACATTTGTGTAAAATCTGGAAAGGTTTAGAGGTTGTTATCTGGATGAAAAGGGGAGAAGTCTGTCATAAGTGGACACAACATCTTACAAAGACAGGGATCGGATGGTTTGGTGCTACAGAAAATATGTTAACTGGACATATAACATTAGAAAAATGGTACATAGATAAATATGTATTTGGATCAGAAATAGATTTGTGTGCAATTCGACAAGGGGAGGATCCTCTGACCATAAACCTACCTCATCACTCCGACTCACAACCCAGTTCCCCCAATCAAGGGAGAGAGGAGGAACTGGCCAATGATAAGTTGAGAGGGTTGGGTTTAGAAGATGAGCCAACCCTCCCACTTTCTAAACACATAAAAGGAGACTGTGCAGGACAGGTAGGGACATTCACTTCCCACTTCAAGCTGATTTCTTGCGGAGCGTTTTGCCAGAAGACACCCGATCCAGCACTTAGACTTCAAATCCAGACAGAGACCAGAACTTTGAATTCAGACTTCAGAATTTGTCAGCAGGCCTCAAAATCTTTTGCAAACTGATTTACCCCAGACTTCCAAGGGGCACATCAGAGTAAAACAGCCAGGCTGAGCTGTTTGATTCTGGCCTAGAACCCTGTGCCAGAAACACCCAGAAAGCTGAGCTGTACCCGGAACCAGAGACCAGACCTTTGTGAAGCGCTGAATGCCGGACCAGACCAGTAGAGCAGAGCTGACCCAGACCGCTGTAACCAGAGAACCGGTACTAAAGACCGTCCGTGGCGAGAGAACCGCAGTCAACCTGACCAGATCTGTGACGAGGCACATTCCTTCCAAAATATAGTGTGAGTACCCAGCTGGAACTGTAAAAAAAACAATCTCTTAGTTTAAAATAATGTAATTCAAATTATTTTAACCTATTGAGAACTGCATCATAGAAATCGTGTCCCGTCTTTTGATTCAAAGCTGCAAAACTGTCATCTGTCATTCTGAAACTTTAAAATTTAATTTCTGAAAATCTACCTCCACAAAATCGTCCGTATCTCTTGAACCGTTCAAAAGCGAGATTTAACTTTCATTTTGAAGCTGAGATTCTAAGCTTTCCAACAAGCTCTAAACCGACTTGCTTCCTCCTCGACGCATGTGACTAAATTGCCACGATTTGACATTTTGCTTCATTTCAGCCACATGTAAAAATATTTGTCCTTGCTTTCCTTTGCTGAAATTCGTTTGCAACCTGACAATTATTCATAGAGCATTGCTAAAGTGATCCTGAACTAATTTAAAGTAGCTATCACTCACCCTGAACCTCTAGAGGGAATTAAAATAATTTTTAGCATATTTTTCCCTTCTTTGCATACCACCTTTACATTACTTTGCCTGTGTTTAAAATCATCCCTGTTGATCTAAGCTTGCTAGGGGGGAACTGAATTGGGATTGTACTGTGATTGTATTCCTGAAGACTGTGTGTGTCACTTCCACCTCCTTACATTGCATAGAGGGGGGGGGGGTGAATTGCCAAAAGGGGAAAAGTGATTATATTATGTTTTGCTGAAATCATATCAGTATGCTAGTATAACATCATCCATTGTTGATCACTGTCATATGTCTAAGTGTGATATCAAATATTAATTTATTATAAAAGTGCGATATATATATATATTGTTTAATTCTCAAATAAACCTTTTAAATTTGCAAAACAAACGTACTTCTTGGCTCAGTGGGGTCAGGGGGATTCTAAGAGAGGGGTGTTATATAAGGGTTGTCATCCAGGGTACACGATCTGGACATAAAAAGATATAAATAAGGGCTTCCCTTGAGCAATCCCAGACAAGGCACTGATTTAGTGGGACTTCTTGATTGGAGTCATTTAACACAGTGTACTGTTCCCTTGTGGGTGTGTCATTGTAGGTGTTTACAGTGTGTTCGCTGGTGGCAATGGGATCCCTATGGGTCATGCTTGGGTGGGCATCTGTAGTTGCTGCAGTGGGGGTTCCTGGGGCTGAGTGTGTTAGGGCTGCACATGATGTTGTGCCTGCTGGGCCTTTGTTTGTGGTCCCCTGGGATTGTAGTGGAGATGTTGCCCATAGTGACACATCCAGTCAAAATGGCCACGTTTCCCACAAAGGAAACATGACCCTGAAAATCTAGGCCCTGCTTCTCCATACCCAAATCCCTGTTCCCTCTTTGAATACCCTCTGCTTTGCTGGTAGTATCCCTTGGGTGGGTTATCCCCCCTTGTGGGTAGTAGCTGGGTTGTTGGACCACCCAATACTGGGTGTACTGTGACTGCGCGTACCCCCCTTGGTATGTCCCCCTTTCCAATGGAAACCCCACTTGCTATGCAGGAGCCACTTCAACGGGGCCTAAGGTGACCAATGCCCCTTCCATTGAGAGCTTTTCTATCTTCTTCTGTGCCAACTTTTTTTCTGCCTTTCCAGCATTATCTGCCAAATCTTTCTCCCTTTATTGCTTCCAAATGCACAAATTCCCAATAGTAGATTGTATCTCTGGCCACCCCTTGGCCTCTCTACCTACTATCGTATTGAGGGCGGTCTGCACATCTGGGGGGAGCCCTCAGACCAATATATGATCAAATATGGGCATGTAATCATCCCACGACTGTCGGGTCTCTAGAGTCCACATCTCTTGAATTTGTCGTATGTATTTTCAGGGTCCTCGTCTGGTTTCATCTTATGGCCCAGTATGATCCACATGTCCGAAGTATCAGGTTATATACTTCTTAGCACCTCCTACACATGGGCAAGACAGTTATTACAGGGTGCCACATCATGTATATTACTTTTCAGTTTTACCCTGCTGTATTTAATATTGTATGATTTGACCGACTATAAAAGTCCGACCCCACCAAAAGACCTAAAACAAACACCATGAAAAGTTCAGACTACCAAATGTCAAAACTTTTCATGGTGTGTGTTTAGCTGTTTCGGTGGGATCGGACTTGAGGCCACACAAATGAAGAAAAAAAAAAAGCTGGGTGCTGCGGGGTTGTCCCCCGCAATATCCCACTCACTATGCTATACAGTATAGTGAGCAGGGTGTTGCAGGGTACACCCCAGCAGCCCATCCGAGAAAAAAAAATAGCAGGGGCTATACTTTACAGTATAGTGAGCGGGTGTTGCGGGGGAAACCCCTGCAGCTTCTGAAAAAAAAAAGAAAAAAGAAAAGGACCCTGTGCCGCCGGTTCCCGATCACAAAAGTGAAAGGGAACTGGCGCTGCAAGGACACAGCGTGAAGGAAAGGTAAGTAGGTTTTCTTTATGTTGAGGGTTTTGGTGGGGGTGTGTTAAGGGTGTGGGTGGAGGTGTATCATGGGTGTGTTGTGGGTGTGGGTGAAGGTGTGGTTTGTAGGGGTTTTAAATGCATGTTCGCATGGGAAATGTAGAAACATTTTGTGGTTCGCACATTTCTCATGCAAACTTTTCCGTCGCTGACTTTTCCGCGATGGAAAAATCACGCATATCCGTTGTATCTCGCTTGTTCCCATATTTTATCTTCTCATTCCTCCAATATTGCCACAAACAAGCTTTTCATATCCCCAATCACCAGGGTAACCCCTGTTGTCTCCTTCTTCAGGGCGTATATCCACCTGCTTGCTTCTGCCATAAAGGAAGAGCAAACGGTACATTAACTTGTCTCTGTCCATTGTCTGCCATTGTATGTAGTGTGCATCTCTCCTCCACTTCAGCAACAAGGGCATTTGTGTCCGGGGACTGGGACCCACCCCTCACCAAGTGGCCTATTCCACCGCTATCTTGGCATTTCTGCAGCAGAGTGTAGTGGACCAATTCCTGCTCTCTACCCTTCTAGATCCCTTTTTCTTGTTTTCCGGTCTCCTTTCCTTCTCTCTATCCTCATCCCCGGACTTGTCATCCCATCGTTCCGCTGTGCTTGTGCCTGCCCCCTCGTCCCGATCCGAGGCATTGGAGTCCTCTTCAGACCAGTCCTGTCCTTTCTCCCCTGCATCGGACCCCTCATTATCCAGTTTGAACATTATCTTCCCTGATATCTACCCCTCTTTACCCACTCCTGCCCCGGGCTCCTTCTTCTGTCTCTGCACTTCCTTCTCTATCACCCTCTCTGTCTCCTTAAACATTTTATCCAACTATTGTTGCATGTTCTCTCCTATATCCGCCAAATATTTTCTGCTACTCTTCTCCTTTGGTTCCCTGTTGCCCCGCCACCTCGGGTTTCCCTTTCCCCCTTCCTGTCTCCCTACTGCTTGGGGATATACACTGTGTGTTGGTGTACCCTGTAGCAGGTTTCAGCATCGGGGTGCAATCTGTATAGATGAGTGGCGCACTAGGTGGCACTGCCATGTCACTCTCCTGCCCGCCCCCCTTTGAGGGCTCCAACTTTTTATCTTCATAGAGCTTCCAGAGCCTTAGGATGTTTTGCATGTTCTTTAGTTTGTATCCTTTATACGTTGCTACTAAATATGAAAACATGCTTTCTATTATTCCACTATCAAACGTTTCCTCTCCTGGCAATTCATTGAAACACTGTCCTGCAGTGTCCTGTACCCACTGAAAGTGGTACTTGAGTATTTTATCACAATATTGGGGCAGCATATTACATAAATGCTCCGGTGGCGTGTCCATCCTAAAAGCCATTACCACCGACTTCTGCGCTCCGACGATACTATCGTCTGAAGTTCTGTCCTCTTTCCCACTTTAATTCCCACAATGTCCAAATTACCCTTATTTACTTCACACCTCCTCAATTCCCTCCATTCACTCTCCCCTCTTGCACACACCCATCTTCTTCTCACACAACCATTCTTACCATTCTCCTGCTCACACCGTATCCACATTCACTGGCCCGCTCCACAGGCCCGCCCACTCATACCTATCACGCAGACCGGCCATCTCCATAGGCCCACCCACGCACTCAATATTCGTACAACTATGGCCTTCTCCACAGGCCCACCTGTGTGGCTTGTAATATTTTGTGCTTCTTTGAGAGCCTGGAGGAGGGGCCTCATAAATGTTGACTAGTCGAACACCCAAGCCCTACAGTGAGTGCACAATCCCAAAAATTGCTGCATTTCTTTTAACGTATTTTATGTTAGTATGCAAATCCCTTTTAACGTATTCTATGTTAGTATGTTTCCCTAACGTATTCTATGTTAGTATGCAAATGCCTCGCCACAACCTCCTCTGACCTTGCATTTGCCCTACTGTGTTATGTTGTTTTGATTTATAGCACGCACCGCTACCACCCAGGGGCAGTCTCCAGGTGCTTTTGTGGCTCTGGAAGAAAAGGATGGTGGGGAAGCTAGTAAGGATAGGAAGCGAGGATAGGTTTAGAAACAGGAGGAACTGGCATCTGTGAGTGTTGTTTTGCATGTGGGAGTTGGTTCAGAAGGCCCTGTGCGTTTTAACTATATGGGTAAGACTCAGTGCCTCTGGGTTGGGCTAGTGTTAGTGTTGGTGTTGGTGTGTTGTGTGGTGTTGGGGTGGGTTGTGGTTGTGCGCACTGATTACATAGTGTCCATAAGAAATCCAGAGTCGCAGGTGGCGCTAGCTGTAAGATTATCTGGTGTCTTGGTGTGTACTTGCGTGTTGTCGATTTGTATACTGAGCAAAGCACAAATATGTGCACACTACCTCTGGTGTCAACCCTTCCACACTGGCCGACCCCACATAAAACAAATACTACAACCAATACACTGTGAAGACGCCAAAAAATTAAAATTACTGACGTAACCAACACCTACTATCCAACTGTGCACCTTTCTTAAACAAATCAACAATTCATCATCACCCTGCCCCAAAAAATTAAGCAACTATACAATCACCTGCACTACACACAACTCCCATCTAATGGCCTCTGCAGCCATCTATTCACTCTTTTGCTCTAACGCAGATGTGCCCAACACATACCCACTCCCTGTCAGAGGGGTGGAGCAAACATCTATGACTACTACGGCCGAACGTGTTCCCCCCTGTAGGATGCATCATAAACACAATAAAAACATCCTTGCCCCTTCCGTGGACATGAAATAACAGTATCGCGTGTTCATGCAACGGTACACTCATGTGTCCTAGAGATCCTCCAGACCGCCCAGCACCGAGCATTCCCTATGGCCTGCACTTCTACCTGAGACTGGGTAGCGCTCAGGACCGGGCAGACCTTCGTGAACTCAGCGTCTGCAGGGCATCCTTAGTTTTGCAATTTGGAAAGGTCTGTGCTCGCCTGGCCCCAGCCCACGGGAGGGCAGCCGGAATACCCTCATCTTGTCCAGGGAACTGAAGATCTCGCTGGGGTCTCCAAATGTGTCAGGGGTCCTCTGTGGCAAATAACGACTGGAAAACCAAAGTAATCCAAGAAGGAGCGTACACCAAGCAGAAACGAATGCAATTTATTTAGGTACAGAATTCAGCTGGGAAAGCGCGGTACAAACAGCCCTGTGGAACGGAACTGAGTGAGGCGAGCTGTCAACACCACCCACAGTGGGCAACATTTTTTAACACAAACTGCATAATTAGCATACACACATTTGAAACAATGATTGAAAAACTTTACAAATGCTGATTGGTGGGACGATGTCAGCCCCTATAGCCAGGCATACATTGAATGATCTTAATTGGCTCATGCCACCCTGACCCCCATTGTCCAACACCACCCATCTTGGCATCACAAACCTTCCCAAACTGCCCCACAATTACGTTTCAAAGCATTACATGATTGTGCTGACCACTGTAGCTTTATTCATCTGCCATTGGCCTGCCCCTATCGGACACAACAGACAACCTGAGTCTGGCAAAGTGGAGACATTCACACGGCACATGACCAATGAGGAGCCACGGGGACATCAGCAAGGATACAAAACGCTGTTGCACCCCAAAGACACCAAAACCTCTCCTGGTGATTGGTTCCCCATCACTTGCTCCCTTGCCCACAGCCCTCTTACAATAATCATCTTCCAAGGGGCGATTTGAAACCATTTTCCCTACCGTGGTTGGATTTGATTTGACAGCATTTCATTTCTAATTCCCTACAAATTACCAGCGAGCACCCAGGTGCTTAGCACACCGGCCTCAAAATGATCTACCGGTCCCATTCCCCTGGCTAAGTTCTCCGGGGAACTGCCAACTTGCAAGATCTCTCCATCACACTGCGATAGCTGAGCGCTTGACAAATTCATGGTTGCCCAGGACATGAGGCCGGTGACTGTGAAAAAAACAAATGTGTTACATACCTGAGTCCTATATTACGTGAAGCCTACACTCCAAAAATGGCTGTTGTGTTGTTCACATCATGCTGCATTACCTGTTCTACCCACTAACCCTGCCCCTTATCCCTATCCTCCTACGTGCCCCACTGTATATCGCAAATCTCACTCTCCCCCACAGACTTCTCCGGCTGCCCCTGCGCATAAGTTACACTGTGCAGTGATCAATGATGCCCTCACCACCAGATGTGCCCCCTCCTCTTCCCTGCTGAGTCCTCCAAACAGTTACATAATTTATAGGTCTGCCCCCTTGTCAGCACTGAATTTGCACCTTTAATGCACCAGCATCAGGTTTTCAGGGAGTAATCATGATGAAATAGACAGAAGCCATCAGGAACCAGCTCATCAAATGGAGAGCAACAGGGTTTCTGCCAGGTTTCGTTAATAAACTGGGTATCTGGGATGTGATAACTCACATCCCACTCATTCATATGACTCGTAAAGGTGTTCACGCCTTTGACTGCAGATCCCCTGAATACAATATCCCCCTTAATCTTTCCAGAGACTCAGAGCAAGCTAGCAATGAAGTGGATGCAGGAGCAAGTCCTCCTCCAGTACCACTATGTAATATCGCCTCATCCATGCGCCCCTCCACGTTGTAGGCATTCCTCCAATCTGATTCATTCAATGTAATGAGAGCAACTACACCCAACCTGTCCTACCTTCCCATTAAATGCTCAGAGGAACTACCCCACAAATCTGTTCAACCTTCCCATCAAATGCTGAGAGCAACTACCTGGCCACTCCATCATATCTTTCAATTAACTGCTGTGAGCAACTGTCCCCAACCCATCCAGTATTCCTAACTACTCCCTCAAGTCAATCCATCCTACATTCCCATCAAATGCAGAGAGCAACTATTCCATGATCCTTCCTTCCAACCTTCTGGTGTCAGGAGAATCTACCTCCAATCCATACTACCTTCCCATCAAATGCTGAGTGCAACTACCCCCACAATCTAATCCACCCTACATATCAATATAATGTAGAGAGCAACTATTCCCCAATCTATCCTACCTTCCCATCACATCAAATGCTCAGAGCAACTACTCCAATCCAACCGAACATCTCGTCAAATGCAGAGAGCAAGTACCCCATGTATCCATCCCGACTTCCCAAAAAATGCTGAGAGCAACTACACCCCCAATCCCTTCTAAATTCCCATCAGAAGCTGAGAGCAACTACCCACCTTCCCAGCCTACCTTTCCATCAAATGCTGAGAGAAACTACCCCCAATCAGCCCTGTTTCTCCCTCCTAATGCCAACAACCTGAGTTTGGCAAAGTGGAGACATTCACATGGCACACGACCAATGAGGAGCCACGCGGACATCAGCAAGGACACAAAACGCTGTTGCAGATATCTGGGGATCCTGTTTGACACCAACTTGATCTTGACACCTCAAATCAAGAAAAGTGATGTAGCCCAATTTCTATTGCTCTATAGACCAGACTTTTCGAATTCCACCAACAAAGCTTTCAATAGGATTTCCCTCTAACAGCTGCAGCTTCTTCAAAACAAAGATGGCAGACTCATGTGCTCCCTCAGATCACCAAATGTGTCAACCTCTCTTTTAGAGAGTGTAACATTCCTAAAACTATTAAACAGGCATGGATTGGGCCCTTGTTAAAAGAAACCTTCCTTGGATCCCTCAGTGGCTGTCAAGTAACGGCCAATAACTAATACACCATTCCTGTTAAAAATCCTGGACAAAATTGCTCATCAACAAATCCAGGCCTTTCTAGATTGCAGAAACTTTCTAGGCCCCAAGCAGTCTGGTTTCAGGAGTCAACATAGCACAGAATTCACCTTGCTAGACCTGAAGAAAAACATCTTTAAACTTCTTGCAGGGGGTCAGATAGCCCGGATGATGCTCTTGGACTTGACAGCGGTGTTCGATTTAGTTGATCTAGCCATGCTGGTAGATAGACTGCAAGTCTCTGCTGGTTTCTCTGTGGATGCTGCAAATTGGGTCATGTCTTTCCACTCAGATCGTACAGCTAGAGTGTAGAGCGAAGAGACAGTGACAGAAGGCTTCATTCTACCCTTTGGGGTCCCACACGGCTCATGTATGTCACCTACATTTTTCACTTTGTCTCTATTCAAAATGTTGGATGTCAGTCGTGTGATATACACAAACTATGCTGATGACACCCAGTGTCTAATAGCTTTGACGGGCGACCATGAAAACGACACAATGACAATCGACACCACGTACAACTACATATCTAGTTGGATGAAGTCTAACGGATAGGCCCCCAACAACGCTAAAACTGAACTGATGATTGTGAGCACATCACACATGCTTCGTAAACTTGAGTCCATGTGTAAAGCCTTTAGAATAGCAAACTGCTCACTTAAGATTCTACGCAAAGTGAAAAGGCTAGGGGTTATCTTAGATCAGGAGCTAAATATGAAAGCTCATGTTAGTCATCTGGTCGCTTGTTCATCATACCAGTTAAATGTTTTAGCCCTCATACATCAGGTTCTCCTTTCTAACAGTTGTGTCACGATTGCTCGGGCCATTCTTGGGTCACGCCTTGACTAGTGAGCAATCGTCTGCAGGGCGCAGGACTAGGAGAACTGAATCGCCTTCAAGTGGTCCGGAACAATGCGGTCTGGTTTGTTTGTGAGCTGCAGAGTAATAAACATATGTCCTCTGCCATGAGATTGTTACATTGGCTTCTGATCAGGAACAGGTGATGTTTTGCACAATCTGTAGCGTGCATTGCCGTCTCTATGGAAAAAGTCCCATGTATCTCTTTACCATGCTTGAATGGCTCCCAGTTAGGCGCACACTAAGATCTAACAATGCCAGTCTGCTTGTGACTCCCAAGGCAAAATTATCACTTGTTCTTGAAGGTTGCTTTCCCATGACAGCGCTCCGCCTTTGGAATGCCCTGCCACCTGCACTCAGATACTGTGATTCACTGACCCCTTTCAAGCACAGACTCAGGACCCTCCTGTTTGAGTAAATCTGCATCACTCCTCTCCTGCAGGAACCTATGGTCTGCTCTTTCACGTCCGTTTTGATGTTTTGTGTTCTGTCTGGCTGCGCTTCTATGCCCACTGGCCTTGTTCCAGCGCATTGTAAATAAATAGATAAATAATAATTGTGCACTTGCTTTCTTTACAGGACGTATCTATTTAGTTCTGATACAGCATAACCTTGGAAAATGTGAAGCTGATTAAAATATTTACAGTTTATAATAAAAAATATACACTAGTTAATGGAAAGCTATTAAAATGTCATCAGATGACAATACAATGCGCCAATACAAACATTATATATGCTAATATATTTTTTGAAAATTAAGAACTATTTCGGGAGGATAGCTCAGGGCAACGTGCTCGCCTTGGAAGCAAGACGACACGCAGCAACACAGGTTCGATCCCCGAGTCTGCACTTAGAACCCTCTGGCTATTAAGCGCCTTATAAATAACCTATCATATCATATCATGACTAATTTTGAAAATGATATATGTCAATCATTTATAAAAAATAGCGACTTCAAATTCAATAAAATCTCTCTCAAATTCCAAAAGATTATAATGCTTAGACATATTAATTACATAGTTTAAAGACTTTTTAGAAGCTATTCTGTTTTTTTAAAATATATATAACTCTCTTGGACAGTTGAGAAGAAAAGATAAGAGTTGAGGGTGGTGGATGCCATTTGGATGTGATGGGCCTTATCCCTCTTTGACTATTATTGATGGTAGACTAATAGCTTTAAGAGAAAGGAAACATGTAAAATTGGCATTTTCATTCCATTTGTTTGAGAACCACTCAATAAATGAGAGCATAACCATGTAAAATGACCTGGTCCTGAAGAAGGACAGCTATTGAATCAGAGCCTCCTGCTGAAACTTTTAAGTTGAAGACATTTTTTCATAGCAGGGTTTAATTAGATTGTATCCCGATGAAAGCTCAATTGTGATGATGAGCTACAAATAACTTTAATGTATAATAATGATGTGAATAAATGAATGTAAGGGTAACACTTTTTGATCTGAAGTGATGTATTAGTGTTCTGAGTTTTTATTAATTGTCATTTCATGGACGTGAATTAGGCGACCAAGTCTGCTGTATGGGGTTGAGTAGCTTTCTTCTTTTCTGAATGATCTTTGAAAAGAAGGTACAAACCATTTAGTCACTTAGCCAGAGCTCCACTCTAAACCCCCCTCCCCTAAGGTCATCTTAGGATAGCACATGCTGCCATTTCACAAACGTCTCCAAAAGAAGTTTTCCTCAGAACTGATTAACAGTCCCAAGAAAGATATGTCCTTACTGGAAAGGTCAGGGTGGTTTCTCCTTCCCTATCGCGTGGCATTCTAATCATACCCAGTATTTCTTCGCTTTGTCTCCAGAGAGTGCAACTGTGCAGTTCGATAGTTCGGAGAGTGCACCTGTGCAGTTTGATCGTTCTAGTTCAACAAAAAGTAAATGTGTGTACTGTTGAAGTTCTTGAAGTTCTTGTGGATTTCTCAATATTTCAGAGCACCTCCACATCTCACAGTCCCTAATGGTTTCTCTTGGACAGTCCTCTGATTTGTCTTTGGTTGATGGTGGGATACAACCACCTCTAATCTCCGTAAAGGCCATGTTGAGGTTTCTGAGCCTCCGCTGCAAGTTGTAGATATTGGTGGAGTTTCTCTTTCACTTTGCGACAGAGCCAAATTGATGTGCCTGTCCTAGTTTCCACAGAGGAGCCTAAGAGGACATTAACACCTCCCTTTCCTCGGGTCCCACTTTCTACCCTGTGCACAACTTCTGGGAACTTCTTATGGTCCTCATCCTTCTTTCACCATGTCACAAGCCCGTTCTTCCTCCCACCTTGACCGTACCTCTTTGGATCAGGGTCAAACCCATAGCTCTTGCCTTGGATAAGCGTTTTCTCTTGCTCCTTCCTGCTCTCACTAGCTACCACCTTGCGATCTCAGTGTGCTTCAGCCTAGCTCTGAGTTCTCCTGATATTTCCTCCTACCACTTTATATCTTCCTCCTGCCACCTACCAATGTGTTCCTCCTGACACCGCCTCCTGATGACCTCCTCTAACAATCCCCTGTTTTCCAACTACCGCCTCCCGATGTATACTCCTACTATATTTTAAGGGTCTTCCTTCCACAGCTTCCTGATGTTTCATCTACCCCTCTTGTCTCCAGGCTGCTCTGCTCTTCCATTTGTCTAGCCAAAGTCTTTTGACAGCCTCCTTCCTGAATCGAAACCAAGCTTCTTTCTGCAACCTCTTTCTCTGAAAGCCCAACCCCCTCCATTCGTGAGACATCCATTTTGAATTCCAGTGGATCCACCCCTGAGTTGGACTGGGTGTTATGGTAGGACATGCACGTGTGTACCTTTAGTAGATGTTCTGTGTAATCAGTTGCTATGGAATTGGTTACCCCTCCAGGTGGAGGGAATGGGTTAGCGCATGATCTGAGCAGCAACGTTGACTTTAAGAAGCCTGTCCACCATTTTAGAACTCTTATCAATTTTAGTATGCTCAAGTATCTGCTCCATTCGTTCAGGCTCCCATTCCCACAAACAGTCGTGAAACTCATTTGTTGCACTCTGAATTTTTTTGACACTTTTTCCCTTGTCAAAAGTATTGGGTTTTGTGAGATATTTTCATGGTCTGGGGCCTTGTCTATTTCATCAGCAATTACATCACTGGAAACTAGAGCACACTGATGACATCACATATGATCTTACAGTATGCATAATGGGAGAGTAGCTATCTCTTGCACTATTTAAAGACATATGACAAATATATTGTTTAGACATATGTTAAGTGCATGCTAACATAAATGTAATATTTCTGTGGTTGTTAGGGGTGGTTGGTGTACCCCTTTCAATACGACGTTGATACTTCAACAATGTTTTTTTTCGATTAGATTTTTGCCAACAGGTTTTTTCTGAAAAAACCTAATTGAAAAATATTAGAGTCTGGGGGCAAGGGGATATAAGGAGTAGGGGTGAGGAATAGGGAATATATAATAGGGGAGGGCGGCTTAAAAGCCAAAATAAAAATGCAGATTCATTTTTTTGGGCTAAAAACTGTCTGCAAAAAACTCATTTACACAACTCATGATGTAGGGGACCTAGAACACTTCTTTCTTAAAGAAGGTCAGGAAGATAGGCCATTGTTTGAACAAATACAATTACTTGTAAGTAATTTACTTTGAAGACCTTACTTCGAAATACTTCGAATTATATGTATGTAGTTGTGGGTGAAGGGGTGAAAGGGGTCGAGAGGTTGAGGTTGGGGTGGCAGTAAAAGGGGAGGTGTACATGAGCCCCCCCACCGAAACTAAAAATAAAAATGTTAAATAACATTTTGCAGTAATGACTTACCACAAAGTGAATTTCTTTGGCGAATTAACACGGAAAAAGTTGCTTACGGTACGGCAGATTTATGAAAAACAACACGTTGTAGATATTCAGTGTTCACGCCCCACACTTCTGCTTTTATTAAACATATTCCCAATAAACCATGCGTGCGTGCTCCCGGAAGATGGCGGCCTCTTTCCTAGCGCGCAAGAGCGCGCACATCGGCGCGCGTTATTTATCGCCGCTACCCACTTCACCGTGATGGCATGACATTACAGTCAGGATTGCCTCATTCCCCGGCACACCGTTTCTTCTTAGCTTTGTACTCTTAACTTCATGAATCACTCAAGGCGAGACTGCGTAAAATAAACTTTTATTGCCTGGGTTCGCTTTCTGGAGGCGTCGCGCCGCACACGCATGATCCCGTGGACCTTATTTATTGCTGTTCAAGCATAAGATATAGATACATACAGATTTGTGAAATCAGACAAGTGGGAAGCTTTCTTTTATTTATTAAAGGGACACAATCCATTGAGGTTAAGCATGAAAAGTGACATACGGCGCGGGCGCGCAGGCTCTCGGCGGGCATTTGCGCCACGCAACCCTGACTGACTTTGCTCCATTAGAGAAAGCGCATTTCAATTTATCTTCAGAGTCTGTGCTAATGAAGGGGGCTGCACCCGAGTAGTGAAGTTATTTCAAGGGGGAACCAAGTGGCTGCAACGATAAGTGCAGTTGGGGAACCTGCCGCACTGTACAGGTGATTTGCACACCTGTAATTAGTCTGATTCGGAGTTGAGGCCGTCAGTTGAAAAGGGCTGCCAGAAACATACTGGGTGACTATTGATTAATCTTCTGCGAAACATCATAACTATAATCAATTTAGCAATGTATTTATGTATTCATGTATAAAGCGCTCAAAGCCCAGAGGCAACTAGGCGCTATTACATGTTTAAGGAGGTGGTTATTTTGTGCTAGAGCGATGAAAAATACACATGTAGCTTTTGATTTGATGTGCTGATGCATTGAGGGAGAGGTCATTATCATGGGATAATCAGCCACCCCAAGTTATCGCCAGGCGGACGCAAAGTCAAGGGCTGTAAATTGTTGGAGGGCCATTATCCCAAACAATTATTCTGCTATTTCTTCCTGGTAATCTTTATTACTCGGTGTCCTACTCTTCCTCGTCCTAGTACCTTTACAGGCAGGCCTCCTGATTCTCCCACAGACATTCACAAAGACTAAATGTATTGATGTTCAGATCACCCTCAACCCCTCTATAAGAGAGGATGCCTACCAAATCATTTTATGACATAATACTTTGTCAAAGCAACAGTCTTCTCCATGTTAGAGGAGAAGGAGGCAGGGAGGGGATAAGTGCTGGGACAAGAAGTAATGAAGATTATAAATAAGTAATCAAAACATTACCTCCATGTCCCCCTTCCACGTCCCATTGTTTGCACAGGAAGCATACCCAAGAAGCCTGCTGATTTGACCCACAAATCTAACAATACATCTGAAGCTTGATACCAGGTGAACCAGAGAGGAAGCTTGCAACACAGTAGAAGCAAATTCCCTTTCCCCTTCTCCGGTCGGGTGCAACCAGTTGTGTTGGGTAAAGGTAAACAGTGAATCGCTAGTGGCTGCCTCACAAATTTCCATGTTGGATGCCCCACAGGCCCTCAGCCACAAGGAAGCCACCCCACGTGTAGATCTCCCCTGAATCCTAGAAGGGGGTGGTAGGCCCTCCACAATATAGGGCAGGGAATGTGTCTCTTTCACTCAATAACTGATATTCAAGAGAGAGGCTTTTCTTCCTCTGCCCAAAGTTCCAAAAGTTGCAAAAATACTGTTGGACTTCATAAAAAAAAGCAGTTCTGTCAGTCTAGAAACACCTCACACACATTCAAAGCAGGCCCAACACGAGTCCTCAGCCAAGAAATCCACAGGAAGTTAAGGAATAATATTCTCCAGGGACAGATGTAGAGTGGATACCACCTAAGGTCTAGAGGCAGGGTCACAGCGTAAGGTGATCGCCCAGGCAAAACCAGCAGTAAGGGAGGGGAGCGGAGGATAGACCCAAACTCATTCAGCTGAGGCCAATATAAGGCAGGCTGTTCTTAAGGTGAGGAACCTAATGTCTATGGAAGCTGGAAGCTGAAAAGGGGGGGCACTGAAGAGAATGCACACCCTGAGAAGTTCCCAAGCTGGAGCGGGAGTCCTCGTCTTGGGATGGGCTGCCAGAAAATTCTTAATATGAACTGAAATCACATCTTCCTAATTCTTGGACCCCTCCATGTGACCCGCAAATGTCCTGATAACTCGTCATTGAATCTGTAAAGAAGTTGGGGTGAGAGCCAACAAGAGTTCATACTATAGAAACTCAGGGATAAAGCAGTCAAGAGGGATAGCGGGAGTATCACCCTCCACCCCCCTCACTCCCTACTGCACTAAGTCACAAAGAGAAGAACTCTAACAGGCGGTTCAGATAGGAGAATCAGGGGTGAAGCGAGGCTAAGTCCATCAGATGGGGGAAGCATGTCTGAGAAGGAACACCTTGGACCCACTGCACCTGTTCCTTTGGATGACTCAGGGAGTCAAGGGTTATGGAGGAAAGGCATCAGAAAAATCCTCTGGTCATGGAAGAGAGAGAGAGAATCTGTCCCTGATTCACCCTCTTCAAATGTCCATTAGCAGAAAAGGGGAGGAAAATTTATTTATTTATTTATATTGATTGATTTATTTATATACAGGAGGAACAAAGCTCTCTTGATCACAAAACAATGTACACTAGATAAGAAATCAGATTTGACAGGAAGCAGTGAGCTTCTTACAATGGGGTGAGTTTGAGGGACATTTAGACCAGGTTGTGGAGGGGAGTAAATGGAACAGTTACTGGGGACAATACATAAGTGAACATAAAAAGATTAAGGACAACCAACATTGGGCATGTTTAAGTGCAGGAGGTCGGTATGGACAGCTGTGCTCGGAATGTGACCATGATGGGTGAAGTGCTAGAGTGGAGGCAGAGGAAGTGAGGGGTAGGTTAGAGGTGAGGGAAACATTTTAGCTAGGAGGGACATGAGAGATAATTTAAGAGAATGACTCAGAGGTGAGGAGGTAGGCTTTTAGTTTGGTATGAACAAATCCATGTGAACTGTTTCTTGGATTTTCAGGGGAAGAGAATTCCATGCAAGTGGAGCAAGAAGAAAGAAAGAGCGGAAGCGAGAGGAAGCACAAGAAGGGCAAGGAGCCACAAGGGTATTTGCAGAAGGCAGAGCAGAGATTACGAGAAGGCTCGTAGAGATAGATAGAGGAGGATAGATACAGTGGTGCCTTACTGTGAATAGATTAGTGAACCAGGAGAAGACATTTGAATCTGGCCCTGTTTTGCATTGCCAGCCATTCAGCCTCGTGATGGCACGAGGAAGTAGGTGTGAAGTGAGGGATTTCAAAGAGAGTCCTGGTAGCAAAGTTAATGATCTTGGGGAGATCAAAGAGGATGCTGGCACAATAGTCCAGTTTAGAGAAGACACAAGTGGTTAAGAGATGCTTGGCGGTGTTGAAAGGAAAGTGCCTCATTTTCTTAACATTTAGGAGGTTGAGCGAGCCACTGTTCCGGTTTTGGAAATGAAAGTAGAGAAGGTTTGAGAAGGGCCATACATGATGCCAAGATTTCCAGCTGAAAAAGAGTAGGGCGAGAGTGTCAGGGGGCAACTGGATAGGCAGATAGATTTTGGCAGGGAAGAATAGTGCCTCTGTTTTCATAGAGTTTAACTTCAGAGAGTGCCTAGACATCCAATATTTAATGGCAGAGAGACAGTTGGACATTTTGATAGAGCGATCAGAGGAGAGTTCAGGAAAAGAGAAGAAGATGTGGGAGTTGTCCGCAAAACGGTGGTACAAAAACCCAAAGGAGGAGATTAGTGCCCGAGGGCAGAGGTGTAGAGTGTATAGAGGAATGGACCCAAGACAGAGACTTGTGGAACAACAACAGTTAGAGGAGTGAGTTAAGAGATGGTGTTGCTTCAGGACAAAGGAAATTGGCGAGGTGATAGGTAGGATTCAATCCAGGCAAGGGCTCAATTGCGAATCCCAAGAAGAGAGTATTAAGGAGATCAGAGTGATTGACAGTGTCAAAGGCATCAGACAGGTCAAGGAGAATTAGGATAGAGTATAGGTTGGAATTCTTAGCAGAGGCAATTCATTTGTCCACAATCATGAGAGCAGTTTCCGTGCAATGACTGGAGCAGAATCTGCTTGTAGAGGGTCGTGAAGGTGGCCAATGTCTAAGAATTTTGTAAGTCGGTTGTACACAACCCTTTTCAGCACTTTAGAGTAGTGTGGAAAGTGAGACACAGGGCCAACCGGTTTTGGTCAGCCCCTTCCTTCTTTAGGAGAGGGATGACTGTGGCTGTTTTGAAAACAGAGAGAAAGCAAGGGAAATATAATTGGTTCTTAGGAAAGATGTCTATTTTGGGTCTGCCCTAGGCTTGAGCGATGGATTCAAAGTTCTCCTCTGTCACTTTCCAGTTTGCTAATCTCGAGAAAGCCGGGAGTCTTCTAACACCCTTAGAAAGAGAGAAGATTGATATCCCTCAGAGGCCCAATTTCCAGGCGCTATGCTCCAGGTTCTTGTTCAGCTAGGCAATGGCTGATGTTTTGACCCTCTCTGGGGTCAGCTGGCCCTGCAGATTATGGTTGAACATAGACAGAGCCCGAAAAATGACCTTCAGCTCCCTGCAGTTGGAAGACATTCTGCTTTCCTGTAGGGACTGATGACATGTCTCGGATCCCGGCCAAACGCCATCAACCTGTGGTGCTGGCATCTATGCTCAAAATCAGGAGAAGAGGTAGATTGAGAGGAAAACCTCAAGCATATTTTCTGGCACGAGCCACAGATGAAACATGGACCTGAGATCTTTCAGGAAACAAGCCTTCTTCTCATAATCCTGGGAACAAGGGTACCATAGCTGATGAAGGTGGAACACCACAGGGCTATGGTGTAGGCAAACCCATAGGGTGACAAATATGGTGGTAGCCCTCATACCCTATACCTTCGGACATGCCCTGGAAGAAGCCTTGGGGGATAGACAGACAGCAAAACTTTCTTTACAGTGCGTGTTGTCTGTCCGCTGCTGGCAATTGAACCAAAACAAGGCCTGTAAAGTTTATACGTCAGAATCAGTTAGGATTTTAGGCCATCAATTATGAAACATTGAGACTGCAGCAGATATCAGCTGCAAATATCATTTATCATTCCTTGCTAATGTAGCCCCTGTTTTTTTCACCTCCAGGCTGCACCTTCAATTCACAGCCCAGGAGGACTTTGATGATATTGGGCCCACCTCGCTGGCTATGAGGTGGGCCTTTGGGGGCATGGCCGAGCAGCCGAATCTGGGCTGCACCCAATAGACAGTTGAGTGGAGCTGTTCTTTGTGGGCCTAGACAGCTCTTGCCATGCTGCCTAGGTCCTGGAAGTCACTGGGACTGTCCAATCTGGCCCCTGGACGGGCCGAGAGGTGCCATGGCGCTGGGGCGGCCAAGCTGCCGCTGGCATAGTAGCACGCCCCGCTACAAACAGTCTCTAGAGGGGCTCCCCATTCGTCGCCCAGTGCCACTGGATGGATATAGGCTCCAGGGGACCACTCGAGTCAGCGACCCCCACAGGTAATTGTCTCTCTCTGTCTCTACTCTTCAACTGTCCTCTCCAAATGTTTTTGTTCAAATCCTTCTGAATTCTTTTCTTCTCTCCCCTGCCCAGCCCATTCTTGAGCAGGGGGATTCTTTCCTATTGTTCTTTTTTTTTTACTTTTAACATTCCATTCCGCCCCATGGTGGGCTGGATGGGTTCTTCCAAAACACGCACACACAGAACAAAAATAAATGAACACACTACACATTTCAATAAAAACTTTATTAACCTGGTGTCTGCGTCTTTCTTTTCTTAGTGTTCCCTCATAGGGCAATCATGTAGCCGCACCATCTGGGCCCCGTGTGGTCACGGGCTACACTACCTTCCCTTAGGATGCTCCCTGTATCATCCAGTCATCGAGGTAAGGCTAAACTCTCACCCCCTCCTCGCGAAGCAACCCCACTAAGGGAGCCATAATCTTGGAGAAAACCCATGGAGCAGATCTCACTCTGAAGGCAAGAACTACAAAGTGAACGTGCCCAGGGACCGCTTTATAAATGTCTAAATAAATAAATAAATAAATAAAGTAACCAGTGTTGGGAGAGATGACCTAGGATCTGCAGGTGTGCATCCATCAGGATCAGGGAATTCAACAAACCCCCTTCGAGAGGAGTGGGAATACTTTCTGAAAAGTCTTCATCTTGAATTTAATTTTCAGAATTAGGGTATTGACCTCTTTTGGGCTGATGACCTGCCTGGTGGCCAAAACTCCTGGGAGTGAGAAAAAAAGCTGCAATGCCCCTTTACTGTGGAAGAACACCTTGGATGGCTCCTTTCTGTTGACTGTTCCTCAGTTCCCCCTCGAGAGCAACCCTCTTCAAACTATTCCATGTAATCCGAGTGAATCGAGGGGCTGTGGTTGGAGTGCTCTCAGAGAATTCGATGAAGTAGCCCTCTCTGAGCACAGAGAGAACCCAAGGGTCCAAAGCCTTTTCTCCCAATGACAGGCGAAGTGAGACAACCTAACTCATACTTCAGGAGTGTCAGCCTAGTCAGGATTGCTGGTTCTTACACGTGACTGAGTCCAGCTAGGCTAATGGGAGGAGATGTTCCTGCCCTTGAAGATGGAGTGTCCATGGCCCAGTGAGAAAAAGTAGCAGGGACTGCTGCTCTGCTTAGAATTGAACTTCTGGGGATCAGAACGGGGCTTTCCCGTGCATGTACTCGCAAGTTGGTCTTGGTTATGGGCCTTTTTCCACGTTCTACTCCAAATGATGCTCAAACAGTTTGGAGCCTAGGGAGGCGAGATGAAAGGCAACTGTCTTCTGTATGTTGTCTGTCTTCCAGTCACTGGCATGTACCTGTCACCAGGCAAAGTTAGGTGTTCCCATAGTAAGGCTGGCACTCGCACGCACTCCATCCAAAGCAAAATATGATACAAAATTCAGCGCATGGTGTACATCTTCCATTTGTAATTGTAATGGGTTATTTATCACGCGCTTAATACCCAGAGGTTTATAAGCGCAGGCCTGGGGATTAAACCTGTGTTGCTCTGTGTCGTCTTGCTTCCAAGGTGAGCACATTGCCCCTGATCTATCCTGCCAAGTGGATTTCAGTTAAACCTAGCCACGGCCCCTAGTGCTGCACACCCTAGTGCGGTCTACGGATCACGATTCCTTGCACCCTATCCTTTGATTAAGATATTTAGCCTCTGGTTACACCGACTCCGCCTACTGCATTCATCGCAAGTTCCAACTAAAATCGGATACTGACCCACCGCCACCTTGTTAGTACAAATATTACTGAAATATCATATGGATATTGCTTTTGTTCCTTAAGCAATGTAATTTGAAAAGTATAATTACCATACCCCACTATGCCTGTTGTTTCCGCTATGCTTAATGATTGAAGTAAGTGTGTAAACGTGCCAAATATGTCTGCTACCCTTTGACTTCTGCTTCCTATGCAGCACCGCCATACGATCACTGTCTTCACCCAATCCTCATAACTCAAAAACAGCATATCCAATGTATTTGTTGCATCAAATCTTAACTAATTTCAGCCTACTGCCTTGAACTGCATTGCCTCAAGTACCTGACTGCCTCAATGTTGCCCAGCATTAGCCCAAACATATTACCCCAGTGCCTCATACTTGTTCAGTACTAGACCGTTGCATTTGACTGTACTGCCACAACTGTGCTGCCTAACATCAGCCACTGTTTTTGACTGTATTGCCTCTAGTCTTGTTTAACACTAGCCCAATGTACTTGATCACCTCCATTTTTGTCTAGCATCTACACATTGTACAGGCCATTTAAGCACTAGTAGCACTAGCCCACCGTACTTTAATGTATCGCCGCTAAGTCCTGCCTAGCACCTGCCCAATGTATTTGGCTGCCTCTGTTCCTCTGTTCTTGCCTAGTAGTAGCCCTTTGCAATTGATTGTACTATTTCAATTCTTGTCAGTACTAGGCCAATGAATCTGTCCTGCACCGCTACAGCTCATATTAGCATCAGCACACTGTAATTGATTAGAACTGGTCCTGCATCATTTCAGGAGCACCTTCTCACGACATGTTGCCCACACTGCTATGTTCCTACGATATAAGACCTACACCCTTTCTACCTGCACTTCTTATAGGCATACCTAACCCAAATACGAAGTTTGCCACTCCAGCCTCTGCACCTAGCCACACAACCGCTCTGCCTAAATCACTCCGGGATATACAAGCCCTTAAACACCCCATGCCACTTCATCTGAGAGATCAAAGGCTAGGTACCCGCTCTGCCCACTTCTCAGCTACTCCCAAAAACACCTAGTAAAGCAAGTTCACCACTCGCCCTCATCGGCCTCCAACCCTATGCCAAAAACCTTCAGCACCACTGCTAATAATAAAATAATAACAACATCTCTGCTAAAACTATATTAGGGAACAACCCTCCTACCCAAATCCAATGTGCACTCATCAATGCACGGTCCTTGCCAGCTCATGCCATAGAGATTCATGACCTTATCACGGATCTGGATCTAGATATCCTAGCCATTACAGAGACCTGGTTACAAAAGCCTCCAGACCGGCCATCTGCCAAACCTTACCACCAGGCTACATAATCTTTCGCCAAGATAGAACCTCCAGTAAAGGAGGAGGTGTCACCCTAATTCTCAAGGAAACCCTCAACTCCAGGCAAATATAAACTGATAAGGCATACAACTTTGACACGTTATCAGTAAAAATATCTCTCTCGCCAAATGACATTATAACTTTACTCATTGTCTACCACTTCCAGGCCCCCCTCTCAATTTTCAATCCAACATCACACACATCCTAGGTGACAACCTAAAAACCAACACAAGAGCCATTTTCCTAGGAGACCTAAATCTTGGCTTCGAAAACCCCAAAGACAAGAAAGGTAAAGCTCTCGCCAAAGCCCTCCTAGATCTAGGCTTCACCCAACTAGTCAACAGTCCGACCCACACCAAAGGTTGCATATTCAACTGGATAGTGGATCACAATTGTGCTGCTGACATCAGCTCTAACAGTCCACGCCCCTGGGCCGACCACTATCTACTGCACTTCTTTATACCCTATACAATAGAAGGCAATCTGAGCCCACCTGTGCCAGCTACTATGGCAAGGTCTAAACAATTACTCACTATGGACAGAATTCTCCCTCTCCTCGAAACCTCAGCTTTAGCTCATCCTACATCAAACAACCCCACAGAACTAGTAGAGCTCTACAATGCCACATTTAAAGAGGTAGTAGACGCTGTAGCACCATTGGAAAAGAAAAGAGCAAAGCATATACTTCATTCTAACTCATGGTTCACTCAAGAACTTCTAGATATACAAACCGCCAAACGGGCAGCACTGACTGCATGGCAAACAAGCCCTTCCATGTCTACACGAGATACCTACCTGGCAGTTGCGAAACAATACAAAAAAGCTATTTCCACAGCCAAAGTAGCCGCCTACAACACTAGAATTGAGAAACCTAACTCACAATCCAAAGAGTCGTTTGCCATTTATAATGAGCTGACTATCCACCCCCACCTCTACTCAACCCACAGAGAAAAATGAAACATGGTGTAATAACATTCAACATGCCATGTTAGACAAAATTAAAACACTCCAGAATAAAATCAAGACACAATTCGACAACCTGCCTAAGGTCGCCTCACCTATATCAAGGCCCTCTGCCACCTTGCCAGCCTCAGGTACCTCACATGGCATAAACACACCTAAACCCTTTGCCTTTAGGGAAGTAAGAATACCTGAAGTCCTACTGATCATGAAGCATATTAAACTGTCGCTCTGAAAAGGTGACATATGCCCAGCTAGTTTAGTTAAAGATCGTGCAGCATCTCTGGCCCCATTTGTCACTACCTTTATCAATGTCTCCTTCGCTGCGAGTACCGTCCCACCCACCCTTAAAGAAGTGTGAGTTCGGCTGTTGCTAAAGAAACCTGCCCTTGACCCTGACTCCCCCAACAACTACCGTCCAATTACCACTGTTCTGTTCTTTCTGAAAATTCTGGACAAGGCTGCCTATCTGCAGATCCAGTCCTACTTGCAAGCACACAAAATCCTTGGAAAAAGACAATCTGGCTTCCGTCATCATCACGGCACAGAATCAGCCCTACTTGACCTTAAGAATCAGATGCTTGAAGCCATGGACAAAGGCAAATCCTCACTCCTCCTACTCTTGGATCTATCGGCTACCTTTGACTTAGTAGACCAAAAGATCCTGTGTAAACACCTTTCCGACACTGCACATTTTTCCCAAGAAGAAAACACGTTGATTGCTTCCTTCTTGGAGGGCCGCGCCATGAGGGTCTTTTCTGATCAGGCATCAGCCACTCCATCCCCCATTGGGTGTGGAGTCCCACAAGGATCCTACACCTCCATCAATCTCTATAATCTCTTCACTCTTCCCCTGTTCAGCGACCTAGAAGAGTTCAGCATAGCCTTTACCAACTATGCTGACGACACACAAATTCTTTTCCTTCTATCAGGTGACCATGAGCAAGACCTTAACAATCTCCAGAAGAAATATTCGCGCATCCAGGCCTGGATGGCAGCCAATGGCCTATGTCTAAATGGGGGAAAAGCAGAAATTCGACTATAGGCCCCAAAGAGTCCCTAAAAAAACTAGACAACAAATACAGCTCCTTCAGTATTGAGAACACTGTTATTACAGTCTCTGCTGCAGTAAACACCTTTGGTGTATACTTGGATTCCACCTTATCAATGGAAAGACAAGTCAGCGCCATTTCATCATCTGCTGCTCTCACAACAAAAATCATAAACGCAGTGAAACCCTACCTGTCACCAAAAAAGCGCCTCAACATTGCAAGAGCTACCATTGGCGCAAAGCTGGACTACTGTAACACCCTACTCCTAGGCACATCTACCAATAACATCAACAAACTGCAAACCACACAAAACAACGCCCTTAGAGCGGCCCTAAGTATCCCTAGGTAGTGTGGATACAAAAATTAGTAAGTCCATGCACATGTTGCAGCAAGATGAATCCTGTAGAGCCCCAGAGTAGAAAAGGGAGATTACGTGCGACTAGGCAGTGTTGCAAAATGTGTTTTCTTGTTTATCAGATGTCATATTTCAAAAAGAAGGCAAGGGTGGTAAAGGCCTGGCACGACAGATACACGATAGTCATGAACAGCACAAGCGAATTCCCTGAAGAGGGCCCCTGAGATGCAGAGAAGGGCATAATGACTGTGCAGTTTTAGGCTTATCAGCTAACCCTAGGAGTGTGTTTACGAGGAACTCTTCTGCACGAAGCAGGGATGGGGGGAGGAAGATTACGTGACTAACTGCAATGCTTATGTAAACTCCTTTTCTGTGCACGTGCTAGAGATTGGAACCAATGATATTTGAAAATGTATATAAACCATGCAGACCTAATGCTAATCAGCTCACTTCCCTGTTCTCTCGAGGACGCTGAAGTCATACCCTTCCGCAGAAGATTGACAAATAAACCTTTGTGACTTGACCAGTCTTTTTGGAGTGGGGTCCCCTTTGACCGAAGTGGGGTGAGCGAAAGTGTACCCCCATTTACTGGCGACCGCAAAGGGACCCAAAGGTGTGGCAGCCCTTCACTGGGGGAGGCCTTCCAGGGTGAGGCTGGAGGGGTAATGGTATTGGGGCCCCAACGAATGAAGAAGCACCATTGACTGCACAAACGCATTACCCTTCCTCCGCCAGCCCCGCCGGACAACAGGACAGCAGGCTGCCGCCCTTTGGGTCCTGCAGACTTCGAGGCGAAGACCCCACAGCAGGTGAGTGATTTAGGGATATGGTTGGTAAGGCCGTTAAAGACAGGAGTATCAGTTAATTGGTACGTATTAGTCTGAGATCTGTTATGTAGATCGTTCATGAAAAGGGTAATTAATGGATGAAATGAATATGTTTAAGTAAGGACCGGTCCGTTAAAAGGAATTAGTAGCATATATGTTGATTGTTTAAGGTTTAAGGATCATGGGAAACTAGACTTCCCGCGGGAGAGGAATAGCAAAGCCACACTATGCCCCTCTCGAGGGAACTCCGGCATTTGAAATGCTGATCAAATATGGGTTGAATTCGAATTTGTTCCTAAAACAATGGCTAGAATACACAAAAGGGTTGCTTGAACACAAGTGGATGGAACATGGAACATTTGACTTTGACGCTATAGCGACCGTAGAAATAGAACTGGCAAAACGAAGAGTCCGTCCGGCTCAGTTTGAGGCTATAAGATTGTGGCGGGTAGAGGTAATTAGGAGGAAAAATGCACAGAATAAAAATTAGAGAAAGCAGCAGAAGCGGTCTGTAAATTAGAAGGCGAGGGAGTTAGACAATAAGGAAACACAGGAGAAGTGTGAGCAAATGGATAGACATATTTTGATAAAGGAAAGTGGAGGTATGAACCCATCCGTACCGGCGCCCCTCTATGAGGACATAGCACGGGAAGCCGAAATAATTACAAATGACTTATTATTCCCGGGGGCATCGGCCCCGGCTATAATAACTAGAGCCGTGGAAGAGGTTGAGTACACCATGAAGTATGGTGATGATCTCACTGATGTAGGTTTAACAAGGACCACCCAGATAGGTAAGGAACGGCGAAAGGAGCTGAAGACCATAGCGAACGATATATATAAGGAAAGGATAGGAGACGAGGTTAAGAACATACTGGGAAGACTAAGGCCTGTGGAATTTAAACAAGTAGCTAGAACTCCAGTTGAAGATTATGATTATAACAGGAGACAATGTGGGGTAAGTGATGATCTCCCCGGGAGTTACCGTGATGCTACAAAGGGAATAGACGTAGCCCATACTAATAAACAGTTGTGGGAGTACATAGAGTACATAGAAGTTATCATGACAGAAATATACCGAGGGGAACAAAGTCAGGAACAACGAATGAAAGAAAACATAGAGAAACTGGCTGACAGGAAGAAGAGGCTAGAAGAAGCCCGGCCATTAGGCAGGCATTTGGCAGACAGAATAGAGAAATGCGCAATTAATGAATCAGTCACCTAAGCAGGGGAAGAAATAATGACCCATAACTGGGCAGAACAATTGGCATGCCTCCAGCATCTGTTTAACGACACTCAAGACTTGATTGAACATGAAGGGCAAGAGGAAAAATATTATTTGACAGGAGCTGAGGTAAGTTTGGGTGTGGATCTGAATGCTAAGCCCCAGCAAAGCAAAAGAAAGGTGCAGTTCAACAAGGTCTTGAAAGCCTTTGTAGAACTGAAATCTAGAGCTACACAGGAAGAAGGAAATAGGCACGAGAAAGGATTCCCACTACGAGAATGTCAGCCCACTCCAGGTAATAACCCCAATAATGAGCCAGTAAAGACCTGTGTATATGTTCACTTAACCCGTATGGAACTTATGCAAATAACTAAAAGTATACCTGACCCACAAATAGACCCTGCTGGGTTTTACAAGGAGATGAGGAAACTATTTAGGCCAGGCCAGTATACAGTAGAAGATGTGGATAATATCATGATGGTGTTAGTCCCTGAAGAAATATGGGTACCCTTTAGGCAGAGAAATGATTTAGTAATAATATGGAAAACCATTGAAGACGACGACAATGGCAGGAAACCCCAAGAACCCCTATCTCTCAATGTAAAAGGGCCTGGGTTACGGGTATTAAAAGCTCTTGATGAGATATTAAAACCCCAAGATGTGAACGTGGAGAAACTAGCTGCAGTGACGCAAGGATCCACTGAGGATATTGCAGCTTATTGCTTGAGATTCGAGGCAGCGTTCAAAGCTCACAGCGGATTGGATTTAGCGACTGAAACAGGACAGAGATATTTTGCTGGGAGTTTCATGGAAGGATTACACGCCCCGATTCAGAAAGGTTTGAGGAGCGCTAAGTCTACCTGGCAGTCGAGGTCACCCAAAGATATATTAGATATGGAGCGATATTACGAGCGTAGTGAAGAAGTAAAAACCCAGACAAAGACGCGGGCAGAAAAGGAACTTACAAATAGGGTATTAATGCAGCAGTTACAGCAGGGCTCCCAAGGTTTTAGGGGTAACCAGCCGAACAGAAATCGACAATGGAACGCTCGAGGTATGGGCGTAGGGCAGGTAAGTACATATTCACGGCCGAATTGACTGGGCCAAAATGTTTGCACCTTCTGTAAAAAAACAGGTCACTGGAAAAACCAGTGTCCGGAAAGTGTAGGACGAGGGAGAGGCGTCCCACGAGGAGGACCAGGGCGGACCATGCAACAGCAAGGGATTGCACCAGGTCCAAGAGCGAACTTCTCCACACCAGGGCCAAACGTGTTTGATCAGGGGCTTAGGCAAATGGCACAGTTTGAACCGTGTGAAGGTGAGGACTGCATGCTATTTGGGGAAAGACCAGAGAAGATTCAAGACCCGTCTAGTGGGCTGTTGTGAAGGGGCTGAGGTGGAGCTGGGGGAGCGGAGTTTGTGCCAGTCGATCAGAGGGGTCCATATGTATCTGTGCGACTGGGACAGCATCCTGTGGGGAAATGTTTGGTGGATACTGGTGCTGCAAACAGCTCGGTAGATATTAGACCTGCCCCCTGACCTATGACGCCTTGCCTGCCCTTTAAAAATCACGCAGCCTAGCGCACACGCGCTGCGCACCCGCGAAAAGTACAGCAAAGTACTGTTGGCTGTGTTGGCTTTTGACTGCTGCTGGAATCTGAGCCTTTCAACTTTATTTGTGCTTTCAAAGCGTTCAGTGCGATCGAGTGCTTTCATTTCATTTGGCACTGGAGGACGTCTTTAACAGAGACACCTGGTCTGCCTGGACTTCTACAAAGGGAAAAGGAGGTGACTGTGTGCTGACATTTACATTTACATAGAAGCATACTAGAACAATGTGGGCTTCTTGATGATCGTGTAATACGAAGCAGTTCACTTACAATTCCCTTCTTTGTTTTTATTTTTAAGGTGTGTTTTGGTTGATGGACCTGCCCCCTGACCTATGACGCCTTGCCTGCCCTTTAAAAATCACGCAGCCTAGCGCACACGCGCTGCGCACCCGCGAAAAGTACAGCAAAGTACTGTTGGCTGTTCGCTGGTGAGGCTGGGTTGGCTGGTTTGAGCGAATAGAAAATCTATGGTCCTTTTGAAGTTTTTAGGTTAACATGAGAATGCAAGCGTTTCCTACAACCTGTATTTTGAAGGTATTGTGAAAACTTAGCTATACGTGGTGTTTTATAGTTTCACGTGATATTTTGGCTGTGACTTCCCCAGTCAGCCAATTCTTATCAAACCCTACATTGGGAGTAGTACACGCGTATTGTGGACGTGCATATGTGATAGGGCTATCAAAAGGGCTGTTACGGCTGTTTGAGCTAGTGAGTGGCGAGGGGTGAATCAACATTATAAAAATTGACTTGTTTTTTGCTTTAACTGGTTGTATAAGTGGCAAGCCTTGGTTGCTTCTAGTGAAGTGTTGTGAAGTCTCCCACTAACTTGGAGAAATGTTTACCTTATGCACAGGCATGCCACCTAAAGGCGCTAGAAATGATGATTTTGACACTGCATTGGTTACTCCCAAACGCGTTAACAGCATTCCGAGCGCTCCTCGCAAGAACGTATCACGCGCCAGATTGTTATCGAATATGCCGGATATTCGGAAATTTTACCAAGAAAGCCCACCCTTAGGTGTTTCAACAGTAGTGGTCTCTAATGTTGGGCAGGAAGTGCAAAATGTAACTGAGAAAGTGGAGGGTGATGCAAATAGTGCAATAGACTTATGCTCCCCCTCTGATTCCCTGATGATGGCCTTCAGTCAGAAGGACCTTTTGGGTGAATTTGTTGTGCCAGCTAAAATGGGTCTGATTGTACCACCCCCAGTAAATGAAATAACCACTGTACTAATACACGTACCGGTAACTACCTGTACACAAGATGGTACCAAAGGAGCGATGGGAGTGACTGTCGTGTGTAAGGAATCAGAGAATGGATGTGCTGATATGTGTATAGAGGAGGCTATTAGGCCTCTGAATTCGAATATGAATAATCAGGACATACAAGCTGGTGATTTGGATGAAGGAGACCATCTTTCGCAATCACCAGTGATGTTTACTGACTCACAACATGAGTCCTCAGTACTATCAATTTCCTTTACGCATCCTACACCACGACAGGGCAGGACTAAAGAAAGAGACCTAAATGAAGGTGGAGGGCTAGTTGCAACATTAGGGACAGAAATTACACTACAGGCTATGAATACTGCCCTTTTTACACTGGCCAGACTATATGAATCCTTAGACTCTCGTCTTACAGATCAAAACTTTTTACTAAAAGAATTGGTTGAATCAAGATCGATAAATGATCAACGGGAAGTAAGGAATGTCCCGATGATACAAGTGGACAATAACCAAAAGGAAATCATACAAACTCAAATAGTAGAGGTTGTGCGAGCGATAATGTGTTTAGATAAAGAAGATCAAGCCAATGAGGTAAAGGCAATCGTTACAAAACCAAAAAAGAAAAAATGTAAAGAACAAACAAATGGTTGTGCGATGCATCAAGAAAAAGGGGAGGAAATTCTAGAGATAAGTGACCAAAAAGAACAAAATAAAATACAATTTAATGCTACAGAGCATAAGGTGGTCACATCAGATATTCCAGTTTTTAATATATTTTCTGCTCAGAATCTGCAGATACATTCTAAAAAAACTGCTCATAGGACTAAAGTACTATCACAAAAGAAGGAAAAGAATCAGAAAATAACGAAGCTGCAAAAAAGTAAAAACTCCAGGCAATTCATAAAGTTATTAACCTTGCCTGATAAACGATTGCAGGATAAAAGTGCTGCAATTGTGAGAAAATATGCGGCAATAGCCAAAATAAAGGGTCTATCAACACTACACTCTCAGGTAGTGAAGGAGAAATCAGACACCTCTCAATCTGAACTAAAATATGCCCCGTTGGATAAATTGGTCCTAGAAATTGGTAAAATGAACGAGAAACAGGAGGTAGACAAAAGAACTGAGGCTAGAATTGGTGAGGTTGATCAATCTTCAGAAGTTGGATTACTCGCACTGCCTAGATCAGAGAAATATCTAACATTAGAAGAGCGCAGAGAAGAAATTGAAAAATCACTGCAGCAATATTTGACACAACCGGTAATGACCCCTAAATACATGGATGAAAACCCTCCAAAGTGGTTAAAAGAGGGGAGACTGAATGTGCCTGTGAACGCTCCGTCGAGTCATTTGGAATTGAATAGGGGGGTTGTCGGCAGGCAAGTAGAGGTGAGGTTATCTCTGATCCCCTGTGCCCAGAACACTCCTAGCATTAATAGAACTTATAATGGGAGAAACAATGAAAAGAATGAGAGAATGAACGGCAGACATGGTAACTGTAATGAGCTGACTCATGTAAGTTTGATAATGCAGTGCAGGGGGGGGGAATTTGGGGTGCACGATCTAAATAGATCATCAGTTCTAAATATTCTGGGAAATGTTCCACGGCTACAAAGTGTGAAGTCATCAGATTTAGCTCAGATTGAATTCATTCATGAATATGATAGAACGGTGGTTAAGATCTGGATGACATCAGATATGGTAAAGGATGCAATCTGGCAAGAAAGAATGGAAATCTATCAGATGGGTTTCATGTTACTGAATTTGGCTGAGAATACGCAGAGAAGTGAACTAACTCAACCAAAATTGTTCAACATGCCTGAAGGTAAACCATGGAAGCAAAATCCGGTCTCAGTCTCGTATTCCAATATGCCTGTCAAACAATCACGAGTAGTCACCTTTGCAGCTAATGAAGTAATGCAGAGGAGATGTTAGCTAAATAACATCACAGGAAAACAACTTGTAAGGGCGGCATCTTGGAATACGAGAGGTAGTGCTCATTTGTCCTCCACGTCTCAGATACAGTTAGAACAATATGACTTATTAATGCTCCAAGAAGTATGGTTGGAATCTGTGCCAGTCTGGGAAAACCATCAACTGGAACTGATACCAGCGACTAGTAAAAATCGTGGTAGACCTAAAGGGGGTCTGTTGGTGGTACTCAAGACTGGTAATGGATGGAAGTTGATGCCGTGGCACTCCCCAAATAGGCATATTCAAGTTGTAAAAATTACGTATGGCCAAAAAAACATAGCCTGTGTGAATATCTACTGGAATCATTTGGATATTAAAGATAGCACCTTTTTAAATGACATGGGGGACTGTTTAGACTTAATAGCAAGGGATGCCACGATTAACCACACTATTGTGGCGGGTGATTTGAATATGAATTGTTTGGGAAGTGACACAGGAAAACTATCGGCAACTGCTAGACAATGGAACTTGCTGATGAGTGAAAGAGGTCTAAATATGGTGAATGGTGCAATATCTGAAGACATTCCCCCTAAGTGTACTTGGCGAAGAGGCAAATCAACGTCTATAATTGATTACATCTTTGTTGATAATAATATGTTCAATATGCTGACTGAGCTCAAAGTTTTAGAGCTTAAACAGAGTGATCACAGCATATTGGCAATTAAATGGCAATGGAATGTCGATTTGATGGGGAAAGCCAAGGATTCATATCACAACTCCGTAGTGGTTTCTGCTAAGGGCAATCGTTTCAGATGGACGCCGCCTATGTTATCAGACCTACTGAAAATCATCTCATATCCAAAAGATATGTTGGAGCCAAACCTATTATATCAAGAGGGGAACTATCTTCCAGCCTTGCATTTATTCAAAAAGAATAGCGTTAATGGGGGGCAGAATGATTATAAAACACGTAGACACGTGAGTGATAATGAGGTGTCCTTAAGAAAAACACAACTCAGGAAGGAGATACGTAGAATCAAGACATGGGATCCTGTACTACGTAAAGCAGCAACTATTAAAATGAAGAACTCATATAAAAATTGGCTAAAACAGCATCGAGCTCATATGATTTCTCAAGATGCAAAAATCATGCTATACTCATTGACAACTAAAAGTTCTGCTTTGATTTGGGGTTTGATAAAAAGTGTATATGTTCCTGTTCAATCTATTAGCCAAGTTAATGCTGTGCCGGAGGAAGTTTGGACAGAGTATTATTCATCCTTATATGCGAGTAGAGCTTGGGCTAAATATCCACCAGGTCAGGTTCCTAAGGGATTAGTACAACTAAAAATCCTGGAGGAAGATATTTTATACTATATAAAGAAATTGAGCTCCTCAAGAGCAATCGGCCCGGATGGGCTTTCAAATTCCATGTTAAAAGAACATCCTGAAGCATGGGCTGCCATTCTGCATGTAATATTTGATCAAGTAATTTACACAAACAAACTACCAACCTCTTGGCAGAAATCGATACTAATCCCTATCTATAAAAAAGGGGATAGAACTAATCCCAGAAATTATAGGCCGGTAGCATTATTGGATGCACCTGGGAAAGTGTTTGCTCGTTTTGTGTTGGAAGAATTTAACCAATGGACCGTAAAATCTGGAATTAATGATCCATTTCAGACGGGCTTTCGCCCGGGGCTGGGAACAGGAGTTAATCTACAGGTCCTTCATGCCATTAAAAAACACGAACTCCAGATGAATCAAAACCTGTACATGGCATTCATAGATTTTGAAACCGCCTTTGACTCTGTTTCTAGGCCTCTGCTATTCAGGAAGTTAGAACTTAGGAGATGTCCGGAATATGTGAAACATTGGATTCAGGAGTTTCACACGAATACCTCAATTCAAGTGAGAACTTCACTCGATGGCACCCTAACTCGCAACATTCTTACCTTTAGAGGCTTGAAGCAGGGGTGCCGAATGGCCTACTCCTTATTCAATTTCTATATAGCTAATATAGCTGAGGATTTTAAGACTGTGGTGGCGGACTCTCCACGGCTGGCTGCAAGTGTGATCCCCTGGTTGTTTTATGCGGATGATTTGGTACTGCTGTCAAAAACAGCCAGGGGGTTACAGAGGCTGCTGGAAGTAGTAGGAACTTTTGTCAAGCAAAATGAATTGAGTATAAACTTGGCAAAGTCAAAGACTATGACGATTGAAAATAAGCACAAGAGAAAGACCGCTCATCTCTCCTGGTTTTTGCAAGCACAGCGGTTGGAAAATGTTAAGGAATATAAATACCTTGGCCTCAATGTAAATACAACTGAGGCAGACACACCTTATTATAAGGAAATTAGACAGAAAATGAAAACAGCCACTGCCCAGGCTACCTTATTGAATCATAAATATGGAATGTTTACATGGAAACCTATTATCATATTTTACTGCCAGAAAGCAGTACCAACAGTGACCTATGGTGCTGAAACGAGATCCTGGAGAGATGATAGGTTTTGGTCTGTGTTAGAGGGTATTTACTGGAAATCGATCTTGAAGCTGCCCAAATCGGTGTCAATACATTTAATTCGATATGAGTTTGGGTTGACATCACTCTACACAATATATATGTGGAAAATGTGCTGCATATATCGTAAATTTCTTATCTCAATAGTAGAAGACTCAATCATGCATATCTTGTCAACATATATTCTAACGACAGAGCATCATGCGATGGCATTGTGGAGGCGAATGGTTCGAGATTTTTTGATAAAAACTGATGTATCTGATAATATGTTGATCACTAATCCAGTGAAAGCAAAGACCAAAATTCTATTATGGGATTGGTGCAAGACTTATGACCAATGCATAAATAGTAAACAAGGAAATGTGTATAAGGTGGAGATAAAGAAGTTAAGAACAGCTGAATCATACGTAATGAAATTCCCGGGTGCGAGACATAGAGACATGTTCTTGAGATTTAGGCTTAACATCTGGCATACGAGGGATGTATTAGCAAAATGGAAACTAATCTCTGAAAAGATGAGCTATTGTAGATTTTGTAAAATTACTGGAGTGAGGGAAACATTACATCATCTAATAGTCATTTGCCCCTCTTTAATTGAGAAAAGAACTGTGTTTTTTAGACCTCATTTCGAAGATTACACACTATTGTCGAAGGAATCACTGTGGTGGTATTTATATAATACCAGACTGACCAAAGTCAGAATTGCAATAGTCAACTATTTATTGGCCTTGAAATTAACTGATGACAACAAATGATCCAATGTTTGATGTGATAGTTGAGTACGATCATTAAGCAAGAATGTGTTCAATCAATGCCTTGGTTATATTAAATGTATTTAACTTTGAAATCGTATAAGGGCGTTGGCTGCTGAAATAATGAAGAATAAATTGTATTGTAAGGGTAAAGAAGACAGGAAGGAACTTTTAACTTAGTTTTCATTTTCACTTGCATTGTAAGGGCAAAGAAGACAGGAAGGAATTTTTAATTTAGTTTTCATTCTTACTTTTCTGTCCTTTTACTTTTCTGTGGGCTGTATTGTAAATAGAGAGTTGAATGAAATTTTAATAGTTAGTGTCATTAAGGATTTAGTTTGATTAGATATGATCTGAGGATCGATTTAGTCATTGGCCAAGGCTTTGGTTATGATTATGGTTATGCTTATGGTTCTCCTTTTTATCTTTGTAAGCTTTAATCTATGTTGTCATGTTATCAAGGTGGAATTGAATTGATATGTAATGCTTTTTATTTTTGTATTTTATATTGAAAAGTTGATTTATCAACTGTAACAATAAAAAAAAAAAAAAAAAAAAAAATATTAAAACTGTACCCTCAGAGCCACTATCGGGAACGAGTAAAACATCCATTGGGTTTGGCGGGGAACCCATAGTGACCCCAGTAAGTAAGGAGATAGAGGCAGAGGTGGAAGGAGTGAAATGGAGCAATAGGTGGTTGCTGAGAGATAAATGTCCAGAAAACTTATTGGGAATTGATGCATTAAAAGCATTGTACTCAACCATCTATTGTTCTGCAAGCGGGGTGCGTATGACCATAAATGACCCAGGTAACCACATTGTAATGGCACTCAGTCAGCCTCTACCAGTGGAATTGCAGGAACTTCCAGAGCATCTATGGGCAGCACATGGTAATGGCGTAGGAACACTATTGGTGGACCCAATTGTGATAAAACTCAAAGAGGGTTGCTAGACGCCCCAGAGTAAAACAATATAAGATATCTGTGGAGGGAGAAGAAGCCGTGGTAAAGATTGTGAGTGATATGATAACCCTGGGAGTGGTGGAAGAGTGTAATGATAGTCCTTGCAACTCTCTGGTTCTTCCTGTTCACAAGAAAGGGGATGAGACACTGCCTTATCAGTTTATTATTGATTTAAGAGAGATTAACAAAATCGTGGAGCCACAATTCCCAGTGGTGCCTAGTATTGCCAGTATTTTGACCTTAATACCAAGTACGGCAGAATGGTTCAGTGTAATTGATTTGAAAGACGCGTTTTTTAGTTTGCCCATTGCCCCAGAGTCAAGATATCTGTTCAGTTTTACTTTGAGACAAAGGCAATACCACTTTACAAGAGCCCCGCAGGGTTACACAGAAAGCCCAGCTATCTTTAGCCAGGTATTAAAAGCCCAGTTAGATGAACTCATGCTACCAACGGGGACATCCTTAGTTCAGTATGTGGATGATATATTGATCAGTGCAGAGTCACAGGAAGGGTGCCGAGAAGCAACTGTTTTGGTGTTGTCCCATTTGGCTAAGCATAATCATAAAGTGTCCCTGGCAAAGATGCATTATGTACAACAAAAGGTTGACTACTTGGGTTATGTTTTGTCAAAAGTGGGAAGGGCATTGTCAATTGATCGCATATCATTAGTGCAGTCTATACCATATCCCAAGACATATAAAGATTTGCGGAAAGTATTGGGAGTACTGTCATATTGTAGACATTGGATACCTGAGTTTTCAGTAACAGCAAAACCATTATTGACAGCACTCAAAACAGAAAAAGAGGGTGGAGCATTTTGTTGGACAGTGGAAATGGAGCAGGCCTTTTGCACACTGAAAAGTGCCCTATATAATGCACCAGCTCTGGGAACACCGGATTATGGGAAATAGTTTTATTTATTTGTAGATGAGGTAGATGGGTGTTCTGTGTTTGTGTTTACCCAAGAGCAGGGCGGGAGGCAGAGGCCTTGTGCTTACTTCTCGACAGGGTTAGATGCAGCTGCTCGTGGACTACCACCATGTATGAGGGAGGTGGCAGCGGCAGCCCTGGCGCTTAAGCAAAGCGCAGGAATCATTTTAGGGTATGATGTCATTGTTAAAGTACCACATGCTGTAGATGTATTATTAAATAGGACTCAGACCCAACAACACACGGCTGCCAGATTGACACAGTATGAGATGTACCCTATATTCAGCAGGAACGTCAAGATCGAACGATGCAATGTGTTAAACCCAGCATCTCTTTTACCAGTGCAAGAAAATGGGGATGATGTAATGCATGATTGTGTGATTAGGACAGAAGAAAGTACGAAAGGGAGGATTGATTTACCGGACAGGCCTCTGGAGGATGGAGAGGGTATATTGTTTTTTGATGGGTCTTGCTATAAATTAGATTCAGGGGACACTGTGGCAGGTTACGCAGTGACAACAGGTGAAACTATAGTAGACATGGGAAAGGTACCAGAGAAATCTGCACAGGCGGCAGAATTGCATGTGGTAATAAAAGCACTAAGACATGCTGAGGGAAAATGTATAACCGTATACACTGATTTGGCTTATGCACATGGGGTTGTAACCAATTTTGGGAGGCTCTGGGCCAAAAGGGGATTTCTAACATCGCAAGTTACAAAGGTAAAACATGCAGCATTAATATGTGAACTCCTGGATGCTTTGACATTACCCACAAGGGTAGCAGTGGTAAAATGCGCAGCCCACCGGAAAGTACTTGATTATGTATCCCAGAGTAACAATTTCGCAGACATGACAGCAAAATATGCAGCAGAAAATTGTGTAAATAATGAGCTTGGACAATATATGTGTGAAACTGAAGGAGCGAAATTGGGTGTGGGGAAGCAGGTAGTAAGAATCCAGGAAGATGCAACAGAAGAAGAAAGGAAAACCTGGCACTCGGATGAAAATATAAGACAACTGGAGAGTGGGGCTAGGGCAAATGTGAACACAAGGAGGTGGATGTTAACAGATGCATACCTCCCTGTTGTAGTAAGCGTGGCACATGGACCAACACATGTAAACTCTATAACAATGGAAAGTGTGCTAAAAACTGTCTTGGAAAACAAAAGAATTGGTCCCTATTGCAGGCAATGGGCAAAGCACTGCGAGATCTGTTTAATGTACAATGTTGTAAAGGCTATGCCAGCCCCAGCAGGACACTGTAAACTGCCCACAAAACCCTTTGAAGTGGTGTATATGGATTCTATACATCTGGAACCTGTAAACAAGTTTGCTTATTGCCTGGTAATGAAATGTAGTTATTCAGGATGGGTAGAAGCCTTTCCCCTCCGAGACAACAGTGCTACATCAACTGCAAAATGCATATTGAAACATTGGGTACCCCTGTACACGGTCCCTACCTATTTATGGTCAGACAATGGGTCACATTTCACGAGGAAGGTGGTGGAGAAGGTATGCAAAGCACTGGGGATTGATCAAAGGTTCCATGTCGTATTCCACACCCAGTCAGCAGGAATTATTGAGGGTACCAATAAGATATTGAAGAACAAATTGGCAAAGGCATGCGCAGAAACAGGTTTGAAGTGGCCCGATGCCTTGGCATTTCTGAGCATGAGAACTGCACCCAAACACACCCATGGATTATCCCCATTCGAAATAGTAATGGGCTGGCCACCTAGCATTGGTACTCCTGTGAACCCAAAAAGATTGTCTGAACAAACCTGGCCAGCGTTGCAACAATATTTTATTGCATTGACTAACAGGCTTCTGTCTATACATACGCAGGTGAAAGATGCGGCCCCAGTACCACCAATTGTGCCAGGCCATGATGTGAAACCCGGGGACTGGGTTGTAATTAAAGCTTTTGACAGAACTAGCGGCCTGCAGCTGCTCTGGAAAGGACCCTACCAGGTGTTGCTGACAACGTAGACAGCACTGAAAGTTGACAGCAAACCACACTGGTACCATGCAAGTTATGTGAAGAAAGCTGCTGCTATAGAACCATTACAATCAACCGGGGTACAAACGAGCCTGTTGGAATCATCCCAGACCGCTCTCCCAACGGATGCCCTCAGGTACAACCTGAGATCATGGAAAGTATATGTGCCAGGCAACGAGTAACGACTGTGAATTGAACTTTGATTGTTAGAGAGACACAAACTCTTTTGTTGGTCAGAGCAGTGCACAGCCTTGCCGAAGACAACAAGCACAACGAGGCGTGGGACAGATCGGTGAAAGGGCCGCTGGTGCGCCCTGTACGTTTAGGGTACAAAGACACTGGAGGTTTAAATAGGGTTGGGAACGTAAGCTGTAAGAGTGAGAGGCTGCTCACTAGGATAGAACGCTAGGCGCTAGGACCCAGCCAAGCCACGGAACTTAACCTGCAAGTGTCAGCATAAACTCAGGTAAGGTAGCAGAAGCAATGATAAGTGAGATGGAACTGCAGGATTTAGCTCTGTCTGCCCACCCACGAGGACGGATGAAGGTGGACAAATATGGGTGTACAACGAAGGTAAAGACTGTTTTATGTATGGCAGGTGTTTTGGTGGTCACAGGGCTTGGTGTACTTTTATGGTATCTGGAACACCCTTCAATGTATGAATTTAAGAATATATTTCCTGTGGCAAACTCCCGAAATGATACCAATATTACTTATGTATATAGTAAAGATAGCCATGAGCATGATGGTCATGTAGATGAAGAGTATAGTAGGAATGCATATATACAATTAATGAATATAACACAGAAGGCGTTGAATTTTTCAAATTGTTGGATATGAAGTCATGTTCCCCGCCATGCAGGAGATGGAATACCTATGTATGCCTTTGCGGTACCAGAAGTTTGACAGTTGTATTTTGCTTTGGATGAGGGTTCTCTCACTGGACAAGTATATGCCAAATACTTCCAGGTGCTTTACAATGAAATGGTCAGACATATCAGCAGGTATAGTTCATAAAATGAAACAGGAGGGAGTAACCGACTCTTCGAGAGACCTTGTAGGTCAGGCAAGGGTAGAGAAATTACCTCCACCCCCCCTTGATGGTAACCAGAGAGTACTCAAGGAAGAATATTTGTTTCAAGGGAATGAAAGGAGAAACTATTTTGGGATGTATTATAATATACAATCTTTCTAGGTATAGTAGGGGTATATGTGAGATTGAAGGGAACGCTTATGTTTGTAATAAAAAGGCTTATCTATGGCTTCCCAGGAACCTTTCGGGAACATGTTATTTTGCAAGGATAATACCTTCTGCTATGACTTATACCCCTAAAGAAATGTATGCTAAACGCAGGTATAGGAGAGAGAAGAGGAAAGGGCTTGACCAATCAGACACTGATCTGGATATATTTATTGACATAGTAAAGGCAATGACACTCCCTGTAGGAATATTCCTGAACTCCCAAGAGGTACGCAGACTAAGTAGGGCAGTGGAGACCATGATTAGTGAAACAGCTGATATACTCACTAATATTACAAATGAGATGAAGGCCATACGGTTAGTTGCATTACAGAATAGGTACGTGTTGGGTGTGTTGAAAGCAGAAAGGGGCGGAGTTTGCACTATGGTGGGTTCCCAATGTTGCATGTATATTCCCGATGCAAGTGAGGGAGTGTTATCTGGGATATCCAGGTTACATAAGATAGCCGAGACAATCCACTATGAGGAGGGGGTCGGAGATAGTTGGTGGATGAAGTTACTGAAATATCTTGGCTGGAAGTTGCTAACCCCAATAATGGTAGTGATAGGATTAGTCCTGGTTTGCTGCCTATGCATACAATGTTATCCAATGCTTATTGGAGGTTGTATGGATTGCTGTAGCAGGACAGCCCACAAGGAACAGGATACCCCCTCTCATCAGGAAAAGGAACATTTGCGGATAATGTGGTTGAAGGAAATGGAGGATTTGAATAAGATTGACGTATAATCTTGCTCAACATGAGCAAAAGGGGCAAATTGTGGTTACAAAAATGAGTAAGTCCATGCACATGTTGTAGCAGGATGAATCCTGTAGAGCCCCAGAGTAGAAAGTGGAGATTACTGTGCCTAGGCAGTGTTGCAAAATTTGTTTTGTGGTTAATAAGATGTCAAATTCCAAGAAGAAGGGAAGGGCAGAGGGTGGTAAAGGCCTGGCACAACAGATACACGATAGTCATGAACAGCACAAGTGAATTCCCTGAAGGGGGCCCTGAGATGCAGAGAAGGGCGTAATGACTGTGCAGTTTTAGGCTTATCAGCTCACCCCAGGAGTGTGTTTATGAGAAACTCTTCTGCACGAAGGAGGGATGGGGGGAGGAAGATTACTTGACTAACTGCAATGTTTATGTAAACTCCTTTTCTGTGCACGTGCTAGAGATTGGAACCAATGATATTTGAAAATGTATATAAACCATGCAGACCTAATGTTTATCAGCTCACTTCCCCATTCTCTCAAGGACGCTGAAGTCATGCTCTCCCGCAGAAGATTGACAAATAAAACTTTGTGACTTGACCAGCCGTCTGAGTCTTTTTGTAGTGGGGTCCCCTTTGACGGAAGTGAGGTGAGCGAAAGTGTACCCCCAGAAGGAGCACATCCCTCAGGCGACAAAAGATGCCCATTGGCTCCCTTTCAAAGTGTGCATTATATTCAAGGCCCTCACGATCACACAAAGATGCCTCTCTCAGGCCGCCCCAGCCTAATTAGCTGAACAAATACATCCGGTGCCCGTCCACAGACCAAAACGAGACCAATTCTCTCACCTACTCTCAGTCCCAGTATTCAATAGAGCAAAAGCTGGTGGCGCCAGTTTCGAAGTGCTAGCCCCAAAAGCCTGGAAAGCTCTCCCACTCAGCCTAAGAAACGAAGACTCTCTCACGGCGTTCAGAAAGGTGCTAAAAACCAAGCTATTCAACTAGACTGTACCGGATTGTTTCTAACGTTGTTCCTCTGTAACCATGCAACACCTCCTCATCATTGTCTTTGAACTTGTAATTCTGCCTTTGAAGTATCTATCTGAAGTTGTATGTAAGTGAATATACTGTAAAAGCCCCACAATGCCTCTGGGCCGCTGGGCGCTTTATAAATCTAAATGAATAAATAAACTTGAACAATACTCCCCAATTTTACTTTATCATACAGAGGCTGAAAATCCTCAAGCAGTGATTTTGTATTACAAGATGCGCAGGTACACGGTTACATCGCTGAGTGTGCTCTCGCATTTCTTCTTCAAGGGGGCATCTACCCTGCCCTTAATCGGGTCTCACACTGTCGCTTCCTGAGACACCATGCACGGTGTACCCATTGGGCCATTTAACAAGAAGTCAACTTTGTATGCTCTTGCCTGGCCTCCCTCCGCCTCACCAGCAGAATTTAGGGGGGACCTGCTTAGGATCCAGGTGCAAACTTTATAGGACCTATTCACTGCACGCCCATACTCAGCCCTCTGCTGGTCCATCTTCTGGAAGAGACCATGTACCCCATCCTCCAGCCTACCCAGACCTATTCGGGCAATAACAGGATCTCCACTTGCCAGGGCGAACCTCCAAACTTCCACTACCCTCACCTAGTATGTTGAGGTGTAGGAAATCAGTACCTTACTCCGCCTCTTAGCCCGGCAGGAGGTGGACAGTCATGTTAAGGCAGGATAACAAGCGCTGCAGGTCTTCCAGGAAATAACTGTCTGGGGGACACAACAAGAAACAAGAGGTGGTATGGTAGGGGTCTCCTCTTATAGAGAGGGGTGGGTTGATCTGCAAATCACGAAATTGAGTTGTTGGGCATCCCTCTAACAGAGGCAAAAGGCCCTCACGTGTGACGAAGGGATAGGAAGATTGATGTGAAATTAAGGAGTCCCCCCTGAGGTCTGTAAAGGCTATAAGCACATGATGTTGTGCAGATAAAAAGAAAGCGCTGATTTATTTTGGGGGAACATAAATAGTGCTCACAAGTAACTTCATAATGAATTTAATGAACATGGAACTAGTAACAATGACTAACTTTAGTATTTTATTGTTGTTTGTGTATTTGAGGAACTGAACTGCACGTGCTACGCTCTGCCTTTACACAGCTGAAGACAATTGCCTCTGAGCTGCTTGTCAGGCCGCTGCTCGAGACAGAATGCTTTGGCATGAGTTCTATGCCAGAAATTTTAGGCTGTATCCCAAGCATCCTGATTGGCTCAGAGGAGGTCCACAATACAACCCACCTGCTCCCTTTTTCTCTGGCATGCTAATTAAGTGCCATGCACACCCAGGACTCCCCCCAGTGACTTCAGAGTAAGTACATGACCAGAGAGAAGTTAGAGGTGGTTTAAGCAAAGGGAACGAAAGGCTTGCAAGAGGTAGGGAAGGCACGAGATGACTGAATGCAAGCAAATATTAAGGAAGAAGAAGCCTGATGTTATCAAGAAGGCCTGCCTGAACATTTGGGTTTTTAGTTTCTAGCAGAATAGTGATCAGCTTTAGCTTGTCATTGTCTGTGGAGGATTGGTGGCTTAAGGTTATAAGGGGGGAGAACTTCAACCAAACTATAGCTGTATTAAGGTAATTGGATGACAGCCTAATGGTAGATCTTTAACAGCTTGCTATAGTAGATTGGTGTGCAGGGAAAGGCGGTAGACGTATCGCGTAATACAACACGAGGATTAACATGCCTTAGGTTGCAAAGAGTATATGAAAATCCTAAGAACATTTTTTTTAATATAATGTTTTTAAGGGTCATTTCATTTGACGTAACGATGTGTAAAAAATGATGATTTGATGAAGTTGAATGATGAATTGTGTTTGTGGATTTTATTTGTGTTGTATTAGGAAAGTGAAAGGTGTTTGTATAAATAAATAAAAAATAAAATCAAAAATAAAAAAGTAATGGTGTTATCTTCTTCAAAGTGTGCTTTAAGGACTGGGGCATTCAAGAGGCTAGGGCACTAGGCGGCCAGTCGTCCACCTCTGCATCTCAGATTTGTGAACTAGTCCGGCAGCAGTTTGGCGCTCGAGCCGCTTAAGATTCTGGTGCTCATTGCAGGACCACGTGCCACTAGTACTTGTGTCCTGCTCCATGTACAGCTCAGTGTTGAATGCACACGCTTCCCATTAAACGTGTGCAATGACTCGTACGAGTGGAGGACCTTGAGGGCTGGTTTCAAATACATGTGTACATTGAGGCCCAAACGTGGGTTTGGCGAGAGGGTTTTGAACCTGCCTCGTCGTCTTCAGGAAGTATTGCGGGAGCTCTATAGAGATTGCATGTCCATAGTTTCACCTTCCTGAGCGCATATTGACACTGATTACGCATGTTCTGTCACCCATGTGCAGGGGGTGTGACGTTTTGAGCCAGCTGCAGGTGGAAGTTTTATAACTTTAACAAACTAGCATTTTCAAAGTTTCAGGGACAGTTATTTCGACGTCGGAGTTCACATCTAGCTGAAAACCTCTTGCCTTTGAGCAGATGCTTTGCAGGAACGTCATTTCACCAAAAGGCCAGGGGTAGCGGAAGTGACATCACACGACCCTTAACCCCCTGAATACATCACAGGAAGTGATGTCATTTGACCCCACCCCGAAGTGATATTGCGGGAAGCGATGGAACACGACCTTTCACCCGTTGACAAAATAGCATCACAAAACATTTTACACATACGAAAAATATTGTTACGATATCACTATAATGTGATGTACATTTCATACAAGAATGGATCGCCATATGTATCGTTAAGATCAGTGTATATAGGCCCATATTACCAAATTACTGTGAATGCAAGCAGACGTCCATGACCAAACGATAATGATGTGTTATTATATAGCACTTACGCTTAAGCGCTTTATATAGAAAAATATACACCCAATATCACCCAACCTGTGTTGGTACTCATTTATCGACCTCAGAAGGATGAAAGGCTGAGTTGAGGCGTTTAAGAACAGACTAATTCAGTGACTCACCCCCTAAAGTGTGCCTGAAATAAACCTTTAATGAGTCGAGCAATTAATGTGTTTTTCTGGAATTCATTCTTATTTACGGTCAGTGCTGAAAGTGTTGACTTGTGGCACTCCTGTTCTTATTTTTCTTATATTTTTTTTAAGGGGCATGAATAAGAAAGCCAGCCACTCCAGAACTAAAAGAGCCACATGGTGCTGGCCACAGCCCAGCAGCTTGCATTACAAAAAATTTAAAAAAATTAAAATCTTTTTTTTTTAGAGGTGGCAAGGGAGACCACAGAGATCGCAAGGGAGACCACAGAGGTCGCAGTTGCGATCTCTGGCGACCCCCAAATGACGTCCCTGATGCTTTGCCGACTGAATCGATATTCAAGGAACCCCAACTAAATCCCTTTAAGGGAATGGGCTGTGTGTTCAAGACCCCAGAACCAGATAGTGTGTGGTGTTGGTATAAAGAGCCACGTGGTGGTCTATCAATTATTCTTGGACGAAACCAGGTAGAGACAGTGTTCCTATCCTGATGTTCTCGTACAAATCACTGTAACACCTATGTCCTACCCAGTCGTGCCACCTTCTGGGTGCCACACCCACATACAGCTTGGACTGTAGACTACTAGGGTCCATAATCTCAGGGGCGCACTCACAGAGGGGTAGCAGAGGTAGCTGGAATGGGTAGGCAGAGCAGTGGAGTGGGAGATCTCCGGAGAGGGCAGTGTAGCAGGTGCAGTGATCGGCAAATGGAGGCATCTTCCGTGAAGAGCATGCTCCTCGGGTCCCTCCCGAAGCGTAGGGTGCAGGGGGCCAGTCTGATCTGCGTTGGTAACTTCTTCCAGAGACAGGGTACGCCTGAGTTTGTAGTTCTCTGTTTGAAGTTGGCTGATGTCCGCGCACTCAAAGGTTGCCCTGGGCTCTTACTCGTGCTGCCATGAATCCTCATTAATCTTCAGTCATGGATGGATAGCTCACACAGACAAAGCTTCAGTCTCTGACAGGTGGGCAGCCTGCACTTTGCAAGTTCCAATCCTGTGGCATGGTGGACATAGCCTTTCCTCCTTCAGCGGCCAATACATGTAGAGTGATATCAAGTGGTATAATAATATCTGTTATTACAGCGCTTAGAAACTGGAGGCATTTGTTATGAAGAACTACACTGGCAGTGCTCATCTGGTCATTTGGATTATGACTGCACTCACTAGGCAATAGAACACATATACTCCCTTCTGTGAAATGGTACAGTTTGCAGACTAGCAGGTTCTAGAGTGTGTGGTGGCTATGAGTGCCTGGAATAGCACACGCTTAATCATCACATTGACAAAAAATGGAATTGAGCTCATTACGAGTTTGATGGTATCTCTGCGGTAATACCACCGAGATAGTACCAAATGGTATTACCATAACCACCACCTGGTCTGGCAGTTGGATACCGCCTGATTAGAAGTGGTGGTTTGACAGTGTAAATCCTCATTTTATGGAGTTGGAGATTTTTGGTGGTAATACCACCGGCAAAATTACCAGGGGTAACACTGCTGATTTTTGGAGGTATGGGGCCTCATTAAAGGTGTGGGGGTGCAGGAAGAAAATGGAGGTAATTCCTTTGCCTCCATTTTTCCCGCACCACCAAACTACACGTTTGGCAGTACTACCACTGGTGAAATTACCGGGTGTAATACCAGATGTTTGAAATTAAAGTGGAGGAGATACCTCCAGCTTTTCTAGAGGTAGTTTACCTCCAAAAACCTGTGGTATTACCACCAAGTAATTCTGCTGCTGATAATACTGCCATGAATCCTGGGATTTACACCAACAAAACTCCACTTGTAATCTGGCGGTATTACCACCAGAGGTAATATCGCCAGTGGTAATACAGCCAGACCAAACAGTGGCAACGTAATGCCATTTGGTGGTATCTCAGTGGTAGTACCGCTGAGATACCACCAAACTCGTAATGAGCCCCAAAGTGTAAGATCTACCTCCTGCATGTAGTTGGAGGTATCTCCTCAATTTCACCTCCAAAACCGACGGTATTACCACCCGGTAATTTCACCAGTGATAATACCGCCACACTTGTTGTTTGGCAGTGCAGGAAACATGGAGGTAATGGAATTACCTCCACTTTTTCCCGCACAGCCAAACTTGGAATGTGGCCGTTAAGATCTGTTGACTTGTGGCATTGACGAGTTCTGTTCCTCCAATGCTTGATCTCGTCAGGTGGGCTCTTGAATCAAGCATTTCTCAGAGGTGGGCAACCTGTCTGCATTATAGATTGCACTGGTGTCTATGGTGAATGCAGTGGCTAGGACCTGTGCTTCTCGATTTAAGATCTGGAGGGGAAGTGTACACATTCTGTCCTCGCTTGACTATGTCAATTCCATGGCTTTACCAATGTCTCTGTACATTATTTGCATGTACAATTCACTTAGAAAGCTGCAATGAACCTCCTGGTGCAAGCTCACAAGAGTGACCCCTGTGGCGAGGAGACAAGAGCTGCGCAGGAGCACAGGGATTATTAGGGCCTGAACAGTCTGCTCAGCCCAACACCATTACTAACCCAGCAGTAAATTCAATCATAGAGGTGACACAGGCGCAGCCCAGGAGGTAAACCCCCTTCACCTCTTTTGCTAGTGCAGGCTAAAGGCAGGCTATATCTTCAGGAGGGTGTGAGCTGTCATCAATAGCAACCCCAACAGCTTTAGTACAATGACTCCTTAATAAAAGAATGACCAATCAAGGTTCTATAAAAAGAAACAGGAACTTTCAATAAAAAAAACACAACAAACTAAATAAAAATGCTGCAAGCCCATCCCTGTAAAGAAAGCAGAGGACGCAGAACTATGTGTGAAAGGGCACTCAGGGTTTATAAGCAGTGTTCAGACATGAGGCCTGACAGAAATGTCAATAGTTCAAAGATATATCTTTGTGGAAAAAAAGGAGAGGAAAGGGGTCTTAAAAGTTCCTATGGCCCTTCAAGGTGCAGCACGCGGACAGGGCATCTTTAAATACATTGTATTCTTGTCTTTGGGGCTCAACAACATTGAGCCAGGCTTTTTAGTGTCGAACCAGGTCTAGGCACATTGGCCGCTGTGCTGTTGTCGGTGTGGAAGTGCAGGGTTAAATGTTGCTGTGCTGTTGTGCAGTGGCATTGTCTTGCAGGTTGAAGATGCTGTAGACAGCAGGCAGTGTTGGGTCAGTGGCACTGGAAGACTTGGCAACATCAGAAGCGAAGAAGTAGAGACTGACCTTTGTCATCCAACAGACTTGGCTGTCTCAAAATAGAGTGGTGATACTGCAGGTGTGTCAGACGCTCGATAAAGTCGGTGACCAGGCGGTTGTGATGAGTTGGGGGCACTAGAAGTCTCTGCAGTTCTCAAAGGCAGAGACAGAGGAGATCCGGTGTTGGCGCTGAGCAAAACACATTGATGCAGAGGCAGTCCGTCATGGATATTAGAGAGGACTCCAACATTTCCTGTTCAGCAGCTTGGAGGGAGGAGAAGGTACCCAAACCAGCGTTGATGTGGTTCGAAATGCAGGGAAAGCCAGAGGTCGCTTCCTTAGATCTGTGGTTCCTGTGAGACCCGGCAGTCTAGGGTCTCAGGGAAAGCTGAGTGCTTTACAACAAATACAGTGGGGGTAACACCCAACCAAACCTAAAAAAGGTTCATATTGCACATATTGTTTTGTTTCACGGCTTGGAATTAATATTCAGGAATCTTCAAAAACATTTGAAACATTTCCAAATTAAACATAATGACTGGCATATTACAAACAAAATAGAAAATAACTGGAAATTGAACATATGTTTGCTTATCATTCCAACTTCATTTAAAACCTGTTCAGATCGTTGTCTAGAATACCCTGATGAAGTTCTATTGAGTGAAACAAATGTTGGTGTAACTCAGAATTGATCTCATACACTTTTATCGTCAGACACAAGATATATTAGGAAATTAACCCTTTTTTATAGGGCCTGATTCATGGAACCTTTAGCATGGTGCAAAGTGACTTTACAATGGTGCAAAGTCACTTTCCACTGCCAACAAACACCCTGATTCACAGAGCGGTGTAACGTGTATTTTTGTGGCGCAAAGTGACTTTGCACAGCAAAAATACACTTTACACCGCTATGTGAATCAGGGTGTTTGTTGGCAGTACAAAGACATTTGACACCAGTGCAAAGTCACTTTGCACCACGCTAAAAGTTCCATGAATTATTTATTTTTATTTATTTATTTGCATTTTTAAAGCACTCACACAGCCCAAGGGCATCGTGGACCCGGGAATCGAACCTGTGTTGCTTTGTATTGTCTTGTTTTCAAGACGAGCACGTTGTGCTGAGCTATCCCCATTAGGCCCTTAGATTCACTCTTTATAGAAATCACATGGTACAAATGCAATTTCGCAGATTTGTTGATTTAATGATTAAAATAATTGATGCCTGGGGATAGACATCCTCTGCAAAACTTGCATCCTTGGTTCTCTGGCTATACACACCGCCTTATCATGCACACATCAATGTAGTGGCGCAGCAGACAGCTACTTAGAAATGACTCACTGTCCAGACACAAAAGCCAAGAGAAACAAGATGTTGCAGCCATTTTATACACACAGCCACATCCTGAAGCTGTCGCAGTGAGTATATATTTTAAAGACCTTCTGGGGAATCAAAGCTAGGAATCTGGATGGGTTGGATCTAGGTTCTTTTGTAGTCTAGGGATGTTCACGTAACAGAGACGGATTAAATCCAGCACTTTCGTTCCCTGTACATCTTCAACTCTGAATCTGAGATGGGAGAAAAGGATCTTGGATTTCAATCCAATGAGTCCCTGTGCCTAATTTTGATTGGAAAACCTTTATCTGTCATGAGGAAACAAAATCCCACACAGATCTGGGCCTAGATACGTTACCAAATGATGCCTTCTGTGCAAATCAAGACCTATGAGCCCCGTGCCTAACACAGTTCTGTAATGCTCTCATTATAAGTAGCCACATGCTGGAAAGTTGGAAGACCGGTGTTATTGTGCCGATCTTTAAGAAGGTGATGAATCCATCACATCCTCTCATCGTCCAATCACTCTGCTGGACAGCACGTCCACGCTGTTTGCCTGGATGTTATTAAATAGAATGGAGGGCTGGGTGAGGGAACATAACATCCTCTCTGGCACCCAGCTGGCCTCTAGGATGGGCATGAGTACAGTCAACCACTACCTCAACTTGCTTCTGATCCTGGAAAAATAGGTGCTCGTTCTGGGTTCTCCTGTCTACCTGGCTTTATAGACATGAGCTCTGCTTTTGACCACATAGTCAGGAAAATCCTTTGGATGACGCTGGAAAAGATGGGCATACCGAGACCCCTCATCCAGATGGCGGAAGATTCCAAGGTCCGGGTTCGTTTCGGCAGAGGGGGAATTGACTCATCCTATAAGGGGAGCCAAGGGCGTCAAGCATGGGTGTGTCCTCTCTCCCCTCTGGTTTAATCTTTATATACATTCTGGGGGCAGCAGGCTCTCAGTCCTAAGCTATGCAGATGATACAGTTGTATTCGCCAGAACTCCCAATCTTTGCAGGTACTTGTGCAGTTATATGCGGGACAGAGGCCTGATGGCAAATGATGGGAAATGCTTTGTCGAGCGTTTCTTAAGCAGCACAAAAAGGTTGCTGCAGATCTCGATCTGTTTAAACGACCACAAGCTGCAGAAATGTTACCCATCTGGGATCAGTTTTAATGAACACCTCTCTTGGAAGAATAATATTGACAGGTAAAGATCTAAAATGAAAAATGAATAAAACCATTGGGGGCCTGTTTAGATTCGCCAAGGTAATGAGGCAGTCCTCGGCTGAGTATATGTTGGAAATCTACAGAGGCAAGGTGATAGTGTTTGGGACATACTGATGTGAGCTATGGGGCTGTGGTAATCAGGAGACTCTACAGGGGTGGTAAAATATCTTCCTTCCCTGCCTTCTCAGTGTTCCCTCCTCCACCTTCTCATTTATGCTAGATCTGGAAACTGGCCTACCTGTCTCGCAGGTGCGTTATCTCTGAGGCCACTCCTGTTGCGGCAAGCTGTGTGGGTTAGTCAGGGGAGAGCTCTCGCCAGACTACTTCTCACAAATATTTGGAGTATGAGAAATGGTCAGAAAATTGGCTGCCTTATTTTTATAAAAAAGGGGGCTCGTTTTTTTGAGTCTAGCCTATTACTTTGACAACCCACAGATTCTTTTGACCAGGGCCCAGCCTAAATGCGTTCCACCTAAGGAGCATACCATGCAAATGGCTAGGTGCCCCAAACGTGGGTGATGGGACTTGCCCGTGTGGCACGGAGGAATCATTGCTGCACTTTGCACTGTTTTGCTACATTTATAACAATGCTCAGAAACATGTCTTATTGAATGTGCTCAGGGCCAGGGGTCTTCATTCTTGGAGAACTGCTTTCTTGTCTTTGATGTCTCCCCTTCACCCCCCTCCCTGTTCCCCCCCCCCCCCGTCCCCCGATCCGGGGGTTGCTTTTGCTCATGCATGTTTCATGGAAACAGAGAACAGAATTCCTTAACAAGACGGATGTGCAATAATTGTGTCTCTGCAAAATGAGATATTTTCACCCTGAAATTCTTTTGTTCAATGTTAACTATTTTATGGGAATGAGGTCTGATGAATTGTGATTTTATGTTTTCTCTTTTTTTTAATCCTTTTTTAGATTTGACAGTTTTATTCAGTAGTGTGTGTTACTGTAAATATGTTTGATGGATGTGTGTAATCTGAATAAAGAGATTCCTACTACAAGTAAATGTCTCTAACTTTAAATGGATTAATAATATCTGTAGTAGAGATTGTCCGGATCAACGGTTGAATCTGAGGGGCGCAAATGGAGAGTGGTGATAGCCGGAAATCTTGCAATGTACCCTGACAAATTGGTAATGATTCAGAAAACTCACCTCCATTTCTATGTGATTACATCGAAAAGAATGAGTCAAATTATTTGTCTTTTCTAATTCCATTTTCCCACAAATATATGTGGGGGAGAACCCTACAACTCCCCCGTCCAGCCCCTATATTTATTATCATGATTACCCACCTCCTACAAATATGTGCGGCCATTTTGTTTTTCAAAAAGTCGATTAATTCGAAATGTGACCAATTCTTCTGCGTTGCATTCTTCTTATCCCTCACCTACTACAATCACTATGGAATCTTTTTTCACGTAAACATTTTTAGTGACTGCGTGAAATTATTCGGGAATACCATTGGATCTAAGAGATGCCAGAGAAGCTCTGAGTTGACCCACACTAAAGATTTCTTGGCATCCAAACAATGTTGTGCCAAACACAATCACTTAGTGGGTGCCACATCCACCATGATCACAGTCTGACACATGTGCTCATCGTATCTCTCCCAGGAGCAAAGCTGGGGGGCCCGATTCCCACCAAGGACTCAACCGGTTGGGCAACCCTACCTGAAACTATTTTAGCAACCAACTTCCTGTCTGCCTTGAGTAAGGACCTAGGCCAGCATAATGCAGATAATCTTGGGGGGGGGGGTGTTGCCCTTTTTAGGGAACATCAGGTAACTGGACTGCTTGCAAGAATAGGGAGTTGTTTCCAGACCCCTAGATATGTGCATAGCCTGCCCACAGCTGCCGAGAACAAGTCCAAAGGATCTGGCAGATCTCTTTAGAGGTTCCGTCTGGGCCAAAAACCTTTTGCTAAACCGACAAGAGCTATACACTTTATCCCATGTGGTCTCTTGAGTTACCAATCCCTTTCTTTTCGCTGGCTGAGAGTTAAGGTCCCTTGCTGGTGGTCAGAATAAATGTTTTCTGGCTAGTGATGCAGTTATTTCTTGGAAATGCTATAGTTATACTTGAAGATTTCCAAAATCTCCTTGGTGTTGATGGCAGCCTTCGGACCTTCCATTGCCATGAGATGGATTGATTGCTGCCAGCTGTGCTCTCTGGGCATAATGCCAAGAGTTTACCTGCTTGTTTGATTTCTGTTTGAGACCATATTTTTAACTGATGCTGCTGACATGTCCACTGAACATGCATGTATGCAATGATTGTTAGCCTCAACGAGAACTAGTGGAAAATTTGGTCCATTGAATGAAAAAAGTTGTGTGCAGAAGTCTTTGCTGTTGGCGTAGTTTGAAAAAAAGTACAACATTCACAGAGGTCAGGATTTAGAAGCACATTTAGGCAGGCAGAAAAAAGATTTGCACACCTCTGCCTCCGGCCATGCCAAGTGGACACTGAATCCGGGGCACAAGACCCAATGTGGGCACTGGCCAGGCACACCGGCCACTATGCATCAGGGATGGTCCTAGGCCTTGCCATGGGCTCCTTATACAATTCTCCAGAACCCAAAGGCCTGGAAATAGACAAGCAGAGACCAGGCACAACAATCGGCTACGGCACTGGCACCTCAAAGCGACTGTGTGTGCCCACACTGTGACCAGTTCAACGTTTTTCATGCCGCAAACACTGCACACTGCCATCCGAGCAGGGCCGTTGACCATGCCCCTAGCCCTGGAAAGAGACCCAATGCTCCCACTGTGCACCCAGTTCCTGGGATTTGCATCGGTCACTGAGGCAGTGCTAGGGTTGGCTTTGTGAATTGTGTTCCTGATCCACAGATATTTTCATGAGGTCCCCAGATTCAGGATCACCTCTCTGGATCCTGTGCTGCCGGTGCGTTATTGGCTGCCCATAAGCCACATTTTAACATAGTCCCTCTCCTTCCCCATATAAAAATATACCCTGACGTACCACTAATATCTACTCTTCTCCCAGCGCCCGCTGAGTTGTGGACCAAATTGTTAAATCTGTCACTTTGTCTGATGCCACTCTAAGCCCTGATGGCTGGGGACCAACAGGGCTGCCATGTGCCCATTTCCAAATATTTGCAGCCTGGAACCCGCTGATCAAGAGATCAGACATTTCAATATGTTTCAGTCTACGTTACTCCCATTCCATTAACCAGTCAAATCGCCTTTTAATACGTCTAGGCCCTCGGACCGATTAGGGGACCGGAAACAGCCAATTATGCACTAGGAAGGTGGCATGACAGTTCACAGATTGGGCAGCGAGCTTGACACACCCCTAACACAATGTTGGTCTTTTTGGCTATTTTTGGGGATATTTCATAGAAACGCAGAACAGGTTTTTTTCCCAGGCCAATGAAGATCACAATGGGGACACAAAGCCAGTATCCTGCTCAGGTTTGGTGTAAATCCATCCAACTGTTTTCCCTGAAGGTGAAAGCAAATAGTTTCCTGTGGGTTTCCATAGGAAATGCAAATTTTGTGACCCCCATCTCTGATGGGACCTCACAAACCTCTCATAAAAATTAAAAGTGTACTACCTCTGAAAGAACATGCCAAATGAGATGACATTTGATTAACATCTTTATGTTCAAACTTTTGTCAAAGCCTGGGTACATGGGCCAAAGTGCGTAAGGAAAGGAATTTCCAGACTGTTACATACATTATTTGGTATATTTGATTGTGATTGATTGTAATTCATGTTATTGGGGAAAAAAAAATCCTAAGGCAACAGCTCCCTCTAGCGGTGAAAACAGGCAAAGCGGGCAATCTCTACTGTGCATGATTGTATTGGACAATCATACATCTGGCCTTTTATTATGTAGGATGTAAGGTGCTTAAAACACGATTTTCCATTGGGTTTTAAATATACCCCACAACAATACATGTTTGAGACACATATCTTGAAATTGTCTATATTAATGTTCGAGATTTTTGGCATAAACCTAGACCTTTTGTTGACATTATATACACCACAAAGCAGCTCGAGGCAATTTAGATTCATTCACTTTTCTACTTTGACATCAGGCACACCCAGTCAATCTGAATAAAGATAAACAAGGAACGGATAAAGTTAGTGCATGCGTAAATGCTCACACCATATTTATACAGTAGGCCCTCAGATACTGGAAAAGCATGCACAAATACATGAACAAACACAGAACCACAAACACAATTTTTTTCAGACATGTGCATGGATCTGGAAAATGCATGTGCATATACCTGCATATTTATCACTGATCAAATTTGTTTGGACATGCTTCAGTGTATAAATAGTAAAAGTGCAGGTGCCAAACACACTTTCATGAATGCACACACATATGTAGGACCAAGTGGCTATACTAGATGTGATTCAGCGCTTTGCAAAAGTGTTCTAACACATCATAACTTTACGTGTCCACAGATCAGGACAGCAGATGCAAAAATACAAATTTGTACAGCCACTAACTGTATTTATTTAGACTGGCCCTTACTTATCAGGGACACATGCTCAAATACTCATACTTGTACGAAAACTGACCAGAGATGTATGTACATGCCTGAACTGGATAGCCCAGCCCTTTAAGATGAGTCGCAATTACCCTGGAGATGGATGGGGATGCAGATGTTATTCATACATCAATAATAGAGACGACTCAGTTAATTGGAAAAAGGAAACTGTTTTATTGTCAATTATCTAAAACAGGGAGCATAACGAACATCAACGAAATCGCTTGATCCTCTTACTGAAACATTCTTAGTAAAAACTGGGATCTTATACACAAAACTCGCCATCAATGACGTTAACCTACATATGCACTAACATCATCCTACGTGGCAAACTACCAAAACCTATGAGTATGGGTGATTGGCTCTGAGTGAACATCTAAGTATATGAAAAAACAAGATGTCGGTGCACTACTGTGTACTTCTGATCAAGAAATCTACTTTGTTCTGATCTCTCAGATGTGGAAATTATTAAATCAAGTTCTGGTGCTCCAGGAAAAGCTCTCACTACACACAACAACCTGAAAACCTAATAATCCTTTAAACTCAGACAACACTGATGAAAAACCCTGGTCACTCTAATCGAGGGGTTAGCCTCTTCAAAAATAATTCAAGACACTGGGCCTCATTACGACCCTGGCGTTAACCATGGCGCTATTAGCGCCATGGTTGACGCCGGTATTTTACCAACTCTGCCATGGTGAATGGCGGAATTACCGCCCCATTCCAAGGTTGGCGGGGCGGTAATTCCCCATTCACCATTGGCCCTTCTCCATTCCCATTTTTGCCCCCAGAGGTCTCAATGGTAATGGGGAAGGCAGTAATTACGGTACCGCAAATTGCGGTACCGTAATTATCTCGAAAGTCCCTTTGCGGGTTCCATCCTTAACGGCTGGTAAAACCAGCCGTTAAGGTCGGGACCCGCAAAGGGACCTCGTAATTAGGCGGTAAGGGTTTCACGGCACTGACACCTTTTACGGCGCCGTTAACCCCTTACCGCATGGGTCGTAATGAGGCCCACTGTAATAAGAGTTTCAACGTATTATTTCTCTGATTATTCTCAATACAATTAAATACAGAAATCATTTTAGCCAACAGGGCTATTATTATACTACAACTTTCAGCATTTGGACATGAAAAGAAAACCTCCGCGAATTGCTTCAATCAATGGTTAACATGTTCAACGTGTTAATTGGTTAATACAGAGAAAGTATTGTAATCAAACGAAAATTGGTCTGTAGGACAATCTCCTAACACAATTTATAAGTTATTTATTTATTAACGTGTTATAGCTTAATATAAGCGTTTCACATTTCATTAAATCAATACAAATTACAGAAAGTAAATACTATTATAACTTCATAAAACATATTAAAAAAGACTATATTAAGAATGATAATTAAGAGAAAGAAAAAACAATAATAAGTAAAAAAGATTTTCAATACACCAGAAATCTAGAGAATTCAATCAAATGATGTGTGAACAGTACATTGGCATTGATCTCTGTTCACCGATGTTCAATTCTTATTTACGGCAATTTCACATTCTAGAGACTCTAAAAGACAAATTGCTAGTACAGACACCTATTGATTCGTAAGTGAGGCTTTGACCCACCGATAGATTACAGCAGCAAAGCATCTATATAGTTATATCCAGTAGTTTCTCTACAGTCAACCATACGTTATACATTGCAATATAAAGTTTCATCCCAATTGCGTTAATCGCCCTTAACCAAAAGTCATTGCTGCTTATGTGGTCCATTGTTTGGACAAAATCAGCATAACATGTTGAGTACGTTTTTAGCATAGCAGGACATCTAGTTAAAACATGTTTACCAGTTTCAGTATCAACATATTGCCTATGTTCTTCAGTGAGGGATTGTTACTTCTACCCACATCTCCCACTAAATGACAGTTAAAATCGCCAACAATTATTACAAGATGTTCTCCTGTATCTATCATCCAATCAATCAGCAGATTGTGACAGGCTTCCTGGATAAGGTCTCTGTAGGAAGATTCAGGTGGATTGTAGAGATTAATCAATTGCATTTTCTCCACTTTATCTTTACCGGGGAGATCTACTCATGCAGAGGCGGCAGAAGCGTTCTCATTTAATAAGATTACTCATAATCCCGCTGATGGCCAGTACCGGTAACTGGTCAAGCCTCAGCAAGAGGATGAATCGTCTCAGGCGAGGTGAAGGGCAAAGAGACAGGCATGGTAACGGCTTCTTAAAGGTGTATCTCATGTGTTGAACAAGTTTGTAACGTTTCAGATCTTCCAGATGTGCAAAATTGTCAATCCAGTCATCTAATTCAGACTTCTTAGATAATGCTCGTAATGAAATGGCTGTATCCCCATTTGGACTATTGATCTTCTCCAGGTAGCAGTCCATATGTTTTTTCACGAATGGATATGTGGAAGGTTTATTAATTCCACTCTACATAGCAGTCAGCAAGAGGTTATCTGAATACGATGTCATTTTTAGGTACAGTTCAGCCCTTTTTCTAAGTACCTGTGATTTCCACGAGATGAGGACCAGTTCCAGTCTAAGGATGGCCATGGGAATACATTTCAGGAGTCCAAGTATTTTCTTCCAGTATTTCCCCTCAAGTGTCTGCAGCCACCCCAGGACCATCAGCTGTAATGCTTCTAGCCCATAGGTGGTCATGGGTGCTAATACCTGCAGGTAGAATTTTCGTGCGGCCCAAATAGTGTACCCACCATGAGAAATAGAAAAACGGTAGATCAGGGCAGTAATTTGGGCCGCTCGCGTGATTCAAGCTTGCATACACATAGTATATTGGCCCTTGGGCTCAATCTCAATGCCCAAATATCTGTAATAGGGTGTGTATTGAATTGCAGACCTGTGTATTTTAACACTCACTCGTGCTATCTTCTTGCTGCTGAAGGCCACCATCTGGGTTTTGTCCAGATTGATTATAAGGCAGTTTCTTTGGGCATAGGACCATAATGCCTCTGCTGAATTACGAAGTCCACTGATTATATGGTCCATGATGACTAAGTCATCAGCATATGCTAGCACCAAACAGTGAGCGGTGCCTATTTTAGCGGGACAGTTATGCTCTGCTGATAATACTTTCGGTATATCATGGACAAACAGATTATATAATATTGGTGCCGTCACACATCCCTGTTTTACGCCACGGGTTTGTCCGATCTTATTAGTCATGTTCCCCTTAGAGTTTAGCTTCAGGGAGACTGTAGTATTGCAGTGTAACAGTCTGAGATAATACAGTATTCCTTTGGGGCATACCAAGATCTCAAGTTTAGACCACAGCAGATCTCTTGGGACTAGGTCAAAGGCCGCCTTAAAATCAATGAATAATGCATATAGTGGTGGATTGCCAGATGTTCTCGTCTTGTTTCGCAGTATGTCCATTACAGCCAAGTTGTATCCACCCCTGAAGCCGCATTGGAATTGATCTAAAATCTTATCTCTGTCCACCCATATTTGTAGTTCGTGTAATAGGTAGGTCGCAAATAATTTGCCCGTACAGTCCAACATGGACAGTAATCGATAGTTGGAAGGGACTGTGACCGATCTCCCCTCTTGTAAATCGGGACCAGAATCGCTATCTGCCATGATTTCGGGATAAGCCCGTCGTTCAGACTCTTGTCAAATAGTATTTTCAGGACTTCTGCCCAATATTCCAGGTTGCTTTTAGTATGATGTTGGCCAGGCCATTAGGTCCGGGTGCTCTCGATGATTTGAGCTTTTTTATCCTGGCTGTCAGCGACTCAACTGTCACCTTAAAAAGGGGAGGGGGTCGGTCCATAATTATCATCTCCTGGGGCTGTCCTGGGGCAATATAATTGCGACTTCTCAGAAATTCCTCCCACTGGGCTATACCAATCGGATTAGTGAGGGAACTACTAGTATAGCCCCTTGCTTTACTCAGCAGTCCCCATATAGACCGGGAGTTCCCTGTACAAAGTATTTGAACCGTCTTTTGCCATTTAAGTAATTTAGCTGCATAGCGTTTCTGATTAAGCCATGTTCTTAAAGCGTTTTTCCACTTCTTACTTGAAATCTGGTAGCTGTTCCATGTAATGGTATCTTTGCGCAGCTTCTTGAGCTCTGCTCTTAATATTCTTTTGGCGTCTCTGATTTCAATGTCAAAGACATTAGTCGGTTTAGCTTCTGGGCTAACATATTTGTTTTAACAGTAGCGTAACTATATGAGAAAGATGTTATCCATTCTTCAATCTCACTGCTGGACATAGCGAGAATCTCATCAAGACCCATATTTGTCTTGTCTATCGTGGCTTCTTCTGCTTTCTTGATGTTTTTGTTGGACCAGTGAATGTTTGAGGCAGCATGGTTCGTCCTGAATTCACCATCAGGTCTGGTCCGAGCATGCTGTATCACGAAGTTGAATGTAAATGTGAGTGAGGCATGGTCACTCCAATCATTGTTATTGACCCTCATGACCCAATTGGCCATTGAGGGACTTACAAAGATATAGTCAAGTGTACTTCTAGATTTAGCATTGCTCCATGTGGGTTGCCCTGGATGATCACTGCTGGTTCTGCCATTTAGGATTTCAAAGTCCCATGAGTTAAGGAAGTGGAGCCATAATAATCCCCCTGGATTTGCATCTGAGTGCCACAACTTGCCTATTTTCTTCAGTGAGGGATTGTTACTTCTACCCACATCTCCCACTAAAAGACAGTTAAAATCGCCAACAATTATTACAAGATTTTTTCCTATATCTATCATCCAATCAATCAGCAGATCGTGACAGGCTTCCTGGATAAGGTCTCTGTAGGAAGATTCAGGTGGATTGTAGAGATTAATCAATTGCATTTTCTCCACTTTATCTTTACCGGGGAGTTCTAACTCAACCGCTATCACAAATTCATCCATATTGGAGTGGATGCGAGTAGACTTTAATGGATGTAAAATTCAAATGAGTAGTCCCCCTATGGTCTTCCCCTCGGTCCCTTTTTAGCAAATTCCTGGTAGATTGTATAACCATTTAAAAGGGCCCGAGAGGTAAGCCACATCTCCTGGAGGCATATGCAGGTATGACCTGCTAACAGGGGGATAGAGCCATCCGCAGATAATAAGTGGCTAAAGCCCCAACAGTTCCATAAGACTAAGCTTTGATCTCATTGTCTTAGTGTCAGTGCAGGGAGAGACTCAGCAAGCCATTTGAGAACATTCTGTACATCTGTCATCTGTACTGAATTGCCTTGAGGTAACGGCAGTGCCATAATTTCTTCCGTTTTTGTGCTCGGTGGTAGCATCGGCGATTGTGGATCAGTGATGCTCGGATCAGCATCTACTTCAATGTCCACTTCCCACAGACTGTTTTTAAAGTTGCGTATCAAATTAGCTTCTGCTAAAAATTTACAGTGTACTGCCGATGTGTCAGAGTTCCTTGCTTTTAGCGGTTTGACAAATTCAAAGTCCTCAGATCTCAGCACTCTCAGCTGCGGGAAAGAGTGTAATCTGGTCATCAGTGCTGTTCTAGTGATCCAATCATGGTCGCTATTTTGGTACAAGTTCTTAATGATGCAAGTCCTTCCGTCTTGAGGCAATATAGTGTTCCATTTGTCCTCAGATGATGGTACAATTGGCGGTCCAGGTACGACGTCTATTTGAGGTGGAATGATTGGTTCACTGTGTGTTATATTCGGAACTGAGTTTGCATCCTGCTCACTTAGACAAAGTGATGGCTCCAAATCCACCTCGTCGGCTGGGTATGAGGTGTTACTCTTATAGAGGATGAGCCAACTAGTCAATTTGCCCTCTTTGCCTGTAATGCGTTTGCGAGCCCATGCCGCTTTCCGTTTTGCTTTCCTCTGTCCCTTTTTGGGGGTACTACCTTCAGTGGGTCTGGATATTTGCTCCTCCGGCTCTGCTATATCAGGTAATGTTATGGTCACAGTATGGCGCTTTTTCCTTGCAATCGCTCTTCTAGCCATTCATCGCTGTTTACGTGAAAAATAGACATCCAAGTTGTTTGTTGTATTTGAATCAGGATCAGCTATTTCCAGACATTCTGGGAGAGTAATGTTCCCTTCCTTCTGCGCCGGCTCAAGATTACTGTTGTTAATTGTGTTTCCTGCCGGTAATGTAAGGGTGACTTCCAGTATCCTCCCGCACATCTTTAGCAGAATATTAAGTGCAAATTGTAAAGATGGAACAGAGGATTGCAAATCCGCCAGGGTCGTGTGACTTTCCCCTTGCTCTCTGCCACTGTCTGGTTCTGATGACTCCAAGTGCACATCCAAGTTGGGGGAGGCGGTAAGTCTGTTGTATATTTCCCGTTGCGAATCAATAGCCGGATTCTGATAGCTGTCGATCTGATTGCCAGCGTTGCTTTCTAATAAGGGGGTCATGGATCTTTGCATAGATAAGCAGAGTTCCAGTAATGAGCTATCAATTGCACTTTCTCCTAGTCCCTCAGTGGTGTTGTTCGTGCTGTTGCTGCTGGTCTCTTTCTCCTCAGGTGGCGGTGGAGTTATTGTTTTTAAGGTGCCAGGGAGAAGAAAAAAGTCAGTGATTGCACCTTTTTCCACAGGTGCTGCTTCAGATCCCTTGCAACTGTTCGTATTAGATGTGGAAGTCCTGCTCCTCTGATTGTGAAGATTATATCTCATCGCAGAACCCTTCTTGACAGTAAGCATTGTAAATCTTGCGACACCACTCAGTATGGTGGTCTCTCAGAATCCATTTACAAGGTGGGTGCTATTGGAGGGGCTAGGTTATAGGGAAGTCTTGCAAGCAATTAGTATGTATATCCCATGGCCAAGGCAAGGCCAAGCAGTGGTGGTGTTAGGAATCTATTCACTTTAGTCACTGTGTCGCTTTTGCAATTAGGCAGTTGGACTCTTTGTCACTAATTCAATTGAGCCTAACGCCAAGCCCCAGAATTGTTTCTATAGAAAATGATGCCTTATACGTGACACTGGGATCAAAGGCGTTGCCCACAGTCTCCCGGGTAAGGTAGTCAAATAGCACCAGTATCTCTCACAAGCATTGGCCAGCAAAGTAGGGGTGGATTTGTAGGAAGTTGGGCAGGTTTGCGTGGTCTTGTCCAGGCAAGGGTCTTTTGTATGAAAGCAACCGTGTCATTGCCCAATCTGTTGTGAACTGGCCCTTTTTATCCCCATGCAATAGTGTGTGGCAGCAGGCCACTCCTACACCTTCCAGCTAATGAAGACACAGGGCCTTCTTTGACGTAATGCTGCTCTTACGGGAGCCGGGGGCGGGTGGGGGGTTGAGTGGCAGAGGATAAATCAATGGGGCACAGGGTTCCAAGAGAAAGTAGTCCAAACACAAAGCGGGTGGGCACCCTCCCAGCCAGCGCCTCGTGAGACGCTGAATTGCTAGTGCCCCAAGAAGATGGAGTTACAAGGCATGGAACAAGGGGCGCGGTGCCACACGGCACTATCACCGCTCCTCATCTTCTCCGGTCAGCTGTCGCGGCATTCTCTTGCTTCCTGGTTAACGGCTCAGCTCTCCATAACAGCAGCTCCCGCTAGTGTGGCTCTGCTTCCTCCGGATCCGATTCCGTTCGAGGAAAGCACCCAGCAGCGGGATACGGGAAGCAAAATGCGAAATGCGTGTTACGATTTTGTCAAGCCGCACCAACGTTGTCAGCACTGTTCGAACGTGAACGTGAGCAGTGTGAACAGTGACCGCTTCCGACAAACAAGTAATACAATTTAGAAGTACAGTCATTATATCACACTACGCATTTTGGGATCACTGACCCCTTCTTCAGGTGTCGATATTACTGGCATTCCACTACTGTCAAAGAAGACATAAAGACAGAAATAACTAAATGATATAGTCCTTAAGCTGAACAACTGTGCACACATCTTGGTAATGATCACCTTAGACTAACCTTATTGGACAACATGGATTAATTTCCTTTAAATCCCAACAGGGCAAACGTTATGTCTAGATGAATCCTTTATCTGAAAGGAATAATAAATGGTATCTATATGTTGATCTATATATTCCATTATTGATGGTAAAAAGTAAGTCAAATCAAGGTTTTAAGCAAAAATACAAGCCACATACTTGGGTTAGAAGATTATGTAGTCCACTTAATTGCATCCGTGAAGGATAAACACAGGGGCTGTTTATGTTGTGTAGCAAATCTGAAAAGACAGGCATGTGGCTATGTTAAAAAAAGGAATCCATGGGCGATAATGCTCCCACTGGTGAAACCAGAAAAGTATCCCCCAAGTGTTCACTTTCCCAGAGTATTTACTAACCTTTCTATGATTTTTTCTCACCATGGTGCGGGAATGGGAACTCGGCTGCAGATACAGCCTCCCGTCCCACATCGCAGTTAAATGTACTTCCGTGTTGGTTCACGTGATCGGGATCTGATCACGTGATTGCATGGCTCGACGCCAAATGTACGAATGGATTAATTCGTATTAGCCTGCACATTTAGGACAAGCTAATCGGAAGCAAATGTCCTTGAAGTCAAATATCATAGTGTAATATAATAATTTCACCAAATTATTTTATTATGGAGCTACGCGATCACGTGCTTACCCGACATCAGTCAGGTGATCATGTTACTTGAATAACGCTCGTGTTTGATACGGTGAGTGCAGTGACCAGACTCCTCACCCCTATATTTATATGAAGATCATGATTTTTGTGACTGACTATAAAACTGTGCTATTAAGGGCCATTTCCATAGTGTCTGAAAGGTGTCCCACATAGTGCACAGGTGTTTACATATAGGAGTATAAATTAGCAAACCACAAAATAAATTCACTAAGTAGCTAACAAACATTCATTGAAAGCAATACCCCAAACTGGAGAGATACCTATTCTAATTACATCTAGAACATGAATCACCAAAGTCAATACAAAAAATATAGTTACAGTAAATACTTTTCCCATAATCCGAAACAATGTGAAATTGAATATAACAAGTTAGATCAAAATTATTATTCATCCCTTTGGGCACTAGAGAGTCTAATCTTTCAATCCATTCTATTTCTTTCTGTCTCAATAACAACTTTATATCTCCTTCTCTTTTTGGACATTTCCCTTGTTCAAGGACTACTAACTTCATTTGTGCTATGGTATGTTGACATGTTTTAAAGTGTTGTTCCACTGGTGAATGAACCCAGCTAACTCAAATGTTGGACTTTTGTTCAGTCCACCTTAATTTCACTTTCCTTGATGTAACAACCATGTAGAATATGCCACAAGGGCATCTAATTCCATAAATCACATTACTTGAGTCAGAGGTACTTGTATGTTTCAGTAATATTCTTTTACCTGTGTATGGATGATTAATACTGGGGCGTCTAATGACATTGTGACAATGTTGACAGTTATTGCATGGTAATGTGCCTTTAACCAAGTTTTGTTGAAATGAAGGTTGATAATAATCGGCTTTTACTAAGAAATATTTAATGCATTTGCTTATTCTATAAGCAAACGTTGGTTCGGTTCCAAATAGTTGAGCCAATAAAGGATGCATTTTAAGCATTTGCTAGTTTCTTTTGATAATTTTCTTGATTTTGTAAAGACCAATGGTTCTAAATCTTCCATTTTAGACGGCTCCAGAGTTTGTGCTCTGGGAATTGTTGAAGCTTTAGATAATACTGTGGATAGCTGATCTTGTGAATCAAAGGTTTACTAACATATCATAACATTATGTGTCCACAGATCAGGACAGCAGATGCAAAAATAGAAATTTGTACAGCCACTAACTGTATTTATTTAGACTGGCCCTTACTTATCAGGCACACATGCTCAAATACTCATACTTGTACGAAAACTGACCAGAGATGTATGTACATGCCTGAACTGGATAACCCAGCCCTTTAAGATGAGTCGCAATTACCCTGGAGATGGATGGGGATGCAGATGTTATTCATACATCAATAATAGAGACAACTCAGTTAATTGGAAAAAGGAAAACTGTTTTAATATCAATTATCTAAAACAGGAAGCATAATGAACATCAACGAAATTGCTTGATCCTCTTACTGAAACATTCTTAATAAAAACTGAGACCTTATACACAAAACTCGTCATAATTGACGTTAACCTACATATGCACTAATATCATCCAACATGGCAAACTACCAAAACCTAAGAGTATGGGTGATTGGCTCTGAGTGAACATCTAAGTATTTGATCCATGCTAGTCTGGGATAGGGAGTGAAGCTAATAGGCTACTTAACATCAGGTGGGGCAACTAAGCCCTCCCCCAAAAATGACGACTATGAACGTCACTACATACTTGACGTCCCAGTGGTTACACAACTATAGGAACCCTGAATATGCAGTCCTCTACAATTGGTTGGCATTCTTACCTCCATCAGTACTTTTCCATCTACATCTAGCAGCATGCAGGCTGGCCATGCAGGTGCTGGTGAGCTCACCTTAACTAATGATTCCCACCAATTAGCATATCAATCCATCATCACCTCAGTGGTGTACTGTCAATTAGGCTTTGAAGCTCGGTCATGAGTTTGTTCTTAGCTCTAAGAAATTCTGGGAGAGTGGGCATGCTCTGCACTCGTGCGTAGGTGTGACCATCTCGTTCGTCCAACTTCATTCTTCCATGTGACTAGAGACCACAGAATCAAACATTTTGGTGCATTTAATACTATTTTCTAATGAACCTCTGACTTTTTCCTTGTTTTGTTCATGCCTTCTGAAGAGGAGTTCTGTTCTTTCAAACGATTTGTATCCAATGTCAGTTCACTCCATTTTGATGAGACCTTGGCTTCCTGGCTCATCCAACTCTGTCTGCTGAGATTCACTTTGTAATTCAATTTGCTTTTTAACTGTGAAACACTAGAAATTAGGCCTTCTTGCAAATGTCCAGCACTGCTATAATGCGTAGTGGAAACATCCACCCTTTACTTGTCCATATGCACATATATGTATATTGGCGCTTGCTGCAATCTATACACTATAAAGCTTGAGGCTAGCTTTCAAGATTACTTTGCCTGCTTGCGTTTCTTTTGCATCTGTACACGTATAAACTTGATAACCTCATCTGTTTCTGTGGCATAATCTTCTTCACCTTGATCCCAAGATGTCATTTATCCTTGGTACTTTTTTGATGCCTTATAGAATATCTGCATTCTATGGTCCCTGCATGTCTTCTATGTATGTCAGTTCAGCTCTGTGTGATGTCACCATTCGTCTTGACCCTTCATTGGCTCTGCTTCTTCAGGAATCTCATTTAAATGACCATCATATTTCCTCAAATGCAGGTATGGTTTTCTCAATGGGTACCTTGCCTCCCAGATTCTCTTAGGTATTGGTACTTTCACTGGTATTGCACAGAGTCCATATTCTGCCCTTTGTTGGTTCAACTGTTCCTTTTATGTCACATACTCTGTTTCCAACATACAGGCAATATGGGCGAGGTGTGTGATTCATCGACCACTCTCCCATCATCCTTCACATCCAGGCCTCCTCGTCTGAAGAAATGCTTCTTAGGGATCCACATCTTCATGACTACCTTCAGGCATCCAGCTGACTTGACATGCGCATCTTTGTTTCATGTCATAGGACTGCATTGTCCACTTTGACTGCAATAGATCCATCTCCCCACATACATACATCACATACATCTTATGGTTCTTTTGATACAGGAACTTCGTTCCCTCATTTGCATGGATACTCACCTTCACAAAGTCTCTGATCTCTTCATCTGTTAAGTCTCGGGCTTTCCATCCTGATTCGACATTGATCATTTTCTTCATATCATTTAAACATGGAGCTTCATCAACATGTCTATGGCCTCTGTCAAGGTTCCATTCTCGTCATCATGAGAAGGTATAAATGTGCTACATGATTCTCCAATTTTTGAACAAACAACTCCATCCATTACTGTGATCATGTCCAACACATATCTTTTCTGAAGAGTCATCAGTCTTATGGCTCTAATCTCTTCTCTGATAGCATTGAATCCCTTTATAGTTGTGTTAATTGTCTGCAGCAATTCCCATCTGGTAATTTGAATCCATTTTGTATTTGCTCCAACCTGGATTCTCGGCATGAAGATCAACGTGAACACAGACGGGGTCTGGCTGAACAGCCTGTGTTCATAAGGAATAGAGTCAAAAGCTTCTATTGATTCTGCTGAGAAATAGTTCTCTCTCTTCATCCTCTTTATCAGCTCGACAGATCAGGTGAGCATCTGCTTTTGGAAAACTGTTGAGGCTCAGATCACTCTTTGGCATCACCAATGCTGGAACATGGACATTTACCAATGTGCATATTCCTCCCCAATCTTTGAGTAACTTCATGTATGCCTTGGATCCACAATCCCAATAATGATCCATGATCACTGCTGTCCCAATTTTCATTCCTGGTGCTTCAAATATTCTTCCAGAATTCTGGTTCTCTCCAACTTTTCTTGTGCCATTGTTTCTGAAACACAGCTTTGCACTCTCCAAAGGCACTATCTGCAAAGGTCCTCCTCTGACTTCGACCCATGTCAGTAGTTTAGCAAGTTTCGACCATAGAGGCTTACACAACATCTTTGCATTCTCAATAGTTGGTTGGTAGTGACCCATTATCACCCAGTCTCTGCAGATCACTACACCTTCTTCCCAGCCATCTGGTGATAGCACAGTTCCCCAAATCTGCATCTGGCCTCTGTTCTTCCATAGATGAATATCTTTTGCAGTTTTTCCTGGAACCTCCAATTTTTTATTTACTTCCCATCTGATTCCAGATCCTTTTACTCCAGCCTTTTCGTATCTGATCACATGATTCTTATTATGGGCTCTGTTTCATGTCTTTGTGTCTTGTATATAGTCATTTTCATCTGGATCTGTCCATTTAGTTGCCCATTTGAGGTAGGCTATTCGACCCATGATCTGGCCTCTTGTAGTTCAGAATACTAGATGTAATATGCAGTGTGCAGTCAGAACATCTATTTCAATAGCTATAAAGATCTTAGATGTCCCCATACTGTATCTCAGGAGTGCACATAAGAAGCATTCCTCCTGCAAAGGTTCTTCTTCCTACTTCTTTCATATGCTGATACCATATCACAGGAACAGGTGTGTTTGCATGCATTACTTGTATGGCATCACCATCTAACAACAGTTTGTCCTGTCTATCTTGCCAAGCCTGTCTTTTATGCCCAAACAGAGTTTCTAAGACACGTTTTCCATGTGAACGATTATTAGTGACACTTATCTCAAGCGCAGGCAATTTGTCATCTTTCTTTGGAACAGGAATGACTACATAGGCTGCCTAGTAGTTGCCACGATTACACCTTCCTTCTGCTCAGGAAGATTCACAGGAGTCCTAGCTCCATGTATTTCAAGGCAGTACGATGTCCGCACTGTGAGTGAAAGCAATATGATTATGAACACAATGCAAGCATAAATAACACAGAGGCATGTCAATTTACAGCATCTACTTCATGGACAACATGGAGGTCTCTCTGCATCTGGCAGTATTATATTACTGCTGATACAACCCATTTTTATTGCCTAAGGAAGGAAAAAGTCGTCCTTAATACATCAGCATTATGTACTGTCATGATGCCTACCCCCGGGGACCCAGGCCAGGTCCAGCAACCCCGAAAGCAGGCATCAAGTTATCCTAAGCAAGCCCAACAACCCCTGCTAGGGGTTATTTGGGTCCAGTAATGGTGCCTATGGCACCAGGCTCATATGGAGAGTCAGTCCTGGTGCCATAGGCGCCAGGCTCATAGATTAAAACTTACCTGATGCAGACCATGCTGCAAGAGCTCCAAGCCAAAAGAGGCTTGAAAGGGACTACTTTACTTAGGGACTTTTTTTTCTACTCGGGCGGGGCTGGGGAGGAATACTTACCTGGGACTACTTTGGAGGCTATTTAAACCACGCCCGAAGAGCAGCACACGCTTCGCGTTATTCTGCATCCAGCAGCGTAACGTTCACCGTGCCTGCAAGTCTGCATCCAGCCTTCTGCCACGCCCGCCTCGAGTTTAGAGCTCCTAGAAAAAGGGAGAAAGAAGGAGAAAAGGTTAGAACAAGAGCAATACCTTTGATCCTTACCTGAATTCCCGATCCATCGCGCCTTCGAGCTGGAAGAAAGAAGTTATTTTATGCGCGTCGCCTCGCCTGCTGCAGTGGTGCGCTGAACTCACCGGCCTTCGCAGCATCTTCACATTCCACCGCATCCTCCTGCACGTTGCCGCCGCACTCCGGCACCTAAAGAGAAGACAAGAAAAGCAAGGTGAACCAAGGGAATACACAGAGGAATATTAGTTACCCCCCATAGACTTACCTCATTTTACCACTGGGGGTACTATTCCTCTTTACGGGTCGGCGCAGCTTCCACTGCATCTTCGCCGAACCCCGGCCCCTAAGGGGAAACAAAAGGACAGCAAGGTGAAACAAAGGGACTAACAAGGGGAACCCTCCTCACCACAATAGACTTACCTGATTTTACCGCTGGAGGTATTATTCCCCGAGACGTCATACTTTCTCTCAGCGCCTGAATAAGGGATAAAGCAACAGGTTACATATTGACATCATTTTATCGAACTGTGTTGGAAAATACAAATACTTACCAGAATACTACCGGTTGCCACGAGGAACTCTTCATTAGGGTCAAGCTGCAACCTGCAAGGAATTTGACAAGAGTGAAAGTCAGGCATTTGAACTCTTAAGAACTTTATACTTACGGCGTCTTGCCGGGAATCTCTGAGTCAATATTGTTCTGGAACTCACCAATTCCTTCGAGCAGTGAAGCAACTGGTTATCAATGCGCCCCTGTGCTCAATGCAGGATAGAGAGCTCATCTTTTCAAACCATCAGGTGAGACCATAAGAGGGGACATCAAAGGTGATCTGTGGGTAGAACAGCGGGGGTGGGGGGATTTACGCTCAACTCCACGGGTGGTTAATTCCCTTTCTCCATTTGCAGAACAATATTCCTACGGGCCAAGCAAACAAAGCTAGGTGGGCCAGTCCAGTCCGTCATCTCGGCCCTACGCGTCACATTGGTGGAGACCGCAGCTGTCCAGTTCCGATCGACGCCTCTGTGGGAGCCAGGTGAGCGTAACATGTACTGCTTCTAGAAGCTGCTGCCTTGACTCAGCAATTCGTCCTCGATCAACTGTCTGTTTACTGGATGACAAGAACAAACTTTTAATGTATCCCTGGAACCAGTTTTTAATCAGACAAAATGGGAATGCCTCTCCAGCACGAAGAAAAACGCTCTCAGTAAGTCTAGACAAGTTCAACGACATACACCAATTCCCAGTCTATTCCTCGAATTTGCCTTAGACCAGATGACATGATGAATTTCTTTCAGCATGAAACAAAAGTTCTGTCTGACCAGCAACCTCTCGATCGGTCCCTCGAAGGAAAGTTTCACTCTGATCTCAGATTTCTCGCACAATAAGCATTCACTTGTAGTATGATGTCTCTCAGGATTTCGTTTAACTCTACAGTGTTTCTCGGATCCCTTAGGAATGTGCGCACATCAGTGTGTCTTCCAACAAGATGCAGGTATTCCCCAATCAGACCATAGAAAACCAAACTGACCAGTCTGTGAGCATCATCAGCATCATCAGCGGATAGGGGCATTTGTACTTTCACCATTATACTCTGGCAACTGCACAATTTGCTCAATAATTGCTTGCGATAGGACCATTCTTAGGATCTTGCAGAAAAACAGAAACACTAGTAGTTCTCCCCACAAAAGCCAGATACATGCGCAAAATGAAGAGCAAAACTTCAAATATGATCCTTGAAACGTTGTCATTGGGACTCACCATGGGCAAATCCAAACAGAAACTCAGTGAGAAATGAATCAGGGTACTGCACCCTCTTCCAATTGTCAAAAATGAACTCGGAATTTGGCATATTTCTCTTCTTATCAAGGCTTAAAGCATGCCTCAGCCCAAGGTTTTACCAAGCTACTGTGGCTTTAAGAACAAACGTTCTTCCTTTCACCCTGAAATGACTACACAGAGTGTTCGCATCAGCTTCCCTTAACTCTTTCAGAAATGACTGAAAGAGTGTCCCGACCAAAGCGACAGTCCAATGAAATCTTTTCTTTTACTGGACAGCCTCTGCGTCCTTCTTCCTCATCATAGACCCTGTCTACATTTGCTGAGGTGCTTCCCTGGTGCTTGCTTCTGTAGGGGGTGGGGGACAGAGTGGTTTATTCAGCGTAAACTTTGACGTTGCCTAAAAATGTCCAAACACTTCTGACTTGTACTCTGACTGCAGACGGTGTGACGTCTTCCACAATGAAAGGACTGTTAAATCTGGGATTGTGCCACTTCCTAGTAAAGTTGCGTATTAGGACCGCATCTCTGGGGAATCATTTGGGAACACAAAATTCTTGAACACTACTTGTTGAAGCATCTCATTCTGTGTTAAGTGCTGCCCCACACCCTTTTCCCCATAGCTGACCTGAAATGACAGAGATACTTGAAGTCATACACATAAGATACTCACATAGCTCCATTCCTAACAGTTCTGCTGTAGGCTGAGCATCACTTCTAACTCGGAGTGAGGGGTGTCCTCATATGTCTCCCTGTCACTATCTCATGGGGAGTGAGATGGTGGTCTGAACCTGGTTGGTTCCTCAATGCATATAATGCCAGTGATAGGCAATGCAACCACTCGTTCTTCAAGTTAAGCTTCAACTTGGCTATCCTGTCTTTTAGCAAGCCGTTGAGCCATTCACAGATCCCATTTCCTTGTGGATGATCGGCCAGAGAAAACTTGTGCTTTATACCAAGCAACAAGCTGATCTGCTCAAATGTTTGATTCACAAAATGTGGGCCATTGTCTGATCTCATTACTTCACATACTCCCCATCTGAGAAAAACTTCCCGCACTAAGAATTTGGCTGCACAGGTAGAGTCTGGGTGTGTACACGGACCAGCCTCAATCCATCTTGAAAAAGGACAAACTATAAAAATCATGCATCTATATCTGTTACATTCTTGCAGCATGTGCACATAGTCGATATGCAAATGCTGAAAGGGGCCAGTGGGTCTCAGAATAACTCCCCTAACTGTGTGCAGTGTATGCCCAGCCGTACGTTTTTGGCAGACGATGCAGTTCACTACATAGAACGCAACATGCTCTAACAAATTTGGTACGAACCAATCCTCTGCAATAGTTGCAGCAAGGTTCTCCCTAGTTGTGTGCGCAGGGTAGAGTAGCTGATCCAGCACCACCCTTAATAAGGCTAGAGGCATCAATGGTTTACCAGTGCTGTCTTGTTGCCACAATGCTTCAGACGGGTTTAAAAAACACCCTCTTCGCATCCACAAATTCTTCTCAATTTGAGGTGCTTCCCCCTGGAACTCCATCAACTGTGTCTTTGACAAATCACTATATTTTTCAGACACATTGATCATTAAAACCATTTTTTCATTTACATCAGGCGTACCACATGTCATTACATTTTCAGAACATGCAGCAAGTTTCACTTCATTGTCTGCTGCCTGGTTTCAACGTGAGATAAAATCTGCCCTTTTAGTATGTGCAGCGCATTTAATGACTGCGATGGCTATTGGGCAGTGCCTTAATAAGCCTGTCCATTAAGGTGGCATGCTTCACTGGCGTGCCATCCGCTCGGAGGTAGCCACACCTTTTCCAATGTGCCAACCCTGCATGCACCATTGATGTCACATAGGTGTAGTCGCTGTACACTGTTACTTCCTGGTCTGCAAGATTCTCGAGTATGACAATCAGTGCCAGTAACTCTGCAGCATGTGTTGAATAGTGAGACGGGAGTCGTGCACCTACCAATGTCTGAAACTCCCCATTGGCCTTGTGCTTTACCAAAGCAGCACCCGTATATGTCTGGGCATCATTTTGATAGATTCTTGAAGAACCGTCAATATAAACTATTTCTCCTCCTGCTAGAGCATTTTCTTTTATCCTAGGGAGTTCATCATAGAACTCGTCAAAGTTCGAACAGTCATGCGCATGCTCATCCTCTGCCAGTGGTTCAGCTACAAACATGGCAAATTAACTGTTCTGCATCGAAATATTTTTATTGCTGGATTTGATATAACTACCTCATAGGCAGAAGCCCTTTGAGAAGTCAACATACCTTTTGGTTTCTCTAAAATGGCAAATAGTGCAGGTTGAACAAAAAAAGTCATGGAGTATCCCATCACTATGCTTGCAGCTTTCTCTATAGCGAACGCGGCGGCTGCCAGCGATTGTTCACACAGAAAATTGCCTCTCATCAATGGGTCTAAAATCCCACTGTAATATGCAAGGGGCTTGTACCCCAATGTGGTTCTCTGCGTAAGAACTGCTGTCAGAGCAGTGCCGTCCGAGTGCGAGAATAAAAATAATTCCTCAGCATAATTAGGTATCCCTAAAACTGGAGCTGTGCAAAATGCCTTTTTCAACTCTTCAAACCCTTCTTCCATTTCCTGAGTCCACGTGATTTTATCCTGTGTCACCTATGCTTTCTTTAGGGCCTGCAACAAAGGCCTTATATATGAGCTGCAGTCAAAAACCTATGCTCTCACATAGTTACACAATCCCAGAAATCTCTGCATGTGCTTTATCGTGTGTGGCTTTGTGGTCTTCAAAATAGCCTCATCTTTCTCAGGAGTAACCTTCTTTCCCTCATGTGAAATCAACTGGCTTATTCACAACACTTCCTGTTGACAATACTGTAACTTCTCCTTGTCAACCTTATATCCTTTGTCAGCAAGTATAATCATTAGCTGAACAGAATCGCGTCTGCACTCTTTTTCTGAAGTGCTGCAAACTAAAGTTTCATCTACATATTGCAACAAAGCACTTTCTAAATCAATATTGCTTAAGTCCATCTGGAAAACTCTATTAAAAATCGATGGAGAATCACAATACCCTTGTGGTAAACGGGTGCTTTTCAGGCTTGTTTGTCTGAATGTAAATTATGTCAGATCCTGGCAGTCTTTGTGGAATGGGATTGAGAAAAACACATTTTTCAAGTCAATCACAGTGAAATATTGTGCTTTAACAGGTATATTACATACGATTGTAAGCGGTTTAGGAACTAAAGGGAACTCGGCCTCTACAATCTGGTTTATCAGCCTTAAATCTTGAATTAGTCTCCAAGACCCCCCTTTCCTCTTTTTCACAGGATAAATTTCCATGTTACAGGGTGACTCTGATGTCACTAAGATACCCTGATCCATCATGGTGAAATCGTCTGAAAAACACCTTAATCTGCCTCTTGAGATGTGGGATACTGTCATGCTCGAGGTAAAATTGCTCCTGGTTGCAATTTAATCTTCTCCTCTCCAACCCCCTTTAACAGGCTTATGCCATAGGGGCATGCAGTCCATAATGAAACTGGCACTTTCGCCATATCTTCATCAAAATACTCAGGAAGTTTTTGTGTTAGCATCATTTTCTGAGGAACCTCTCGTGTGATTGCTCTCACTTAATAAGTAATACTCATATCAAATATCACTTTGTCATCAGATGGATGATCTCCAAATAAATTGTCATCAGTGTCGTCAGTTAATCTCTAACCTTCCCTGATGGCAATTACTTCACACCATCGTCTGCCTTTATCATCATTTTCATCAGGCAAAGCTATTTCACCTCTCACTATGGCTGCTTGCAGCTCTAAGGGAAAAACGTGTGCCTCTTCTTCACGCATAGGTATTTCTGGTCTAAACACAAATTCATCCGGTATTCTCATAGTTCTGACTACTCGGCCTGGTAACCAATTCAACAGAATACGTACTCTGTAATGAAAAACCTCTGGTGCTAAAGGTATTTCTCTCATGGCTATCTGTCCTGAAAATGCCATAATAAATTCACTCACGTTTAAATAATGCATTCCTGGCATTGAACACACTATGCCTTCATCAGTAAATGAAATTCTCATATTCAACTTTGTCATTAGATATCGACCCAATATATTGACAGGTGTCTGCCTCGAATATAGAAAATGCACCTTCATGTCACATTCTCCTATAGAGACTGGTAATTCTTCAGTAAAAGGAACTCTACTTGTAGTTCCTGAAAAACCTTGTGTATTCATGGCATTGCTAGACATCAAACATTTTCCCTCTCGTATACATGAGCGCATTGCACCCGTGTCTACTAAAAACGAAAAACGTTTGCCTCCTATATTGATGTCTACCCTCAATTCCTCGTGAGGATTCGGCGTCATAGATAGTACTGAACACATCAGGTCTCCAAGTGAGCTGTCCTATTGCGAGTACAGCCTTATTCCATTACCTGTAAAAGGATTCCCTCCATCAACGGTGACACCCTCTATTCTTGGAGTTATAAGCTGTCCTGTGCTTTTGCTCTGCTGAATCTGCATAGGTGACTGCTGCAGTCAATCCCTTGTGGTGGATTGACTGCTGAAACTGCCCTTGTGGTTGATTGTCTGCTACCGGCTGCGTCTGCAAGCCTTGCTGCACTCTCGGCGCTTGCTGTTGCTGCTATATCATTTGACTCTGAGCAAACCCATCTCCACTCTGCTGTGAATACGCGGGCGGGTTTGACATCCCTCCTCTTAAAAATTGGCCATTTTCATGAACCTTTGACTTCTACACATACGAGCAAAGTGCCCTGTCATCCCACATGTCCAATATATAGGCGGCCTCCTAATCTGTGTCCATCCTGCATATTTTGACTGTCATTCTGCATACTTTGAAACCCACCTTGATTATTCTGGAAGCTTCCCTGATTATTCTGCCAATTCTCTTGTTTATTCTGAAAACCTCTTCCTCAAAATCCTCTTCTTCCTCGTGGAGCAAATCCATTATTGCCCTGATGAAACTGTCTTTGGTTATTCGCCTGCGGTATATTTCCCATTTCCTGTGAATTTGATCCGTCTACACTAGTCAACATTGCCCCTTCAATGGCATACTTGGACAATTTGTTTTGCACTAACTTTGCCTCTTTGCTCTTCCGAGCATCGTATGTCTTGTGATTCTTTTCCTGCAAGAGTCTACAATAATGCGCAATGGTCAGCTGAATCTCCGACCACGGTTTGGCTTCTATACCCACAAACTTCTTGAGCTGCTTCTGTACAAGGTCTGGCAGCCCTTGGCACAATATATGATAGAACACAGATATATATTTTCCCAAAGATTTGCACGTCTCCAAGCTCCACTGCTGTTAAAAATTCTGAATGTAAATAAGTGGGTCGTCCCTGTCTTCCATCTTTTTCATCATTATAGCTCCCATATCAGATGTGTCTGGATACAGTACTTTAAGAGCTTTCCAGTCCGCCATCCAACAGTTATTGAATGGTGCTCCATCATGAGCAGTGTTAACTATAGTAACACAAACATATCCTGCTCTCGACCAAATGTCATCAGCTCTCTCACCAAGTATGGCGATCAGGAGACCCTTAATGTCCCCTTTAGCCAACATGTTTCATCCCGTAATTTTTTCTGACTCATGTATCCATTTCCCAGTGCCAGTAGTTAAACTCTAGAGTTTACGCCTTAAATTGTCCTTGTCGATCTGAGGCCATGGTACATCCTGTGGTCTGGCCCCCCTTTTTTCTAACAAGGGAAACTGTGAAGCCCCAAACTCATTCTCATCTCTAATCATTTGTCTGTCCACCGCAGGGACAATATTCCCACATCGCCTTCTTCCTGGTAGCAATATTAATCTGCTCACATACGATGGTGACTCCCCCTCTCACCATGGAGTTGCCCTAAAGGTCACTCTGACTGTGTCAATAGTTCTAACGCCTTAGGTATAGGTGCATTTAAATCTGACCATCTTACTTCCTTATCTGTTGAAAAACATCCCTCAGGACCACATGCATAACCTCTCTCTTCCCCTCAGACGGTTTCTCTGTCTTCGTCTGACATTTCTTATGCCCAAGTCTCTGTTTGAGTCAGTCTGTCTAAAGACAACTCCTTCTGCCTCACACTGCATGAGGCTCCCTCTTTGTCGTACAACTGAGAGTGCCCTCGAGTAGATAATTTTTTTCCTTCCCCCTTCCCCTTTGATTCTTTCTGGGGTTTCATTGTATACTTTATCGATCACTTCCCCAATGCTCCTAGAGTCAAACTCATCTTCTAGATTTGCTCTAGACAGGCCTGGTAATGACTAGTAGTCTGGGAAGAACTACTCTATGTCCTCCCATGCTACTTCTGGTTCGGGATCCCTTATCTCCTTTTCCAGGTGATCGATATTGCGTGCTCTCTGCCTTCTTTTACGTTCTATCTCATCGTCAAATTCTCTTTGTTTTCGGGGGCGTTATTGAACGCAACGAAAAATGTCCGCCTATCGCCCGAGCTCCGTCCCGGCAAATATGCTGAACACAACGATCCTAACTTGGAGCACCCCACGGATGATTTCACAGAGTGGAGGCTGAAGTAGAATAATCCTGGAAATATCAGAAGAAATCCGGAAGAAAAACACTGCTGTGTGAGGGAAATAGAGCGTATACAACTGTTGGCGGTGAGAGTGAGGGACGCGAGCCGCCTCTCAGTACCACGCGGAAGTGTGAAACAAATGCAGACGCTCTAGCCGGCAGACCATAGAGGTCTGACGATCCAGCACAAATAGACATGTGCAACGAAGGCCACCCCACACAAGCTGGAGCTGCCGACGTATCTCTGGCGGGAAGGAGTAAAGCGAAGTTGTGGCGAGAACGGGGGAGAAGTGTGGGCGAAGGATTGCACGGCACATAAACCCTGCGAGACACTCTAGCTGCAAGCACTGACGCCGCCATCCTGAGGAGAACGTCATCCTGTTGGCGTCTCCACCGCAAAGTACCCGAGGTGCGGTGGTGTACAGGGAGGGGGGGCCACAGCGAGGCAAGAGCCCCGAGTGGCAGCGTTAAAACGTGAGTCCGATTGCTCTGAACTGGTGAGTGGTGCTGCTAAATAAACCGTGTAGGCCCTTGCGCGGCCCCCAAACCCCCGTTGGCAAGACGGAGAGCTGGCATGCATGAATATTAAGGCGAGTGATCCACACACACGGACCCGCTATATAAGCATAACGTTAGACGGGCTGCACAGAGAAGTGGCAGACACGCGAAAGGGGGAAGGAGCAAAACGCTTATATGACACAGTGCCTCCAAGTTGCAGAAACACAGGGATGCCCCATAAATTGTGGCAGAAGAGCCAAGATCCTAAGGAACGGAGAGAGTAGACAGCGGAGGGGAAAGGCATACGCCTGTGAATACGTGGGAGAACACAACCCACTCTCTCTACTACAATGATATATGAAGCACTAGGCAATGTATACTGAAGAGCAGGTAAACATAAAAGGGTGCAAGAAATAAAGCACCCATCTGACACGGTGGCTCATAACCAATACAAAACTGGAAGGCCTGGCAGGGAAGGCACCAACACCCTTGCAAACGAACTGCAGAGGTAATGAATTGAAAGGACTCAATCCCTTAATTACGTGGGAGAGCACACATCACCCCCGCACAAACACGACACAGATCCCTCTTCCCTCCCTGGAATGAAGAAGCGGGGGGCAAGGGTGATGCAATACGACTAGCAATTTGGACATCACACGTACAAAGAGGGCATAGCCTATAGGCGACTCGTAGGCCACCGGAAGCCCCCTGCACAACGGTAAGCGGTACATTGAAAGGTTGCAAAACAAACCTGGGAAACAACCGGACCCTCGATACCGGAGACCTGAGGCCATGCACAAGGAGCCATGTGTTGTGAGTGCTGCGAGGAGGAGACCGCACTGAGTAAACTGCTGGCCCTGGCCACGAGGACAGCACTAATGCCTGATAAACCTGCAAAAGGAGCGGGGGCTAGGAAAATAGGAAAAAGCAGCCAATAGACTCGTTCACCAATAGCCAAGTGACGGACTCGATGGCGGGAACCTCTGCTGCCCCCAGCACCAGAACTGAAGCTATGAGCGAGGTCGACAAGCTAACCATGATTTTACAAAATGGCTTCCATGCGATAAATGTGAAACTGGATGACATTGTCTCAACTATTGGTTCACTGAAGGCAAGAGTGGATAAAGAAAGCTCTAGAATAACAGAAGCTGAAAGCAGAATCAGTACCAACGAGGACACTATTGCAAGTCATGATCGTGACATAACGCAATAAAAAAACGACTTTCTTAGAATACAGTCTAAATGCAAGGATCTCGAATCTCGCTCTAGAAAAATTAACATCAGAATAGTTGGGGTATCCGAGAAGTTCGGCAAAGGAGCTATGGAACAGCAAGTAGAAGCTCTCCTGCAGACCCTCTTTGGACCTGAAACTTTTTCGGAACATTTTCTGATAGAGAGGGCACACCGTACACTTGCCCCAGTACCAAAGCCAGGGGCGCCGCCCCGTACAATCATAGCGCGTCTCCTAAATTACAGGGACAGGGATGCGATTCTTAAAAAAAGCTTGTGAGCAAGGTACATTACACTATGAGGAGAACCGTATCCACATATATCCGGATTTTTCGGCAGGAGTCCAGGCTAACCGGCGATCCTACGAGCCAGTGAAAAGACTATTACGAGAACGCCAGGTCCAATATGCATTAATATTCCCAGCACGTAGGAAGAGCACACTTCTTTGAGAATCCGGCACTGCAATGGCCTATATCGAGTCACATATACCTCTGCCCCCAGCAGGCCGGGGCCCAGATCAAAATGGCAGACCCCACCCTGATGCGAACTGATGATACCTGGATATGAGAAGAACCAAAGTATACGCATACCACAAAACTGGAACAGAAATAAGCAGAAACGAACGGTGGTGCACCGCAGGAGAATGAAGAAGCCGGTAAGTGAGCCCGGAACGGGCGGCCATACAGTGACAACATGGCAACCCCAGGAGATCTCCAACAGTTTGTAAGGTTTAATCAACCAGTTGGAGCGGATGATGGGGGTGGGGGGTGGTTCGGGAAGTGGAGAAGATGGACTGTTTGTTGAACGGTTGAAAAGTTACTTTGTTGAAGGTCTAACAGATAATTGCACCATGCATATTAGACAGTGCTTGCATAACATGGCAAGCGTGAACGGACATGATCGCGGGTAGCTCCAGCAATGGCACGGGGATGAAAATCAAACTGCTGTCATGGAATGTTAGAGGGCTGAACATTCCCTCCAAAACTAGGAAAATAGGAACTTACATTAACAGACACTCATCTCATATAGTAATGTTACAAGAAACACACACACATGGCCCTGGCAACGCAAGTAGACCGATAGCATGGGTCAAGCAAAGATACCACACAGAATATTCTACCCAGGCACGACGAGTCATGACCATACTGCATCCGTTGTTGGGATTCCAGACTAAAGGTCACAAAGAGGACCCCCTGGGGAGATATGTACTGGTTTGGGGAGAGATTGCGCGGAATGGCCCCAATATAGATGACCCGGACTTTTATCTCAATATACTGGAATTACTGACTACACTTGATACTACTAGTATCATCTGGGGGAGAGATTTCAATTTAATACTAGATCCAAATGTAGATAGATCCTCCAGAGCCAAACGGATGCGATCTAAAGCATCCTTAGTCTTAGATCAGATTATGCCACAACTGATGTTACAAGATGCCTGGAGGGCTCTGCACCCATGTGCGAAAGAGTACACGTATTACTCGAGTATACATGACTGGGAATCTCGTATAGACTATTGGTTGGTGTCGGAAGGCATGTTGGGAGGGCTCAAAGGCTGTGAAATATACCCACGGACATTATCTGATCACTCCCCAGTGTCCCTGGAGCTGATGTTTAGGGATGTCCCGAAACCACAGAAAAGATGGAGAATGCCCGCACAGATACTCAAAGACTCTAATGTAGCAGAGGCATTACATATAGAAATTGAAGAATTCTTTAATAACAATATGGGGACGGTGGACAAATACTCTACAGTATGGGAGACTTTCAAGGTCTGGGCAAGGGGAAACCTGATATCCAGGTCTTCGGGGCTGCTTAAAGCAGTGAGACAGGAACTAACTGAAACGGAAATGCGGCTTCGACAATTAGAGAACTCTTATAGTGAGACCCGGAATAAAGATACATTAGCAGAAATAAATCACCTCCTACAGGAATTTAATACGTTGGCCGCAAGAGAACTGCAATATATAGCAGCCCCAGCAAGGGCGCGCAGATACGGGGAGGGAAATAAGGCGGGAAGAGCTCTGGCCAACATCATCAGAGCGGACCACCAACACACCCCAATAACATGCATTGAAAGTATGGAGGGTGGAGTGGTTACCGGGGGTAGTGCCATAAATCATGAATTCTTGAAATTCTACCAGAAACTTTACTCAAACACGGACGAGAAAACTGGGTCTGAAACACAAGCATACTTGAATGACTTGGAGTTTCCGACCCTCGCAAAGGACACCAAACTTGTCCTTGATAGTCCAATCACGGAGGAAGAAATCATAGAAGCCATTAAAGCATTACATTCAGGAAAGGCCCCGGGATCACGTGGGCTGGGGGTGGAACTATCCAAAGAATTCGTAAAGGAACTAGCCCCCATCATTTTAAAGGTATGGGAGGAAGCACTGGAACTTGGGGAGCTCCCTGAATCCATGCGAGAAGCTGTGATAACTGTACTGCCGAAGCCCCGCCGTCCCCCAAAGGACATGTCATCATATAGGCCTCTGTCACTCATTAACATTGACGCCAAAATCTTTGCTAAGGTCCTGGTGAATAGACTACTACCAAACATGCCGTCCCTGATTCATCCGGATCAGAACGGATTTGTACCCACAAGATCCACTGCATTCAATTTGGCAGAATGTTCGCAATAATGGCACAGATCGACCCAGAAGCTCAAGCTGTAGCGGTGTCCCTCGACGCCGAGAAAGCATTTGATTCGGTGTCCTGGGTGTTGGGAAGGTTTGGAATGGGCCCCAATTTCATTAGCTATGTTAAACTACTGTATAGAAAAACCGGGGCGAGGGTCCTTACAAACAGTATGATCTCTGAGTTCTTTAGACTGGGCAGAGGTACACGGCAGGGTTGCCCATTCTCACCAATATTATTTGCACTGACTATCGAACCAATGGCCATAATGATTAGAATAAAACATGGGGATAGAGGAATATGAATGTCAGGCCCGCCCCAATCGATCTCTTTATATGCAGATGATACACTATTGTATCTTAGGAACCCTGAAACTAACCTGGCACCAGTAATGCAAGACATATATGAATTCGCTAAATACTCAGGCTATCAAATTAATAATGAAAAATCCAAAATATTACCGTTAACACCTAAAACCACATGCCCGATATCAACAGGAAATCTTAAATGGGCAACTGGAAATATTCTATATTTAGGTATTCTGGTATCCTGGGACAAAAAAACACTCTTTTCAGACAACTATGAAGCAATAATGCAGATGTTAAAGGCAAAATTGCAAACGTCGGCCAAACTACCCATATCCCTGAATGGCAGGGTTGCGATCCTTAAAATGGTTGTACTCCCTAAGTTATTGTATTTATTCACTAATATACAACTCTCGCCAGGCAAGACCTTTTTTGAGAAAATAAGGACAATGGTGGTCTCCTTTTTCTGTGACGGGAAAACCCCTAGAATGAAATGGGAAAAACTCACTGAACCTTACGGCACAGGGGGGCTAACAGCACCAGATTTCGAGCTATAATATCTTACAGCACAAGCGCAATTCGCGAAACACTGGTATGACCCCGAAGATAAGTCACCCCATATATGGCTCAAAAAGTTTGTGGCACAGCCAATAGATCTTCGTTCTATAATATTCTATCCTCAATACAAAGATGCCTGTCCCTTTGACCCAGTGGGACCACGGTACGCGCATGGACGGCATTATATAAACAACTGAAAATAGATACCCCATATGACCCAGATGTGCCCCTATGGAAATACCCCGGTATACCACCCACATTAGATAAGACAATACAAAGGCATTGGGACCCAGACAAGGAACTTCAAATATGAGACATGTTCCCGAATGGCAGATTTGTAACGCTTGAGGAATTCAGGGTGGCAATAGGGGGGGACCAACTAAAACGCTTGAATACCACAGGATGAAATCTGCATTTAGCGCTCGCTGGCCACTCTTTCCGGACGAGCCACCACCTCACCCATGCATACAAGCCGCCACATCTTGTACAGGGCTGGGAGTCTCTAAACCTTATGCACTGGTTCAACTACACACCCCCACCATAAATCAAGTAAAAGCCAAATGGGAAGAAGTCCTGAACTTAAACATCCCGGATGAAAAATGGACGAAATATTGTATGCTCATCATATCAGTATCTATGAACGCAGGCCTAAGACTTATCCAGTTCAAAATCCTAAATAGGTTACACTACACTCCTGCAAAAATGGCCAAGTTCTCAGAGACTCATTCAGGGGACTGCCCTAAATGCAAGGCTAGCCAAGCGGGACCATATCACATGTATTGGGAATGCCCCCCTCTTGCTTTATTCTGGAGGGAGGTAGCGGAAATACTTGAAGACATTACACAAATTACTGTAAACATGTATCTGCCGAAATATCTGCTCGGAGACATAGGCAAACAAGGTGAGAAGACCAGGCGGCTGTTCAATGTCGCCTGTGCTATAGCCAAAAGATGTATACTGAAATGTTGGACAAAGGCCTCTCTGCCAAAAACTGAACATTTTCTCCGAGATCTGGCCTACGTAAACGAATGTGAGGAACAATATACCATGACTGTGACACTGAGATGTCGCCCAAAGGACATATGGGCCCCGTTTAGAATGTACTTATGTGAAATGGCCTCTGATGTAGACATATCTATGTGAACAAGTTATGATACCTGAGCTATGTCTTTAATAACCTGTATGTTGTATGTGCTGACATATGCAAGTTCAATGAGTTTAATCTGTATTGACCTTCAGTAATAAAAAAAGTTTTTTAAAAAAATTCTCTTTGTTTCCTTGCTTCCTCTCTGACCCTGTCTTCCTCTTTTTTCTTCATTTCTCTTCTCTTGTTTGCCCTGCGTATCTCCTCATCTTTTTGTATTTGTGTTCTTTTATCCCTTACTTCTGTTCCTTCTCTTCTATTATTTTTGTTCTAGCCTCTCCTGCTCATCGATTGCTCTCTGTCTGTTATCTCGTTTTCTTTGTTCCTTTTGTCTCTCTTGTTTTCTTGATTGCTCCTCTTGATATAACTGCTCTCATCTTTGCCTATCCTTCGTTTTCGCTCCTTTGTCTTTCAATCGCTCCTCTCTTTCGTTATCCTTTTTGTCTTGCTCGTATTGATCTTTCCTTCGTCTTACATCCTCAATGCCTTTAACATTGAGTTTGAGCAAAATCTGACCACCCATCCATTCGTTCTTTAAGAGCGCTATCTCATCAGCTTTCTCTCTTTCTCCCTTCCATCTCTTGATTTCTCTTCCTATATCTAGAGATGTGCTTGCTCGATCACTTCTCTCTTTATCGTGTCTCTCCCTGTCCCTTATGACTTTACAGATTAGATCTCTCTCAGTATTTTTCTCTGGGCCCTCATCACTTCTTTGTGTAGGCGACTCATACGCCGGGTTGCTGTACCCTGTTGCTGCTTTAAGCTCCATCAATCTTTCTTGCTCTCGTCTTCTATTTCAGCATGAAGCAGAGGGCTCCTTACCCGCTCTTTGCATACATTAAGTATCCAATCTACAAGAGGTGGCTCATCTCGTTCCTCCTGGTACATCTTCAAAAGTTCAAGGCTAGCTAATCGCTTGTCTAGCTTTTTTCCTGTGTACGCTGCATGCAAATACATTCTCATGTGCTGCAGTGCAGGACTGCCTTCAATAGTGACCCTCCTTGCGGCCACGGCATAAACATTTTGTCTGTGGTTCCTTTAATCCTTTCCGCACTATACTGTCTAAGCTTAGGGGCATGTTGCGGCAACTGCTTATAGAGATGCGTAAATGAAGTAATATCCTCCATTCTCAACTCATCTACTCTTAATCTGTTTGACACTCACTTGTTTTAATCACAAATTTAGAGATGCATTTCAGAAAAATAATACAATATGAGCAAGCACCAATTGTCGCAAACGCCAATCCCTTGAATCATAATTTTTACTTTAATCTTGCTAAAAAGCAACCACCAAGTTCAATTTAAAACAATCAATTAAATGCTCTGTTTATGACATCATCATTTCCAAAGTCACATAAAACAAACAGACAAACTTGACCGGTCCCATATATCTTCTTTGATCATTTCTTTAAGATTTGTCTTGCCCTCTAAAATACTCCATACGGAGTGCGAATTAACCTCTTTAGATTCGTCTTAAATCAAATCCATTTTCTACGTCATCTGCTACGGGACTCAGGGTTCAAATTTCTTCTGATACGTTTGTTTAAAATGCAAGCCAGGGCGTATTCTCTTATCGTGGGCTCTCTCACGATACTTTATTGCTTGGCCACACTCAAGTCAATGGGCCTCATTACACGGAAGGCGGTGAGCCATGGCGCTATTAGCGCCATGGCTCATGCCGGTAAAATACCGGCACCGCCTTGGCGGAAAGGGGATTTACCGCCCCATTCCAAGGTTGGAGGGGCGGTAAATCCCCCTTCCGCCATTGCCCTTCCCCATTCCCATTTCTGCCCCATAGGGCTCTATGGGAATGGGGAAGGCGCTAATTACGGCACCGCAATTTTGCGGTGCCGTAATTAGCTCCGAGGTCCCTTAGCGGGTTGGTTTTTAACGCCTGCAAAAAGCAGGCGTTAAAGCACCAACCCGCTAAGGGACCTCGCAGTAAGGCGGTAATGGTTAACGGTCACCGTTACCATTAACGGTGGCCGTTAACCATTACCGCCTTCCGTGTAATGAGGCCCAATATCTCATTCCCCATTTATATATAACACTCTTATTCTTACGTTACGTTTTATCCCACCACCCTCCGCTACTCACTTTTTTCTTTCTTCACTCATCACCCATACTTTTTCCAACTCTCTCAGTTTTTACTCACCGCTCTCATTTTCGACTTCCAACTCTCGGGATTGTACGCCTCTTTTTACTGCATCTTCAACCTTCCGTTCGATCAGCCTCTCATAGACGCGGTTGGAGGGGATTCTGTCTGAAATCAGGGGACCCGTCACACCACGCTTGCAAGCTATTTCAAATTACACTGTTATGATGTGCTTGTCTGAGTCTGCTGAAGCTGGTCATGTGCTTAGTGATGTCATGCCAGTGTCAAGTGGAATGTTGATGTATGAGTGTGAGAATGATGTGTTGAGTGTTCTGTAACAGGTGAGTTGGTCCCTCCCTCCCTGGGTGATGGGTGCCGGTGATCTATTGTCTTGTACCTGATGTCCATATGTCCTGTAACATGTAACCTGAGAAACTGGAAGTAAACTTACTAATAAGCAACCTATCACAAGTATGGACATTGCTTTACTACATTGGCGCGAGGTATTCCAGAGAAAGAACCCCTGGTACAAGGAAAGCGGAGAAGACAGGACTGAGAAGGACTGCTGCGGGGGGTGCAGTAAACATCAGGACCAGAAGGAGAGAAAAAGACGACACCGCCCCCAAGTAAGCAAACCCATCACCCAGGGTGGATAAAAGGGAGGAGGTTATATGGACCGCAACAGATGTAATAGCAGCCCTTAGTACTAGGGAGTGCTGGGTCTGGGGGACATAAAGCCGACATAAGGAAAGTAACCTCAATACTGGAGCCCGCTAGCTGGAGATGCCCAAAGAGTTATAATGGGCCTGAGACTTATTAATTCAGCTGTTAATGAAATATTAAGGGAGACGGGTCACCACGACGCGGGAAGCTGTGTCCCCGTGCGAAGCAGTAGTGTACGTGATGTGCTGTATAAGATGTTCCTTTGGTCAAACATAAGAGGCTCTAGCAGTGAGCAGCTCGGAGTGCCTGTGAAGGGACTGTATTTTCACGTGAGGGAGCCAGAACTGTTTTATGCACGTTGGTTTAAAGACGCTGTGCGCGTGACGGGGGTACCTGCGAATGGACCGTTGGTACATGGGTCTGCGCAGTAGTACTTTCGTCCCCTGTTACATCCTTGAGACTGATGACGTCAGTCTGCAGCTGGGGGAGATGGCGAAGCAGTGGAACGTTGCAGTTCCAATTGTTCTGACCAAGGAGTTGTGACGCGTAGGGAGAGGTGCAACGGGAGAGTGATATCGTTAAAGTAAAGGACTGTACAAAGTGCACGTAACGTGACGCTGTCACGTAACGAATGAAGAAGGACTTTGTTGTGGAGTCGGGACGACAACCCGGAAGTACGTGGCAATGGAGATGCGACGTTAGAAGTAGAGTCAGACGATGTCGCACCTTCAAAACGACATGTTCCGGGGGAAGGAGAATACGAGGAACAATTTGGTAACAAGCGTTTTGGAGGCAGTGATGGAGCGCTGTGGAACTTATGCTGGAATGTCTTAGCCCACGGGACGCATTCACACTGTATCAAGTATTACAGTAGTAGGTGCGGCAAAGCCTCTCTGCCTGTTAGGGGCGTTGCCTAGCGGTCCATGGTGATTACAGGTTTTGTAGGCATTTAAAAAAAAAATGTGATGTTGTAGCAAGTTAAAAGGTGCATTATGTCACTATGAGGCAAATTAATGGTGCACACTAATGAGTTTTAGTATGGTAGGTATGAAGTCATGCAGCATGGTTTCCATAAGGTGTATGATTGCCACTAACAAAGTGTATACTACGTTTGAGACACCTTACGTTTTTGGCGCTATAGGCGAGTAAAGATGCTATGTGTTAGGCAATTAACATATTTAAGCATTTGCAGGTTAATGGACTTTTTAGACATTATAGCGAAAAGTGCATAATTAAATGCAATGAGATATGGTGTGGAGTTCATTGGTGTGTGAATGAGCTAATTTAACCTATTGAGGATTTTTAGGTTCAAAGTTTTTCAAGACTTTTGGACTTTTAGGCGTTTAGGATTAATACAAGCCATGGACAAGGAAATGAGCTATGCTGGAGATGTTCCCGTTTAAAGTTGTAAAGTCTGAAGAAATGTCATCTGTGATACCCACACTGTTCCTAAGGCTGGCTGTGAGTTTGAGGCCTGATGGAAGTGACATAATGAATATCAATGGTATGAGTGATGTGTGCAGAGTTCATATTTAAATGAACTTAGTATGCCCATTAAGAGAGTAGGCATTCCGGTTCAATGGGTTGAGCGAAGATGACTTGCGTGTGGTATGCAGGTGTTTAAGCGAGTGATAGGCACCGCTAACGATAAGAGGTAACACCTCTGCTTTTGGTTTAAGTATGTTGCTGGAATGTTGCTGAGAGATAGTGCTTCCTATAGCAATGTTGGGTTAGTGTGAGGTAATCACTACAGTCATTTGGGAGGCATTGTCTCTGTTGAAGGTAACAGGAGGTAGCGCCTCTGTGTTGGTGTATGACTATTGCTGGTGGGTAGCGCCTCCTATTCTAGTTTTAGGTTTAAGTGTGTTGGCTCTACTGGGTCATGGAGGTAGAGGCTCCTAGTATGTACCCATTTGCAGGTAGCGCCTTTTTGGGTTATATTTATGTTGAGTAAAGCTAAATCCTGGGGGTAGCGCCCTTTCCAGGATTATATGAGGGAGTGTTATCTGAGATGTGCACTGAGGACAAAGGGAGTTGTATGTATTGGTGAATTTAGGAGTGGTAGTAGTGCACTGTTAGGAAAAGTCGACTCTTATCTTTAATGGACAGGTGGTTCTGTTAGATGAAGTTGCGGTAGTGGTTCTGTTAGAAAAAGTTGTTGTACTCGTTGGGGACGCCCTCTAGTAAACATATTGGCTAAAGGGAAATATGCTGTCCAAGATGAAGAGTCGTCTGATGAATTGTTTTCTTTGTGTGTTATCTGTCAATCCTGGCCATGGTATCCTTAAGTCAGGATCATGGGACTTGTTAGTACTGCCATTGAGATGAGCGATTAGGCCAACCCCATTGTTTTCTTGGTGGTCTTGGAGATGGCTGGCCATCATCTTCAAGTTGTGCAGGATCTGTATACCTTGGTGTGGTTGAGTGGGCTCTATTGGCCTAGTCCATTGATGTAACTGTTTGTATGTCGTGATGTGGGCATAGTTGGTGATATTTCAGCCGTGGTTAGCAGTTTTATGCGTTTTCTCACTAGGTATGGTGATTCTGTTGTCATCTTGGATGTCTAGTATTGCGTCAGGATGGCAAGCTGTGCTTCAGGGTGGCAACCTGGAGGCTCGCCTGTGGCGGGGCGGGCGGAAGGATATAGGATATTTTAGTGGGTGTTTGGTTTGTAGGGTAGTATTAGCCTTGTGTGTGGGCTGGTATGTGTCTAGAGTGTGAGTCTAGAGTCTGTTCGTGGCAGGAACAGACAGAAGGTGATTTGTGTTATTATTGAGGGTGACCTGGATTTGTAGGTGAAGTTTGGAATTGCATAGCTGTGAGAGTATCTTGTGAAGTTTGTTTGGTGGATGGTGGTGTGACTTGCCTGCATGTAAAGTGCTTGTTATTTGTGTAGGTGTTTTGGTAAAGAGGGAGATGTGTTATGATGTGCTTGTCTGAGTCTGCTGAAGCTGGTCATGTGCTTAGTGATGTCATGCCAGTGTCAAGTGGAATGTTGATGTATGAGTGTGAGAATGCTGTGTTGAGTGTTCTGTAACAGGTCAGTTGGTCCCTCCCTCCCTGGGTGATGGGTGCCGGTGATCTATTGTCTTGTACCTGATGTCCATATGTCCTGTAACATGTGACCTGAGAAACTGGAAGTAAACTTACTAATAAGCAACCTATCACAAGTATGGACATTGCTTTACTACATACACTAACCACTATCTACAGGGAGCTTCAAGGTCCTTCCAGCTGAATGGCAAAGGTGGTTCGATATTTCTGGGACTCTAAAGTTTACTCATGGCTCTGAACCATGCACTGCTACCAAGTGAACTGCATAAGCCAGCCCTTTAAGGTGAGTAGAAATTACCCTGGAGATGGATGTGGATGCAGATGTTATTCATACATCAATAATAGAGACGACTCAGTTAATTGGAAAAAGGAAAACTGTTTTAATATCAATGATTTAAAACAGGGAGCATAATGAACATCAACGAAATTGCTCGATCCTCTTACGGAAACATTCTTAGTAAAAACTGAGATCTTATACACAAAACTCATTATCATTGACGTTAACCTACGTATGCACTAACGTCATCCTATGTGGCAAACAATAAAAATCGATGAGTATGGGGGATTGGCTCTGAGTGAACATCTAAGTAAAAGATCCATATTAGTATGGGATAGTGAGCGAAGGTAATAGGCTTCTTAACATTAGGTGGGGCAACTAAGCCCTCCCCCAAAAATGACCACTATAAATGTCACTAAATACATGATGTCCCATTGGTTACACAACTATAGGACCCCCCCTAAATATGCAGTACGCTACAATTGGTTGGCATTCTAACCCCGTCAGTACTTTTCCATCTACGTATAGCAGCATGCAGGCTGGCCATCCAGGTGCTGGTGAGCTCACCTTAACTATTGCTTCCCACCAATTAGCATATCAATCCATCATCACCTCAGTGGTCTACTGTCAATTAAGCTTCGAAGCACGGCCTTGAGTTTGTTCTTAGCTCTGAGAAATTCCGGGAGTGAGGGCACGCTCTGCACTCGTGCGTAGGTGTGACCATCTCCTTCATCCAACTTCATTCTTCCACGTGACTACAAACCATGGAATCAAGCCTTTTGGTGCATGTAATACATGTTCTAATGAACCTTTGACATCTTCCTTGTTTTGTTCATGCCTTCTAAACAGGAGTTCTGTTCTTTCACACGATTTGTATCCAATGTCAGTTCACTCCAGTTTGATAAGACCTTGTCTTCTTGGCTCATCCAACTATGTCTGCTGAGATTCACTTTGTAACTCAATTTCCTTTTTAACTGACACACTAGAAATGAAGCCTGCTTGCTAATGTCCAGCACTGTTATAATGCGCAGTATAAACATCCACCCTTTACTTGTCCATATGCACATATATATATATATATATATACACATATATATATATATATATATATTAGTGTATAGATTGTGGCAAGCACCTATATATATATATATATAGGTGCTTGCCACAATCTATACACTATAAAGCTTGAGGCTAGCTTTCAAGATTACTTTGCCTGCTTGCGTTTCTTTTGCATCTGCACACGTATAAAATAACTTGATATCTTCATCTGTTTCTGTGGCATAAGCTTCTTCACCTTGATCCCAAGATGTCATTTATCCTTGGTACTTTCTTGATGCCTTATAGAATATCTGCATTCTCTGGTCTCTGCATCTCTTCTATGTACGTCAGTTCCACTCTGTGTGATATCACCATTCGTTATCACCCTTCATTTGCCCTCTTTCTTCAGGAATCTCATTTAAATGACCATCATATTTTCTTGTATGCAGGTATGGTTTTCTCAATGGGTACCTTGCCTCCCAGATTCTCTTAGGTATTGGTACTTTCACTGGCACTGCGCAGAGTCCATATTCTGCCCTTTGTTGGTTCAACTGTTCCATGTATGTCACATAATCTGGGGTTGAGATGGGGTATTTGGCTCCTTCACTACATGCCCATGGATGCAGACAATGCATGTGCAAACACACAAACACAACAATAAGTAATCGGATGAAAAAAAGAAAAATAAGTGAGTTAAGGTTACTAATGATGAAAAAAAAAAAGTATGCAGACATTGGAAATGCCAACGTTGAGGTGCAAACATTCAAGGCCTGATTCTAAGCTCCAGGTAAACTAAGAAATGTAAGGAATAGCACTTTTCTTTTTTACATGGAGCTCAGAATCAGTCCCTCAGGCATAATAAACTATTTCTTTATTACTTTTATCATTGTTACTATCTTTTTAGAAAACCTGATATAGCACGAAAAAAACATCAAAATACCGCACACCACTTTGCAAATTATCGGACAATAAAAACAATCCGAAACAAAGTTGATATGTTCCAAAAGCAAGCTTGCTAAAGCCATCATATATTCAAAGACAAGATAGGGTATAACAATCCTCACTGTGCCCAGACTCCTGTGCAGAAAGAAAGAATAGATGCAAGTTTCCCCAATGAAACTCAGGTTAAATATCAGCTATCTTTTATCAGTACGCTAGTTAAAGTGAGTATTTTGAAATGGTTGCGTAGTGGCAGTTAAGTGTCAATTTGTAATGTGAGGGACATTATTTAGGGTGAGTGTTAGCAGTAAAATTAACATTTTCACGGTTTGTAGAATGTACTTTGCACAGGTACTAACCACAACACCTCGTAAAACCTTCTCATGTGTACTAAACTTACCTCCTTGTAAAACTTTCTCGTAGGTACTAAACCTAACTCCTTATAAGACCTTTTCACAATCACTCTCCTTGAACTCCTTGGAAATGTTTTGTATTGGTCCTAATATTGACTCCTTTAATATTCTTTTCATAGGTACTACCCTTAACTCCTTGAAAAAACATTCATAGATACTACCCTTAACGCCTGCAAAACCTTTTCATATGCACTGTCCTTAACTCCTAATGAAAAATAAAAAAAAACTTTCATAGGTACTATCCTTAACTCCTAGTAAAACCTTTTCACAGATATTAAACCTAACTCCTTGTAAAACATGTTCTTGGGGTTCTAACCCTGACTCCTCATAAAACCTTTTGATTGGTGCTAACCTTTACTCCTTGTAAAACCTTTTCATAGGTACTAACCTTAACTCCTTGTAAGAAGACATTTTATATGTTTTTATCAGTGTAGAAGGGCCGGTGGAGTCACGTATGTCACATGGGAAGCATGAGCCACGTATGTGGCAAAGGAGAAAACAGGAGTGAAAGTGAAGGAGGGGTGGATGCTACATCAGTTGCGACAGTCGTTCAGTGAATACCGACTTTTCTCTAATATGTCAGTGTCTCATGAAACAGCAGTGCACGGCCACAACATAATTATATGTTGTGCCTGTCATGTGAGGACAACACGTGCTATGCCCTGGAGTAATAAGTAATAAAAAGCAGTCAACAGTCTACAACATTACTGCCTTGTTTCCAATTACTCCTTATATAAAATGGAACAAATAGGCACGAGACACACAATTTATGGTGTAAATATACAAAACACATCAATGTGAGTCTCTATGTAGAATATGATAAGATGTGCATTTTTTATTGTGTTTCGGTTAATTAGGAATTGTTCACATATCAAAAGACAAAAGAAGCAAAATACATAAGTATTACACACAATATATAGCATACAATTATACGTATGAATACAATATAATATACAATTTAAAATACCTATACACAATTCTTACAAAACACACATATAAAAACCAGCTGAAGTCAATACTTCAAAGGAAGCCAAGAGGAACTCCTTTAAAACATCTTTTCATTATTAAAAGAGGAATCATGGGAAATGGCGCTCATTGCATGGCGAGGGCAGTCAGACCTTGCTATAGTGTGCTCTTGATATAGTAATGTACAGTAAACTGTAAACCTTCCAGAGAGCACTAAACACTCATATTTTCGAATCCACACATCGCACCTGCTTCTCCTACCATGAAGCGCTTTGAATCAATTCCCTTTGAAGACTTGCACTGTCAATCCTTTTGGTCCTTCCGCAAAAGTCTCAAAACATGGCTGTTCACGCATGATCCTTGAATCTCGGGCCGCCACCATGCTCCAAATCATCTTTGTTTCGTAAATGATAGCACTCGCGGTCTGGGTCACGCTTCCAGTAACCAGCAACCCGACGCAAAGACTATCAACCTTCAGGGATCAAGTCCTAAAAATTAAAGTGGGGGACTCATCAACAAACGCAATGGGGTGTGATGTCACCAGAAATTAGCATATATCATTATATTGGCTCTGCATAACCACCCAAATTGCACAGAAGGAATGGCATTTGCCTTTCATAAAATCAACACACACACAAAACCAAGAGCGGGTAATTTCTTATAATACTGTTTTTGAAAACTTTAATAGGTGTGCATGTTTTAAACTCCAAGATCCAATACTACTCTTTTCCCTGGGACTTGCAGTACCGAAATGGGACATTTCACCTTCAGTTGTTCGTTATTTTTCATCAAGTTATATAGTGCAGTGGTGAAGTGTCCAACCTGACAACTGCGTTTCGATCCCCGAGCTCGGCTTTAATTCATGAAATTCAAAGAGGACATTCAATGTTTCTCATTTTAGCTATCGGGGACTGAGTCCCCCCTCTGAAAAAAGTGGGTGGACTCCGCCCCCCCCCCCCTGCGTGTACCCTCGACTTGAGCTCTGTCAACCTTAAAGTTTGTTTATCGTCTTGTCTTCTATGTAACCAGCGCCCAGATGCCCACGGGTTCGGAGCGCTCTACAAATGTCAAATAAATAAACAAATAAATAAATAAATAAAAACATGCATTCATCAGCGCACTTTTTATGATCATCGGCGACCGCTTCGGGGGATATCACAAATAGGTCTAATCAATAAACTGAAACCCTGTAATTCCCACAAACATCAATAATGCTTCTTACACTAACTTTCGCCACATATCCCCCCTCCTGGAGAGAAAAAAAGCTGTTCACTCACAGCGCAATAAAGTTGTCAAAGAAACAGGCATTTCCCTTGTAAACTGATCTGACAGTTGTGAGTTTTATGCGCCAACCAATACGTATAATTAAGAAATCAATGCATGGTATTAGATACACACAACAGAGCCATTAGGCGCATTAACCCGTATGGCGCACGCATGAGCGGCGCATATTTCAGCGCTCGTCTGTTTACCACTGTCTGGCATATGTTCGCCAAGTCTTCGCAAACGAATTGATTGCTAATGTTTCCGACTTTAAAATCGCTCCCAGCCAAGACGAAGCATCGCCATCTCGAGAGAAATTTGCCAAGGCGCCATTAAAAAAAAAAAAAATAAATAAACACTCTCGCGAAACCGGCGGCGTAGGGATCCATGTTCCCCGTTTCCCCCGCCCCCTCCTTTCGCCGGCTCATTGAAAAATCAGATCATTTATTAAAGAAAAAGACATACCTTCCTGCTCGCGAGAGGAAGGTGTAAAAATGAAGCAGGTCTCCCACCGCGCCGCCATGACGATAACTCAAGCTATATTCATCACACGCGGATGTTTAAATCACGGCTGGCTTTGCTTTGTGTTCTGGAATTTATTAGCCTGCGACTAAAATGTTTTATTCATTAGGGCATGTAAATAATGCAGGGCTGTTTCCATAGTAATTTAACCCTTCTCTCTGGGAAGTGTGATGTTTTTTTAAAAAATCTCCTGTGTTTGTTTAATTGCTCACCGTGTATTTACCTTCTTGGGGACCAGGGAGAGGTGCTATTTTCACTTCCCAGATGAGGTCTTTGGGGACCAGAGTGAGATCCGATCTCTTTGTCTTCTCTGTATTAATTCATGAGAGCAGACCCAGATTAAAGGGAAGGGCCATTTCTGCTAGCTCAGCTCTCTACATCAAAAGCAGGATTAGGATCAGACAAAGTTACCTGAATGTTTGGCCAAGTTAGCGCCTTCATTGGCCATGCCACTTTCAAGGAGGTTGGTGAATAATCCAAAACCAAACAAAGAACTTCCTAACTCAATGGCCTTACACGCCATCCTACTTGCCTGCAATGGTGCAGCTCTTGACAGCCTAAATAATAAAGGAAACTATTGGCATTAATTGGTTCCGGAGAAAAGGTGCAGAGGTGCAGGCGGGCAAGGAAAGTGGCCAGTGCCCACAGGTGCATTCGACCAACAGAGAAGAAAGTAAAGATCGGAGAGACATACTGCCTCATCACGAATTTGGTGGTAACCCTAAAATGCGGTAGTAACGTTATTACTGCTGCATTTACGGGTTCGCAAAATTACAGCTGTGGCAGGATTTACCCCCAGATCTGAGCCGATTTTCGGTAGTAGCGCCGAAAGTTCCCCATTGGGCTCAACGGGGAACAGGGAATTCCCGAATGGGACCAATGGGGAATTACAGTTCCGCCAAACCTGTGATCCGGCGCTAATAGCACCGGGGGGTTGGCGGTGAAGCTAATAGCCCTGGCGATAATACCTCCAGGGGTACCGCCCAACTTGTGATGAGACCAATACTTTTATTTTGTATCATTGCCTATAGGACTCCTAATAGAGAATAGATAATAGATTCTTAAGGGGTTTATCACAGGAGGGCTTGGACATCCCTAGGTGAACAAAAGGACATTCCTAATTATTAATATAGGCTATTTGAGGCTCATGGACCCAGTAGAAGTTGCGGCTGAACTAGTGAAAGGTTCTTTCATCAATATAGAACAGGTTCTGGGAGCCATCACACCAAGCTGTGGGGCATTGGCAGCGAGTAATGAGGTTTAGTAATCGTCTGCGGCCCCAAAGAAAAGCAGCCCAAAGGTTGAGCTCTGAGGTTGACAAAATATTGCCTGACAATGGCATATCTCTTAGATGCAGCTAGTGGCAGGGGAATGAAACACGGGAACCAAAAGGTAGTTGGGGCAAAACAGGAAGAATTGAGAGGAAGGGGATGCAATGTCCTAAAAGCCAAAGCCGAGACTGTGATGGACACCTTTTCTGAAGGCTTGTTGGACACGCTATCACTTCTAGTCCAGACGAGGCGCAAGATTCTCATGGTTTAAGAGTTTATAAAGGCCTCAGTGGCCCTGTTGGAGACTTGGAGGCGCATCAGTTTCATCTGTTGCACGGGGTTGATGGCTGGTTTTCGATCCAGACCCTAAACTATTTGCGAGAAAGTAATTTTGTGTTTGGGGTCACACTGAAGGTATGTGGCCAGACCTATCTAACGATTCAAATGCTGTATTGTCCACCAAAGCCCATGCTGGTTCTTGGAGGAGTGCAAGTATCATCCATCTCTTTAAAAAAGGGGACAATCAACTATACAATATGGGCATGTCCAAAATTCTAGCGTTTCTAGTTCGGGGTCCTGTGCAGAGTGTCTGCAGCAATTTCTCAACCAATTCAAAATGATCAGAAATTGATGTTATGTAACGGATTTAAAGACACGGCACATTCCAGACCAGGACACTTTCCATTGGAGAGGGATGAGGCACACAATAAAAATGCTTTTAATTTATTGATTTTGGATTCTGCTTTGAGAAGGCACCCAACCCGTCTCACCCCACACCCCCTTGACAAACACCCTGTGTCACAATGGGCCATGAACCAGGCCGGTGTGTAATAATACAACATTTATTTATTTTTAAATTCAAATTCACAATCAAACAAATCAAAGGTAGGGCAGCAAACACCAGTGTGGGGATAATATACAGCAAAATGTCATGATACACCTAATATAATTTTCGGACATTTGAAACATAAGTTCAATGGATGTGGAAGCAAAGTCATTATTTGGACATACTTCTATACGGTTCAACTGTTAGGCACTCCCCCTGCAACAATCCCCCAAACACCTGCTGGCTACGTTTTGTGTGGGAGGAATTGAGTGGCAAGGAGTCACAAATAAGAGGGATAAATCGGATTGGAAATTCACTCTACCACCCCAGAATGGGAGGCGAAAACGACATGAAAAATCCTTGAAAAATGAGAAAAATGGCTCTCAGAAATCAGTGGTTAATTATAGGTCAGTTTACATGTGCGTTAGAATGCATACGACAGGAATTTGTGTGGCTGTACTAAAAGGCAAGAAAGCTTACAAGCTATAATGCAGGGAACCAGACAACATGAATACAGGCAAGAAAATCGACTTTGGGACGGAAAGCAATGCAGCAAAAATCACACGTGGCAAAATTGCAATTTCTTCTTTTTTCACGAATTTAAACAAGCAAACAGCTAAGGAAATGAGCTAAACAGTCAAATCAAAAATCGCTTTTTCTGATGGGGTACCAAGGCACATAACAGGTAAGATACTGTTTGCTTGTTTGTTTATTTATAATGCGCTCCGAACCAAGGGGTAACCGGGCACTGTTTACAAGGATATGTAGTTTCTTGGTCACACAGGTGGCTGTAAAATAGTGAGAATTACAAAAATATCAGATTTACACAAAAGGGAAACTATAGTAATACACAAAAATGAACAGTTCAGAATTACCAAGAGTCTAACAAAGTGAGAGTTACAAAAATATTAAATTTACTCAAAAGGAATCTGCAATAATATACAGTTCAGAATTGCTAAGAATCTACATAGTCAAGCGGTATTTTCAAAAATGCAAATTGTAGGTACAAGGTGTAGGAATGCAGTGAAGGAACCTGGGAGAGGGTGCCTACTCCTATGAGTCTTTGGAGATGAGCCAAAGTTTGGTTTCTTTCCTGAATTTATAGAAATACTGGTCAGCTCTTAAGGAGGTAGGTAGTGAATTCCACAGTTGAGCAGCCATTACAAGGAAGCTGCTGCCCCCTGCTTTTTTTAAATTTGTACCTGGGCACTGTTAGACAGCCAGAGTTTGTAGATCTGGTTTCCTGGGTGGCGTTGTTTTTGGAAAATCTTTCGATAAGGTAGGGAGGGGCTGAGTTATTGAGGCATTTGTAGGTTAGGTAAGCTGTCTTTAGTTGTATTCTCTCATTGGATCCCATGGATCCTGTTGGATCTCATTGGATTTCACAAAGGTGAAAGGATGACTTTTTATGGGATGACAGTATGGGATTCTTTGTAAGAAGGGTAAATAGGATTTTTTAATGAAACAATTTCACAGGCAAACTCGGTTTTGTTAACAGAAATGATTTGTTCTACTGAGGCTGTATTTTAGTGACTAGATCATTAAAGAAAGACACTGCATGCAAGGAGTTTAATTTGCAATTTTAACTAATTTGTGCCACATTCCTCTTGATATGGGAATTAATTACTTCATCTAAAATTGGTGCTAAGGAATTACAAAGATTGCTGAACTGATTTGAAAACAGTTGGACTAACATATGGAGAATAACATGAATTCTTCTAAGGACAGGATAAAACAAGAAGATGCTGACAATTTAGGAAATTACTAGGGTTTCAGATAGGGTTTTTACAGGATTGGGACAGGATGCAAGATAACAAAGCAGTGTATGCAGATTTTTGATGCTGGGGAGGGTGATACTTACAGAATGCACTCAAGTGGGTTATTTGGACAGCTTAGCCGGGTCTCTGGACAGTGAGGCCAGAGTCTGGTCACTGGGCAGCGGCTGGGCTCCCCTTTATGGGAACAGCTGGGCAAAAGGGGTCTGGATTCTCCCAAAGAGATTCAGCGGCCTCTCTTCTTTTCTCTCTGGATAATTGGTTCTGCCTGGACCTATATGGGTGGTTGTGCCTGGATCTAGATCAGAATAGGTGGTTCTGGATCAGTGGTTCTACCTGGATATGGATTAGCTACCTCTGGGTCTGGTGCTTGAGTCTTGGAGTCTTGCAGGGGAATTGTGAATGTCTGGATTGTTGAATGTCAGGATTCTTGAGTGTGTTGAATCTCCCTATGCCTCCTTCTTATATAGGCAGGATGCAATCAGAGGATGTTTACAATGTGTGGGGAAGTAATCTGAACATACCCCTTGGAGGGTCCCCCCCTTCTTGAAGACAGTCACTAGAACCAGTTTGTGGGGAGGATCCCACTGTGATCATTATGTTTTCTGGATAACAATTCTCGGGTTGGGGGATGGGAGATTCTGAATCAGTTCCCACACCTACCCAGTCTGAGTTCTGGTCTCTTGGGACCCATTTTTCTTTGGGATGAATTCCCCTGTCCCTGAACTAGAAGACTTTCTTCCCAGAATCCTCCAATGATTGTTCCCCTTCAAACTAGACGACACTGATTTGCTCCATAAAATTGCCCATTTTGGTTTCTTTGTTTCTCTTACCACCCTCTGTTCCCTAGGTTTCAGATTTTCAGGGGAAAGAGATTTTAGTTCTGGTTCCGGGGTGTATAGGGGCTTTTCACGGGTGAGGAAGGAAGCTTCTTCTAGGGCTTTGCACCCCCCTTCCTCCCGTGTCTCCTCCTCTGGAAACGGTGGGTAGTTGTGGTTCTCTCCCTGTAATTGTTCCGGGGTGCCAGACCCTTGGTTTGAGGGGTTCTGAGCCAAAATGTACTGCTGAGCCCTCAACATGCGACTCAGATCTTGAGTTAGGTTCTGGACCTGGCGCTCCAGTTGGACACCCGCACCAGCTAATAAGGGGGTCTTTGATCAAACCTAGGTTGTTCTTGGGAAGGGTAACTATGCCTTCTCTCTGAGTACCCCGGGTATTGGAGATTCCCTTGGTAACCCTCCATCCTTAGCCCTCCCCTCACCCAGATTGGGTGGTCTGGACTCCTGAAAGCGGGGAGAGAAAAGAAGGTTGCCCTGCAGGTTGGGGTTTGGAAGGTACCAGGGGTTGAAACTTAACCCAGGATTTGGAGGATTACTGCCCTCTTGAAGGAAGTTAAGAAGGAGGTTTCCTAGGCTGTACTCACCTGATTGGATCTCCCCCTGAGACCGGGGTAGTCCAAATGTACCCCAAGATAGGACTATTGCCCTTATACCTGGGACTGATGTAATAAGAAGAGTTAGAGGTCACATAGGCGGGGTTTCCTACCTGACTATCACCTGCTGCATATTTTATCAGAAGGTCTTCTTTGCCTCTGATTTGGCTGGTTTTGGGAAGGTGTATTGTTAGGCCCCCCCATTTCGAGGTCCAAACACCCCTCCGCCACCTTAGCAGCTGCAGGGGTGTTGGTTGGTTTGTGGTTTTTGGTTTGGTTTTCGCTTTTTACAGGTTTTTGGACCTCGTAGATCCAGGTAGCCTGCTCTATTAACCAGTCCAGGGTCCTGTTCTCATGAAAATCTCTTACCAGCTGTGTCATAATATATTTTGGGAGTGCATGAAAATAGGTGGTTATGAATTCCCTACTATTTGTTCACACCCGCCTAGTGGTTTGCGCAAATGCCCATTTTAGCTCCTGCACAAATTCTCTTGGGGCCTGAGTCTCTCCACACTGCAGATTGTAGGCTGCTTTGCGGGCCTCCTGGGCATTTTGGTGTGTGCAAAAGTGCTTCAAGATGGCTGCCTTACAGGTGGACCACCTTGAATGGTTCTGGTCTTCCAGCCCAGCAAAGAAGCTGGAGTACTCTGGAGAGAACATCCATTTGGCATTTTCTATGCAAATCTGGCTATTCTTAATGTCAAAAGAGTTCATCATCTGTTAATGTAGTTCACGATGCTCCCAGACAGAATATTTGGCATTTTTGTGATATAGGGTCATGACATTTCTAATGGCTTTAATCTGTTTGATGGGGTCTTTCACCAGAGCTCTCTTTTGTTTATTAGCCTTCTTTTGCCACTTCACCTGAGTCCGATCACTGCCAGACTCAGAGCTGCTGCTACTAGAGGTCCCCTACTTATCTTCTAGGCGCTCCCGGATTCTTTGAGCTTGTGAGTTGCTCTCATAATGGTGGGGCCTAGTTCCTTCTCCCCTGTTGTAGTTTGGGCTCTCTGGGTCACTCCCCTTGGACTCCCTCTTTCGCACAGGAGAGTGGTCTTCTGACTCCTTCCTGCTTAAAGGGTTGGTGGAGAATCCCTTCCAATGCCCTGATTGGGTGGAGGTTTTTAGAATACTCTTTTGGGGCCTCAATTCATGCTCTTATTTCTCTGCAAAGTGAACCAAATGGTCCCTTTGTAGGTGATGTTTCTTCAAGTCTAGTTCCCTGAGTTTCTCCTCATATGAATCTTCCTGATCAGATATATTGGCCATAATGTTTTCGAATCTGTACATGGACGCCCGTCCATCAATCTCTGATGGGCGGTGGCCTACCTGTTCAGTCATGCTGGATCTACAAGAGTCTGGCTGCCTCATGATTCCCGGTTCTTGTGAACCGGTAGAAATGAAGTCAGCAGTGCCTTGCACCTACTAATTTTTAAATGGGTTTGTGGCCCTTGGTTCAGAGGTAACCACACTGTGATCAGAAGTGGCCCTGTACCTCTCTACTTGTTCGGGGTCCCTCAAGTTTTGATTCAGCCTAGCATACCCTTTTTCTATCAGCTCAAGATTCCCCCTTTCAGTCCCTATTTCCTGACGGTAGGCTAAGGCCTGAGCCTTTTGCTCTGCTATCGGGGCATGACTCACCTCTATTACCTTCTCTTGAGCTGCCATCCGGCTCTGGAGTCCCCTGTTCTCATCAAAAAAGGGCCTCCTTGCCTTTTTGTGCTGCCTGGATGGCCTGGAAACACTGAGACCATTTTTGTTGCAGGAGATGCATCTCCTGGCTTTGTTTTCTTTTCCTGGTTGTTCTCTTCTAGATCACCTTCTACTTGTCTTGTGTGCCCCATTAAGTTTTCACATTCAGTTTTTAAGTCAGCCAGTTCCAGAAGGTCTGACTCTCTTGTCTGTAGACCTGTCTTTAATCTGCACACTTCTTGGTATAGGGAATCTTTTTTCCTGATACGGGGTGCCAACCTGTTCAGTCAGGTCGTCCCTCTGTTGCTTTATGGTGCCTAGTTTCTGACGCTTCTGATCAAATTCTGTTTGGAAATGGAGCTCCTTAATAATTAGTTTATTACTTTCCTCTTCCAATTTCTCAACCTGTTTCTCTGAACAGGCTCTGTTATATTTTAGTTTTTGATTCAATTTCTGTTGACTCTCCTGACACCCCACTTTTAATGCATCTAATTGGGCCTCTTGCACTGAAATATTATGTTGTTGTACAGGCAAGTCCTCTTTTAACAGTTTGATATAGTTTTCAAATTCTACGTCAGAATTTTGGCCTTTTTGCAATTTTTCTTCTACTAGTTTTAATTCCGTCTGGATTTGGTTTAAGAGCTCAGGCTGGTTTTGGGCAAAGGTTCTATTTTCTTTATATTTCTCCTCCATATCCCCCATGTGGAGGTATATGTAGGCAGTGAGTTGGACCATTTTAAGCTGTTACTCTTTAATTTTCAAAATCATATATAACTCAGTCTTGGCTTGATGGAACAGGCCACTGTCCTGCCACATATCCATGCTCATGGAGGTGATCTGTTGCATCATGTTGGCTAGCCGGATTTCCTGATCCTGCTCTGCCCATTCCCCTCTAATGAATAGTTTGGACAGAAGGTGCTGCCTAGCCATGTTTCTCTCCACTCTGGTCATTATGAAAAGTGTTCTTCCTTCATTAAATTATTTATGTAAGGATACATCTGTATTCTGCTTTTGACTTGTTCAGGGTTAATTTTACTTTATTTTTACACCCAGGCCTGATGCATAGGGTCTAAGTTTTGAGATGGAACTTTTACAGTGTAACACAGTTTTCTAACCACAAAAAGTATCACTACTTTTTCTGGGTTAGCCTGCTGTGTTAAGCTGTCATGAGCGGAAACACTTATCTCAGTCCCAGCAATGAGCCACCACTGTGTAACGGATTTAAAGACACAGCACACTCCAGACCAGGACTCTTTCCACTGGTGAGGGATGCAGCACACAATAAAAATGCTTTTAATTTATTGATTTTGGATTCTGCTTTGAGAAGGCATCCAACCCATCTCAAAGCCCCCCTGACAAACACCCTGTGTCACAATGGGCCATGAATCAGGCTAGTCTGTAATAATACAATGTTTACTTATTTTTAAATTCAAATTCAAAATAAAACAAATCAAAGGGAGGGCAGCAATCCCCAGTGTGGTGATAGTATACAGCAAAATGTTATGGTACACTTAATATAACTTTCTGACATTTGATACATCAGTTTAATGGATGTGGAATCAAATTCACTGTTTGGACATACTTCTAGAAGGCACAACTGTTAGTCACTCCCCCTGCAACAATCCACTAAACAGCTGATGGCTAAGTTTTGTGTGAGTGGAAAGGAGTGGCAAGGAGTCACAGAGTCACACATAAGAGGGAAAAATCAGATTAGATATTCGACCTACCGACCCAGAATGGGAGGCCAAAAAAACATGAAAAAACCTCGGAAATCACTGGATAATTAGAGGTCAGTTTACGTGTGGGGTAGAATGTATAGGACAGGAATTCATGTGGCTGTACTAAAAGGCAAGAAAGCATATAAGCTACAAGGGAGGGAACTACACAACATGAATATAGGTAAGAACATCGACTTTGGGAAGGAAAGCAATGCAGCAAAATTCCCACATGGCAAAATTGCAATTTCTTCTTTTTTCACAGATTTAAACAAGCAAACAGCTAAGTAAATGAGCTAAATAGTTAAATTGAAAATCGTTTTTTCTGATGGGGTACCAAGGCACATAACAAGAAAGATACTAAGGTGAAAGGATGACTTGTTATGGAATGGCAGTATGGGATTATTTTTAGGAAAAGTAAATCAGATTTTATAATGAAAACAATTTCATGGCAAACTCGGTTTTGTTAACAGAAATGATTTTTTCTACTGAGGCTGTATTTTAATGAGTAGATCATAAAAGAAAGACACTGCACGCAAGGAGGTTAAATCAATTCGCGCTGCATTCCTCTTTATATGGTAATTAATTACTTTATCTAAAATGAATCTAATGAATTACACAGATTGCTGAAATGATTTGAAATGATTTGAAAAGAGTTCCACTAACATATAGAGACTAACACAGATTATTCTAAGGAAAGGATAAAACAGAAGATGCTGACAATTTGGGAAATTACTAGGGTTTCTTATCAGGTTTTTCTAGGATTGGGACAGGATGCAAGATAACAAAGTGGTGTATGCAGCTTTTTGTTGCTGGGGACGGTGATACTTACAAAATGCACATAATTATAAAAATCAGATCCCATATTTCACAAAGAATATGCTGGTTCAAACGCCCATTATGTACGATGCTGCTTCGCCCTTTTGGCACTCTTTTGCAATTTCTCATGGAAAAATGTATCTCAAATTCTACAAATAGTTACACAAAAGCCTAATAAAGACAGGCATATTTTCATCAAGTTTCATATCTGTGCCATTTACGGTTTTCCCAGAAATGCCTTTTTACTGCTGTTCACGTCCACCATGTCAGGAAGACCCACATGGTCTTATTTTACTTGTGCAAAAATTACATGCAAACTCTCATAATTTCCCATTACTGCTTCTTTAGATAACTGAAATAAATGTCTTAATGTAAAAAGTCTTTTTAATAAAATGGGCTGGATGTATCCCCAAATGTGGCCAGTCTTTCCAACCCCCCAGCCAAATGTCATCCCCTGATCAGCTTGCACAGGGGTTGCCATGACTCCCGGTTTGAAGTCCTCCAGTTTGAATGGGAGAGAACTCACACTTCTATGTGAATTGCTTATTCCCCTGGGCCCATTGTCCCTTGCTGGGGTAATGCCAGCCAGTCTGTCGAGGTTGCACATTTCCACACCTTGGCCCTTTCACATTTGTAAAGGGGCTTCCTTTCCCATGAGGCTGGATCTCTTTGAAGTGCCTGCCTTGCCAAACTGGTGCTGGAGTCTTCAAACATTTTCTTGTTCCTTGTCTCCCTTTCTTCCCCAGAACCCAAGTCCTTTTGTAAATAAATATAATATGCATTTAAACAAACCAAGCCCCACACATATAATACTTTTTATGTGTAAATGTTGGGGTGATTTCACATTTAGCTTTCAAAGGAGCATTTTTCTTGCTTTTTCAAGCAGAGATTTCACATGTGTGGTTATTTCAGTTCATTTTGAGATTCCCAATGCAGTTTCTGTAACACACATTTTCTTTGGCATTAACTTTCTGAAAGCTTTTCATAGCTCTAGTCAGTTTCTATACACAGGGCTATGCTTGACAAATGCGTTCTTTGAAACTGACACATAGCAAGTGAGAGAGAGCTTCTTTTGAAGTACTGTGCATGAGTTAACTTGTTTCCAAAAGTACATTGAAGCCGTGTTTCAGTAGAAATCTGAATTGTTGGCATTTCAAGAGGTTTCCCAGCTCATCAGCTGCTCTGTGAAGGCTTTTGCCTCACCTCTTGCTACTCAGCAGAAACAAAACATGCCAGGAGGGGTTTCCTTTAAGAGCACAATCTTTGTGGAAAATGAATCAAGAGCAAATTTCAAAGCCGTCTTGGGAGTCATGTGCACGGTTTTAGTATTCAACATGACAGAACAGAAAAAGTTGATGCTGTTCTGAGCAGAGGTCATTTTCTGCTGGATTTAGATGAAAGACACAAATGCAGCCTATCTTTGTTGTGGCAGTGTTGAAAGCTTGCCAGGGAAAGAAAGCACAGCCACTTTTGGGTGGGATGTGGGTTTTTTTGTAGGGGGGTTTCTGTTGGGGCTGGCAAAGTGTACCCCACTGTTACTAGGAGTTTGTGGTGAGAGGACACATTTACGCTATGAAAAGCTATTCATCTCCAATCCGCTGAGAGTGGCAAATCGGAATATTTCCATCTTATTGGGGAGATTGCGAGGTGTCCATGTTGTCTAAGTGGATGCTAGACATGGATCATTGCATGGCAATGGAAGAGTGAACATTCAGGTCCAGGGTGTGCCCTTAATAATTTGGTATGATCTGGGGCAAGTGGGGTTCTAATGAGTGACTGGAAAAATGGTGTTGAAATTATGACATTCTCCCAAAAAGGATTTGTGATTCTTTTCTGGGCAGGCGACGGGGGAGCAAATTATTTGATGATCCTGATTGTAATAATGTATGCAGTGCAGGCCATGTACCCAGGAGAATGTGGTATCTGCAAGCCCCGTCATGCTAACACTCACTCTCACTCCTCGATGCATACTGTAAGGTGAGTATCCAGTGATTATATCTAGTTAAAAATAAAGAATGAATTTATAACTAATAAAAAACAAACAAAAAATACAGAATTAAAAACAATTTATATATATATATATATATATATGTGAGGGTGGGGTAAAGGGTTAAATCTATTGGGGAAGCGTTGGGGTGGAGTTTTAAACATGGGGAAACAGGCAACTTGGGGAGGAAACCCACCCAAATAAAATCAGTATTTTTTCATAATTTTTGGGTTTGTTAAAATCACATAGATCCCCTAAGGTGTACTCTACCATGCTCCTGGGTTACCTCCATGAGTTGGATAACACAACAACGTGCCCAGAGAAGCAGAGCATCGACTATGACAAAGCCTCCTCAGAGACAGATATGCAAACTCCAGAAAGGAGTTGTTTTAGTGTCTTGATCAATCTGAGTTATTTGTTCAATTCCAGTGTCTGGCATTCCCCTAGGGATATGAGTTTCGATCATGCATCACGCAAGGCAGTTCAGGGACCTTAGTCTCCTAATATCATCATTTCTGATTGGAGGTGCAAGATATAGGTGGTGGAAGGCTATTGATGCTACTGTTTCAAGTAAACGGGATTCCGCGTGCAAGGATCGAAAGGGCTATGAAATCACTGTAGAGCAAACTTGAAAGATTTTGCTAAAACAAGGAGTTAGCAATAAACCTAGCAAAATCAAACTTTGTGGTCATGGGCAGAGCTCCAAGATGAAAGAAATAATGAGTTACTGGGGTAAATATCACAGCTAGTGAATGAGTATGACTAGCTGGCAGTGGTAGAAATGGGTTTGGGGTTGGAAGCCCGTGACGGAAATGATTGAGGAAGAAAAGATCAAAAGTTATTTTTCTGAAAATGTTCTATCTTTTCTTCCCTGAAACATTGCAGCCACGGGCTTCCAGCCCCACCTACACCCACACCCCTTACTTACCTTATAGTGGCACAATTTGCTGTGTGCCGCCGACTCGCTGTGTCCCTGTAACGCCTGTACCCTCTCACTTCCGTTATCAGGAACCGGCACTGCAGGGTGCTTTCCTTTTTTTTTTACTTCGTATGGGATCGGCTGCAGATGTCACCCCCACAATCCCCATTCACTGTATAATGAACAAGGTTGTGGGGGTCATCCCCGCAGCCTGTACAACCAAATGGGGGATTTGGTTGAACTTTTTTGGGCATTCAGAATTTTCAAACAGACAAAATTCAGCCAAATCTCCCATTCATGCTTTTTTATTCGGGTTTATTGGACGTTTCTGTACAAGTGTACCAAAAAAAGTGGTGGAACCTTGACCCGGGCAGGGAGCAACGTGCAACACATTTTTCATGGATTGCATCTGTGCTGCTTGACAGCCAATTGAGATGAAACAGATTTCAGTTTAGCTGTAATTGCTTTTGAGTTTAAAGTGGAGAAGTGTGCTTTAACTTCACAAAAATGTTTGCAAAAAGTAGTGGAACTGTTAACACTAAAACAATAAAAGTAGTGCAACTCTGCTCCTGACTGTTCCCGCTCACTTTGATTACTGCTAGCTGTATATTTGCTTTTCAGTTCCCAATTAAAGGAATAGTGCGCTCAAAGATATAATTGTCCTGAAGGTCCAGGCATGTGTTTTTAATTATACGTTGATCGATCGTACAAACATTTCCTTTGCACCTTACTGTAGTTTTTGTCTTTTTTACACATGCAAATTCAGGCAGCAGGGCGTGGCCTTCTTGTGCTAATCTTATCTGTTGCTGCATCGCCCTAAGGTGAACTGCCCTGGTGGTACTAAATCATATCCCCCGCCCCTGAGGCTGACATCACTAGATGCGTACCGCCCATTTCACAACGTCAATGCACGTCTCGTTTCAACATTGTCTGCACTTCAGCTAATGATGTGTCTCCATGGAAATGGCAGGACGCCTCTTTCCTCAATAAGTATAAACAGACCGCTTCTCATCAAACAACATCAGATTTGCTTTTCCAATCGTTTCACAGTCTTTTTTTGAGTATTCTGTGTCTCGTTTCTGTGCTCTGGTCAGCTAGCTTTGTTGCTTGTAGCCGTGCGAACAGATACTAGTACCATTACTATCCATTTTTATTTTGCCCCATAATGGCAACAATACAGCCCTACCAGTACGAGCCAGAGTATTCCGAGGCGGAATTACTCGAAAGAGAAAGATGCAGAAACGATGGGGCTTTGGACGACAGTTGGGAGGATGATTCAACAGATCAAGAGCCTGAGCCTAGTCGCATGGATGACGTTTCCACCTGGTGTACCTGCAATCGGTGCACTCGAATGTGAACCGAGGAGGAGAACTGCTGCTGCCGAGAACACTCTGGATGCTTGTTCTACATATCGGAAGGCAAGACACGGCTGCAATGCGTTACCCAGCTGCATGACTTCAGGGCAGCCTGCCTCACACAGTCCGTGTTGAGGATTATGATGGAGCATATGCACGAACTTCGTGCAACAGTTCGCCCTCGCAATCCAAGTAACGAGTACGTGTACTCTAGTTGTGATGTCACTTGGGCCACTACCATTTCATGGTTGTCTCCTATATTGTCGTAACTTTGATCTATCACTGCCAAACAAATGTAGTCTTGCAATTCTATACATCACTCGTAATTTGGGGAAATCATAGCGGGCTTCTTATGTTTATTTCATGTACAACCATGAAGCAATATTTATTTGTGTCCCAAATTTAATAGAATCCATAGCCATTCAATATTGTAATGTGTCTAAGTAACATTTTTACTGGCAAGCATGCCATTGGATACAAGATTGCATTTTCAACTAAGGTCTAATACACTTATCTTGTTCATTTAAAAACAGTTTGTATCTTTTGCTTCCACAGGTGTACAGGCTGGTGGCCTATCGTTCATTTACATGGTGGCCTCATGGGAGGCTTGGACACCGCGTTTGACGAGTAATACCCGCCTGTATTGTTGGTGCCATTAGAGACACATTCCCCAGTGGCAGCGGTCAGTGGTCAGTGCAGGGGATTTTCCCATACTGTGCTGCAACCCAAAGTTTATAATGTGTAGTACATTTGTGCCATCAGAATCAGCAACAAAATAAAATACAACTGAACTTTTATGAATGGTTGTTTCAATTTTACAGTGAATCAAGTGTCTCCATTTAGCAGTGTTCCGGCCCTTTCCTGCATGCCTCTTGGTCGTCTATCCCCCCCCACCCTATCAATGACTGTTAGCACCTGTGGCCATGCCCTCCCAAGGTGGCTGGTAGGGTGGGAACGGCCAAGGTGCCAAACACCATGTACACTTCAAAGGTATCTTATGCGCAGGGGCCAATTTACGCATGGCCTAGCCAGAACCTGTGTTTCCATGCAGGCTCCCCTGAAGGAGGCCGCACCCCTGCTATCCACATAAGTGTTCCTCCATTCAGCAGTGTTCCGGCCCTTTCCTGCATGCCTCATGCCCCTCCATCCACCCCTCCAGAATCAATGACTGTTAGCACCTGTGGCCCTGCCCTCCCAAGGGGGGCTAGCAGGGGTGAAAACGGCCAAGGTGCCAAACACCATGTACACTTCAAAGGTATTTTACTCGCAGGGTCCATTGTTCACATGCCCTCCTCAGACCCAGTGTCTCCAAGCAGCCTCCCCTGAAGCAGGCCACGCCACTGCAATCCACATAAGTGTGTCTCTCCCGTCAGTGCTGTTTCGTGCCTTGTCTGCACGCCTCTTGGCCGTCCGTCCCCCCTACCCTATTAATGACTGTTAGCACCTGTGGCCGTGCCCTCCCTAGGTGGCTGGCATGGTGGGAACGGCCAAGGTGCCAAACACCATGTACACTTCAATGGTATCTTATGCGCAGGGGCCATTGTACCCATAGCCCAGCCAGACCCTGTGTCTCCATGCAGGCTCCACTAAAGCAGGCAGCGCCCCTGCTATCCACATAAGTGTGTCTCCATTCAGCAGTGTTCCGGCCCTTTCCTGCATGCCTCATACCCCTCCATCCACCCCTCCAGAATCAATGATTGTTAGCACCTGTGGCCGTGCCCCCCCAAGGGGGGCTGACAGGGGTGGGAACGGCCAAGGTGCCAAACACCATGTACACTTCAAAGGTATCTCACGCGCAGGGGCTATTGTTCACATGCCTTCCTCAGACCCAGTGTCTCGAGGCAGGCTCCCCTGAAGCAGGCCGCGCCACTGCAATCCACATAGTGTGTCTCTCCCTTCAGCGCTGTCTGGGCCTTGTCTGCACGCCTCTTGGCCGTCTGTCCCCCCTATCCTATCAATGACTGTTAGCACCTGTGGCCGTGCCCTCCCAAGGTGGCTGGCAGGGTGGGAACGGCCAAGGTGCCAAACACCATGTACACTTAAAAGGTATCTTACGCACAGTGGACATTGTAACACATGGCCTAGCCAAACCCTGTGTCTCCATGCAGGCTCCCTTGAAGCAGGCCACGCCCCTGCTATCCACATAAGACCATGCCATATACACGTCACTCATTCACATACACACCCACTTTTCTAATTCTTTATAAACCACTTGATATTTATCATGAGAACATCTGTGAGCACTGCAAGTCAACTCGTGAATGTGCTACCGGAGAACATCTGTGACCACTGAAAGTCAGCTCGTCATCATGCTACCTGTGACCATCTCCCTGTTCTCTTGCAACTAACTACCCTGCTTGCTGAATCTAACTGTTGGTCAAGGTAAGGGCAGGTCACCTTATCATATCTTCTTGATCTCTAAATTTCTATCTATTTCGAACTAATGTACCCAGTAGTGTAATTTCATTCATCTCATTGTCATTACCATAGACTTCAGTTTAATTTGTACTGTTCTCGAAATATAGCAATTGTCATCAGTGTCAATTGGGATAGAGTTGTATCCTTCGCGGACCGTGTCTATAGGCATGTTTCCTTTTGATGCATGATAGTAAATTCAAGGGATGAGTAACATGTTACGATTTGTGTCACATCAATGAATTGTGTATGAAAGCTATACTATATATAGCCGGCTACGCGACACAGGTTTTGCTTTGGTGACCAAAACATAGATCGCATAGAAAAATGTATGATATAATTCCATCTTTCTCATGCTTTTATGCAAAATATTTTTTTAATACAGAATTTCCAACAATGTCTGCATGTACGGTTTACGGTTGCCGTTCTAAGACCCATAACAAACCTAAAGGCACTATAATGCATGTATTCCCAAGGAATATAGATCTAATAAGAGAATGGATCCGTTTTTGCGGATTTGCACCGGAAGAGCTTGAAAGTAGAGCCCATGATGTCTTGGTGGGCTTGATGGGTGATCGATTCTGCATCTGCAGCCTGCACTTTGCAATGAATAAGTACGACCAATCGCAGTACCCAAAGAAGCATCGACTCGTAAATTGCTTCCAAACGCAATTCCGACTCTATTCATGCACACGCTGCCTCAGGTGAGTCACGGTTCATGATTTAGCTGTAGGCCTTGGGGTACTGAACAGGTAACTACAAGGACGGATTGGTGTTTTAGGTGTAAATGTCCCTTATAATACTTTTCATATTTACAAGATTGTATTGCTTTATTTTGCAATAAATCTGTCCTTGGTTTTAGGAGCATCATATTAAACTATTTATGGGCACAGATAACTATGCTATAGTGCCCTTGGAAATAAGCATAATCTTTTTGTAATTGCTTGCTTTACATGTCAATTTTTTAGGTTAGCATTTCTAAATCAAATCTAATTTTCCCTTTACAACTCCATGACAATGCACTGAATATCAAAGAGCAAGATTCTGCATTCATGCTTTTCCCAGAGTCAACAATAACTTCAAGCGCGTATCAGGTAGTTTTATCTCTCTATTCATTTCCAGAAATGTTTTATGCATGGAATTAGAGATAATATGATAAAGTTTACGTATCATGTTGTTTGTTTATGTAATGTTTCATTTATGGGTTTCTATTGATATGTACCATTGTCTGCATCCCATTGTGTGTGTTCAATTTCACTTTTATCATCCATACTAAAACAAGTACTGTGTTACAGGGAGATACTGGTACTTCAACTACAATTACATCATCCTTTCAAGCTGATACAGAGCCTGAGGTATGTGTACTGACAGTTCCCTTGAATGAAAATATATCATACATCTGATACTATTAGACAGTGACATTATTATAAACAAGCATCTTTTACAAAACGCTTGAGTGCAACATTACAATCAGTGGGTATTGCATGGTGATCTCTGATCGAGTACACTAGCCATCAATCAGGTGCAATTTGAAATGTATATTTTGACTGAATGACGTACGCAGAGAACAAGTGTATCTATGCCGGTCAAGTGGCACAGCGAGTAGAGCGCTTGCTTTGACATCCGTGCTGAGCCTGTTAATGCAGGTGCGAATCCCGGTGGGGCCAAACTCAGCCTTTCATCCTTCCGAGGTCAATAAATGAGCACCACACACTGTGGGTAATAATAAGCAGCGCTCAGATACCTGAGGGTTTGTAGCGCTATATAAATGCCTAATTATTATTATCACTATTTATTATTATGTAAACTGTGTGTGCAATGAAATAATTTGATTTCAAATACGATTTACTTTTTTTATCAATATTCTATTCTAGGCATGTATACAATATCAGGAAATAGAAGAGGAGGCACATGGATCCGAGGTGGCGGACCAACTTGCTGGTGCAGTCTTTACAGTGAAGAACATTTTTTCAAAGAAAATCAAGAAAGCAAGGGTAACTAGCAAACAAGTGTGATTCCAAAAAGGGTTTTGGGTAGGTGTCTTCATAACATGCTTTATTTTAAATCTGAAGTATTATGTACTGTATGTTGGTTTTACATTGAACATGTTTTCACAACCCATCTCCTAGAGGCACAGAAGTAAACAAACTTTGATGACACAGACAGCTACTGAAGCCAGAGATGCTGCTTGCCAAACTGATTTCACCATTGAGCAACTATTATTTGAGGCGCAGCGTGTTCAACTCAATAAGCAGACTCCAGATGCTTATGCCCAATACCAGAAAATGAATTGAATGTGATCAGAGAACCCAGCAAAGTGTTGTTGGACCATTGCTACAATGAGAGAACTCCACAAGATGAAGATGAAACTGAATGTAATGTTGATTCTTTTGAATTACTCGCAGACCACTTGACACAATCAACACCAGCAAATAAATGGCCACTCAACAAGCAATCGACATTGATGTTTTCTCTGATTCGTGTTCAAATAACACAAGCTGAATTAACAGAGACTGAAGCCTCAACACAATTAACCGAGGAACTTGCCAAAGATCTTGACTAAAGTGCGTCCTGTTCGGCCGATATGTCCACCACAGTTGAGTAACAAACAACATTCATGCAGGATGATAGTCTAATAAAGGAGCCCAAATACATTGTATTCGACGGCTGCCTGATGGGGATAATACTGATGCTGAAATGTGTCCATCCAGTGACGGGGGAAGTATGCAAGTAGCCGTTGTTGAATATGACTCGTATATCACAAGGCACTAACTTGAAAATACAAGCCACCTGTGATCTTCTCCATGCAAAATGTTCATGGTCTGCTCAACGGATGCTGAGGAAAGTGGCAGCAGCTTTACTTTTCAGTGGCTCTACTTTTAATAAGTTGTCCAGTTTCTGTCAATTTGTGGGACTCCAGTTCCTTTCTAAAACACAGTACTACAAATATCAACATGAAGATGTATTCCCTACTATTAGTGAAGCATGGAAAATTGAACAATTGTTAATTGCAAGGACATTCTCTGACAAACGGTTCAGGCTAGCTGGCGATGGACAATGTGACAGCCTCGGATTGTCAGCAAAGTACTTAACATACCACTTTCAGGACATGGAAACTAAACAAATTGTGAGTTCGGTGGTTGTGCAGGTGTCTGAATGTAAATCCTCAGTGGCCATGGAGAAACATGGTTTCATCAAATCCCTGGAAGATCTCCAATGGAGGCGAATGCAAATTGACTTCGTAGCCACAGACAAGCATGTTTCAATAGCTAAGATCATGAAAGAGCAGTTTCCAAATATTCTCCATCAATTTTATGTATGGCATGTTGTCAAATCAATCAATAAAAAAAATCTGAGCTGCTGGAAAAAAAAAGGTTCTGAAAATATATTACAGTGGTCCCAGTCTTTCAGCAACCATCTTTGGTGGAGCTCCAAAACTTGTGGCGGGTCTGTGTAAATTCTATTAGAAAAATGGTGGTCACTAATGCATCACTGTTCCAACGTTCATTCTTGGACAGAAAACCAACATTTCTACCAATGTATACATGGACCTTTGTTGCTGGAGCAGGAATGCAAGAAGAAATGGTTGATTCCATCTTCACCTCCACACAAAGCTCTTGAGAAGATCGTGTTTGATAAAACTCTATCAAGAGATCTGAAGGGACTCACAGAATTTTGTCACACAGGAGATTTGGAGGTGTTCCACAATGTGTGCCTAAAGTACAGGCCCAAGAGATTGCATTTTGGCATAGACGGGATGCAATATAGGACTTTACTAGCGGTGTTAGCACAAAACGAGAACGTGGGGCTTGAACAATTGAGGACTGCAGGAAACTTTGGGATGATTCGTTACACAATGGCCTTTACGAAATGAAGCAAAAAATGGGTGGTCAAGCCAATATCCTATCAACTGAATAAGGACTAGGGTTTTTTTTTTTTTAAATAGAAGGCAGGATCATGCCCTTCAGGCTAATTTGTAATTTACAAAGAAATCCTGCCCCTCTATAAACTCCTCTTTCCAATGAGATAAACTCTCATAACGTACCCATGAGGATTCGCAACACCACAACAATAACCAAAATACACGGTTGTACCAAATAATTTTTTTAAAAAGAATATATATGTTTATTTTATTTTGTTCAATCAAATTTCATCCTGTTCTAAAAATATCTGTAACCTTGGAAAGGTATATAACTTATGTTATAAAAGTCAAAACACCAATCAGGAAGAAAAAAAGAAAAAATAATGGAGGAAACAAGAAAGACATTTTTAAGCAGAAAAAAAGGTAAAGTAACCCTCCAACTAAAAATCCATCACCAGCTTTAAGTACAAAATACAATAACTGGTTGGCGCAAACATAGAAAAACCAATGTAGATAAATTTCATAAAAAAACACAATCAAGGAACACTATACAAATCCAAAAGAGCAAATAAGACTGTTAGCAGAGCTATGCAGATGTAATACTAGGCTGTCTAATACTTCAACTTATTTTCATTAATTGAGTAACTCAGTATCTTCAGCTGGCTATAATCTCTAAGTGCTCTATTTAACACATGTCAATAATCACACGATATCTCTGTCCCAACATGTTTCTTTCCCAAACTTTGTCAATCTTGTATCGGGAAATTCTTCAGGGGATTGCTTCAATACTACAACAGTGTATCGTTAGCCAGACTTGTTTAGTGTAAGTGCCATAAAAATTAGTTAGACCGGAGTTGCGGACCTCATGGGGTTCCTTCCTGTTGAAATTAACAGTGGCTGCGCTGCAAATTTTAATTTTGGCAGGCATAGCAGAGGGCGCTTCTCATTCGTAGAGCGCTAGTTACCGTTTCATTACACAGTTGATGTTATGTGTGGAACTAGTAAGGTGTGGTTTAGCCGTCAATATTACTCTCCTCTCAAGAAGATTTGTTTAACTCTTCTGTGATGTTGCACTTAGCGGGCTTCTATTTGGTTACGCTTCCTAAAGATCAAGCTGGCAGTCGGATCTGCTCGTTTTTCTTACTGGTAACCACTGCATTCCCGTCCCCCGGTCAAGCCAATATACCAGGAAATGGAATTCGATTTTGTAAAAGAACTTATTACGACTGTCTTGGACATACATACTCACGGAATTGTGCACGATTTTGTTCCAAGGACACATACATTGCCACAAACATTGTAAACGTGCCCCGTCCACCTAAAGCAGAGCTTGTGGAACAGTTCACTTCCCAGTTCAAATGATTACCATCTATTTCTTTGATCAACAATGTTTATATAAAGTGTCCAAATAAAGCGTCCAATTTGTCTTTTGAAATCTATCCTCTTTGCCAATTTTTTTTTCAACAAGTGCCTTTTTGAGTATGCCATACAATGTAACGCTGTGCTTTCACACTTCCCAGTTTCGTTGAGCTATGGTGGGACCTTCACTGATCATGGGAGGGTCTGATGGAAAACAGCATGAAAGCAACTTCAGGGTTCTGCAGTTGCCTTAGCACACACTTGCCCAAATAGATGAATAACTACGCGTCCCACAAAAGGAATGAGACCTAGGCTAGATATGATAATTGGCACGCAAGAACTACTGACTGTAAGCAAAACAGTGCATCAAAGGTAGTTGTTGGTGAGAAATAGCTGCACTCTGACCTATATTTTCATGGGGCATGTATTGGGGGTCGTTATTAATGTAAGGAAGGAGTGGGTCGGTTGAGCCCCCACCCCCATACATTCTACACGAAAGTGACACCTTGTTCTTGCACTCATGGGGGACGCCTCCTTTGCCCTTCTGCAGCCATGGGGAACAAGGCCTTGACATAAGCAGAGGTGGGGATATTGCTAGACGTACTCGGACACCATTTTGTGTACCCTTGACTCCAACTTTGGACTAGGCCGCATTCTGGCATTGCAAAGTTTCCCCTCCCCCTGAGCAGCAGCGCACACAGCGAGCACTGGCAGCCCCCATGTTTTTCCTCCTGCGCCTGTGCCTCCCAAGTCCTTTTGTCACGGATGCGCTGAGACAAGATGTTGCGAACAAAGAGCATTAGTTCCAGTCTTCCTCTGAGATCACTGTCCTGTGTGTGATAGGGCCAAACCACGACTTGTAGTTGTTCATCCATCTCAACAAATGTGTTCCTGCACCTCTCACCCCCGCTGCTGGAAAATTACTGCTTGTTCAACCTTGTGCCCCTCCAAAGCTATTCTTTTCATTTACTAGAAGTGTGACCCTTCCTTGCTGACCACCCCAGAGTGCCTCCTAATGAAACAAGACTCCAGTCACAGTATATTCTCTCCTAAACTAACATGTGTCACTCCACCCCCTTTCTCGCTTTGATGTGCCAGACCTGTCAGCTATCAATCCCGACCACCGCAGGTTACATCAGGGGCAAGACCCCCACACCCTTCACCTCGCTAGTGACCCAAAGTAGGATAGTACAAACACATGTGTGCAATTTATAGGCCTCTAATATATACTTAAAAGGTATAGTGATGATCATTATTGAATGCATGTCTAGGATAGGTGTGTAGATCAGTGTGGGGCGTGAGAGCCTTCACTATAGGATATCTTATAACAGGGGCCGATCTTTGATTTGCAGCCGTCGGAGTCTTACAATTTCAAATGCAGTGGGGGTAGGTGTCAGAGTTACCAGAATATATGACCAATACAGAATAGGTATATAGGGGGTGAGGTTGAGGTGGTGCGGTATTAGGTTCTGGAAACCAGATGCGTTAAAGGAAAACTGAGGTCATGGCTTTGTGGGACCGCAGCCTTGCAGGCGGGGGTTGCATCAGGGCTTGCTCGGACATTCTCGTACAAGCACATTTTGTCAGGGCTCGAGACTCGCTCCTTTCGAAAAATGTATACATGATTTGCCATGTGAACAGGAGACGGGCTGAGTTGACAGGTGGTGTGGGCTGGCTGTGGGAGTCGCTGATAGAGTGGGAAGTTCTCCAGATGAACATTACAAATAAGGCTTTTGGAAGTAAACTAACTGTAAATGTTTTCATAAAAAAAGTAAATTACTAGAAATTTCATGTGGCATTACTGGATGGCAGCAAACAATTAATTTGTTTTTCAAAAATATTTATAATGCCACTATGGTCTGAAGGGCTATTCGCTCGCATTCGGAGTGAAGGTCAGCGGCTTTAATTTTTGCTTGCGAGCTGAGCAAACCCACGCATTGTACACAGTATAAGGTTCAATTGTTTTTTGACCTTGGAAGAAAGGGGGATTCCGAAAGGAATCATTGAAGGGAGGAGTGTAATACCATCAAATATGATAATGTACACCATTTCAAAACTGCACAAAGGAACATGTTATTTCATTTTATGAAAATGTGTTGATCTGAACCGAGTCTCTGTGTTACGCCGAGAGAATGGAAATGCTGAATATTATGTACATTTTACTGTAGACAATTTTATAGACCAACGAGTGAACGTATCATTAGCCGACTGTTATTGCTGGCTTACATTGTACTGGGTTGTTCTTTGTGGCATATTGCAACGATACGCAAATACAACCTGTGTGTGTACTTGTCTTTGTCCCGGGCACATGGGCAGTCCAGCATTCAAATGCATGTAGTGCACATCTGGGTTCCCCTAGGTTCCACAAACGCCAAATTCTACACTAATATTTAGTTAAAATGCAGTCTATGTGTTCTTCGAATTGTAGCGTCAGCTTCCACATCCCATTTTGAGTTGAACATACTCCACACAACTAACTTCTGTAGCAAATTGTAGACTACTTTCCACATTGTTTTCTCTATCTTCCCATTGTTTCACATTTGTGTTCAGCATTAGTTTTCACACGGTGCAGAATTAATGGGTCAAATGATAAATTATAATAAAAATCGGCTACTGAGACACATTTCTGTTATGTTTTTCAAACAGCTACATCCTGCCTTTCTGCGATTGTCATCGATTTCAGATACCGACTGATGGTTTTTTTAACAGTCAGCTGCAGATACACTTAAATGGCTGGATCACCATGACAATTTTTTGCGACAATCACCACGGGCCGATATGCCCTTGCGCGGTACAAGCGATAAAGAACAACCTCACATCGTTTATGGTGGCCTAGCGCCAAGCTGATGCCGAAGCCTTGCGATTCATGGTTCGTCCTATGCGCTTCTTATACCCAAAAGGAAACAGCGTGACTCACGATAAACATTTGTGGATCGAGAACAAAGAAAGAAATTACACTTTTGCTTGATTATGGCAATCGCCAGATGTTCTTGGAGTGTTTATTGTGAAATAAAAGTACTTTACAAATTGTAGACTTTTGCTATTTCCTTTAAAAGTATAGTTTTATATTCAAAATTGGGACACACTGTGTTGTGAGATGATGTGTGTTGATATTCCGGGTTCTGCGTCAACCTACGTTAACATGTAGGTGATGACTGGGCACGTTTGGCCATGCTGACCAGTAACGTCCTGGAGATAGGCAGAGAATATCACTAGGTTTGGTGATGTCAGCCTCATGGGCGGGGGATACGATTTAGTGCCGCCAGTGCAGTTCACCTTAGGGTGATGCAGCAACGGATAAGATTAGCACAAAATGGCCACACCCTGCTGAAGAGGGAAAATGGAGACCAAATCCATGCCCCCGCACCCCAAGCGCCTACATACAAGAACAACAGGAAGAACAAGGAGCGCACTTATCATTTGAACCAGGCCCCAGCGCACCCATGGGTGACAAATATGCTGAAACACACCCACTTCACCAACAGTGCAACTTCTATGCTACATTAGAATCAATGCTGCAATATCAGAATCTACAAACACAAAAATTCCTGTTTAAAGGCTTGCAAATGCCTATATGAACTAACATGGTCTAAATGCACAGTGTAAAGCTATGTTTCAGGAAAATTACAGCTAAGTTCATTTCACTCACTGAACACTGAACACTGGCTGCGGGAGCCTTATCAACATTCCTCGCAAAAGAAGTCCGACCTGCCAAGGCCGCAAGTTCAAGATAAAATTGCTTTCTGCAGACAGACATTTTTTAATTATCCACAAATGCGAATAAACCACGGCAACCCAGTGTGCTTTTTTTTTCTTTCTGGGAAAGAAAGACATTTTCTCAAGGACACGCACAACATTGAAACATAACTTGTAACAAGCCAGAGCCCAGGTGCGAACTGCTTGTTCAGCTAAAAGTTATGGGAACAAAGTCACATTGCAACAAGATTAGAATTAGGTAATGGGGGCTGGCACAGCTAAATCAACCCACTGACGCAGGAGGTTAATATCCAATTATCAGGCTCTCTATAAGGGCTACATATGTAACCCACCACTCTGCAGCCAATAACAGGAGGAGATAGGTTTCTGGGAGCTGATCCAATTCTGTGAGGTCAGCCTGCAGTGTGATTATAAAACTTACTTGCAAGACAGCTCCGGGGGAGACGGCGCCTGAATTCGCGGTGTGCACGATGCTTTGTGTGTTTATTTGCCTAGAAATAAATGCAGTTTGAAAACATGCTGCTGCCTGCTTGGCACTCTGTTGCATTTCTGGGGGCCATATGGGAGGTGTTGGGGCCTCCCATAGCTGGTGAGGGTATGGCTGCTGGCCCCCCACTGCCCTGGGGGGGGGATCCAGCTTCTCCCCGACAAGTTGGTGCCCTCTGTGAGGCTCATTGCTCATTGTAACATGGGTAATTGAGCTCTGCCTGCGCAAGCCCTGCGGTGGACTGAGCTCCCTGCCGCCGACTCAAGGAAGCTGTGAGACCCTCGCCTGCACCTGAAGACCACCGGAAAAACGCGTAACCGGCTAAAGGCTTCGGGGGCCACTTGGAAATACCCCGCTTGAGGGCAGGTGAGAGCCCTGCAGGAGAAGGGGTCCGGTGAAGCGCATTGAGGGAGTGTCCAGCAGTGGTGCAACTGCCAGTGCAGCATAGGAAAATGTAAGTAAACCAGCAACATGGGCTCTGAGGGGGGGAAATGTTTAAAGTAGAAATGTTAAAGTGTTTTTTTTTTTTTTTTGTTGTTTGTTTTTTTTTTTTTTTTTTTTTTTTTAGGGAGGGATTGTAAATTGGGTGGTGGGTGATTGTACATTGTCGCAAAATTCAGCGCATTGGTAGTGATCGGCACGTGAATTGTAGTTGGGACTGGGGTGGTGGCAGTGGTCCCTTCTTGTGTTTTTGAGCATATTGGGTGGGGTAGTGACTCCCTACACATAGAACAGGAGTGCCGCGCTGATTGGTCTAGAACAGGAGTGCCGCGCTGATTGGTCTAGAACAGGAGTGCCGCGCTGATTGGTCTGGATGGTGATTTCATGTACGGGGTCTGGATTTCCTATGAATTGACGTTATAGATCAATGAGTAGATGAGGTTCCCTGCTAATTGAGCGTTTTAGTTCAGTGAGTGGATGATGTTTTCCCGCAGGAGGTAGCTAGATTGTTCCCGAGTGCGGAAGATAGTTGGCTGGTTAAGGTCCCCTGGTGAGGAGCGTATCATGCACTAGGCGACGCAGTGTGTGCAGTCCAATTATAAGAGTTTATTGTGGTTTACCTTGTTCCAGTTGAGACAGGAAGACAGCTGTGGGGATTGTGGGGTTTTATTTTGGGATTTTTGTGGGGTTGGGAGAAATGGGTTATTGTTCTGTGTATGCACATTTGTCTGTTCATTTGCATTGTGTTTTTACTTTGGTGACGTCACCTTCAGATTGATGCATAAGGACACAAAGTTTTGATGGTGAGGAGATAGTGGTGTGGTTTTGGATTTGGAGAATAGGTGACCCAGAGGCGTTGTGTGGAAGACACATGCGCAAGATTGTGGGGGTGTGCCGGAGAAGGCAATGGTTTGGTGAAGATGGATTGCACGTGGAGTGCACTGGCTAAGGTGCGGAGCAAAGAAGGCTCACAGAAGTTGAAAAAATGTTCAATTATCTTCTAACTTTTGCTCCCTGAACAGCGGACTATCGAAATTTTCGGATTGAATAGAGGTAAAATGTATCACACAATACAGAAATGACTCCCCTTCACTTGTGTAGCACACAGCTTCCATGCTGAAATAAGTCAGTAAAACATAGTGTGCAAAGATTCAAAAGTACTGAAGGTAAATTAAAAAGACCATGGCTGCTCATAGGCGGCTTCTCCAGAAGCGTGCAGCAATCGCTAAGGACACACATACACAGCACTTACACGGGAATAGCTTTAAAAGCACATGGCTACAGTTGAACTGTGTGCACGAAGGAAAGGGAAAATGCGAGGGGTCAGCTGATGCTGAACCAGCGCGAGCATAGGGAAGAACAAATCTTTCAAAGGACATAGATTGACATTATACCGCTAATAGGACAGCCCAAGACAAACTTGATTTGACTCACTCTGCCACACACACTCATGCTCCGCTTCACCGACAGAGCGGGCGAGACGCGCGCCGACACACACACTCACGCACACTCAATAATGCAGAGGACAATTGCATAGGGGTGGTGATAGGTATCAAAACATTTTCTTTTCTGGGTGACAGTGGGGCGACTAGGCCATGCATTAGGGAAGAGACATTTGTGACATCATGAGCAATGTGGATATGACCACCTTATTAACAGAGAAATCCATAACTTGTTAAACACCAGGCATACACATGTTGAAAGTAAGGAAGATTGTTTAAGAATAATGGGGGTGCACGGTACAGAGGGGGGTGCATAATGATAGCGCATCACAAGAGAGTACATTTAGCTACATCTTTGAGCACACATCTTTCAGTGAGGAGACTGGGCTCATGAATACACGATTAACACAGAACAATCAAATGAGACACACAAGATGGAAGAAAGTGCACTTGAGGGGGGAGGCCTACATTTCATTGACAGTTCACCACAGGAGGAGAAAAATAGGGGTAAAGGGTGGATGATAAATGTTCCCAACAGAATTAATTTGGCGACAAAATAACAGTGCAAGTGGTACTGCCACTAGCGCTGTTGAAAATAACACTGGCACAAATGCATTAGCCAACACACATAGGGAAAGAGGTCATTGCTGCACGAACTGGAGAATGATGGTTGTATTAAAATTTGAAAGCAGATATTGGGGGGAGAAATATATATTGTTTAAATGTAACAGTAATTAGAAATATATATTGTTTAAATGTAACAGTAATTAGAAATATATATTGTTTAAATGTAACAGTAATTACAGTAGTGGAGTAATAAAATACTAGACTAAATGAGTAATTAACAGAGTAGGTAGGATTTAAAAGGTGGACATGGGGTGGGATAGAGAGAATGGGAGCAAATTGGTAGCGGATTTCATTAGTACCAGCTTAAAGTGCCTGCAGTTCACTGCAAGGCACACCCTGAGAAGTGAGAGAGGAGCCATAGAAAAAAAAAAGATTTTAAAACCCTGCGATTATCTTAACTAAGTAACATGGTGCACTTAATTTAGAAACACAGCCACCCTATATGACAAATGTACCACCCTGATGTTTCCCTATTTAGCTTGTCAGTGCCCGATGCCCCACGGGACAAAGGCACCCACTATAAACAGCTTACAACAAAAGCACAGTAAATACAAGGATCCAAAGGCCAATTTGTACACTAGCACCCAAATTGCATATATATGATCCAAGTGTGTAATGAGTATCTTCACATAAATTAAGTGCCTACCCATTTTCTGGGTACATTCCGAATTGTGTAATAATTTACAGTCAGACCGCCATTGAACGCCACCAGGTGGTGACAGGATGGTGCATAGGTGTACCATTGGCTCCTCCCACTAGGACACTGAATAGTGCAAGAGTAGTGCAGAGAGGTTAGGTCAAGAAATTGAAGAATTTGTAAATGCTCAGGTCTCAAGCGCTTCCATTTAATTTCTCGCCAGATATAAAGGACCCAGGGCAGGCCTGAAGACAACGGACAACCAACACCCAATGGCTATGGACTACAGTGGGACATTTTCCCCTCCTGACAGACTTTGTTAGATGTGTGAGGCATCAAGCCCTACAAAGCGGTGGCCACCCTGGCAAAGAGGGAGCAACGATCAACAGGGCCAACGCAAGAGATTTTCATGAACTGCAAAATAGCACGAACTCTCCCGAGTTAGGGAAACATGGCCATCCCATGGTCCAACGCACACTAGCAACTAGAATAGGGACTGACACACACATTTCCAAAGTTTAATTGAGTTTCATATTACATTTTGTGCACCTACAGCTGTAACACTGTTTTGTTTCTTCTCTTTTCCCCGCACATGCAGGTTGTTGCGTATGTATGCTGTTAGAAATGTGTAGGAAATTTCCTTAATGTTATCTTCCATTAGAAACTGTGAGGTCCACTGAGTAAAACATTGTGAAGCATTCCCCACTCAATTGCCCACCCTATCAAGAACCTCAGACCCCTTAGAGCATGTTTCCCTGAAGTATATTTCCTTGCTTCCATTGAATAAACAGCCCAAGATTTTCCCTACCCATATTGATAAATTTTGAAAACACGAAATGTCCAGGGGGAGGTTTGATTTTGCCCTTAGTGATTGTTTAGTTCGCGGAGCTTGATGTTACTAACATGTACTAACGTATTAACGCTTTTCTTGCGATTTTCAGGCGGGCAACTTTATCATCTCATCAGCTGCAAGGACCCAGCAGCGTAAGTGGTTATGGGCAAGCAAATAAGGACTTTTACCTTCACGATGGGACTATTAATGATGAACAAAATTATGGGGGTGGTACTTTGAAAATTATTTGTAATAATGAGCATTACCGCTGTATCCCCTGCTAACATTCCCTAACCTAAGCAGGAACAGTTACGGCGTCAGTGGGTAAGGAAAAGCTGCTGCTAAAGTAAAGAGAGTTAAGGGCAGACACAAGGGGAGTAAAACATACACATAACACACATATCAGAAGTGACCAACAACATGCACACATGTACAAAATTGGTAGGGACACCACTGGAGAGAGCTGTCCTGACTGTTCTTTAACATATGCCGGAAGAGAATTGATTACAACAGAACTTACTACAGCAGAGCACGACGCCCATGTATGACAAGGTGTGAAGAAGATTGCAAGGGAAGACAGCAACATTGAGATTGAAAATAAAATAAATAAATAAATAATAAAAGAAGAAAGAAAAACAAAAAGAGAGAAGAAAAAATAAAATAATAAGAGACAAAAATATGATAAGTGCCTAACAGAGTGAGAGAAAAGAGCAAAGATGGTCACTGAAGAAGGACGTATACTGTTAAGGTACCAACGTTATGTTACCAGCACAACAGTGACAAGAAGTGGACAATCATGCTGGATGCAAGAAGGTTGAGAGAAGTTGCGAGATGAGAGCAGGAACATCACTGCTTATGGACTACTATTGAGCACATGCATCCAAAGATCAAGAGAAACTACCACTGAATTGGGGAGGAGAGTGTTCATTGGTGCGCATCAGCATGCCCTTGTTGGTGATGACCAAGGAAGATGTGGAGAGTGACACATTCACCTAGATGGAAAACAACGGAAGAAGAGAAACAGACAGAGAAGTAAAAAGAGAGGGGAATTACTTCTCAAGCGAGACAGAAGGATGAGTGGGTGAAGTACCAGCATACTAAAGAATGATCAGCAAAAAATGCATCTGAAAAGAGAAAGCAAAGAACTAGCTAGTGCTTGCATGGTGATGGATGACATCATGACTGCCTGGTTGCTTGAAGGTGATAACGGAAGGACGAGTACCGAGCACAGCACCATTGTGCAAGATAGAGATACATTGCAAGAGAACAACAGAAGAAGACATCGGAATTCAAAGAAGAGACATGGTGAAAGGAAGAGCCGGACTAAGATAGCGGTGCGCAACATGGTTCCAGCAGTAATAAAGGTGGCCACTCCCTGTGATCAGAGGAAGTACGAAGGGAAGTGAGTGTGGTGGAACACAGAAGGGTACTGTTGATCAACAACAATGCAGAAAATTATGGACACTTCAAGGAATTGGCAAAGATATGCAGACCGGAAGGAGGTGAATGTTGCTTGGTGGTGTGGTCGACAAAGTCGACCAGAGGGGGGACTGAAGAGGGAAAATGGAGACCAAATCCATGCCCCCGCACCCCAAGCGCCTACATACAAGAACAACAGGAAGAACAAGGAGCGCACTTATCATTTGAACCAGGCCCCAGCGCACCCATGGGTGACAAATATGCTGAAACACACCCACTTCACCAACAGTGCAACTTCTATGCTACATTAGAATCAATGCTGCAATATCAGAATCTACAAACACAAAAATTCCTGTTTAAAGGCTTGCAAATGCCTATATGAACTAACATGGTCTAAATGCACAGTGTAAAGCTATGTTTCAGGAAAATTACAGCTAAGTTCATTTCACTCACTGAACACTGAACACTGGCTGCGGGAGCCTTATCAACATTCCTCGCAAAAGAAGTCCGACCTGCCAAGGCCGCAAGTTCAAGATAAAATTGCTTTCTGCAGACAGACATTTTTTAATTATCCACAAATGCGAATAAACCACGGCAACCCAGTGTGCTTTTTTTTTCTTTCTGGGAAAGAAAGTCATTTTCTCAAGGACACGCACAACATTGAAAATATAACTTGTAACAAGCCAGAGCCCAGGTGCGAACTGCTTGTTCAGCTAAAAGTTATGGGAACAAAGTCACATTGCAACAAGATTAGAATTAGGTAATGGGGGCTGGCACAGCTAAATCAACCCACTGACGCAGGAGGTTAATATCCAATTATCAGGCTCTCTATAAGGGCTACATATGTAACCCACCACTCTGCAGCCAATAACAGGAGGAGATAGGTTTCTGGGAGCTGATCCAATTCTGTGAGGTCAGCCTGCAGTGTGATTATAAAACTTACTTGCAAGACAGCTCCGGGGGAGACGGCGCCTGAATTCGCGGTGTGCACGATGCTTTGTGTGTGTTTTTTGCCTAGAAATAAATGCAGTTTGAAAACATGCTGCTGCCTGCTTGGCACTCTGTTGCATTTCTGGGGGCCATATGGGAGGTGTTGGGGCCTCCCATAGCTGGTGAGGGTATGGCTGCTGGCCCCCCACTGCCCTGGGGGGGGGGGGGATCCAGCTTCTCCCCGACACTGCTGTCCGATTTTGCATGTGTAAAAAAAAGGAAAACTACGGTAAGGTGCATAGGAAATGTTTGAACGATCGATCAACGTATGCTTAAAAACACATGCACGAACCCTCGGGACAATAATACGTTTGAGTGCACTATTCTTTTAATAGTCCCGCCAGGCACTGAAAAGCAGATTGGTCCACAGAACTCTTCCAACAGGGCTGGGTTCTCTGTTTTAACTGCAAGTGTGGCACGGGTGGTAAAAGAGGCATTAGAAGACTGCCTAGCTAAGGCAGTCTCTGCAGCCTTACATGCTGCCAGAGTGTGGTGTGTACATCAGACCCTTGCTAGACAAGTAGGACTGACTGAAGATACCATTATCTGGGAGGTTTGGGGGTCTCTACCACCACTCCATTGGTCTTACTGTAAGGCTTAGGCCAGTTCTCCATCTCTCTCAAATCTGCTTGGTTGCGGCATCTACTGAAGAGCCGGTTCTTCATTGAGGATTTTGGAGCGGTCAAATACGGAGCTGTGAGATGTTGGTGTCAAAGGCTGCTACTCTTCAACTTCGAAGAAAAGTTGGATTGCAGCTTCTATCCTTAATTGGAAATTGTCTCTCCTGCACATAAAGGGAGGTCATTTTTTAAAATAGTAAATTGCCCGGAGATGACTGCTGGAGTTTGCACTTAGGTGCAAACTGGTCCCATTTGGCCAATTTTCGTTATTTGCACTGTGGAGTGCAAATGAGAAGCGTAAAGAGATGGTTCTATATCTGTAGGTTGGGCAGCGCGGATTGCAGCACAAAAGGTCACAATCCCGTGGATCCAGCCTTTTGTGTGCGACCCTCTTCCCTTTCCTTGTCGCCACCTGTTCCTGACCCCTGCCCCTCTTACCTGCAGCGGGTTCTGCCCCGGGTGGTTCCAGGCTTCCCCGCTCATAATGTGCAGAGAGCAACGCTGGAAGGCTGGGAAACAGCACAGTATGCATTTGAGCGCAACCTTTTGTGCCCCGAGCTTCAGGAGCAGCGCTCCACAGACTGCGAGTGAAAGAAACAGCATAATCCTCTTTACACTTATCTATTTGCATGTATTCACGGCAGGCGGAATTTACAATGGTTTCCCCTAGAATCCGCCTGCTTTTTCCTGCTGCAAAAAGCAGGCGGTTTTCATTGGACATTTTTAGTTTTACGCTAGCATGAAAATCTCATGCTAGTGTGAAACCAATTTGTTTTTGAAGTCAGAGGGCAAACAGGAGGGGGTAACGCAACCCCTGTTTCGCTCCTTTCCGCCGCCTTCAAAAACAATGAATATCGCCCGCCGCGAAAACGGGGGTGTTACCATACCAGAGTTATGCTTGTCTTTAGCCCTTCGGTTTATGCTCGCAGGACTCTAAAATTAGCTCTATAGCGTCCCATTTCATGAAGTTATGCATCCGCTGATTGGCTCTATCGTCACCTGCATGGTCAGGGCCAGCTAGACTTTGTCCTTGGTTTAATTCTGGGCCTGAAACAATAGCAGATTTCAATCTGTTTTGTGGGCAGTATTGGGGGTTTGTCAGGACCCCCCAGCGTCTTCTGCAAGCCCACAACCCCGACGTCCTCTCGGTTCGGGCTTCCCGGTCGCTCTGCCGCGGCAGGGAACGCCCCGTTAATTTATGTTGCACACAGCGGCATGCAACGTCACGCTGCCACGTGTGCGCCCAGTCATCGGGCACCGCCACACTCCTCCTTTTTTCGGGTGAACAATAACAATACTAATACTAGACACTGCAAAACAAACCAAAATGAATACTCAACACTTTACGAAAACCCCATGTTCAAAAACCCCTTTATTGACATCCACCCAGGTCCCCTTACTTAACAGTTCTCATCCTCAGGACAAACAGCCAGGTGACCCAACACGTAATCGCTGAGGTGAGCAGGTTTCCCTCGCCCAGCCCTCTGTGGGTACCTCCTGCTCACCACCGGCACGGGTGATCTGTCCAGGAGCATGCCCCGGGCCGGGGACTCAGGCAGACAGGGTGTTTCCCTTTCGTCCTCAGGGATCTCTCCTGGGTCTGGATCAGGAGGTGGATCAGTTCTTGGATCCTGCAGCTTCTTGAAGAAACTCACATTGCGAGTTACCGCCGACCGTCCGTCCGATGCAGTCACCATGGATCCCCGGACCGCGACGACATCCAGCGGTTTCGGTTCATACGGTAGGGAGAGCTTCCCATGGGGATGCCTATTACGAATGAGGACCTCATCGCCAGGCTCCAGCCGCTGCGGGCGAAGCCCTCTCCGAGCGTTCTCTTGCTCGATCCTCAGCCGCCGGTCCATCTCGACCTGTTGGTCATTGATCACCCCAGGTTCTTTCTCTCCTACCTCCGGTAGCAAACCCCGAGGACACAGCTTGAAAAATGCCTCAGCCAGGGCCACTCCAGTGGATGCATGTGGCGTGGTGCGGTACACCCTCAGAAACTGGTACAGGGCTCTCTGGAGTGACTGCCCCTGCCCCTGAGCAATTCTAAAGGTCTTGTTTAGAGTCCTCATGAGCCGTTCCGCTTCGCCATTGGCCCGGGGCCAGAGGGGCATGATTTTCCTGTGCACCACCCCATACCTCTCCATCAGCTCTGAGAAGCGTTCACTCTGGAATGGCGCCCCGTTGTCCGAGCACAGCGTACGTGGGAAGCCATGGGCCGCAAACACCTTTTCCACGGCCACCACGACGTGCTCAAATGCCACAGAGTCCACAAACTCCACCTCGGGTTATCTAGAGTATTCGTCGACCAGAACTAGGAAATGGGTGCCCATGGTGGTGGATCCAAAGTCTGCATGAACAATTTCCCAAGGGCGTGTCCCCCTCAGCATTGTCTCTATTGCAGGTTCCCGCTGCAGGGGAGATGCCGCCTGGCACCAAACACAGGCCGCCACAAAGTCATTCACCTTGCGTTCTAGCTCGGGGAACCACACCTTCAGCCGTAGGCGTGCCTTTGTCTTGGCGGCACCCTGATGACCACGGTGAGCCAAAGCGATCACCTCGTCCACCTTCGATTGGGGCACCACAATCCGATCTCCGCGGAGCAGAAGGCCAGATGTCGAGAACGATAGCTCCTCCCGGAATTTCCATAGTTGCTCAAGTCCGGTCCTGGCCTCCTGGGTGCTCCCCGCCAGAGCCTCCAGCACCGACTTCCAGGAGCCCTGTTGCATCGAGTGTCTTAGGATCTGGAAGCACTCATCTTGCGCTGCAGCTGCCTCCAGCTCCTGAAGAGGCATGGCATTTGGCGTGGCTGCCTCCACCACCACCCGGACGTGCTCTTCTGCTTCTTCTGCACAGGCGTCCTGGACTTCACCTGCATACGCCCCGGGGTGTCTGGAGAGATAGTCTGCAGCGTTGTTCGCCCCTGGCCGGGATACCAAGGTGACTCCATACTCCAAAAGGGCGAGCATCCACCGCTCAATGCGTGCCGGTGGCTTGGATGATGACCCTTCTAGGATGTGAAGCAGCGGCTTGTGGTCTGTCACCCCCGTCACCGGGCGTCCAAGGACATAGAGCCGGAAGTGCCGGCATCCCCACAGTACTGCCAGCGCCTCACACTCGATCTGTGAGTATCGCAGCTCCGCATCGGACAGGGCCTGGCTGGCATATGCCACCGGGTGGATGCCCCCACCACTGTCAATTTGGGTTAGCACAGCGCCCATGCCGAATGGGCTGGCGTCGACGATGATCTCTGAAGGCAGCGCGGGATCGAAGAAGGACATGGTGTCTTCAGCCGCCAGGGCACCCTTTATGTCATCAAAAGCCGCCTGTTCTAGCGGGCCCCAGTTCCAGATGACATCCTTCCTGGTCAGTGCCCTGAACGGTTCCGATCTGGAGGCCAGATTTTTAATATATCGTCCACAGTATGTGATCATGCCTAGGAAGCTTCGCACCTCAGATACGGACTCCGGAGGCTGCGCCTTCTTTATGTCCTGCACCTTCCGGGGATCAGGAGACACCCCCCCTTCTTTGAATACAAAACCAAAGAATTCTATCGATGGTCGGAGAAATTCACACTTCTCTTTGTGGAGGGTGAGTCCCAAGGACTGCAGTCTTCCGAACGTCTTCGCCAACCGCCTCAGATGGTCTACCTCCGTTCTGGTAAACACCAGGATGTCGTCGCTTATGTTCAAAATGCCCTGTAGATCAGCCAGGGAGCCCCGAATAATGTTCTGGAACACCTACGCCGCCGAGGACACACCAAAGCTTAGTCTCTTGTAGCGGTATAGCCCTCGGTGTGTCGTGAAGGTGGTAATGTACCTCGACTCGGGGTGGAGGACAACCTGGTGATAGCCCCCTCGAAGGTCCAGTTTCGATAAGAAACAAGCGCCCTGTACCTCTGAAATGATGTCGTCAATCGTCGGGGTGAGGTGCCTCTCCCTCTTAATGGCCTTGTTCGGGAGCCTCATGTCGACGCAGATTCTAACAGCATCAGGTTGTTTAGGCTTCCGTGCCACCACTATCGGGGACACCCAGGGCGTCGGGCCTTCCACCTTTTCTATACTGTCAAGATGGACCAAATTATCCAGTTCCTTGCCGACAACTTCACGGAGGTGGAACGGCACCCTTCGATGTTTCAGGGCGATGGGCTGCACCGACTCATCGATGTGTAACCTCACTGGGTCACCGGCCATCTGCCCGATCCCCTTGAACAGCGCGGCATACTTTTCGAGCAAGTCATTAATGTCCTCTAAATAGACAGAGTATGCGAAGCTGACGATGCCGAGGGCCTCTGCTGCAGCACAACTTAGCAGCGTGTTGGTACTCACCGGTGTCATGTAGAATCGTGCTGTGATTTGGGAGCCCTCATGTTCTACTTTTGCCACAAACACACCGTCCAGACGGATGGGGTCAACACCAGCGAAGGCAAAAATGCGTGCCTTGGGAGCAGCCAGTTTGGGGGGCTGGTTCATGGCATCATAGTGTCCACAGGCCATTACATTCACCGACGCCCCAGTGTCCACAAGGACGGGGACTGGAGATCGGTTCACCTCGACCACGCACCTTGGTTGTCTCCTGTTCTTACTTCTCAGGATCCCCACACTCGAGACAAAGAAGATGTTCTCTTCCTCCTCTTCTTCAGCTTCCTCCACCTGTGCATCCTCCTCAGTCTGATCCACCTGAGCGACGTTGGATGGTCGACCCTGGCGATTGAGACTGGACCGTCCCGGGCCCCTCAGTACCAATACTGGCATTGCGGCTTTGCATACCCTCGAGAAATGATCCGGCATCCCACACTGTCCACAGGTCTTTCCAGCCGCAGGGCACTCAGCAGGGTGGGGCAGATCATACCCACATTTTTGGCAGATTTCTCCTGCCCTCCGGGCTCGATCCCGGGGACTGCCGCCAGGTCTTCGGGTGCCCCTGCCACCTCGCCACATCGCACATACCTCTTCGGTCTTGATGGGGCGCGACCCGGCCTCCATTCTAGCAGCCCTCGCCTCCGACACCTCATGGCACCTCCCCAGTTCAAGGATGCGCTGAAGTGTAATTCCAGGCTCCCTTAGCACCTGGCACCTTAATTTGCCTGATGAACAAGCCTGGATCAGCATCTCCCCAAGCGCAGGACAGCGAGAGACGCCTTAGGCACCCATAGAAAGTGTCCAGAGTCTCATTGTCTTTCTGTTTGGCAGAGAGCATGACAAAACGTTCATAATCCGCATTGGCGAGAGACAGGAAGTAGGCCTGCAGAGCGGCCTTCACCTGATCATAGGATCCATCCCCTGGTGGAAGCGATTCAAAAGTCTCTTGGACAGATGGACCTGCCGAGTACAGCATAGTTGCCAGCCGGGTATCATCATCTACCACCTGGGCAGCCCGAAAGTACATGTCCAGGCGGTCCACCCACCTCCTCCATCTGGGCCCCAAACTGGAAGGTGGGCCCGATACATCAAACTCCGGGATGGGCTGCAGAGCCACCTGTGCACGTACCTGAGCCATAACAGGGAGAATCTGCTGAACAACGGGTGCTGCCACAGGCTGCGCTGGAAGTAGAGGACCTTGAGGGCCTGCCTGACCACCTGGAGGCTGCTGTGCCAGCTGCACTGGAGGCAGCAAACCTTGAGGTGCTGCTGGCGCACGTGGATGTCGCTGCACCGCTGCTCTGTCCTGGTCCTCAGTATCACTCATTCGTTTGAGTGCACAGGCACCCCCAGCGTGAAGGACAGGGGCCGCAACTCAAACACCAAGACCAAATGCCTCCAGCTAGCATCATTGAAGAAAAACAGCTGCAGCACCACACCTCTGTGATGATGAAGAGGATGAAGATCAGTGGGGCCACCAGTCTGATGATGAAGAAGATGAAGAGAAGCCTCAGCTTCCAGCTGTTCCAAAAATTAGAACAAGAAAGAAATATGGGCTATGCAGGCCCAGCCATTGTAGCCCTCCTTCTTGCCTGCACTCGACGTAGGAGACCCAGGAAAATGAAAAATCACCAACTGGGCATAGTCACATGCAGGTAAAACTGCCTGCTAGCAGGATTGCCAAAAATTAGGCCTGGATGCACTTCTCAGCTCAAACCGGAGCTCGGAGAAGTTTCACGGCCTGATTCACAAAATGGCCGTCAGCCGCGTGGGTAACGCACGGCCTGCGGGCCGGAGCGAAGTCTCAAGGCGACCTCGCTGCAAATAAACAAAAATTGCCGGTCAAGTCACTGCCGGGCCCAGGAATTGTTTCCCCCACTCGTCGCCACTGTTGGGGGTTTGTCAGAACCCACCAGCGTCTTCCGCAAGCCCACAACCCCGAAGGACTCAGCCGGAGACGTCCTCTCGGTTCGGGCTTCCCGGTCGCTCTACCGCGGCCGGGAACGCCCTGTTTATGTATGTTGCACGCGGCGGCGTGCAACGTCACGCCACCGCGTGCGCGCCCAGTCATCGGGTAGCGCCACAGGCAGTATAGAAGATTCATTAAGACCTTGTGTTGATTTTTTAAGAAAGATCGGGTATGTTCTACCATAGGGCACTGTTGAAGTGCACTTACCTTTCAAAAGTTGTTTTGGTAACTGTTTACTATTTATACCGGGCATGAAAACCGGGACAGGGTGTAAATAGGTGGTTTGCCTAACACATTATAGGGTTGACATGTTATCCATTAACATTTGTCACACTTTTTAATTTGGACCAATAATGTTTCTTTTTACATGATGGCAAGCCATTTCTCAAATAAAAAATAAATATATAAACCAAGATGGCCAACATGGAAAGATGAAGGGAGCGGCTGCAGTCCCTTTTCAATTTCCACAGGCAGCCTTGTGGAATGTGGCGAGAGAGGTGGGCTTTGAACCCAGTGAGATGGAAGGTAAGTGTAGAATGGCAGGGAGGTATGACCAGGGCTTTAAGTGGGCTGCGGCTTGCAGGGGTTAAGCCCCTGTAATCTCTGAGATGAGCTCCCAAGCTGGGGCCCTGCCGGCGCTCACCTCGAATACCCCCAGCCACGCCGACCTCTCAGGCAGCCATTTAGCCGAGCGCTGCATGGTTATGCAGCTGCCTGCAGGTGTCAGCATATCGGATTAGAAAAAAGGAAAGGCATGGCCTTTTCTTTTTTCTAATCCGAAAGGCTGCCACCTGAAGTCAGCCATATTACCGAGCAGCTCTTTGGATAAACCAGCTGCGTGATGTACCTTTATTGTGAAACAGGAGGAGGGCTGTGTTGGCCAGCTTATCCTTTTGTTTCTGAGTAAAGGGCTAACATGCAGCAGGAAGCCCATTAACTGTGCTTGGTTAAAGGGCTTCCACTGCATGTTAGCTCTTTACTCAAAAACACAAGGAAAGGCTGGCCAACCCAGCCCTCCTTTTGTTTCGGAATAAAGAGACATCAGGCAGCAGGCAGCCCTCTGCATTCAAGGAGCCATGTGGTTAAAGGATTGCCTGGGAGGGTCACCGATCCCCACATGCAGTTCTTTAACCACAGTTCCTTGAATGCAAGGGCTGTGGGGGTGTTCTTTTTGGGGGTTCTTGTTGGGGGACGTGGCCTAAGCACTTGTACTGAGGCCTCACCCCCTAACGTGATCCTCCGCAATTTGGATGACTCAGTGCTTGGTTTAAGTGAGCGTGCTGCAGATGGAGAGGCAGGCTGCAGGGGGTGCTAGCTAGTACATAGAGCTCATACAAGAATTCAGGATGCAACTCTTTACAATGGGTAATGCTCACCTTCTGAGCACTCTGATTGGCTGAGGCGAGCCACCCAGGTGCTAATAGTCTAAATGTTTTAATTAACAAAGGAGCACTATACAGGAACATTTAGCCCAATCTGATGATGCACACTTTCGGCCTCATCACAAGTCTGGGGGTAACACCTAAAAGTGTCTGTAACAGAATTAGCACCGCCAAATATCGCTCTGCCGGATCATGAACTAGCACAAATACTGTGATTGGAAAATGAGGCGGTGCTACTACAGCTGCTGCAATGACAGCCGGTGCAAATACAGTCGGCCACACGAGGCACAGACACAGCCACATCACAAGTTCATGTTCAGCGGTATTAGCGTCGAAAACCGGCACAAATACTGCTGAAAATACAGTGCAGTTATATCCAGCTACCAGCTTGAGGTAAATGAACACAGTTGCCTGAAATTAAGTCACAGGTTATTCCAATCCACGCCAGAGGGCTACATAAGGCACACCACTACCCCAAACACTGTTTTCAATACCATGCTGCCAAAAGCCACTGTGAGCTGGGACAGACAGCTGCTCATGCTGTGACTGGAAATTGAGAGGCAGGACATCCAGGCCAGGGTAGAGGGAGTACGTGGGTGCGGGGGGTGGGGAGGAGGAGGAGACCCCAAGAAAGGGGCGCACTGAACCCCAGGGTCAGGCCCTCATCCTTGTCCCTCACTGACAGCTAGTTGTTCACCCTTTACCGCCTCAACAGGGAGACCATAGCAGAACGGCTCACCGCAATACTGGAAAACATAGGGAGCAGGATCAACATCCAGACACCTGTGCCCCCACTGCGGAAGTGAGTCTCTGTCCTACAATTTCTTGATGCACGGGATGGCACAGCCCACATTCTGCGCAGTGCTGTGCCAGGTGCTTGAAGCCCACTGTGGTAACTTCAGCACCACATCTCACTGCCTACCACCTCAGCCCAGGTCAATGCCATGAAGGCACAGTTCGATGCCATTGCCCAAATGCCAAATGTGATTGTTGCCCTGGACTCTACACAGTTTGCACTGGTCGGCCCCCAGGCCCACAAATACATTTCCCAAAACTGCAAGCAATACCACCCACTGAATTTGCAGGTGACCTGCGACCCCAACCTGTACATCACCCACTGCTGTGCCCGCTACCCTGGAACACACACAATGCCATGGTGCTATGGAACAGCACACTGCCAAGATACATGGAGAGGCTAAGAGAACAACAGACATGGACAGTGGGTGAGTAGATAACCCAGCACAATTGTGTCACAAAACACATGCCCAAAGGGGGGGTGCAAATATCCAAATGACTACACAATGGTTGCCATGACAAGTGAATGGGCAATCTGTACTTCACCTCCTCCAGCAACATTATCACAGTACAGACTAGGGAGCATGCTCATGTCAGACCTACCTGCATGGAGACACAGTACTACACCTACAATATCAACCAAATACATAAACATGATTACAGGTACCACAATGCAACATGTACCCACCAAAGCAATGCAGACAAATGGCCAAAATGCCACACAGCACAACAGCCCTGCCAGTGCCACGGCCATGCACCCATGTGTGGCCAGCCCACAATGGCCACATATTGCCAACGGATGCCCAGGGAGGGCCCATGGGGTTTGTAAGGATATTTGGCGTGTTACAGTACAGAGTACAGTAATACTGCACAAGTAGCACATTTTTTTGCAGCACCACCACCACAAGGGTGCGGTGCATTGCTATATGGGTTAGCAGATTAACAAGGAAAGACAGGCTATTCAGTCAAAAACGATTTTAACATATAAGATGCAAATCTATTTTTACAGTTAAAAGCACACGTGTTCATTTAAAAATGCACACTATTTTTCACCTGAAATGCCTATGGTGCGAGAGACACATTTGAAAATTAACAGCTAACCTATTAACCATTAACCTGACTAATAAAACCTTATTTAATATAACCCACTAATAAAATGTGTTCTCCACTGCAGAATTAGGCATACTCTGAAAACCATTTAAATGTGTGTGCAGATTTTTTTTCTCTTCTCTTCTCTGCCTGATTCTCCGTGTTTTTGTGCACAGTAACTGCAGGAAGAAGGAAGTCAGATTTGCAACAATTGCAAATGTATAAGCGAAGCTATTGTTGAAGAGTAGGAGGATGAGAGATGATGGATTTCATTGGGACACGTCATACAGAGGGCTGAGAGGAAAGTTTTAGTGGGCAGTATCAGGGAAAAAGACAGGGAGACATCTTTCTGCACTACTGGGGAGAAGACCTGGCTGTGGGGTCCTGACTGAATGCAGATTCCTGTGTCCTGCTGCAGTCGAGATTGGGGAGAGCTGAAAGAAAAACCTTTCCACTGGCTGAGGCATTCCTATCTGAAAAAGCTGAGAATTACAGGCAATGACCCCGGTTTGAGAAGGCAAGCGTTCCTTTTTGCTGGAGTTAATCCAAGAGAGCCATATTCACAAAGAGAACAACTAAAAAGATAAGGTAATGAGAAGTGTGGGAGCTGAGTGTGTACGGTAATATGCAGTCAGTGTAGGATTCCTGTGCGTGTCTTAATCAAGTGCTAATGTTGCAATTTGAGTTCTGTTCTCCGCCACTCTTTGCAGTGTGTCATAGACAATGCTTTGACTGTACCAATTTAGTTATTTCTGTAAAGAATGAGATCGTGTCTAAATGCAGCTTTTATAATACAGAAAATATTTGAAAACAGACGGGTGTTTTATTTTCTATTTACCATTACAATGCCGATGATGTGGGGAGATTTTTAAACAGTGCAATGGTCATTTTAAGACAGATGTGTGCATGTCAGAATCAGTATGAATAATTGTGAGTGACTGTAGCATAGCTTGTTGGAGGTACATGAGCCAACGGGAAGAGAGACTCTCTGAACATAGCTCCCTACCGTATATAAGGTAGTGGAAATTACCACAAGACTACCACATATAGCTCTCTGTCGTAAATAAGTCAGTGAGTTCGCCCATGGTGGCACACCAACACTATCACTGGAAATGTGGTATTCCTAGAATGCAGGTCTGAGGTCTCTCTAGTGATCACACGAAAAATCTAAGCAAAGATAAGGGATTCTGGACATTGGGGCCACAAATAAAACAAGGGAATTATGCTCACCAAAATACCACCAACCACGTATACCAAATATGCAGGTCTGGGTGCTGAAATAATGCATGTCCATTGTATTATTGTTGCACATGGCCAAATCTGAATACAAAGAGTGATTATTGCTAAGTTATTTTTCGGCGGTAATAAAATACCGTCAGGCCCCAAATCTCCACAAAATACCCTACATATTTATGGTGCGTTGGCCGGGAAAGTGATCATAGAGTACCTACTGGGCGTGGCAAGCGTGTCTCACACTGCCATTTGCACATTAAAGGGAACCCATTTTATAATAGCAGTGTGCCACTAAAAACGAATTTCAGAATGTCACAAAGGGAAACCACATTCTCAGATCTAGTGCAATATTTAGAGGCAAAGTTATTTGCACATGGGAATTGGTCTTCGAATAGCACGTTAGAATGGAGTAACCGCATTCAGGGTGAGGTGCAGAAAGAAAAACTAGACAATATTTTTGCAGAAGGCAGCATAATCCAGGTCTGCCTTACAAGATTATTGAATGCAGCCGATAAAAGTGCAGAGAAAGACTGTTTAATACGGCTATGCGGCAAAATATGGTTTATTTTAAACAAATCCCTGCGAATGCAAGAGAATGATACTCAGCTAATTAACAGGTTAAAGACTGAATTAGAGGGGGCAAGTAAAAATCAGGAAATGTTGAGAGCAGAATTGGATGTATGCCAAAAAGACATGCAATTAAAATGCAGAGACTTTGATATTCAGTTATCCAAAAGCAAGAAACAATTTGAAGATAGTGAGCAAGAATTGACACACTTAAAAGCCTTAGTGGATCACATTAGGCAGGATAAAGATGAGGTTGTTTCAGAAATGCAGATTTTACAAAAAGAACATTGTGAAAAAGAAGGTGATCTCCAGAGTGCAGAACAAGAAATGATTAAAATGATTCAAGAAAGAGACAAAAGAAATAAAGAGTTCAATGAATGCCAAATGCAAATGTGCGACATGCAGGAGGCGATTAATAAAATGAGCGATGAAAATAATTATTTGCAGAATGAAGCAACTAGACTCCTTAAAAAGTGTAAGGACTTAGAACAGCAAATGTGCATTCCCAGGTCCCAGGAGAGGCGGCAGGGTACCACATTCAATGGAGTGGAGGTGAATTCTAGCTCTGCCCAAAGAGCTAGTGCCCCAGTGACTGGGCCGGTGACTGAACTTGGTTTCAGCGCCCTTGGGGGATTTGATACTCCCATTGGGGGCAATCACCAATCTCATACACCTGAAAACAGGATTGACTCACAAAATAGTGCAATTCCATGTATTGCAACAAGTAGCCCCATAAAAATAATGAAATCCATTAAAGCCCTGATCAAACCATTTAAAAAGGGAGGTGAATGCCGCATTGAGGATCACTTAGAAGCGGTGCATGACATTTTTAAAGCACTCCAGATACCTAAGGAACAGTACAGACAATATTTTCATTTAACTTTAGATGCCCCGACGGCCAGCATCATAAGGGGATTAAATGAACAGCAGAATATGACATGGCTGGAGTTTGAAAAAGAAATTAGGCGTCATTTTTCTCCTTTTCAGTCATTGCAGGAGGCAAAGAAAGTCGCGTACACTATTACTGCTGGACCTAATACATCCCCTCGCCAATTTTTACAAGACTTAAAAAGAGCATTCTCTCGCTTTGATGTATCTTTTGACTCAAATTCCAATGAGTTTAAAACCGCATACTTCTATGGGCTACAGAAAGACATCATATCCCAATTGGTCCGTGAATTTGACCGTGACAAGTCCCTTGAATGGATTGTACATCAAAGCACCAAGCTATATGAGGTACTCTATTGTCAGGGTAGAGAAAGTGATAAAATGAAAGATACTAGGCCTAAATCTAAAGAACCCTCAGCCACAGTAATGGAAATCAGGTCAGCCAAAATGTCCCTTGAGTCTGCTCAAAGCCAAGGTAAAAATAATGTGACACCTGAACAAAGGGGTAATCAACAAAGATCGCCATTTCCTGTACCAATGTTCCAAACACATGATCCTAGTAATAGAGAGAGCTACATCAGCCCTAGGTACTTAGGGGATAGACCCCGGGTAAGATACCGGTCTGATATGGCAGGTATGAACAATAACCAGAGACAAAATCAAGATCAAAGAAATGATGGTCCCTACCAGTCATTGGGGACACAGAGTAGGTTTGATCCCAACACCATGATATATGGTAATCAGGATAGGCCCCGATATGTGGATCGATTTACTGATAATGGAAATCAACATAGGGGCCAGTACCCACAATCTGAGAGACAGGACATGAGGCAAAACGTGAACTACAGTCCACGCCAGTACGATGATTCCCCACCAGGGGACTATAATCAAAGGATGGGTGCAACCCGCTCCCCTCCACAAATGAATCAAGAGTTCAGAAACCATCCCAACCGGTATCAATCACCTGAGAGGTATCAGAATAGATCCAATCAGGGGGAAAACAACCAATATCGACCTAGGCCACAGAAAGAGGATCCTAGAGAGATGGAAAGGTTCCAGTGCCTTGAGGCCCAAGTGAAAATGTTAGCTGAGCAAATAGGAAAGCTCTATACAGCGCAAAAACAACCTTCCAAAGAAGGGGCTGATGGCCATAGCAATGACCGGGGGGCTTCCGAAAAGTGACTAAGTACTCATGATAATCGCAGTGCCAAAATGACAGATTGCTCTGATATAATTTTGCATGACAACTCTGAGGTGACTAATGGATTAAAAATGAAAGTACCAGTAAATGAAATTGTGATAGAAAGTGCAAATACTTCTAAAAAAGAGGTACGGTTTAACTTAGAGCTAAATAAAACAGTAAAGATTTGCACAAATGAAAAAGAAACATTAGGAATTCCAAAAGAACCAAGGGACAGATTTAAGAAAAATGACTCATGCATGGGGAATACCAGTGAACAGGGAGTAAGTGGGGATGCCATAGCTCCTTCCCTGGGCAAGCAAAACAATGACCAAACACAGACAGAAAAAGGAAATACTCACAAGGAGGGTACAAGTCAATCACCTGAAGAATTCTTTGAGCCACATATTCTTGAAGAGGCTGCAAGGGCTGGTATTACACTAAATGATCACAAATGCACAGAATTAAAAAATGACAAATTGCTGAATGATGTTGTTACACATGTTCAGTTGGAAGGTTGTAATGTGGTCTCTGATGTTACCCAGATGGATGGGCGAACAGTGGCCACACTCCAAAAAACTTCTGATCATGGAGAAATGAATAAAATATCTCGCACAGAAATGGGTAAAAAAGAGGGAAAAATGTCTTTTCATTTACCAATGTGCTTAGCCAAAAGTGAAAAAGACCTGAGAAAGGTGAGCCCTGAAATCAGTAAGAATTCACATTTCTTATGTGTATTAGAGGAAGTTGAGGACAGATATTATGCACCCATCACTGTAGAAGAAAAATGCCACACCTTCGCTATGATTGACACTGGCGCACAGGCCACAATTATGTCAAAGGAGCTGGTAAAGAGTATCAATGAAGGGAGGCCTCCACAGAGTCAGATCACAGTGAAGGCAAATCAAGGCCCAGTGCATAACTTTAATGGGGAGGAGGTGCCCATCATAGGTGTAACTGAGGTTGACATAAAAATAGGAAAGCACAGAATGAAACAAGAGGTATTGATCACATCTATTTGTGAAATTCCATTTCTGATGGGGACAGATTGCCTGAAAAGATTGTCTCCTCTCATAGATGGGGTGAATGGAGTGCTGTGGTCCTTAACCAAAAAACCATTGAGGCCTAAGAAACTAAAATCACAAAACAGCAATATAAATGAATGTCACACCGTTGCCAAAACAAATGATGCTGTGGAGGTATATCTCCAGAATAGCTGCATACCTAGTGTCACTGTTATATTAATGTGTCAAGACAAAGATCAGAGCGACAATGAAAAACTACCTGTACAAATATACTTGGACCCAAGGAAAGATTGGCAGACTGCTATAGATGAGCACACATTACGTTTTTATTTAAAAGAGAATACATGCAAACAGAATATTGTTCCTAAAACAGATTCAGAAAAACACATTACCACTCTGGCAGAAATACACATGGAAGATGAGCAACCATGGGTTCACGTTGGTATAAATGATTATCTTAAAACAATAAAAGCCACTTTAGCGCTTGAACATGAAAGGAGTTTCATTAATGAGAAATTGTTGCAAAAAATTATGGAGAGGGAAGAAATCCCGAAATTTAGGATTAAAAACCAATATGTTTCTGGGTTGGACAGTCCAGACTTTGAAAACCGAATTGCAGGCAGATGCATGCTTAAAATTAGCATTGGACAGAAAACAATTTACCATAATGTATGGATAGTGAGTGGAGCACAAAATGAATTTTACATGGGCAATGACATCATGCACAGAATGTGTATGGTGTTAGATTTCCTTAATCAAAAAATATGGTCACGCCTAGGTGGGCCGGCACCTGAATTTGAAGACAAAAGAAGGGCTTATCATTGTGCACAACTGGTTCCTTATGCCATCGAATTACAAATAAGGAAAGATACTATTATTCCTGCATTTACAAAACAGTTTGCAATAACACTGAAATGCAAAAATGGGCAGCAGATGAAAGACTCTGATGCATTTGTATGCCTGAATGAATCCATAAAACAGCAAGGCCTGGATTATGAATACATTCCAGTGGTAGACATTGGTGAGGGATCTGTAAAAATCATGGTAAATAATAAAGGTTGTCAGGATATTCATTTAGAGGAAAACTCCCCATTAGGAATGGCCATACAAAAATCACATTATACGGCAGATTTAAATAACATGGTGATTGGGAATATTCCTGAAAAATATGTAGATGCCAAGGGCGAGTTGCCAGAACACCTGGACTCTCAGCCCAAAGGAATATTTAAAATTCATTCTGTGTATCCTTATGATTCAAATGAGACAGTGTGCTGCCATCAAGAGGATTGCATAATATTTAATTTAAATGAAAATGAAACAGGAAATCAGCCCATTGAAGTGGAAGCTGATATGCCAAAATATTTAAAAGTGGCAGCTCTACAAAAAGACACAGCCACACAGTTAGAGGAAAGCGCTGAGATTCCTTTACCAGAAGAGTTTCCAGAATTTTCCAGAATGGTAGAAGAGCAGATCTCCTTAGCGGATGCATGTGACAGCGATGGGGATCGAAACGACCTGAGGGAAATATTTATGGAGTTTAAGGATGTATTTGCAAAAGATGCTTATGATTGTGGTTTAACTGATTTACATGTGGCCACACTACCAGAAGGTTGTAGCAGAAATCCAGTGTTTGTACGCCAGTATAGACTACCGCTGGCATGTTTAGAATCATTGGCAGAGATTATTAAAAATTTGGAATCACGGGGAATAATCAGGCCCATTCATAGCACATCCAATACGCCTATTTTAGGTGTGTTAAAGCCAAATGGTCAATGGCGGCTGTGTGCAGACTTAAGAGAGTTAAATAAAAGAGTACCAGTATCTAGGTGGCCACTACCATTCATTGATCAGGGCCTAGCTCAGATACATGGTTCAAATGTATTTACCACATTAGATCTCACATCTGGATATTGGTGTGTGCCATTGGCAGAGGAGATACAACACCTATTTTCCTTTACATTTGACAGGACTCAATATGCCTGGCTTAGAGCTCCGTTCGGGTACATCAATAGTGGGAGTGAATTTGGCATATTTTTGAGAAAGGCCATGCCGGATGCAGCGGAAAGAGGAACAATAGTTTATGTGGATGATGTCCTGATAAAAAATGAAAACCTTAAAAGCCAATTTGATGAAATAAGACATGTGCTTGGCCAATTGCAGAAAGCAGGCGCCAAAGTATCTTTGCAAAAAGCACAATGGTGCAAGAAAAAAGTGAACTTTCTAGGGCATGAAGTGACTGAACATGGGCTAAATCCACAAAGGAAGAAAATAGAGGCCATACAAAGATTAAAAGATCCTAAAAATGTGAAAGGAGTAAAAAGTTTATTAGGGATGACAGGCTATAACAGAAAGTTCATTGAGAATTATGCAGAAATCACTCAATCATTGACTAAACTGCTTAAACTAAATACTCCCTGGAGATGGGATAGAGAGCAGTCTGATGCAGTGGCTAGATTGAAGGAATGTCTTGTAAAGGCACCATGTTTAGCATACCCCATAAAGGACAGGGATTTCTTTATAGAAATAGGCTTTTCTGAACATTGTATGTCAGCAGTGTTATCACAAAAACACGATTTGAATCACAAAACCATTGCATATGCAAGTAAGGCATTTTCCCAAGTTGAAATGAAATTTAATGAATGTGAGAAGGCCCTATTAACCACTGTGTGGGCACTACAACATTTCCGCCCCATTGTTCAGGGAGAAAAGGTGATTATTGAAACAAATCATCAACCGTTGCAATTTTTAGAGAGTAAAAGAATTAGATCAGGCAATCTAGCGCAATCCAGAATCACTTCATGGACGCTGGCATTACAAGGTTTTCCCGTAGAAGTGAGATATGGACAAAATAAAAAGAGCCCAATTGCTCAAGGGTTAGCTGACTTACATGACTGTGCAGCTGAACAAATACCAAATGAAATGGAAGTGGAAGCTAGTTTACAGGAATTTGAACAATCACCACACAAAGCTTTTGATGAAAAAACATGCAAGGATTTGCCAACTGTATATGTGGATGGTTGTGCTTTTCACATTGAAAATGACAGTAATAAACAATTAGTGGCAGGAATAGGAAATGTCTGGTTGAAATGTGAAGGCGTTCCTAGTATAGGGATGAGGATTGGAGATAGGAGCAGTCAGGTGGCGGAATTGGCAGCCATTTATAAAGCAATTGCTACTGCAGTTGATAAAAAGTTCAGTGAAATTGTCCTGGTGACTGATTCTGACTATGCACGGAATAGCTTTGTGGAGTATTTGCCTGGTTGGAAAGCAAGAGGCATGGTTACATACAACAAAAAACCACTTAAACATGGAAAAATGATACAAGCCATAGACAAATTGGTGTCAGAAAATAATTTAACAATATACTGGAGAAAAATTCGTGGGCATTTAAAAACACCAGGAGAGGATAAGGAGGGAAATGATAAGGCAGACCATCTGGCTAAGATTGGGGCTGTGATGGGAGAATTGCTACATATTGATTATTTAATGGGTGAAATACAAATTGATGCAGTGACACGTTCTAAAGCACCAAAGGAGATAGATCAACCGGTGGTGCAGTGGAGTCATGACACGCCAGACCAAGATTTGATTGAGGCACAAAAGAATGATCAAATTTTGGGAATCTATTATAATCATTTGATAGATCCTGAACAAAATCCTGTAACAGAAAAAGATTGTATGGGAAAAGAAGAGTTGAGGGTGTTATTAAAGAACAAAACACGAATTAGATTACAGGATGGGCTCATGATTAGAGAGTCCATAACAGGGCAAATACAGTGGGTAGTACCCCTTTCATTCAGAGGACTAATGCTACACCATGCACATGATGCCATAACTGCAGGCCATAGAGGTTCACAAAAAACATTAGAAATACTAAAAGATTATGCTTACTGGCCTCATATGTCCCAAGATGTGGAATTATATACTAGAGGATGTCTAGTATGCGCCCAATTTAAACCTGCTTCACCAATGCATAGAGCACCATTGATGAAAAGAGGCCTAACTCTCCCATGGTCAGATTTGCAAATAGACTATGTAGGTCCTTTAAAAAGGTCGAGCAGGGGACACCGTTATATTTTGAGTGTGGTATGTTTGATGTCGAAGTGGATTGAGTGCATTCCTGCACCAGATTGTAGTGCGCAAACAGCAGCCACATTGCTGGTGAACCATGTGTTCTCAAGGTTTGGGTTGCCACAAAGAATTGAGTCAGACAGAGGAAGTCATTTCACAGGTACTCTAATGAGTAAAGTATGGCAAATACTAGGTGTGAAAAGGAAACTACATATCGCATATCGGGCGGCGTCCTCAGGTACAGTTGAAAGAAGCAATAGGTCTGTTGTGGATATTTTAAAGAAATTTGTGGCAGAAGCAGGTTCCAGCTGGGATTTACGTTTACCGTTGGTTCTGATGGCAATCAGGTCGACTCCTGCCAAAGCAACAGGTGTTAGCCCCCATGAGGTCTTAACAGGTAGGAAAATGGTGTTACCACAACACCTACTATACAGAACACATGAGCAAACTCTAGTGAGTGCATCCACAGTTCATGAATATATTGATGAACTGAGGAGGCATTTGCAACATGCATTTGCTTTTGTGCAGAGAAATCTGGAAAGGGCTGCTGACAGTGCTAAGTCATATTATGACAAAAAGACATCAGTAAAGGAATACAATGTAGGGGATCAGGTGTACAAGTTTCATTTTGGAAAAAGTAAACAGAAAAATTCTAAATTTCTAGCGGCCTGGCAGGGGCCATTTCGAATTATAGATAAGGTCTCTCCTGTAGTGTATAAAATTTTGAAAAATGAAGGTGAAACAGCAATAGAGCAGTTTGTCCATGTAAATCAAATCAAACCATGCCATCCCAGGCATGAGATCAGGCAGCTTGAGCATGTAGAAACAGATAGAGTCCCTTGAGAAAATAAATGGGTGTAATCAGGAGGCAGTGACAAAGAAGTTAAAAAAAAGTTGATTGTTATGATGGCACATAAACACTGTAATATATGTAAAAAATATATAATATAAATATATAAATAAATAAATAAATAAATGCACATATAACAGAAGCTCGTGGTTGGTGTGCAGAGAGAAAGTGTATTAAATATTGAATGCTGTTTTATATATGCTTGTTTTCTTTTAACTTGTATTTGATTTCAGAAAAAAATATAAACGAAATATTTTTACCAAGCATGTTTTATTTTTGGCAAAAGGTGGAAATTAGTATTGTGCTATGTACTTAATCTGTTTATTTTCTATCTTGATTTAGACAATTAACATTATTTGGTCGGAGGTTCCGGGATCAGAGGCCACGGGAGACGATGGAGTCCTGGAGTCCCCTGGATGAAGACCAAAAGATGCCTGCCTCCAGGTGGAGGTGAAGACAAAATAACCGGAATGCCAAAAGAGATGACTACTGTGGATTCAAGATTGCCAAGATGAAAGAGTACTCGAATGAACCGAATAACATCGCTGGTCGGGACATACCAAAAGAGACAAAACAAAAGTTCCGGCATATGAAGTTCCACGTATTTATTATTTTAATTATTTATTTTAACTTGTTATATTACTTATTTGTTTTAGTTAGTTGTTTTATTTCATTGTTTTTAATTGACTTGGAAAATTTAAACTTAAAGTAATGCCACTTCCACTGAGAAGGCAAATGTGGAACATTTTATGAACTGATGGACTCAGATGAAATGTTGATTGCAAATTTTCATTGATGCACATGAGTATTCATTTTGTTGGATTGCTATATTGTAAAAAAAATAGAACAAGTTGTTTTTAGGAATTGGCTTGGATTATAGCCAAGTTCTAAAAACAAAAGGAGGGTATATGTAAGGATATTTGGCGTGTTACAGTACAGAGTACAGTAATACTGCACAAGTAGCACATTTTTTTGCAGCACCACCACCACAAGGGTGCGGTGCATTGCTATATGGGTTAGCAGATTAACAAGGAAAGACAGGCTATTCAGTCAAAAACGATTTTAACATATAAGATGCAAATCTATTTTTACAGTTAAAAGCACACGTGTTCATTTAAAAATGCACACTATTTTTCACCTGAAATGCCTATGGTGCGAGAGACACATTTGAAAATTAACAGCTAACCTATTAACCATTAACCTGACTAATAAAACCTTATTTAATATAACCCACTAATAAAATGTGTTCTCCACTGCAGAATTAGGCATACTCTGAAAACCATTTAAATGTGTGTGCAGATTTTTTTTCTCTTCTCTTCTCTGCCTGATTCTCCGTGTTTTTGTGCACAGTAACTGCAGGAAGAAGGAAGTCAGATTTGCAACAATTGCAAATGTATAAGCGAAGCTATTGTTGAAGAGTAGGAGGATGAGAGATGATGGATTTCATTGGGACACGTCATACAGAGGGCTGAGAGGAAAGTTTTAGTGGGCAGTATCAGGGAAAAAGACAGGGAGACATCTTTCTGCACTACTGGGGAGAAGACCTGGCTGTGGGGTCCTGACTGAATGCAGATTCCTGTGTCCTGCTGCAGTCGATATTGGGGAGAGCTGAAAGTAAAACCTTTCCACTGGCTGAGGCATTCCTATCTGAAAAAGCTGAGAATTCCAGGCAATGACCCCGGTTTGAGAAGGCAAGCGTTCCTTTTTGCTGGAGTTAATCCAAGAGAGCCACATTCACAAAGAGAACAACTAAAAAGATAAGGTAATGAGAAGTGTGGGAGCTGAGTGTGTACGGTAATATGCAGTCAGTGTAGGATTCCTGTGCGTGTCTTAATCAAGTGCTAATGTTGCAATTTGAGTTCTGTTCTCCGCCACTCTTTGCAGTGTGTCATAGACAATGCTTTGACTGTACCAATTTAGTTATTTCTGTAAAGAATGAGATCGTGTCTAAATGCAGCTTTTATAATACAGAAAATATTTGAAAACAGACGGGTGTTTTATTTTCTATTTACCATTACAATGCCGATGATGTGGGGAGATTTTTAAACAGTGCAATGGTCATTTTAAGACAGATGTGTGCATGTCAGAATCAGTATGAATAATTGTGAGTGACTGTAGCATAGCTTGTTGGAGGTACATGAGCCAACGGGAAGAGAGACTCTCTGAACATAGCTCCCTACCGTATATAAGGTAGTGGAAATTACCACAAGACTACCACATATAGCTCTCTGTCGTAAATAAGTCAGTGAGTTCGCCCATGGTGGCACACCAACACTATCACTGGAAATGTGGTATTCCTAGAATGCAGGTCTGAGGTCTCTCTAGTGATCACACGAAAAATCTAAGCAAAGATAAGGGATTCTGGACATTGGGGCCACAAATAAAACAAGGGAATTATGCTCACCAAAATACCACCAACCACGTATACCAAATATGCAGGTCTGGGTGCTGAAATAATGCATGTCCATTGTATTATTGTTGCACATGGCCAAATCTGAATACAAAGAGTGATTATTGCTAAGTTATTTTTCGGCGGTAATAAAATACCGTCAGGCCCCAAATCTCCACAAAATACCCTACAGGTTCCAAGCATACCACATGCACGGTGTAAAGACTGTGCAGTTGTAGTGTGCGATGGCACACAGACCATATGACTTTCAGCAGGCATTAGCTGAAGTGTGATGTTGGCAGGGGGAACCTCAGTCTGATGGACCGGGACCAACATTGTCCTGGCTGGGAGAGTCAGAGCTGGGGTGGACGGAGCTGCAGCTGCCCCTGCAGCCTCCCCACCCCGCCTACTCAGTGCAGCAGATGACATGGCTGCCCCTGATCCACGTGACCTGGTGACACTCACTTGCATCACCACCTGTGGCCTAGACTTGGGGACCTGGAAGTCAGCCTGGGAGTCACCCTGTGCCAGGTCAGGTGCCACAATGGGCCGGTCCAACAAGGGCTGAGCAGAGATGGTGTCAGCCACGTTTCCCTCAACCATGGGGGTGGAGGGGGCATGGGTGTCCCTGACTGGACCTCCACAAGTGGGGGGCTAGGGGTAGCCTGCAAATCCCGGCCATGCCCCCTACCGCACCCACCACGCCCACCTCTTGAGGCTCGGCCACCTTTGCCACCCTTACCGCTTGCTCGCCTCCCAGCCATGGCACTGATGTTGTTGTGCGTATGGGAGTTGCAGTAAACTATTGTCCTGGGCAATTGGGGGTCAAAGGGGTAGGGTACTAGATGGAATTCGTACCCTAGTGCTTTAGCAAGGCTGTATGGAACCCCTGGGGAAAGATGACGGGTCACGCAACGCACAGGCACCCCAAAAACAGAAAATGACGTGCACGCGATCCCTCGTAGACCACGTGTGTGGAAAAATGAACCTGCACTATGCTGTGGCACCCAGAAACACAATAATGAACGTACCCGTGTCACACGCAGCCTACAATGACCTCTGAAGGGGTACGTGACACACGGGGCAAGCACAGTTGGTAAATACGTGCGCGACTCACCGTCTGCCTGGGAAAAGAGCGTGAAAAATATGCGCGTGTGCGCGTTGGCAACACCCCTGCCAAAAGAAGAATTGTACGCTGTCTGAGGAGACAGGACAAAAGAAGAAGTGAACGCTGTTTGAGGAAACAGGTCCAAGAGAATATCAGAAATAAGGTAACAGGGAGTACGAACTAGAAACGCTGTGAAGTAAATCGCGTGTGAACCGACAAGAAGTACAGTATTCACCCACTCGCTCTCCACGAAAAGCACGTACAAGGAAATGACGTCCTACACGTACCTTTTAAACCGGACCATACGTCCGACGTCACTTCCCATATACGCACTGAGGCCCTATCCTCGAATTACACGAGATAACACTGGCACGTGCAGTTCTCGGACGTGTAACATGCACCCGGGTTCAGGGACAATCGCGCGTGTAAACCTTTGCATGCACCCCTGGAATACACGTACTGAGGCCAATCGCGTGTGAAAACACCCGCGCACCCCTGAAATACACGTACCCAGGCCAATCGCATGTAAAACTTCTCGCGCACCCCTGAAATACACGTACCCGCTCCCCCAGGCCCGATCGCATGTGAAAACACCCGCGCACCCCTGAAATACACGTACTCAGGCCAATCGCGTGTAAAACTTCCCGCGCATGCCAGGAATACACGCACATGCTATTTTTGACAGAGCGGGTGTCCGTGTTTGTCGCGTACCCCTTTGCACGTCATTTGTCCTAGAGGGCCACAGTATGGGACATTCATCATAGCTGTATATACGTGCTTTTTGTTAGCGCACATTTTGGCGCACATTTTTTTCCTGCGCAGGGACGATACCGCCTGCTTTTGTGTGGCGGACGTGTATGGCCCTGTGCGCGTCTTTGCCCGTGCGCTGGTTTGCCCTATTTGATTCCATGAATACCTGTTGTAGGCGACCGTGTGGGTGTTCCGCGCACTTGCCTCCTGTTCTTCCCCCGTGACGCCCACATTTTCAACAGTTGTTCCCCATTCTGCGTGTAACGCCCCGTGTTCCGCCTACTTTTGTTATGTGCGCCGCGCTATGTGCGATTTCGCTGTGGCCTTAGCGCACGCCGTTAGATGACCTGTGCACTGCGCACTTTTTCAGCGCACATCCCACATTTTACTCGCGCACGGACTTCCATGAATAGATGTGCGCTGGTTTCCCTGCGATATTCGCACTTGCACTGCGATTTTCCAAGTAACACTGCGAATCGCACGTTTTCGCACGCGTGCGCCGATTTTTCCAGCGCACATTAATTCCATGAATCGGCCTGTAAGTGTCTTTTTATATATACATGTCTATAGAGAAAACTATCCACTAACAATTATTTTGACTAATTAATTCTTTTTGAAACTCATACATCTACAATATTAGCTACTGGTATTCCTGAACCATATCGCAATATATGTTTCTAATGGAATTTGGGAAATATTTTGCATGAAAATATATTCAAAAGGATCAATTTACTGAGAATGTATTATTAGTAATGTATGCCTTTTTTTTAAACTTAAAACCAGTAAAAAAATCTATTCCATTTTCAAAGAACTTACTGATCATCATTTCTCATATAGTTTTGATGTACGTCTGCAGAGAGATTCAATTTACAAAAACTTAAAATAGTAACTAAGTCTTAGCTTAGTTTTGATAAAACCTTTGTAAATTAAATATTTTTGTACAACAATAACTCAAACGCAAGTTAGAGATAACTTAGACTAACTCTTTTGTTTCTCATCTCTGTCTATTTCAATAGTAATTAAAGCTTATTTCTTTGTGAATTCCATTTCCAAGACTGAATTATGAGTGGGGGCATAACGTACATCGTATATCATTTGTATAATATTTTAAAATGTAATAAAATGTTTCATAATAGTTAGGCATTGTAAATGTGCTGAAAAATACATTTTTTTAACTATTTAAAATTGTTTCCTCTTCAAAGTTGCTTTGACCTGGGGGTATTTACAAAAGCATTGTAAGGATTTTGCGTATTGTGAGTTGAATGGTACCTTCAATTGACCACGTTCAATTATTTCCGCACCAGTGCATATAGCAAGTGCTGCTGCAGCAGTGAAAAGACCATGGGCCTCATTATAAGTCAGGCGGTAAGGGGTTAACGGCTGCTGACATATTGTTTCTTGTTTTTTGTGCGCTTCCTGACTGAATCCCCGTCCAGAATCATTTGACTGTGTCTCTGCCACAAGCTGACCTCAGGGATTCCCATCTCCTTCCACTTCTTCTTTTAGGAGTCACCCAATGACAAGTCTTGTCGACTCTCTCCATAGGATGGACGCTGGCTGGCGTGTCACCCGTCTGCCGAATCTCTGCTGCTCCCTCCCAACAAAATCAGGATAGCGTGTATCTCTCACAGTCTGCCCTCAGTGATTCCCAGCTCCTACTCTCAGATGGCACCTATTGTCACGTGTCTTATCCACTTGCTTCACAAGATGGACACTGACTGGTGCGTCACCCACCTCCCTGAATATCTGGTGAGGGCAATTGTGCTTTTCAGCCAGTTCGTATCACTAAATGTGTCACACAGTGCTGTGTAGGCAAAACCTATCCTACATCTCACTCTAAAACCTGGATCCACATTCATGCCCTGCTATTCCCTACGCGTCTCCCTACTCAACTGTTCTAAATGCACTCCAGTTTATAAACCATTTCCTAAATGTCTTAAGTGTGGCTCTAGATTGAGATCCTGCCTCTCTGAAATCTGGCTGAGGCTGACTAGAATCTCCATCCATGTGTCCTCCTTTAAGCCATTTGGGTGATCTTTGGATGAACCTTTCAAACATTTCCTCCAAAGTTGCAATCGGCAAATCCCCTTAAAGTTGGGTACTTTGATATTTGTGCGGGAAAGTTAGTCCCAGCCTAATCAAATGAAACAAACATGCAAATAGATTTACCATTTCAAATACCAACAGTAAAGCTGTTGTGTCTTGTAATGGAAGTGTGGACTGCCCCTCTCACAAACGACCCAGCTAATTTGCAAACGTCTGATGAGATGGTAAAAGCTTACCAAGAGACAATCTCAAAAGCAATCAATGCCATTGCCCCATTAAAGACAAGGCTGGTGCCTTGTAAAGAAATGAATGGCTGGTATTCAACTGAGATACAAAGGCTAAAGGTACACACAAATAAAAGTTTTTATACCTGGACACATAAAGGAACTGATATAGACAAGGAAGCATATAGCATTGCGGCAAAAGGTTACAAATAAGCTGGTATAAATGATAAAAGAAATCCACGTATGAAACACAGATAGCGGACGCACAACGCGATGCTCAAGAAACCTTTAAGGTTCTCGCGCAGCAAGAGAATCCCTGTGGTAGCCAGCAAAAAGGATCAATACAAGAAACTGCGTGGTGCAATTCTATTCAAGAGGCTATACTAGATGGACTAAACAAGATTAAACCAAATGTGTGTCTCCAGAGGGATAGGGTTGTCCCTGGAGAAGAGCAAGAAAGTAGCATTCATATCAGTAGTAACACCAAGCAGGCTGACACAGGTAATCCCATTACAAAGGTTAAACTGACTGCCAGCATTAATCATCTCAAACCTACACACTATAAGGATATGCCCTGCTAATACTGTAAACGCATGTGCACCATCTTAGATAGGCATTCTTACTAAGTTTGTAAATGCATCCTTTCTTAAAAATCATGTGCCAGATTAATTGAAAGGTGCCTGGATCTCACTGCTGCTCAAAAAACCAGGCCTTGATCCCCTTATACCAACTAGCTACCGACCCATTACCAACTAGCTACCGACCCATTACCAACTAGCTACCGACCCATTACCAACTAGCTACCGACCCATTACCAACTAGCTACCGACCCATTACCAACACTCCATGTCTGCTTAGAATATTGGATAAGGTGGCTGATGAGCAGATCCTAGAACACCTGATGAATCACAACATCCTTAACAAGTAGCAATTGGGTTTTAGAGAAGCTTATGGGATGGAAACCACCTTATTAGACCTCAAATCAGGAATGCTTCAAAATGTAGAAAAAGGATAAACAGTTCTGCTCGTGCTGCTGGACTTGTCGGACGCATTTGATTTGGTAGACAATGCACTACTGATTAAGAGACGGAAAGAAGTGGCAAACCTTAGCGACAGCACTGCAGCATGGATGGAATATTTTTTTTTTTTTAGACAATAGATTAATTAGGGTCTGCAGTAACACTGCCGAAGCCAGCCCAGCATACCTGCAGTATGGTGTCCCTCAGGGGCCTACCTTTCGCCATCTTCATATGATAGTTTTTCAGTTCCTCTATTGCAGTTGCTTGAGGATAAGGGAGTACGCTTTGCCAACTATGCAGATGTCACACAGTGCATCATTCCCCTAACAGGAACACATAACAAGGATAATGGTGTGATCCAAGCCTGGATGCTGGAAAGCGGATTAGGTCTGAACAATGAAAAAATTGAATTGATGGTAGTAGGCACACGTATTAGAGTACAAAAATTGGGACCAGAATATTCACACTTTCAGGTGGTAAACTGCAAAATTGCCACTAAACTGAAAGTTAAACTCTGGGGATCTATTTGGACCAACACCTTAAATGTGCACCCAATTCAACAGTCTTGTCTCAACAACAGCAGAGTGTAGAAGATTACTATCCCAGAATCACCCTTATCTCATCGAAAAAATATGCGAGACAGTGGCTAGGACCATTGTCAGCACCAAGATCGATTACTGTAGCAGTCTTCTGGTTGGGGCGTGTAAAGGTGATTGTGTTAGACTTCAAAGAGTGTCATTAGGTCAATAGTAGGACCAGAAAATCATGATCGCATACCAGAGGCAAGAATTCCGATTGACGCCAGGATAGAGTGCCATTGGATGCTAATGATTTACAAATGCCTAGCTGGATCTAATCCACAGTACCTTGCAGAAACAATAAAATGGAAACCCTTGCTGAGAGCACTCAGATCCGAAGACACCAACTTGCTGGTGGTGCCAAGGTCTAAGCTTGCCCAGATCAGTAAAAGTGCTTTCTTTGCTGCAGCAGCAAGGTATGGAATGCCATCCCTCCTGATTTCAGAGAGACCAAATCACTTAACTCGTTCAAAAAGAAACTTAAGGCACTTCTGTTTAGATAATTGTTTCTATAACGGGCGGATCGTGGGGGCCCTCCGGTGTATGTCTGTGCAGTTGTTCATCTTTTTGACCACCAAAAGTCAAGTAGCGCATATATGCCCCCGAGCCATTGGTGCGCGGTACACATTTAAAAATGTAAATCTAAATGTAAACGACACACAATATTTTCACTACACAAAAATATAACAATGCAACAGATGCAAAACCTAACCATACTGCTTTCATGAAATGACACTGATTTCCCCCATAGGTCCAAATAAGCAAACTGCTCTGCCTTTGCATCCTCGCCAGCACATCACTCCTTCCAGCCATGGGGTAGAAGATGGAGACAGGAAAAATTCCAGATAGCATTAGGGCCAGGAGGATAGGGCCTGGAGGATAGTTCAGGTGCAACGTGCTCGCCTTGGAAGCGAAACTATACAGAGCAACACAGGTTTGATTCCCGGCTCTGCGCTGGGTATTAAGTGCATTATAAATAACCAATTACAATTAAAGATATTGATTAGACCGATGGTATCATCTACAAACAGATATTTAATTAAACTATTAATTAAAGGTGCCTTATAGAGGCGTTGAGGCTTTCATTTGTTTATTTTTGTTGATTTTTCAAAACAGTCAGAACATGTAACATAACATAAGTCCTATTGATGGCCACAAGTAAAGGGCTGGTCAAATAGCAGATACAATTGCACATTTATAGAAAGGGCTCCAGAAAGGATTTCAGAAGTGTGGAGATTTCTTTCAGGGAGTTCCCATCGTCAACAGGGATATTTTTAGGCAAGTAAGACCAATCATTTTACAAGGGTATTTTTTCGATGGTCCAGTAATTAATTAATGGCAAGATTATGAACGACGAGAAGTTTTATTTTACAACAAATCTTAAAAGCCCTCTTCAGATTAAATTGCGGTGCTGCTCTGTGTGAGATGGTGGGTTGATGTCTATGGGTTGGACACATCAACACAGCATTGCAATCTGCATCAAGGGAAAGACCGCTGCTTATCTGTGATCTTTGGGTTGGAGGTATTGACCTTATTTGCAGGACTAAAATAGGCATGTGTGCTGCTTATCTGCAGGCCTGTTGACAGTGCTGATATCTGGGCTGAGTCTCCAGTTGCAGGTTCAGACCCGGCTGGGCTGACACATCCTTTACCCTCCCACGGGTATTGGGTTGGGTATTGGGTATTGTGTTGGGTATTGGGTATTGTGTTGGGTATTGGGTATTGGGTTGGGTATTGGGTATTGGGTTGGGTATTGGGTTGGGCGCCATTACATTGGGCAAGAGCAGCACTTGTTATTCACAGCAAACTTTAAAATGGCAAGGACTGCTGTAGGAAGTGCTATGCAAAAACCCTTCACTGTTATTAGTATATACCTAACCTCTGCTAGATCATGTGCACACAATAATATTCTATAGGTTCACTGTGAGATTCCGACTTGTTCCTAATGAGAAACCCACAGCGTGATTTTCTACAGAAATTGAGCCTACATTTTAAATGGTACTGGTAGATTCTGAATCAAGGGCACTGGCTTGTGCAATGTCCCTATGTGCGCGTGTCTTCACCTACACACCCTCATTTGACAAGTTTACAATGGAGGGGGCTGATAGTCCAGAGGCTACGCAGGCCTGCCTCGCCTACAGAGCAGTCCTGTCTAAAACACCACTGTACCCGGCCAAGAAACTCACCATCTCAAGGGACCTGCCCACCATCAGAAGCCACAACATTCCTGGGCTGGGAACAGTCTGCAAGATGGAAAAAACAACAAACAGGCCTTTCCCCGGTGTGCACCCACTCTCTGGTGCAAGGTACCACAGCAGACAAGACCGCCCCCTCCAACCTACATGTATGGAAGCACCTGAAGACTCTACTCCTCAAAGTACATCTGACCAGTTGCTCATCACTTCACTCAGCCCTATTTCTCACCCTCTGAAGAGCCCCCCTCCGTGCTCCAACTAGCAATCCCAGCTTCTCTGTTACCCCCACTTCCTACTTTTAACACCATGGGTCCAACCTCTATTTGGAGTGCTCTAATGCTCCCTATTCAGGCTCGCACTTTATTAATCCCTTATATGAATACATACTTAGCTGCTCACTCATGGCCAGGCATGGCACCATTGCTCTCCGTGAATAGACCCTGAAGCCCCACCTTGGAGAAATGGCCCAAAGGGTGGTAAACTGTGCCCCATCTAACTGTAGGTCTGACTTATGGCATACCACGGCCAAACTCTGCCACAATCACACGTGGTGATTGACAGCCTGTCCTTCAAGTTAGAATATGTAGTTCTTGTTGCAGAACCTAAACACCTTCCCGAACAAGTTGACTCCATTTGCTCCTACCTTACTGAGGGGCACTGTGCAAATCATAAAGCAAGTAAAGTAAACTTTTTTGTTAAATCTGGGATCAAGATATGAGCCTCAAGGCCCAGATCAGCTCAAAGGTGAAATGCTTTCTTTTGCATTAGGTCTCTAAGAAAGACCCAGTGCTTCATCCCCTGTGAAAACCACTACGTAGAGGAAGGTTCCTTGATCAATTCCCGTTTGGACTCTGGCAATACTCTCTGTGCTGGAAATACCAACCAGCTGACTTCAAAACATTCAAAATACTACCATCCCCCAAGTTTCTGGATCAACGTGTCCCCACACCTCACAAAAACCTTGATTGGTTTCAAGCCTCTTCACAATCTACTTCAGATGTCTCTGCCTCATCTTTGAGTGTCTCCATGCATCTATGTCAAACTTCTTTGTCTCATGTGTAAGACTTGTCATGGAATCTCAAGGGATCTAATTCAAAATGCTCTGCCACCCCTTTAAGAGTCCCCATAGAGTCAACTTATGTCTACTTCAAATATCTCTTGCTTACCTTTAAGAGTCCCAGAGGAATCACCACGGATGTACTTCAAAGAGCCGTGTTCACCTTTAAGACTCCCCGAGGAATCACCACGGATGTACTTCGCAGTGCCCTGTTCACCTTTAAGAGTCCCTGAGGAATCACCACGGATGTACTTCCAAGTGCCCTGTTCAGCTTTTAAGAGTCCCCAAGGAATCCCCAATGATGTACTTCAAAGTGCCCTGTTCACCTTTAAGAGTCTCCATGGAATCTTTAGGAATCTACTTCAAAGTTCTCTTGCTCACCTATAAGAGTCCCCAAGGAATCACCACGGATCCACTTCAAAGTGCCCTGTTCACCTTTAAGAGTCTCCATGGAATCTTTAGGAATCTACTTCAAAGTTCTGTGGCTCATCTTTAAGAGTCTCCATGAAGGCACCATGGATCTAGGATAAAGTTATCTGCCTCATGTCTCCATGGAATTCCCACAGATCTACTTCAGTGTTCTCTGCCTCATCTTTAAGAGTTTCCAGGGAATCTCCATGTATCTAGTTCATAGTTCTGTGGCTCATCTTTACGAGTCTCCATGGAGGCACCATGGATCTAGGATAAAGTTATCTGCCTCATGTCTCCATGGAATTCCCACAGATCTACTTCAGTGTTCTCTGCCTCATCTTTAAGAGTTTCCAGGGAATCTCCATGTATCTAGTTCATAGTTATGTGGCTCTTCTTTAAGAGTCTCCATGGAGGCACCATGGATCTAGGATAAAGTTATCTGCCTCATGTCTCCATGGAATTCCCACAGACCTACTTCAGTGTTCTCTGCCTCATCTTTAAGAGTTTCCAGGGAATCTCCATGTATCTAGTTCATAGTTCTGTGGCTCATCTTTACGAGTCTCCCTGGAGGCACCATGGATCTAGGATAAAGTTATCTGCCTCATGTCTCCATGGAATTCCCACAGATCTACTTCAGTGTTCTCTGCCTCATCTTTTAGAGTTTCCAGGGAATCTCCATGTATCAAGTTCATAGTTCTGTGGCTCATCTTTCCTTGGAACTGCTCCAAAATACCTGCCATGTAAAAATTGTCCTCCAACATACCTCCTAAATCGCTGAGCTCTGAAGATTCCAACCTTCTTGTTGGCCATCCTTCGATATGCAAACCCAGAAACAACCGACACTTGTCTGCCGTAGTGCATCCAATGTGGCTTTCACTTGCCACTTCCCTGCGTACATCCTCTAGTCTGAATGCGTGAACTATTCTAAGGATATGAGTCTTTCTTTTGTAGTGTGCTGCCTCCTTCTCCATTCTTCCTCTTGTTTGCCATCTGTCCATTCTTGGTTTTAGCTCCTATAGTCAATTTTGTTTGGGTGAGGGCAATATAAACTCATAAACATAATAATTTGGATCAGTTGATCCTATGGTTTTAATCTACATTTAACGGCTAATGATACAGATCCCTACATCAGTTAGCCATTTTGTAGTGGTCATGGTGGAGAAACTTTAGTACCCCCTCAATATAGTTCAGCAGAAGTACCTACAAAGCGCTATAAATGCATAAAGGTCTCACCAGGCAGTCAGTTGTGCCTTCCAAATATATATTCAGGATGTTGTCATTTCAAATGTAAGGACCTACTTGCATATGAAATTTCACCAGCGGTACAAAAGAGACCATCTGAGAGTACTGCTCGGTGTGCTGCTAAATTTGGACGTAAACCAATTAAGCAACAGAGCTGGGGACAGGGAAATACCAACAGCAGCAAATAGAGTTGAGGGCAATTACCACTGCATGTACAAATGCAGCTGGTGGAAGATATATGCTTCTGCATTTTGAGCAGTTATGCAAATATTGATGGGATAAATATTGTCGCAGGTAGTAGAGCAAATTCACCACCCATCACTGAATCAAGGGCAGGCTTTTGGCCCCTTCCCCCAAACATTCTGCACAGCTTCCTGAATATTCACTGTCGATTGCCCGTGCTTCACATCTCTGCAGCTGGTGATGAACTTTGCATGTTGTAAGGGCAGATCGCAGTTGTTCGCATTGTGGGCTGGAATTTTGAGAATTGTTGGGCAGTGTTTTGTTATGGAATTCGGCTTACCAACAATGAGAAAATGACTGCCATTGACAATGCATTTTCCTTCAACCACCAGTGGCAACAGTTAATGCTGTGAGGTTTTTCCTTGTTCTGTGATTGGCAATATTTTCCGACCAAAGTTATTTAAAATTGTGATATACATATCGGACTTCCTGAAATAAGGTGCTTACTAGTTTTTCTCCAGTGAGCCCTATATTTTCTGCTCAAACTGCACCTTTATTCACCCCACTTAAAACACACATCTGAGCTTATTTTTTTTTACTTGCAGGAACTAAAAGTTATTATCTGAATAAGGACCCTCTGAGTATTAAGTGTCTCTTTCAAGAGTACCGTAATGGTCAATTGAGGCAGATCTTGGCAGTTGCTGCATAAGTTTATAGGCATCCGATCTCAGAAGAATAACACATGGTCACACACATGGTCACACCAGTTAAATATGCCAGATGGAGGCTGTGGACAACTAAATACACACACAAAGTGCTCATTGTCAAACAAATGGCAAGCATGGATACACATCAGCTAACATATCTGTGTCCACAGCGTTCTGCATGCTATTGGTGAGACCTATCGGTGAGTGGCGTGTTATAAAAATGTAAATAAATAAATAAATAAATATGTTGATTGTTTTTGTGAATGAGTGTAATTTATGCACTCAAATCAGGGCAGTGCCGGGTTTCCATGTTTTATGACACCCATTCACAGAATCTGTCTTAAATGCTGCGGCCATGTAATTGCTGGAGAAGGGGGGGATTAGAAGAACCCCCAGGGACTCCTCCTGCTTTTTGCGGGTTTATCCTGGCCCATGAAAACATTAATTGGGGATGGAGATGCACAGTCATTTGGTATGAAAATTGTCTGGGGTTGCAATAGTTGACTTTGGTGTAACAAATACGCCAAAATCCCTAGAATCGTGATTTACTAGCCGAGACCATTCTCATCATTGAATTATGATCCCATCCCCTCCTTCAACCGCATAAAGGTGAGCCCCAAAATGAGAGTGGCCGAAGGTGGGTGCAAACATGGGCACATGGAAACTAAGCTCTTACGAAGATGCCTGCGAACGAGTCTTGTATTGCTTGATAGGGGGTTCTTCATCTGTATAAGGCACACATCCAGAACAAAGGAAATACTTACCAAAAAGGGCTTCTCTGATGGCGACTGCATATGAAGGGCGAAGCCAGCCCCCGTGTAGAAGGCAGCATAATCAGGCGAATGGAGGAAGAGAGTTAGCCTCAAAGAAGATCTGAAGAATATGGCTGAACTGCAGGCTCCTGGGAGAAACCACCGAAGAACAGATTTGCAGGATTTCGAACCACGGGGAAACAAGGGGGGGGCAAGGCTTAAGCCACACCAAACAAGGATTAACTTAAAATCGGTGTATGAGATGAAGGCCGAGCTGTGCCAAATGAAACTGAGCTGCAGGTTATGTTGAAAGACTTGAGAGAAGATCCTTCACTGGTCCATGAGAGAATGTCTACCCTCAAAAGATATATGTTTCGGTAAAGAATACATTTCTCAACAAATGTAATGAAATGATTGTACTTCTTACCAATAGTCTATAAAAGGCTCTGAGGACAATTATAATCCTGTGTTCAATGATCACAACTGTTTAACATCGATCAACTCTTTATTTTCAAATAATGTAATTTACCAATTCTTTACCCTTAAAAGCATTACAGTGTTATATATTTTCAGAGCAATTTCACCGTACATCACACACTTGCCAATCATATGCATGCCACAGCAGAATATTTAAATCCTTTTCACATGAAAGATCTTTAAGTCATCCACCTTTGTCAGTCCATGTCTTTTCGAAAATCCTAGAGTTGCAATTGGATTTCAAATTCAACACTGTTCGTGTCCCTAAAAGACTCTTCCTCAGGAGCAGTCATTACGACTTCCTAAAACATTAAATTGTACGCGGACGACATTAATATTGCTGATTGATATCACTCTTCTTCTGGAAATTCCAATGAGTTTGGTATACCTCACATTCCTCCCTCCTTTTTGAAAAATCTAATATGCTCTCTCGGTATTGTGACTCAATCAAACACATAGAATTCAGAACACAGTTTCCATGAAAAACATATACAACTCACTGTAAATTCTTTGAATAACACAAAATGAATTACTGAACATGTTTCCTTTATTGTAATATACCAGATGTTCTGGGTTTTTGCCAGTATTGTAAGCCAAAACTGTGCAGATGGTTTGCTTCTCCGCTCTAAATTTGTCACTATTCCGGTGGCCCGTCAATCAGATAAATGATAGGCATTTTTCATCCCTTTTGTTGAAGAGTCTGTGATAAATTAATGTCACATATAGATGTAAGCTCTTAAAAACAGCACACACCCTACTGGAAGCAGATGAAAACAGTTTGCCGCATTCTCCACAAAATTGTATACGATCAGTTATTCTGCATTTTGATGCACACGTACGCCAGAAGTGATGTCACTACTGTAGCATTTGACGACACCCCACTCCCATGTAAGATTGAATTTTTGGATTCCCTTGTCAAATTCTGCTTCTTATATCTCCACGGAAACCAGTTTTCCTCAACTATTCCCCCTCCCCATGTTCGAATCCCTTCCTAACTGCAACTTTTAAAGAAAAAGAAAAACAGATGTATGTGTTTTGCATTTGGATCCCTGTCATAGTATCAGAGCAAATTCTCTTAAAATATTTTTGTGTAGACTAGACTTCAATGAAACTGTACCTGACATGAATTTATTTTTAGACTATCAACCATTAGTTTTACATTTCAACATCAAACCATTATATTAGTTACATGCCATGCAACATGTTGTAGCTTGATTTACCTCAGTCTTCAACATTCATTTGAAGTATTTAATTCCTCAAGTGAAAATCAGAGATTGTCATCTCTCAGTGTGGGGGCTTCTCTCATCAATGCCAAGGAGGTCAAAAAACGTTTTGGTCTGTTTCTATTTCTAGTCTCAGGTGGATAGCTCGGGGGCAATGTGCTTGTCTTGGAAGCAAGATGACACAGAGCAACACAGGTTGGATCCCCGGGTCTGTGCTTAGAAACCTCTGGGTATTAAGTGTGTTATAAATAACATATCATATCATGACATGACACAATCATCCGGACTCAGACCAGCTATTCTTCTAGCCATTGGCTCTTCTAACCCTCAAGCTCTTTTCATAGTCTCGGCCTCCTCAGGTCTGCCAGGATAGGGAGCTCTACCAAAATTATCACCCTGGATAACTACTCGAGTATTTTTGACTGGGCAAATGACAACATTTTCCATCTGTTTGGAATAGGGATAGGCTGAGCCCACAGAGGTATTCAAGAATATTCCAGGCATGCTTAAGAGCAGGTCTGAGCACTCCTGTCACAGGCCGCATACTTCAGGATGTGTCAATGTCTTTCACTGCCAGATCCTCGAGTGTTTTTTAAAATATTGTATTTTTATTTATTTGAACAACAGGAATGTTAATTTCGATCAGAAATTGCTTAAAACACATTTACAGACGTGGAGGCATTCCCAGAGAGGGTGCCTGTAGAATTTAAACAAAAATGAGAACAACTGGTGAACCAGTTTATGGGGGTGTAAACAAGTGAGACATGTATCAGGGACAAAACAAAACAAATAGAAACAAAATATAAAAAATATATGAAAACAGGCGACTTACAAAGGTAACATAATGTAAGGGGCAAGTGTTTCTAGGAAGGAGGAGTTCTATTTATCGATATAATTACATTATTATGCATCACTGGAGTCAGTGGTGGAGTCAGGAAGGGAGGATGGGGAGAGGGCATAGGGAGCTCTCTATTTAGCAAGTAAGATTTTAGGAGAGATCCACAGTTGGGTTGACTTGGAATGTTATTGGCAGTGGGTTCCAGTGGAGCGGGGTGAGTCGGGAGAAAGAGCTGAAGTATGAGAAGGCATAGGGAGGGTATGGGATGGTGAGGCTGACTGTAGACGAGGATCTAAAGGGCTGGGATGGTGAGAAAACGGAGATGCAATGAAAAAGGTACTGAGCCGCAAGATCATTGATAGCTTTGTAGACTGGGAGAAGGAACTTCAAAAGAGAGTGGTTGTGCATTGAGAACCAAATAGCATGTAGTTGGTATGTAGACGTGGGGTGGGAAGGGATAAGTTGTAGAGAGCATGGGTAGAAAAGTGGAGGACTTTGTCTAGAGGGAGGAAGGAGAAGAGAGATAGGCCAAGGAGTAGGCTTGAACAGTAGTCAAGTTTGCTGAGCAGTAGAGTGAAGCTCTTTGTTTTTGTAGAGTGGTCAGAAAGAAAAGGGAGCATGTTCCTAATGTTGAGGAGGTTAATACGAGCAGTAGAGGCAATGGTAGTGTTGAATTGTTTCAGTCGGAGGTCGCTATCAAAAGAGGACCCCAAGATTGCAAGCCTTGGGTGAGGGAGCAAGATGGTCAGGTGGGGAGGAGATAGGAGGCGGGAGGGATATCAGTGGTAGTCAGAAGAAAGATATCTTCCATTTTTGAAGAGTTCAGCATGAGGCAGCAGAGACAAATTGCAGCAATGCAGTCCATATTTAAGTATGAGATGGCTGAAGTGAAGCATGGAAAGTATACACAAATGTGAGTGTCATCAGAAAAAAGGTGATAATGAAACCTAAAGGATGTGATTAGTCTTTCTAGGGCAGAGGTATAGAGGGTGAACAGCAGAGCCCCAAGAACTGATTCTTGGGGAATGCCAACACAGAGAGGGCTGGGGTCAGAGGTTTGCGAGTTCCAAAAGGTTTTAAAAGATGACCTTAGCTAAGAGGCGATCCAGACAAGAGCCGATTTTGGTAACCCAAGGTCCTGCAGAGTGAGGAGAGAGGAGTGCAGATTAGTAGCAAAAGCAGCAGAAAGGACAAAGAATATAGAAGAGGATTTGGAGTGGTGAGCATTAGACAGAGTGTTGGAGACACTGATGACTGCAGTCTTCATGGAGTGTTTACTACGGAAGCCAGAATGAAGTGGATCAGACTATCCGCTCAAGGACTTTTGAATAATGAGGAAGGTGAGAAACTTAGCAATGGTTTGCTGGAACATTTTGGTCAGCCAAGGGTTTCGTGGATAGGGCTAAAGACAGTTGCATATTTGAAGGAGGCAGGAAAAGTCCAGCGGAGAGAGAGGGGTTGACGTGCTTATAGAGATAATGGAGAGAGATTTTTGACCATTTGGGATGCAAGAGGGTTAATAGGAGTGCAAGATGGATTGGCACTGTGAAGGCTGGGTGTTAATTCAATAGGAGAGGAAGGGGAGACATAGTTAAGAGTAGAAGAGAGAGGTAGGGGGAGAGATGGTGGATAGAATTAAGGTAAGGGAGAGAGAGAGAGACCAGGGATGTGAGAGCATCACAAATCTTAGAAAAAAAGCAGTGAGCAAGTCATTTTCAGAAAGGGAGAAGGCGATTGATATTGGCTTGGGAGGTGCGATCAAAGATTGGAGGGTAGTTGAAAATTGCAGGGGCGATTGAGAAGAGAGAAAATTAGGTTTTTGAAGTTAGAGAATTTGGCAGAGACCAGTGCAGAGGCTAGCAGCCAGGGACATTTTGTAGGCTAGCAGTAGGGTAGGTGTCATAATTTGTGCCATCGTCATAGGTCATGGAGCATGTTTGTTTTGAAGATCTAAATTTCAGAGGTGATCCATGGCTGAGGATGGTATGGTATGAATGTGCGAGCAGGATTAATAGGAAAGGCATGAATAGGGGAAAGAGGCAGGAGAGAGGTTGTCAATTCATCAAGGTAACGGGCAAGAGAGTCTTGCCTGAATTTCCTCTTTGACATTGAATTTGGGAGATACGGACTTGAAGGTGGAGGGACTGAGATCTTTTTTTAAAATCCCGGTTTCTATTGGTTTATGAGAAAAGTCTATTACTGCTGTTAAGTTCGCAGTCAACATTCCTTTTCACACATGATTGTGCCACAGTTTTACAGTGAGGCACTGTATGTAGAAGGGAAGGAACTAGATCATTCTGAGAGCCGGAAAGCCACTTTCTCCATGGACATGTGGATCAGTGGACAGAGCACTGACGACATGGTGGTAACTGCACACTGGGTTACCACCCCTCCCCCCGTCATCCCTAAGTGAGCCGAGAAGGCAGCGAGGGCATGCAGTTTGGCACGAGGCCACTTTGTGTATGCGAGGATTTGAAAGCAGAGGCCACGGTTGATTTGACATCAGGTAGTGGATGTGGGGGCACAGTAGCTAATAATACAACACTAAAAGCTGGTCTTTGATGCTAACAACAACCTTGCTGCTCATTGAATTGGCAACACCATGAATGTACCCTGCTCTGCGCATGTCGTTCACCTTGTGGTCATCCTCAGTTGCCAGTCCACGCACGACATAATTGCCATGAACCAAAGATCAGCTCACACTTCAGTCTGGCCTATAATATATGAAATGTGCTGCTCCATTTGTAGATGTGCCACCTGAAGACCACAAAAGCCACACAATGGAATTCCACTTTGCACATGTTGAAGCAGCTAAGCGAACAATGACACATCACCCCTGATTACTGCAGCAACAATCACAGCAGAGCTATAGGTGGGTCATTTCTTATGCCAAGAAAGTGGCAGCCACTGCATAATGTCTGTTGTCTGCTACAGCCTATTGTGTATTCCACCACACGTTATGCACCTAGTGCAGCACTCAAGTGAGGTGCTGCCACTGGTCTACCTGCTAGAACTCGGTATCTAGTCAATTAATCTACACCCATTCCATCTAATACCATTCCATCTAAATGTTTCCATCTAAAACATGTCCATCTAATGCATGCTTAGGGGGTTAAAGGGTTAATGTTTGTTCAGATGCATTTTAAAGGGTTTGGGGGTTGGGGGGAACCCTCCCAAAAAAAAAAAAGAAAAAAAGAATGCATTAGATGGAAATTATTTAGATGGAAAGATTTCGATGGAATTGCATTAGATGCAATGGTTTTAGATGAAATGACCATAAACCCTAGAACTCAACCTATCCAACATAATAAGGCCCCATGATTTGTCTAGCAGGCTGGATACAGCACAGCTGGTGAGGAATATGCTCTCAAACATGTGTGCAGAGCCATACAAGCCGTAATGAAAGTTCCCACTAAAGCCATCTTTGCAAAGTGGCTTCTTTTCACCAACCTGCAAACTATGAGGATACAGCAGGATGATACACAGTTTGGATGTGCACACATGCACTGATGCAGCAGGTGGCAATGAAACTATGTGAAGAACAGACTCAGGACAGCAATGCAACAACCCACACACCACACCGCCAGAGATTGTCAAGAGCATGCCCTTCTTCATCATTACAGAGGACATTGCTCTTGTCGCCTGCACAAGCTGATCCATCTTCAATGAACACAACTGCTAGTGGTAGGATGGAGATGGGGAGCCTGTGGAACACACTCCTTTTTGGTCTGGGATTCATAACGCAGGAGGGTATAAAAGAATTAACAGCAAAACTTCAGCGGCTCACAGGGTAGAGGCAAAACTATTTGATTCTTCTCAGACAAGTAGAGATGATTATCAACTACAGCACAGTCTCGGTAAGGGGTCAGTCTGGTCGTCATCGCTTCTAACACCTGCTATGGAATCCCGAGGTTTCCCCCTTGCCTGTAGACAGTCTGCACACGTCTTTGATGCTGTCTAGGACATTGTACCTGACTGCCGGAGAGGCCTGTAAATACCCCATGTTCAACAACATTCATTAAAATGGAGCAGCACAACATTGAAGAGAACTGTGGCAAGATACCTAGCCATAGCAAACCTAGCAGCTTAGATAATGGATATGGGTTGTTTCACCTAAAAAACTTGACCTAATTTATTTGACTGAATTCTTTTTTATCTACTTCAGGGGGAGACCCCCCGCAAATCCCCCTAATGCGGGGGAGACCCCCACACCACCCCGACTTCCCCCCAACCCAACCTATTCCCTTACCCCACCCCACAACTGTTTTTTAATTAAAGTGTACCATTTGACCTACCGAATTAGGTCAAAAAGATGCAGTGCAATAGGAGCACGTCAAATTGGCATCAGGTCAAATTGGACAATACCTAGATTTAATGATGACTTGTTATCCACTTTAAATCACACACTGAAATGTGATGCACAGTTATTTAGTGGGGCTTGTAGTTGTGAAGCTGATAGTTCTCTTGATTGACTAAAGGAGTGAATAAGATGTGACTGGCATAGCATGATAAAATGCCATCAGGGTTTATGCTACTGCTCATTTGTTTTTAAGCCCTCCTTTTAAGTCCTACTCCTGATTTTTTAAATGCACAATAATATATGGGAGAGTTACCGTTCAACAGGGCTGAGAGCTACCAACATGAGCATGTATTGTGTTCTCCTTGCTGGATGAGGACCACCAAGACGAGAATGTTTTGGGTTCTCCCTGCTACCTAAAATGCACCAACAGGAGATTCTTTGGGATTCTCCACACTGTCTGAGAACCTTTGGAGTAATAAACCTGCTACACAAGAGAGTCCCACCCAAAGCCTTTTTCTAAGGGTTTCCCTAGTGATGGTGGGTGGATGGTATGTCATCAACTGTAGACAGAGAACAGACCAACAGGGGAAAACAGAGGAGTATTTACTAGAAGATGTCAGCAAGAATATCTATAGTGGTCAGCGAGGAGGTATTAGAGAGACAAGCATGTGCTTGGGGAGTCTGGGAGCTCCTTCCAAGTGTGGGAGGTGGACTTGGAGAGCAGACCAGGACACATATATGTTGAAGCTATGTTTTATGTTGGGGGTTTCACTAATGGGACAGGAGTGGGGAGGAGAATGGGAAGAAGTCAAAGGATGCAGAGTGAGGCTGAGCGATGGAGAGATTGAGGAGAGTGCTATATCATAGGGTGACAGGAAGACAGTGGCGGAGGATGGTAGCATCACAGTGTGAGGAGGGGTAGTCAGTGTACAAATAAGGAATATTTGTCGGCATTTCCAGTCTTTCTCACTTTAGGGAGAATGCTGGGGTGATGGATCTTGGGAGGATAGCTCAGGGGCAACACACTGACCTTGGAAGCAAGAGGACACCAAGCAATACAGGTTTGATCCCCGGGTTTGCGCTGGGTATTAAGTGCATTATAAATAACCAATTATAATATAATTATAATGGCCATGCAAGTGAGCCTCCAGAACATGTTGCATGGCAGGCTATTCCTCTGCCTGCCACCAACCCGCGATGCAGGAAATGTGTGCATGCATTATCAAACAGGCCATCATGGCCTCTGCTCCTGTATGTATTGTGATGAAGTGTCCTGCCTTTTTTTGGCAGCTTCTAATGGAGTGACGAAGGGGTCAGTGCACCTTTCCAAGCAAGCGGATGATGTCCTCTGTCCAGTACGGGGAGGATGCACTGGTCATCCTCAATTAGCCCCTGTCATTGGGCAGGGGACAGCCCACGTACACATTCCACTGGCCTTGTCAGAAGACATACAGTCTCTCACAGCAGAGAGCAGTGCACCCTCTACCAGAATCTAACCAGAATCAACAAGCAACTGGTCACAGCCACATAAAAGACTATTCTCCAAAGTCTGAAATATTGAACCATCTAACCGTGGCTTCCGTGGCAGCTCGTGAATGCCTGCGGCAAACAGCGACCAGTGCAGACAGAAGACCCAAAATAGTAACTAGTTTATTAAACTAGCTTATTAAACCCCTGCCACCACCTCATCCCAAAGTGAAAAACAGTGACAGCTGATCAGTGAAAGACATTATGCTCTACACTTTCGCATGGACACAAGGATAAGAAGGCACACATGAAAACTATAAACTGGGCCGTCCCTAGGGGAGGACTCTCTCATGTGTAAAGAATACCTTCTAAGGTGGGCAGGGGTGGGCATTTGTAGAAGGTGGTTTCAGAAATTTGGCTCAGGGATGCCCTAAGAGAAGGTGGTGGAGAAAGGAGTGGAATGAAAGACAGGAAGGAGTGGAGGAGGATGGAGCTAAAAGGTGAGAAGAGTTATCAGGAGGTGGTTTGTGAGAGATATCAGAAGGTGGCTGGGGAAAGATATCAGATGGTAGTTAAAGAAAGATATCAAGCCAGAGATGGTTGGAAAAAAAACAAAAAAAACATCAGGACGTGGTTGAAGAAGCATACCAGAAGATGGTTGGACAGAAGCATCGTAGATGGTTTAAAAATATATCAGTAGGCCGTTGGAGAAATATATCAGTGGTGGTTGGAGAGGAACGTCAGGAGGTGGTGGGGAAAATTGGGCAGAAACGTCAGGCAGTGGTGGTGAAAAAAAGATACCAAGAGGTGTTTAAGAGAAATTTCAGGAGGTAGTTGGAGGAAGTGTGAGGCAACAAAAGACAGACATTATGAGGTACTTTGAGAAAGACATCTGGAGAGGGTTAAGGGTGAGGAGAGGGCCCATAAGTCTATCAAGTTTGTAGGTATTGAGAAAAGGAAGGAATAAGAGGTCATGCATTGCTCAAGGCAAAGGCAGGGGAAAAGGGTGAGTCTCCAATCCAAAAGGGCCATGCCTGTCGTGGGAGGTGGAACGAGTATGTGACATGGCATCGTGGAGGATCAGGATGAGAAGAGGAATAGGAAGGTGCTACAGACGATACAATTCAAGTCATCAATGATTTAGTCCACTCTTACATACTTCTGTGGAGACTGAGACCTGCAACACCATCTGATTTATCCTGTCATTGGAAGAGAAACACCAGATGTATCTGTGGCTGAAGACAGAAATCCAGAACAATCTCGGGACCTTCAGGTAAGATGGGCAGTGCTTTCATCCCACTGACAAGAGGATAACACCTGGTGGACTTTACAGAATTGTTGGAAGGAGGGGGGCTGTTGACCACAGTCTATCTTGACCATTATGTGTTTCTTTTTGACACAGAGGAGGAGAGTTTTGTGTTAAAACCTGTTTACCTGTTTACCTGAAATCTTTGAAACTGACGTGAAGAACCAAATGTATAGAGCCTTTGTATATCTTTTATGGACAAGAGATCTGTGGACTGCCAGAGCAATTCTATAGACAGAGGGAAAGTAAACATAAGTCCTTTAATTCATGAGAATCCCACAAAGTGTGGAAGGAGAAACATGATGTTGTTGTTTGTTGGTGACTGTTAATTTAAGGTGCATTTGTAAGTGCTTATACATCAATTAAATTGTGTTTCAAAGTGAAGGAAAGGCAAATATACTAACAATGGAGAGAAAGAAAGAGGCGTACCTACTAGGCCTTGTGAGCATTCAGAACGTGCAAGTGCAGAGAGGGAAAAGTTCTGAAGGGAGGGGGTAAGTGCTAGGTGTTCCACTGAGGAAGTACGTTGTAAGCAGGTATTAAGTGCCTGGCAGAGATCACTTGGTGAGAGTGGTCAACTAACAATAATAGGTGCAGGCCTGTGAGCCAGCACAGGCCAGTGGGCACCCAAAGGCAAGTGCTAGGAGTGGGCGGATGCTTGAGGCAATTGCGTGGGGGCAGGACCCAGAAGGATACATGAGGGCCCTGGTCACCAATCTCAACGACTGTGGTGTTTAGCAAGGGAAGGAGAGGGGGAAGGAGGAGGTGAAAAGGAAAGTCTTCAGGAGCTTCTGGAATTTGAGGAGATCTGTCTCAAGACAGAGAGGAAGGGGGAGGCTGTTCCAGAGGAGGGAGCCAGCCGAGGAAAGAGATTGGCCACCAGCTCGCTGTTTTGAGAAGCGATTGACACACAGAGAGTTGGTGCCAGAGGACCGTAAAGCTCTGGAGGGAGCGCATTTGGTGAGAGCAAGTTGTAGATTGCTTTAAAGATGCAGTTTGAAAGACTCTGAAGAAAATTAGAGCCAGCCTAAGATGAGTTTAAGAAGGTTTGTTTTAATGGAAATCAATCAGTATATAGAATCTAAGTCCTTCCACCATCAAAACCGGTCTTGACCTTTATTGTTGATCAATGTCTCATAAATGACAGATGGAAGAGGCACCGCAGAGGATTGGATAGCCAATTGAGCCAGCACAGGTATGATAGCTGCAGCCTATGCTTGTGATTGGCTGTGGTTTGGCCTTTTTCTCATGCTGCCAGGCCTTGCATTATTATGGGAAATAACAGGCCTCTCCAGGCGCACCGGGCTCAGGCTTCCCATGCAACACTGGAGGAGGTTACTATGGCGGCATCAGGAGGGGCATGGACCACAAAGTGTTTGGAGCATTACCCTTCAGTATGTCCCCTACTCTGGCCAGCCCTGCCCCCAAAAAGGGAAGTGAGCCACCAGCAACAGCTCGGTTAGCCTCCCGCTCCTAATGCCACATCCTCCTAACCCTCATCCACCATATCATGTGCCACCAACTGCCCCATATCACCTCTGTACCTTCTTTTGATGTAATCACCTATTGTGCTTCCTTTCTGTAATCTGAAGCACATCAACCAATCTCTTAAGCATGAGTGCGTAGATACCTCTGGGTTTTGTGTGCTAAATAAATAAATTAATAAACCCTATCACCTCCTGTTGAAGACCGTCCTCTGCACAAAAAGATGAGATGCTCCAAAAGAGGTCCTCTTCTTCTATAAACAATCCTGGGGTGCGGTTCCTAGGAGAAAGGTTTTCACAAGTGCTTTCTAATAGTAGTAAGTGCTCTGCATCAAATTTCTCATTTTATATTTTTAGAGTGATGTACGGGCAAGGGATTAAAACAAAATTAGAGTGGTCCGCAAGGAAGTTCAAGATTGATTGTTATATCTCTCTTTTTCCTTTTTTGGGGTGGAAGGAGGAACGTTAAGGGGAGGGATTAAAAAACAATGGGCTTCACAAAGGGGTTTTGCAGATTGTTTGAGGTGGAAAGAAGAAAGGGGAATGAAAGGAATGAAAGGGAGTCACAAATAATCAGAAAGGGATTCACAAATAGGGATTCTCTAACTTGGAGTCAGACTTTAAGGAACTTCACAAAACAAGCACCACTCAAAATAACATGACAACAGATGGGAATACATGAGAAAGGTACACACAAATCATTATCAGAGTAGCTATAGCACACAATCTCCTTCTCTCCCCATGTGGATCCACCCTTCCCCAATCTCCGACAGTGAAGGACAACGCACAAACAGCCAGGCATTGAGATGGGCCTTGTTAAGCTGATCAAGCCTATCCAGGGAATTGGGTGCACTGATTGGTCCACAAAAGCTCCCGAGGAATTTGGTGGTTCTGATTTAACCTCTGAGGCATGTCCTAAATGGTAGATATCTTGCCGGGTTCCTGGTGTGATATCGGGCTCTCAGCAGCCCCACGAGATTTTGTGGGAAATTAATATTGCCAGCTATATTGATCTGGTGAGGGTACGCCCATCCTTCTTGGCTAGTGGTCTTTTGATGAAAACCCAAATGAGTGAATTGTCTATCTCAGACAGCTGGTGGGGGTTGAACGTGGGTTAGACATTTCTCAAATGTAACATGGTCTTCTTTCAGTCTCCAGTTCTGCAGAACATGGCCTGAAATTGTGGGGCTTACTGCTGCTATATACTAAACTTGATAAGGACTAATGGTCCATCACCTAGCTAAGCAGTTCACCCACAAAGTAGTAATACATACTGACTTGTTGACACAAATCAAATCATGCATAACACAAGGCACTGGTCCAAGTTACCACCTCAACAAGGAAAATGGTGGCTAAAACTACATTTGCATGAGCTCATCCAGCTGTATTAGTCAGTGGGATCTTGCAATGTGTAAGTAGCATATCTTTACAGAACAAAACGCCCCAACTGTAAATTATAAGGATGTTTGAAGCCCACCAGGAACGCTCGGCCGAATGAAACAATGATGTTAATAAAATATGCTTTATTGGGTACATTTTCCTATATAATACCAAATTGATCCATTCTGACGGTTTTTGTGCTTTTTTAATCACCAACCTGTGCCTTGATGTTGACCCAATATTACCCTCTTCAGAAGGGCTGTCCGTGGTATATTGCCCCTGTACCCTGTCCTCATAGTAGGTGCGGGGACATTAAGGGGAGCAGCCGGAGTCCATGAGGTTTGCTTCCTCTCAATGAGGCCCCCATTATGAGCTTAGTGTTAACTGTTACAGTAGGCAGTATTAGAAATCCCTAATAATGTGTCCCCTGTTTTTATCAAATGCCTTTTTATGAGTAGTCACTCACACCAAGAATCTATTCCATATGGGCACTTCGCTAATTAGCATGCTGTATTTTGCCGACACTGAGGGCCCAATTCATGGAATTGTTCCCCTGATTCAAAGAGATTTTGCACTGCTGAAAAGTCACTTTGGACTGCCGACACAAACCCTGATTCATGAAACTGTGCAAAGTGTATTTTTGCAGTGCACAATCAGCGCAAAATCAGTGCATAGTCATACTGACTTTGCACTGCAAAAATACACTTTACACAGTTCCCTAAATGACATAAATATTGAACACAGTATATGTGAAAAAAGGCCTGTTATATTCAATGCCTGTTTAGGAGCTAGAGGGTGGCATGACCAATCACAAAATACCTTGATACTTGTACTCTAGACAAGAGGTGGAGCTTATTACAGGCATGTGAGTCCAATAGGCCCCACAAGAGAACAAGGGTACAGAATGTTCAGAGATGTCTAAACGTTCTGTGGATTGACATGTTGGGAGTCTGCGCTGTCAATCTCCAGAAAAGTTGCTATTGATGAAACATGAGGGAGACATTCTTCAGAGGAGAAGGATGGTGGGCGTATGTGCTAAGGGCGAGACTTGTTCCTTGGCTCATCAGCAGTAAACAACTCCTCACCATCTACAGGCTGGACACACAGACACAAAAACTCTGTCACCTCCATCTTGCAACCCGTAGACGGTGAACTTTCAGACGCATCCAAATGCGCACTGAATGAGTTCCTCTGCGCAATTTGCCAGTGTTCTTGCATATCTGTGCCACATTGAGATGACTGCCCGGATGACCTGGGCAAGAATTTCTGTTTTTGTGAGCCAGATCATGAATTCACCCTTGCCAAAAGGTGCAGCCTCCTCCCAAAAAAGGAGAAATCAATGCCACAAAAGCCTTCTGTTATCTCTTTAGATTATTTCCCAATGCTCTGGGTGCTTTGGATTGCACACATGGTTCCATGTATCTCCTGCATAGACAGGAGCAGGTGTTATGGCATAAGAAGCAGCAGGACACAATGAACGTCCCCAATGGTATGTTCTGTGGGGCTGTGCATAACAGAGTAGTTCCAGATTCCCAGGATCCAGGCATGGCACCATGCTGCTCCATGTCAGCACCCTTCCAACATGTATGGAGAAACACGGAGAGGCCTTTACAATCCTTTCGCCACTGCTTCCTTCATTGGCTTCCAAAGAGAAGTGGTGTGAGTTTAATAATTCTATTGCACGTGGTGGAGGGATCAAGGCATGAACCAAGAAGGTGTCCACCCACACACATTGCAAACATAGTCTATCTGTATTGTGAAACATGTCTAAGTACCACTTCTCAACACTATCCCTCTATGGACATTGATTTGCAGTGGACTCATTTTAATGTCATGGAGGCCTTCTGGGATGCACACGTGACTGGACGCAGAAGATTGGATTTCTGGTATTTTAGTTTTACAAGATAATGGGTATATGGCAAGATCAAAAAGTAACCGAGAAGCCTTCAAGACACAAGTCTCTCTGTCTGAGATGCCAAGTCCCCTCATCCCCTAAGCTGTGCCCAGTCCTTGGAGGCCAACTAGATACATGACCCACGTCTTTGTCATTCAGGGATCAAGTGCCTCCAGCAGGTGTAGATACCAATTGAGATGGCATTGTAGTTGGAGCCAGGCGCTCCCACTACCATTCTCTTGTACTCAGGCCCACTTTCCAGCCTCAGGATTGTCCCCCCTGGATCACCCATCCCTTCACCTCTCTGAACTGATAGTTATCGTCCTGCCACACTCTTTTGTTCCTGTTCTCACTGTCTGGTACTGCCCAAGGTTGGCCTGGCCCACCAGAACAGCAACCTTCGTCAACAGATCCTCCAGGTGACTGATGCCACCTCCTTCAAGACTTCACCCCTTCTTTCATCTACACCTGCTGTTGCCTTTTCCTTCAAACTCTTACCACCCCCTCCCACTGCAACCGCATCTACTGATGTTATCACCTCCTCCAGCCTCATAACACCTCCTTCTATGGCTACCACCTCTTCATCCAGATGTTAGCACCTCCTCTGATCTCTGACTGCCTCTTCCAGAACTTCTCATCTCTTCTTCTTCCCCTCTCGCCAACAGCCTCAAGTCCTCTGCAGTCCTTCTAACACACTTCAAAGTCTTACATATGCCTGACATATCCTACTCCCACAGGCATAGACAGGATAGGGCCTGAGTGGGTAACGGCCACCCAAAATGTGCAAATGCCCACTCAGCAGCGTTGTGTGGCCATTTACAGATGTTAATGTCACTGCGGTGGGCCCAAGTCATTAGCTTCAGGCCCTACTTGTTAGACAATCCTGGCTATTAATTTATTCGCATTTGTTAAGCGCGCAGCAGCCCAGAGACATCATGGCATTATTGGAGTTGGGGATGTCTCTGCCTACTCCAATAACACACAATCAACAACCGTCACTGGTTGCATTTATAAGGTGTTCCCTCCTTTCCCTGGATGTGGCTTTGGAAACTGTATGTGGGCTGGGATTATTTGACTCCTCTGAGTGTACCTGGGGCTACCGGAGGCTCAGGGGATGGATCAAGTCTGTATCTTGCCTGTCCAGCATTTTGGATTATGTACTTGCTTCTCTGACCCTCCCTGGGGATCTCTGCTCTGAGCTGAGGGTTGTCTTGTTTTCAGGAAGAACGTTGCAGACTGAAAACACACTTGGAACGCTTTTAAGACTTGTATGTTTTTTAGGGGTACACAGACAAAAATGGTTTTAAAGGCGTGTGTGAGATATTTAATTTTCAGCACACTTACTCTGAGCAGGTGGCTCATTCATGTCTGCTCCTGGTGGTTCATGTATTCGGTAGGATAGCTCAGTGAGTTAAGATCATGCCTAAGAACGTGGGCCAACCTGCAGTTCACAAATTCAAAATCTGGCATGGCTGACTCAGGCCTTCATCCTTCTGAGGTCTATACATTGAGTACTATTCAAATGTTAAATTATGCTATCTTGCATTTGTATAGTGCCTCCTGTCATAGATTATGAAGTCAGTGGTAATATTACCACACGTTAATATACTTCTTAGAAGCAGGATGAACCCACAATGAGCAAAGTTGTGAAATGATTATTACTGTCTGAACTGCTCATCTATGGGTACCTCTAATGGGCTTCATTATAAGTCTGGTGGTATCTCGGCAGTAAATCTAACGAGATATAATCAAACTGTATTACCGTTACTGCCACTTGGTCTGCTTGTATTACCACTGGATTACAAGTGGTGGTAGGCGGTGTTATCCGCCATTAATTCGGAGTCCATAGGACTCAATGGGGGATTTTGGCAGTATTATCACCAGCGGTAATACTGCCAAATTGACAAATGTTGGCTGGTAAGAGGGCGGCATATCCTCCAGCTTCTTGCTGATGGCTTTTCCTCCACCTTACCCCTAAACTTGTAGTTGGATGGTGCGGCAATGCAGCAGTAACGTATTACCACTGCCTTTTTACCGCACCAACCTACTTAGAAGGAGGCCCATAATGTCTATACAAGATCTTGAAACATGCTTTATTTACGGTTTGCACAACGTGTCATGGCAATGCTACATGCATGGATGTTGTGCATGTAGTTTCTGCAGAATGCTGTGTTTTATCTATGGAAATCTCATCTGACTATGATGAACATCCAGAGGGAAGCAGACAGGCTGCTCAGCTAAATGGTGGAATTCATCCAGCTTTCACTGTAATGACAATTAGTCAAAGATATGTTTTCTGTGCGCCAAATCCAATCAGTAAAATGGTGACATAAGAAACATCTGCTAAATAGAATGTATTCTTTTAGGCAAAACAAATAAAAAAAACACTAAACAGTTTTTGTCAAACAAAAAGCACTGCACCAAAAGTTAGTGGTTTACAGTGGAGTGGCAGGAATTTGCATCCCAGAAATCTTCTAGTGAAAATCATGACAGCATCCAGAGAAGTTTACATTGCTTTAGAGTTTAAATATCCCCACTCAAACGAATAATACATGGGCAAAAAGCTTTTACAAATCGTAATCATTTATAGATATACAAAGTAAAATTAACTACAAATATTACAACTTAAAGTAAAAAATATGGGAAAAGTAATTATCAGGACGATTCTGTATATCATCTTCCATAAGGATAAAAAACAACCCAATTCTAAAATTCATCAATTCATTTTAAAACATTTGTTGTGAGGAAGAGGAATACGTCATCCATTGCTTCTGCAACTCTCCCAGTACAATATCGCACAGGTGGGAAACGTTACTCACTAAGAGAACCGTACCACCCTTGTCCCAGGCAGGTGCAGCAAGACGTAGAGGCAATTTAAACTGAACATGGCAGAGGTAACGAAACTAATGTTATACCCTTACACGTGCATGACTAAGAAACAAAGCAAATGTGCACTCAACATGAAGAACACATACAACAGGTAATGTATGCATTTATACATGAAGAATACTAGCATAACATCTGCTAGACATGAACAAGACTGACATAACCGATGTATGAATGTAACAGGAAAGACATGCGACCACTGCTCACTAACATTGAAAAATAAGTATAATGGGGCAGCCATCTTCTCCAAAATGGAAGCCGTTGCTTGCTTTTAAATAAACAAATGCTCCAAGACTTCTAGAGAACTAAAAATGGGACATTCACAGAAATACCGATCCATGCATAGCTCATACTGTAGCCGACAACACGAGCAAAGGTTACATTGAAATAAGGGAGAATAGGAACGGCAGAGAGAAGGTACGAGATAGCAATTCCCAGGACGCAAGCAGTATATGCCTAGATTAATTAAGAGAACAACTAGTCTTTGTTAGTCAGGTGCCATCAAACTATAAGGCAAAATACTCCATGAAGAATAACTCAAGAGTGTCTCCAGTGGCAACAGAAAACACGACACTTACATTAATATTGGCTAAATTATCAATAAATATAGGATTAATCTATTCCAATCACGGTCCCATCCCATGTAACCCACAATAGAAAAACATTGTCTCTTCATTAGAAACAAACACAGATAGGACACCTGCCTTACTCCCTAAATGTACACCCAGACATGAGAAGCCGCACAAGGCCAAGTAAAAAGAGATCACTCTGACTCATGGCCTAGGAATATGGGATGGTAACTTCTTTTATGAACAATGAAGAGTCCATGGGCCTCTCTTGTCTTGACGGCCTGTCAAGTGTCCAAGGTTGGTTCGCAAGAAGCCAACCAATTAGAATCCCAAGTGTTATGCCACCCATGAAGTAATGTGCCACCAATTACCTGTTGTAGAGACAATGCACTTTTACCTCTATCAATTTAGAGGAGGAGGAGAGGTTCCAGGTGGAGCTATCAGAGAGGACCAAAGTATGGCTATAATGGCTGAGGGATGGGCTATGCCGGTTTGTAATTGTATGCCGACAAAGAGGTAATGGTCCTAGCAAAGTGAGGGCCGTTACTATGGACAGTGGGTTGTTGCCATCCAGTATGCCTATCACACTGGCCATGATCAATAATATCTAATGGATTGCTCATGGCGAATTTCAAAACATTTTCTTACATGCAACACCAATTGCCTCTGAGTTTTGGTATCACATATCACATATTGCCTTCTCTGCCATCCTTCTAATGTTTTTCCTTTGTCTGCCGCTGTTTTACACAGAACTTTCTCTCCTCAATAGTTAGAATGTTTAAATAGCATCTCATATCTGCCTCGGGCCAAGTACTTGTGCGGAGACCATTCAAGGCTTCTACAGCCTTTGGAGGGAGCCAATACTTTTATAATGTTATAATAATTGTGGGTAGATAGGGGGTAAGAAAATACATTTGTGTAGTGCAGTTATTTGGGTAAATAACTTTGCTAGGCCCTTTCTAATGTGACTAAAGGCTTAACCGACTAAGCTTCGCTAAATATATTAACAATTACAAAGAGAGCATTGACGCATTAGAGCCAGTGCAAAGCATCAGCAGAAAGCTCGCCCGTGTCGGCCCTGGCATAGAGAAGTCTTGGGCCCCTTTGTGCACTAGTGGCACCGGAGCTGGGTGATAGAATTGAGGTCAGTGAATAAAAGTCTGTCGGCCCCTTATTAAGGGCATGGCTGCCTCCATACCGGGTCCCAGTACCGGGTTTCTTCAGTGAGGAATAACCGGGTCATTCTGACATTGGAGGACCCGGTAATTCCTCCTTGAAGGAACCATTCCCCATTCCCATTTGAGCCCCCATAGGGCCCCCATAGGGCTCAATGGGAATGGGGAGGGAGCTAATAACGAGCATGTTAATAACGGCCCGTTATTAGCTCCCTGTTCCCCTCATGGGACCTGGAAAGGATGTCTGGTTTTACCAGACGTCTGTTCCGGGTCCCGCAAAGTGAACCTCGTAATAGGCGCTTCCGTAATGAAGGGTGCCAGTCTCATACCGGCACCCTTCATTACGGGACCACCAGGGCCGTAATGAGGCCCTGTGTGTTGGGGTGTGGATCCTGCACATCTATTAAGCTGGGGTATGATGTGGACCTCCAACTCCCTCGGGGTCAGTCGCTTCTCCAAGCAATGAATTGAGGGTAGATCTCTGTCCTCGGCTGGGGCCTCCCTCTGGTACAGCCTCCCTGCCACTCTGAAACTGCCCATCTCTGGTCCCGCAATCACCTCGAGACCTTCCTTTTTGCTTCTGCCTTCACTCTTCCTCTCCCCTGCTGATTTGTCTGCTTCGGCACCGAGCACCTGGTTACCCTCTGATTTCGGGACCAGGTCGCTGCCCACCCAGCCACACACCTGCACTGCCTCCTGGCAACCCTTGCACTTGGGTCTGTATCTGCAACCCTACATTCCCCTTACCTGCACTTATCAGACACCCCTTGTCTGTGCTTTAAACCTTGCACTTGACACCCTGCTGGCTGCACTACCAGTTATTGTTGTTTTTATCCCTCGCTCAGCACTTTCCACTTTTCCCCTCTCCATTGCACTTTTCTCCTTCCCTCTCCCCTGCACTTTTCCCCTTCCCTCTCCCCTGCACTTATTTGTTCTCAATGTCACTGGCCCTCGTAAGATCGTTGTCTTGTCTTCCCTTTTTCCCCCCATTGCCTCGTCGCGCTCTGAAAACACTTGTGTGTGAGCGCGATACAATTAAAATATCATATATCATATCATGTGTATGTGTCAAATAAGTAACACACTAAATACTACTTTCCTCAAAGACTCCTATGCTGCCGGGCACTCAATACGCTGGCAGCTGGTTCTCATACAAAAAATCAATAAGTGAAGATAACATACGAAGATGTCCTTTCTGTCATAATGTCACAGTCTCTCAGAATAATAATAATAATAATTGTATTGTGATTTAGTTCAAATATTAGAACTTTACACAAAATATCACATAAGACATAAAACATTACAATGTACCAAATAGGTACGTTCAACAATAAAACAATAAAACACATCTTTCATAATTATACAAAGTTACAAGAATACAAAAATACAAACTTCATAGGACTTCATATAACTTCATCATCATATCTTCACAATCCTTCACACAATAAAAATACATTAAAAGGATTACATATAAAAATAGGAAATTCGAATATTACAAAGGTGTGCACATATCTAAAAGCACATTATCAATGCATCCCAAATAAATCATTTCATCACTAAAAACAATAAGACTGATCAAATCGATTCAGGCAAGCTAAATTAAGTTGGTAGCAATAATTTTCTGACCTGGATCCATACTCTATACAAGGGAGGATATTGTATATGAGTTAAGACAATAGACCCAAAAGGAATCTCCAACAATCCTCCACAGCTAGGTACAAGTTTTCCCAATAGGTTCATATATAGAGGACCCAATTTGGGACAAGAGGTAAGGACATGTCTGGCAGTTTCTAAACTGCTTGGGTTCTTACAAATACGACAGGTCCTATCATTTAAAACCAGGCCCTGTTGCACACCTGTGATGGCGAGGACCTGGAGTTGATTTGTTCGAAGCCTTAGCAGGAAATCTCTTACTGTCGGATCAGGGCATAATAACAAGTAAGGCTGCTTTCTCCTGTACCTGTGTATTACATTAACCACAGCATCATACCCTTTCAGCCTTTCAAGGTGGGAATAATTTTCACACCAGTCCCAGTGATTTAATTTACGCATAAAAGATTTTTTCAAGTGAATAATGGTTGCATTTTCTTTTTTGCGTGAATCCTACCAATCTCAAGGAAAAGTGATTCATTCAATGTTTTAAAGTTATCTCCCCGCTTAACCTTCTCGACATCATAGTTATTTGCCACTTCGCAAGCAGTTTACATTTCGGTGCAGAAACAGATTTTAAATAGAAAACTCCCCTGGCACACAAAGCCATACCTCTCAAGGAGGTTAGACCTAGCTCAAGTCTCAGATATTGCATAGAGCATGATAGGCCCAGACCTAGCACAGCTCGCCAGTATTGGCCTTCTAAGACATTGAGCCAGTCTAAGTCCTGCATAGCTAATGCTTCAAGGCCATAAAGTATAGCTGGGACAAAGCACTGCTGATATAACTTTATAGTGCCTGCCAAGCTAAAACCAGCATTACCTCTTGAGAATTTGCATGCTTGTAGTGTTAGCATTTAGGCTCGTCTTTTCTTACATGTAATTATCCTATTGTAATTACAGATTATGTCAAACTCCAGCCCCAAATAAGGATAGGAATCAGCGAACTTGATCAGACCCAAACTTGATTCAATACCCAGCCGAATGGATCCCTTACTACTGATCCGCATAACCTTTGTTTTCCTCAAGTTAATGGTCAAACCCAGCTCGGAGGAGTACTTTGCTAACTCTTCAAGCAAGCTCTTGATACCAGATATTGGTCTGTCGAACAGTATCAGGTCGTCTGCATAGAGCATACCTACCACAGGGGTTGGTCCCAGCCTAGGGGGGCAATTTGACCTTAATCCCATACAAGGGAGTAAGTCAGAGATGTAAAGATTATACAAGGTAGGCGCAGCTACACATCCCTGTTTTACTCCCATATTAATAGTAATAGGTTCAGTCACAGCACCTTCATTATTTCATTTTACCATAGCGCTGTTTTCACTATGTAGTGCTATTAAGATCTGAACTAACCAGTCGGGACAGTTGAGGCTGATCAACTTAGTCCAAAGTTTTTCTCTTATGACCTGATCGAATGCACTAGTGAAATCGACGAATAACATATATAGAGTAGAATCTTTATTACTCATTGTGGTATTTATCAGTGAATCTAACACTCTGATGTTATGAGTGGTGCTGGCCCCTGGTCTGAATCCCGTCTGGGCATGATGAAGAACGTGTTCTGCAACTATCCAGGACTCCAGCTCTCTAAGCACCAGGGTCGCAAAAACCTTGCCCGAAGCATCCAACATGGACAAATGTCGGTAATTGGTTACCTCCCTACGTTCACCTTTCTTGTGAACCGGGATCAGCACCAACCTTTGCCATGTCATTGGGACGGCGCAAGAGCGACAAACCCAGGAAAAGAGCTAGAAGAATCTTAGCCCAGTTATCTGGGTCTTTTTTCAAGACAGAGTTTGCTAGGCCGTTTGGACCAGGTGCATTAGATCTCTTGGAATTTAGAATCACTTGTTTAATACTTTTAAAATTCATAGGGAGAGGCCAAGGTTCTACATGACCCATGTTACAATAAGAGTAAATATTAGGATTGTAAAACTTACCCTTCACATGTTGTACCCATTGTTCAGAGGGGATTGGATTTATTACTTTCTTTAGCAACTCACCATCAATCTCGGACAGTGATTGCCAGATTTTACGAGTATCTCTACTACCAAGAATCTGGATAAATGTTTCCCATCTCCCTCTTTGTTGTGATTTTCGGTAGTAGAAGAGCCAGGTATGGTACTGTCATTCGAGAAACTTTATACGAACACCTATATCATAAGAGATTACCGAGGGATAATCTGCCCCTCTACAAGCCCTGAGTTCACATCTCAGTTGCCGTTTACAATCCCAGATGTTTAAATCAAATATTGTTTCACACTTACTCCCCCAATTTATCTTTGGCAATGATTTCCCCCCGGTAACCATCCGGATCAATCCCCCAATCCACTCTTCAATCGCCTCAGGGTTTTTACCCCAAATAAGCTGCTTTATACAGCAGTGCATGGGAAAAGCAAACATGTTCAACCTTTCAATATTCCTTTCAGACCAACGAATCCTATTCCCCGCACGGTTGATAGCCACATTGCTACAAGGACACAACTTCTCCTGTCCAGCAGGGACAGTCATTACTAATACGGCCACAGAATGGTCACTATAAGAGTTTGATTCCATCTGCAATCCTAAAACATACTCCAATAAGGAGTCAGAGATGGCTATATAATCTAAGATGGCTGACTTAGAGCCAGAAATCCAAGTTTTCTGTCCGGGGTAATCACCCTCAGTACGCCCTTTTAGAACCGTACAGGAGCACTCCTTAAGCAGATCTAACCAGGCCTTCCCTTACTATTAGATTTTTTATCAGGAATACTACAATGATCTGAAACATGTCGATAAACCCCACAACCACCCACATCAACCAATGTGTGTTCCAATCACCTCCAACAATAACTGGCTGATCATAGGAACTTTCCAGGCAGTATAAATGGTGGCCAATTGGTCCGTAATTTGATCTGTGTAGGCTTCCCCGGGGGGGGGTCATAGACACAAATTATTAGTATATCCTGATAATTGCCAAAGCCCCCTAGGGGAGAAACTTGTACTGCCAGTATGTTACCTCCAGAGGGAGCTTGATGTACCAATCTTAGGTATAACGAAGCTCTAGCACTGATCAATAGGCCACCGCTCGGGCGACCCCGATTCTATCTGACAGCAGCAACCTGAAAGGTGGTAAAACCATCAAACTCAACATCAAAAATACACCAAGTCTCCTGTAACATGAACACATCCTGGATCGCCAGGAATTCTGAAAAAGTACCCCCATTTAGCCAATTACTAAAACCTCTATTATTCCAACTGGCAACAGCCCAATTTCAATCTGAGCTAGTTTTCAGCGCAATCATGGCCTTCACCCATTCCCACCCCTGCGCATCAGTGGAGTTCGTCTTGGATTTAACAGGTGGAGTTTCTTGGCTAGTGACTTTTAGGTGCGCTACCTGAGCACAGTTACATTTAGTGCAGCCGTCTTTTGGCAATTCTTCAGTGGTTGGCATATCCAGCACGTACCCCAAATGTTCTAATGAGTCTTTGTGCAGTCTAATTAAGGATATGGTTTCAGGTAGGCTGCAATGCAACTTGGTACTGTGAGCCCCAGCGGTGCGAACAGGTTCTACAAAGTCAAAATCATTAGAGTTTAAAATTCTGAGGGAGGGTATTTTATTGAGTAAAGCCAGCAGTAGAGGTTGATTTAGTCAACAAGTACCTTTTGATCCCTGTGTTTGTGAAATAGTTAAAGACTTTGGATGCAAACCTACAGGCATTGGACTCAGTTACTGAGGGATAGTGGCGCTTGCAACAGCACTTAAACTTGGTTGTGTATCAGTTGTAGTAGGCGGCACCCCCTTACCCCTCATCTCTAAGTCTGGAATATAACTATTTATAGCTGGTACCAAAGGGGCAGAGGAATGGGGGCACTCTTCAATCAACCAACTTGTAAGAGTACCTACTGTCTGCGCGGAGCGCCTTTTTATCCGTGCAGCTCGTTTTCTTTGTTTTTTTGACAAATTAGCACTATTAGGCCGCACTGTGGAGTTCAAAGGCTGATCAGATCCCAGTGGTTTGTACCCCATTGTAGGTAAATCAGTGGGAATATGTGCAGCCTTCCTCTTTGTCTCCTGGTGATTTAGAGGTATTGCGGACCCATGTTTTACATTTGTCTTGGCAGGAATGGAAGTTGTCACTGTTTTCGGATCTTCCAAAGTATCAGGTATTACAGGTACAGTAACTTCGTGTCTAGGCAAGGTAGGTTTGCAGGCATTTTCTGGCAGAGAATCCAATTTTAGCTTTAGTATCGATTTTTCAACAGAAGTCAAATGGTTATGTAGTGTTGCAATAGCAAGGCCTTTCTTTTTCAGATCTTCATGAATAGTGCCACATAGCTTTAACAAAATCTTTACGGCAAAATTCAATATTCTGTTGTTTTGAGCAATACTGGATGATTCATGTGAAATGGAGTCCACCGGAAGCGACTCTCTATTGGGGTTTTCAGAATCCGGAACCAGGTTGGGACTTGCCGAAAGTCTGGTGTCCTCCTGTGGGGTAGTCATAACTGAACCCCCCAGTTCAATTTTCGATGCCTCTAAAACCAATGGAGGCACCATTTTGTTTTGCAGCCCCGGGTTGCCTAGACACGCAATATTGGAAGACTCTGTCACCACATTAACCTCTTGTTCTTCAAGAGTTGGTGGTACAGGAAAGTCTTTATCCAAAGGAGCTTCATTTCCCTCTCTGTCCATAAAGGCTGTCGAATGGTCCTGTAGATCATAGCATAGTTGTAGGAGAGAGTCATTATCGAGGTCCAATGGTCAGTAGCTAGTATTGGTCTCAAGATTTTGCATAGGCAATTCCAATGAATGTATGCCTATATCTTGACATGTGGTTTTGGCTCTGAAAAATGCATCAAGGGGACCTGTAAAATGGGTTTGCACTCCCATAGAACTCACCCCCCATTCTGGTACCATCATCCTTGTTTATGGAAGTCCCCTCGGGAGTGGGGCCAGGTTTTCTGATCGAAGCCCACATGGTTTCTTTCCATGGGTCACCCCTTTACCTCGATTTGCCGCTTTACCCGGCATCAGGTCAAAATAAGCACAGGGTAGTAGCACGTGAGAATACCGCTCAAAGGTTCACACACAGTATTCAAATGCAAAGGTTAAAGGAGAGTTCAACGGCAACAGCCCACAGTCACTCTCCAATACACTATGCTTTAATTGAGCAAATAAATACAATTTCTATGATTGTTCCCAGAAATAGACTGATTACAGAGTATCAATTAGCGGTGTTCAGTTAACTGTGCAAATCCTGCGCCACTGGCCAGTAGTTTCAAGCAAAGCCAAAAGGCAACAAGAGGCAAATAAAGTAAGTGGGCAGGTATGGGAAAATAGTGAGGTCACTCACCCCAATTTAAAGTTTGCTGCCACCCATGTTTAAATCAATCCGGGTGAAAGGACAGGCAGAGCAAAATCAGGCACAGCAAAATCTGCCTACAAGAAACGAGTGACTGGGCCAGCAAATACGGCCCTGAAAATACATTGATTTACTTGTTTTTGGGGTCATAGGTTTACCCCAAGCATCCCCACCGCTCTGCCTCTGCTCCGCCGTCCGTCCGTCCGACAGGTGTTCTTCGAGTCCCTGCAGTTAGAGGAAAGGACCTAGAAGCGTTACTCGAACGCGTATCCAGAGGCCCGTCAAGCCGCACTGAGGGCGGTATGCTTCACTTCACGCACAACCGCGTACCAGCAGCCGCTTCCCACAGCATCTGAATCTGGAGGGGACATAGGGCTCAGAATAGGGAACATAGTCTGATCAATGGTCCTGCCTTGAGACAAGGGAGATCTATTTTATTCAGCAAATGTGTGCATAATTACGCACTTCTTGACCCTCTACTATTAATTGAAAGGATTTTTAGGGGTGATGAAACATTTGTGACTATTGCTGTTATATGGCTACTCAAGGCAGCAGGGTTGACTAAGTTGCGATTTAAATGTCAGGCTACTTCTTTTTTTTAAACATTATGGACCTCATTACACGGATGGCGGTAAGGATTTACCGGTAAATACCGGTACCGGTAAATCCTTACCGCCTTACTACGAGGTCCCTTTGCGGGTTGGGGGATTTAACGCCTGCTTTTTGCAGGCGTTAAAATCCAACCCGCAAAGGGTCCTCGGAGCTAATTACGGCACCGCAAAATTGTGGTGCCGTAATTAGCGCCTTCCCCATTCCCATAGAGCCCTATGGGGCAGAAATGGGAATGGGGAAGGGCAATGGTGGAAGGGGGATTTACCGCCCCTCCAACCTTGGAATGGGGCGGTAAATCCCCTTTCCACCAAGGCGGTGCCGGTATTTTACCGGCATAAGCCATGGCGCTAATAGCGCCATGGCTCACCGCCTACCGTGTAATGAGGCCCTATTTATTTTTTTTGTTTTGCTATTGTATGAAAATGTATTCTTTTTTTTTTTTTTTGTAACTTTTATTTAACTTTTATTGTGTACGTTTGGGTAAATACAACCAAAATCACAAATAAAAAAATACAAAAAGAAGGCAGGCACACACAAATATTCAGGAAGGCTTTCCTGGATAATGCATAGCTGGGAAAGCGTAACTTTACCCATATTGTTAATTACAATTACTTGATTCTGAGGCTGGGGCCTGCAATTTTTGGCTCCAGAGTCATTTTGGACCATTACTCCCAAGGTCCATCACCATTGGCTAGTTTGGGTAGAGCTGATGGGTGTTGTAGCCAAAAACATATGGAGATCCAAAGGTTGCTCTATTAGGCAGCCTCCCTTATTGGCTTTAGCCAAATGTTTTGGTGGTGTTAATACCCACGTTTTCATACCACCCCGTTAATATTTACGGATCTGCTATTTAGTCCAGATAGGCACTGGTGGGAGTCTTTCCTTCAGGTTAACACACACTTGTTTGTAGGATGTTGAAGGGTATACAACACTTTCACCCCACTTCCCCCATCTTCCAAGTATTCTTGTCTTTGGGTTGTTAACCAGTTTTTGTCCATACAGGAACGGCAATCATTCAGATTTTACCCTTTAAGCCGTCCCAGCTGAGCAGTTTATGGTAATGAGCTTAGTCTTGTTTAGGTGGGTTTCAGGCGTTAGGTCTTTGGACATTTCAGGAAGGTTTGTTTCGTCAGAGTGGGTCATCGCAGGACCAAGACAATCTCCATTGTTATTTGTTCCCTTGCCCGACTTTCCTCAGCGGTCTAGAGTTTGCGTGCCTATGACTCCAGGAAGGGCTACCTATAAGGGTCCTGAGATCAGTTTTTTATTTCTTTTCTCAAACCCTCATTTCCGATTTCCTCTCCCACTTCGGCTAGGTGATTTGTTGGGGTATGGATCAGGTGGTGGCAGACATTTGCCTTTTTGGAGTCCATTTGGCCAGGGGTCCAAGGGTTTTTGATCGGGGGCCAGATTTGTGCTACATTCTTTGGTCGACTGCCCCTCTGGTCTAACGCTAGTACTTTCCACCAGTTCAGTTGGAAATCTATTGTACACTCCTTTCGATCTGTTCTAGAAGGGCTTTTAACGTCGGCATCAGACTCAACCCCACGCTTCTACAATTCAGAAAAGAACTCAAGACCCAACTCTTCAAGGAGTCTCTCCTGCTCAACACCTAGGCCATCATGTCGCCCCTCGCATCACCTGACTTGCTAGACGCCGCCCACCCCTCTTCTCCCTTCCAACCAGTACAGCTGTACCCCTCCACTGCCTCCCTCTGTATCTTATCCCACGCTGTATATCTGTTCTGTTGTTACCACTGGAAGTGCTCTGTTATGCATCTGTAATGCTGTACACCTCTGTGAAGTGCTCCGTTATGTATAAGTATTGGTGTATACCTCTGTAAAGCGCTCCGTTGCTTCTCGGAGCTAGGTCCACGCTCACTAAATACCATAATAATAATATTCCAGAATTGGCTATGCTGTGGCACAGTGGTGTGTGTGACTTGTTAACTGAAATGACATGCTCTACATATTCCAGATAGAAGGGTTTGTTGCTTGCTTTTCTTTTCAAACCCACCATAAAATGGATGATGTTTGTTAATATAAAACTCCTATTCATTTGTCTTCTTCCTCTGCCACATGCGCCCCTCTATGTTTGACCCCACTGAACCCCTCGCTACCGACTTTCTGTGCACACTCTTTAGTATCCTGTACACATGTGGCACCTTATAAAAGAATGAATAAATATAATAAAAAGTACTTAAAAAATTGGTTTAAGGCAAGTTTTTAATATTCGTAAGAGATCTTACATTCGGGTTTGAAAATCATTCGAAGTCAGTAAAGGGAATGGTGTTACAATCAATGTGGTTGTATTTCTTCTCGTGGACATTTTATTTAATGGGATCCTGACAACCAACAATACAAACAGATAAAAAATAGACAGAATCAGTTGCCAGTTTAGCACATGTTCAAAACAAGCCATCTAAACATTGTCTGGCTATTTAATAAGAACTGCATTATTATATATGTGTATTCCATGAATTAACACATGCCTATATGGAAAGGGGAGAAAGAGGCTAACGTGTGCAGTGAATGTGTTGTAACATAAAACTCATTGTAGATGAGAACAAGCAATCAGAAATGCAACCTTTCAAATATTCAGCACCATGCATTGCAATACATTTAGGGGCAAATTCTGAAAATAGACTAGCACAAAAAAAGCGCTGACGATGAGTTTTCGGTATTTGTACTAGTTTTAGAAATGTGCAGGTCACCTTATCCTCTGAGGTGCAGCTCTTCACGGTAGGCTATATTTTTACAATGCCATAATAATTGAACTTGTGCAGTAGGGTTAAAAAGCTCCCAGATAAACTATTCAATCATGGTTATATGTGATCTTCCAGATGGAGTAGTACATGTAATTGCGGCCAAAATCTGCCCCCACCCAAATCCGCCAAATTTCTATCCTTATAACGCCACCCTAACCCCATCCTGACCCATTTTAACCCCTTACCACACTACCCTATATATATTTATTTAATATGTTCAGTATTTTTCGGTATTATGGTTTTTGGTGAAATGTACCTCTCTGAATTATTTTGGGTAAATTGACTGTGTACCGTCAAGCGTTACAATGGCAACGTTAGGGGGTAACAATAATTATTTGTGTAGTGCAGTTATGTGGGGAGAAAAACATTGGTAGGCCTTATCTGATGTGGTTTAGAGCTGATTACTGGACATTGATTACCACTTTATTTTCCATACAAATCTGAAAACCCACCGTTTCAGGCCCTCCTTATTGCACTGTTGTCTAATTTTGACTCTGCATTTCAGAAGACTGCCTAGCAGCACAAAATATGTGCTGGCCATCCCCTTTGCCTACATTAGTGTCGGGAGCGCATCTTTGTGCACAAGGCGCACGTTTGTGCACAAGGCGCATCTTTCTGCGAGCGCATCTCATCACTTGCACCAACCCCTCAGCCTGCATGTTTTCACATTTCCTGCTTGTGTTCATTGCTTGGAATAAACCTTTTCCAGGCATTACAGTGGAGCAACATTTTCTGCCTGCAATTTTGAATGTCGCAGCCATGCGAGCTTTTAGTTGTGTTCAGAACTGATGCAACAACTCTTAGGCCCTCATTACAACCTTGGCGGAGGACCATGGTGCTATTAGCACCATGGTCCATGCCGCTAAGGTTACGATTCCGCCATGGTGGATGGCGGAATTACCGCCCCATTCCAAGGTGAGTGGGGCGGTAATTCCCCATTCACCATTTGCCCTTCCCCATTGCCATTTTTGCCCCCATAGGGCATAATGGGAATGGGGAAGGCGCTAATTACGGCACCGTAAATTACGGTGCCGTAATTAGCTCCAAAGTCCCTTTGCGGGTTGGATTTTTAACGCCTGCTAAAAGCAGGCGTTAAACACCAACCCGCAAAGGGACACTTGTAATCAGGCGTTAAGGGTTAACGGCGCCGACGGCGCCGTTAAACCCTTAACGCCTGAGTTGTAATGAGGGCCTTAGTCTCTTTTTTAGCAAGCCGACACTGGTACCCTTTCAAGAGGAGATCTTTTGAGTAGTTCTAGTTCTCCCTCCTTGAGGTCCAGTGCATCCTGTTCCTGCAAGCTCTGCGTCAGTTTATAGGTAGATGGGGAGAAGCAGCGAACATTCATGGACATTCAAATTACCATGCTGTTGAAAAGGTGGCAGTGCTGGGACTTTAATGCATTCCCATGGAAAAAAGGAAATAAGAGTGGTTCAAGGGGGAAACATGAACTTTCATTGTCAAAAGATTTCTCTGGCTTTGCATAACCACAATAGCTAATCTGCAATAAAACATGTCCCCCCTTTCGCTTAAACTGTGGGTTGAAAGAGGCGCGGTTGAGCAGCCGAGCCAAGATGGCTGAGCTCTCTTAAGCTCTGTGCAGGGCAGGGACTTTTTACACCTGCACACCGGCCCGACACTGCTAATAATAGATCTATAGTTAAGTGGGAGTGCGGGCAGCTAACCAGGCCCATCCTGGCTTATTTGAGGGGAACCCTGAGCAAGTGTTCCGGCCATGCTAATATGGAAACCCCTGCGGTCTAAGCCCGAGGAGGCCTACGGTGCCGGCACTGGGTGCGTGGAGAGAAGCGGACCTCCCAACGTGTGCGGACGAACCTGGCAACTGGGCCTTCTGGCCTGCCTACTGTCGTGGTAGGCCCAGGATGAGCTGAGACGACTGCCGAGCATCTGTTGTTCCTGTTGGCTATTCAGTGACGCATTGGGGATGGAGAGGGTTGCTCTGGGCTGCTGCGACTCCGAAAGCAGTGTGGGGCTGGGTGTCCCTCCCAGGGTCTACGGACTCCGTTCCCCGAAGTCAGCACTGTGTTGCTGGCCGTGAGTGAAGCCGAGAATGGGCCGAGTGCTGTCGGGGACTGGCCTGTAAAATCTTTGCTGGTGGAGTGTAACGGTGGGTGAGGCTGGCGCATGGTCTGACGACTGTGTGCTGGTGCTGAGACTGGCCTGGAGGACTGCGGGAGCTGCCAGCAGACTGTGCAGTCAATGATATATTTGGTGCCTGATATCTATGAGTTCCGGGTGAATTGAGGACGTTTCCTGACTGGACATCGCTGATGGCTGGCGCTGCAGGTACTACGGCAGGGAAACTGGGGGGTATGAGACCCTGGAGGTGCTGGTGGGGGGCCTGCATGCCCAGACACCCATCATCTGCTTCTCAAGGTGGTGAGGTGAGGGCGGTGGAGATTAGAGCCACACCCCATGGTACACCAACAAAACGGTAGAAGAGTAACAGTAGAGGACCTTGAGGTACACCTGTGCGCAGAGCATTGTAGTGCTCTTTGACAGCCATCGTGGCTGCAAACACGCCAGAGAGTGCAGAGCCCTAGAGGAGGTGCGAGTGTGGGTTGAGCTGCATACCTTGATCTGTCACATTACCTGCCCCGACCAGTGGGGGGGGGGGGCACTTAAAATGACGAAGGATGCCAAGAAAGGCAGAGGAATGGACCATTTCACACAACTAGTTGCATGACCACCCGAGGCCCTGGGGAGGCTGCCCAGGCTCCATGGCCCTTCACATCCCCAGTCATCTGATATGCAGTGCATGCTCGAAATTATGCAGCAAGGATTTGCAGCATTGAATGTGAAGCTGGATGGTATAGATGCTAATGTGGCATCCATGCAAGATCAAGTGGACAAGGTGACGCAGCGCATCACAGAGGCTGAGAGTCAGATAAGCACAAATGAGGAAACTGTCACGGGATTACAAACAGCAGTCTCAGCTTTGACAAGGGATATGAATCAGATAAAAACAAAGTGTGAAGATCTTAAGTCCAGGCCCCGGCAGAACAATGTACGTATTATTGGGGGTCCCAGAGGATGCTATCCACGGAAATATGGAGATGGCGGTTGAAGAACTGTTGTGCAATCTACTGGACAACCCTAGCTGGTTGCCACACTTCACAGTTGAAAGGGCTCATAGGGCACTTGCGCAAAACCCAAACCGAGCGTCTATCCCCGACCAATAATTGCACGCATCATGAATTACTAAGACAGGGATTTGATATTACGATTGGCCAGGGAGAAGCACGAGCTCCGTTTGGATTCCAAGACGATTCATATATACCCAGACTTCTCAGTTGCGGTGCAACCGGAGAGGCATCCTTTCATGGGTGTGAAGAGACTGTTAAGACAGGGGAATACCCCATATGTAATGTTGTTTCTGGCAGCGCTGAAGATCCAACACAACAACAAAGCATATTTCTGCTCAGTCCCAGAGGTAGCTGTATCTTTCATCGAGGCGCAGATTCCGCTTCTGTCTCCTGCATCCAGAAACTCCTCCAATACCTGAAACGTAACGATACTGCAGTGTTGTTTTAGAGTTAATATTGAATGTTGTTTGGCTATACGTGTGTAGATGGTAACATAGGTCGCAATGGGGTGGTGGCATATATCTGTATACTGACATCCATAAGATGTGTGATACTGATGCATTAGCTTGCACTGCACTGCACCAGCTGTCCCCCAGCAAGTGCTAATGGTGTGTTCCGGTTGGGGATGGCAGTAGGGGGTGGGATCTACATGGCCATGGTTGGGGGGCTGTGACTGAGGACAGGGGTAGGAGGGAGGTGGTCGGGACTGGGTTGTTGTTAAAATGCACCTGGTGAGGGTAAGAAGTGGATGGGATGTGGTAATGCATACGGTAGTGGTCGGTAGAAACATATATCTACACGTATGGCACAGACTGGTGGGATAAAAGCGCCTATTGGTTTCCTTAACTGGAATGTTCGGGGCTAGGGAACCCAATTAAAGCTCACAAAATAGTCACCTACACTAAAAGGAAAGGGGCTAAGATTCTATTTCTGCAATAGACACATATGCACGATATGCAGGCAGCGAGAGCTTTGCACAGGGGTGGGGCATGCAGAGATATTTCACACCATACTCGCCGAGAGCCATGGGGGCTGTGATCCATCGGTCAATACACTTTGTACAATTGGATACTAGAATAGATGCGGGTGGGAGCTATGTGCTAGTGCATGACATACTGTGTGGACTATAAATCCTGTTAGTGTATATATGGACCCAATATAGACAACCCAGATATCTTGATGAGATATTTGGCTACTGCGGTAGATACCCTATGGCATCGATAAATTGTGGCGGGAATCTGAATACGATATTGTGCAAGTCTCTCGACCGATCTACTGACACATCCAAGAACCTTACTTGGGCGGCATAGATGATTCTGTGGCATATGGCATCATTATAGTTACTTGATGTGTGACGCTCACTGAACCCTGAAAAAAGGGAATATTCATTCTACTCTGCTGTCCACAATGTGCATTACCAAATTGACACCTGGTTGGTGTCGATAACATTACTTGGTGGGGTGGAAAGTTGTCTAATGTTCCCAACAACCCTGTCGGAGCACTCTGCTGTCCTGCTGTCTATCCAGCTGTCTCACAGGGGCACTGATCGTGCCCCATGGTTTTTTAAACCAGTGTCTGAGTGGGATACAATCTTTTCCTTGAACATATGTGAACATATATGCTCTTATTTTGATATCAATATAGGATTGGTTGCCTGAGCAGCCTCACTGTGGCAGGCGTTAGAGGCATATATACATGGCATAGCACTGTCGACTGTATTCAGAGTATTGAAGAGCGTACGGGGGAATTGGACAAATATGAAGACAAACTTCCAGTGCAGCACTTTGACAGGAGATTGAGGCCGAATTAGACATGTTTTGAAAAGCATCGGTGAGGGAGCTGGGATGCTTGGACAGACCGGTGGCTGCAAGAAGATATGGAAAGGCAGATAGGCCTGGGAACCTGCTGTCCCATACTATCAGGTTTGAAACAGGAAGCACACACATGTATCATGTCAGCAGGTGAGACGGGTCTGTAGGTCACACTGATGAGGACATCAATGATGTGCTCTATCAATTCTATTCTGCTCTGTATCACCTGAAGGGCTCATCCTCCGATGGCGAGATAGAGCAATACCTGGAAGGGTTCCCAACTACCTTGCTGTCCAGAAAAACTAGTGTAGCACTGGAAGAACCAGTGATGGTAGGGGAGATTGTAGACGCCATTCTGGTCCTCCCCAATGGCAAGGCGCCGTGCTCTGATGGATATTGTGCCGAGTTCTATAAAGTGTTTAGAGACGTGTTGGCCCAATATATGTTGCAGGTCTGTGAGGAAGCGCTCCTGAAAGGGGTACTACCCAACACTTTACGCAAAGCTATTAACATAATGTTACTTAAACTGGATAAGGCGATGGAAAATTACGGATTGTATACACCTTTATTGCTTATACGTACAGGTGCCAACAAATTTGCTAAGGTCCTCGCGTCCAGGCTGTCTCCCCTTATGTCTCATATGGTGCACCATGAACAATGTGGTTGTATGCCGGGGCGCCCGACAGCAGGTAACATAAGGAGATTCTCCAATGTTTAGCTAGTGTTCTGCTGCAATCGGGGGGCAGTGGTGGTGTCTCTAGATATGCAGAAGGCTTTTGATACAGTATCATGTCCGTTCATGTTCAAGATTCTGACTATTGTTTTGGATCCCTCTTTGTTGGATAGGTTAAACTATCATATACACAACCAGTACCCCGTGTGCGAGTACATGAGAGACTGTTCCCGGTGCTGCAGCTTGAGGGAGGTACCAGGCAAGGATGCCCTCTATCGCAATTGCTTTTGCAGTAATTATTGAGCCGCTAGCTCACTGAATGTGTGACAAGCATGGGGGAGCGGGTATATGACTGGGTGGCAGACCCAAAATTATATCTTTGTACACCGATCATATCCTTTAATTTAAAAAAAAAAACCTGAGGCGAATCTGGAGGGAGTGCGGGGGTAGTCTTGGAGTTGGGAAAATATTCCAGGCTCCATCTAAACACTACAAAGTCAGAGATATTTCCACTGATCGCAACTACTCAGATGTCTACAAATACGGCAGGACTTACATGGTCCATGCTCAGTTTCTCATATCTGGCAGTCCCCGTTGCCAGGTCGGCCACAGAGACATTTGAATTGAACTATAGATCTTACTTATCTGGGCTGCAGGTTAAATTCTGGAAATGGGAGAAGCTCCCATTGTATTTGGCTGGGAGGCTGTTGCTGATGAAGATGGTTATACCACTTAAGTTATTATATTTGTTTCATAATATTCCATTATGGTGAGGCCATACATTTTGTGTGGCGCTAAATAGAGCATGCTTCTCTTTTGTTTGGGTGGGGGGATCGGTCCGTTTGAAGCGGGAGCACTTGGTGCACTCCTAAGAGTTGAGGGCACTGGCAGCTCTGGATGTCCAGCTCTATTTCCTGGTAGCAGAGGTTCAACATGCAACACTGTGGGTGGGTGAACACACAGAAGCGCTGCAGGTCAAGTTGGAACAGTTGAAAGTTGGTCCCCTACCCTTGCCGCTGTTGCTGGCTGGCAATGTTTATTGTCCTTCACACCCGCTTGACCCAGTGGGGGCGACCAGGGAGGCATGGAGAAAGTTCAATATGTGACTGGATATAGCATCTCCATATGACAAGCTCCTCCCACTCTGGGGCATGTCGGCTTTGGCGCCCACCACCGGCAGGGTGCTGGAGCTGGTTTGGAGCAGAGCTCACATCACTACAATTGGGGACCTTTTTGTAGATGGGCAATTTGTGGCTTGGGAGGATCTTAAGATGGATATTGGAGACACTACATTACAACGATTAAACTATTTTAGGTTGCGAGTGGCTATTGCGACATATTGGCCAGTATGTCCGGCAGAACCCACCCTGCATATTTGTGTGGTGTAAGTTATGTCCACCACGGTATCCAGGAAGAGGATATCCATGCTTTATCTACTGCCTGAAACAGTGAATACTAGGCTGGGTGCTAATGTTAGGGAGAAGTGGAGCACTGATCTGGAAAAATAAGTGTATGTTGACAAAAAGGGTGTGACTTAACTCAAAATATCATTTAACACAGTTCAAGGTTCTTAATAGACTGTATTTTACTCTGGCCAAGCTTAATCAGGTCCGGGCTGTCCTGGCCAAGGAATGCCCCAGATGTCAGAACACACTGGCTACGTTAATACATATGCTCGGGGGCAGCCCAAGGCTGAGAGACTATTGGTCAAAGGTAAACCAGGTGTTGGAAGAAATACTGGGTAGACAACTGCATCTTACGGAACAGGGCTGCCTATTGGAGTATACTTGGAAAATGCTGACTGCCCAGCAGAGATTTGTTAATTTAGGCTTATTGTTGGCTAAAAGGGCCATTTTACTTTGGTGGACGTGGAAGGAGCTGCCACAACTGGCAAACTGGCCGAATGATGTTATATCGGCCAACAGCAATGAAGAACTAGTAGTTGCCAACCAAAGGATATATGGCAGGACCTCTGTACATACTTGGAAAAAGAGGCAGCTCCTTGATTTTTCAACTGTTGCGTCCAATGCATAGTTTGCCGAATACCTCAATATGAGCTTGATTGTGTGGATGTTGCCACACACTGTATTGACAAATTGACACTATAATTCTGTTACATGTATTGCTTGCTCACCAGGTGCTTGATAAATACAGTTTTAAAAAAAAGTTGAAAAGGCCCAATAAAGGCTGCAAGGCTGTCCAGTGGTAGGCGAAGAAAAGATTTACAGTTGAGCAGGTATAGCATTCTTATTTGGTTTATTTTGAAGAGGGAGTTGGGGTACCGAGACCACCCCTCCACCCCAATAACTTCATGACGAGATGAAAGGCCAGAAATGCTTGCAGCCACTCAGCTTATTTTGGACGAAACCCAAACGCAGCAATGATTGACAAATATAATGAGAGGTACCCACTCAGCCAGCCAGCCATACAGAGGAAATACAACGCAAATCTTTCCATGTGTGGGAGAAGAGCCCATGATCGTGAAAAGAGACACCTATATGGATAGCCTGGACTAAGCATCAAGAAGCCATATTAATGATATCATTAGTGAAGCCACGACATAGCAGCATTAGACATGAAGCACACATGCAGTCTGCATTGCACCACACAAACACACACTCAAATACATGAAGAACATGAGAACACAGTTCTATAGCTAGAGGACAGATACACATATATACAGCCAATAATTTTATTAGTTTGTACGTGGCCAAGTGCAGTAACACAGAACCTCAATGCACAAGAGATCCTGAGCAAGCTTGCTGATGCTTAAAGCCAATAGCCGCGTGGACATGCAGGAGTACATAAGCAACCGGATCGAACCACGCGTAGCTAACACATAGGGATTGTAGTATTAAATGGATAATGTATAAACCCCATTATAAGGTTTATGAAAATTACAGCGGGCCTCAAATCACTGAGCAGGAGACAAACAGAGCTGACTAAGGCTGGACAGAGAGCATAATTAGGAGCTGCAGAGCTTGATTTTGTGGTCTCTAAGCATGTGATTGAGCTGAATGAAACATCTTCCATGGTGGGAAAGAGAAGCCAGTCCCAGCAACCAGACACAGATTGCAACAAGTGTTGCTACCGTCAGCAGAATATTCTCAAGTTGCAAGGTGGTGTACACAAGTTACAATACAAAGACATAATCGTTCACATCACCTTGGAAAGGTACACAATGAGCTGAGAACTTGTTTGAGTTGCAGGCTTGGGGGATCCGCTCTAACCAATTACAGTTTAGTATTCATGGGGTGGATGGCAACCGACAAGAACCAATGGTAAACCCACTACTCTGCAACAATGTAATACATAGTGAATTGGGGATGGAACAGGCCAGCAACCTGACATGCGAGGGCCAGTAGAATAACTTCTACAGATAACCATATAGGTAATAAAGGTCTCCATAGCCAATCCCTCACAATGATAGGTTTTTTGGAGAATGGCCCAAGTGATGACAGACTAATGATGCAAATTTCCAATAAAACTGTCCTGCGAGCCAGGAGACATTGGGAAGTACTTGAATCCACCTGTGTTCTTGTATTGATCCCTGTTGATTTTATTTGCAATAAACCACAGTTAGAACTTCCTGTTAACTGAGCCCTCCATGTAAACTGTGGGAGGGAGTTGGGCTCTACAAGTCCACGGTCTTCCAGCATTTCTCTGGCATACCTGGGAGTTCCACCCAACAATTTGGGCCAGCATAAAGTTGCTGTTGCAATCTTCCCATAGTAAAGACCTTTGCAATTAGTTGCACTGAGGAAGGAATCCGGCATGGAGCGGCATGCATGGTAGGAGTTTGTTACAGATTGCTGGTGCAGTGAAATTAATAATGTGTTATTGCAACCAATAAAGGGGATCCTAAATGAAAGGTAAACCAATGTTCCACCTGAAGACTTCCATGCAACATCAGATTACCATTCAATGGGGTTATGCACCATTCCGGCCTCCCCATGCACGCATCCACCACTACCAACTGATTCCGGTACTAATACTCCAACCCTTTCAACGGCATCTTCCTCATATACATGTGCATCTCTGCCTCTTTATGCAATGTCGCAATGCACTGTTATGCGGTAACCCCCGTCCTGCACTGTCTTGTGCTCCTTTTCACTGGGATCTGTTCTGCTGAATTGTTCCCTATCACCTTGCTGGCGCATCTCTTTCGGAACGGATGCAAGTTTGCAGAGCTTTGCTCCATCTGATGTCCTATGGCACTGTTTTGTTACATTTTATGGACGATCACCAGAGTTGGGTTGCAAATCCCTTGCAGTGGGCACATGCCACAAAGATCCACGGCTAGCTGTTTCATACTTTACAAATACACAACTTATATGAGAGCATAACATGGAGCAGATAAAAGTGTACACGTCGTATCAGTGATTACATTATAGCCCTACACATAGTCAATCATTGTTCCAGCTGACCATGGCTTCAAGAATTGAGTTCAAGAACCTAACTTCAGAATCAGTACCCCAAAGCCACCCTGACCCAAAAACCTTACTTTATCGAAAAATTGTTCCTTGCGTAGCTATTAATGAGGTTCCGTCTTTCTGCCTCATTCTCCGGAGCAACACATTTGACAATCACATGATAGAACCAGGAGGTGTTTTGATCTTCTGTAATTGACGGAAATCTTTAGCAACGTAAAAATGGTGCTAAGGCGAAGAAGCAGGTAATAGGGAGAACAAGCAGAAGGAAATTAGACGCTAGTGAAAGAATTATTGCTGAAAAGATGGGTTTTTGCATTTTTATGGAAAGTCAGGTGGTCATCAATTTCCCATGGGTATTGGAGTGAATGATTGCAAGGATTGGTGGCATGAGCTGAAAAAGATGGGCAGACCCATTTCATGACCCTTCTTAACTGTTGCTGAAGGTTTAGAGGTGTGTATAGACTGTGTGGTATCCATTGGTCACAGCATTAACTGAGGGTGACCACAGGTTGGTTCATGAGTTAACAATCCCCATTGAAGTTGTGTCCGCATTATGAGAACAGGCTCCGTAGAGGACTTCTGGTGGAACTGTTTCTTCAGTTTCAATAGAGGTCAGAGTCTGTTGGTTAGTCTTAAAGCACAAGAGTAAGTCACAGCTCAGGTGTGAGGTCATTGTTTCGGGTCCCTGAAAAGAGTGACGGTATCTTTAACATGTCTAGGCATGACTGCATGGACCTGAAGAGATTCGGCTTGTAAAATAAGCCTATAAAATCGCCCAAGCTGAGGCCATCAGCATCAGATGCCAAGAGACAGCTGGACAACTGACGACGCCCCATGGGAAGCGCCCTGAAGAGAACCTATAGTTCAAGATTTGCAGCACAGGACCTTGGTTGCATGGAATGCCATGACAACTTATGGAAACGATTGAAGCATGGCTCTTGTGTTAAGCATGTCCTCATTGGCCAGTATTTGGTTGAGCACCGCAATTTAGTCTAGTATAGTGATGCAGGACTACATGCATGGCCCCTCGACTTATCACCACTGTATACCTTAAAAGCTTTGATAATGTTCCCCACGGCCGGGAAGCAGTCGCCGAGACACAGCCTCCACTTAGAGGAAAGGCAACTCGCTTTCCCTGTCGCCCTCACTGCTGAAATTAGCAGCATCACAACACTCTCCTGCTCTCCTCCACTGCAGGTGCAAAGTGGACAAGCATGGCTATTTGAAAAGGCGGAGACTCCAGACCTGGTGAAAGAATGGTCAAGGAGTTTGTTATCCTTAGTTGACTTGATATACAATGGAGTGCAGGGTTCACAAATGCATAGGGATCCTGACTCAATTCTTCAACCCAGAACCAATGAGCAAATGGCAGCATTCAAATATAGGAAAATATGCAGTGAAGCAACAGGGACGCTCTGTTTCCGCAGGTGAGACACTTCCAACGGCTGCGGCATTTGCAAGACTGGCAATGAATGAAGACGGGCAGGTGTGGAATGGAAAAGCAGGCAGACACATGATCACAAGCAGGTAATGAAACTGCTCAGTAGCATTTCATATGTGTTTAAGAGAATTCCAGGGCAGGAAAATCTATCACACACTTAATGGCCCCTATTTCTCCAACAGACACCGCGCGACAGCCATTTTTTTTTCCAGACCATGTAGCCCATGATGTTCTTGCCGATTACTCTTTTTACGCGGTTCTTGGAAGAGTGATCATATTCCGCGTAATACATTTTGATTTGTACACAAGAAAATTCACTGACGCAGTCCGTCGCCTGCATTCTTTTTCCCTTCTGCTCTACAGGAAATAAATTATTTTAATAACAATGATTCGAAATACGTCCCTGTTAAATTTACAGGGGGAAGCTCGCCGTAATTCCTCCTTTTTTTAAAGACAAATTATGAGTACTTTAAGAGTGCGATAAGATATCAGCATGACTGCGATCGAAGCAGATGTAACCGGCGCTATTGTTTTACGCACATTAAAATATTCATGCTCTCCCTAATGCATGTTAAATAGTTATTTAAGATGCAGCCATCTTTATGAGGGCTAATTTATGCACTATGTAAAACTATGTGGAACGCCACAATAAAAGAGATTCAGACACCCTGCCTTCCCGACTCTAACGAGTGTCGGCTTAATAGCAGATTATGGCTTCCATCAAAAAATCAAAAATGACTAAAACATCCATTAAACTAAAAAAGGAATTGTATACACTCTCGCCGCCAAATCTTTTTCTGGTTTCATTAGAGCACGACCTAAAATCTTTTTACAACATGGCTAAAATGTTTTTGCAGTGATGAAATATAGAGTAACTGATGAGATTGTTTTTAGAGTGAAATAAACTATAGATTCCTTGTGTGGCAAAGACACGTGGATTTGAATTTTATTTCCATTCCTTCATTTCCTGTTTATGTTTACGTCTACCCTTCGTGGCGTCAACGTCGTCCATTTTAACGACGTGGTCCCCAGTGGGGATTGGAAGAGGATATCCTCTCCCTAAGTGACAACGCATGCTCGTTAAAGAAGCAGATAAAAGAGGGTGCAGAGGCGGGACCAACCATCCCTGGAGATTTCATCCCGCTAGAGCTGGAGCAGTTGCAAGATGGATTCTGTATTTTTGGTGTGCAGACCGATTTAATTTTCGGGAATATCAATCCTTTATTCCTAGAGATTTATCCTTTTGTCCCTGGGGACTCCGTTTAATCTGTTGAGAGATGACTCCTTTATTTCTGGAGATAAATTCCACATTTCGGGGGCCCCCAGGGAGCACCGGAGGATTGGAAACCCTGCTGCCAATATGAGAGCCAAAGACATTGCACCTGCCGTGGGGTGTCTCATTTAGAAGTGTGCCAGCAGTGGGAATCCCAGGTGACCGGGGCCCGCTGAATATAGGGCATAGCCAGGCATTTGAAGTGATGCATATTTTGTTATGCACAATACCACAAACCGTTGTACGGACTGCAAATCTAAGGACGCTCGTGAATTGTCATCAAAATATCACAACTTTATAAATTCTAGCCCAATGCCCTGTATCTCATGGCTTAATATTTCTGGCCATTTGAAAAAAAACAAAGAGGTGATGGCTGGAAGGTTTAGACTGAATCTTAACCACTGGCGTTGCTCTGGGCAACCTTCCAGACCATTGTTCTTCGCCTGCCAAGCCATTACAGAAGGGGAAAAACTATATGCAAATCAGGCTTGGTCCCACCCCAAAAGGTGAAGTCCAGCCCGAACTGCTAGGTCACATCCCTTCTGCACAAGACCGCAAGCATCCCCAAACATGTTTCGGCCTTGTTGAGCCTCATCAGTGAGGAGTAGCTTGGGTCCTTAGGCCCAGCAGGCACGGGACCCACGTCTGGGCATACCCGTCCCACTCGGGATGACAAAGCAAAAACAAAGAGGTGATGGCTGGAAGGTTTAGACTGAATCTTAACCACTGGCGTTGCTCTGGGCAACCTTCCAGACCATCGTTCTTCGCCTGCCAAGCCATTACAGAAGGGGAAAAACCATATGCAAATCAGGCTTGGTCCCACCCCAAAAGGGGCAGTCCAGCCCGAACTGCTAGGTCACATCCCTTCTGCACGAGACCACAAGCATCCCCAAACATGTTTCGGCCTTGTTGAGCCTCATCAGTGAGGAGTAGCTTGGGTCTCTAGGCCCAGCAAGCACGGGACCCACGTCTGGGCATACCCGTCCCACTCGGGGTGACAAAGCAAAAACAAAGAGGTGATGGCTGGAAGGTTTAGACTGAATCTTTACCACTAGCATTGCTCTGGGCAACGGTCCAGACCATCGTTCTTCGACTGCCAAGCCATTACAGAAGGGGAAAAACCATATGCAAATCAGACTTGGTCCCACTCCAAAAGGGGCAGTCCAGCCCGAACTGCTAGGTCACATCCCTTCAGTACGAGACCACAAGCAACCCCAAACATGTTTTGGCCCTGTTGAGCCTCATCAGTGAGGATTAGCTTGGGTCTCTAGGCCCAGCAGGCACGGGACCCATGTCTGGACATACCCGCCCCCCTCGGGGTGACAAAGCAAAAACAAAGAGGTGATGGCTGGAAGGTTTAGACTGAATCTTAACCACTGGCGTTGCTCTGGACAACCTTCCAGACCATCGTTCCTCGCCTGCCAAGCCATTACAGAAGGAGAAAAACCATATGCAAATCAGGCTTGGTCCCACCCCAAAAGGAGCAATCCAGCCCAAACTGCTAGGTCACATCCCTTCTGCACGAGACCACAAGCATCCCGAAACATGTTTCGGCCTTGTTGAGCCTCATCAGTGAGGAGTAGCTTGGGTCTCTAGGCCCAGCAGTCATGGGACCCACGTCTGGGCATACCCGTCCCACTCGGGGTGACAAAGCAAAAACAAAGAGGTGATGGCTGGAAGGTTTAGACTGACTCTTAACCACTGTTGTTGCTCTGTGCAACCTTCCAGACCATCGTTCTTCGCCTGCCAAGCCATTACAGAAGGGGAAAAAACATATGCAAATCACCAGTGGTTAAGATTCATTCTAAACCTTCCAGCCATCACCTCTTTGTTTTTGCTTTGTCATCCCTAGTGGGACGGGTATTCCCAGACCTGGGTCCCGTGCCTGCTGGGCCTAGAGACCGAAGCTACTCCTCACTGATGAACCCCAACAGGGGCGAAACATGATTGGGGATGCTTGTGGTCTCGTGCAGAAGGGATGTGACCTAGCAGTTCGGGCTGGTCTGCCCCTTGTGAGGTGGGGCCAAGCTTGATTTGCACATGGTTTTTCCCCTTCTGTAATGGCTTGGCAGGTGAAGAATGGTGGTCTGGAGGGTTGCCCAGAGCAACGCCAGTGGTTAAGATTCATTCTAAACCTTCCAGCCATCACCTCTTTGTTTTTGCTTTGTCACCCCTAGTGGGACGGGCCTGCCCAGACGTGGGTCCCTTGCCTGCTGGGCCTAGAGACCCAAGCTACTCCTCACTGATGAGCCCCAACAAGGGCAAAACATGTTTGGGGATGCTTGTGGTCTTGTGCAGAAGGGATGTGACCTAGCAGTTTGGGCTGGACTGCCCCTTTTGGGGTGGGGCCAAGTCTGATTTGCATATGGTTTTTCCCCTTCTGTAATGGCTTGGCAGGTGAAGAATGGTGGTCTGGAGGGTTGTCAAGAGCAACGGCAGTGGTTAAGATTCATTCGAAACCTTCCAGCCATCACCTCTTTGTTTTTGCTTTGTCACCCCTAGTGGGACGGGTATGCCCAGACGTGGGTTCCATGCCTGCTGGGCATAGAGACCCAAGCTACTCCTCACTGATGAGCCCCAAGAAGGGCGAAACATGTTTGGGGATGCTTGTGGTCTCATGCAGATGGGATGTGACCTAGCACTTCGGCCTGGACTGCCCCTTTTGGGGTGGGGCCAAGCCTGATTTGCATATGGTTTTTCCCCTTCTTTAATGGCTTGGCAGGTGAAGAACAGTGGTCTGGAGGGTTGCCCAGAGCAACGCCAGTGGTTAAGATTCATTCTAAACCTTCCAGCCATCACCTCTTTGTTTTTGCTTTGTCACCCCTAGTGGGACGGGTATGCCCAGACGTGGGTCCCGTGCCTGCTGGGCCTAGAGACCCAAGCTACTACTGACTGATGAGCCCCAACAAGAGCGAAACATGTTTGGGGATGCTTGTGTTCTCGTGCAGAAGGGATGTGACCTAGCAGTTGGGGCTGGACTGCCCCTTTTGCCCTTTTGGGGTGGGGTCAAGCCTGATATGTATTTGGTTTTTCCCCTTCTGTAATGGCTTGGCAGGTGGAGAACGGTGGTCTGGAGGGTTGCTCAGAGCAACGCCAGTGGTTAAGATTCATTTTAAACCTTCCAGCCATCACCTCTTTGTTTTTGCTTGGCCATTTGAAGCGTCCTTTCTGTCAATAAAGGTATGCCTTGTAATTCATATTAAAAACAAAATGGGTGGCCTTCCAAAATACTTTATTTTTAAAATATTTGCAATTGATGGATATGTGAATGAAGAGCCTTCTACACGACCTCCTCCATCAATGCAGACAACACAGCTATGACATCTCACACCATGAAGAGGAAACCAATTGGCTTTTTTGGCGTTCATGTTTTAGCCTAATTCCTATTAGGTAAAAGGTTTTCAAAAAGGAGTCATCTACTGTGGAAAAAGGTTGGGGGGCCGAGAACTATTTATAAACAGGCCCATGTAAAGACTTTGATGTAGGGCGAATGTGCTTTTGGGTAGACTCATAAGAACAATTGTAAGGAGAATCTACTGGTAGCTTTGAACAATACTGCAGTAATTCATGTGCAAGCAGTGTGTAGGCAACCTCGTTCAGGTGCTACATGTCCCATAGGACACCAGCATTCTTCCCACATAACATTCTCTAGCCTCAACGCGGAAACACTGGTTGTAGCTCAAACCCAGTTGTGTCCAATGTCTTTCATCGATGAGGTGCTATCTGAGTGCATTGACAGAAGGCTTGCATTTCCACAGCTGTGTCTTATATAAACCCAACCTGCACCTCAAAGGATTAAATGGGTTAACAGGCATAGGAGACCTAACACAGTCAGTGATGGGATATCTTTCCGAAAAAAGCCTCAGCACATGCCTCTTTCTGTGCACTGATTCCAGCTAGGCCACCTCTCCATCATCTTCTGTCTATCCTGATCTTCCTATCCTGTTCTGAAAATATTGTAACTTCTCTTTCACCTCCTCGCTTTGGAACTCTGTAAGGCACTCTGAGGGCCTCTGGGTTGGGTCAGCACAAATAGAAAATAAAAATAGGGTAAGCAACAGGATCTTTGACCTGATTTAAGCCAATGCATATCCATAGTTTGCACTTGTCAAATTAATTTGAAGACCAAAGTGAATTATGAATTTTGAAGATCCATTTGAATCCTCCCGCCCCCAAAATGGTTTGACCTGGTTGAAACCATTATCTTAATGATTTCAAAGATGTCTCAAGTCAGTCTCCTCGTGGATAGCCTGACTCAAGCACATATATCATTACAAATTACATGCTAAAACCTGGTTATAAACCAGTTTCAACTTTTCGACTGCCATACCGAATGTATTTATGGTGAAGCGGATGCAGGTTCTAAGAGTGGGAAGGTCATCAGCAAGAATCGGAGACACTCTTAACTGTATCTGGGAGCAGCATTGGAACACATTACTCCTTTCACCCACTTGAAACAGTTACTTCATGCACACATTGTGCTGCTATTTTGACTCCACATCACCCCAAACGTGTACTCTCTACATCTGCATTAGCATATGTCTCTTATTTTGCTAAAAAGTTTCTCTATTCAACAGGGTTCACAATGACTTCACATCCATGCCCCGGCTCCAAAGCACTTTGCTTATTGTTGTCGGGCGCCGACTCACTCTGGTGCATGCCGCAGCCAGAGCACTGGTGGACCAGAGGTTAGAACACTCACCAGTGAGGTGAGCAGCCATGAATACTGGGTTTGAGCCTCATTTCGATGCTCTCTCCTTTAACCTTTGTTTACATGGTTGTCTATTTCAGCCACTTACTAAGATATCAACAAAGCATCAATTACAGGCAAGTGCTGTGTGCATGTGGGAATCTTTCAGAGTATAAATACTTCCTATAGTACTGATACTTGAAACATTGTGTATGCACTTTCTGTCCATAGTACAATAAAGACAAGTAATAAAACGTGAAGGAACGTCTTATGCCTCATCCTGGTTTAAGCCCTAGGTGGGCTTCACTAGCACAGTACATGACCATAGTTAAATATAATGCACAAAGTGTTTAATAGTCATAACTTGTATTTATCACTGTGAGATACACGAACTAGTCTTTCTTAAAGGGGAAGTGACATGATGTACATACCACGCTGTGACAGTATAGTTAAAAGGACACTGTCCCAGCCCACATGATCCAGGAAACACAGACACATTGGTGGGAACCTCTTTCTTTTGACACCATTCTACTGAAGTGACAAGACCTGTCTGTTAATCCCACCCCATTACTATTCCGAGACAAAGTTCCTAGCTACAAGGCAGTGGCATATCGGAGGCCCCCGAAGCCCCACCCTGGTACAACGGCCCCTGGGACTTCAAAAAGAAATAGTTTCTTTTTGAAGTCACTCTAACTTCATAAAGACATTATTTCAGATAAGGTCCTGTAACAGAAAGAATGGGCCTCATTCCGAGTTCAGCGCTAACCACGCCGCTATTTGCGGCATGGCTGCCTCCGAACCTTTCCAAACTCCGGCCTGGTGAATGGAGTAATTACCGGTCCATTCCGAGGTCGGAGGGACCGGTAATTCCCCATTCACCAGGGCCATTCCCCATTCCCATTTGAGCCCCCAAAGGGCTCAATGGGAAGGGGGAAGGCGGCCATAATGGTACCGTAAATTATGGTACCGTTATTGACCCCGGTGTCCCTTTGCGGGTCCCGTCCTTAACGCCTGCTAAAAGCAGGCGTTAAGGAAGAACCCGCAAAGGGAACTCATAGTAGGGCGGTAAGGGTTTAACGGCACCGGTCTCGTTACCGGTGACCGTTAACCCTTACCGCCCTACTCGGAATGAGGCCCAATAACTTCAAAATGATTGGACAAAGTCTCGGCTCGTATCAGGAGATGGGTGTCCGAACTGCAGGTGTGAGGAATTATGCAGCAAATTGCTTATCATGGATGATGACCGTAGCAGAGCCAGCGAATGAGGAAAAGGATGAGGAAGTATTTTTGAAAGCGCTGTCTTTATCTGTACATCAGGAGGCATGGGAGGAAGCCATGTGGTGTGGTACTACTTTAAACAAACTTAAACAGATGTGCCTCCCAGAAAAAGGTGTTTAAGGTATTAGGACAGTCACCTATCTGGAAGGTGAGGGGTCATTTGTGCATCCAGGGAGGAATATTAATGCGTGGTGAAAAATCATCCCACCTGTAGGAATTCAAGAGCACCTCATAGAACGTTGACATGATGGTCACCAAATAATCATCAAAACAAAGCAAAGGATATGAAATGACTACTGGTGGCCAGCGTGCGCTCTGCAAATTGAAAAGATCATCAGAAATGGTATCCTTTGCAATAACAGTGACATAGTGTGTTTGGCTTCCAGACATCCCATGTTGATCAAAGATATCCCAAAGTGGCCATGGGACAAGTTGGGGATTGATGTGCTGGGTCCTGTGTGGAGTGATGGAGGGCTGCCCTTTTGCCTGGTGTTCAGAGATTTACTCACTAGATGGGCTGAAGTTTTAATCAAACCGAATGTGACAATAGAAAGTGTGATTGAGTTTTTGGAGGAGATTTGTCGATGTGAGGTATATCCCAAAATCTTAGTGACCATCAATGGATCACAATTCAGGTCAAAGGAGATGGAAGAGTATTGCTGAATGAACACTATTGAACACAGAAAGAGTGCCATGTATCATCCCCAAACCAACAAGGTGGTAGAGCGTTTTAATAAGGCGTTGAAGGAAGTGATCAGATGGGCCTGGGCCAACAGCAGAGATTGGAACGGGGGTGCTAAGAGATGTAATTGTTGCTCACAAGTTCACCCCTAATTGCACCATGAGCATCTCCCCATTTGAATTTAGCAGGGGCAGGAAAGCCAACACAAAACTAGTGCCTGCCTGGGTAGGCAGAGCTCCCATTTCAGAGAGCAAATTAGAGAGTGTGGTGGAGAATATCACAAAGGGACAATGGATGAACAAGAGGGCATATGATAGTGCCATTGTGGGGAGGAGCAATGTTCTTCCGTCTGTAGGAGATGTGGTGAGAATCAAATTACCCCCGCTCTCAGAGATGGATGTTGTAGATAGTGTAAGCAGAATAAGGTGAGGCATGCTTTCAAGCATGCTGTTAGGCAGGATGATGATAGAGTGTGGAACTTGGAAACAGTGGGCCTCATTACACGGAAGGCGGTAATGGTTAACGGCCACCGTTAATGGTAACGGTGACCGTTAACCATTACCGCCTTACTACGAGGTCCCTTAGCGGGTTGGTGCTTTAACGCCTGCTTTTTGCAGGCGTTAAAAACCAACCCGCTAAGGGACCTCGGAGCTAATTACGGCACCGCAAAATTGCGGTGCCGTAATTAGCGCCTTCCCCATTCCCATAGAGCCCTATGGGGCAGAAATGGGAATGGGGAAGGGCAATGGCGGAAGGGGGATTTACCGCCCCACCAACCTTGGAATGGGGCGGTAAATCCCCTTTCCGCCAAGGCGGTGCCGGTATTTTACCGGCATGAGCCATGGCGCTAGTAGCGCCATGGCTCACCGCCTTCCGTGTAATGAGGCCCAGTGTCTTTGGTGATAAGGAGAGAAAGAGAAGGAAGTGGTGCTGAGAGTGGGTCAGGCAGGAAAGAGGGAGATGTAAGGCCAGGTGTTGGCAAGGGTCTTGACGGTGCCTGAATGAGATCCTATGACGTAGAATTTTCCTTGCCTTGCTGGTCAGGTGGGAAATCGTTCAGTTTGAGGTGCAGAAGATGCTATCAGAAACCGAAGTACCTCATATAATATGTGTAAAGGAGGAAGCTTCTGGGTGGACAGTGGAATTTCATGACGAGAAGGGGATGTGCAGAGTGGCTTGCCCTCAGGTTGCCACGTGGATGTCCTGAGTGTGCATGCAAGGGCTTGCAGGGAAAAGGATTCCAGGGAGAGCAGAGCAGGGAGTAACGGTTGGAGGAGGACAGGGAGAGAGTCAAGGAAGATGGCGGGCTCGATATATACCATACCACTTATAAATAAATGAATGTAACTAACCTACCCCGCCTCTACCATTTTCCATTCAGATGTCTTAACCTACATGAACTATGCAGAGGTTTGAGAAGGGAGACATGCACATCACACACGAGGTCTGCATGCCGATTACATCAGGCTGGCACACAGGAGGGCTGAGAGAGGAAGTGAGCATACATGGTGCTGCAGACAGAGAAGCCGCTACTGAGAACCAACACATAATGCGGCCAGCGTGGAATGGTAGGGAAGTGCTGGGAAGGGGGTTGCAAAGGGCAGAGATGGGACAGCATTAGGGGGTGAATATAGAATGTGTGCAGCGGACCAGAATGTGTGCAGCGGACCGCCCCCAAAACATGGCAAGGACAAGGTGGCAAAGGCGGTGGAGAGGCACGTGGTGTATTGTCAGGTGGGAAATGAGGGTGGACTTTGGTTGCTGGCAGACTGTTGCTGACATTCAGGGATGTTGGCAACAGTCTGGCAGCAAATGAAAATGTATCTGATCAGCAGGATGTTTATTTTATGTATGACTGTGGTTGTAGAGGAGCAGCACCACGATTATTCATTGAGTCAGTGAAACACGAACCCCCATATATGGACTTTTAGGTCAGTGTTGCCCCATAGAGGTGGTCTGATCAAGGCAAACCCAGTCTCTTTTGGCTATGGCATTTGCTGGTTTGAGTTAATGGATGTTGGGTTGCTACTGTCTAACCCTACTCTCTGTAGGGTGCTTGACTATTTGGCTGACCAGTGCAGGTGACTGGGCAGAAAGACAGCAAGAAAGGAGTGGCTGATAACTAAAGACTGGATATGCTTATATGGTGGTATAACACGTGAAGCACCATTTTGATTGCCCAAATATACCAGAGGAATGGCACGAATGCAAGGTAATTGGAAGAATAGAGTCGAGCTTAACCTTCAGAGGTATTGGGGGGTGTGCACATTGGTATGGCTATGATGCATAGCCCAGGTGCTGCATTTAGTTGTCTGAAAGGTATGCAACATGCTGTCTCCTGAGTATACGTCTATCTGCCACTGTGTGAGCTGGCCACTTTAACTAACGCATCTCCAAACAGTTAAATATGCATATGTAAGCTTTCATTGGCTGTCATTAAGCTGTTCTTAGTGAGTGGAGACATTATTCAAGAACACACTGGCCCTCATTAGGACCTTGGCAGAGGACCATGGCGCTATTAGCACCATGGTCCATGGCGCTAAGCTGCCAACTCCGCCATGGGGGTTGGCGGACTTACCGCCCCATTCCGAGGTTGGCGGGGCGGTAAGTCCCCAATCCCCATTTACCCTTCCCCATTCCCATTTCTGGCCCCATAGGGCATAATGGGAGTGGGGAAGCCGTTAATTACGCCACCGTAAATTACGGTGGCGTAATTAACAACAAGGTCCCTTAGCGCCATGGATTTCAACGCCTGCTAAAAGCAGGCGTTAAAATCACCATGGCGCTAAGGGAACTCGTACTCAGGCGGTAAGGGGCGCCATGGTTTACGCCGGCGTAAACCCCTTACCGCCTGGGTCCTAATGAGGGCCACTGTGTTTTCTTCCATATAGTTCCATAAAACAGGAGCCTCTTCCTGAGGGCCTTAATAAAACTTGGTTGGTTTTGACTTCCAAGCACCATTAATTAACTGGTCCCGTTCATTATATTTACTTCGAATTATGCCTAGACATGTAGCACCTGGAGCAGCAATCCTGCCCCTAGTACTATGTCGTTTGCAACTTCTTTTAATTCATATAGACATTTCAAAAGTAAGACTCTCATGACAGCAGAAACATTACAGTTTTTAATACGGGCCCTTTGAGCTAATTTTAATGTCTACCTCCAAGAGAGTTGTCAAAGCACCAGTCAAGGAAGCAGTCACCTTAGTGATCAGATTTGGCAATTCATTCATGCATTGACCGACAGAGTCCCTCAAAGCGCCCAAAGATCAACCCCTTGAATCTCCTCTCGCCTGTTTTGGTGGCGATCGAACCGCAATCGGCATAATTAGTTGGAGGCTGTAGGGTAGTTGCCGATGTTGTTGGCATCTGCCTAGTGCATCACGGAGGCAGCAGCGCCACTGGAACAGAGTATCATGGGCTGTTTTAGCATGTATGTCTGTGTCTTGTACAATAGTCTGATGCATTTATATGGACCAATAAGGTTTATGATGAAATACGGTTCTTGTGTTTCATCATTTTGTTTTGTTTTGCTAATGTTTTTAACCGTTTTTTCATTATATATGTTATTTGTCTAAAGGTTCTGAATAGACTGCTTTCTCGTCTTATGACTTGGTTGTGCTAGAGTACATTGGTGATGTCACTAGAGTGTGAAAAAACTTGAAATCAGTGAGATCACATTTGTTCTTGGAGTGTATGCCGTTTCTATGGGTGGCTGTGTTTCACTAGCTTTGGTATTGGCAGCTGCATTTATCGATTTTTCTTCGCTGAACAGGGGAATTTAACACACAATGTGCACCTGTACAGCTTGTTTGTTTGTTTATTTATCTGAAATGCGCGCCAGACCCAAGGGTAACCGGGCGCAGAGAAGAGAATATGCAAAGCTTACAATGTTACATAGAATTACAGTGTAAGACTTGCTTTCTGTTCGGAAATCGCTTAAAAAAAATGAAGACATTTAAAACGTACTATAACCATATACAGCATTAATCCATACAATAATTTCCTTGCACACCTATGGTTTAGTCTTGAAAAAGCACCAAGGGGCCGAAACTCGTGGCCACATAGTCGGCTGCATAATATGATTATGGCTGATTAGACTGCGCAACATGTTCTGGACACTCTAATGTTGCATAATGATTTTTTGAAAATGTGCATTTGCTTATGTCCTTTTAAATATTGTGCTTACATCACTTTGACTTATATTGTGAACAAATGTGATTTAATTGATTTCAAGTTTTTTCACACTCTACTGACATCACCAATGTATTTTACACGTCTTTATTACTACCTTTGTTTCAATCATAGTTGAAGTAACTAAATAACCTATTTCATATAATTAATTGAGTCAGCGCCATAGCTCCTACACCGAACTTTGTACTTATAACACATGCAAACACTAATAACAATGCTCCGTACCCTGCCCAAAATCTCGGTCCCATTTCAGCATATCCCCTAAATACATCCCATCCAGCGTTCTCCGTTCCCTGGTCCCAAGTGGGACCCTGGGTTCCCCCTCAGGCTTTGCATGCACGCTCGCCAGCCCTGATTTCCTCCTCTGGAAACCTTCTATGGAGATTCTCAAGTAGGTCTCCTACCTTTCTGTGTTGAACGCTTGTGGGGGTGTCTGGACGGAGGCCCTCAGGGTGCCGTGCTCTGCATGGTTGCGCAACGGGTCTGAGTCATGGCGTCATGGCACCATATATGAATATAGAAATCAGACAAAAGGACTCAAGAGTCATATCAAAAATGGACAATGCAAGAATACAGCTTTCTACCGGTTGCAACTGCATAAACAGATAGCTAACCATCAACCCACTGCCCAAAAGAGTAATCCCACCTCCTTTAAGTCCCTTGACAGTATTGTCTCCTTACATTGGTCATACATCCATTCCGGTGTCCCTGCCTCCATTCTAGCACAATAGAATACTTTGTAAACAATTGTAGTCTGCCTATCCTCCTGAGACCGTGTGGCTCTTGACTTCCCGGTCTTAAACTGTATTCACATAATACCGCCTTGTTATGAATATTGGCCTAAGCCCATTCGTGTTCCGCAGAGAAAACCGTGTCTGAAATGTTTCGATATTTGATCAACTTTACAGCCATTTTAAGGATCATCCGCCATTTTGATTTCACCTCTTGTTTCATGTTCTAAAATGGTGGACTGTGTTTTCGACTTGCAGCCGAGCCAAACGACTTTTGAGTCGTGTCAACATTTAGGCTGACTGAGAGCAGACTGTTGGTTCTATGCAAAGAAACCTTGTGACTCGTATGAATTGAAATCCAACTGTTGTCTGCGCTCACAATCCTCATCCTCGTCTAAACAGCTGAACAATGTCAAGCAAACTCATCTTCGTGTGCTTTAGTTGTAATATATTGTATTCTCTCTTGAAACTAGGCTTACTATGGATCAAAGAACCAACGCCACCATTGTAGCTTCATGGACATGCAAACTTGTTTTATCCATTGTACAATATTATAACATTTGACATGTGAAATGGGCACAAACCCTAGCATGTAACTTATTAGTATTAGTTTGTAGAGGGGCTGGATAATGTTTGAAAAACTGTATACATGTGTCTGTGTTTAGATGTCCAGCACTCTCATCCCTCACTGTGTCTGTTGGTACACACTGTGAGGTGTTGGGAGCCAGATAGCTATCTGTTTGCTTTGACGCTGTACAGAAATAAAAGATACTTGTATTTTTTTGACCTGTGATTGGCGTATTTCATTTTGTGCTACTAAGCCTTGATATTTCTTTGGTCTTTCACCGGGTCGGCCGCTCTAGTCTGATGACATCCGGTGTCGTCCTCCTCAGATGAGGGGTGTGGGATGACAGCCCCGATGAATATCCGGTCGAGAATAATGCCCCATTGTCAAAGCAGGTTGAGGGCATTACAATCCAGGATAGAGAGAGGTACATGATAGCTTCACCCAGTGCCCCTGAGAGCTTCCAAATGTGCTGCTTAACAGTCCTTTAGCGCATATTCATTTTAGCAGAAGCTCATGGGTGCCCAACAGCCAAAAGGGGGAATATCCCTATCCAATGTCTGTTTAAAAAATGAAAAAAAGACATGTCTCAGCCTCATACATAATTATAATACTGTAGGTACAGAATATTGTTCCCAGACTCCTCCCATATCATGGTTTATTCACCCCTTATGATCATAGTCATCCAATATCCATTATGGCAACAATTTACAGTGTAAATCAGATCCCCCCTCACTCTGGAACCATCAGCGTTGATATGCTATCATTATTACTGTAAATCACTTTCTTGGAGCATGTGCCCAAAATATATGCCAGCATTGCCACTGTAAATCATACTTTAAAACGTTTCTGCTGACAATAAATGTCAACATTGCCACTGAAAAACACTTTCATGGTGCTTGTGCCCACTTTGTTTGCTATCATTGCCACTTTGGAGCACAATTTCTGTTCCACACTATGCCAGGATTGCTTGGTAAAACATGTATTCATGCTCAATGAGGTTCCTGCGGTTCCCTGTCAGAGCCCTCCACACCTGTGACAACAAACTGGGGTGTCTTCACTGTCTGCGCTCCCAACCTATGTCAATGCATTGATCACTTAAGGAAACAAGTGATGTTGAAAAGTAAAAAAGAACTATAACATAGCCACTTGTGGTTGCAAATGTTGTTATTAGACAACGTGTCCTAAATTGTAAGCATAAGTTCCACAAAGAATAGTTTCACAATTGATTGAAAACATAAAGTACACAAGTTTCATAAATTTAAGATGTACTGATTATTTGGAAACACAAGGTTCCAACAGAAACAACCGCCAACACGTGTTTCAACCCTAACCGGGCCTTCCTCAGGGCATTTAAATCTATAATGACTGGTCGGTCGGAGACAGGGTACTAGTTGTGCGTGAGATCCCACACGATATTAAAATGCATTTTCTCCTGGTTTTGGAACGTCCAATAAAGTGGTGGATCAATTTAGATTTCGGTAGTTAGACGAGTAAACAAATTCCGTAGCAATAGTTTTCGAATTGAAAGGTTGTTTCGTGATTTGCAAATGTTTACATATTACCACTTGAATTAGTTCACGAAAGGAAAAAGTGCTGATTAGCCGGTCGAGTCGACTCCGCGACCGGCTAATCAGCACTTTTTCCTTTGGCGAACGCATTCAAGCATATTTATATATTACATATTTAACCATACATATTTATTTATTTATGTGTACATTTGTGGAGCACACGAAGAAGCCCAGAAGCATCTAGGCCCTGTGACTTAAGAATATGGTTACAGGTTTTTGGTGCTTCAATTACATGCAGTTATACAATAGGAGCACGAAAAAGTTACACATACACAAGTTACATGATGACTTAGACAGTAGGAGGAATTACACCAGCTAGGGCTATGTATGCATAGTGTTTGTCCTGGTGTCGGTGGAGGGGTCACCATGGATACTACGAACTGAGAGGCAGGGGGACTGTTGTGTAGGGTTAGATCTAAAAAGTAGGGTTTTTAGATTTTTCCTGAATGGCCAGATGGAAGTGTCGTTTCTCAGTTGTGTGCGGAGGGCATACCATAATTTGGCTGCTATCACTGGAATAATAATACGAGCTGCTAAAACGTCTTATATTTGCCACGAAAGAATGCTTCCCTTGACATCCGGTAGACATGCAGCGCCAAGGCGAATGCAAATAAAATGCACAGCAGGGGGCATTGAATATGGCGGCACGTGCCTGCCACCGCAGCAACTGTTTGATTGTAAATGTGTGTGCACTACGAGCAGTTTTGTGGAAGGTTCTGTTTTTTGGGCACTGGCAGCAAAACCTTTTGTAATAGTGTCCCAGCTGTGCATGAGGACTAATGCTCCTTAATGCTGAAATGCCCGCTAGGAGGAAAGGCAAGGCACCGGTTAAACGCTGGCAATGAACTCCTCCTGCGAGTTTTACATTCCTCGTGTAAGGTGTGTCTATAAAACGCTGCCGACTCGTCCATTATAGACCCCAGCACACACTTATTTCCAGCCCTACAAAGCTCCCCGGTGACACAGGACCTTTTGTCAAGCACATGTGAAATTAAGTGAAATCAAAACCATATTAAAAATTATTACCACGGAAGAGCCATTAGGCTGCACAGTGCTGTCACGCCTTGATGGATCTCTCACTTAGTCCAATGACTGTCCTAATGACAGTGATAAAATCACTCAGGAAAAAAAATAGAATAAACTCTTAACCCTTTCTGGCACTGCATGTTTTAGGTGCAAAGAAATCATATTAGGAACGAACGCATTTCAAATAACAATGTTGCTGGAAGTTGTAAATGAGGCTACAAGACTAAGATGGAACTCACAGGGCATGGACGTGCGAAGGGCTTAGTTTCCATTAATCATTTTGGAGCTGTTGTTTTTCCCGCCGCCCTTGTTTTTTAATGAACCTTTGGAAAACGCGTCTTTGTTCTGTTGTGCAGCGGAAATTCTTCTGCATGGGACCCTTTGCAAACGTCTTGGGGTCCATCAGAAGCAAAGGGCCAGAAGGGGCACGAGAAATGTCTATTGCGGGGAGCACAATCTGCGTCAAGGGGGCGTTCCTCCACACTTCATAATTCAAACTTGAACCTAGGTGAGACATTTTGGTTATATGTGATGTTACCGAAGCACATTTCAGAGTGGTACCTTTCATCGCAACCAAAATACCGAAAAAATACCGAATTGTCTTTGTTTTGTATTTGGGGGTTCCCCCCAACCCCATGTTTTTTATGTCCTTATAACCCCGACCCCTTTTAAACCCTTGCCCACTACAATATGTGCATTCATGCCAAACTAGCTATATGCAATGTTGCAATGTTCACGAGATGCATCAGACTACATAACCTCTATGTAAGCATATCGTTATCCAAGTATCAAAGTATGTAAACCCACCTGTAACTAAGCCGATTACATGTAACAGCGGCACAATGCCTCTGGGCTATTTGTGTGCTCTATAAATGCAAAAAATAAATATATATATTTATTTTAAATGTTCAGTCTTTTTTGTTATTTTTTTACTTCGGTAAAACGTAACCACTCTAATTTTTTGGGGGTAAAATGACTGGATACCAAAATTATGTTTCTGTCTCAAGTGGTGAAACTACAGAGCCTGGATTAATTTGCCAGTTACAGTCAGTGATAGTATTCTAAATCAAGTTTTCAATGATCACATAGAGGAAAATCTCAAGGTGCACCAGTGCATATTTTGTGGCGGTGTTTGTCAGGGCTCAGCCTTGGCATTTATTTTTGAGGTCAAGCAAATATTGTCTCAGACTCACTTTTATTATGAAGTGTTGATAGTCAGTGCATCCATCAACCACAATGAGCAGCTGCGAGCTGTGGTGTAACCCCCAATATGTCAACACTGTGGGAGCAACTATGGGTGGTGGCAGCAGTGGTGGAGAACTACCCACCCGCAGTGTCACAGGAATGCTAGAAAATATGTGGGCCCTTGTGACGAATCACATTTCGGGGCACCAATGGTCCAGGGATGAATATCGGTTTCTAAACCATCAATCAACCCCACACCTCTAGTGCACCAGAAGGGATCTGAACAGATTGTAATACAAGTACATTATAATACCTCCATGTCCAATTTTGGTAATGTGGATGGAACGGCAGGGTTATCTCTGCAAGGTCATGGATCGTTGGTTAGTTGCAACACAGCGAACATACAGTTTTTACCCAATGATAAAAGGGACTGTCCAGTCAAGGTTGTATAAAAAGATCTACTTTATTATTAATACAACAGACAGGTCTAGCACACTACAATTGCAACCCACACGGTAAAGGAAAAAAGAGGACAGACAGTTTCATAAAGGAAAGGGATGCACTATGGATAATGACATGAGGGTAGTTGGTAAAGCAATCAGTCCTACAGTTCAAGGTTATTTGGTTTCAACAACAAAGGGTTGTTTAGTGTCTTTAGGGACCTTCAGAGAAGGACCAGGGGGGCACAACTACAATGGACCTGGTTCTGTGAAAGTTCACTGTGCTCAACAACGTCAAGGCAGATCCAGGGCACTTCACAGCCCATGAGACAGAGATAGTGGCGGGAGACCGCTGGGGTACCAGGCGGCAGGCAGTTCAGCAAGCAAGGCTGGAAAGACATCTACAGGCTGTCACTCGTGGTGGCTCAGGCCAAGAATCGTCTCTGTGCTGGTTGGCCTATCTGGAATGCTGGTCGAGACGTCTCGGACGGCTCTGGCGACGGCAGCATGACAATGCCCCACATATGTTCGGAGGTTGATCTCCCATCATTCATTCTTTTAAACAAACAAAAAAATCCCAGTCGAGTGCACCCTTCCCGTGCGGATGGTCAAATCCCTCACAGCCCTGACACTTCATTGTTTACAAACTACACACTGGATGTAGCCAGTTCCAAATTCTGTTGAAGCTCAAGAATTCAAAGGATCCCGATTTGGTGAGTAAGCTTTCTACCATGTGGAAAATCCTAATGAATCCTTACAGTGCACGCATGCGAGCATGGCAGGATCAGGAACGGCCCATCAATAGTATACATTTTATCAGTCTCAGTCTCTGGTTTAACATGTGCAGAAACAGTGGGTGAAGTCCATAACAATAGTGCCACGCCGGGCGACCAGAGCCCTTCTCCCGCAGCGAAGCATGCAGCCGGATCCGGTTTAAGGACTCGACTGTCTCAAAATGGCCTTCAAAAGATGGACACTGGATGGTGCTTGTGTGGCACCCCGTTTTAGCTTCTTCAAAGGGCTTGTGTCCTTTCAAGGCAGACAGCCCAAAGCTCAGGTGGTTGTTAGCAGGCAACAGCCTTGTCCTTTGTCCAGTAACCTTCAGGCACGTCCCACCTAGGAAGCTTGCTGTCAGATCCTTGCAGGGCAAGCTGTGTGCTGGCTGGGTACCGGTACTGGTGCTGCTGGATGGGTCCTTTGAGTCTGGTATCTCCTTCTTTTCCCTGGGAGATGTTTAGGGGAGGGATCTTGCTTCCCTCTTGGAACTCCTGGCCTTCCATCACTGGCAGAATATGGAAGGTAGACTGTACCTTCATCTCAGGTCGAAATGAGTCCTTCTTCTTACTCCTTGCAAAGTCTTCAGGCGATCTGATCAGTGAGGGGCTCAGCCCTCTTTTAAAGCCAAACGGGGCCCAGGGATTGGTGTAGGCCAATCCTAATTTAAGTGAGCCAATCCTGGGTCTCCACCAACAAATCTTCAGTGATGCTTCAGGTCACTATCAGATTGCTTGGCAACAGACAGGGGAAGGATGACAACACATATTTCTAAGTCCCACCCATCTTCATGTCTACTGTACATCAATGTGTCTCCCTAATTAACTGAGCCCTATGTAGCGCTTGCTCCCAACATGGGCTTCCTTTGAAGTAGGGGGTTGCAGGCACTCTTTAATATCCTAAAATTCACATACTTCCCTGCTCTGAAATGAGTGGTTCCAGACAGGACATTCACTGCCCTTTCATACCAAGGAGGGGTGGTAGTACCAAGTTGACACATCGCATTACAAAAAGGTGTTGGTGTCATGTCTCCATTGTAAATTCCTGCACCCAGGCCTTCCCTGAGGCCTGCTAATTAACATTCTTCAGTACTCACCGCCACTAGCAAGGTTTGACAAAGGCAATGCAAATCCGTGGGGCCATAAAATTCTAATTAGGCTTTTGGTGTACCCGCGGCTGTCAGGTGTCAGCTACACATGACAGGGGAGGGTGGCGCTGGTAAACTGTATCCTCCCAGAGTACATAACAATTTTTCTGCTGTGAGGTGAGCGTGGAAAATATGTGCAGGAATAGCCCCACATATGTTCTGAGGTTGATCTCCCATCATTCATTCTTTTAAACCAACAAAAAAAGCCCAGGTGCATGCACTCTTCCTGTGCGGATGGTCAAATCCCTCACAGCCCTGGCACTTATTGTTTAAAAAAATGAAGCACTGGATGTAGCTAGTTTCTCATGCTTTTGAAGCTAAAGAATTCAACAGATCCCGATTTGGTGATTAAGATCTCTACCTCCATACTTCAACTCTTTACACTGGATTATTCTAATTCAACATGCATATGGGATCTGCGTGGAGCCCAAGCTCCCGTACTCTATGTTGAAAATCCTAATCAATCCTTACTGTGCACGCATGGGCACATGGCAGTATCAGGAATTTGGTCCATCATTAGTATACATTTTTCCAGTCTCTTTCTCCGGTTTATCAGGTGCAGAAACAGTGGGTTAAATCCATCACATTATTGCTGCTCCGGGCGACCAGAGCCCAGATCGTGCAGCAAAGCATGCAGCTACCCTGCATGAAACTGAAAAAAGTATGGTGCAGATTTCCACCGGGGTTCCGAATCCATGCAGGTATGGGGCGGGCGATAGGAAAACCTGAAGAAATGCACAATGGGCCTCCTTATAAATTGAGCAGTGTAGTCACATGCAGTGGTAATACTGTATACTGCTGTATTACTGCACTGCCAATCTATGAATTTGGCGGCAAGTCAGAGGATTGACCTCCAGCTCTGAGCTGGAGGTAAATCTGCCACCTTTGCCACAAAATTTGGGAGAATTATTGCCAGACTAACACCACCACTGCCACTTGTAATCCTGTGGTAATGACACCAGATTAAGTGGCAGTAACGGTATTACAGTTCAGTGGTATCTCAGCAGATTTACCACCGAGGTACCACTGCACTTGTAATGAGCCCCTACAGTGGGGTTAAAAGAAAAAGCTTAAAGTAAAGTTCATGTCAATTGAATTCGCAGCCATTCTCATGGCTACTAGATAACATCTCCTCCACCTCTTCTAGTTTATTACATAAATATTTTCTGATATTTTGAAAGGTGAACCAGTAAAAAGTGCTCTGTCCAGGGTGCTCATACTGTTTTTTATCTCCACAGATTATCGGGTGCTCAATGGGAGAGCAAGCCCTATTCCCTTTGAAAAAAATAAAAAAACAAGATGGCCACGAGGCAAAGTAGAAAGGGACATAAGTCAATTTTCTAGGTTGCTGCTAGCATTTGGGCCAGTGGTGAGAGATGGACTGGAGCGATTAAGTAGGGGAGCAGAGGAGGGTGGCTGGGGAAGATGTATTTGGAATGGGAGGGGATGGGAGTAGGGAGAGAGAAATAGGGTCCAGCCTGGTGGGGCTATGGAAAGAAGGTTGTACTAGAGGAGTGATGCAGGAGGTTGCCAAGCAATATAAAGTCATACCATAAGTGCAAGCCCGCATTCCTATGCTCTAGATTGGGTGGGGCCACTCCCCAGGTGCTAATTGTCAGTAATTCCCTTCACCTCTAAAGCTATAGGGCCTCATTACACGGAAGGCGGTGGTCCAGGGTGCTATTAGCACCCTGGACCATGCCGGTAAATTACCGGCACCGCCTTGGCGGAAAGGGGATTTACCGCCCCATTCCAAGGTTGGTGGGGCGGTAAATCCCCCTTCCGCCATTGCCCTTCCCCATTCCCATTTCTGCCCCATAGGGCTCTATGGGAATGGGGAAGGCGCTAATTACGGCACCGCAATTTTGCGGTGCCGTAATTAGCTCCGAGGTCCCTTAGCGGGTTGGTTTTTAACGCCTGCAAAAAGCAGGCGTTAAAACACCAACCCGCTAAGGGACCTCGTAGTAAGGCGGTAATGGTTAACGGCCACCGTTACCATTAACGGTGGCCGTTAACCATTACCGCCTTCCGTGTAATGAGGCCCATAGTGTGAATTTCTTGGACTTAAAATGTTTGCTTAGATTTTAAAATATGCCAGAAAGTATTCATATTGGGTAAAAATATTGCTTAGGTAACACCACTGAAAACAATAAGCAATATACAGAGAAGACAATAATTACATGTACAATGATCTTACACATATACCATTATGTTAATGTATGCATTGTCTCGTAAAATAAAGTCCTGACTATTTAAGGGAATCCATAACAATAGAAGCAATCATTTGGGATGGTTCATAGGGACCACAGACATATGGTCAAACGTTGATGCTCATATGGGGACGCAGTTAAAAGTTGGCAGGAACCTCAGATTTGATTCAGGGATGAACATGTTTCCATTTCCAGCAATTCAGACGTTGTTTGTCAGTACTTTATATTCTAGCAAATGTCTGATTGTAAGAAAAAAGACATATGGCTCGAAAAAAGACTAGCGAACGTTCCAGAACATTAAAGAAATCCTGCAAATAACGGCATTGATGCCATTCTCCCATTCATGTATATCTGTTTTGCATTTAAACAAAATATAATGCTTATAATTCATAATATTAAATATCAAAACGCTTAGGATAGCTCGGTGAGAAAGGCAGCCCCCAATGAACATTAATCATCATAGGGGGTATGTTTAAATCCCTTCCCTGTGGGAAGATACATGGGATGATCAGCATATGGAGCTGGCCTGTATAGCAGTGGGGCATGTTGTATCTTAAGTGACAGTGAAAGGGCTTCCACCTGCAGTGAATGGGCAAACCATTGAAAGGGCTTCCACCTGCAGTGAATGGGCAAACCACTGAAAGGGCTTCCACCTGCAGTGAATGGGCAAACCACTGAAAGGGCTTCCACCTGCAGTGAACGGGCAAACCATTGCTCCGCCTGTGCCAAATACAACTGCACACCCACATTTAAGCCCAATGGCTGGCACACATCTCCTTTAAGGTGGTGCTGTACCACACATGCAGACTGGCGTTTGCTTCATCCAGACGCCTCCGTGTGCTGAGTGTGTTGTTTCACACAGCGGGCACAGAGGAAGCAAATTCTGCTCTGCTGTCTTGCTTGGTGATTTTGATTTCTCCAATGTTGTGCCATGAGGGTAGATGGTAGCTCCAGGGGCAGGCATCTCTTTCTCACTTCTGCTCTTTTTGGTTTCAATCCCAAGAGCAGTGTAACTGTAGCAGATGGCTTCTCCTGTCGCCGCGGTGCCAGCAATCCACTGATGTTGTTTCTCTCCCCGGAGATGTGCTCACCTTTCGGGCAGGGAAGCAATGATCCTAAGGTAGTGCATGGTCTGCAAAGCCTGGTGCAGGTACACTCCGCCTCTCCGAGAGGGCGGCTGGCCAAAGATTTGGCTCTGCTTTTCAGGCATGCCATGCAAAGAGCTATTCATACATCCAAGCTAAGTAATTCAGTATGGCCTTGTAGCAGTGGCATAGCAAAATATTTTGAGGGCTGCCTGCGAGCCTTGCTGAGGGCCCCCGCGCCCACACACTCGACAACAAATCATGGGTCGTGCCACACTCTGGGATGGCCTGGACTACAACCGCAAGCTCAAAAATCAGCTCCACGGCCCAGGATTACCTCCAAGTCCCCCTTCCTCATAGATAAGTACTTGGACGAGGATGCGGGACTATGAGTAATGATGATTACAGGTAACTAAGCCAGGCATTACATCCACATCATATTACCCTGTCCCCACTACTTGTGCACAAGGCAATGTGCCTCATACACAAGTACTGTGACTAGGAAGAGTATGACTATGAGTAACTCAGATTACAGGTAAGCAATCAGAGCATTCACCATTCACACGCACACCCATTCACTCGTACATTTAAATGTGCATCCTTTCACCATACACTCACATGCGCACCCAGACAGCCACCCATTTATCATGCATTCACTCAGTCATTCACACACATTAAATTAAATACAAATGTACACATTTACATGCACGCACACACATTTACACAAAATACATTTTCTTACCTTTGAATCCGCTGATCCAGGGCAGGGAATGAGGCCTCCAGCTCCATGCAGCAGGAACGCCTGTTCCGTCATGGCATTGGGGGCCTCCATGTCACGTGTGCATGGGAAACCAATGACTTCAATAAGAAATAGTTTCTTTTTCAAGTCACTCTGCCTTCATAAAGAAATTATTTCCATTACGGGACCAATTACCCTAACAGAAATCATTTCTTTATGAAGGTACAAGGACTTCAAAAAGAAACAATTTCTTTTTGAAGTCATAGGGCTCCCCCAACACTGTGACATGGAGGCCTCCAACCTGCAAGCCTAATAGCGCCATTGGCACGGGCACGCGACCCTACATGCCGGCAATAGCGGCATGGCGTAAACAGGAGCTGAACACAAGTCAGGCGGACATGCAAATAACGGCCTACAGAAGCCCAAAAAGTACCTTACCAGCATGGAGTAAATACCGGCATTGCGAACCACCCGTAAACGGCCATGTGCAGTGTTCCCATCTGCCACAGGTGCACACAATCATCACAGGTGGAGGCAATGTAGACTGGGCCAGCACAAAAGGAGCACACCCCACTCCTTCCCACACCCAGTCACACACAAAAATGATACCAGTACTAGTAGCAATGTTGGGGCTGGAGGACATGATTGCAGTGGAACTCCAGCAACAACAACAACAACAGGCAGCACAGAGGAGACGCAGGAGGAGAAGGAGGGAAGGCAGGCACAGCATGCCTCCAATCCCTCGAATCAGAGCCAATCCATTCAGCCTAACCCCTGAGCAGATCCACACCCTGTACCGTCTGGACCGAGACACCATCACCACCATTGTGGACATGATACATAACGACATTGCCAGCCTCATAGACATCCGTCCCACAACCCCCCCTCTACTGAAGGTGGTGTCTGTGCTCCACTTCCTGGCCACAGGCACCTACCAGCACACAGCAGGGAAGATGCATGGCATATCACAACCATTATTCTCACATATGCTGAACCAAGTGCTCGATGCCCTCCTGAAGCACACAGGCGACCACATATTCCTACCACGGATAGCCCAGGAGATCTTCAACACCATAGTTGGCTTCCATTCACTGGCAGGCATCCCAGGTTGCATTGGTGCAATCGACTGCACCCATGTTGAATTGGTGGTCCCACATGCCATGGAGGTAGTGTACCGCAACTGTAAATTATACCACTCCATCAACGTGCAAATGGTATGTGACTCAAACAAGATCATCACACATTGTTGCGCCCGATTTCCCGGATCAACCAATGATTCAATGGTCATGAGGAACTCCACAATACGACGCTACATGGAGCGACATGCAGGGCAAAGATCCTGGCTACTCGGTGAGTTGCATGTCAAACTCATGGCAGTGTGATGTGGGGAGATGATTGGGGGGAGAGATGCATACTTCACCTGGCTGAGATGGAGGGTGGGGAGAGATGCATCCTTCACCTGGCTGAGATGGGGGGGGAGAGATGCATACTTCACCTAGCTTAAAGTACCTGAGAGGATGGACTTTGCTCATACCCCAAAGCAGGCCAGACTGGACCTGACACCTGACAACTAAATGCAAGACGTCAGCTGCCCTACTATGAAAATGAGGCAGTGCTACAACCATTCCATAGCCATCAACATGTACACTGCACATCCTTTTTTTGTTGATTTTAATCAAATAATACATTTTTACATCTTAAAAAAAAAAAATTCTATATTTTATCCAGATTATTCACTCTGATAAAAAATAGTCTCATTAAACGACCTGTAGAGTTACTTAAAGAAACAGAAAAACCATAGAAGAAGAAGAAAAAGTCTCAGTCGATTTCATTTTGTTTAAGTTCCAGTTTTTCCATTATTTGTTTCAGGATCTTTAAGGTGGCTAGTTGCCATGATGTTCTGTCTCCACTAATCATCCTTGCCGACCATACATCTTCATCGAAGATAGATGATTGTCAGAGAAGATGTTTCATATAAGGAAGCCTAACCTTCTTGGTTCCAGGGCAGGACATAATTAGATGGTGAATTGTCTCCTTATCCTTATCACAGAATCTACAGATGTTAGTCAGCGCCAGACCTCTGATGTGACGGATTTCATTTGACTCAAGAAGATTCAGTCTTGCTCGCATTATTAGATTTCGAGCTGCACGGATTGGGAACTTTTTGATGTAGTACTGAAGCACATTTAGTTTCTTCCATATTGGAGGTAGATGAAATGTGATTTTGTTTCCAGCTGCTGCAGTTAAGGTACAAATCCAGTCCTTCTCCTTTATTATTTTAATTATCCTTGTCGGATTGTGGATCAGATCATCTTCTGTACACTCTATAGTTTTTAATAGAGTAAGATTTTCGTGTTTCCAATCATTAAGCAACTTACAATTTGATGTTTGGATTTCTTTAAGCACCAATCCATGAAGGAAAGAAGGATTTGGAAGAACACATTTCCGGTATAACATGAGTGTGTTGCAGTCAACAGTTCCTTGCAGGGAGAGTAAACTTAGTTCTCGTCAAATTAATGTAACTGAGGTTGAGTTAGGCAATCGCATAACCGTTCTCCAAAAATACGCCTCCAATTTGGACCAAAGAGCTTTGGGCAGGTTGGGCATCGCCTCTGCGCCATAAGTCACTGTGGGTACCACCTTAGATTTGTAGAAATTTAGCAGTGGAATGGTTGAAAATTTGCCAAATTTTCTGTCTATGGCTTTCCCTTTAGTTGCCAAACTTCGGATTTTTTCAAAGAGAGCTTCTTGCATGGCCAGGTTTTTTGAGGAATTGTCTAGAACCACGCCCAGGTATTTGACTTTCTTAACTTTTTCAATAGGTATCTTGTCTATTGACCAATTGAATTTTTCCAACTTTTTTGTAGAGCGTTCCATAACCATAATTTTTGTCTTTTCGATGTTAATTTCGAGGTTATTTTTTATGGAAAATGAATGCAGGTTGGCAAGTTGACGCTGTAGTCCTATTTGGGTCAAGTCAAGTAGGATGAGGTAATCAGCGTACAATAGTCTGCTTATATTTGTTTGAGCCAGTTTCGGTGGAAATGATCTGACTTGATCTTCTGAGTATTGATAGTCCCCCATGTAAGCGAGAAACGGTGCTGGGGCCAACGGGCACCCCTGTTTAACACCTCTCTTTGTCTCAATTTCGGCAGATAGAAGACCTTGTTGATTTAGGTGAACTTTAATGTTGGTGTCTGTGTGCAGAGTTTTGATTGGGTTGAGAATGTCACTTGCTTTTCCCAGAGTTTAGTACGGTCGACTCTGTCAAAAGCCTGGGCGAAGTCTATAAATGCAGTAAATATTCTAGAATTACCCTGCTTCACTTTGCTTTTTAAGATGGTTAGCAAGAAGATGTTGATTGCGGTTCCCAAGGTTTTTTTAAAGCCTGTTTGAAAGTTGTCGTTACATGGTGCATGAGAGGCCCAGCTTTGGAATTTTTTCAACAAGAGAGATCCAGAGATTTTTCCGATCGGGTCCAATAAGGCAATGGGGCGTTGTTTATAGGGTCTTGTTTGTCGCCTTTCTTATATATGGGAACCACAATTGCCGAAAGCCATGAGGGGGGACAGATCCAGAAATCACACATCTAGTGAACACAGATCTTATAAATGTTGCCCATTCATCTGGGAATGTTTTAAGATCGAAGTTGGTAATTCCATCGGCGCCCGGCGCACAAGACTTTTTGAGTTTTCTAAGGATGTCTTGTATTTCATCGAGGTCATCCAGTTTCGTCCATCGATGGGGCTGGTTTGGGCCTTCACTATCTTCCCTGAGTTCTTTCGAAGAGGGACCTTCAAGTGGGTTTGTAATCGGTAGCTGGAAAAGCAATCTAAAGTGGTCTGCCCAAGTGGCTTCACTAATGCTAATCGTAATTTCCGGACCAGTTTCTGCAGATACTTTGTTCAATAGAGACCAAAATTCCCTACAGTTATTCGAGCAGATTTTTTTCAGAATAGCTTCACACTGCACATAGTCAGACCGTAGCCCCCGCAACACAATGCAGCAACATGCAGTTAGTATGGCCAATGCACAGGACCAAATTTCATCATCAAAAAGGACAGTTGTCCATTACTGCATACAAAGGAGTCACATGAGGGCAAAATACATGAACCCACTCCTACACCAATACAGAGGTCCAGCATAACAGCATGGCAACATCTGCTGTGGAAAGTGAGATCATCAAGAGTCTGCCATCAACGGTGACAGGATGAAAGCATATAATTGCATACAATTGACTACACATCACCTAGATCATGGGAACAACCAGCGTGGACAACCACAGTGCATGAGCACTCATAAGGAATATGACACCCCTGCGCCCACTAGACAATGCCACGCACACCTGTCGATAAGATGAATTCACACATTGCAGTTACTTTATGTGGCTCTATTCATGCATGGATATGTGGATGCAAACAGGAAATAAATGCATGCTATTGTGTCATTGATCCACCCCACACACCCTCTCCCACCTCCCCCTCCCCGTCAACCTCCCCACACACCCTCTCTCCCCTCTCCCCTCAACTTCCCCACACACCCTCTCCCACCTCCCCTCTCAACTTCCCCACACATGGTGTGCACTTGCATGCACCATTAGTCTTCATGAGTTCCGAATGGCAGGCTGCACCTACAACCCTTGTCCACTGCCAGCATCAGGTGGACCCCTGTCCGACCTGCGCAAGTTCTGCCCAGACCTACGCAGGGGGCTGGTCTGAGTGGAGCTGGCATTTCAGGAGGTGCCAGGTTGTTGAACCACCTGTGCGGTACGCAGGGCCTCCAAAGCTGCCACCATGTGGGTGAGGACCTGCCTCACAGCCGCCAATTTGTTGCATATGTCTTTGGAAGTAGACTCAATGGCAGATTTGAGGGACGCCGCGCATTCCCTGATATCCTCCCTTGCCTGGTCACATTCGATGATGTGCTGTGTCACCAGCCCTGTCAGCTCCTCCTGGCACTGTTGGATTACCCTGATCCCCTCTTGCCTGTCCTGGACACTGGTGGATGTCGAAGGTGCATGCAACATGGTTGGTGCTTCATGCCTGCTCGCCGTGGGGCTGAGGCTCCCTGGCCATGACTCCACAGCAGACAGCTCATGGCTGCTGGTATTGTGTATGCTGGGTGGGGAGAGGTGGGGTGACTGCAGGGGGCCTGTAGCGGTAGGTGTGCCAGGTGTCGGACTATGTGCTTCATCAGCTGACACGGCTGCTGTGGCAGCTGCCTCTCCGACAGTACTGCTGGCAGTGGATACAGTGCCTTCAACCACTGGCTCCTGTGTGGTAGTGGCTGGCATGGGTGCTGTGCTGGTGGGAATATTGCACATTGGTGCTGTAGGTTCTTCAGTTGTGTTGGGCTTGTGAGGTAGTGCTGGTTTCACTCTTGCCCTTGATGTTAATGGCCTGTTTGTTCCCTCCATGCCCCTGGACATCTTGACTGGTGTTGCAGGCTGCTCCCTGGGGTCATGATCATCGCTGTCAGATTGTGTGCCTGTGGGGGATGAAGAGAGGGAGAGCATTAGTGATGGGTCTACGTGCATCAGGCACGCAATGGGGTAGCAGCATTTCTATGGAATGGCGGGTATTTGCCATTGGAGCAGTGACATACAGGTTGCTTGCCTTTTGGGTGGGTCATGCAGGGATGCATCTGGGCTGACACATGTATGGGGTGCATCATGCATGTGGACAAGATGGTGCTGTGCACTGCCTGTAGGCAGGTTTGCGTACATATGTCTGGTGGCCCCTGCTTTGCATCATTACACTGTCAGTTCGGGGGGACATCTTCATGATTTCCATTACACTGGTTTATTTGGGACACCTACCTGCATCAGCCGATGACGGGGCTCCATGCTCCATATCCCCCACTCCCTCAATTGCCTCCATTCCGATGGTGCTCGCACAAGTCTCCTCCCAGCGAGTCATCTTTATGGCTGGGCCACTTCCACCACCTGTTGCCATTCGCTGCTACGGTTTGCCGAGATGATATTCCAGATGCGTAGCCGCAGGTCATCCCAGCGCTTCCGGACATCTTTCACTGTGCGCGGGGTGGTGCCAACCGCACTCACTTTACGCGCCACCTCCGCCCAGATTTCTTTTTTGTGCAACAGTGCAGGTCAGCACTTGTCATTGGATAACACAACATCCCCATATTCTGCCAAGGTGTCCGTGAGCATGTTGAGCTCTTCTTCGGAGAAGCTCCCCTTGCGCATGCGCGCAGCACCTTTTTTCAGGGCCTTGGGCATTCTAATATGCTCCTGGTTTGTTTTGGGACAGGTGTGGTGGTGATGTGCATCCTGGGTGCAGAGGATGGCAATGGATTGTGTTTTTCAAGATGGCAGCCGTGCTCTTTCCCGTTCCTGTGCGGTGATGCTACTTCCGGTTCCGCCCATTTGTGGTCACCGTTATTAGCGGTGGCCACTATTAGCAGTCACCGCTAATAGCGGTCACCGCTAATGCCGTAGGCATGGATCCGGTGGTGCTATCTGCACTTTACTCGATGCCGGTAAGGGCGATTTTTGGGTCTTTTGCGGCATGGCGGTAAGGTCGTTACCGGCATGGCGCAAAGTTTGAGCCTGTGAAGTCATAATAGCCCTCTAATAGCGGGCTCTAGGCTACACGGACACGGTATTTGCTCAATGCCGGTAAGGACCTTAACTTACCTCCAACCTCGTAATGACCCCCAGTGTGTTTCGCAAAGTTACGAATGAACTTGGAATAATGCTCAGCCATCCCTAGGAAAGTCTGTACTTGCTCACAGCATGTAGAGCTTGGCATCCCTTCAATGGCTTCTGCTAGGTCTCTTTTGGGATGTATAGCATCTGCAGAAATGACATGTGCCCCAGATACTCAAACTATCTCGTATTGATTTTGCACTTCTCACGGCTCAATGTCATCCCTGCAGCGCACAGTTTCTTGAACACTCCATTCAATTTTTCATCGTGGACTTTGAGGTTATCTGCATATATTAGGATGTCATCCTGAAAGCACAAAATGCCCTCATCCCCATCAAACAGTTTGCGCATAATATTTGGGAAAACAGAGGCTACCGATACTAACTTAAAGGGCATGCGCTTGTATTGAAATAGACCCTCAGGGGGGATGAAAGCCACCAAATACTTGGAGTCATCATGCAGTTTCACCTGATGGTAGGCGGAGGAAGATCCAATATGGGGAAATATCTAGCAGGGCCAATGGTCGATATGATTTCTTGAATGTTAGGTACCGAGTGTCTCTCTGGGATTACACACTTGTTTAGTTCTCTCATATCCACACAAATCATCAGTCTACCCACATTCTTCCTCAGCACAACCAAAGGGGACACCCATTCTGATACATCTATACTATCTATGATTTTTTGATCTTGTAATGTCTTTAACTATTGTTTGACTTCGTCTCTCATTGACAAAGGAATGCTTTGCCATGTTTGTGCTATTGGTACACAGTTGTTTATCCTCTTCATCTTATGTACAAATCCAAGCAGGCATCCTAGATTTTCTTGAAACACTTAATTTATTAACCTGCTTTTCCAACACTAGTATTCTCAATGGCTAATACCGCCTCTTCTTCTGCATTGGGATCTAGTCAACAGAAGTTTCCTTTGAAGTGTCCAGCTCAATAAAGCATTGTTGCCTCTATTCAACACGTACACTTTACCTCTGGATTCCCTATTCTTGAACTTCAGATTGGCCCAGAACCATCCCAGTAAATCAATTATTACCCATCCATAGGCTCTTGCATTGATGTCAACTTCATTCAGCTAATCATGTCCCATGCTCTCCCATTGATTCTGGGGTAGGAGAGGCAGAATCAATCATCCAGGATGTCCCTACACCATCAATAGCTACTGAAGCTTTGGGACTGTCTAGTTCCTCTTCCTCTCCATCTACTACAAGTGATATACATTCCTGCAACATCTTGCAAGGTGACCTTTCCCTCTACAAATCCAACAGACAATTCTCAGAGCTGGCCACTCCAGGTTATCTGTCCTGTGGGTCGTGCTATCACGTCTAAAACATATTCTTGGGCTACTCCACCTTGGGCTGTTTCGCCTCCCCAAACGGAAGGCTCTCCTACCCCTTCTGTCATCCATCCCTCTGGTTTTCATCCCTGGGCTTCTTCCATGGTTACTTCTGTCTCTGGAATACTTTTCCCAGCAAGCGCTTGCGTGATCACCCGCAACATCCACGTGGCAACCCGGGGCAAGTCACTCTGCACAAACCAACAGAATAGGCAGTGACTTCTGTTGGAGAAACATGAGGTGGCAACAGTGCCATACAATACACCATTAACACCTGCATGAGAAACGCCAGCCAATCAGGTGACCAGCAATGCAGCAAAAGTCAATCTCCCATGCCGGCCATGAATGATTCTTCAATTATCTGCCATTTTAGGTCAGCAATATAACCCTAAAGGCATCACGCAAACCCCCAGAATATCATACCCCTCCTCCTCGTGTCCCTCATTTCCACCAAGTGCCCCTTACTTTACTAGACATGCTCTTGGCTCCCTTTGTGCCTGCTTCTTCCTCTTTACACCATGGTACACCATCAAAGAAATGGAAAAGGAACTCACCCACGAGCTCTCTTTACTATTTCCCCAGTTTCAATCATTGTTTTAAATTACTTTGTGGGGGAAATCACTCCATGTGGTCAGCTCTGCACTGAATTCCCAACAAAAAAAAGCACACTTTCATCCCAGAATCTTGTGGCTGGTTGCTAAAAGAGGTAACATATGCAAGGGGCTAGCAGGGAATTACCACCTGGCCAAGCTCACTCTACCACTAATAACCCTAATTAAATAAAGCATGAATAATATTTTAAAAAGAAGGTGAAACTGATCAGAAAGTGTTTGTGTCTGGCAGGCTGCCCTCAGATTTGACAAGACAGATAACGTATATATTAAACGTGTGTTGTGTTAGTAAACTCTCTTTTGTGATCTGAATGTACAATGAGAAGAAGGTATGTGACAGTGTCTGCTGCGTTTTTCAGGGGGATTTTGGGGAATGAGAATTTTTACGGGAATACAGTACTATATACGGGTTTGAAAGCCACCATATTACTTAGTCAAAACATCTCTAATGGATTTTATATTGTATGAGGAAAACACAAAAGCTGTCCTCTTCCACTAGCGCTACTTAAATATCTCTACGGACTCTCTTTATGAGTGGTGTTGAAAATCCAGGTCTCAAAGGCCACAACTGTGTCGAGATTTAAGGGTATTCCGTATTAAAAGAAATAAATGAGAAAAAGTACATACAGCGATTGTAAATGCATGAAAATGAACCTCTTGAATAATAGTGAAAGATATTCTGAGAATCTGACATGTTTGCGCGGCCCTGGTAGCATGGACTTTGACACCCCTGCTCTGGGTCCATTGATTGGGTTAGATACAGGTAAAACGCATTTGGAGTGAAAGGATTGAAAAAAACATTGTTTTATGTGCATATTTGTAATAATTTTGATGTAACCAGGGAAACTCCCTATCTATAATGAATGCATATGGGGAGCTTTCTGAGTAAAAAGTAATGCTGTCAAAGAACCACAAAAAGACAAGGGTGTATCATTTAAACCCAGTGTGTCTTTAGAGAAACGAGAACAATATTTGAGAATTCAGAATGCAGATGACGGAAAGAAACAAGGATACCTTTGACGAAGGCTATGCTGTGTTCAATACAGAGCTAGAAATGATGCATAAGAGGTGCTACTCCCTGTCCTGTTCATTTGGGGATACACTTGATAACATAATATGAGAACCCTCCCTCAATTAGCCTATGTTTGATGGAGCCCCTATTTATATCTGCAATGACTACTATAGAGTCTCATATGGGTCATCAGATGATGGGCTGGCGTGGGGGGAGCAGTTGGCTTAGTTGAAAAATGATGATTATTTTTAATTTCTTTTATTGTGCATTCAGTCAGACAAAAGACTCGTTACACAGGTTTTATAAAAAATTCAAATTAGAAAAATGATTAAATAAAAAAGCAATACGGATCTAAAATGAAGGATAATAAAATTGAAACAGACTAAAGATTAAGTTTTACATCATGATCAGATTAGAGGGGAAGGAGAATATTTTCTTTGCATTTCATTTGTCCTTACAAAGGCAGTTTTATAAAGTGCATTTCATTTAGCAATTTTAGAAGCTCTACTGACAAGGCGATTTCCTTAACAGATGACAGCCTGTGCCAAAAATTCGGAGTGTTTAACCACTCAACACCATGTACAAATCACGCAAAGTATTTTTCTCTTACAGGGAATGTGGCTGTGCAGGTTATGAGAAGTTGTCTTATATCTTGAATGAATCCTACACCACAAACGTCACATTATCTTGCTTTATGTTCTAAATGGTACAATATTCCCTCGGTTTCGTTCGTTTTTACTAAATTTAGACGAAAGCATAAGAATTCTGCTTGTCATTTGGGATTGGGAAATTATCTTAGTTATGACATACATATTTGCTTGATTTTCCACATACACTAAATTTACTAGCGCTTTTTAAATTGCTAAATGAGGCTCTAGTTGTGATTCAGTCATTTCTTAGAAGAGCGTGTTTCACTTGGTCTGGATTCTTGATTAAAGTCTCACTTGTTACATCACATGAATGAAGAATTTGATCAGCATTTTTTTTCAGTTGCTTCAAAAATGAACTCTTGTTAGACGTTAAGTGAGTTTGTATGATTTCATACAAGGAGTGCTTACCAGGAACTATTATAGATCTAAAAATGTGTAGGAGTTTCTAATTAAACTGTGATTGCATTGAATATAGGCCTACTTCACATCTGAGTCAATCAATGGGTAATGACATCGGACGTGAACAATTTTTTTTCTCCATATTCTGCCTTCTACAGTGGCCAAATTGAATTTATGGGCACTGGGATTAATTTCCAATCCATATAATGATGATGGTATCACGTTTCCCTTGTAAAACCTGAATAGTGGTAACAGTGAAAATCTACACAATGTTGTCAATAGATTTTTCAACTGGTTTATATATTGGATGATTTTTGACTCTCGGTCGTCAACCATATCTTTCAATGAATGAGTCGATCTCAGAGTAAAGCCTAGATATTTTATCTTTTTTGAGATCGGTAGGACATGGTTGTTCATCAACGATGTTGGTCTTTTTCTTCTGTTCAATTGTTTAGAAAAAAATCATTATGTTATATTTGGGAGGATTGATTGTTAGCTCATTATCTCTGGCATACTGTTCCATAGCTATGATCAGATGTTGTAGACCCAGAGTAGTGCGGTCAATCAAGGCTATGTCATCTGCATATGCCAAAATGTGAGCCAGACTTTTGCCAATGATGGGGCATATGAATGTGTGAGCTAAAAAAAACTCTGCTAGTTCAGCTAAGTAATGATTAAATAAAAATGCGGCCAGAATACAGCCCTATCTGACACCATTGGCAGTTGTTATATTGAATGAAAGGTATCCTCTTAGGTTAAGTCTTACTTGAGGGAATTTATGCTGGTGAAGGGCTATTATGATTGCAAGTAACCTTCCGGAATGCCCCATGTATGGAGTTTGGTCCACAGTTTCATCCTATTCACTAAATCAAAGGCCTTTGTAAGGTCCATCAAGGCAATATATATGTGGATTTGAATGAATTGCCTTCCCTTAGATTTTTGAGTGCGTCGAGAATTAGGCCGTTCAGAGTCATGGAGAGGCCTTTTTGAAAACCTGGTTGTTGTTTGGCAAGAATTTGTTTTTACTTAGCCCATTGTTCTAGATCTTTGAGTACTAGACTTGCAAAGATTTTACTGTCACAGTCTAGTAAAGCTATGGGACGGTATATATAGGGATCCATTCTGTCTCCCTTTTTGTAAATTGAAATGGTTATGGATCCTCTACAAGAGTCGGGGAGTGATTAAGTTAAGGTAAAATTTATAAAGAGGCCATTTAGGATTTTTGACCATGCAGTTATGTCGGATATTTGAATTATATTCGTTTGACCATTTGGGCCAGCGGCCCGAGAACTCGATGATTTAACAATGAGACTCTGAATGTCTTCTAAGGATATGGTCAAGGATCAGTTGGTATTTTCTGTGGTCACAGATGTGATTAAGGTTGGTATATTTGAATGTGCATTATAATACTCTACCCACACTTTATCTGAGATAGTAAATGCTTGTTGCAGGCCTTGAGATGAAGTTTGGCCATTAAGTATTAGCCAGAAGTTTCTGGCTTTACTTGGAAACAAGGCTTTTAGCATTACTTGGCCAAATATTTTTTTTTTATCGTTTTTTGATGAAAGACAGCTAAGCTTGCTTGACCCTTGTGGTTTATTTTGGAGCATTTCATTTAGAATTTAAGAAAGGAATGGTTAATTAATGTACAGAACTTTGCCCTAAGCTAATCAAGATGAAGAAACCTGATAAAGTTGAGAATTTCATGTGTTAACCATATCATACTCAAAATCCTCAAATGTAAGCATTATCTCAAGCTGCACTGTGGATGTGGGTGTAGTCTGAGATGAATAAAGTGATGAGAATCCTCTATTTAACATCATACCGGAGCATTGGGGATGTGTCAATCAGTCCATCTGCATTTCAAGATGCACCAGGCAAACCACTGAGAATGAAGCTTTCACAATTATAAGAGATCCACACTCTGGAGAAAGTCTAAAAACCCTTAGTCAGCATTTGGATTTAAAAGGCAATGCATTAAGCAAACTTGCATATATTGAAAATAAAATATTTTCTCGAGGAGAGGTCAGTATTTTTTAGACACACATTGGTGCATAGTTGAAAGTATGGTTCATTCTGGGATTAAATATGAATCAGATCATATCTCTCATTGGTACATTACTAAAATGCACATTGCCAACAAGGAGCAGTGAAAATCGTAGAACGCTTGAAGGGCATTTTGTGCTACTTAATAAAAGTGAACGAGGCACTATATCTGGGCAGAAGTAGCTGTTTTTACAATTATGAGTTTACACTAAACTTCATTCAAACTTTCAACATTTTAGGACAGTAGCCTGGTGGAATATCCAATATGTGACAGTAAGGAAGTGGATGAACACATGTTTGTCAAAAAATTCAAGTTAATACATTATTGGAATAATGTAGTATTAAGTTGTATATCATGTTCAGCAAAATAGTTCAGTTGAGGCCAATTATGATAATTCCTGAAATGTTCCAGTGAAATGATTAACATCCTCTATGAAGATGAGTTTACGATCTTGTATTATCTTGTATTGATTGGCATATTGGTTATCTCAAGAAAATGTTTATATGTCGACCTCATTAAGAAGTGACTTGCTGTTTGATTCTTGGAAGGTGTTGAAAAGTGATGAGTGTGTAAATGAGAGTAGACAGAATGCTGAGCAGTTAGCATATTTATACATGCACTGGGTTGAATTTCTTATGTCCTAAGAGAGAATTTAGGGAAAGATAAATCAGAAGACAAGAGAAGATTAAAATATATAATACAATAATCCTTTTCAGTATCTTCAGACCATGTAAACTTGCCTATCGTGTGAGTGTAAGGTGTTAAAGTTCAAAATCCTATGTTGTCTGCGGCGTTTGACACTGTAGATCACTCTCTTCTTCTTTCCTCCCTTTCCTCCTTGGGTATCTCAGGGTCTGTTCTTTAATGCTTCTGCTCCTACCTTTCCCTACAGTCCTACTATGTAACCTGGGCTGGGCACTATTCTCCTTCACTCCCTCTTCTATATTGCCAATGACACCCAGATGTTTTTCTCTTTTTCCTCCTCTGATTCTGCTCTCCACTCTACTGTTTCAAACAGTTTTTCAACTGTTGTTCAAAACTGAATGTCATCTCATTTTCTATACCTCAATCCCTCTAAAACGGAGGTCCTGTTCTCTCCTGTTCTATTTCTCCCAGTCCTTCCCCTCTCTCTCCTTTCCTCCATTTTCTCTCCCTTCCTCACCATCTGCGCATAACCTGGGCATTATCTTTGATCGTTCCCACTCATTTTCTCTTCATATTTCGTCTCTTGCCCGCTCTTGTCATTATGCACCATGTAACATCCGTCATGTTCGTCCCTATCTTTCTTTTCATGCCACAAAACATCTTAGTTTCTCTCTTGTCTTTTTCCATGTTGACCTATTGCTTGTCTCAATAACTTGGTCTTCCTGTTCCCCATCTTCTTCCTCTTCGTTCTATTTATAACTGCTCCATTCATCTCCTCTTCTCTTTACTCAGTCTTCCACTACACCGTCCCTACTTTCGATTTCATTACTCCCTTTTGAATTCATCTTCTTAACCACCTACTCTCAATTGTCTTCAAATGTACTTATGGTTTGGTCCCCCTTTATATCTCTGCTTTACTCTCGTTCAAGGTCTGTACTCGCCCCTTAAGATCAAATAACTTATTTCTTCTAACTGTTCCTCAACCTCCCTGTGCTTCTTCTTGTTTGCGTTCTTTTACATTTCTGGCTCCCAAACACTAGGATTACCTTCCCCTTTCACTTCATTCTGCCTCATCTCTTCACATCTTTCAATCAAACCTCAAAACCCACCTCTTATCTTCTCTTGTCTCTTAACTCCCCGGCTTTTCCTCTTCTGATTTTATTTTTTACTTATGTTGATATTTTATCATGATGATTGTACTGCTTTAGATACATTTTTGTTCAGTGCCTTTGGTGAAAGGCGCACTATTAATTCAATAAAATACAATAAAATAAAATAAAATAAAATAAAATAAAATTAAATTAAATTAAATTAAATTAAATTAAATTAAATTAAAGATTTATTTTTAATGATGATGTAAAAGACGTTTGAAATGTCAGAAATGGAATCATCCTAATGCCTAGTGAATTCCATCCACAGGTCATGGATTAGATAATTGATTTTGGGAAATTACATCTGATATTCAGACCTACAAATTGAAGTAAGCTTCACATATGAAGAACTCTTGATGTCCTGTGGTGAGGAAATGATTGGGAATTTTGTTTGTGGTTGTGACATCACATCTCAGTAGAGTCTTGTTGCTAGGAGCCAAGGCACAGCATCCCATCTCGACTCCTCTTGTGCTGTCTGGTGCACTTGCCATGAGTGTCCAGGCAACAGTATGGTTCAGGGATGTGCCTGCGTAGCCTCTAATGGAGGCAGAACTTGTAGGTTTCCAGTTTGCCATAGACATAGACGTAAGACTTCTAGTTCCTTTGCTCCTCAGCTACTAAGAACCTGGATGAAAACCCTGGCCATGAATAGAGAGGAACAATTCCATTTCACCTGTATCCCAAGCACCAGTACAATATATACGAATATTGACTGTATGTGTCATTGCCATGAAGAAAGGACTAGGAAAAAGTGAAGAGTCACTCCTGAAAATACAGTTTCTTCATTGAACATATACCCTCCACACCCTTCCAAAAGTGTTTGTTTTCCAAACAGGAAGTCTGCGGTGCCATGTGGCAGATTATTAACAGAGATTCAGATTACATGTTTAATTCAGATACATTTTCTGATTCATGTCTGCCTCAAAAAGCGTTCAATTTCGCTTGGGCATTATACATTTAAGGTTCCCTGTTTTCCATTTTTAATGATGTGTATACATAAATACAGACAGATATAAATCTGCTTGCTATTTATTTGTAAGAATGGAGGGAACAATCGGAAATTGTCTTTCTGCCTGGCTCCCCATCAGGGGTGTTGCTAGGTCTGGAAGAGACCTGGGGCTACGCTAATGTCGGGACTGGCAGGACTCGGGGCTAGCTAGCCTTTTGGTTGTAGCTCCTGAGATTCTATCCGGGGCTACAACCAAAATACCATGGGCTATAGCCCCCTTAGCCACCCCCCCTAGCAATGCCTCTCACCACTCTGTCAGTCATGCATTGCAGACTGACAGCATGGAGCATAGAACAGTTGGGTGAAAATAGTCTAAACGTTGCTCAACCGGCTGACAACAAATATTTTAGGTCAGCAAAAATCACAGGAGCAGCCTTTTGTTACGGTAAAGCTGTAGCAAACATTGATGTGCAAAAACACAGTTCCATTTGTGCACTGTATGTCTGCCTGTGTGTTTTTTAACATGAATACACACAGACAAATACTGGTTGCAAATTATCTTTTTACAGGCCAAACAATAAAAGTGGATAAATGCAGACAAAATGGCCCAAAATAAATATAGATAAACATAGACGGAAACGACAGAAAAACGAATACCATATTATAGCCAGTCTGTGAGTCTTGTATGTGGATCCCAATCTGGTGTTCTGCTCTGTCCTGGACTTTCTGGGGATACCGGGAGGGATAAATCCTCACCATTTGCATGAAGGCTGTGTATGTGGGTTTGTTATAAATACTTTTACAAAAAGGAGGTATTTTTTTTATTGGAGGGGGGTTATGCAAGTTCATTCTTTTGCTTCTCTGCTCCTGCCCCAAATATGGAAATGAGAGTGGTCTTTGTAATTCCGGATGGATGTATGCATGCATTGGGTTTACGTAACGTGAAGACAGCTGGGAAATAACAGAGCACTTTACAACTAGAGGAGTCCGAGATATGATGCAACAACATTGCTACAATTAGATGGTTAGAATATTAAGAGTATGGTTTCAATGAGAGAGAGAGAGAGAGAGAGAGAGAGAGAGAGAGAGAGAGAGAGAGAGAGAGAGAATGTAGCAGGGAGGGGAGGCAGGTTATGGAGGGTAAAATGGGCTTCTTGGTGGAGGAGGGTATGCAGATGGACGCCCATTGAAGCTATATGTTGAGTTCGGACCTTCGTAACTGCACTGATAAGACCATGGGACTGAATCAGCCCCTCCCCCCTTGCATCTCTTGCTGTGAGAGAGGAAGAAAAGATGTTGTATTTTAATCCTCTCAAAAGGCCCCAGAGGTGCAGCTGTTAAGCAGCTCCTGCCACATTTGTCCCGCCCTTTTCTATGCCACACTTTACTGGCTTGAGCATAAAATGCTACCATTATTATTTGTTTTCTCTCTCTAGGATTCTACACTTCTCATTATAGCCAGTTACTTCCACTTTCAATAACTTCTATTTCGATATTTTCAGGAGAAACATATCCCGCAAAACAAAGGAGAACTTGGTGTATTGAGAGCCCACTGCATAAATAAATAAGTGGCCAGCTGTGATGCTAAAATGGTAAATAGCAGCCTGGCAAGCGTGGATGGGGGTGGGGCGGTGGACTAACCAGGAAGTAAGGAGGCTTTTACGCATGTGATCACGTTGAGGGGGCGATTTGAAGAATCCAGAGTGGGGCTCAGTGAAGGACTGCTGGGATTCACTACAGGGAGTACAAAGGCAGCAGACACTTACATGTCAGAGCAGGCCCCAATAACACCTGTGTCTTTAGGGGTGCATTTCCCAAGTGGGTTAGCTGCTACTCTGGTTATATGTATGCATTATGGCTAGACGTCGCATGTATGCACTGTCACTAGTAAAGAAAAAGTCTGCACTTTATGCATTGCCAGTTTAGCCATTTTTCTCAGATTTCCCAATTCCAGTGCAGCAAATACCTCCAATGAGCTCAACTCTACCACTGAAGCTGACTCCAATTACTGAAAGCTTTCATGGCAAGAGTTCCCCAGTTTGCAAACTGCCATTAATTGAAGGAGAGCACCAGTTTTTCTAAGTGCTAAAAAAGCAGATGTTACGTTTCAGTGAACCTTCAAAGATTTCAGACATGCTTTCTGGAACCCCTGTGTCCACTCTTACAGCCCGATCCATGGAACATTTAGCATGGTGCAAAATCACTTTGCACTGCCATAAAACACCCTGATTCACAGAGCCATGCAAAGTGTATTTTTGCAGTGCTCCCAGAGGCCCATCATTGTCGTGGCCTCCCCAGACAATGACTGCCACCAGGGGCCCCTCTTACAGACACTCAAATCAAGGACAGAAAGGCCTTTTCCGGCAATTCCATCTCTAAGGCCTCATTCATGCCAACACTAAACTATGGCCCCAAATGTACAGATAACAAAAGTGTGTATTTTTTATTTCATGTTATTGTTGAAAGCACAGAACTACCCGAGAGCAGCATTTGGGTAGCCAGCATTTGGGCTAGCGTCTTTTCACAGTGGTGCAGTGCTGTGAGTTGCGGTCTGCGTGTCGATCTGTGCATCCATTGGGATTAGTCCTTGGTCGGGGGCTGTTGAAAGACGCATGCACAGTCCGGACAACTGGAGCTAAAATTGCGTAAACTGCTCATATTTGGGAAGCAAAACGTATATCCAATATGGCTTTCGCCCCAAATAAGAGCATTGCCATGCCCTTGCATTACTAGGTGCATCCTATAACTTTCATAGTTAATCATCTGGTGAACCAGTTGCCATGCAAGCATTGTTTGCCTTTCGGGGCTCTACACCACCACTTTTGTGGAAATGACCATGTGTAGATCTGCACGCTGCATGCACTATCTTTGGTGTAACCATGCATTGATTAACTGTTTCAGTGGTCGAAGTGTATGAAAAGAAGTAGTGCAATTATGTTCCCTGCCGGCCTGCCCCCACTTCCAACAAACCCGGTCACTATGCCCCTCCCACACACAATACAAACACCAAGCGTATGTGGAATGTTCAGAACAGTGTCCTGTATGAGAAACATGAGGGCGTTCTCGCTTATAGACCCCAGGGATTCTTTGTTCAGGTGGCCAGGTCATGGCCATCACCTTTGGAACCAGTCTCTGGGGGTGGACCAGTGCGGGAGTGTCCTTGGGGACTGCTGGAGGAAGGCCCTCAAGAGAGGCGTGGTATCCCCTGCTTAATGGCACTCCCCTACCTGACACTTCCTCCACCTTGATAGGTTGTTGTAAGACCTGTCCCGTCAACCCCTACCCAATTCCAACCTGTACCAAGACAAGAGGGAGGTATACCAGAACAATGAAAAGAGAATTACAAATATTACTCGATCATTTACAAGGTGATTGTTCCCCTTTTTCTGACAGCAAGTTATCAATTTTTCCACCATCCTTAGAAAAGACTACAGCGCCCATAATTCCTCCCCAGTGTATTTTCTAGAAATGACTGGGAGAAGGAGGAAGAGAACAAGAGCCAGGAAGATTACCCATAGGGATCAAGTCACCAAGGATCCCTATGGGCAGTCGCCATTGTGTCCTGTTAATGGGGCCAGGCAAGGTCAGGCCTCACGTTTCAATCATTCCCACCTGAAACCTGTTGAGTATCCCAGACAGCATAAAAGACAGAGCACACAGGCACCCTCTGAGCGAGCTGGGGATGCTGGAAGGAGCACAGAGGCCAGGAGGAAAATTCAAGCTGGAGAGACCCTGGAAGGCAATGACTGTCTAATTGCTCGGCCTGTGAGTACAGGGGAGGCTGCAGTGTGGTGCGGGAGTTTCAACTACAGGGAGCCAAACCAGGGTCAGCTGGGGGTTTCCTTGCAGTGCCCATAGCTCCTCCCCTGGGCAAAACAGGGAAGCCCAGTCTTTTGAGGGGCAGGTGTTAGGACCCTGACATCAACAAATATCCCCTTGAACCACTTGAAGCCAAAATACATGAAATCTTGAAAATTCAGAGGTGTCTGAGCCCGGCTGAGGGAAACCTGTGTGTGAACTTTAAGGAGGGAGTCCGAGCCCGACTGAGGGAGACCCCTGCTGATGACAAAAAAGGAATGCACAGAGCCAGTGAGTTTTTGCGAGCGACATGAAAACTGGTGTGTATTAAGCAAAGATTCACGTTGCAAATATCGAACAATTGAAGGCAGCACGTGGGTGGATGGGACGCGAAGAAAGGCAGACATGTGGTGAACTTTGAATAACAGATAACTGCAAAACCAGTGATACAGAATAGCAGAGGGGTCCGGCGAAAGGAAGTAGCCCACTCGAAATTCTCAGCAAAAGGTGAAATGTTTTATTATAAGGCATCAAACTCAATAAACTTTAAAGCATGTGATGATCAAGATTGACCCCGGCAAAAGGGGAAGTAGAGAGTGAATATTGAACTGTTGGGCTTATGAGATTGAACTGCATAGACCAAGAAACACTGGGGCAAATAACACCAGAGTGCAAGTTGAAGAGAAAGTCGAAGTGGTCCTGCTGAGGTCTATAGTAAAAGCCTTGCAAATTTGAACATTTTTGACATCAGGAAAAGGTCAGGGCTCGACTGAGGGAGACTGGAAGTGTGATAAGTTAGGGGAAGGGAATCCCTAATATACGCAAATAAAGCTTGGGGGAACCGCTACAAATGCTGTGCTTTGAGAAGTCTGAGCCCGACAGAGGGAGACCTACATGAACTTTTTGGTTTATACTTTGAGAGTTCCAAGCCCGATCGCGGGAGGCCTACTTAAACTTTTGGTTGAACTGTGAACCCTTTTGTTGAACTGTGAAGAAACCAGGCAGGCCTTGATCCATGTTTTGACCTGATTTTTTTTGAGAACCTGAGCCAGAGTGTGTCATCCTATCTATGGAGGCCACCTTACTCCGTGCTGTCCAACGTGGGGAGGAGAGCTGACTCAGCCATCTTGATCCTTTATGTAGAACACTGTTTTTCCTTTACCTACACCTTTTCCCATGCACCCATTTATTCTAATAGTATAAGGGCAGGCAAAAGGTTTGTTTAGTATAGGCTATTTTGTTTTGACTGACACAACTAGGACCGTTTTATTTATTATTTGATGGTAGAGCGTGCTCCCATCTTTAGCGACAGGAGTTTATCCAACCCTTTTGCTCAATAAACACCCTTGAACATTATATTTCTTGTGTCTGTCTTCACTTGTGATACCATTCCTCCCTTACAACTGAAAGTGCAAGTTTCAACTTCTTGAACACTTTCATTTTTTAAAACTAAACCATTCCACGGGGGGCACTCGAGAGCCTGAGCATGATAGCGGCCATCCCGTAATGCTGCGGGTAAAGGGAGCAACAAGCCACATTCGTGCCCAGTTGCAGGGCCGTGTGACAGCCAGAAACAGGGGCAATCAACGCTGCAATGCTACCGGCATGAATGGTGCAACTCCAACACTGGGAGAAAGTAAAGACTTGCTGCAGCGCTGAAGGCCTGGAGGAAGGTGTGGACTGGCCAGCAATAGCAGCCCAGCATTGGTAGCAGGGTACTGCAGTGGTACGGTGTATGACTCACCCAGGCAGCCACGCTGGCTGAATTGGCACAAACTTCCATGTTCCCTGACCAAGCTGCACCCTGTGCCTCCAATTGATGCCCGAACCCTGCGGTCAGTCGAGGAGCTGGTGCTCGCTACCCGTGGACAAGACCGCTGCAGGACCCACGAGACAAGCAGCAGCCAGACCCGGCGCTGTGCCCTGGATGCAAGTAGAGAGAGTAGCATGTTGAGGATCCGGGCCATCATAGGCAGTGAGAGGCATACTCGGCGAAGTGCATCGCATATGATTTTCTCAGCACCAGGCACCAAGCATAGGCTGGGGACCACCAACAGAGACTCAAGTGCCAGGGGTTGAGGGATTATTGGAGGGAGTCAAAGGAGCCTGTGTGTGTGCCAGATTGCTCCCCACCCCTCCAGTGACATATACTGTGTGAGCATGCATAGAGGTGAGACCGGGAGGGCAGTTTGAGGGGCAGATGTGTACCAGCTGTTAAAGGCAGCAGACTTCTACCTTTGAATGGCCGGTACCACTGCCCATAGCTGCCTGCTCCTGTATTGACTGCCACAAAGGCTCCCCTGACCCAGAGACACCAGTAGAGGAGGCGGCTGCCCAGATACGATAAGAACCCTTTGGGGGTGGTCCTGAGCCCTCTCTGCCACAGATATACAACAGATCATTGATGTCTGCGGCAGCCCTGGTCACATCAGGGGTTGCTTGCAGAGTATGTCCACACCACAGTCACAACGTCGCATGGTCAGTTCGAAGGGGTGGCGGGCTGGCACAAAAACCAGAGGCTCCTCATTGGACGCAGCAGATGAAGTTGATAGAGATAAAACAGCGCAGTTCCAGGCAATCCTGGCAGAATTGAAGACCTTGAAACAGTGCACGCAGGAGACTAACCTAACAGTGCAGCATGTGGCAGAGGAGCTCAAGGATATCAATAAGCGACTCAACACTCAAGCAGAGGGGATCACAGATATGAACATCGGATCAGCACAGTGGAAGATGATCAGCGAGATATGGCGGTGGAACTGGATGCCGTCTTCAAGGAGTTCCATGGCTGGGAATGAAGATGGACGATCAAGCAAATCGATCCCGCTGTAACAACCTATGGGTGGTTGGCGTGACTGAGGGAGCTGAGGGCTATGACCTTGAGAGGTTCCTCTATTCCATCTGGAAATCTGCACTGCATCTCCAGGGCCCTCAGAATTCCTAATTGAGCGTGTCTGTAGAGCGCAGATCCCGAAGCCCGTAGCAGAAACTCACCCCAGCATAATTACGGTAGATTTTTTTGAACTTCCAACATAAGATCTCCTTCCTGAAGGCATACCGTCTGGACGGTGCTGAGATCCAGCTCTTTAACAACTTCTCTGGGCAGGTGTCCAAGTGACGGAGAGAGTTCAATGCTCTTTTTGAGGCATTTAGGGGAACCCCACACTGCTGTTGTCTGAAATTTCCGGTGGTTTGGTGCATCCAATTGGATGATAGCTGGCATTCCTTTTACTCCCCTACAGAGGCCTGGCAATTTCTGGGCAGCCATGATATCCTGAGCCTTGAGGTCATTCCTCCCCTGGATCGTCATGAGCCTAGCTTTCTGCAGGATAACACAGAGCTACACCCGGCGCGGGAGAAATCGCTATGGGAAAAGAGTAAAGTCAATGACACAATGGCCAATCACATGCTGCAGGACTCGGAAGATGCGATAAATAACCACCTCGACAGGTTCACCACAGTGGTCTCCCATATCATCTTTGGTGTGCCTTCTGCCTATGCTTGTTTGCCCTCTTATCTGCAATGGCGGGCCATCCTGGAGAGTCGGCTCCAATAAGACTCCCATCTCGATGTTAAGCTGTCACCGGGCCAAGTCTTAGGTGCCTTCAACCTATCTCAACAAGGGCATGAATCACCACTGAAACTCCAGAGTTGCAGCTCAACCCCCACCCCACCCAGTTGTTATCACTGTTGCTTTTGCTTGAATTACTTTTTTCAAATCGATTCTATGTTGGTGTGACTTAAGGGGTACCTTTGGCTGTGTTCCCCCTGTACCCACGCTCTCCTCACCTGAGCTTTCTGAGTCGATGGTATCTTGCAGGCCTCGACGTGCCAGGTAGTCTCTCTCCTTCTTCTGGTGCGTGGGCTTGTCATGGAGAGAAGCCACTGTGGCCGCTGGGTGAGAACAGCGGCACAGTGACCTCCTCCCCGGAACCAAACCGCAGGGAAAAACCCACTAAGGGAAAAAAACCCTGATAAGTGGTGCCAAGACTCTTCTCAGAAGGCCAGTAGTCCACAGATGAAGAGGAGGAAGCGAAGGATCTCCAAACACTGAAGGTGTGGCCACAAAACGTCCAAGTCCACTGTAGCGGTCGGCCTGGGAAGCAGGCGGAGGAAAACAGTAGCTGAGAAGTCCGGACTGAAGGTAGAAGTCTTCCACAAGGCAGTTCGGAGGGGCACGGGAGCACGCGATGACCAGACTCAAAGAACCAGGTGAGAGGGCGAGAGAGAGAGGGGAGAGAGAGAGAGAGAGAGAGAGAGAGAGAGAGAGAGAGAGAGAGAGAGAGAGAGAACGGCTAACGCCGCCCAGGGAAGGCAGCGGATGGCGATGGGAAACAAAGTATGGGTGTTTCCGGGGACCGGACACCGGAGAGAAGTAACAACGTGGGGGAAGGATAATACCCCTAGTAAATTCCAAAGCGAGGTGCAGAGGAAGAGCGAAGGACCCAGGGACGAAGTAAACAACAGAGAGGGGTTGCAACGCAACGACCTGCCGGGAGGCGGGGATTAAATACTCCCGGCAGCGTTGCGTCCTGCGTTAGGAGCTGGGGCTGCAAACACAGAAAAGGGACTAAAGTACTAAAGTAACCTTCCTCCGTGTCCTCTCAGACTCCAACGCAGAAGAAGACGCCAGTCACGGCGATGGCCGCGACTGCGAGTGACAGTATGCCCCCCCCTAGAGTGCAACCACCCAGGCCTACCCGGGTGCAAGCGATGAAACCTGGCCAATAACTGAGGGGCATGTATTTGGGAAGCTGGCTCCCAGGAATCCTCCGACCTTGGGTAACCCTTCCATGACAGGAGGTATTCCAACCGACCATGAAGGAATCTGGAATCACGAATGGCAGAAACTTCGTATTCCTCCTGGTCGGCTGTAGTGACATGTAGATTCCGGCAGAGAGACCGGCGACTGGGATCTGAATAGTAGGGTTTAAGAAGGGAGGCGTGAAAAACAGGGTGTATGCGTCTGAGAGATGGAGAGAGTTGTAGACGATAGGCAACCGGATTGACCTTGGAGAGAATGGGAAAAGGTCCCAAGAAACGTGGAGACAGTTTAGAAGGTCTTGTCCATCTGGGAAGGAATCTGGTGGACAACCACACTTTGTCCCCCGGTTTCCATGAAGGTGCTTCCCTGCGATGTTTGTCGGCCTCAGTCTTGTTTCGCCGTCTGCAATCCGCCAAACTTAGCAATGCACTGTCCCTGGCCTCCTTGAGATTCCTTAGCACCTCTTCTGCGGTCGGAGAGTTGGAGTAACTGGGCACCTCGGGCATTAGATAACGCGGGTGAACACCGTAGGTACAATAAAAAGGTGATAGGCCTGTGGCACTGTGTTTAGAGTTGTTGTACACGAATTCCGCCGTAGGGAGTAGAGAAACCCAATTATCTTGGCACTGGGAAATAAAGCATCGCAAGTACTGCTCCAAAGTTGCGTTGAGTCGCTCCGTTTGGCCGTTCGTCTGGGGGTGAAACCCTGAGGATAGGGCCCTTTCCATTCCCAATCGAGTACATAAAGCCGTCCAGAATTTGGAAATGTACTGGCTTCCTCGATCGGATATTATCTTGTCGGGGAGGCCATGATGCTTAAAGATATCTCGGGCAAAGGTTTCTGCCATTTTGGTGGCAGAAGGGAGTCCTGGAAGAGGAGAGAAATGGGCTAGCTTGCTAAGAGAGTCTACTGTCACCATGATACAAGTGCATGACTCGGAATCGGGAAGCTCCACTATGAAGTCCGTGGAGACGAGACCCCACGGGCGAGTCGGCATCTCCGCTTGGGTAAGAAGTCCTAGGGGATTCCCTGAAGCATATTTGACACTGGCACAAGTTGGGCAGGTCTTTACGTAGTTGAACACGTCTCTCCTGATGTTGGGCCACTGAAACGATCTCGAGATGAGTTCCAACGTACCATTCCCGCTTCGGTGTCCACCTAGACGTGAGTCGTGACACCATTTAAGGATTTTCCGGCGCAGCGACCCCTCAGGAATATACCACTTCTTCTTGTAGAAGACCCAGCCGTCCTTGATTTGAAAAGGAGAATCAACAGAAAATGAGATATGAGGAGCCTCTTGCGCAACGGCAGCCTTGACCTCCTGAAGGAAAGAACTCACTGTGGCTAAGATCCGATTTCTGTGGAACAACGGCTCAGACTTGACCGCTACGGTCTCTAAGTGGGAATCTTTGCGAGACAGAGCGTCAGCCAGACGATTGAGAGACCCAGGGATGTACGTGATCTGGAAGTCGTACTGCGAAAACAGGTAGGCCCATCTAGCTTGTCTGGAGTTCGAACATTCCATGTCCTGTAAAACCTTGAGGTTCTTGTGGTCAGTGCGAATGAGAAACCGATGACGGGCACCCATGAGAAGGTGCCTCCATTCCTCACAAGCCAATTTCATCGCTAATAATTCTTTCTCCAGAACCGAGTAGTTGAGCTGGCTGGGAGAAAGAGTCTTGGAGAAGTAGGCGACAGGATGTTCCACCTTGTTGAAGGACTGAAGCAACGCTGCTCTGACAGCGATAGCAGAGGCATCCGTCTCCAGAATAAACGGAAGAGTTTGGTTTGGATGCTGCAGAATCGGGGCAGAACAGAAGAGGGTTTTTAGATGACAGAAACTTCTTTCCGCCTCAGTAGACCAGGAAAAGGGATAGGCCGTTTTCTTGAGTAGGCGGGTGATGGGAAACACCACCTCCGAAAAGTTCGGGATGAATCGCCGGTAGTAATTCGAAAGACCCAAGAACCTCTGGACCTCCCGGACAGAGGTCGGGGCCGGCCAGCCAAGAATCACTTGCATCTTGTCAGGATCCATAGAGATCCCTTCTTCCGATAGAACATATCCTAGATAATGTACCGAAGGTACCGCAAATCTGCACTTCTCCTCCTTGACCAGAAGATGGTTTTCCTTAAGACGCTCCAGAACTCGTCGTACTTGTGCTATGTGTTCTCTCATGTTAGGGGAGAAAACCAAGATATCATCTAAATAGATGATGACCGAGATGGAAAGCATGTCGGAGAACATCCGATCCATGAACCTTTGAAATACCGCTGAGGCGTTCACCAAACCAAATGCCATTACCTTGTATTCAAATAAGCCCAGAGGAGTACGAAACGCAGTTTTCCATTCGTCACCCTTGGCTATCCGCAACAGATGGTAAGCGTTTCGAAGGTCCAGGTTGGTAAAGACTCGAGCACCTTGCACTGCCTCAATAATATCCGTGATTAGGGGCATCGGATACCGATCACGGACTGTCACTGTATTTAGACCCCTGTAGTCGATGCAGGGTCTAAGGTCGGTGGAATCTCTTTTCTTTATAAAAAACAAAGGGGCTCCTGCTGGAGATTTGGAAGGTTGGATGAGACCATTCTCCATGTTGGTATCCAAGTATTCATGAAGCACTTGTCTCTCGGTCTGAGTGAGGGCGAACATCCTTCCGAATGGCACCAAGGCATGGGGCTCCAGGTCGATAGTGCTTTCCTCTGGCCGATGGGGTGGAAGTCTGGCATGGAGGCACTCCTGAAAAACGTCTGAAAAACCCGAGCAGAAATTGGGTAAAGCATGGATACCAACATGATGGTTGGGAAACACCTTGACTGGCTGAAGATCAGCTCGACCTTCCAGAGAACAACAGTTGGTTGCGCAATATGGGGAACTGAAGCTTATTTGGTTCTCGGTCCAATTAATCAAAGGATTGTGTCGTCGGAGCCAGGTAATGCCCAAGATGATGGGAAAATGGGCAGCCCTGATAATATCAAAACTCAGGACTTCCTTATGTTGGTTGATCGTCAAAGAGAGTTCCTCAGTGGTATGGGTGATAGGACCTGAGGACAAAGGCGAACCGTCTACCCCTTCCACCTTCTGGCCTTCTGCCCGGGGAATCCGACGGAGGCCCACCTTGTCTGCCCACAGGGTGTCAACGAAGTTCCCTGCCGCGCCACAGTCCAACAGAGCGAGTGTCTCCTCCTGATGGTTTCCGAGGTTGAGTTGAACTGGAATGACCATTAGCCTGGAGTCCTCTTTAGAGTCGGAAGAGGTCACTGACAGAGAGACATAGGGACGATGAATATTCCTTGAAGACCCTCGGTCGCTTGTCCCTACTGACGCCGAGGGTAGTCATTTCCCGACCTCTTGTTTGACAGTTCTGTGCAGTCTCTGAGAAGATGCTGCTCTGATCCGCAGTAGGCACACAGTCCCTTCTCTCTTCTGCGACGTCTTTCAGCAGCGGACAAGGGCGCCCTGGTAGCACCGATCTGCATAGGTTCTTCCGTAATGATGTTAGTAGAGCGACCAGGGAGAACGGGTACAGAGGGGTCTGTGATATGGCCGGGAGTCCTTTGCTTACGACGTTCAACTCGTCTCTCTTGAAGGCAATACTCTATGTGAAGGGCAGCAGAAAGTAGATCTGAGAAAGTAGGAGACCGAGGAGATCTGGCCAGCTCGTCTTTAATTTCCTCCTTCAGTCCTCTTCTGAAAATGGCATACTGTGCTGTCTCGGGCCATCCGGCCCCGGCTGCTAACGTCTTGAAAGAGGAGATGTATGTTAACACGTCTAACGAGCCTTGCCTGACATCCAACAGGTCTTCGCAGGCTGTAAAGGGGAGCTCTGGTCGTTCGAAGGTGTGTTTGAGAAGATTCTGAAACCCCGGATAGTCCTGCAGAATGGCGTTTCCACTAGTCACCAGAGGGGTGGCCCAGGAAAGGGCGTTTCCCGTCATGTTGGTTATTAGGAAACCCACCCGGGCCTGACCTGTAGCAAAGGTACGGGGTCTGAATGTAAAATGAACCAGGCATGCTTCGAGAAACTCCTTCACCTTCTTTGGGGAGCCATCAAATTTCCCTGAGGACAGTGCCATGGGTGGCAATTCCGAGGGAGTAGGTTCCCTAGCCGCAACCATTTGTTTAAGCAAAGCGTTCTCAGTCTTGACCCCTTGTAGCTCCTGGGACATCGCTTGGAAAGCCTTCCACAGCTCTTGGACTTGTTCCTCAGCTGACATCGTGATACTCTTTGGCGTTGCAAACTGTGACTTAAGGGGTACCTTTGGCTGTGTTCCCCCTGTACCCACTCTCTCCTCACCTGAGCTTTCTGAGTCGATGGTATCTTGCAGGCCTCGACGTGCCAGGTAGTCTCTCTCCTTCTTCTGGTGCGTGGGCTTGTCACGGAGAGAAGCCACTGTGGCCGCTGGGTGAGAACAGCGGCACAGTGACCTCCTCCCCGGAACCAAACCGGAAAATGCAGGGAAAAACCTACTAAGGGAAAAAAACCCTGATAAAAGGTGCTAAGACTCTTCTCAGAAGGCCAGTAGTCCACAGATGAAGAGGAGGAAGCGAAGGATCTCCAAACACTGAAGGTGTGGCCACAAAACGTCCAAGTCCACTGTAGCGGTCGGCCTGGGAAGCAGGCGGAGGAAAACAGTAGCTGAGAAGTCCGGACTGAAGGTAGAAGTCTTCCACAAGGCAGTGCGGAGGGGCACGGGAGCACGCGATGACCAGACTCAAAGAACCAGGTGAGAGGGCGAGAGAGAGAGGGGGAGAGAGAGAGAGAGAGAGAGAGAGAGAGAGAGAGAGAGAGAGAGAGAGAGAGAGAGAGAGAGAGAACGGCTAACGCCGCCCAGGGAAGGCAGCGGATGGCGATGGGAAACAAAGTATGGGTGTTTCCGGGGACCGGACACCGGAGAGAAGTAACAACGTGGGGGAAGGATAATACCCCTAGTAAATTCCAAAGCGAGGTGCAGAGGAAGAGCGAAGGACCCAGGGACGAAGTAAACAACAGAGAGGGGTTGCAACGCAACGACCTGCCGGGAGGCGGGGATTAAATACTCCCGGCAGCGTTGCGTCCTGCGTTAGGAGCTGGGGCTGCAAACACAGAAAAGGGACTAAAGTACTAAAGTAACCTTCCTCCGTGTCCTCTCAGACTCCAACGCGGAAGAAGACGCCAGTCACGGCGATGGCAGCGACTGCGAGTGACAGTTGGTTCGACTGTTCTCTTATTGGGCTCATCTCTCTGTGCACAAGGTTTGTGTGTTTCCAGGGTACGTTTGTTCTCTTTTTGATTGATTTTCCTGCTTTACTGGGGAGGACGGGTGGATAATACAAATGGTGTGCTATGGGGGAGCTCTGATCCTCAACTCGGCCGGGATGGGGTCTGCGAGGTGGAGCTGGGAGGCCCACTGAGGCTCAGGTGGGGTGGCGAACTGACGATAGAGGACTTGGTAAAGGTCGATGGATGGTAAACAGTCCAAGGCTGAGAAGGGGTAGAGGCTACCAGGGGTAGATGGCTACCAGATAGGAACGGTTCCTATTAACTTTATAATCGTGAATATTCAGAGCTGAGGGTACCTGATTAAGCAGTGTAGGATGTTGAATTTGATAAGGGATGAGGGGGGATATCGCTTTTCTCCAAGAGACTCATCTGGGTAAGGGGGAGGTGGATTAATTAGCGTGGGGATGCGTTGCACACGCCTTCCAAACTCCATATCATCGTAAGAGAGGGGTTTCTATCCTTGTCCATAGGCGTCTCCCCTTCACTCCCTTACATACTCAGCAGACCCAGAGGGATGGTTTCTTTTTGGGAAAGGGACGTTAGGGAGGGGGATGCCGTTCAGCAGTGTGTCACCCTCTTGAATATCTATGACTCAACTGATGATAGCTTTTGGGTTTTACCACACATTTTTACGCACTTCGCTCAAGACATGAGCCCACTCAGGTTATTTGTGGGGGGGTGGTCTAAATATAGCCCGTTTGCCTAGCTGGAACAGTCAGCCACGTTCCCCCCGCCCATGACCCGATCCCCAACAAAAACACAGTTGCTACGGCTCCTGATGGAGGAGCTCTGCCTGCGAGATTCATGGAGTGTGCGCTACCCGAAACAAAGAGACATCTCCTTTTACCCAAACTGCCATGGGAGCTATGCCAACCTAGACTACTGGCTGCTGGGCTCTCAAATGCTGTCCCTGATTGACCGATGTGTAATTACGCCCATCACTATATCATGCCATGGTCCGGTGGTCTTGCAAATGCTGTTCCGACTGCACGCTTGAAGGCCCTGCTGTGGAGGCTAAACCTAGCGGCATTACAGTGTTCACATTGATGCAAATCTATCGATTGAACAAACAAGTCAGCGCCATAGCCTCTGCATCAGCGTTCAGCACCAAACTCATCAATGCCATTAAACCCTATTTATCCACCCCAACCGCTTGGCCTTAGCTAGAGCAATTATAGGAGCCAAACTCGATTATTGCAACGCCCTTCTAGCTGGCACCTCCGCCAAAAACATTCACAGACTGCAAACCACACAAAACAATGCCCTCAGAGTCGCCATGAGCATCCATAGAAGAGACCATATATCCCACGCCAGACGTGAAGCCCTATGGCTCCAGGTCAAAGACCGTATTACTCTGAAAATCCTCACCATCACTCACAGATGCATCAACAAAACTGCTCCAGCATACCTATCTGAAGCAATATCAAGGACCACATCCACTCGCCCCACCAGAGCTCAGTACACCAACCAGCTACACATACCACGCATAAAGAGAGCCACAGCGGGAGGTCTAGGCTTCTCCTATATTGCACTGAAACTCTGGAACTCACTCCCTGCCACCCTTAGAGCTGAAACTTCCATCTCTGACTTCCGCAACAACCTCAAAGCCACTCTTCTCAACTAGCAAGTGGAGGACTGCCTCCTCTACTTCTGCCATGTATATTGTAATATGACACAAATGTAATATAACTATATTGTAACCTGTATATATACTTCTGATGACTATGTAACTATATTGCAATCTGTATATATATTGCTAATGACCATGTAACTAAGTAACTAAGCTTTGTACTGTAACAAGTGCCACGATGTCCTCGGGCTGTTGTGCGCTATGCAAATACGAATAAAACAAACAAAAACAAAACAGTACTCTGACTACACGGAGTGCCTGGAACAACACGTACATCGCTTTTGGGATGAAAACTTAATGGAGGACTTTAGAGCATTGTGATGCTAGGCCGTCTTTAAGGCTGTGCTTAGGGGGCACTGCATCACTAAGGGGACATATAAAATGAAGTGCTGGAGGCAGCATGAAGAACAACTGCAAGCAGAGCTCCTCAGTATAGGGTGGGTGCATAAGGCCTCCGAAGATAGGACCTTATTGAGTGAAATACAGCGCTGTCAGAGGGATCTTAGAGAGTGCAACACGATGCATGCACAGAAATTCTTCTCCGAATGCACACAATCCTTCTTCGAAAACAATAATAGACCACTGAGACCAATGGCTGTCTTATCGCAGGGTTGCCAGAGGGTGGAGCTCATTTATGCCTCCCCCTGTGGATGGAAACATCTGTGAATTTCTCAATGGGCTCCATTTGCCCACGGTGACAGCGAAGGACCTGAACAAACTAAACACCCCGATTGAAGAGGGGGAGGTGGTTGCTTCCATTGCGAGGCTGATGGGGGAAAGCCACTGGGCCTGATTGTCTTCCGATAGATCTATATAAGGTGTTGGCGGAAAAGCTGGCCCTGAGGCTCGCTGCTGTCTTTAATGAATCAAGGGAGGTGACTGAGACCCTCCTTTTGGCTAACATCATAGTCTTTCCCAAGCCTGGCAAATAACCTTTAACACTGATGCCAAGACCTTGGCCAAGTGCTTGGCAAGCCAACTAGATCTTCTTCTCCGGAGACTGGTCCACCCGGATCAGACAGATTTGATTTGCGGATGACATTTTGTGACCACCTGAGGCTCTTCTTGCACATTGCAGCTATTGAAGCTGGTTATGATGATGTAATTTTATTCCTAAATGCTGAGAAGGCCTTCAACAAGGTCAATTGGACCTACAATGTTGTTGTTCTACAGACTTTCGGCATTCAGGGATATTTCTTAGATATGATCTGGCTACTGTACAATGTTCCTCAAGCGTTGGTGGTTACTAACAGCTTCACCTCTGCACCTTTTCAGTTGCACTCCGGGAACCGAGAGGGCTGCCACTTGCTGCCCTTTGTCTCCCCTTCTTTACGCCTTAGTCATCGAACCACTAGCGGCTAAGATTCATGAGGGCATGGAGATGGAGGGTATAACTAGAGGGGCGAAGGAGCACTGCATAGGAACGCGGATGACATACTCATATATCTTACTAGATGGCGACACAGCCTGCCCTGGATCCAATCCTTACTACGCAGATTTGGTGCAATTGTAGGATACAGGATCAACAACGATAAGTCAGAGGTCATGCCGCTTCGCACAGATATCCCCTGGGATCCGGCACAGGGGTGATCCCATTTAGGCTGCAAACGCACACAATTAAATACTTGGGTATTTGCGTCGGCCTATCGCTACTCTCCATAGTTCAAGATAACTATACCGCTCTGATATCGAAAATTCAAATTGATCTGATCAAGTGGAACTCGCTATCCTTTTTTGCTACAGGGGACGATTAATGTGATTGAAATGAACACTCTTACAAAACTGGCACAAATGATGCCCTCTCCCCGGATGCGGCGCAATCTCAATAGACATATCTGGAAATGTATCTGGTGCCAGACAAAGGCTAGCCTAAGATATGAGTGGCTCTGTGGCCCCAAACAGGATGGGGGAATGGTGCTTCCTGCCTGGGATTCCTATCACTTGGCAGCGCAGGCCTGCTGGGTTAAAGGATGGTTGTACCCGACATAGGTGGCCAGTTGGCATGAACCTGAGCAGGCAGCCCTGCAACCCCTCACAACTAGAGAGGCAGTGGCTCTCCCATGGTCCTGCAACCCGTGTCCTACTATTTCACAACCTATAGTCTGGTCAACATTAAAATCTTGGCTACAGCTCCTGAAGAAGACGAGGTGCGACACTAAATCAGTCCCGAGGTGGCTGGGTCTGGGTGCACTTCTCATGACCAGTTTGCAAGGGAGGGAGAGATGGCACAACTTTGAAATATGGCGATAGGTCAGCATAATGGATCTGTTTGAGGGGGAACCCAGCTCAGCTTGGCTAAAGCATAATCCAATATAAAATTATCCAACGATTACACCACACTCCTACTAGGATGGCTGGAATGCCATTTGTATCATCAGCAAAATTCTGGCGAGAGTGTGGGCGGCCAGGCACGTTGGGACACATGTTTTGGTCGTGCCCGGTGATACAGAGGTTCTGGGGAAGGATCCAAGGTTGTGTTGGGGCAATACCAGGGGTAACACTGGGGCTGCAACCTAAAACTATGCTCTTTGGTATGGGTGTGGATGACGGCCATGAAGATGGCAATTTGGTCAAGCTGCTGCATGCATAGCTGTTCACCGCCCGGAAAGCCGCCTTGGTCAAATGGAAATCGCTGGATGGCCCGCGGGTGAGAGTATGGGAAGGTCTGATGTCTAGTTTGTGCAGATTAGAGAGACAAGCGCATGCTAATAGGCGAGGTCTGGAAAGGGTGCAGCATCTGTGGGAATTATATGGGCAGTATATTTGAGCGATAAGGGGAACATGCTGAGCACGCTTGGCTGGAGTGCATCTGGGGGGCGGTGGATGGATACAGGAGATGGTGAATGGGTTGGGGAACAGTAGGTTGTGAAAGAGACATGGGGCTGGTACTCAGCGGGTGCCCAACTTGCGTGGGCATAATGTGTAGTCTATGCAAGATGGGACTCTACTGGCTCATGGCTATTTTCCCTGGATACAAGAGGGTGGGAGGAATGTTCTGAGGCGCTCCTGGACATCTAGGATGTGCGTGTGCGCTGAGCCCCCATGGCGACCAGGGCCCAGAAAGTGACACATGCTCTTCCCAGCACGGTCTGTATTATATTCAGTATTTTGGATCCATCCCTGTGTCCTCCCGAAGGGGATTTGTTAATTCCCTAATTTCCTATTTCTCCACTCCTCTTGTATTGAATTGTGTTATTCTTACTTTTGCTCCGGACTGTTTCCGGTGTATGAGAATATTCCTATTAATAAAAATGTTTAAATAAAAACAAACAAAAAATATTCCAGAACGGTTTCTTTTAAAATAAAAATATATTAACAGTAAAAAAAATTAAAAAGTAGAGGAGCACCCCTCCAAACTGCTCATGCCCATTTCGATCACTGAACTGTTTACTCTCACAGGCGATGATCATTTCGAGCTGCCATCAGGAGCCCCACGCTATAAATGTTTACACTTCCCTATTGGTTATCTGCATCAGTACTGCTGAATCAATGAGTCTCATGATTGGCCAACTGGGAACGAATGAGATGAGTTTGGCTCTGGGTAGCTGATGCCACAACCCACAAGACCCAAAGGAATGAGTGGCTTGTGACCTCATAAACTACGTGGTATGATATCTGTTGTGCACTGACTCGTGCATTTTAAAGGAAACACATTACATGTTTTGTTTTAATGGTAGTCTCCACCCATCAAGTATGACAGCTCAGCAAGTTAGGCACTTGGCCAAGAAATCAGTGTACATCATGCGGTCACAGATTTGAATCTAGGCAGCCGGCCCAGTCCCCTGGGCCCTCACCCTAGTGGGGTAAATAAATAAGCTGCTATTGAGTTGGGAAATGTGAACACCTATCGTGGAAGTGCTTTTAACTGGGAGTAAGCCAGAATTACATTCTATAGTGTTTTGTGTGCACATTATCCAATCAGGGATATAAAGGAGTGACTGTATTTTTACCACTTTTTCAAATATAAATAACTTTGTCACATGTTGACAAAACTACACAAAACTTTCTAAATCAAATGTAAGACCAGCTCAAAATTAATTTGGAGAGTTTTGTGAAGTTGTGAAGTGATAGGAGCGCTTCCCCACACTTTAATCTCCCATGGGAAGTGTTGCTCTCAACTAAGGTAAAAACTCCTGGACGGATTTACTTCAAACCTGTGTGAGGAAAGAGAGAAAAGACTGAAGATTATTTTTCCCAAATAACCTTCTGTCGTTTCTCCCCTGAACATTTCTGACTTGGCCCTCGCCCAACCATACACCCCGACCCCTCTACTTATCTTGTGGCAGGACACTTCATTTCGAAATTCGGCCAAATCTCCTATTCAGGCTTTTTTATGCAGGCTTTTTTGGGTGATTCGCTGAGGGTCGGGTAGGGCCTGCAGAGGGCTGGATGATGGCTAGAAACACTTAGATAAGAGCTAACCTTTCTCACAGAGACCCTTCTCTTGAAATGTGGAAATCACAAAAAGCTTCCATATATATGTTTTCTTTTTTTTACCTTATTCCACTTTACCTCTTTGCTGGCCTTCTCCACCCTCCTCATACTCCCTAGGGTGGCAAGACCAGCGAAGTGCTGCAATATTTCCCTTTCTTGCATTTCTGCAAACAGACTCCACAGGACCAAACACATAATTTGCAAACAGCAATGTAACAGGTGTGGCCTCATTTTCGAGGCCCAAAACCAATCAGACTTGCTGTCTTCCAACTAGCCTTTCTGATCTCCCTACCAAAATCTGTGGACCCATTGTGGTTCGGTGAATGTGAATTGGCCGGTCACGAACTTGAACGTGGTGAAGTTGCTCCAAAGACAGTTCGGAAGAACCTAGATAGTCCTAATAGGGTTTTCATGACTTTTTGGCCAAATTTAAAACAAATTTCTGCCGGATTGCTGCCAAACAAGGGACATCAGGATCTTGGAAGCATACACACATTTCTCATAAATATTAAATGATATCCATTAAAAAATTCGATCTTTAGGGGAGAGCACATTTTGGGGGCAAAACTTTGCCCCGGCCCCCACCTGATGGAACCTCATGAAACTTTGCAAACGGATTTAGAGTTGGGTCTGAAATATGTAGCAGACGTTTTTACAAGATACATCAAAGACTGGAAAAGTTGTAGGCATCTCAATGAGCACTCTTCCAAGGGGGAGTCCAATTGAATCAGTGGTACAGGGTCGCTCTCTTCAACCCTGTAATGCATATGTAATCAAGAGTGGGTGATAGCAGCCATGCAGTTATGGTTATGTTTGATGCCCCACGGGAAGAGTTATTTTTCAGTTAATCATCAATTATGTCCTATTTAATAAATCCAGAGAAAGCCATCCCAAAAATATAAACTTTCAACTATGAATTTATCTGAAAATCTTTGAGAATTCCTGAGTGGGAGTAAAATTATAAGGGGGTCCCAAAACCTGTGCTTTAATTAATCTTGTATAACATACTAAAAACTGGAGACCAGTCTCAAAGCCAGGACTGGGATTCGAACCTGTGTTGTTTCTGCATTGTCTTGATTCCAAGACAAACGGGTTGCCCCTGAGATATCCTCCCATGTATGGAAGCCTACATAGGTGAATTATCCTCCCATTTATAGAAGAAAAAAATGCTGGACCCATCTACACCAACACTTGTGTAGTGGCACCTTGAAACACTTGTGTATAGGTGCGTTATAAATGCCATATCATATATCATTTGCGAGAAGCTGGCATTCTGAAAGCATCCTTCCGCTTGTTTGGTGAGAATCTGTATAGGTGTCTGTGAACCCAAGCTATAGGGGAGATGCTTTGATTGGCCATTTCATGCCTGCTGACCTGGACTGGATATGTACCTTTCAACAAGAGCAGATTGGATAATTGAAATATAGCCAATCTAGATGGGTGAAGCTGGTAACGCATTTTCAAATAGCCACCAATGTGTTCTGTGTTTTTGCAGAGTTCTGTTGACCCTGTACTTCAAAACCTTTTAAAGAAGGTATTTCACACTCTCTGCCCCCACTACCCTAAGAAAGATCGGGGGGGGGTTTATAGAGGTGTGCAAAATGACCCTCAAAACTACAATAATCGTGCTGTGTTCACCATGGGCATGGCCCATGGTCCTGGTCCATGTGTCTCGAGATGGACCTGTGGATTTTTGTCAAGTCTAACGGCTTGAGTCCGCAGACCGGGACTGTGGGAGTATTGTTGGCCTACTAACCTGCCTGGGCAACTGGACATTGCTGAAGTTCATATCATTGTTATACCAGGTGTTATGGGTGTGAACACCATATGCTAGAAAGCCATTCCCTTGGCAAAGTGGGCGCTGGGCATGACTGCTGGCCATGGGGAAATTGGCGACTGGGCAAAGCCACAGGCCATGCCCAGCCAACAGGTAGTGTGGATTGGGGTTGCCTGGTGAGTAATTCCCCTGGCAAAGTGACCTCTAGGCTTGGCCACAGCCATACCTAGGGCCAACCACAGGTGACTTAGGGGTCCAGAGACCAGGTTGAAGGCCTGTCCCAGGCAATGTGGCCATGCTCTATGGACATAGTGGAGGACTTGCAGGTGACTTTGGCAAGGTCACTGGGCCACGTCCAAGGGCAATGCCGAGCGGTACAATCAAGGAGCTTAGCGGTGGCCATGGCAGGACCAGAAGCCAGACCCCAGGTAAAGTAGCTGAGCGTGGTTGAAGGTGACTAATGTGCACAGCCAGATGTTGGGACTGTTTGAAGGTCATGTTCCAGACAGAGTCCAATGTACGTTATTACGATGTGGCAGTGGGGTGAGAGAGAGACACACATGGGGCCTTATTACAACTATGCAGGTCTGGAAACAATGGTGCCAATATGTCTACTGGCACTGTTGTTTCTGAGCCGGCATATTACAACTGTGCATGCGTATGCCTGGCTTCTGTGGTCCCCATTCCCAGAGAGCCCCAAAGGACTCCCTGGGAATGGAGACTTACAATTTGCCGGTGCCTGACTTCCCAGACCGCCTGGGTTGTAATCCCCCAATGTTACCGGGAAGTCAGGGTCTGGTGGTACCCTGCCATTGGACCCGCCGGCCCATATAGTAAGATAGAGGGTGCGAGACTGAAGATAGGCAGCAGAAAATTGGTCAGTGAGCTATAGAAGAAGTAGAAAAATGAGAAAGTAAAGATATAAAGATAGAATCAGATAGAGAAGTGGTGTGGGATGGAGGTTGGCAGAGGGAAAGAGAGGGAGAAATGGAAGAGATGGTGAGAAAAATGGAAACACAGAGAACAAGAGCGATAACTTGATTATTGAAAGGGAGAAAGAGGGGCGAACATGAGAGTAGAGAGAAGGAGTGTGAGAGAAAGGGGTGACAAACTGAAAGAAAAAAGGAAAATGAAAAAAGTGAGGATGAAATACAGAGAGAGAACACAATAGAGGGAGACGGGGAAAGGATTATGCAGGAAATGAGAAAATAAGTGAGAGAGATTCAGAGAGCGCGATCTTCCAGCGCACAGTGCCTTTCAGTGTTCTGTGGGAACTCCCAGAGTTATTTTGCATCCTGAAGTGCTGCCGCCTTGTACCTTGCCACTGAGCAGTCCACAGATGAATCTGAGCACTGCCATCTTCTAAACCACATGTCAAGCCAGCTATAATTAAGATCTATCCACTTGCTGCATTCATCCCTTCTACTCCAAACATCAATTGCCAAAGCTGGAATCAAATGGCTCCCTCAACAGCCAGTCAGCTGGCTCTGTGCTGGGGAGAGTGGCAGATGCAGGATAATAGCCTACTTAGCGCGACAGGTTAATGAAACCTTTTGTGCCAGTGTGGAGGCAAGAAAGGGGACTCTGTGATGGGTAACTGAAGGCCTGCTGACTCCACTTTCACAGAATACATCTAACAGCAGGAAAATAGTGAATTTAGTAACTGTCTCTAGTGTGTGCGCGCGTGTGTGTACATATGTACGTGTGCACGAATGCATGTGTGTGCGCGTGCACACATGCATGCATGTGAGCGTGCGTGTGTGTGCGTGTGTTTGTTAATAGGAATGCGAAAGTAAACACTTTGCAGGGTCCTAGTTCGCCTCCCATAAGGTCCCAGTAATTGGGCCCTTTGCCAGGTCTGCAGGTAGCCAACGAAACACTGAACAAATATGACAGCTGCTATCGACAACCCACATAGTCAAATCTAGGTATGTGTCCATGATTTTAATTTTTTATTTATATTTTTTTATTTCATTCATCTATAAATGTATATATAAATAAATAAAATACAAATACAAAGTGCGCAACGGCCAAAGGGCATTGTGGTGCCGTTACAGAGACCAGTAGCAGAGACTAGTACCATATGTTCACAATTGTGTCATTATAATATTCAGGTAATGCCGAATACAGGTGGATAGCTTGTGCAATTTGTGATGCTAGCATTAGTGACAATCATGCTTAGGTTTTTTGAAACAGACATGTTTTGAGGGCCTTACAGAATGTCCACACAGTAGGATGGTTCAACACTCAGGGTGGGGGGCCAGGAGTTCCACTGCTTTGCTGCAATGAAGGGGAAACTCACACCTCCTGCTTTGGAGCTTCTTACTTTGGGTAGTAGGAGTCGATGGGCATACAGTGTTCTAGTAGGTCTGGCGGAGCAGGCTCTCACAACCTTCTGGGAGAGATAGGGAGGGGCTGTGTTACTGTGGAGCTTGTGAGTCTACAGTTGTAGAGGCAGTGGTGTTTCAGCTGGGAGACTTTCAAATGATATTGGCTATCTGTGTGCATAAATAAAGATGCATGTACTCATCCTGGCTTTGTGTAATATTATAACACACTAGAAAGCCTTTTCCCATAACTATACTGTCATTTCTCCCATCTTTTAACATGCAATGACACTGTGTTAGGTAGCTGTGTGTGTTGTGTCTGACTACTAATATAGTCATTTGTAAAAGAAGTTGAAATGATAGAATGTATGTGAAATATGGAAAATGTATAGAAAGGAAATTGTATATACATCTTATGCACTATAATGCATTAAATGCTATTATGGTTGACGTGGTTAAATACGTGGCAGTGGTTGCAGAAATGATAGAATAAATGAAGAAAATAACAGGGTAAATAAAAATTTGGAGAGCAGACAACTTTGCAAGTGACACTTGATCATAGTAGATGGGAGAATTCACAGTAAACTTGTTTTACAGGTTATACAGGGTAAGTGGCAGTTACTCTGTTCCTATGCATTTATACAAGAGATGTACATGTACTGTGCAAAAAATATTCACACCTGTACTTTGTGTTCGTGCATGAATCTGCAAGTAGAAATGTATGAGAGTTTACTAGTAGTTGCTGTAGGTGCTTTGCAGTCACAGCGCAATTATACGTGGAGTGAACAACAGTACATCTAAAAACAGTACATCTAAAGTGCAGAATTGTGATGATGAAGTTAGATGTGGAGGTCTTGCATGTGATTGGTGGATGGTTGTGTGACTGCTTAACAGTAGCCAATGATGGAATGGTGCAGAGAGTGAAGTGGAAAGGGTAGAAGGGCTGCCCTAGTGATACTTACGCGCTCCACGGACAGCGTGGCTGTTCGGAGACAGGGCATGCCACATCCGGGGCTTCCGAGCATGAAATGAGATTGTATTTTGAATTAGCCAATCAGGTGTTGAGGTTCTACTTTGTATTCAGAGGCTGTCTGTAGTGAAGATGGCAGAGGTGGAGAAAGTCAGGGTGGTGGTGCTTGGAGATATGTTTGTGAATGGTTTGTAGCAGTATGCCAAATCTAGGAATGTGGCTAACCATTTTGACACAAAAGGAGTGGAAGTAGTGTGCTGCACTGTGCCTGGTTTTAATTTGCAGGCAATTCTAGAAGTTTGTCAGGATATTGCTAGGTATTATAGTCCACATGTGGTCAGTTGTGCCTTGTATTTGGGCTATGTCAGTGCCCCTACTTTGTTGCAAGATCTGCAAAACTTGGTTCAGGCAGTCATGAAAGTGCTTCCAAATGTGAAGGTTATTTTTCTTCTTTGGTACCTATGGCAGTATGGGACAATAGTTTTGTTTTTTGTCCTCAGCAGAATGTTGGTAGGTGCTTAATCAATCGAGGCATGTTTGCTTTTATGACTAGAGCTGGCATGTTCTTTTGCAACCATGAGAACATTGACTCTGGTAATGTTGATTACTTTAAAGAAGATAGCATGTCTTTATCATTTATGGGAAATGCCATACTGTCTTGGAACATAAGGGTTGCTTTGGAGAAGCTAATGTGAAGATTTTTGGAGGGAAATAAGGAAAAAAGAAAAACAAAAAAAATACAAAATTAACCGTGTTTCTGAAGCCTCTGCAAAAAAACCAAAGAAGGCTCTTTTCAGAGCGAACCTCAAAGCGGAAATGGTGCACACTATTTAAATTTTCATTCCCCACGCTCAGGTTTTACGATATGTCCACGGACACCATGGTTGTCCGCGGATAGCGCGTATTACTTACATGGTATTTGAGGCTGAGAGGCATGGAATTGAGACTGTGCAGAGCAAGGGATTGGTCAATAGGGTTTTCTGTGTGTGATATGTGAGCAGAGAGTTTGTCAGAAAGTATTTTTTCCTAAGAGGAGAGGAGATAGCTATGGCTGTGTGTTTCAGAAAGCAGATTGTCTGGGTTTTGTGAGACTCGTTGATAAATTGGTTAGAGGTGCATGCAGATCGCTGTGGAGTGGCTGCAGATCTTGGATTCCCTCATGTGGAAGTGCACTGGCATGGAGTGCGTGGAATGAAGTGGCTGGATGTGGTACCTCTTTGTACTACTTTGGGACACAGTGTCATCCAGACATTATTTTTATTCATTGTGGAGGGAACAGTTTAAGACATGTCTCTGGAATCGCTTTGCAATTTGCAATGAAAGAAGGACTTGGGAAAGTCCTGGACATGTGTCCAAAGTCCAGAGTAATTGTTTCTAGTATTGCGCAGAGACAAATGTGGCTGCGTTCTTCTTCATTTGGTCCACAAATGGAGAAAGCGAGGCGCAATATCAACAAGGCTGTTTGTGCCTTTTTGAGAGATGTTGGCATGTCCTCTTTTCACTATGAAAATATGTTTCGTAGTACACACATTTGTCGCAGAGATGGAGTACATCCACTTATGCTGGCAATCAGATGTTTCTGTGAAATACACAAAATGCATTGCAACCCTTTTTGGAATTATAGCAATCCATTTTGCAATAGGTGTTGACCATTTGAACACAACAAAAAAAACACCACAAAAAGGCTCTTTTCAGAGTCACTACTTCCTCCCAGAGAAAAGTACAATGGTTGTTACAGGGAAGCACTGCACAGATTTTCGATGTTCGCGGACAGTACGCAGACTTCTAAAAATGCACAGGGCCCTATGCATTTCATTGACACTTCTCTTTTTGAACTGTGAAAAGCGGCTCTGAAAATAACCTTTTTTGGGGGGTTTTGTTGTTTTATATTTTATTTGGTTTTTTAAACACGACACACAAGGTAAGGAAGGGAAAGGAGGGTAAGGAAGAGGCACCAACCACAGGGATAAGAAAGGGCAGGTGGAGAAAGGAAGATGTAGGGTGGGCCTTATTCAGGTAGGTAGTAGTTCTTCTGATGTTGCTTGACCACAGTCTCGAAAGCACTTCGAAGGTGAACTCCCCCCTGCAGAGTACTGCGTCTCAGTACATGCACAATACTATGACCCTCGAAAGGTAAGGATCAACAGCATCATGTATGGCCTGCGAGGCAGCTGGAGGGATGCACTGCCCCACAGAAGTGCCTTTTGTGGTGGCAGGAGCAGAAATGGAGGATGCTGCAGAGGAAGTCAACTTACTACGTTTATCGCAAGGTACAACCTTACGAATAGCGCCACTGTGGAACGGTTTTAAGTGTTGCTTCATTGAGGTAGTACCATAGCTGTACAAACCCGGTTTCCCACGACTCAGCACCATCTTGCACTGATTGCCTTGTTTGCACATGCTTTTGGTACAGGGACGATGTTCGTAGGGGCAAGGGTGTGCTACGCATGCGCGCAGGTGTTCTATGGACAGTGTTCAGATCCCCGAACAAAATAAATGTGCATCACAACTTTGCGGACAGGCGGATGGGCTATGTGTTCTACGGACATATTTATTCTGGTTACGGACAACGTGAACAGGGGGAATGTTCTTAGGACACTTTATTTTGCATAGCTACGAACGTGCGGACGTCTTTCGTGTTCTGCGGACACCCCCATATTAACTACGGCCAATTCAAACATGTATAGTGTCCTTAGGACACCCCCATTTTGGGTTATTGCGGACAGGTGGACATCTTGTGTGTCCTAAGGAAACCTCCATTTAGATTGCCAACAATGCAAAGAGGTATAGTGTCCATAGGACACCCCCATTTTGGTTACTTGAGGACATCCCAGACAACTGCGCTGTCCGCCGACACCCTAACTGCCTTTTTAAAAAAAATAAGACACAGAGGAATATACTTACAACACACTTAATATTTTATTATTGTATAACAGTATAAAAATTATGAAAGAGAGGGGGAAGCAGAAACTGAAACAAATACAGGGGAATTAGGGTTTTGGACATCATGGATGGTAGGGGAGGAATGGACTGAAGTCTCATCATAACGTTTTTCTTGCTGGGGAGGTTTTGGGGATAGTTGGCAGGGAAATGGAGAGGGAGAACATTTACATGTGGACAGTGATATTTAATGTTTTCTTTTATGTGGTCCTCCACAAGGTGTTTTAAAAGAATTACATGTTTCATTAACAGATCCATGTTAAGCTCCTTTTCACTTCAGAGCATTTTCTAACGTCTCTCTTGGTATATTATTTTTAATGACTGTACGGTCTGTTAAAAAATAAATATGTGTTAAGTACACATAAAATAATGGCTATTAATTGGTTTATATAGAGAAGTGTAATGTCTACCATTAGTATCACTGTCTTCACTCATTTCATCCCGAGGAAAATTTTCTTCCAGCCATTCCAAAGTAATGGACATTTCTGTGTAAAAAATATATATATATATTAGTTTTAGTGTAGCTAATACAGAAAGTGTATAAATATATACAATACATGTAGTGTATTCAATAGTTCTTGCTAGGTTTTGCTGTTGCTGCTGCATAGGTGTCCTGTTGATTTTTGCTGTGCAATTTCTTTGAGGTAATTCTGTTGGAGGCATATTTATTGTGCTTTGGTATATTACACTATGTTGCATGTGTTATGTAATTGGACTGTTAGTGTCTTACATACACAGTTTCACTTCTTACTTATTATCAAATGTAATTCATTCATGTGCTGCTTTTTCAACATGTTTAGTGTTGTTTTTGGATGATATAACAAGGTAAGATACCCCCTGATTTTTTGGATAGTGTTGATGGTGTCCGAGTCTGTCCGCGAACAGACACATGGTCCGTGAATATCAGACCCACTAGCCAGGTAGGGGGTTCAGTATTTTCTATGTTATATGTATATAAACTAAGGGCATCCTAGTAAACATTTATCAAATTTATATTTTTTATATATCTATATTCAGTGAAATAACTTTGCTAAAGGAATGTTATGGTTAAGTTGCGCTACTAAAAACCAATGAAATTCAGTGAAAAATACGTTGTTAAAGGGACGTTATGGTTCCAAGTAAAACTGAAAACCCCCATGAAATTCACCAGTTATGGTAAGCTAAGCAACCATAACTCGCGCCACCACGGTGCACTGCTAAGACTAACACCCAGGACATCAAAGATGACATCACAAATGTCATTATGACATCACATGGGCATTTACTTTTCATGAAAAGTCTGTACAAGGGATTCTTATTCTAATGTTAATAAAAAAGTGTCAAGAATCATTGGAATAAGTATCATGAGGTACGTAGTGCATTAAGCAATGCATTGACGTCCCTTTAACAAAGATTTTTTCACTGAATTTCATAGTGTTTTAGTAGCACAACTTAACCATAACGTCCCTTTAACAAGGTTTTTTTACTGAATATATATATACATATATATACACATATTTTTAACAGCTGATCAACATTACATCCTTTCATATGGAAGACACTAGTAAGGCTGCACATTGTAAGTCAGTGGTATGATCGACTATCTATACAAGTACATCTATACGTAATATATCAAACATTAGTACCCAAGAGTGGAGGGGGCAGCCAATCAGGTTGCTCAGAGCACGAGCTGAATCCTCTAGCAATGGCCTGTGTACCAAGCAAGCTGTGACCTGCTCCATAGTAACGTCCCGTCGCTTAACCTCCCCGCCCCACCTTTTGCCCGCCTCCCTTCACCACATCACCAGCGCCCCGCCATACCTCGCCACCGCCCGGACCCAAATGTAATGACTCCAAGAACCCAGCACCCTTTCTGGATGCGTGCGTCTGTTCAGCTGTGGGCTGGACCATGGAAATGGAAACGGAACTCTGCTGGCTCTCTTTACCATTTCCATTATGCCTTTCTTTTCTGTGGGTTTAAAAAAAAGAAAAGCCTCATTCTCTCCATGTGATCTGATTTTACAGTGAAAAAAGCCATTAGAAGCCGGACATTTTCCAGGGGGTAGCAATAACCCCCTTGGCAAAGGTCTGCAGCCTGTGTTAATACCCCTTTGCTACATCCAGGCCTGTTAACATCAGTTCTGGGCTGTTACTGTGTGGTATTGCCCGCTGGCTGTCTAAACAAAATTCACCCTTAAAAGTTCTCCCTTTCTAGTTTAACATGTATAAAAAAATATATCAAGCTATTCTGATGTTTTATTAATGCCCACCTTTACATGTGGAAAAAATAACAATGCAAACAGAACCACAAAAACATAGTATAGGAAGCCTGGAGCAACAGAACTAGAGGCCTCAATCATAACCTAATTCCTAATCCTAATTCCAATGGACGCACTTAATGATGCACAGACGTTGACTCACAGTACTGCGCTACTGTGAAAACATGCCAGCCCAAATTCTGGCTACCCACATGCTGTACAGTAAAATAAATAAATAAATAAATAAATAAACAGGCATTTGCATCATCTTCTGTATCCTCAAACCTAATTTGTTTGCAAATACAAGTGCACATACCCCCCACCATTGTTATGTTGCTTCGAATGTACATTTGGTGCATAACCCTACCTACAGGACACTGACAATACAACGTTTGAGCATAATTGTCCCATAATCAGTCATATTATCCCTAAAGGGCCACATTCTCCATGATTCCCAGAAAAGGTTCCCTATTATACCCGAAATCTGCCTCCTCAGCATATGTCCGAAAAAGCGTGTATGATATTGTGATAAATACATAGTGAGGTGGTGACATTGTACAAAGGATGTTTTTATGCTCTGTAAATGCAAACCAGACTGGATTCTACTTGTCCTCACACCTTGCCTTAACAAACCTGCCCAACCCTTGGTTGTTATACAATTTAGGCCTTATCCCAGACCCTTTTCCTTCCTTTCCTGGGACATTTTAAATAACCAATCCCAACACTGTGGGTAGTGTCATATCCGTACTCAACACTGTGGGTAGTTCCATATCCATACTCAACACTGTGGGTACTGTAATACCCATACTCAATACTGTGGGTTGTGTCATATCCGTACTCAACACTGTGGGTAGTTCCATATCAATACTCAACACTGGGTTGTGTCATATCCATATTCAATTCTGTGGTTAGTGTCATATCCATACTCAACACTGTGGGCTGTGTCATATTCATACTGAACACTGTGGGTAGTGCCATATCCATGCTCAACACTGTGGGATGTATCATACCCATACTCAGCACGGTGGATTGTGTCATATCCATACTCAGCACTGTGGGTTGTGTCATATCCATACTCAATACTGTGGGTAGTGTCATATCCATACTCAACACTGTGGACTGTGTCATATTCATACTGAACACTGTGGGTAGTGCCATATCCATGCTCAACACTGTGGGATGTATCATACCCATACTCAGCACGGTGGGTTGTGTCATATCTATACTCAGCACTGTGGGTTGTGTCATATCCATACTCAATACTGTGGGTAGTGTCATCTCCATACTCAACACTGTGGGTAGTGTCATATCCACACTCAATACTATGGGTAGTGTCATATCCATACTCAATACTGTGGGTAGTGTCATATCCACACTCAATACTGTGGGTTGTGTCATATCCATATTCAATTCTGTGGTTAGTGTCATATCCATACTCAACACTGTGGGCTGTGTCATATCCATACTCAATACTGCGGGTAGTGTCATATCCATACTCAACACTGTGGGCTGTGTCATATCCATACTCAATACTGCGGGTAGTGTCATATCCCTACTCAACACTGTGGGCTGTGTCATATCCATACTCAATACTGCGGGTAGTGTCATATCCATACTCAACACTGTGGGCTGTGTCATATCCATACTCAATACTGCGGGTAGTGTCATATCCATACTCAACACTGTGGGCTGTGTCATATCCATACTCAATACTGCGGGTAGTGTCATATCCATACTTAACATTGTAGTTAATGTTATATCCCATTGTTCTTCTCCATAAACCCAACGTCCACTATGCCCCCCCCCAAATAAACATGGCTACTATCAAAGTGGTGTGAGAAGCCCACTGGCTGCCTCATTGTCAGACACAAACTGTTGTCAGTCTTTCCTCCAAGAGGAGCCTGTGTATGAAGACCCCAGAGTATTCTATATCGGATTAGCTGCCTTCAAAACAGCCATGAAACAGAGCAGGCATCAAATATCTCATGTCAAATAGCCCAGACCACTGATCACAATCCTTTACCTATCTCATGTGCACACATACTGCCTCGATAAGCACTGATGGACAAATTCAAGCCCTTTAAGAACCCAAAATCCTAAAAGCGTAGAAGCATCGACGTCTAGGATTTCATGGACTGTACTGTGTTGAATACCAGACTTCCAGCTGTGGGCCTCAGGACTATTATGACACACACTGATGGCATTGTTATTTCTCTTGATAATCGACCAGAGTTCCCCTGCCTGCTGCTCATGGACATATTGGGCCTCATTACGAGTCTGGCGGTAGCGGTGCCGGAAAAATCGGCAGGCTGCCACCAGACCGGTGATTCCATTCTGCCTCTGTGATTGCCGGAATCGCTGGGGCATTACAACCCTGGTGACCCAGTAATTCTGGAGGCGGAATTCTGTTAAGACGCATTCCCATGGAGTCCCATAGGAATGGGGACTCCATGGGGATGGGGAACATGGAAACACAGGTTCCGTCTATGACAGAGCCGGTTTTTCCATATCCGCCTGCAGGTGGGTGGTGCTACTTCCGCCAGGTCAGACATGGCAGGAGTGACACCTCCCGCCTGCAGGACTTGGAATCAGCCGGTCCAGAAACAACAGTGGAGGCAGATTTACTGCCACCGTTGTTTTCGGACCGACTGACTTGCAATGAGGCCCATTGTGTGTTTTACAAAGCCAATGGCCCCTTAGTCTTCCACATTGTTCTCAGATTGTATTTTTACCTAAATATCAACTTACGTTGTTGCCACAGAACATGTTTACTCCAAAAACTTTAAGCATGACAAGATTTTGATTCCCCAAAAAACAGGCTGGCAGGCATTATTTTAGACATTTGAAAGGACTCTCCTAGAATATTTCTGAGGTTCCCCAATGGAAGTACTATTTTAAACACTCTGCAATCTATTTATGTCTTTGACTTTCAGGCTCTATTTTTTTGGAAGTTAATTTTCTTTTTCTTGGCTTACAAAATGACTATGACACAAACAAGCTTAGACTGGACACATTTTGCCTTGAAGACATCTGAAAGTTATTGCCTTATCTCCCATGTCACTTATTATAGCTACCATCTCACTCCAGAATTTGACGTAGCTTAGGGCACTGCCATATCTCATGAAGGGACGGGACCTCCAGAGCTCCATACTCTGGACAGTGGCCAGAACTCTCCAGATTCATCCTGTGTATTCTCTGCAGGGTTAAGTACGTCCTTTGTAGGACATGATATTGTGTAAGTCTCAAAGGGGCTTTTCAGGATGCCGTTTAGTGCATATCTTTTCCCATTGCCCCCCCCTCAAACCTTAGACCCAGGTCACGTTCACCGTCACCCTTCATCTTCAGCACTGACTCTCGTTAATCCCTTCCATTTCATTTCATCTGTTGAATTTATAAGGCGCTGTTCGCCAAAAGTGCTATTACAAAATATTAGAGAAATTTTACAATTTGCATGATGATGCAAAAATCAACTACAAACAGAAGGAGGGGGAGAGAAACATACAGTAACTAAGTAGAAAGAAGGGAGAGAAGATGAGCTTTCTGGTTACATTGAAAAATGCAAAGAGATGAAGAAGATAGGGAAGGAATGCCAGTGTTTAGGGGCTCAGAGGGCAAAAGATCAGAAATGAGAAGGGGTTTGTGGACAGTGAGAAGAAGCACATTCTGTTATTGGAGGGTCTGAGCGGGAGAATAGAAGGAGACTGGCGAAGAGAGATAAGCAGGAGTCACGCCGTTAGTACATTTAAAAACAATACAACGAAAATGGTAATGAAGACATGATTGAAAAGGAAGCAGTGAAATAGAAATGAAAGAAGATGTGATAGAGGTGCGAAAAGGAAAACAGAAGAGAAGACAAACACAAGAATTATAAACACAGATCGGGGAGGAAGATGATGTGAGGCAGGAAGGGGAAGAAGAAGCGAAGTAGTTGGTATGAGAAAAGACCAGGCAGAACAGAAGAAATTTAGTAGCATGAAATGAGAGATAGGCGCAAGCACAATGGATGTTAAAGAGGACATTCTGACAGGAACGAGCAATAGAAGAGATTTGCAGTTTAAAGGAAAGCGAGGGATAAAAGATAGCCCCCAAATTACGTGCAGAAGAGGAAAAGGGCAGAGGGAAAGGAGAACAAAAGAGAGACAGAGGAGGAAGAGTAGATGAAAAAGTTGAATCTGGAAAAAACAGAACCACAGTCTTAGAAGGATTGAGGTGTAGAAAATGAGAAGACATCCAGTTTTGGACAGCAGAAAGGCAAGTTGATACAGTGGAGTGGAGAATAGAGTCAAAGGAAGAAAAAGAGAGAAATATTTGTGTATCATCTGTGTACATATGAAAGGAGAGATAAAATGAAGAAATAAGAGCAGAGAGTGATGCAGTGTAGACAGAGAAAAGGAGAGGACCAAGTATCGAACCTAGAGGGACACGTCTAGAAGAAGAAGTGAGGAAGAGGTGTAATGTTATGTTACTTGGATTTATACAGCGCAGAGTCACCTGAAGGTATGTTGGCGCTAGAGAGGGAGAGACAGGGACCACCATCCATCACCCACCAGCCACTAGAACAAAAATGTATTTAAGGCCCTTCTAAATGCCAAATGATTTGGTGAGATCTTTAATGATAATGGCAGGTCATTCCACATTCTGGCAGTGGCAACCGAAAAAGCTCTGCCACTGATGCGCGCACGACAAAAGGTAGGCACAACCAGCAGGCCAGCTGTTGCAGAACGCAAAGTACTGGTGGGGCAGTTGCGAATAAATTTTGTCTGAAGGTATCCTGCCCCCAGTCCATGCAACACTTGATGAACGAGGCAGAGCACCTTTAACTGATGCGCTGCGCCACTGGGAGCCAATGCAAGGCCCACAACAATGGGGAAATATGCGCCCCATCGGGTGAACCTGTAGCCACCCTGGTGGCCAGATTTTGGAGGCGTTGGAGTCGATGGATTATACCCTTAGGCTGTGTCCGCCCCAAGTTACAGAATAGGACCTCTGAGAAATATAGGAGTGGAACCATTCAAGGACAGACCCAGTAATACCCAAAAAAGAAAGTGAGGAAACAAGAAGAGTGTGATCAGCAGTATTGAATGCAGCAGATAGATCGAGAAGAACAAGTATAGAGGAGAGCTTAGAATGATGAACAGAGAGAAGAGAGTCAGAGGCATGCCAAAGAGCAGTCTCAGTAGAATGAGAAGGATGGAATCCAGATTGGAGAGGTGGTAGAAGAGAATTAAGATTTAGGAACTAGCGACCTGGGCATGTGCAGCCCGCTCAAGAATTTTAGAGAGAAAGAGAAGAAGTGAACCCGGGTGAAAATTAGCAGGAGCTGAAGGGTCAAGACTCATTTCTTTTAGAATCTGGAGGATAAGGGCATGCTTAAAGGTAGTAGGGAAACATGAGTTAGAAAGAAAAGAATTGATGTGTAAAGTAAGATAAAGAAGTGGATGGGGATAGACATGTGGAAAAAGAGAAAAGGGAAGTGGATCAGAAGGAGACCCCGTTGAATGAGCACGTTTAAGAAGGTCATAAGTATCAGAATCTGTAAGAGGAAGGAATGAGGGTGAAGATTATGATGGTGAACTGGAAGAAGAGGAAGGAGGGAGAGTGGGAGAAGAAGCACAAGCAGAACGAAGATTAGCAACTTTATATGTGAAGTAACTAGCAAACTATGAGGAAGAAAGAGATGAAAGGAGGGACGGGTCAGCAGATTTAGGAGACAGGAGATTGCAGAGAAGTTGGAAAAGACAACGAGGGTGGTGAGAAAGAGAAACAGTAAGATCCAAAAAGTACAATATTTCGCCCCAAGGAAGGCAGAGTCAAAAGAAGTATCTAAAGATTAAAGTGCAGCAAGATCAGACAGTGATCTAGTTTTTTTCCGGTGCAACTCAGCTTTACGCAGATGGCAGCGGAGGGAGATAAGATCAGAAGTAAGCCAAGGCTGAGGAGTTTTATGAGTGGAAGTAAAAGAACAAAGAGGAGAGACAGAATCAAGTACACACCTCAAAGTAGAATGGAGGGTAAGAGCAGCCACATCAGGAGACAACAAAGAGAAAGTAGGAACAGATGGAAGAGAAGAGAGAAAGCGACAGAGTGAAAGGAACAAAGACTATGATGAGCAAAAGTAGGTGAAGAAGGAGGAGTTGTAGAAAGGTAAGGGGAGAGAGAGTGAAATGAAAGTAAAAAGTGATCAGAGGGCTAGAAGGGACAAGAACACACAGGGTTTGCTGAAAGCAGTGAGAAAAAGATGAGATCAAGAGAGGAGCCTTTATCACAAGCAGTAATTTATAAATCATGCAAATTGGTCTGCCTCCATCCCCGAGAGCATGGAGACCTTCCATTAGCAGACTACATGGGGGCTCATCCGGGAGCATAGACCATGACTTGCATGTCCTGCCCGTTATGCCTACATAAAACAGAAATGTACCTTTGCTTAAGCTCAGAGTATTGCAAAGATCAGGGAAGAGTTATAAAGGGCCACCCTCAAATAGATCACCCCAAACCACTAATCACTTAATTTCCCATCCCGCCAGGTGTGTTCTAACCACATTCCCCAAATGATCAGTGTTGCTGCATAGAGGGATGTTTGGAGAGTAAGGGTTCTCACTACCAATCCACCTATTAGCACCTCTCACAACCGTCAATCCAGAATTATCAGATGAGACCATGACATATCTTCTCCAGTCACCCACAACACCTCTTTGACATTATACGGTCTCACTGATCCCGCTAACAATCTCCACTCCGGTGTTTCACCATCAGAGAGTCACTGCACAACAAATTGCTGTTGGGCAGCCAAAAATGCAATTCAAAACATGGTATCTGAAGGCCGCCCCACAGGTAGGGTTCCTGTAACATAGCTAATGTGACACTTCTACACCCTTTGACCCAAAGTATGTCTCTTATAAGGGTATTTAATTGTTGAAAGGTACTGCTCATAATGTCGTAGGGTACATTAGCACGTCAATTCAGTAACCTAGGGAGAATCACGATTGTTGTCAACGCTGTTCTGCCCATTAAGGACAATGGCAATTTATTTCAGAACTCTGCAGACTTTTCCATCTCTTTAATGGCATTTAGGGTATTATCACAATACAAAGGATGAAAGTTCCTCCTTAACTTGATGCTAAGATACGTGAGCGTGTCAGCTTCCCATTTAATTGGAAGATCCAGCAAATCGGGAACAGGTAGCTGAGCCAGTGCCAATGGGAAAGGACATGATGTTCCCATAATGTTCTGGATTCTGGATAAATATCCAAAGATCCCTAACAATCCACCAGAATTGGGACATTTAATGCTGGATCTTGCATATAAAGCAGCATGTCATCAGCATACATCGAATGTACGTGGGATCCACCATTAATCGCTACCCCTGCCATATCCTGCTAGTATGCATATCCCTACGACGCAATCATACCAGTGGTTCCAAAGCTGACGTAAATAATATAGGAGAAAACGGGCAACTCTGCTATGTCCCCTTTCCCACTTTCCAGCTGTTTGGAACCAGTTTCACTGTTTTTACTCTAGCCGTGACAGAAGTATATAACAATTGGATCCAGCGCAGGATGACCAGGCACAAGATACATCTTTTCGGGGTAGCCCACGCCCACTCCCACTTCACAGCGTCAAATGCCTTTTCAGCATCTAGGGACATAACTGCATAATGTGAGCAATAACATAGTGCAGGTATCTTACATTCTGCAAGTCTTTCCTACCCGGCATGAAATCGCCCTGATCTGGATGTACCAAATCCATCACAACCCTCTGGAGTCGGTTAGCTATCAGGGCACTAAGAATGTTCACATCTGTATACAGCAAAGATAAAGGGCGGTAAGAGCCCATTTCGTGAGGATGCTTATCTTATTTAGGTATGTGCACTATGAAAGCTTCTCTCTTGGACAGCCGTAGAATGCAAGCATCAAAAGCATGTTGAAATACCTCCAATAGTCTGCCCCTGGGTCTTCCATTATATGTTTTGAAGAATTCAGAAGGGAGACCATCTGGTCCCGGTGTCTTTCTATGTGTGAGATTCTGAACAATCCCCTCAATTTCAAGCAATGCTAATGGTTCATCTAATTGTATTTATCTATTTATGGGGCGCTGAAGCATGCAGGCTTTCGGGGGCACATGGACACGGGACAACATCAAGGGGACAGGGCTTTTAATTGGGCAGATTAAGGATTTACTCAAATAGGCAGGTCTTCAGGTGTTTCTTGGAAATGGAAATATTCCCTTCCTGTCACAGTTCGACCGGAAGGTTGTTCCAAGCCAGGCCGGCTTGGACAGAGAAGGAACGGCCATTTCGTCTCATCCGTCTAGTGCGTGGACATATCAATCCGGTGGAGTTACTAGAGTGTAATGCTCTTCTGGGTTCATACTGCACCAGGCTTTGCTTAAGGTAGAAGGGAGCAGCTCCATTGATGCATTTATGGGTCAAGGTATTCACTTTGAACTGGACTCTGGTGGCTACTGTTAGGCAGAATCCTGTGCAGTGCCCTTAGGGACCACTACACACAATTAAGACTACAGATGGCAATACAAGTTTTACCTTTGGTACAAGCCTGTACTACTATGTCAGAGTGGTAGCAGTGGCGGAGCAGCCAGGCTTATCTCAAGAGTATATGAGCAGTAGCAGAGATTACACAAAGGGGCCACAATTACTGTGACTCAAGCAAACACTGACTCAAGGTTTCAGGTAGAAAAATATAAGTACATTTATTTTTAAACCATTCGTTATGAACACAACACTTCTATTAAACTTCAATAAAAACCACACATTAAATATACTACAACTAACCAATTCACTTTGTACAGTAAGTCTCAAGGTAAGTACCCTGTGTTTGAATGAACCGGTGTTAGGAACAAAACACGTTACCGCGAATACGATTGCGATCACTTTTTGACAGTTCGGTCTACTAAATAAACGCGTTTCCGTGACATGAAATGCTACCGGGGCAAAAACACACTTAGCACCTGAGATACCCAGAGGGAGTTGGAGGCAAAAATCACAGGTAATATTTTGGTTAGGCAGGCAGAATCAAGAAACACTCAGAGACAGGAGTTCAAAAGTCAAAGGGCCGGAGCCAGGGTCGAAAGACACTGGGGCCTGTTGCCGAAGATCACACAGTCAGACAGTTCACAATTCAACGTAGCCAAAAGTACTTCGATATTGTCGATGTTCGGAAGCAAAAGTTATAAGAAGGAGGGAAGACACAGGCAAGCCTTGGAAATGAAGAAAAAGGGATTCACCCAATTTCCTCAATCAGAACACAGTACCTTGTTCCAATGGTGCAGCTGGTGTCCTGGCAGTTGTTCCTGTTGGTTTCCCGCAGACCCACGATTCCTGGAGCTACGGTGTGAAGGAGGACGTCTGAAGGGGGTCTGCACCACACAGGGATGAAGCCGGCAGCAGTGAAGAGGAATAAAAGGGGTGCTCCTTAAAAACAGGAGAGGCTCAGGACTGCAGCTGGGCTTCACCGGGATGGGGTAGTTGAAGCAGCCATCGTTCTCTCTGCTTCTCTTCGGTTCCTTGTAGTTCCAGTGGCGACTCTCTGACTTCTAGCCCAAGAGACCTGCCTTTTATGCGAAAAAAAACCATTGTCACAGCCTGGCTGACAATCACCCAGCAGGGGGGTTGTCCAGCCCGGACAACTACCCTGGCCAATCATGACAAAGTGTGACTTGGGTTTCCTAGGATACCCTGTGCAGGGGGTGACTACGCCCCTCCCTCACATTCAGCCCACCTAGAAACCCAGGCGCCTTGAGGAGGGCTTCTGAGCAGAAGCCTGCCAAAATAAAGTGAATAAAGAAGTCGAACCTAGTTTGCTGCGCAAAGTAAAACACAAGAAGGACTTTAACAAAAAGAAATGGGGAATAAACCCAACCGGAGTCAAAAGAAAGACGATTTGGTCAAGCGGATTTATGTTCCAGGCTAATATAATAGCCAAGAACAGTACCACGTTTATCTAATATAATCGCGGTAGAAAAGTTAGGGTAGATACTACTGCCATCAGCCAAGTCCAAATGTTAAAAGAGCGAAACAATGCTCTAGGAGGTTCAGATAAAAAGGGATACAAATTAACCCTTTCCAGTACTCCATGGAAGATGGGGTGTACTGGATCCGTGGTAGATTGACTAAGTTAATGGTAACTTTACCCTTTTCTGGGGGACGGTAGTTGCCTCAGAAATTGAGTTGAGGGAAGTCTCAAAGACAACCCTGTGCCAAGGCACTGAAGGTGCTGTGTGACACACAAAAAGAAGGGGGCTACTGAAGTGGTGTACTTCAGAGTCCACAATCATAAAAACAGATAGAAACACATAGCAAAACACAGGTAAGAGTGGGGGAAAAGCTCTCACTCTTACCAAGTGGAAAAAAATAAACTCCAGAAGTCCAGCAAAGCCGCTGGGGGACTCACTAGGTGAGGGAAATTAGCCATAGATGAGAATCCTCCCTAACAGCTACAGCAAGCCAGTATAGGTCCTTCCTTGCGTTCAACACATGCTCTCGGTACGAATATTTTTTAGAATCCTAACCGGTTCATTTTGAAGCATTTGAAGCATTTGAGGACTGCTTTTACTGTGCTAGGAACTCATCTGCTTGTATTGAACTAAATCTAAGGAGATCTGTTAAATCAAGTGTGGCCTCTGTTTCATGTGCCTCCCATTGGGCACCCTCCTTAAACAGTTCACCATAATGTTCAGCAAAAGCCTCATTAATATTTGATTGGGTATGAACTTATAACCCTTCCCAGTTGTGCATCAACATGATAACATTATTCTGATGCTCATCCCTAATAGGCCATGCCAACAACCTGACTGTTCTATTCCTATCCCTATGTAGATTGCTCGGCTATACATTGTAATTCCTATAGATTTTACCCTCAGGTTGCTCAGTTCCACTTACCTGCCCACCGGTGTCCGCAGCCCACACTCAGGCAGAGATATCTCTTTGTCAGTTTTCTCAAGTGTATCCTTCAAGGAGGTACATACCCCCACATGTAGCTGACAAGCAAATCCCTCGTATCACGACTATTAAAGCCTACCATTCCACACTCATGTTTCCAACCGATCCTTTATTAATCCTAAAGTACTTATCTACTTCCCCATTCAGCATGCCATTATATGCACTCACACTTAGCCTCTCTGGTTGCAGACTCCACTGCGGCATCCCGGATGTACCGCCATGAATTTGAATCCATTGCTGGTGAGTGATCTGATAATATCCTCCCCAAATGAGTTATCCTGCCACGCATATGTAGGTTTTCCCAGCTCATGTAACAGGCGTGAATTCTTGTGTATAGATCATGGGGTTTTAAATAAAAGGAGTGGTTTTGTCTAACTGGTTCCTAACCATCCATGTCAACTATGTACATATTGGTGTGGCTATCATTCAAATAAAGGGAGGCCTTCAATCCAGTCATGAACTTAACTGATCTATCCAAATCAGGGTCCAATGTTCAATTAGGGTCACTTCCCCATAACCATATACCCTGTCTATATGTACTATATTTGCTCAACACTTTGGGAAATAACTATTTTGTGTTTATGTTAGGAGCATATTTCCCATCCCTCCATAAACACTTGGACAATGACATTTCACCCGTCTGAGTCACATTGCACTGCTTTGACTAAGAAAGCAACAAAAACCACTATCAAGACTACCAATTCATTAGCTTATGCGGAATACGAAGATCCATATCCTTGACCTCCCCATTTCCTGAATGGACCGCAAAGCTTGTCAGAGAGAAGGTTTGTGTCCTGGAGAAAAGCTATATCTATTCCAAATTTCTTCAAATAAGCTTGGAATCACATCTCTTAGTAAAATAATTCATGCCTTGCACATTGCATGGCATGCGCCTAACTGGCAACAATATTCAAGTGGGTTAGCCATACCCTTAGCCCACTCAGAAGCAGGACATTGTCTGGTAAATTAACAATTAGGTGAAAAATCTCTAAGGGGAACTCTATAACCACTAGCTGTTCCCGGTGTAACATACGTCATTCTAGCAAATCCTAAAGGTCAATATCGGTTGGTAATTCATAGAGTCACTTCTGTCCCCCTTCTTACATATTGGAATTACCACTGATCACTTCCAGGAATGGGCATAGGTCCCTGTGACTTATTAATGGTCATTGAAAAGGCTAAACGTATCAGAATGGAAAGAGAGTTATGCGTGGCATGAGAACAGTATTTTAGGTCCATCGATCTCACGGGCCTCTTTGATGTGTCTTGGTAGATGGGTAATTATCAACCTGGATCCATTGTAGAGTCCCTGTGATGGCATAATTACAGCACCTACTTTAATTTTTAGCTTGTAGGAGGCATTTGTCCAACAGCGTTTCACTCTTCAGAGACTGAAACATTGAGCCGGAAATTAACTGTCATTGACTCTGGAACAACCATGTCCTGAATGAAGAGAAGTGGGGGATGAAAAGAAGTAACTTCTGAATTGAAATGGTACTGTTGTTGAAGTGTGTTAACTTTGCCATTTGGACAGCAGAGGGCAACCTAACACTGATAAATTACATCTGTGTGTTGACACGACAGCTGTTGTTGAAATGCTGCACCTTGCCCTTTGAACAGCAGAGGGCACCCTAACACTGATAAATTGAATCAGCCGAGTACGGAAACATACCTAAGCATTTTATATATGTAGATTCTCAGTGGCCAACAAGTTGACATGCACCCCTGGCCTTCCAACCCACCCCATCTCCTCAACATCCTGTGCACCCATGAACAAGGAAAATGGTTGTTGACAGCAGATAATCATCAGAGAGACCCTGAGCTATGGTGCTCAAATGCAGGTTAGAAACTGAATGTAGGGTCCAAGCTGCTGGAACTCCATCCATCAGTCAAGCGTGATGCTACTGAGTAGGAGTAACAGTTGAAAAGTGTCCGTGGTCCGTGGACAGTTCCAAAAATAAAAATAAAGTAATATTCCCATTGACTCTAAATCCTAGACCTCATTGTTACCATCCACACTGTATATCAAGATCATTAGTCATCACGGGAAACTGTGCGCTGCCACAGAAAATACTCAGCCAGCATTGAGTACACTTGCAATACTTTGCACATAGCAATCCTACTCCGGGGATATCCAGAAGGATCTGCAAGATGGTTAGGCATACGTCCAAATGCTTTTCCGCATACATCCTTCAGACTTGCAGCATTTTTCTCCTGTACCTACCCAGCACCAACCTTAAAAGGCACATAGAACGATCTAAACCATCTCTCACATTTCGGGGGTCATTCTCAGCATCCACTCCCAAATCAACTGATTGATATGATTCTAGACCAGTTTGTTGCATCCAAAGCCCTATTTCCTCTGGTGTGTCAAAGAACAGAGACTTATCTTTATGCAGGACCTTAAGCTTGGAGGGAAAAAAAGCACACACATAATTTGTGTGTGCTTAGAGCAAATGTGACCTTATCAAAGGCTCGATGTCCCATCTGGACCTGTCATGTATAACCCGGGAATACTGCCAGAGGTATATTGCTCCTGTGGATTCTACCCCTTCACAAGTGTGCCTAAGTATCAATTTGTTGTTTCGATAATTCAAAATATTCACAACATCTGCATGAGGGGAAGCTCACGGAGGAGGTCTCCTGGCTGGGGCACAATGTGCTCTCTCCACCACAAATCCCTGCGGCAGTCTCCCTGGGCCCACCGATTGCAGGAGCATGTTTCCATATCATTTATGATGTCATCACCATATCCGCCCTCTGGAAGGCCAAAAATACGAACATTGTTACGCCTTGCTCTTCGTTCTGCATCTTCCACTCTGTCTTCCAGAAAGCAAGAACCTTCCTGGAGTTCCTTCATTTGTTCCTGTAGTGTAATAGTCGCACCCTGCACCTCAGGGATATTCCTGCTCCAGTCAGTGCAAAAGGTTACAGGGGTCCTGTCACAATAGTGACACATCAATCCTGACTTCCCCCACCTTTACTTCCAAGGACTTTCTCAAGGCTGCAATCGATCTACAGGACAGCCACATCCTGCTGTATCACTTCATGCAGGGGGCCTTCAGATATCCCTGTCTGGTTTGGCAAAGAGGCTTCCTAGGAAGCTGTGTACACCTTTTCATCTTCACAAGGTTATGTTGTGATCCCATCTACTGAACAGGCATGTGTAGTTCTGCTTCAGGGGTGCGACGGAACGACTTGCACTGGTCAGGGAATAAGGCCAAAGATCTACACCTGGCACTATCCAGTCAGAATATAAAAGGGAGATTTCAGACGATGTCACTGCATCCAGAGACTAGGCCAGTGATTATCAATGCCACCTCACAGCATGCCCATATGCATCTGTCTCCAGCCACTGCCGCACATCAGTACCGTGTTAAACAAAGAAATCCTGTGCCGGCAAAGACTAAACAAGACACATCCATGTATCTGTAAGACAAACACATTGCAGGCACATCAAACAATGCAGCGCAGATATAGACTGCCTGGGTGGCTCCCCACTTGTAGACCCAGCATCTCAGCAAAGCATTAGTCTCTGCTTCATCACCAGTACAGGCTCAGAAAGGGTGTTACTCTCGGAAGTAGACCGCTACATGCACCATCTTTCCCCTACGGCCGAGCGCTCGCTATTGCGCCTGTGCGAGGCATCGCGACCACCTTGGCCGACGATATGGATCCATCCCCGGGAGGGGGGGGATCCTCTTCCAGTTTCCAGTACCCCATCAGAGTGCTGGGGAGCTTCTTAGTTTTGCACAACTCTCAGTCGAGCTGTATACGCATCTACAACGGATCCACCTTCAGGATCTTCAGGTCCACGGGGAACCAAGTACTTTCACATCCACGCGTCCCTCCTCCAAGCTGAAAAAGTCATCATTAACCACCGGACAACTTTCTGGAGGGGGCACTGCTCTGGGTTGTTTAAGTCCGGATTTTCTCAGGGCCCCACCTGTCAGCCTGCAAAGTACACAAACAAAATGCTGCCCTCAATCCCATGTTAACATGAGCACAAACCTTATTGGCACACATACAGATAACCCATTTAGAGGCTATACTCTCTACATTACCTTGGGCCTCATTACTAGTGTGGCAGTCTGGAAATAAGGGTGCCAGTAGCACCGTACCAGCAACCTTTCCAGGCCTCCACACTACCACTCTGCCATCCTGGGCCCCAGGTCTGACCTGCCGGGCTCAACGGCTCCAGTAGGCAGAGTTGTCACAGAAGCACCGGCACCGTTAGCAAATGTCCCGGTGCTTCCGTGTCGCCATTTGGACTTCATGGGAATGGGGAGCTACACTTTCCTCCTCCTGATATCCTGGGCCGCCAGGACTTATAATATCCCAGTGGCACCAGTATCTCAAGCGGCGGAAACAGTGTTATGAATCTGGCAGCAACCAGCCGGTAGCACTGGCAGGATCACGCTGAACTCGTAATGAGGCGTCTTCTCTTAATGAGGCGTCTTCTCTTATGACAATGGAAAGAGGGCTGCACAGTCTTTGGAAGTCATAATCCACTGGTAGGTGGGGATATAACCATAACCCTTGACTCTGCCATGTCCTGTTAAAAATGCGGGGATTATCCTAGATATTCGGCCCCCACTGCCATTCTCCAAGCATTGGCCTTGCTATCGTTCCAACTGGCTTTGCGCACAAAGGGGATGTGGGACATTATTCTCTCATCTTTACTCCTCTACCACAATGAGATGCTAACAATGATACAATAAACAGGACCAAGTTTGTTCTTTGGCACATAAAGGACATAGGCTCTTTGCTTTAGGTGGTGTGAACATGCGGACCCCACTTCAGAAGTTACAATAAAGTGAAGTCATTGCGGGGTACGTGCGAGTGCGGGGAGAGTGATGAAACTAGCGAGCAGATGGCAGTTATTTCCACTTCGCCATGCCCATGTGTTACTTGCCCTTGTGTTTTTTCTTTATTTTTATGTAAATCACAGCAACTCTGTTGAGGGTTTCCCCTTCTCATTAGCATAAGGTGATGCTTGTAGCTGATGGCAAGAACTGGTTGTTAGTACCCCATGAAATGCTGAGATCAGGACTTTTCGACAAGCTAAGTGTAATTGAGTAAAGGGCACTACCCAACCATTTTGTGGACTAAACTGCTTTTGAACTAGTAAAGACAATGAGTCCCACATCGGGGATAGGAAATACATAAGGGGCGGAAGACTCACGCCTCTCGCATGATGAGGATAAAGCGGAAGCTGACAGAGTTATCATCATGACTTCGAAGTCGATTGCCACGTAATACCTGGGGTTCATGGAAATAGACAACAGACTCTTGCAACAATACAATAAGTTATTTTCTTTGTGGGAGGAGTGAATGCCATGCCGGAAGCCCTATATAGACCTCTTCGAAGATATGGGGTTGAGCGTCTTGAGGGGTATATGGGAAGCAGAACTGGGAGGGTGTTGGGGTCAAGATGGGATGTTGTTCCTTTTCTTGCAATACGCTGCTAATGAATCGTTGCCCATTCATCTTTTCGAGAGGTAAAATGCTCTCCCATTTGCCCTGTTAATAAAGGCAAGGGTTGATCCTGCGAGATAGGTGAGATAGCACTTCCATGTTCGCCAGGAAGTATTTATTCTACAGTAAGCATATTTTCTTTAGATCACATACTGCTGTAAGAGTCCTTAGATATCCTGCCATACTTTCTTTTTCAGAAAGTAATGAGAGTAGCGGCCTGTAAACATTGTGTATAGGGTGGGGGAGTTCTGATGTTTGCTGATATCAAGATGCCATCACCAGTATTCACCAACAGAAGCTTCTGCTGCTTCTGCTGCCATATGGGAGGGGACATCCCTCTGTCTGTGGAGAGCTCTGAAGGAGGTTTAAGATACCAGGCAGGAGCCACCATTGTACCTTTCCTTTCATACATCGAATGTTAATGCACCTGCTAGAAACCTCTTCTGTAGGACCGTCACTAGAAACGGAAGACTTCCTTGTATCTGGGTCCGAGTTGCAATTGTTACAAAGTGTGCAAGGCAGCAAAGTGGCAAAGTGAAAAAAAAAGGTTTCACATGGCGTGTGTAGATTGTACTCAAGTGAAATATTAAGTAATTATGATATGGTCAACAGTTGATCAACCGTGTAATTTAAATGAATAGAGGAAGATTTTTAAATCTCGCTTTCCTATCCTTTCCATAATTTCAAAGGTTTGCATTTTATATGGTCTGATCTATGACAAGGTTTGGGGTTTCTTGCCCACAGCCAGGACGTGACAAGTCTGCTAGAGTCAAAGTTTGCATTTGCTAAGTCTCATGTATGACGAAGTTCTGGTTTTCCTGCCCACAGCCAGGATATGACAAGTCTGGTAGTGTCTAAGCTTGTATTGTTGGCTTCTTATGAAGTGCTTTCTTATAAGGGAAGAGAGGTGGGGGCCCTATACGTTATTCTGACAATCACTGCCCAGGACCAAGCAGGATGAAGATGAACTAGGTCTAATCTGGGCACAGGTCCACTATGTCTCAAGCTTAGTAACTATGCAGACGTCTGGCATCTTCAGCTTACCCAACACATGCCCAAAAAGAGACAAGAGATATGGCTTTTAATGCTCACTTATACTATCTCTGGAATAACCTGACCTTTGACCTTAATCAACTTCCTCAAAAGCCACAGGGGTCTGATGACACTTTCCTCTTTCTCTGCATTGGTCAATGACGCCTTTACCAGTAGGGTTGTCCTCCCAAACCTGCTAGCCTAAACGTGCGACAGCTTTCTCCCACTACTGGGAGACATGTCCACTGTGAAGTAAAATTGGAGATTGTGCTTTCAAAACAGCAGGCCATGCTGCATATTTTACCCCTGTGAAGCCCATTGTTTTGCTTTGCTCCCATCTGAAATTGAAGTGGTTTTGTGACAATTTCATGACCGATATTGTGACAGAATTGGGCGAACATGAACTTTCTCGAGATTTCACACGGGACAAGCATATTTTTAGAGCGGATGAAATTGGGACACATATTAACATTTTGCAAGAATTTTGCAAGAATTTCTGTGAAATGTGCACAGAACAGATTCACAGAAATGTTGCCCAACCCCTCCCACTACCAATGCTGCTTCCAATTGATGGAGGGACTCAGTCCAGCTTCAATGCTTTCCTAGGGCCGCTAGGATTTCTCCAACCCTAAGGCTTCTGAATTGCTCTGGCATATCCTAAGAAATGCCTAAGGCAATGGCTCACACTAGTGGGTTGTAACCTACAGCCCCTCTGTGCTGTACACTACAAGGCCATCTGGTCCTTGGTCTTCCTTAGTCTACGCCCGACTTGAAGGTCTCTGAGAGTGCCATTGGGCAGCGTGTAGCTCTTTATAAATATCATATGGATACAGGCCCCATCATGAGTTGGGCGGTATCCCGATGGTATGATACCGCCGGGACTAATAGCGTTACTGCCAAACCCCCCGTCGCTATCAGTGCCGGATCTTGGGTTTGGCGAAACGGTAATTCCCCATTCAGCCCATTCGGGAATTCCCCATTCCCCATTGGCCCAATGGGGAATTTGCAGTGCAACTACCGTCGGTGGTATTACCACGCAGTAATTGCGCCATCAATCGGAAGCTTATAGCTGGGGGTAAATGCAGCCAAAATCGGACCCTTAAATGCAGCAGTAATAGTGTTACCGCTGCATATAACAGTTACCGCCAAACTCGTGATGAAGGTCTTTTCAAATATGTCCTGTACCTTTGAATCCCTCTGGCCAGCCGTCCATCTATCAGGGGCTGAAATGCTAGGATGCACAAAGTGTTTCTCCAGGTGCCTTGCTGCTGATGCAAACATAGCGCAAAGTAATCTGCATTGGTGCTACTGCAATCAGGCATGCACAACTGGCAATTGTGCATGCACCACCTTTTGAGAATTGAGCAGCAGATAACATTTGCTGCACTCTCTCTTTCATGCCTCTTTTGTGTAGTTTCTTCACCGTTCCTTCCCTCTGCCACCAGAGCATCAGACTCTACAGTAAACTTTGATGTCCTGGATTCCCCCACTTCCTGTTGATTTAAAGCATACTCCATGTGTGGAGTGCTTCTTTATTTTGCACTAAATGTTGCATTTTATGGAGCCTCCCTGCGCAAAGGGCGAGGCGAGCGGTAAATCTCTCAAATAAAACGGAAAACAAATAAATGAGATGTTAGGTCTGAAGGCTCTGCTGACCGCGCCAACGAGTTCTGGTATTATCGTTGCAGGAAAATGGGGCAATGAAACGGACGAGGGCCCCCCCGGACTTTCCAATGAACTCTCAAGGAGCTGGTTCTGTTCGGCACAAAGTGCTAAGCATCAAAATAGTGCCTGGTTTGAACATAGTTATCACATTTCAGCTGCTTTTGTGTTGTTCGCCTTCCTACGATTTTTGTCATGTGTTTATTCCTTTTTGGTGCTGTGATTTTATTTTTTTACCCAAAAATATTTTCAGAAATAATTTACATTGTTCCTATTTGCTCTTCCCAGTTTGCAGAAGGCATGGTCACGTGACCACCACTACTGACCAGCTTTACTTATCTTTTTGTTTCTAAAGTCTTCCTTTACTCATATTCTAATTCTCCCTGACTTTGATACTGTCGATAACTTTGATCTCCTCAATACTCTCTCTCTGTTTGGGATTCGTGATCAAGCTCTTGCCGGCATCAAGTCCTACCTGACACAGCATCAATTCTCTGTGTCCTGGAACAACAACACCTCTCAACACACTCCTCTTACTGTTGGCTCCCCTCCTGTTCACACAGTGCCCTTCTGCTCTCAGGGCACTTATCTCCTCCTTTGGGTTCCCGTGTAGCCCTTGGCCCAAAAAGGGCCCAGCTAGTAAGTGCTACATGCGTGTCCCCTAAGGGAACACCTAGAAATAAGGACACAGACACCAGGGTTCAATGAAAGGTTTCATTAAGTGTATTGTGTGTGTGTGTTTTATGTATGTGTCTGTGTTATAGACTAATGCATCCATGGGGCCGGATGCAATGTTCAATCAATCAATCGATCATAATAATTTCTTCACCATTGGCATCAGGACGCTAAGATAACCGCGGGAAAGATTGAAAGAGAAGCTAGGCTAATAAATAGGTCTTTAAGTGAGCCTTGAAAGTGCCAAGGTCCTGAATACTTTCCAAAGATAAAGGTAGAGAATTCCACATTTTTGGAGCCGCCCCAGAGAAAGCCCGCCCTCCACAATGCTCCAGAGGGTAAGTTGGACATTTCAGAAAGAACTGTGAGGCGAAACGTAAAGATGAGCAATAGAGGACAACCGTTTCCTGTAGAGCAAGGCAACCTTTACCTTGACGTGCCCAATGCATAGTGCAGGAAGATTTACACTTGATCTGGGCACCAACCAGCAGCCAGTGCAACTGACGTCGAGCCGCTGAAACTGGCATACCACAAGGACTTGCAGCGGATTAACTGGGTACACTGATTGAGCTAGGAAGGCAACACTGCAGTAGCCGTATCATGACAGCAACAACTTTGGCATGAAACTGGGGGAGAAAATAGCATAATATTTATTTTCAGTTGCTTGAGTTATAGGAAGCCGGTACTGCAAATGAACTGACCTAGGCCTCTAAAGAGAGTGATGCCGACATCTGCCACGCCAGATTTGTTACTACCTTCACAGGGGCAGGCAGAGAGCCAAGGTCAGTTGACCTATAATCTGGCGTGCCATAGCAGAGGTGAGGCTGGGGATCCCAGCACTCACTCCTCCATTGTATCCCTGTTAGGTTAGCCAATTTTGGACCCATCCAGCTGCTAACCGTTTCTAGAGAGGTTTTCAGCTGGCTAGCCGTAACACCTTGGTCAAGATCCAGCCGAAACAAAATCTGAGTGTGATCAGCGTAACAACAAATGCAAACTGAAACAATGTTGTGGTGAGAATAAAGGAGGAGCAAGGAAAGAAAACTCCTCTGTCTAAGAATGGACTGGGCAGGGGAGAAAATAATACAAAGAGGATTTTTTTAACAAGTGACAGTTGGCAAAATACAATTTGGAGAAAAGGAGAGATAGTAATAGGAGAGAAAAGTAAAAATGAAAACAAAGAGGGCAGAAACAAAAGATAAACTAGCCCTCTAGGGGGCTGCTGCCTCAAGCGCTCCCTCCCTGGAGCATAAAGATATCAAGGCCGCTGCCCTGCAGATTGATCTGTGGGCAGCTGAACTTCTTGGAAGGGCATCTCAGTTGCCCACAGGGCCATGGAGGGTGACGTCCTATCTGGGGACAGATCAGACATCCCGAGGAATATCCAAGGGTCCCAAGCATCATACGTGGGGCTGCCTGGCCCAAATATGGACAGCTTAGTGTGAGCAGGTGAGGGGAGTGGCCTGAACCTAGGAGCCTGGCTGTGCTCCCAGTTGGGCCACCTCGTGGCCAGTGAGGTGGGCCCTTTCCAAACATCCTCCCAGGCCACGCATGTCAGGTCAAGAGCGGAAGCCCGCTCTACCCAGTGTAGTCCCGGGCTACCTCGTTGTGGCAGTCTGGGTATGATATGATATCTCTTTTATAACATGCCTGTGCCTAGGTTTTTCTAGGCGTGACAAGACAAGGGAGGGAAGACAGAGGGAGGACAATACAAATGATCTTAATGACATTGATCTTGTGACATTCAGATCGTGAGAGTGCGAAAGCGCCAAAGTGCAGGGGGAAGGAGCGGGGGAAGTGCCAGAGAGCGGCTGAGGGAGGGGAAGTGCGATCAGGGCAGCAATGCTCTGCGCGGGTGCAACCAGTGCAGCACGGCTCTGGGTAAGTGCAGGGAGGCAGGAGACTGTGGAGGTTAAAGTTACAGCCCCTAAGTGTGCGGTGGCCCTGAAGCAGTGCAAGACAGACTGATCATGGAGGAGCCTGGTATCTGTTATGCTCAAAGGATAGCCAGGCAACCAGTCAGTGCAGCAGACAGGTAGGTCAGCAGGGGAGGGAGAGAGAGAAACAGAGAATAGGCAGGCCTTGAGCTTCTTCCGGAACTTCAGGTGGTCCGGCTTAAGTTTGAAAGGGGCAGGGAGGCCATTCCAGAGGGAGGCACCTGCAGAAGAGATAGAACTATCCCCCACTCTCTGCCTAGCGAAGTGTCTGACCCTCAGATAGTTGGAGGTAGTTGAGCAAAGGGCTCGAGAAGGAAGGTATTTTGGAAGAGAGAGTTGGATGTAGTGTGGGCTCCAGCCCCAGAAAGCCTTGTGGATGACTCAGAAGGTCTTGAACTTGATCCTTGCAGACACGGGGGGCCAGTGGAGAAATTGCAGTGCTGACGGGACACAGTTCCTGGGCTTGACACCAAGGATTAGTCTTGCAGTCCTATTCTGGATTAGTTTCAGAGGGCGGAGAGTCCAGGGCAGCCGTGGCAAAGCCATCCATGTGAAGCTCCTGCGTCCCGCCCAGTGCATTTCTGTGATGGAATACAGAGGGGGTGGGGCCAGAAAGAAAGGAAGGACACGGGCGTGGCAGTGATCAACTGTGGCATGCCCGTTGCCAAATGGCAGTGTTCCGACGCCAAAGGGATGCCACCTGAAGTAAATATGGTGCCACCCAGGAGTTTTAAAATTTGGCCAGGTGTGCGGCAGTGAGTGCTGGTGGTCCCCCTTGATAGGGTGCCACTCTGAAGATTAAAGATTGCCACGGGTGCGGTGATGATGAAAGGGTGGACTCCCACCACACAGGGGGCAGCCCAGAGACAATATCAAGAGTGAGGCCTGTACGTTGAGTGTTGGTGGCCCAACGTGGTTGACAGGGCCACTCAGAAGAGAGATGAAGTGAGGCCAGGCCCTCTATATCATCAGGGGACAAGCCCCCATTCAGCCTCCAAGGACAGAGCCATGGAAAGTACTGTGAGGGGGGTGACTGCATAAATTATTATATATGGTTTATATGTTGTGTGTCATTGTTAGTGTTTATGTATATTTACATAGTCTCTTGTATATGAATTGTTATGTAGTGTAGTGTACATTTATAAATAGTATAAATGTTAAGTAGGTGAAAGTAAAGGGGGGTTTTAGTACAGGGAATGTTAACTAAGAATGTTAAATAGGTGTAAGTAGAGGGGGACATTTAGTAAAGGGAAAGTTAAGTAAGAATGTTAAGTAGGTGTAAGTAGAAGGGGGGATTTAGTACAGGGAATGTTAAGTAAGAATGTTAAGTAGGTGAAAGTAGGGGGGGGTTAGTACAGGGAATGTTAAGTAAGAATGTGAAGTATGTGTAAGATGTTAAGTATGTATAGCAGAGTAAGGATGAGGGTGTGTGGTGGTCTGCCTGAGGTCATATAGGTAGGGGGAGCACCCACAGAGGCCATCCTCTGGCCACACACTCCATGTGGGTGGTACCTGGAGTTAGGGAAGGGGTCTGTTACATCAGACTCATCCTATGGGTCCCCAAGACCACTCCAAGGAAGGGTGGGTTGACGTAGCAGATCCCCATTTAGATGGTGCTCACCTCAGGGGGATATTAGGAAGGGGAGTCAAAATGTTTAAGAACGTTTATGTGGTTTCATGAATAAAGAGGGGGGCCCGTGGTGATCTGTATAACATTTATTTTGGTGCCTGTGTCCATAAGCATGGTAAGAATTCAGGGAGTAGTCCATGTCCTGTTAACAGCAATGTTCTTGTTATGTATATTTTCAGGTGCAGTGCCCCTTGCTACCCACAGGATCTGAGGGGGTGGGAAGGGTGGTTCCCATGGGGACTGTCCCTGACCTAGGCAAGGAATGAATGCTCCCTGGCCTGGGTTAGGGGCTACACTCGTACCAACTCTTTGCAGGTGACACCCAAATCTTGTTCTCCTTTCCTGAATTCTCCAGTGACCTATCTACCAAAATCTCAGACTTTCTCTCTGCTATTAAATACTGAGTGGCCTCACACACAGAGGTGCTTTTCTTTCCTGTCTGTCAAATCGCCTCTCTCCTCTCCTCCCCTCCTCCCCTGTCTATCCAGTTGACTCCTCTTCAGCTATAAACCTTGGTGTTATCTATGGCCCTTCACACACGTTCTCCACCTTCGTCTCCAAAACTGCAACGGTGGCTCGCCTCCACCTCCCAAATATCAGGCGAGTCATCCCCCTCCTCCCTTCAAAACCACCAAACATTTACTAACCAGTCCTGTCTTCTCTCAACTGGACTACCGTGCCAGCCTCCTCATTGGTCTTCCAAACTATGCATGCTGTCCCCTTGAAAAGAGTATTACCTTTGCTACCAGGACTCTCTTTGAACTTCCTCACTTCATCCCTACTTCCTCCTATCTCCAGCAGACTGGCTGGCTAACTATGCAAAACAGGGCCAAATTCACATTACTACTACTGGTGCATCCATCCATCCACAGTAAGGTACTGCTGTATCCATCCTCTTCTATCAACCTCTACAAACACTCTCACATCCTTCACTGTGCCTCCTCCACCAGCCATGTGGCACCTCTCCCACCCTGTGCTTCCTCTCGCTTCCACTTTTTCGCACTTCTTGCTCTGCTTATGTGGCACTCCCTCTCCTCTGCACTTTGAATCATGGTCCACATCAATGTATTCAAAAGAAAATGTAAATCCTACCTTCCTACTTCTTAGCTATCCTCTTGGCTCTCCCGCCTTACTAGTTACACCTTCCCTTGCTGCTAACCGGACTCTTCCTTCGCTTTTTCCCACCGCACTAGCACTTAATAGTTTGAGGTCACAGCTCCTACTTAGGTGGCTAGACTGCCTATCTGCTGACACTTACTAGTCCTAAACTGGCCCACTGTATTGTGCTCAGTAATTGTCCACTATACCGCTTCTCAAGCCTCGTCATCGTGCCACTTGAACATTCCCCTTTATAAGAGGCTCACTGCCTCCCGTTAATTTGCTATTTGTCCTTTTGTACACTCCTTTGTCACCAAAATAGCTTGTTTCTCTGCGTGTATATATGCAAATACATAAATAAATCAAACCGGTGTATTGCTGTTTTTAATTTTGGATATTAGGTGATGCTAAAGCACTACCTATAAGCTGAAACTAGTGCAATGCAGAGAAGATAGGAGGAAGATGGATTGTGTGGACAGAACACAACCTGTGTGTGTTGTTTGATTATTTTCCCACCCATTGACCGCTCTTGACAATGCTAATCCCACCCACTACTTGCCCCTTTCTGCCCACACTATACCCTGCTGGTGTCCCTTTGAGTTAGCTCTATCATGCAGTAAAATAAAACGTACTGTATACAGACTGCCAGTGTATTTCTAGGCAGTTTTGTGAGAGTTAATGGTGTAATTACCACTGTAAATGAGCTCCTGATGTAATAAGAATAAATTTACAAAGGTTGCCTTTAGCCACTTGATATATAAGAATGTGTTACCCTCACATCTGTTCCTTGCACTGAAGTCCTGTTAAAAGAAACCGTTTTTGACTTTTGTATAGGTAATCGATAATTGCATGTTGACTTGCGCAAGAGGTTCTTATAATGTAATGCGCCTCATTCCATCACAGAATGCTCAATGAATGAAAAATACATTAGGCCAATTTGAAGCCAAAGGATCATGGAGGCTTATGTACGCATGTTTCTATGTAATGCATGTATGTATGTGCAAACCTAGCTGGGAATCAGTGGAACACTTTACATAGGGGATACATATGGGGGAAGCAGAGGAGCTGGGATGGATTGGGAGAGGGGGAAGGGGCGATACAGATGGGAAGACTAAGCGTTCGGTGGCATGGAGTGGAGTGGACTGTTGAGGCAAAGGACATCTATATGAGTAAGGTGATAATGATAAAATCACGTGGGTCATTTTGGGCCTGTCCGGAATGGTAAACGAGCCATAATAAATATGTGTAAAAGGTTCTCACATCCTTTAATGCCACACTTACCACTCAATGCGAGCTTGAAGTATTGGTAAGGCGCAGTGCAGGGAGTAATGGAAATGCACGATGTCACCATTGCCATCCACCGAGCCTGACAAATACAGAAGCATCTCCATCCTGGTGAAACTCTGGAAGCAGTGGCATTCAACTCCTATGGATCCGCCTCCTTTTTGTGCCAGGCGAATACCTTAGGAATCCATGTAAATGCCTCCAGGACAAGGTGAAAGAATGCACGGGACACAGGACCGCCCGGATTCCCAGGCCTATGTACATCTCATAAGAGGACTGCATGCACAGAACCTCTTCAGTATGTGACCCCTCCGTGCAATTTCCAGGGTCGGGCAAATAGACCAAGATGCCACCGAATTATGATTTAAGATTATATTTATTTATTTTGCATTTGTCAGGCGCTTATACAGCAAAGATTTGTGTTTCAAAGTGCCCGCGGGGCAAAGGGAGGGATCATGGGACAAAGTCAATAGAATACAATAATGAACAGGATAGAGGTGGTCCTACTAGGCCTTGCAAAGTGCAAGAGTGCATAGGATATTTACTGCATATGGTATACAGAAAGGTACATTATTTATCCAGGCAATGTTATTTATGTACCACATACTGTAAATGCCCCATGAGATCCCAACTTCTATGTATAGGATACTTTAGGAATATAAATCCTATGGGATTGCACCATTATAAATCGATTCTGAGAATCCGCCCCAAAGGGTTTAAATGATAATGGTGTTTTATTTATAAAGTGCCTTTATCCAAAGCACTTTACAGAGCACATGCAATATCACCCAACCGAAATTGGTACTCATTTATCCACCTCGGAAGGATGAAAGGTTGAGTTGGCCTTGCCGGGATTTGAACCTGCGACCTGCAGATCACGCTCAGATCGCAGCAGCGAGCGCTCAACACGCTGGGCTATCTTACCAGTTTAAATGGCCACATATTTTTCCCATCACCACCACAGTCCCAATGAAGCTGAAAGGCGCAAGGGAAGAAAGTCAGAAGAAAGAGCAGAGTGAAGAAAGTGAAGAGGAAAACCAGGGGAAATGACATGAGCTATTTATGAAGAGATACACAGGAAAAAAACAAACATTGCCTGCTACAGATCCTTCCTACTCCAATTTTCCTAGCCCCTCCCCTCATCTGCTACCCAGCAGCTATCGCCTTCATTTGCAGCCTTCCCTGAAGCGCCGGCGCTGTATTTCATGGTGGATGGGTAAGGCTCTGCTCCTCCTTCCAGAGCCCCGATCCGCAGGTCGGGGCCCCTGGGTTACTCTGTCGACCGCAGTCACTTGACAGATGCTCCAAATGCTCTTATTTTCCTCTGGAAAAGTAATATCACTGGAATTGGTTCTCATACTGTTGAAATGGGCCCTAAGAAGCCCAGCAGAGGCTCTGAAATATCTGCTGCTATGTTTTTCATGTTATAACATTCTTACCAGGTTTATAACTTTTACAAACAAAGAACAGGTGTTTGTGTACAGCACCCGGTAATCCCCACAGGGGCATCTGGGCAGATTACAGATGTTTATTGTTGCCCATTATATCAACCAATTGGTACTCATTGTATGAACCTCAGAAGGATAAAGGGCTGAGTGGACCTGCCAGAATTCGAACCTGTGACCATGAGGTCAAACAGAAGACTTTGAAGGAGAGGCATTTGCCCACTGAGCCACAGACTCAGCTGTCAAATGTGTTTTCTAAGCACACACAGATATTACCATGTTCGGGCATTCCAATGAATGTATTTAAATATATTTATATGAAGCCACTTTATAAGCTCTCTCTCTCTCTCTCACACACACACACACACACACACTCACACGCACAGACACACGCACTTATACACTCAAACATACTCGGAGAAAGAAAAACATATGCAGTGATTTGTGACAGAGTAGATGTGTTACAGGGTCTTCAGTATTGACTGTATTGTTTCGGTTCTTTGTGGTTCCCATAACATTCTGATTTTGTGAAGCTTATAATGTTGGTCCCTGGCGATCAATCACTATGACACTTTAAAAAAAAAGCAATATATCACAATAATTTAAATTACAGTTCTGAGTTTTCAGAAGGTTTTGTGTAATACTGCCAACAACGGCAAAATGATAGGACTTGTCCTAAAAATACCAAATCCCAAATAAATGTTGAGCAATTATAGCCAGTTTTGTGATTGTTTTCACTGAACGCAGCCTTTGATTTTATAGATACTGTTAACTTTTCATTTTATATATTTATACTATTGGTGTACTTTTTTTTGAAGAATGATTTAATAATAGATGCGGGACATGGTTTCGTAGATGAAGAAGTAATATTCATTTGTTTTACGATGTCTAATATTTGTGGTGGTTCTTTGCAAAAAGTAAACCAGGTGTCTAATGAGTGATAGATATTTTGATATTATAAAGTTGTGTTATCCATGTACTCAGGAGATTATGAGTTTGCTTGGATTAGTAGTAGGTCTTCCTGAATAATCCAGGTTTTCGGGCTTTCAAGGTCTAATAATCGATTTGATTTCAAATTTCTTAGGAACTGAAAGGCGTATTTAGGTGAATTTGAAGTTTCTTCAGTTGTGCAGGACTACTACCGTTTTCTTGACCTTAGTGATAACTATTTTATGTCTGATTTTATCTTGTGGAGTTTTGTCAGGGTTTTTGCTTTTAGTCCACTGCCATTGTGGTCGCCTTGCGAGATTGCGGTTTGTCCGGGGGTCCGGACAATGTCACGACTTGCGGGCCTCTTTACCAACTTCCATTGAAGTTGTGTGGGTATGACATACAATCTGGGATCTCTTAAATTGTTTGTTCCAACGTGTTCATCGATGTTTTGGCAAGGTGCTATCCTTCCAAAGACAACATTTATGTTTCATCAAAAGTGGTCCGCTACCAAAACATTGAAAGTTCTAGTATTATTAGTGGATCTTTGCAAGGGGGAATAGGCAGTACAGTTAGTATTGGCCCTGTGAAGCTAATGTGATGCTGTCACGACCCTAACAGGTTTTCAATATTTAAATAATGGCTGGATGGCTCCCAGACGGTACCCAGGCAAAGAGTTTCACCGTTGACAATTTAAGATGGTTCCAAGAAAGAGCAATTAGTGGACAATTGGACCGACTGCACAGCTGGGTTCCAGCGACATATGAGCGATTCAGAAGATAAATTCCATGTGCTGATAACCATGGCAGCCAAGGCAGAGCACCTTGCTCACCACCCGGACCTGCAATGATGATACCCAACATAGGGCGGAAGGGATACGCGAGTTGGGTTCTTCACTTCACCCAGTCAGGAACTGAGCTTTACGGCTATGTACTGGCTGCAGAAATTGGGAAAATAATTGATAATGTCTAAGGGTTCACCTACCATGACCACTGATTCCACATTTTCCATTAACCTCGTGACATTAATGAGGTCAAATGCAGTTGGCACGTACCACCATATCACATCCACAGGGACCGGACATTGGTTCTCCTACGGGCATCACCTGGACAGCGCATCTCTGCATCCCCGCAGGTACCTCATTTACAGGACACCTCTTAAACAATCTCAACACTTTTATTAAAAGACTCCAAGCAACATAAAATATAACCTTATTTTGTATTTCATGGGGAGTCGATTTCATCTGCTGCCAGAGGAGACCAACAAAGGCAATGTGGAATTTTTGCGAAATCTCTAACATTGCTGACATAATCTGACACTATTTTGAGGCCGTAATAGCCACAATTGCTCCATGTGCTATGGACCTGGGGGAGTAAGGGGTGGCGGTAACACCGCGGTAACCGAAGTTGAAGATCGCTGTCAAACAGCGGTGTGAACCTGGCAGTTATTTTAGGTCTGGCAGTAATGCTTCGCGGCATATTGTCAAGGCAGCCCTGTGACATTAGTAAGAGTGCAGCAAGGCCTTGCAACCGTGTCGCGCGCAATTAACGTCCCCAGGTAGCAACTGTGTTAGTCTTATGAAGTCTGCGCCCACATGGGAATACTAATGGGCCAGGCCTTGGAGCCTCGGTTCAGGTTATCGCCGGTGTACTTTCTATCCTTGCGAACAGCAAGAAAATGCGAGAATAAATAAGGCTGTGTAGGGATCGAGGGCCTGTTCTCTTCTATAAAGCGTGTGTCCTTCCCCCTCTCAGCTTTTGCTTAAACATGCACTATTTGCAATTCTGATCATTTCACAGCCAGACACGTGCTTAAAAAAGAAACACTATAAATATGGAATGACCCACACTAAGTCCTGTTTCTGTTTCTAACCTGCCGCTGAACGTTTCAGTGAATAATCAGGGTGCAGTGAATGTCTAAACTCACTCTAGGAAACACAGACAAGCAGGAGGTGTTCAAACCCCGAAAAGCGCCTTAGGCAGCGATGTAAAATTGAAAGCATGCATTTTGAATGATTCATTTATCTGGCCAGATTTTTCAGTTTTGGGATTTTTAAATAGAAGTATACTATTGATTGAGATTTGTGAAAACAAAATCTCGGGAGGATAGCTCAGGGGCAACGCGCTTGTCTTGGAAGCAAGACGACGTGGAACAACACAGGTTCGATTGGGAAGCAAGACGACGTTGAGCAACACAGGTTTTGACCGCCGGGTCTTCACTTAGAAACCTCTGGGTATTAAGCGCGTTATAAATAACCAAAGAAAACATGGCGGCTATATGTATATATGAGGGAGTTCGAGATTTATTTTAAAATTTGGCCCCGATAATGAGTACTTTTATTGTTCCCTTTTTTAGCATTATTGTTAGATGCGAGTACTTGCATTATATGCACTGTACATATGTCATATTACTGTAAAAGAGCAGCAGGGGCACTCTTTAGCAGTCACCCCGACTACCTTCAAGAGGGTACTTGGGCACCACCAAAATCCCCACCGCGAGAACAGAAGACTCATCCAAAGGGCACATTTCACAACAAATGACAGGGATCGCAATTGAAGAGCAGGGTTCCAGAGCTCTCATCTTCCAAACATGGGTTACCCCCTGTCAACAGTACATGACATCACAAAACAAGTTGCCTTCCCAAAAAACCTTTCAAGGCAGGTGATTGGTCAGCTTAGTAAGGCTACATAGGACACATAGGGGTTAGTAAATCGATTGGATAGCCATAGCGGGTGTCTCTACCTGGGGCCACCCCTAAATGTCACAATTACGAAGTTTCCGGTTCTCAGATAAATGATTGGTTGCTGCAACATAATAGACTCCTAACATGAAAGGTGGCTACAGATTGGACAGGACAGGTCCTCACAGCCCTAGGAAAGAACATCCATCTTTGAACTTATGTAGTAAATGTATCTTTCCACTTTCTGTCTGATGGGAACAGCTTCTCTCCACCTGCTCTGAGCGAACAGGCATTCTTCTGCCTTCCTGGGTCCCCTGTGTGTGGACCATGGAATTAAGCCCTCTTGCTTGCTTATGAGGATTTTACCATATAATTGTTGCAGGTGTCGTGTTCTATTGGCAAGTGGGAACTGTCCGCCTCAGCTGGTCCTCGGCGCTAGTGCACACTTTGTCTGCTCTGGAAGTTCTGTTTGTCTGCCTTTTCAGCTGGATCAGGCTGTTGGTCTTTCCCTGTCTTTCTGAGTGCATCTGACTCTCCCCATTCACTTCAATGTACTTATGGCTTCCATCTTTGTCCGTATGGCCGTTCATATTAGTTGTAATTGAGCATGTGCAAGCTGGTTAAATGTATTCTTGGCTTTTTGCAGTTTCTGCATAGCAAAATATATGCAGATGTATGTGTGTCAGTCTTCTAACTTCTATGGGTCATAAGCATTTGTTTTGTGCCTCTCTGCAATAATTTAATGTATATTCACGTAACTTCCTGCATAGATGCCTATATGCTTCATGTCTAACGCATCTACATCATAATGTCAGTAGGGACATCATCTGCTTCTTGTGGTTATAGTCAGTAAATTTGATTGATAGATGACAACTGTATCTCTTCCAGATTGGATATGGTTTGAATGGCTGCCTGAGCAAGTAACTATTTTTAACATCTGCAATATATTGGTGATGACGGTGAAGGCCCTGGAAGTGACTTGCACCTTGTAGGGGAGGAGCCAAGTACCCCCACTCCAACTGCCGCGCCTACATTACCTGAAACGTATGAACCAAAGTATATGACGTATACTGAACAGTTAAACCAGCAAAGAGAAGAGCGTGGACTCTGTGCAGTACCCATAAGAATACCTATACCTAAGAGAATATGGGAGGTAACGTACCCATTGAGGAAACCATACCTACATCCAAGACAATATGATGGCCATTTGAACAAAGTCCTGAAGAAGCAGAGAAATTAAATGGCAAAGATGAATGGTGACGTCATACAAAGTTGAATCGACACCCATGTAGAAAGATAATCGGACCAGAGAGGCAGACGATTCATAAAGCACAAGAAGGTACCAAGGATAAGTGACATCTTGGGGGCAAGATGACAAGACTTATGCCACAGACCTGATGAAGATACGTAGTTTAAATGTGTACAGATGCAATGAAACACAAGCAGCAAAGCAATCATTAAACTAGCCACATGCTTTTAAATAGATTAGACCGTGGCAAGTGTCAACATATACATATATATACTTCTATAGACATATGGACTAAGAAAGGATGAATGTTTCTGCTACGTTTATAAGCAGTACTGAACAAAACAGAAGGCCCAATTTCAGTGTCACAGTCAAGAAAAGCAATTGAATTAAACAGAATAAAAGTTCAGCTAAGGAGTTCACTGAGCCAAGAAAGCCAAGGTCTTATCAAACTGGAATTGGCTGACATTAGATACAATTAATGAAAGAACAGAAGCTCCTGTTCAGAGAGGTCAAGCAAAAACAAAGACGTCAGAGGACTATTGAAAATAAAATCAAATACATGAAAAGGCTCATTTCATAGATGGAAGTTGGACGAGCAAAATGATCACAACTACGCACAGAGGCCTGGCTAGTGCCCATACTCCTTAGAAATTCGCATCCTTAGAAATTCGCATCAAACAGTACAAACTCAAGGCCAACATCAAAGCAATAATTGACATTGGACCATTGAGGTGATGACGGATGATATTTTAATTGGTGGGAAGCTGGTGCAAAGACAAGCTCAACCGCACGTGGTTGTTTGGTCTGCGTGCTGCTCACGTTGGTAGAAAAGTTCTGACAGGGGTTAGAAGCCAAACAATTGTCAGATACCACGTAGTTGGGGGTCCTATAGTATGTGTAGCCAATGGGATGTTGTACATTTAGTGACGTTCATAGTGAGCATTTTTAGGGGAGGGCTTAGTTGCTCCACCTGATGTTAACTTTCCGTTACTCCATACAGATATAGACCCTATGTTTAGTTATTCACTTATTCAATCCCACCTCCCGATAGGTTTTTGTAGTTTGCTGCGTAGGATGACGTTGGTAGTGGTGCAGGTCAGCATGTCAGTGATGACCACTTTTGGGTACAAAAGCCCACGTTTTTTATGAAGTAAGTAGAGTCAGAGTATCGAGCGATTGCTGATGTTCGTTGTACTCCCTGTTTTAGATACTTGACATTAAAACAGACGAAATTTTGCCAAACTATTTGTGTCATCTTTATTATTCATGTATGAATAAAATATGCATCCCCATCTATCTCCAGGGTACCGGTACTGATCCTAAAGGGCTGGAAGCCTCCAGTTCAACCTCTCATTTCTCAGTCTTTGAGCTGCGAATTGGGTTGAGGTCACAAGGGCCACATTTGAGACCCCTCTACATTATTGACAGAGCAGAGCTGATTCTAAAAAGGATCGCATAAGCCTTGATGTGAAGAAGGGGGGACAAAAATGGAAAAAGGGAATATATTAACAACTAAAACAATAAAGCACCTCTTCAATAGTGAGATAATAGCCGGGTGCATCTCCTACACCTCCGTCCCCCTTTGTATGTTAAGGGATCATACAAATCGACAGTTTGTTGATTTGTTTGTACTTTCGGCTCTCGTAGGTAGAAGCACCCTTTTCCGAAATGGCTGCATGAGCTATTGCCAAGACTCTGAACTGAAATGGTTTGCCAGACCTAGTCAATGTGGTTGTGTCAATTTCAGGGGGCTGACCTTCTCTCTTGGGCAGAGTTTACAGGTGAATGATAACTTTGATAGCTTTATTCCGTATCACTTGGTGACTCTTGAAGTCATCGGAGGATACTAGTGGTGATTGAACCTCCCAAAACGTGCCCAAGTGGAAAGTCAATAGTTTCAGCGTTGGTTTGGATCCTTCTTGCGGGAGTTCCCAAGGCTGAGACTTCATCCCGGGTCTCAAGGTACAGTTCAAGGCCTGTCTAATTGCATGGCCCAAGACTTAAGAGGCGAGTTCAACCAGCCAATTAAAGGCCCTTTTCTATTCTAAAACAGATGTTATGATCTTTAAAAAACCAAGCTTGTTTCCTGCTACCTGTATGGGTTTTGTTTGCCTGTTGAGTTAGGGGTGGACAGGACATATTCTTAAACTGTTTTTTTTTAGGAATTTTGGACTGCTTTTGGTGAGTTGAGGAGTGTTTAAGGGTGTCTTGGAGGAGTTTGTTATTTTTGTGGGATTTGTTGGTATTTCCTGATCCCTACTGAATTCCCTTTTGTTGTTGGTTTTTTAGGCAACCTCTCTATTCTACCCTTTGTACCAACACTCCCTTTTAAAAAAGTTGAAAAATAACAGTAAAGTCCATGAGCACTCTTTTCTCTTTGTGTCACCCCAAAATTAAAAAAAAACGAACATTTTTTAATTGCTCCTTTCTTTTCCTGTGTTTGTGAGAACCCGTTGAGTGTGAACCTGAGTAGCCTTACTGCGCTGTTCACAGTCTCCTTTCACACGGTTTCTATATTTTGAGAACGCTTTACCTTTAAGGCTTGCAAGAAGGCGCTTGTTTATCTTCACACTTGTTTTTTGTTTTTTACATTGAACCACTAGGCACATTAGCCAAATTTGTGTTTTGCATATTGGGATCTTAGGCAACACATCCTTTTATCTGGATGGAGTGCCAGTGGTGGGGATGGGGGTGAGGAGCCGGGCCACTTCCCAATCTTTGTGTCGGACGGTGACGTAGTCTGCTAGCCATGGGGAGGAACAGCCCGAGGAAGAAGGCCAGTCGGAGGCTGAGCTGCGGAGTGAGGTGGGAAATACAATGATTGTGAAAGAGGAGACAGTGTTAGCTATGGGGATATGATAGTTAAAGAAGAGCAGATGAAACAGGAGGTGAAAGATATAATAGCAATGTGGAGGAAGTTGTGGTAAAGGCAAGGTCATTGGAGGAGCACCTTTAGATGATGGCCGAGATCCTTGACCTTACAGTTGGTGAAAAGGAGGAGGTGGTCTATGAGAAGCAGGTAATTGGCCACAGAGGTGCAGGGAGAGGAAAGACAGAGGAGAGAGAAGGTGCTGCAACAGAGAGAAGAGCACTCAGTGGGGTAGCAGATATGGTCTTCCAGCAGATGGCTCAGGGGGAGGAGACTGGTACAACTGCAGCATTGCATGCCCATTTGGAGGAGGTCCGAAGGCTCATACTATCCACAAGAGAGTGAGGTCAGGTCAGAAGACATCCCCTCCCACAACATCACTGCCCATCTGGCCATGGGAGTGGGACTAATTCAGCTCCCTGGAGGTTGAAACTGTCACGTCGGAGGTATGTAGTGTATTATGCAACCCCTGCCAAGAGAGAGTTTATCAGGGTAACCCAAGTAGGAGGGCCTTGGGCACCTCCTCAATGTGAAAGCACTTTAGGATGTGACACAATGACGTGTTCAAGGAGTGAACATCATGTGTCACAGATGTAGCTAGTGTGGCACCCTCCTGCATCAGTGACTGTGGCCGCACGGGAGTGTGCGTTGACACCCCAGCTCATTGCCAGTCATACTCTAACTTGTGACCTCCACTTCCTACGGAATCAGGGCCAGTCCTACCATCTTACAGATCTCACCCATGTATATCTGGCCCAGTACGGCCTAACCCAGTGGCACTAATGACTAGCTGAGGCCCTGCTCCATCCACTGGACTGTATCCGTCTCACACACAAATCCTCATCCTTTGGTGGCTCTGTTGTTTGTTCTTCCAAATGATGGGCTTCATGTTGCCTCTATTGTTGTCTTCACCGATAAGAGGCTTGTTGTTGTTAAGCCCCTCCTGAAAGCCCTTTCACACTGCAGATTGGCCAGGGGCCTTATGCTTCCCACAGCTAATTGAACAGGTACAGATGGCCACAATGACTGCTTGCCAATGCAGCATTTCAGCAGATTATCATCACTAGCCAGGTGTCATGTCTTGAGAACATAGGCATCAACCATCTGGTCTGCAGTCGGTCCACTGAAATTTCCTGGGTTTCCCGCTGCACATTGCAAGTCTGACTGCAGGTGGAACCTGCCCAAAAGATACTCTTACAGTTTCTCACTCTCTGAGATCTTCCCTCTGTGCTGTCAGAACTAGTGTTAGTGTTTGTGGGCACTGGATGTGCATTTGTTGAGATGCCTGTTTGCATTGCTGGAGTCCCACAAAGGGTTGTTGAGCTAAGACATCCATCCATCCAGGCTTTTAAACATCTCTGGCATGCCCTCTTGAGAATGAAAACCCCACAGAATTTCCCTCATCCTCAAACGCATGCTGTTTAAACTTTGCCACCTAACTTTAACCTGTGGCTCATTGGAATATGCCAAGAGGTACTTCAAAATCACCTTCATCCAAACAATACGTGGATCCTGTTGGAAGGTTCAGAGCAGATTCATGGCCAGTTTCTCTGCGTCTCTATCACCAGAAAGATCATGTTAATAAATTAAGTTGGATAGTCCTAATTCCAAATCTAACAGCATCTGGTTGAGTGATTTAGCATACAGGCTACCCCTCTGCCAATGGGCGAAGCAAAGAGAAAACATTGTCCAATACTTGCCACTCTTTGTAGGTGTTAGTTAGGGAGCATCCGCGTGATATGATATGATAGGTTATTTATAACTCACTCAATACCCAGAGGTTTCTAAGCGCAGACCCAGGGATCGAACCTGTGTTGCTCTGTGTCGTTTTGCTTCCAAGGCGAACACATTGCCCCTGAGCTATCCTCCCAAGACGTACTTGCCAGCTTTAACTATTGCAATAATCAGTCACTGCATTACAGTGCTCTAGCAAATGGAGGGATGAATGCCACTAAATTGGCGTTGTATGTTTCAGATAGTTGTAAGGGAGGTGGTGGCCTGATGAGAGCTTCCGTAACTGATTTGTGGTACTGTAAGAGTGGCTAGGAGCTATACAGGTAGTCTTGGCCATACGTACCATCTCATCTAGTGGTGGTTACAGGCTTATGAGGTGGATCACCAAAAGATGGAGGACATGAGAAAAGCAGGGTCCATGCATGGTTGCACTTGTCCTCATGGCAGCTGCAATGTTGGACCCATTGTTAGCTACCACAAAGCCTGCTTGTAAACCTTGGGGAGGGTGCCAAAGTGCCAAAACCACCCTTATTTTCTCCCAGAGATCAACGCCCCTGTGGGGCCTAGAGTCAAAGCCTAACATACACAAGGTGGCTGGCAAATGACATTTGATGGCTGCTGTTCTGGATGTTTATGATGACAGGTACAGAGGAAGCTGACCCAGGTTCTGGTGAGAGCCATGAAATGTGTGTCTTCAGCAACGGTCCACATGGCCAGTGTTAGGTGGACTTTCTAATCCACATTCCCATTGCTTACATTACATGGATGTAGAGGTGTGGCAATGAGGTTTGTGTGAAGAGGTGCAGCTCAAAATGTTGTAGGGGATATCAACAAGGCCGAGGTGCCCTCTAAATCCATGTTTCTCTACAAAGGAATAGGGTAGTAAATCCATTGCCAACATTACACTAATGTTGTTATTGAATAATCTCTGCTGTCTTGGTCTTTTGTGGTAGAGTGTTACATGCTCAAAAGAACCCAGCAATGTTGGGCTGGTGCATTGAGAGGAAAATAAGTGGAATGTGTACCGTGAGATCAGCACGCATGGATGGTGTCCCCACAAGCGCTTGTGTAAATCTGTGACTGTGTGAGTCTATGGTGAAGTGGTGTGGGGTTGTGGTGCAAATGCTACTGCTGGCAGATGAGCCGGTTCTGTTAATGTGACTGACTGCAAAGTTGTACTACCACTGGCATATTTAATTTTCGTCCCGTTTTTGGAAAATACTGTACATTATGGGGAGTGTCTGAACCATGATTTGTATGTAAATAATTTGCACTTGACAATTGCATGAGTTCACCAATGCCGGCACCGTCTTCTTCTTACTCTTGGTCACCCTCACTAATAGTGGTAGAAGAGTCTGAGTCTCAATCTTGAAACATGGGGGTGCAGCATAATCTTTGTCATGCTTCTTGTGTTCATCTGTGTCCAAGGAAGCCAGCAGGGTCGGATTGGCCCCTCAGCCTTTCGGCCCATGGCCGGGCCGAAATCGTCCTTGGGGAGTGGGAGCTGGTTTCTGGCCATGCCTGTGCTGGTTTATAAGAAAAAAAATTGAAAAGAATATCTTTTTTTTTTTCATTTTTTTTTTCAAAAAGCCTTTCATCCTTCTTAGATTGATAAATGAGTACCAACACAGGTTGGGTGATATTGTATGCATATTTGTATTATAAAAAAGAGCTTAAGCGTAAGTGCTATAAATTAACATTATCATTTGGCCTTGGACGTCTGCTTGGATTCCCAGTAATTTAGTGTAATTAGGACCAATGCTATTTGATGGCACTTCCTGTTTTGTCAAGGGGTGAAAGGTCATGTTTCATCGCTTCCCAGGATGTCACTTTGGGGTGGGGTCAAATGACATCACTTCTGTTGATGTCGTCAGAGGTCAAGGGCCACGAGGCGAGGGCTGGGCCACTTTTTTGAGGCGAGGGCTGGGCCACTTTTTTTTTGGGTGACCAGGCCTATTTCTTGTCCCAGTCCGACCCTTGAAGCCAGAGGTGGGAAATGTACAGGAATTACCTATTCCTCTTCTGTGCTGAGCTGATGTCATATGTGCTCCCTCTTGCACATTACTCCCCCTCCTCAACTCTATCCTCTTGCACCTGGTGTATGTGCAAAGGTGCGGCATGTGCAATTGCATTTCTTCCCAAAGCACCAGATTCTTTTGAGAGAGATGCCCCTGATCTGGGGATATTTAATTAGCTATTTAACCAGCGTGGCCAGCACAGAGATCCAGGTACTCTCTGGGGTTCTCCGATGCAAATAACATCTGTAAATAACACTCAACAAATACACAAATCACCTGACCCTTACCCCAGCCCTTACCACATTTGGTTGTTGCAGTAGTTTCAGACATGTTCATTTAATTCAACCCTTCAATAAATGCACATGGCGTTCTCAGTGCTTTGGCCTTCTCCTCTGCCTACTGCATGCACCTGTGGTCATAGTGCTTTGGTGACCTCTGCCTAATTGATGCACCTGGGGTTCTCATTGCTCTGATCTACTCCTGTGCCTACGAATGGAAGTGGGTCTCTCAGTGCTTTGCCCTTCTCCTCAACCTACTAAATGCTTGTAGGGTTCTCAGTGTTGTAGTCTTCCCTCCTGCCTACTAAATGCATATTGGTTTCCCAGTGCTTTGGCCTTCTCCTCCACCTACATCATGCCTACGAAATGTTGCCCAGTGCTTTGGGCTTCTCCTCCACCTACTTCATGCCTGCGAAATGCATGTGGGTTTCCCAGTGCTTTGGGCTTCTCCTCCGCCTACTTCATGCCTGCGAAATGCATGTGGGTTTCCCTGTGCTTTGGGCTTCTCCTCCGCCTACTTCGTGCCTGCGAAATGCATGTGGGTTTCCCAGTGCTTTGGGCTTCTCCTCCGCCCACTTCGTGCCTGGGAAATGCATGTGGGTTTCCCAGTGCTTTGGGCTTCTCCTCCACCGACTTCGTGCCTGGGAAATGCATGTGGGTTTCCCAGTGCTTTGGGCTTCTCCTCCACCTACTTCATGCCTGCGAAATGCATGTGGGTTTCCCAGTGCTTTGGGCTTCTCCTCCGCCTACTTCGTGCCTGCAAAATGCATGTGGGTTTCCCAGTGCTTTGGGCTTCTCCTCCACCTACTTCATGCCTGGGAAATGCATGTGGGTTTCCCAGTGCTTTGGCATCTACTCCTACAAAATGCAGATCGATTGCACCTGTCCATAGCACACAATGCAGACCCCTGCTTAGCCACAAAATGTGTGACCAACAACCCCACCAAAAAACTCCAACCTAAATCCCTAAAACATCCGAGGGCATATTATTGATTTAAGTCTATTCTAGCCAACACTACCCTAGGTACACTCTCCATCCCTAAGATACCAACTATTAACTGTTCAGAACTTCTAATTGCCTCCCTTTGTATAGCCTTCAGGTTAAACCCAGCAGAACCTCATATGTAGAACCTCAGGATAATCCTGCAAAGTTACACTAGCTGGACCCCATGGAAATTATATTTATTTATTTATTTGTATGGCGCACTTAACCCGAACGTGTCTAAGTGCAGGTTTCATCTCAGGTAGTTCAACAGTTAGCAGGTAAATGAAAGTTACTGAAACAGGTAGGTTTTTAGTCTCTTTTGGAACACGACATAGGACGGCCTGGCTCTCATGGCAGGGGGAAGGGAGTTCCAGAGCATGGCCGCGGAGACAGGGAAGCTGGTGTCTCCAGCGTTGGCCCTCTATGGATTCGAGGTTTGCTCAGAACACCCTGTCCTGGGTTAGTAGGTACACCATCACATACAGAATTCTCCTAGTACACTGATCACAGAATGTGGCTGTGATCAGCGGCATTCTGGCTAGTTATCCCAATTCGGAAGAATATTCAGGACCAAGGAAGATGAAAGTTAAAGGTCTGACCGACCGCAGAAAAGTGTTATCTAAATAACAGGTTTGAACCAACAGCTGAGAACCTCAACCATGGCATTTAGTGGAGCAGGTCCTAGGGAGGGAGGTGCTGAAAGGAAGGATGGATTGGGTGTTAGATTCCACGTGCATTGTCTCTTTAATAGCATCACTTGGTGATTGCATGGGACGCCTCATCTGGACTGGCACGCTAGGAAGGAATCTTGATAGCCTCTGCAGTCCCCTGGTGCCGCCCGTTGGGTGCCATCAGCAATACATCTACAGGTGAAGCCATTGCTAACGGAGGACCCCACCTATAGGCTGGAGATCAATTAGTATTTGACGGCTAGAGAACGCCACCCAACATCAGGTGAGGGGTGTAAATCAGGGCTTACAGCAATACATGCAGGTGCACATGACAGAGGACTACACAAGACCAGAACACAAACTGAAAGAAGAATTGGGCTCTGGGGGTCTTACTCTGCTTCTCATGCCTGTTAGGGTTCCTGAGGGATGCAACATGGCCTCTTACTTTTTCAACTTGTATAGTGCGCCGTCAGGGGGCCGCGTTAACCATTTCAGCAACCCTTTGCGGCAGTATGTGAGTGTGATTACATCTGAGTCTCTCCAGTTTGAAAGCAGTTCATTTGGGCTTAGAGGACATTGTGAGTGCTCTCCCACTCTTTGTCATCAAGGCCAGATCTTGCAAGCTTCTGTTCCTTTCCTGGCCTTCCACTCACATACTGGAAGCCTAGTAGCTCAAGACACTGGCAGTGGAGAGCATACAGGGCCTCCTGTTGGAATCATTCTGGCAGATATGTGCGGTAATGGCCAATGGGGTAAGCCCTAGCCCTGACTGCCTGGCGAAAGCCTGTCACCTCACAAATGTTGTTCTGTACCCTAAAGTCTTTGCCCAATATGCAAAGGCATAGGAGCCCGCTATGGCCAGGGCCACTGTGTGAAGCAAAGAGAAGCGTGGCACTGTTCTGAACCCAAACCAAAGGAAGAAGAAAAGAGGACCTACATCTTCATATCCCAGAAAGCTCTATTACTGAATACAAAAGGTGTGTGACTAACACTTAGCCTGCAGGGAAAGGAGTTCCCAGTTAGCCTTTCCCCTCACCTGGCATGCCCTCATCCTTGCTGCCTAGTAATAGTAATGTTGTATTTAAACAGCCCTTTACATAGGCCATATTTACATACATTAGGATTATTATGAGCCAATCGTAACTGGCACTCACTTCATCAACCTCGGAAGGATAAAAGGCTGAGTTGACCATGCTGGAATTTGAACCTGCGACTTGCAGAACAAACACGCATCACTGCAACAAGCAATTAACCCGCTGTGCTATCTTACCGGCTTTGTGAGCAGTTTTCTATTCTATTGAAAGAGATACAGAGAGCAAGGGATGGAAGAGAAAGAGAAAGAGAGAGAGAATGAGAAAGAAAGAGAGAGAAATGGAGAAATGGAGGGAGGGTGTAAGAGAGGGAGACAGAGCGAGTGAGATAGAGAGATAATTAATTCTCAGCCTTGTTTCCTAACCGACACAAACATTGCTCTGCACTACCTGCAAAATGCAAAGAACTTTTATCATTTGGAGCATTCTCCACATCTAAATACTTTACACGTTTTGTACAGCAAGTAACCATTTTCTTTTCTTTTTTAAATGGTATAGTTTAATTTTTAAACTTTTCATTTGTCACAGTTTCTAGGAAATGTCCGTTTTGTGCATTTCTAGTGTTTGGTGTCTTTGTCTAGCTTTAGTATTTCTTGGAGAAATTGGCATATCTTAAAAATCAGTTTGTTTGATTTGCCATTGAGCATCAGCGCCCATCTTTCTTCTGCCTCCATGTTCTGTTCCAAGATGTTATAGAAGACACCGATTCGGAGTCTTTGTGCTGTGAGGTTGTCGCATTCCATCAGGAGATGGTGTAATGTTTCTGGTTTCTGTGTCTCTGGGCAGAAGCAACAGAATTGTTCCGTAGACGGGATCAGCCTCGTTTTTGCTAAGTAGAAGCGGGTAGGTATGATACTCATCCGTAGTTTCAGTTATGTTGCTCGAATCTTGTTATCTGGGAAGATAGTCAAATAGGCTGGAGGCTCGTTGATTGCTCTTATGTCCGTTTTGCATTGTAGATTCAGACTGTACTTTATTTTGTGGTTATTTGTTTTTATCCAGTCATTTCTCATCAGCTTTATCTTTGCTTGTTGGGGACGCAAAGTGAGCATTTCGTGGGAGATGTCTTTGTCTATCATATGTCGATCAAGGTTGTCTTTCCATTTACGAAGGATTGTGTTGTCATTGCACTTGGTGTGATTTTAGGATTTGGATTGCCATTGTTTCTTCATCCGCTAGCAGCTTACGGTATAGATCAAGATGTTTCCATAGGATGATCGAGCTGATTGATTGCACTGCTACTTCATGTCTTATTCTGTGCATTGGAAATGAAGGTGGGAGCTGCAGGATCTTGCGCCAGAAGCAGGCTTCTAATTTTGTCCAATTATATGTGGTGGCGTTCATCATTGTTTCAGTACCATAAACAATAATTGGGATCACTTTTTGTTTGTAGAACGTCGTTATGGGTTTGAATGAGTATTTTCCGTACTTGCGCTGTATTACACATCCTTGTCTCACTAATGATTGGATTTTTTCTTCCAGTTTGGTAGTCCATTCCTTTTCCGATTTTGATTGGTTTATGTTAATTCCCAAATATTTAAATGTAGATACTTTGTCTAGCTGATTGCCCTTTAGTCAGAGTGTTAGTAGCAAGTAACCATTGACACACAACACCCACTCTGGGCTTGACCTCACACACTGAACAACTTCCCAACCGCCTTTCTATGATAACACTTGTTCTGGCTGCATCCAGCATGAAGCAAACCAATCACTTTGTGATCTCACCCTGCAAAACACACATAATTAACAATATGTTTTTAAGTGCGTAGATACTTTGATGGAAAAGTGCTCAGTTTCTCCAATTGATGAGCACCGACATTTTACCAACATCAACCTTGGTCACCTCCTGTACTGCCTGCCCTGAGACACCAATATTCATCCCACCCCATCTCTTGCAGGATCCAAACCACAATGATTCAATGCAAGTGGCAGAAGCCACACTATATAAGACCCAATAATAAAATATAATAGGGAGCGTGGTCAAGGGCCGATGGAGACGGACGTCTGATCCGGAGCTCCCGTCTTGGCGTACTTTTATTTTATTAATTGTGCTGAGCATACGTAAAATGGGGCCAAATAAACTCACCAGCGTTTCTTCCTGAATGTGGGCTGGATTTTGTGGTGTTGCTGAGTGTTGCTGAGTCTGTGTGAGCCGGCATATCAAGAGGAAATGTTTGTTAACGTGCCTCCAGGGGCACGGCCTGCTGCAGCAGAGGTCACGTAAAGAAACATCCGACGCGTTCAGTCAATTGGTCGGCTGACGCGTCGTGGACACTCCAGCAAAAATGAGGAAGCGCATTTTGCCCAAAACAAAGGTATGAGCAATGATGAAATTGTGTGTGTCGCACACATCATTGCGACATCTCGAAGGCTGTGCGCAAGACGGTCAGTGAAGGCGCACACAGGGCAGCGCACACACCAAAAAAGGTGGCGGAACACACGGAATGGGGAACAACATGTGAAAATGTGGGCGTTACGGGGAAGTACCGCTGCTAAATCCTCGCAACTCCAACGCGTGCGCTAACAACACGTATTCATGGAATCCAACAGGGGAAACCCACGCACCACAAAAGACGCCCTATTTCAGAAACATGTACGCCAGGCGGAAGCATGTGTAAGCGGCCCGCGCAGCATAAAAGTGCACGCAAACAACAAACAAGCTCATATGCTACAATGAATATACCGTTCCTCGCAGCAGTGGTCGTGGGACACCACAGGAGGAGGAGGATAGCCAGGCCCCACATTTTTTTACCCAGGACCAGCCTTTTTGGGATGCCTGATGACCAGGTCTATGGCAGGTACAGGTTTCCACCCCATATCATCCTAGAACTGGTTGCTGAGTGAGAGGATGACCTCACATCACCTACCCTTTGCTCCCAAGCATTGAGCGCCTTGGAAAAGGTGCTCAATGTATTGCATTTCTTGGCCACTGGCTCATTTCAGTGGACAAGTGCCATAGTTGGGTGCGTCTCACAGGCCACGCAGTCACGCTGCCTACACCAGGTGTTGGCGATCATGACTGCATGCCCCTCAGTCTGCAGGCACATATACATGCCCAGAACACCCGCAGAAAGGCAGGCCGTGGTCCAGGACTTTTACAGGTGGCACACTTCCCCAAAGTACTAGGTGCCAATGATTGCACCCATGTGGCTCTACATCCTCCTAGGGCCACTGAGCACATCTATCGCAACTGCAAGCACTAGCATTCCATCAACGTGCAGGTTGTATATGATGCCAAGGGAATCATCACCTCTGTATATGCCTCCTATCCAGGGTCCAGCCATGATAGTTTCATATTCAGAATGTCACTTCTAAACCGGGACCTGGAAGCTGGTAGGCATGGCGACACATGGCTCATTGGTGAGTACAAATGCCTCTGCACATGTATGCATGTCAGACACAATGAAATGGCAAAACCCAACTAATGAGAACCATTATCACCTCCCCAGGGGACAGTGCCTACCCTCTGAGCACCTACATGATGACGCCAATACGGACCCCCACCACACCGCTCCAGGTAAGATACAACGCAGCCCATATTGCAACCCGGGGCATATTGGAGCGAACATTCGGAGTGCTGAAGTCACGTTTCCGCTCCCTTGACCGCTCTGGCGGCCAGCTGCTACATGCGCCCCCAGTAGTGTGCAGGATTATAGTGGCAGCATGTGTCCTGCACAACATTGTAACCTGGCGGGGAGTGCCGGTGGACATGGTGGTACCCCCACGTCGCCAACCACATGCATGGCTGCTGCACATGGGAGGGGAAAGGGCACGTGACGAGGCAGCCCATACCCACCTTGTGGCAACATTTTTCACCTAAAATCCCACCCCTGCAGAGTGCACACAGGCCTGGCACATACCAGCTGACAATTGATGATGACAAAGGGACAGTCAACTGTCACAACCATACCACCCTGAGATTGTTTCCCTGAAAGTGCTACATTGTGTGCATCCCTACCTACTTAAACAGACCCAATGCTGTGTCAGTAAAAGGCACACATTCATGCTGCATGAAGGACTACCCCCTTGCAAAACAGCACACCCAAATACTGGTATGTCACCCAACCCCTCCCAAACCACATCTCACCCACCCAAGACACCATGGCATGGCATGCAATGTGAAAGCAAACAAATGAATGCACAACACATGACACAACTGTCACAAAGTGCACCGTCACAAATGGAAACAGCCAACAGACAATTCCCTCTCACCTATGAAAAAGAAACAGCACACATGAACATATACTTACCAGCATGACAGAACATGAATATAGGACCCAACAGTGGCAACGTCTGACAGTAACCAATCACAATAGTGCAAGTGTCACAACCTGACAAAGGCAGCACATCGACCCCTTCCATCTCCAGTGTGTTGCTGGTAGGTAAAGGTGGCAGGGTACTGCATACAACATGAACTGCATCTGCAATGGGGACAGCCAAGGTAAGATATGAAAAAGGTACATACAAATATGCATAATGACCAATATGGAATACAATATACAAATCAACCATGCAGTGGAGAAATTATCAGTAATCCCCAATAGTGGTGTATACACAGTGTGGACTACAGACTGGCCACACAACTGATGGAAGCCCAATGCCTCTGTGTAAGTTACTGTCACACAGTGCCACCCTTCCAAGCCCATGGAAAGGGGAAGCAGGAGTGGCATATGTGTCTGGACCCCAAGCTTCAAAGAGAAACACAAGACAAGCATGCATAGGTCCAGCTGGAACACACAGTGGATGTGCCTACGGGGGCCACACAAAGCAACACACTGTAACATGAATGCACAATAGACAATAAATAAATAAATAAAAATTAGAAAAATGGCCATGGGTCGACCAGGGGTGGAGGGACCACCCAGGAGGGAGGAGGTGCAGGGTGCACCCCAACACCCACATGCGTGGATGATGAAGAAAAAAAAAATACACTCCATGGGCTCATGGCCTGCACGGCTACCCGATAGTGGGAGAACTGCAGTCTCTGTCGTCACCCTCTGGTGATACATTAGAAGGTGTGCATGGTATGGGAGGCAGACCATGCAAAGCCCTGGCATGCTCCTCCATGGCAGCAAGCATGCAGGTTTGAGAGGTTTGGTTCTGCAGGATGATGGTCCGGAGATCCCCATGCAGCACCTCACGGGTAGCACAGACTTCTGCCTGCAAGGCCTCACGTGATGTATGGATCTCCGCACGGGATGCCTGGAGCTCAGCTGAGAATGTGCGTGTTAGCTGCTCCAGCTGCTATTCTGACCTTGTACTCTGGGACACCTCAAGTGCACCCATGTGCCGACACGTAGCCCACAAGTGCGTCTAGTTCCACATCATTGAAACTCAGCTTCCTTGACATGCCGGAGGGGCGAGCCGTGTCTGTGGTACCAGCCTGTTGTGCAAGAGCACGCTTCTTCCTCTTGAGAGGTGGTGCGGACCCTGAGTGGCATATGCTGCTCTAGTCTGTAGGGGCTGAAGCGCAGGTGGACTGGCCACTGGAAGCAGGCAATGGCACGATGACCAAAGGTCTCAATGCAGGCATTGGCTGCTGAGTGCTGTTGCCAGGACCAAGTGGCACAACTGCCTTGGTGTGAGGGTCCAGGACCATCACTGTCCCGGCTGGGTGACTCAGAGCCGGGGTGGAGTGAGCTGCAGCTGCCCCTGCAGCCTCCTCGCCCTGACTCCTCAGGGCAGCAGAAGGTATTGCTGCCCCAGATCCACATGGCCTGGTCACAGCATTTTTCACCACCACACGTGGCTTGGACTTTGTGACACGGAAGTCGGCCTGTGAGTCATCCCGTGCCAGTTCGGTGACCAATCCGGGGCGTGTTAGCAGGGTTTGAGCTGGGATGGTGTCAGCTGCATCTCCCTGACCCACTAGGGGGGCATAGGTGTCCCTGAATGGTCCTGGACACACTGCCCTCTTGGGCCACCCAGCCCATGTTGGCCACCACTGCCACCTTGGCCACCCTGCTCATCCTGGCCACGTCCCCTACTGTGGCAACCTCTTGGAGGTTGGCAACCTTTGCCTCCCTTACTACTCGGTAACCTCAAAACCATGGCACTGATGTTCTTGTGTGAATGGGAGGTTCAGAAAACAATTGTCCTGGGTAATTGGGGTGAAGGGGGCAGGGTACTAGATGGAATACATACCTCTGTGCTCTTGCAAGGCTGTCTGTGACCCCTGGGGGAAAATGACAGGTCACGCAATGCTCAGGCACCCCAAAAACAAACGTGCACGCGACCCCTCGGTGGCCAACGTGCGTGTAATGAAGGACTCGCAGTACGCTGTGGCACCCAGAAACACAAAAAATGCGTACGCGTGGTACACAAAGGCTACAATGACCTCTGAATGAGTACGCGACAAATGGGGGCAACCACAGTGGAAAAATACGTGCACGACACCGTCTGCCTGGAAAATGAACGTAAAAAAGACATGCGTGTGCGCGTTGGCAACACCCCCGCCAAAAGAAGAAATGAGTTCTGGCTCAGTAAACAAGGAGTACGCACAGCAACCGTTGTGAATTAATCGCGTGTGAACCAACAAGAAGTACAAGAATCACCTGCTCGCTCTCCACAAAAAGCACATACAAGAAAATGGCGTCCTACGCAGACCTTTAACCCCTACACACAGCAATGCCTAAACGTGCCACATCACTTACGCACTTAAACACTAAGGCCCTTTCCTCAAATTAGACGCTGATATGCTGTTTTTTCACATGCAGATTCACTCTGCATCAAGTTGGCACGTGACAACACACAGAAGACCACGCTCCTGCCAGAAGGCCATTTTCCTGCCCCCCAGACCCCTAAGCCGCCTCCCACGAGCCATCTGCTGCTGCATGCCTGCTGGCCATGTGCCCTGCTATTTGGTGCCTGCACATCAGCCATCTGCAGGGGTCCAGTTGCTGCGACCACCCCTGCTGGAACAGAAGACTCCCGACTGCTGTTCCATCGCTCTACAGCCCAGCACCAGGACCAAGTTGCCCACCCACACCTGCCTCCGGGGTTGCCATGTCGAGCCAAACTCCATATAGGACCAGTGGCAACCCCCCAGCAGAGAGGCAGAGGGCTGCCAGCTTCACTGCAGGAGAAGTTGGCATCCTGGTGGAGCAAGTCCTGGTGCATTATGATGCCCTCTTCGGACAACCACGCGCCAACACGGATGGATGGAACAGGATCTGGTTGGACATTGTGCGTGCCATCAAGGTGGAGGGGTGGCAACCCGCGACCTGAAACACGTCCATAAACGCTGGGAGGACTTCAGGTCCAGGACCCTCCGGAAGGCCTTGCGCCTCTTGGACGCAGCGGATGCAGTGGGGTGCCGGGTCGGCCTTACCACCGAGCAGATAAGGGTCCTGGAATGCATTAGCCCAGTGCTTCACCTCCAGGTCCTTGAGAGGCAGACCCGTCTGGAGTCGAGCGGTAAGAGTCCATGCGCACTCATTGGACGCAGTGCATGTTGAGGTGTGCCAGGAGTGTGCAGCTTGGACATATGTCTGACATGGCTCATGTAAGAATGTGTATGTGCAGAGACATGACCGTGCTGCATGTGAGTCCAGTCATGTGTGATGCACATCAATGGTGTATGTGTTCCAAAGCATGACGCACAACTGCATGTGAAGATGCACACATGTTTGCATGCCTGTGTATGTACTCAGCCATGTTTGTGGTGTGACCCATGAATACTCGTCACGCCTTCATGTACGTGCACGGTGTACATGTATGTGTGTCTATTTGGGGGTGTGACTGTGAGACGCCATGGATGCATGTGACACTGACATGTAGGTACCCGATTGGCAGATGTGACATAGTTGTCGATGATTGCACTGTGACAGGTGGTGGAGATGTACAGATGCATGTCTGTCTGGTGGCATGTGTGCATGTGTTTGGCACTCCCCATGTTGCTTGTGAAGTCATGCCAACCTTTGGATGTTCATGCAGTTATGTGTGTATGGATGCTGCTGCACGATTCCTGTTAATTTGTGCATGTGTGTGGGTTCAAATGATACGAGTGTTGGGGAGTGTGATGCCATCTGTGAAGTTTGACACTGCCATTCATGTGCAACTGTCATGTGTGTATCAGACCATTGTACAGTGCCCTGATGCCTGTGTTCTATATCTCTCTGTCTGCAGCATTGACTGATGAAGAGGGTGGAGATGGTGCTGTGGAGAACAGCGGCAGGGATGCCACCACCAGTCGGAGAGACAAGGTCCAGCTCCCCTCCGAGGTAATCATATCTTCCGGGAGTGAGGAGTCTGGTGCCGCGTCCATGGCGGCAACAGAAGGGGCAGCTGATGGCCCCACAGAGGCCTACGGAGGAAGACGGCACAGAGTCATCCAGGTTGGTGGGGGTTTGGTTGAGGAGGAGGCTGTGACAGCCCCACGCACGGGGCCTGGAAGGGGGGATTCCACTGGTGCTAGTGGTGCAGTCCATGGATAGGAGGCAGCACAAGCCACCGCGGAGGTGCCTGTGTGTAATCCTGTCCCCGATTCTGTGACTGCATCATCCGTTTTCAGGGAGGGGATGCGCAAACAACAACTGGACTTCCTTTCCCTGCAGATGTAGCAATCCATGACCAGATTGAGCCTGTCCTAGCTGGTGTGGCGTTGCGCCAATGTGGTATTCGGGGTGACTTGCAGGGTTCTCGTCAGGACAATGCACGTCATTTCGAATACCTGTTTGGGCACGTCGAACTACTAGGACAGGTCGTCGGCACTGGGTTCCTCCATGTGCTGGATCTTCTTGCGACCCCCTGCTCAACTGAAACCCATATGTGCCAGTCGTCCTCCGTGCCATCTTCCCACCCAAGTATCACCTGGGCCCCCTGTGAATCTACCACTGAGCCTGCGGCCAGGCTGGTAGAGGACACATCCCTGCCACAGTCGAGAGTCGGAGGTCCAGCAGTGGTGTCCACCCCACCAACTGGACCCCAGCAAATGGAGGACGTGCAGGCATCAACAAGCAGGGCATGTGAACGGCGGCGCCAGAGGATTCCATCAGCCTGGATGCCGTCGTGGTGCCAGAGGCAGTTGCATTGGAGGCAGCATCAGGTTCAGCGTGGGAGCCATCATTGCTCGGGCCATCAACATCCTGGGGCATCGGCCGGCAGGCAGGAGGACCCAAGATTGGGAGTGTCTTCCGTGTGGCAGTGGTTAGGCCAGCAAACAGATGCAGAGCAGCGACGGGCGGAGAGGGCACGGCTCACAATGGTCAGGGCAGAGAACTCCATGCACCGGGCTTTGAGGCAGGCTGAGTGCCTTCAGGCAACTCGCAGGGAGTTGGAAGATGCCATGGCTGCATCCCTGCAACACCTCAAGGCCAGTGAACAAGCCCGCCTCCGGAACATCAACATGGAGTTCGATGATGCCCTGGCCCGGGACATCAAAAAGTGAGACGTCGGACTAGCCCGCCGCCTTTGTATGTAGTTATTTAGGTTTAGGTTTCATTTTGTTTATTTATGATTTAGAGTACACAGAGTTTGCTCCACTTTTTGTATATAGTTGTGTTTTACTTAGGTATTTGTGTAGGTTTCATTTTGTTTTTGGATCATGGACCCTTCAGACTTTCTTTGTAAATAGATCCCATGGAGTAATGGTTTTTTATGCTTTTCAATTTTGGATTTATTTCTGTGGACTTTGGCGATGGACCACTTTTAATTTTTCATGTCTAGGATTTTCATTTTTCCTTGTATTTTACTTTCTTTTTCATATTGCATTCATTATTTCCCGCCAGTGAAATCGCGTGTAAAGCTCACTCGCGTACCCGGAATACATGTACCCCGCTCCTCCCAGTGAAATCGCGGGTACAGCTCCCTCGCGTACCCCGAAATACACGTACCCTGCTCGTGCCATCGAAATTACATCTAAAGCTCACTCACGTACCCCGGAAAACATGTACCCCACTCGCGCCTGCGAAATAGCGTGGACAGCTCACTCGCATACCCCGGAATACACGTACCCCACTCACGCCAGCGAAATTGCATGTAAAGCTCACTCGCGTATCCTGCAATACATGTACCCCGCTCGCACCAGCAAAATCGTGTGGACAGCTCACTCACGTACCCCTGATTTGTGAACCATTGTGGTGTGGCACCACATTCACCCCCTGCAGGCAGCCCACACCACAGGCCCCCCACTACACCCCTGACCATGCTTCGCAGGCAGCCCATCCACCCTGACCATGCCCTGTAGGCAGCCCGCACCACAGGGGACCACCATACACCCCTGGGCATGCCCTGCAGGCAGCCCATCCACCCTGACCCGCAGGTAGCCCATCACCTCTGACCATGACCCGCAGGGTGCCCATACACCCCTGACCATGCCCCGCAGGTAGCCCATCACCCCTGACCATGACCCACAGGCAGCCCACACCACAGGGGGGACTTTTTACACTCAATTTGCCTGGCGCAGGCGCTGTACGCGTGTTAAAGGGGGTGCGGGAGTTGATTTTCATGCGTTTTGGCTGCCGCGAGCATGGTACGTGTATTCAAGGGGGTGCGCAAGTACATTTTCACCGGTTTTGTCTGCCGCGAGCGGGGTACACGTAGCTTTTCACGCGATTACAGTGTAGGGGACCTGTAAACTGGTCCAGGGTTGGCGTGGCCCTTTGCGCCGTATTGGGGATTTCTATGGCTTTTCCTTGCGCAAGGGGCGTTCTTGGGGCGTTACTGGCACAGCGGCTTCTTCGCTGCGCCATGGCTGCAAATGGCTTGGGAAATCCATGAATACGCCCTTAAAGGAACAGCATTGCAGATTAATACTTTTTCAAGTATATACTTATTAAGACATTGCATTTTTGAACATTACCACTCATTATTTAAGCTGATCATAACTTTTTGAATAAAATTGGAAGTAAATAAGTGTGTCTTCGTTGGTTTTCTTGTAAAGTATGACTCATATTCACAATCTTTTATTTATGACATGTTTATAATTTTTTACATACAATATTTTCAGTGAAGAAGTGTCATACCGTGCCTGTGTGGATATATAGAATGGAACTAGCTGATGCAGCAACCTCACTGTACTGTTTTAAGTAAAACTTTACATACATCAAGGATGTAGAACTGCTGACTTGCATATTAATATGCTCATGGCCCAATACTAAAAGGAATTCTCATCTAACAAGTAATAGCCTGTGTCTCATTATGTGGGAGGTGTATCTCTTATTATTCATTCAGCTTTAAATGGGGGCTTTACATATATTGATACCTTGCACACAGCCTCTGCATGGCGTAAAAAAAGGTCCTTCCAAGGATTTTCCAGCAACATCTACTGGCAATGCTCCCAAAAGGCAAAAAAGTGAATCTCCTACGCCGAAAGAAGACATGCAGGACCCAGTCATGCAAGCCATTTTAGGCGAATTCAAATCACTTGAAACATTCATGGAAGCTACAACGGCCAAATTGCAATTGCTTGATGACAAATGGTCCTCATTTGAAACAAGGATTAATGAGGTTGAAAGAAGGGTCAGCAAAACTGAAGATGTCGCAGGAAAAGTGATGCTGCTTGAAAATGTGGTTACATCTCTGCAGAAACAAGCTGAAAATTTAAAAAGTAGAAACAGGAGAAACAACATAGGTATTGTTGGCCTTCCAGGAACTATTGAAAAATATAATCCTACTCAATTTCTTTACTACATGCTTCCTCTACTTCTGGATCTCCCTGCAGCCATGCAGCTGTATATCCAAAGAGCCCATCGTGTTGGGCCTAAAATATCCTTTAGGATGCTCCAAGAGCTCTAATATTTGCTGTGCTTGATTATACACATGACCTCCTCATTATGGACAAGGTAAAAGAGAAATAGTTACTCACATGGGAAGGCACACAAAGCTTTATCACTGAAGATGTTTCCAACACTACAGCAGCAAGAAGAAAAGAGTTGTTAGAATTTAGAGCAACACTTAGGCAACTCAGTGCCAGATTTGGGATTATTCACCCAGCATCACTAAAGGATACCCTAAATGGCCACACTCATACCTTTCAAAACCCAAATGGCCTGCACAGTTTTATCCAGAGCCATAGGAGAGATGAAATGGACACCACCAGATCAGCACCTATATAAAGTAAACATATGCACAACACATTATCTCTGAGATAATCTTCGCGCCGGGATGGGCTGAGGGTCAGTCCCATCTGGATCTGGTTCTCCACCCCTACCACTTATTTACTTCTTATGAACATGGATTGGAGTGGCTGTATCCGACTAGCCACTACTTGGTCAAACACATGTTGGTTTGTTTTGAAATTGCAAAATTCCATGCTCTGTTTGTTCATTATCCCCTTTTCCCTGTGTTTCCTCTCCATTTATGTTTCATATTACCAGTGCTTTGTTATAGATTACAAATTCTTATATATTTCAGTTAATATTATCCATGACACTTAACATTGACACACAGAACGTCAAAGGTCTACACAATCCTGTTAAATGGAAAAAAATCCTCTCACACCTTAACAGAACCAAGCCATCTATTGCATGTCTACAAGAATCCCACCTTTCACAAGCAGAAGCTAACAAATTGAAATGTCTATGGGTAGGCCAAGTGTTCTCGAGTGCAGCTGATGGGGAAAAAGAACGGGGTTATTACTCTCATAAACAAACATCTCCAAATGCAAAGTTGTATCTACTGAATCAGATGACGTAGGAAGATGGATTTTAGTTCAACTTCTTGTTGACTCCATAGAATATTCTATTTTAAATATTTATGGTCCCAGTAAATCAACACATTTTCTCACTTAAGGAACCACATTGTCAAATCTCACCCTAATAATCTTATTGTATGTGGTGATTACAACAAAGTCATAGATCCTCTCCTTGATACAAAGTCCAATGTGTACTTTAAATCAACGAAATCCAATGTATTATTTAGTAATTTAATCTCTGAATTAGCTCTCATTGGTACCTGGGGTATTACCCATCCATCAGATCTAGATTATACCTTTTATTCACCTCCCCATAACTCCTTTTCAAGAATCGATTATGTCTTTGTATCTAAATCTCTAACTAACCGCCTATTAGATGCCAAGATAGAAAATATTACACTATCTGATCATGCTTCTGTTCACATCAAGTTATCTAATGCACAAAATGTACATCATCATAATAGATGGAGATTCAACTCGGCTCTCTTAAAGATGACCAATTTAGGAAATGAATCCATCAACAACATATTCACTTCTTTGCTGAAAATTCTTCAGCAGATATGTCTGTACAAATCAATTGGGACTGTCATAAAGCAATATTAAGAGGTCACATTATATCATATACTGCCGCCAAGAAGAAACGACTTAAAAAAGAATAGGAAGATATTCTTAAACTCATCAAGTCCCTACACCTAGAACACATTCAGACTAGCTCCGCCTCTATCCTTCGTGAGATTATTAAATGAAGAATACAGTATAATAATTTAGCGACTGAATACTCCTGCGCAAATCTTTTAAAGTTCAAATCCAAGATTTATCAATTTTCAAACAAAGCTGGGAAATCTTTAGCATCTTATCTCAATAGAAAAAAAAGACAAAGCAAAAGTTACTGTTATAACAGATCATAATGGTCATAGAGTTATGAAGGATGAGGATATTCTAGTTTTTTCAGACTTTTATCAAAAGTTATACTCCTCAGAAGCATTGCCTAATGATACTAATGCTACCGATTTCCTTAAGCATATACATCGTAATTCCTATGCAAACCCTAACTTACAATCCTTAAATTCTCCTATATCCTCTAATGAAGTACATAGAGCTGTGCGCGACCTAAAAAAAAGGTAAGGCTCCAGGTCCAGATGGTTTCTCAAATGATTATTTTGTCCATTTTAAAGGTATATTGGTCCCTAAACTTAATTAACTCTATACATCCTTCATTGAGAATGGAAAACCTGTGGGATCTTTCTCAGAAGCAATGCTTATTGTATTCCCGAAGCCCAATAAAGATCCCAAATTGGTTCAAAATGATAGAGCCATTTCTTTAATCAACACCAACTGCAAGATTTCTGCCAAGCTCCTAGCCAACAGACTCATTCCTTTTCTCCCAAACCTAATAGAAAATGAACAGGTGGGCTATATTAAGGGTAGATCATCCTCTGCCAACATCAGACTCTTTACCAATATTCATAACATCATCTAAAATTACCCAAATCCATATGTGGCAATAGCACTTGATGCTGAAAAAGCATGTGACAGAGTGGAATGGAACTTCATGTTTGAAACTCTTACTTGGCACGGCATTCCCAATCCATTCATATCCGTGATTAAAGTACTCTATTCTAATCCCACTACATCAGTATTTATAAATAATCATTTATCTCCCTTTTTTCCTCTCTACAGAGGTACTCGTCAAGGTTACCCCCTTTCACCCCTTTTATTCATCATAGCTCTAGAACCCTTCTTGGAGGCAATACGACAAGGTGACAACATATGTGGTATTCATTACAAAGATATCAAAATTAAAATGGCGGCCTATGCAGATGATGTTTTACTTTTTTTAAATATATCTGATCCATGTCTACACCATCTGTCTCGCAGTATTACACAATTCTCTCTAGCTAAACTCAATATGGACAAATCAGAGATTTTACCACTCAGCTTACATTGCACCAAGCACCAATTCGCAAGGTTAGGAATGAAATGGTGTCCAGCAGGGATTAAATACTTAGGTATCCGCATAACATACTCAATAAAAAATATTATTAAACAAAACACAGTCAATATTCTTACTAGGGTGAAATAATTCACAAATGCATGCCCCCCCCCCTCTTCCTATTCTGGTGGGATAGACTTGAGACTATTAAAATGATGATTTCCCCTATTATACTCTACTACTTATATATGCTCCCTACCCATATTACAGGTTCTATTTTTAAATCATTAGACTCTTGTATCCTTAAATTTATTTGGGGAAAAAGAAACAAATAATATCACTATTTAAGCTTAAAATGCCCAAAACAGAGGGAGGAGTAGGCTTCCCGGATTATAAAAAATACCACTCAGCCTTTATTTTGAAACAAGTTCAGTTATGGTTCATCCCCACTAATTCCAATGTGTCTAATTGGTATGCCATAGAGAAAGCGGTGGTCTCCGCCCATATCTCCGCCCATATCCCCATGGATTGCTCATACATCAAAATTAATAACAAATGTTTCAATAGTACTAGTATTAATGTTTCTATTACGTATCTTCGATCATATTTGTTTTCGCTAACTTCAAAAAGATCAGAGTTCATATCACAATATATTTGGATGAACTCCCTAATAAACATCAACAAAATAACTGTATGTTGGAGACCATGGCCATCTCTTGGCATTAAATATGTGGGGCAGTTGTTTGTTCAAGGTATCCCTCTCACCTTTCATGAGTTTGCAGCCAAATGTAATTCACCCATATCTTTCCTACAGCAATATGCAGAGTTATTAGATAATGCAATTTGTAATGCAATAACTATTCTGCTCAAAGACTACTTAATTTATCCACCACTAATGTCACAGCGGCTATGTTGTACAAAGCCAGTTCATCTTCATCATCTGATGGAATTCTACTCAAATATCTAGAAGCTTGGAATCAAGACTGTTTTCCTAATCACCCTCAAAGGAATTGGCCCCATGTATGGACTAATATGTCTAAGGTGACTGTCTAAGCTGGCCTGCTTCAAACAATGTTTTTCTTTCAACATAGGGCATTTTTACTCCATTAATGCTCTTCAAAGGAGGTCTTTATCAGGATGACAAATGTTGGAGTTGCCTTTGTAATCAAGGAACATTTAAACACATTGGGCCTCATTATGAGAGTTGCGGGAAGGCAACAACGGCGCCGGTAGTGCTACCGGTGTCGTTGTTACCTCGCGCAACATTTTGAGTTCTGCTCGCGGGGCTGCTCTGTACGCCTGGTCAGACCAGACGTGCAGAGCAGCACCCGCTAGCAGAACAGGATGCTAAAAACGGCAACAACCATTGTTAGCATCCTCCCCATTCCCATTGAGCCCTATGGGGGTTCAAATGGGAATGGGGATGTACTGGGTCTGGGTCCCACTAATGGGAATTAACGGGCCCGCAAAGGTCGGAATGGCCCGGTAATTCCCATTTTTTTCGGAACCCGTACCCTAGTTTGGGGGTAGCCATGCCGCTAAAAATGGCACGGCTACCTCCAAACCCGTAATGAGGCCCATTATATTTGAATGTACGCATGTTAAAGGTTTTTGGAAGTAAAATTATCCAACCTACCATAGATAAAAATAAAGGTTATCTGTTTGATCTTTTCATAGCCATAGCAATTCAGACCATTACTTCTAATTGGAAAGACCTCAAAAATGTACATTTTAAATTCTGGTGGAATATGGCTTGTAACATTCATAGGGCCTCATCACGACTTGGGCGGCAACCCTTAAATCCGGCGGTAGCGCTATTACCGCTGGATTTAAGGGTCTGCCGAATCAGGGCTTCAGCGGATTTCGCCCCAGCTCTTAGCTGAAATCCGCCAGCGGTATTAGCGCGAAGATTCCCCATTGAGCCCAATGGGGAATGGGGCATTACCGAATGGGCTCAGTGGAGAATGGGGACTTACATTACCACCGAACTCGTGATCCGGCGCTATTAGCGCTGGGGAGTTCGGCGGTAGGGCTAATACCGCCTGCGTTAATAGCGTTACCGTTACCGCCCAAGTCATGATGAGGCCCTATAGAATGGAGAAAAAATGCAATGCTTCATCTCCACAACTACTGCACAAACATGGATTGAAATGGCAACCATTCTTAGATTACTTGAGTAATGTAATACCTAGGTAATGAGGAAGAGTACTTTGATGTTCTACCCAATGTACAACTTTTGTATTCTTAATGATCTTAATAAAATGTTTAAACAAAAAAAATAGATAATAATAATATAATATAAGACCCAACAATATAACATAATGATAATGATTTGTTATTTCAATAGCACTTTTGAAAAAGCATTGTACAGAGAAAATATTTACATACAATTATCCCCCATTGGAAGTTGGTACTTATTTATCAACCTCGGACGGATGAAAGGCTAAGTTGGCCTGTTGGCAATTGAACCTGCAACCTGCAGATCACAGACTTGATGCAGCAGCGGGTACTCATACTGCTGAACTATCCAACATAACATGGAGAACATAGGCTTCACAAATTCTCTATGCATTCGATACTAAAGGCATAGACATTTATTTAAGCTGAAAATGTACCATCAAATACTGAATTTGTTTTTGCAGAGTTATTTTATCCCAAAGACTTGGGGCATGGATCAAGACCTGGTATCATCCAGGATGGACGCTGCCAATCTACTGACTGCTGGACATACCCACGTTAAGATGATGCAGCAGATTGAAGCCCACTTGAAGTCAGAAAGGTAGAAGTATGACAGCATGTTACCGAATCTCAAACAGTATGAAATAACAAAACAGAACCGTGGTTTTCTAATTGTCAGAAAATCAGGCAACTGGCACCACCTGGAAGCAATGAGTCAACATTTGAACTCCTATCACACAGAAGATCGCATTTCTTCTAAATAGCAACTCACCTAATCAAACAATCAAACAAATGTTTTGGATGAATTATTGTTTGAGGTTAGAATCCTGACGGGCCACTCGGCATATTATCCTTCACAGGTCAATTTAAATTGGGTAATAATAACACATATCAATATAGAACCTAGCAGTGGTAGGAATCGTGCATGACGCATGGTCTTATATAGTAGTGGTAGTAGTAATTCATGTAGCGCCTTTTCCCATTTGATGGCCTCAACGTGCGTGAGCGTCATAGGTGATCGAAGTCCATATATGGGAACATTCTCAGGAAAGGCTTAGAATGTGTCTATGCATTTTGTCAAGATTAGGAATTAGGTGGGCTGGCTAGGCTTCAGTAAGCAACCCAAGAGGGCAGACAGAAGCATGGGTGCTGAAGGAGGCCACGAGAGTGTGCTAGTTCAAGAGATTTGTTGTGTATCCAACTAGACTGAATTCATTTGATGTAGGTTTTCTCTGTATTCTAATGGCAGAGGTGTTGAGGGAAGTCTGGTGTAAGGAGGCGAAGGCGTAAGAGTCCAAATAGACCAAATGTGTCATAGTCGAAGCTGGATTCTAATATGTTTCCACCAAGGTGGTGCGTTTTACACACCTTAAGCTCAGGTGCAGCTTGTCTTTGATATTGCTGTGTGATCAGATCATCGGTGTGAAAATAGAAGGTACCCTCCTAGGCTCTTCTAGGCACTTTAGATAGGCTCCTCTCAAAATGTCAAAGCGCACTAGACTGGCTAACTTAGTACATCTTCTAGGCATGACAGACAAGCTACCATAAGATTTGGGAATCATAGGACTTCAAACTAAAACCTTCCAAGACTAAATTCATCCTCTTCGGTCTCCCTGCTAAAAAAACATCTTGCCCAACAATGGCTCAATGATATGCACCTAGAAGGATTTAATCCACAACTCTCAGGCTCAGCAAAGTACTTAGGCTTCACCATTGACAGCAGCCTGTCTCTCCAGAAACACATAGCCAAGAAGGCCCAGATAGCCTGGCTCAGAATCTCTACCCTTTGAAAAATCAAACCCTTCATCCCGCCGCCAGAGTTCCGGACAGTAATGCAGGCCCTGGTGCTATTGCACATAAATGGAGAAAATGCTCTCCTGACAGGGATCCCAGCTGTTCACTTGGCTCCCCTAAAAGCAGTCCACCCCGCTGCAGCAGGTCTTATTAGGGGAGCACGGAAATGTGACTGAATCACCCTCATCCTACGAGAACTACATTGGCTTCCACTCCAAGCCAGGATAGAGTTCAAGACTGCATGTATCATCTACAAAGCAATCACCACTAGCACACCAGAGTACCTTGCGGCTAAGCTCCACACATCTGGTGGCGCACGCACCTCACGCCGCAAATTGACCAACGGGTTTGCATCACAACTTGCCCACAAAGAAAGGACCTGCAAACAATCCTCTGTTATCATTACTCACTCTCTGGAACTCGATGCCGGTGTTGGCTCAGAATGCCTCCAAAATTCTCCAATTTTTCAAATCTCACAAAATATGGCTCTTTCAACAACGCCTGACCAAGGACTAATTACAATGGATGCACATGCCAACGCACAAATCTCACAGTACTGCACTATTAAAAGATGTCAGTCCAAATGCTGTCTACCCACACTCTGTATAGCGCTCTGCTGCTCTCGAAAGAGGTCTGCGCTTTAAACAATAAAATAATTTAAAAATAATAATAATACTAATCTCCACCATTTTTGTATCTCCTCCATTGTTGCTTTTGCCTTATCTAAGTCCTTCTATGTTTGTCTACAAGTGTGTATTCATGTAATAAAATGAAATAAAGTAATTTTGCCACCTGTGACTTCATTTCACAAAATCTAATGGTTACTCAAGTCCCCCTCACAAAGTCAAACGATTTAAGTCAGAAGATGTTTTAAGTTAGCTACTAAGTAAACAAATACAGATGATTTTATTTCATATCTGGTAGAAAACATGTTCTTCTGTGTATAGACGGATTCCAGGTTGAGCACAGTTCTTTAAAACAAGCGTTTAACAGTGTTGCAGCATAGACGCCAGCCCTAGAAAATTATCCTGGAGTTCTCACCCTCCAGGAGGGAGACAGCACTGCTTCCCGAGACTCCCAAATTGAAGAAAGGTACGGCCATAGCCGGCAAGAGAGCTGATTGTATGTAAGGATTTCTTGTTGAGGTCTTGTTGAGCCCTCGACCTGCCGGCTGCACATTTTTGACAGGGCCACTTTTATTCTTCCAAGGCGAATGACTTGCATACCATAGAGATGGATATATGTAAATCTGTATTTCAGAGTAAAATGACATTACAAGCAAAATCTTAAAGTGGCTACAATAAATACTTTAAATGTATACAAAATAAAACAAAACACAGACTAAATAAAATGTATCAAACAGATAACTATAAAATAGGTACATGCACACATACAAATAAATACATTAAACCCCTTTCAATAAAATAAATCCTAAAACAATATAAAATCAAACAAATCCCTAATTTCACACTTAAGATGAACCCCCTACACTACTGGAATGGTTGGCAAGGAGGTGCTTTATCCACCAAGAATGATTTTCCTAACATATGAGGCTGTAGTGGGACAAGTTTTAGGTTTTCGCTTACCCAAGTCGTTATGTGCAGATCTTCTGCCATGCAAATAAGTTCTCTCCTCTCCCGATGCCAGGGCTGTCTGGAAGCAAACAGACTGACCTGGCAAAGGGAAGGAAAAGCCCCAAGGAAAAACTCCTGTGGGAGTAAAAAAACCTTGGCGATGATGAAGGCTTGGAACCGAAGAGAGACTGTATGGCAAGAAACCCAAACGCAGGCAAGGAAGACGGGCCCACACATTACTGAGTAGCTGGAAGCAGGAGGCTGCACACAGAAGGCTTCACAGACCAGAATACGAGGTAGCTTCAGAAACATGTTGCGTGAGGCAGGAGACAAGGACTAGGCAAACGAGGAGAAGGAACTCGCAGAAGAGGGATAAAGAAGAGTTACTGGCAAGAGAAGTTGCAACACGAGGCGTTCCGCGAGCCCAGGCGATTGTTTTGTGTGCTAGCGGACGAAGTCTCCACCCCCAGAAGTGCAGGACTGGGTCCGTGAGGCGGCCCCATGATGAGATTGGCTACATTGGTCTGGATTGTGGTTGGCATCCCGCGGGGCACGCCATGTTGTGGTTGGCGAAAGTGAAGTGGTTGGCATCCTGCACGGCACACCATGTTGTAATTGGCGAGTCAGAGCTGCTGGTTGGCAAAGCACACGCCGCCTGTCTAACAATGACCATGGACCGAATCGGGTACTAACAACAAGTTGCCAAACTACAGCACACATATGGATCTCCTAATCTTCTGGCATAGAGAGCCAACATATCCTTCTGTATGATAATATTATGAAGGAACAGAATCAAAAGTCGTTTTCTATACTGCTCTGTCAGCAAGGTTTCCTGTTGGCAGCCGTAACACTTGGCTGTCACCATTGCATTCCTATTTCTCTCCCATATAGGTCTAACTGAGCCCATTGGGAGGTTACGAACTCTCATGGGGGTTAAAAACCTCTGGTGGACTTTCCTGGTGACAAAAATAGGGTATTCAGCAGGCCATTTTCCAGGAACAAAAGGAAACCAATTCCTACCCACCGCGGATCTCAGGATCAAATCTTCCCTTCTATTCTCCATCCCTTGCAGCGGTTGGGTGTTCACTACCTTTTTTCATTGTGCAGTATGCTTGCAGGGTGCTCAAACCATGGTTATATTTGTCATGGAATGCGGACTCTTTATAGGGTTTCCCTCGTGTTATTCGGGATAAACTTTGTGAGCTCTGCATGGTCATTATTCCAGCTCTCCGGCCAAAGCAGCAGATGCTCCACCTATAAGGAAACAGATGGGTAACCCAGGCCTTCTTCCACATGGATGGCATGAGGCAAGGTTGCACATGGGGTTCTGTACCCTTCGCAAATCAGAAGTATTTGAGTAACATCCGATTTCACCCCCATATCAGACAGCCTGGCTGTGTTTGCCTTGTAGATAGTGAAAACAAGATTAACTGGATAAGAGCTCAGGTTTTCAGCAAATCTAAAAATGGCACCATTGATTTTGTGTTATCCTGGCAGCCTGCTTAGAGAGGTGATCTTTCTAATTCAATCATTAGATCTAATGCCCGTGTAATCATAAGTCACATTTTGGAGTGATCGTTGGCCATCAGTGTATATCGCACTAAGAGTCTACCTCTGGTGAGAGACACATATCACACTCGATTTTTCGCATTCCCCTTTAGTTCAAATGTTGCTACATTGATATTGATATTTTATTTGTAAAGCGCTCGTACACAAGTATTTCAGAGCGCGATAATTTATATAGATGTCCACAAGCTTCTGCAGGGCCGTCCGAGTTCTTCACAGGAGAATGCGTTATTGGCTTAGCAGAGCACAGCAATTCTCCTATCCCCCAACAGCAAGAGATCAGATGTAACCTCTCTGAGGTAGCTGCAGGGAGAGTTCATGTGCAAATTAAAGAAGTAGGGCAGCATGCACCCTGGACGAAGCCCTCTCCTAACAAAGAATTCTATTGTCAAATTCCCATTCGTCCAGAATTTCTGTATGCAGATCAATCACGATGTTCATTCAATCGAGAGCCAGGAATGCCCAGGGACGTCATTTCATCAAAATGCCAGGGACAGCGGAAGTGACATCACATGACCCTTGACCTCTGATGGCATCACAGTGAGTGATGTCATTTGACCCCACCCCAAAGTGACATCACGGGAAGCGGTGGAACACGACGGCTTACCCCTTGACAAAACAGGAAGTGGCATCAATTAGCATTGTTTTTAAGTACATTATGAAAACTATGGTTACAATATCCCTGTAACGGCAGAAAAAAAATGCTATAACTGCAACTTGCGAAAAGCAAGATACATAGTCCAAAATTGATGCTTATTCTATGTTTTTGGGAATTTGGGAAATTTTTGTCTGCATTGTGAATTTGAGGTGTTTAAAAACAAACTAAATCAGTGACTCACCTCCTGAAGTGTGCCTGAAATAAACTTTTAATGAGTCTAGCAATTATTGTTTAGAATTCCAGAAAGTCAAATTGTCCTTCTTTCTTATTTAGGGTCAGTACTCGATGTGTTACACTTGTGGAAGAGACTGTTTTTTTTTTTTTAGAAGCCTGAACAAGAAAGCCAGCCACTCTAGAAACAAAGAGGCACGTGGTATTGGCCACAGCCCAGCAGCTTCAATTTGTAAAAAAATAATATATTGATTTTTAACTGGTTTTTTTTTAGGGGTATCAAGGGAGACCACAGGGGTAGCAAGGGAGACCTGAGGGGTCGCAATTGTGACCCCTGGCAACCCCTAAATGACGTCCCTCAGAATACCCAAATCTGCTCAAGCTCCCGAAAGGCTCCTACTGTCCACGTGGTCAAAGGCAGATGAACAATCCATACAAATCCATAAAAGCCACGCAGACGGGCACAACGAAGCCGAGGACACTCTTTCCCAAAATCAAATATAAATTCACGCCCATTCTGCAAAGTCCTTAATCTCTGTGTATCCAGAAGAATTTTGTTGGTGTTCACCCAATTTAATAATCTACCCTACAAAATCCTTGAGAAAACTTTAGATGTCCCGTCTAAAAGTATAAATGGTCTATAGGAATTTGGTCAATAATGATCCCCCTTTCCATAATTAGAAAAATAATAAGGCCCTTATACAGCTTTTGGTAATACTTCTTGTACTTATTGCATTAAAAGATAGGGTGGTCATAATATATATTAATAGCGACCCTTTCCCCCCAAACTTTCATAGGAACCACTGGGAGGGACCTCCTTGGTGGTTATGATATTTAGAAGCCCATCCTGTTCCACAGGCATAGCACCAAGGGAAGAGCTAACCTCATCAGAACGATGCTTATCATCAGGCCCATATAGTGCTGCCAAGAAATGAACCATGTATTCTGATGAACTTGAGCTTCTATTTCCTCTGCACAGCCCTGGCGATCTTGTGTTTTTGGCCGCTGTATCCCAAAACGTCCTTGAGTCCTCGGCATTAGCCTCAAGAACCAATAATACCAAAGACAATGAAACTACATTTACCGGGGGATGGTTACTACGCACGTATTGGGAGACAGGTTTAGGCGGGCAAGGCATTTCTTGTAATGACATGCCTCTTACCAGTCTCCAACCCCCACTTTCCTGAGCTCAATTGGGGCGCAAAGGCAAACATCGGGATGATGTTCCCCAAAACCCCTAAGGAAGAGACCACAGGGTTATAACAACTATTGGCTGACACAAAAGGAAAGGCGGCCAACAAAATGCCGGTGCACAGTCTGTCTAGTTGATCATTTGATTAGTTATCGCCCTTCCCAGTACACCAGCAGTTGAAAAGTTTTATATAAAAAGGGGGAAATCACACAACACCATTTACTATTTCATCCTACCTAAGCAGCTGCATTCCTAAATAATAAATGACAAAAATATCGAGAGTTATTTTAGTTTCAGTTTCAGTTTATTATATACTTCTAGCCGATCGGCTTTGAATATACAACATAAAATTACATACATACATATACACAGAATACCTCCAATTGTACATTATTGTAAAACCAGTGCTGATGAGCATAGCTCAATGACCTTACACAAAGAATATATGTAAAAACAATTTACAGATTAGGCTAAAACTTTAAAAATCATCAATATCTATAGATAAAATGTCACCATATAAAAACATAACATTTACATCATCGCCTTTCACAAAATTGGGCTATAAAAGTTCTGTATAATAAAATAAAGTCTTTATACATATATACAAGAAAGTCTTTATAGTCTTGGGAGGATAGCTCAGGGGCAACGTGCTTGCCTTCAAAGCAAGACTACACAGAGCACCACAGGTTCGATCCCTGGGTCCAGCTTAGAAACCTCTGGTTATTAAGTGTGCTCTAAAAAACCTATCATATCATAGTGCACTGTAAAACTATTTATAAAAGTCTTACTTGGGTGACTGTCTGGCCACGGCTATGGCAAGGTCCTTTCTGCTGTAGTTCTTTGTTATTTCTTGAAGGTACTTCGCAGGAAGGTCAGCAGCAGTAATACATCTGTGGACCCCAAAGTTGTGTGTGGGCTGGGCTGCATATGTCAGGTGCAGCCCAGCGATCACCAGCAGCGTAGGAGGCTTCTCTTTAATTATTCTGGCCACCTGCGTATTCCAGGTGCAGCCCACATTGATTGTAGCATTGGGGGCCCCAAAGTCCTCACTCAACCCAGGCCGCTTTTGTGAGAAGTGGCACGGGGTGTCGGTGTGGGCCTGGCAGGGGCAGGCGCATTGGGTAATAATATGCGGTCCACGAGGCGATGGTAACGATGGGCACTCCCCACTGGGGGACTGCCTGTGATGATGCAGGCTGGGTTGCAGCAGTGACAAGAGCTCATCGGCAGCAGTGATTTTGCGGTTCCTTCCCCATCAGGAGAGCGACTCCAGGTTAGCCCAAGCAGCGGCAGTGATACGCAGGAGCCTGGAGCGGAGTGTCGGTCTCACACTCGCTAGTGAGGATTGAGATTACTGTTTAACATTTGGCTGCAAATGTATCTTTTCTATTATTGAGCATTTTGTGGGGGTCCTATAATCCTTTTTTGTTTTCGATTGAAAAGATCCCTTTGCGGCTTCTCGCTCTGGCAATGCTTTTCTTTCTCGGTGTCCCCCGCAGGGGGTTACATACATAACTTTGGTATCAAACTCAAAAGATAATGGGCCTCATTCCAAGCATGCCGGTCCTGAAACAATGGTGCGGATAAACTTACCTGCACTGTTGTTTCCGGACTGACATACTACAGGTCTGCCTGCCAAAGCTGCTGTGCCCGACAGGTCCGACCCTGCCGAGTACAGCGGCCACCGTAGGAAGACCATCACGGAAGCACCGGCACCGTTATTAACAGTGCCCGTGCTTCCGTGGTCCCTACTCCAACAGAGTCCAATAGGACTGTATGGGAATGGAGAACAACATTTTTCCAGCGCCTAACTTTCCAGCCCGCCGTGGTTGTAATCCCCGGTGTTACCGGGAAGTCAGGTGCCGGTAAATCATTAGGGGTCCGGCGGTTACCTGCTGGTTAGCACCGGCACAGTTATCGCCGGACCTGTGATGAGGCCCAATGTATTACTTTCCTTTCATGAATAGAGCTGACGAGAAGGTACAAACTGCCAATATGTCGCCAAGCAATTCCCACAACCTCCCTGGAGCACAGAAAAACTTTTCATATCAATCAGTAGCAGATTTGTACACTATATTTTCATGTATTTTTCACCAGCAGAAGGAAATTTGAGAATATCTCCCCAATTCTCAAAGACCTATGCTTGCTTCTGACACGAGCCTGGATCGTCTTCAAAACCGCTGTATCCCAATTAGGGCGGGCTCCAGCCAAGCACCACCTCACCGAACTAGGAAGCTTGTCATGTCCATAGACACAGCAATTCCAGAAGTACACCATCTCAAGAATGGAAACCAAAAGGTCACAGTAAGAAGAAAGCAGGAAACAGGCCTTCTATTAAACACCTGCAATCCCGAAACACGCCTTCTCAGAGACTACTAAAGTTCAGGAAAAAACTGGAGACCCTACTGTTGAGACATTTCATAAGCTTACACTCCCACCACGAGAGGACCAGCTAGCTTTTCAGTGATTATCACTTGTTCATCCTCCCTCACCAAACGTTGCTTGTATTAGTACCCAGGATGGGGGAGGCAAACAATCAGGCTGCTTGGATCGTGGGTTGAATCTACTGATCCAAGCCCACGTTCCAAGCAACTTGATGGCTGCTTCCCCGCCCCACCATTTTCCTCCACACTCCCTTCATTTCAATTTCCAGTCCCTCCCGACACCACTTACCTTATTACTTCAGCAGTGGTGGCGCCTACCACTGCCGCTGCTGCTACCACTCCTTTTTCCTTCTGGTGCCATGCAAATGGAAGAGGGGCCCCGCTTGCAGCCCTGTCTTCCTGCTCCATGGTGGCCATCTTGAGTTCATACCAAAAACATTGCTGTCAACACCCCAGGTTACCGGATTGGCTACCCGGGGTGCTGATAGCAATAGAGCCTGATCCTTATCTGCGTATCCCAGGCGTTGAGCGACTGCGCGGAGTCCTGAGGAGAGTCCAGTCACTCCTCAAAAGACTTGGACTTGTGTGGACCTCTCTGTCTGTGGTGCAACTTGAGGGAGCCTGTTACTGCCGTTCTGCACTAAGCTCCTACTGCCACTTTAAGACATTTTGCATCCCTTATCTGTGTGTCCCAGACGTGGAACGCCTGCATGGATTCCTGAGGAGATTACAGTCACGCGCCAGTCAGCCAACAGTGGGTGACTGGCGAGTGTCAATGGAGACAGAACCGGACACTGTAATAAAGAAAGTCCTCCGGAAACTGGTAAGCAGTGATGGGTGAGGCACTAGAGAGGCCGGGGACTTAAACAGAACAAGAACTCTCAGAAGCGGCATGCCTGGCCCAGTTGGATCATTGCATATGAGCCGCTACTTACTAAAACTGCTGCCGCCCATCCCAGTGCGGTAAGATCTGCATATCGCACCCTGCAAGTCAGTTCCGTCACTCAGGGGAGTGGGTAAGTCCATGGATGCCCCAATTACTCTGTGTATTACCTTGTCTTACCCGCAAACATTGTTTATTTTTCCGGAAAGACATGCAGATGCTCCCCCACCCATGGATACTTGCTATGGCCCCTGAGGAGGTATGAGCAAGGCCTTGGGGTCTTCTAATAGAGCCAAGCAACCAGGAGGAGGAATTGGAAGACGGACCCTCCATTGACCAGGGTAGGAGAAAGTTGGCCAACGTAATTTTGGCCCTTGTCTCAGTGGCCCAACTTGATTTGCGCAAGGCCGAAGCAGTAGAGGGCTTCTTTGGGGAGAAGCTCTGCCATGGACATGCAAAGACTTGCTTTGGAAAGTCTACCTGGCACTGCCTCTGCAGATCCTCAGATTAAGGACCATATAATGACAGTGCCTTCTACTGTTCTTGCAGAAGGGCCGCTGTTCTTGCAGAAGGGCGAGGGGCTGGTCTTCTGATTGAAGGCCACTTTTCTTTGGGGAGAAGCCGTGATGGGAGGATTTCGACCCTCCCAGTACTGCTATCAACAACGCCCAAAAACTCTTTAATCCTCCCCATAGTTGCAAAAGTTGGGGTGCTCAGGAGGCTGGCCCCGCCGGATACCCAAACCTCCCTTTCCACCGGACCCTCGAGCACTGTGTTGTCCAGCTATGTCTATGCATGGAAAGAAGATAAACCTGTGCATACAAATGAGCTTGAGGGTAATGAGAACGGAAGGGAAGAGAGTTGCTGCCGCCCAATGGAGGTGGCCTCCTTCACTACAGACCTGTGTGCAAAGACCCAGGTCCCACAGGTCTTCATGGCCGCTGAGAGTCCCCTTGTGAGGGAATATCCATTCAAGGATCTACACCAGTCATTGAAAACTACATTAGATCTTTTTAGGAAAGACATCTGCACTGAACAGAGTAAATGCTAAGCCGCCTCCCAGCTTTATCTGGCATACTGGGAAAGACAGGGGTAAAGAATCTGAACCAACTGATGGGGAAATCCTGGAGGGACTAGTGGATTGCAAAGAAGGGCAGCACTCTCTGAGTGGCAGAGACCCACTAATACTCGGGGAAGTATTGGGATTTCCTGCACAGAAGAGAGCAAGGCTGTCCTCTGTAACACCTTATTTGGCCCAGGCTGACTCACTGGCCACTGATCCTGAGCGAAGCTATATCCACAATATGTCCCAACCAGAAAAAAAGGGAGGGGAATTAATGTACTGTGGGTCCGAGACCAGCTATGAAGATTCATCTCAGCCGAATGAGTCTGAAGAAACCTTAGCCATCGAGAATAAGACTGGAAATGTCACTACAATTAAAAAAAAGAGTGATGATTATAGGGAAAGAAGACCGGTCAAAGAAGTTGACTGGCAGGATGCAGGCTTGAATCAGGAAGAAGAGCGCGAAAGAAGAAGGTGGGGGCTTTGAAAGCAAAGAGATCATCAGACAGAGGTAACAGTGATCTCCTGTCACAAATGTCAGTGGTGACCATAGCAATGGCGCCCTTCACAAAACTTTATGAAACCTTTAAAGAGACTCTGAAAGATCATACAACTTTACTGGCAATGATACATTCAAAGCTGATTTTTATGGAGGGATACGTGAAAGCAGGGGAGCAGCGGCGTGATAGGCTGGTCCTTGTATAATATTCCTGGCAACAACAACAGCTGATATAGAAGAGACATTTCAACATTAAATGGCCCCCCACAGGGCAAGAGGGCCGCACAGCCTAACGAGAGCCGGACAACGGGGGATATGGATCGGCCTGCTTCTCACCAGCCCCAAAGCCCCCTACATACATATCATGTTCTAACGTTGGAGCAGAGGTAATCTTAGAAGATTCAGGAAGAGATTTGGCACCTACCCCAGAAGGTGTTCTTTGAGGTGTCTAGTCAAAGGATCGAATCTAAAGGGTCGACAGGTCAAAGGATCGACACCAAAGGGTCGACAGGTCAAAGGATCAAATTTTTTTTATTAATTATATATATATTTTTTAGGTTTTCGTTTAGGGAATAAAAGTGTTTTTTAGCAAAAAAAGGTGCTGGGGGGGAGCCCCCCCCAAAAAAATAATAATAATATGCGAAGAAAAAAAAAATTCGATCCTTTGACCTGTCGACCCTTTGGTGTCGATCCTTTGACCTGTCGACCCTTTCACTGTCGATCCTTTGACTGGCAACTGCTCTTTGATACACAACTGCCAACATGCTTGGAGCTAAATAAACAGATGAAAGGGAGGAGTAAGACGTCCTAACCTCTAAGTCAACTGACTTCCCGCTGTTTACCAAAACAAAAAATGGCCCCTCTAAGCCATTTAAAAAGAGAAATGCAGGAATGACGGGAACTAGAAATAAGCCTACCACCCAGGCCAAACAACAAAAGAAAAAGAACAAAACATCATTAGTCGGCCAATGTGACCGAACCATTGAGGAGAAAGAGGTTATACAGATCGAGGAACTCGCTTAAGCAGATCTCCGGAGCGGGAATGACATTGACTCAGTCGACCGGGCTGCATGCTTTCTAATTAACGACAATGATGGGAGTCTATCTGTAGTGAATATCTCTTCATATTCCACCGATGAAGAAATGATCGAAGCACAAATGGCTCTTAATAAGTCCGCACTGGGATCAAAAGTCTCTATGCGAGCAGTACAGCCAACTATAAGGAAGAACAGTCCCTTTCAAACTCTTTATGAAAGAAGGGAGCAAGCAATGCTGAAATTTGGGCAGGGTAAGAAACACAATTAGCACTGAAACCCCTCCATTGCCAATCAGAGCAGCAACAAAAGTAACTTCCGGGTTTCCACTGAGACAACGAAACTCACAGTCAGGTGACTCAATGGGGCCAGGGCCGATTGGAAGTCCCCACCTGAAGTCTGCCAGCTTCTTTAAATCATTATCCCCACAATGGAAGGCCTGAAGTGGGCACTACAACCCTAAAAGGAGATTCAGTGCAGGACACCAACAGAAGGAAACGCCACGACTTTAGGACCGATGCATAAGATTGGAAAGAGTCTTGGATAAATGTTAAATGTTAATGTTAAATGTTAAAGGTATTTGTACTGCGCACTGTCACCAACAGAATTGGTCCCCAGGCGCTCAGGCGGATCTGTAAATGATAAAGGTGGGATGGGTTAGTAAAGTGAAGGAGGGAGTAGGATAGAGAGAGGAGTGGTGTTCTGTTGGCAGCTTCAGCTCAGTATACACCGGGTGCTGAGCTTTGGGGCGGGTATCGGATTGGAGTCAGTCCGCATGTGCTGTTGTTCCGGCTTATGTGTTGTTGCAGTGTTGTGAAGTGCGTGCGGCTTGTTGTGCGAGAGATGGTTGTGTGAGTTTATTGAGTAAGATAAGTATGCAGAGTATGAGCTTATATTGGTTAGTGGGTTACCTGTTCTTTACCATGCTAACATTCACAGTTCTGTCTGAGTGTGGCACTTGTTGGCCCTTACATTCCCATCTAGACGCGGCGCGGGCCAATGTTTAGGACTTCATCCAGGTGTGGTCATGCCAACATTCACACTTTTATCTAGATGCGGCGCAGGCTAGAATTTAGAGATCCGTCCAGGTGTGGGTCTGCTAATATTCACAACTCCAGGTGTGGCACACGCTAGCATTAACATTTTTCCTAGGCGCGGGCATGTTGTCCTTCAATCAATCCTATCCAGATGTGACGCAGGCCAACGTCTATCTAGGTGCGTCTGCCAGTCTGGATATGTTCGTCCGGTACGTACGAGTGGGAGAGTCACTTGAGGACAAGAGTGTATCTTAAACAGACACAACTTTATGAAACTTTGCCAATGCATTCCTCACTTAACCCAAATTGTACCAGACGACATACGCATAGTGGAGTTCCCGAATGAGAGGTGGACGAATGAGGTCCTGCTCCATCTTCACTCCCTAATTATTAAAGATCTATTACTGGACACTTTGATGTAACCTCATTGAGCGGACCGGTCACCAAGGCTGACATCCATAGAAATTTCCAAGCAAACAAAGGCGGAATTCGAGATCCAAACAGGGATCCCAGCCACATAGTAGCCCATTGCCCACACCAAAGACAGAAAGGCCCTCAAAAGGGCCTGGACTAGCGGCTCCGATAGCCATGAAGGAGCTAGGAAAGCTGGTCCTAAGAATCGAAGCGACAGAGGATAACCCAGATAAAAGACTTGTAACATTTGAGGCACGTTGGCAGGGTGCCCAGGCCGTGACCCCGAAAGGAAACGAAATCTAGCAGCCAGTCAAGGGGAGGGACGGACCCTCTACTATGTTCTTGGTTTCATGGAACAGAAGGGGCCATTTGCATCTGACAAAACAAGTGCTTCATGCTTGGAACACAGCATGACATATCTGCCTTCAGGAAACATGGCTCTCAAAAAACCCTGTCCTGGAAGGATATATCTCCTTCATTAACCCTGCAATAACATTTTTGAAGGGCTGACCTGCTGCAGGGTTAATGACACTCGTAAAAAACGGGACACTCATCAAACCAGTTATTTCAATTAACCACGGCCCATAGTTGCAGATGACAATACTAAAACAAAGTTCACCCAAGACAGCCTCTCAAACGAAGGAAGCTAGATCCTTAATACTGATCAATACATACTAGAACCCGAAACAAAGTGGCGTGGACCAAATGCTGCAGGATGCAGCAAAGCTCATAGATGAAGCAGGTAACTTGACCAATGCTTCAATTATTCTTTGCAGTGACTTAAATCTGGTCTGTGGCGTCGGCCGACCAGAGGGTGGTCTAGCACTGTCAAACACTGCGCGCCAGAAAAATAAAAGAGCTTTGCTGTGGGCACGGCTGGTGAAATCCTGCGTTATGCACATGCTCAATGGAGCTATTGACAAGGAAAAGACTTGCAAACCCACATGGCATTCTGGAAACCAGTTGTCTGTTATTGACTACATCTTTGTCTCCAGAAGCACGATGGCGGCTATGAAATCCCTGGAGTAATCCATACGATTCAGAGCGATCATAACTTACTAAGGGCTCAGTGGCTGGAGAACATAATACCACATTCTCATGTATATAAGTCTAAAATACAGGTGGACGGAGGGATCAGGCTAAGGCTTGCTAAACAAGACATCATCGTTCTGGCCCGAACATCTGCACAATCAGCTAGTAGAAGATGCTCAACTGAGCATTGGTAACTCCATTGACTATAGACCATTGCTCTTGACACATTATAAACAGAAGACCAGCAAGCAGAACATTCAAACAGTTCACAGACATGCTTATGATTTGGAAATAGCAACATGAAAATTGTATTTAAAATGGGAGCTGAAAATACTAAAGGATAATGGGCCTCATAACACGGACGGCGGTAAGGGTTAACGGTCACCGTTAATGGCAACGGTGACCGTTAACCCTTACCGCCGTACTACGAGGTCCCTTTGCGGGTTGGAGGATTTAACGCCTGCTTCTTGCAGGCGTTAATATCCAACCCGCTAAGGGACCTCAGAGCTAATTACGGCACCGCAAAATTGCGGTGCCGTAATTAGCGCCTTCCCCATTCCCATAGAGCCCTATGGGGCAGAAATGGGAATGGGGAAGGGCAATGGCGGAAAGGGGATTTACCGCCCCTCCAACCTTGGAATGGGGTGGTAAATCCCCTTTCCGCCAAGGCGGTGCCGGTATAGCGCCATGGCTCACCGCCTACCGTGTAATGAGGCCCAATGACTCATCCGTAACAGTAAAAAAAGTCAATGCACTGAAGAACACCTATGAGAACTGGGGGAAATCAGAGAAATGTGAAATGACGATAAAAGACACTCAGCTGATGCTAGAAGCCTTAATGAAAAAGAACAATTCAAGGGAGACGTGGGCAATCATAAACTCTGCATCCTATATGCAAAACCAAGCTTTGATTAATGGTGTCTCTGAAAGAAACCGGATAAGATTCTACAAGGACCTATATGCTCGTCCTAAGGCTGAACCAGCCTGTAGGATCACCCAGATTCCTTGACGATCTAATATCGTTGATCACCCGTGCTGAAGCCTCACGAGCACCCGGTGCAGACAGGCTGATGAAAACGATGTTAAAGGATAATTCAAAGGAATGGGCAGACGCGCTGGACCTGATCCTGAAATCAGTTCTAGAACCAAGATCCATCTCGGAGTCCTGGAAGGAGGCAACTGTGGTTACAATTTGTAAAAGTGGAGACCGTACTGACCCAGGGAACTACCGGTCAATAGCGCTCTCAGATGTCCTGGGGAAATTAGATGCAACATTACTCCTCCATGCACTGAACAATATGGCTGAGGATTCAGGCCATCAAGACCCTTTCATTTCTGATTCACAAAAGGATCTGGAACGTCAATCCCACTGTTCCTCCTTGCATTTCTGCAAAACAAAATGATGAAATCCAAAAAGAAATGCTATTTGGCATTCATCAATTTTTCCAAGTGTTCGATAGCATCAGCCACCAAAGACTCTGGGAAAAAATTACAAATTGGAAGTCCCCGCCGGATTTGGTAGCCCAGATTTGCATTCAAAAACATCGTTCACAATAAAACAGAATGTAGATGGGCTGCTGTCGGCCAAAATCAGAACAGAACGAGGTGTGAAACAGGGCTACCCATAGGCACCCTACATTTATAACCTTTGCATCTCGGACTCTGGGACTTCATGAAAGGATGTAAATGTTTCCTCACAAAAATAGGGGGATATGCGATTACCCATTGGCTACATACTGATGATTTGATCCCGATGGATAGGGCTCCATTAGGACTCCAAAGACAACTAAAATACTTGGGAGCATATACTGAGCTGAACAACCTTTCTATCAACTGGAAGAAAACTAAGGTGATGCAACTCCCGAAGACTATAAATGGGAAATAACCTTTGTTTGGAAGATCTATGGAGGAAAACTGTGGGTTTGGTAATCTCAGCAAATTTAGCGGAGAAAGAAAACAGGGCCAATCATATCTGGAAAGTGGAAGCACTGACAAATCAAGCTTTAATCTTGAATAAAAGATCTGTGCTTTCTCCTTGCAATCGATGATCGACTTCTATAAGTCTAAGGTAGTACCGACACTAACTTATGGCTCAAAAACCGTGATGAATGCTCCTTGACAACTATGGTCACCGCTCGAAGGAACATTTTGGAAGCAGATTCTGGGACTGCCAAAATCAATACCCATTGAAAATTGTGAGGCGAGAGCTGGGTTTAATCTCATTGGGGCTTCTGTGGACTGGAAATCTCTTTGCCTCTTTAGAAAGTACATAACCCCAAACCTGACAGAATGCTTCCAATTAATACAAGGCGAGATAACGAAGCACAATAAATATCATCATTGGTTTAAGTTGGGAAGCAATTTGTCGCAAACTCCTAATAAAAACAGACACTTCATCGGAAGTCTGTTGCCAAATCCAGATAAAGCAAAAGAAACCTTTGGGGAAAAGACTGGATCAGGACTGGTGCGGACAAGAGCAAAGAGATTTCCGGATTCCAATTATAGAACCCAGCTGGTGAAAGTGAGATTTAATCTTCTACCAACAATGGAGATTCTGGCAGCCAGATCGAAATCCTACACCATCTCTCCAATGTGTAGGTTTTGTGCTCAGGCAGCAACCCGTGAAATCCTGTGGTTCATAGTCATAACATCGAAAACAAAAAAGTCGAAAGTCAAAATATCGAGAAAAAAAAAGTCGAAAAAAAAAGTCGCATTTCTTTTTTATTATGTTTTTTTATTCGAGAGAGCAAAAAATAAATATAAATAGAAAAATAAAAAATTTGACTGCACACCAAACCCGCAACATCTTGTGACGACTTGTGTGGCTCTAACAGAAATTAGAACCAAGCATTTAGCCAAATTCATCAAAATGCAGAATGGCTATTGGTGGGCGAATGGCTTTAAGAGGGGGGCGTGTGGGCCTTAACATCGCCATTATTTACTTTTTTGGTGAGTATCTAAACTCAAAAGGTCAGTTGCAGTAATTAATACATACAGGAGGGGGGCATGTCCAATTGAAATGGTATTTGATTGACTAGGAAGAGTGCTTGCAAACCGTCTTTGATCTGGCAGAATAACATACTATTTCGATTGATAAGTTTACTGTTGGTGTAACGGTCTGAAATCCTGATGTACCAGGAAGCTTACAGTTTTGGGGCAAATTTCGGTAAGTAACAGGAACTGTTGTATTGTGAAAAGCTTTGTAATAAACTAAATTATACAATTTAAAAAAAGCAGAGAAAAAAAAGCACGTAATTCCTAAAGGGGATTGTGCTGGCAGGAGAAGGCCTTGCCACGCAGATCATTGACTGGGCAAATCGCTGGGCACCTTCAAATTCACGTGGGGCGCAGGGGGTTAATACCCCTCATGAAATGCCACAGGCAGGCATAAACAGAAAAAAGTGGAGTTAATTCTGTTTGGAGCCCCCAACAAATACTAGGACACATTGACCGTAAAGCTCCTTGTGCCAGCAGGCGCGTCCTACAAACAGGACACTAACTCAACTGCACTAACATCCCAGTCGAAAGTTAATCCAAGCTTAAAACAAGGGCCCTCATTATAAATTTGCTGCTATCCTGTCGGTAATTCTGGCGGAATACCGGCAAACTGACCTTCTGAGATATTACAGGTGCCGATAAGGGCAGTAAATCCCCATTCCATGGAGTCCCTCCATGCTCAGGATTGCCGGAATTTCCGGCACCAGTGATACCAGTGATACCGGCACCAGAAACACTGGCTTTTTTGCCAGTGGGGGCTCTGCTTTACCTCCAGCTCTTGGCTGGGGGTAAATCGGGTAACCCCCACCGGTAAACTAGTAGTTCGACGGTGTGGGAAAAGTAACGATCACAGAATTACTGCCACTTTTACTTCATCGCCAAACTTATAATGAGGCCCAAGGTCTTCAGCCGGCATGCACAAACTTCCATTTCATAAGATTGAACATACCAGCAAACAAAATGGTTGCCAGCACATCTAAACACATATTTAGTACCAGGGTTACAGGAGTGGCAACAAACTGGAAAATACAAAACTCCCCAATTCACAGAACCGTCTGCTCCTCCATAAAAAGCAACGTGGTTTATAGGCAGCTCCTGCACCAGGGGAGGGGCAGGGGGAGGCTGGGATTTGAAAAGTTCAGTGGTGTGTAACTGTACGATGCCACAGAGTGAGCTCCATCAGCCGAGGACATAAACCACAACGGCCCCCGTGGAACCCAGAGGAATGCGGGGAACCGCTTGCGGGAGAGTTATAGCTGTGGGTGAAATTAGATGTGCTCCAAGCCCCAAGGCTGGGAGAAATAAAAAGCATTTTAAATGGAGTGTAGAATTCATATTCCTCAGTCGCTTCCAATAAATAAATCCTTGACAATTTGTTCTGTAAACAGTGGTTCCACTTTGTCTCCACTGTCCTTGTGTTACACATTCCACGATGGCCTATTCGTCTTGTTTGCAGGCAGACGATGACCGCCTTGTTTTGAAACTTTGAAAGCCCAGAGGCCATTCTTGGTAACAGCAGGCCGTAGCGCTGCTTCTCCGCAACCTTACATCCTTTTCCCAATACTACTAACAGAATGACCCGAGTATGAGTGAAGGGGAAGCACACATATTTTCTACTTGCTCTCCTGCCAGGTTTCTCAGTTCCATGCGAGACACCTCAAGCCAGTCCTGAATTTTCATTCCAGTTGCATGCTGGAACTTGTGGTTCGGTTTTCCACATTGTAGGGATGGGCCTACAAGTCCCAGCATTCAGTGGGGAAAAACAGGACTTGATCGAGGAGTCATGCTTGGAAGTGGGCAACTTGGCAGCTATCTTTTGGACACCCCCCCATCTGTTTTGGTCTCTGTTAGGCAGAATCCTATGCAGTGCCCTTAGAGACCACTACACACAATTAAGACTACAAGTGGTAATACAAGTTCACCTTTGGTACAAGCCTGTACTACACTGTTAAAGTGGTAGCAGTAGCGGAGCAGCCAGACTTATCTCAAGAGTAAATGAGCAGTAGCAAAGATTACACAAAGGACCACAATTACTGTGACTGGAGCAAACACTCACTCAAGGTTTCAGGTAAAAAATACAATTACATTTATTTTAAACGATCTGTTGTAAAAACACTTCACTTCTATAAATTCGAAACCACACGTAAAATACACTACACACAACCAATTCCACTTGTTTCAGCAAATTCAAGGTAAGTACATTGGGATTTGACAGACCGGTGTTGGATACTAACGCTTACCTGCAAATAGAAATGCTCACAAAGTTAAAACACACTTGGTACTTTAGAATTTCAAACAAGGGAAAAGTGAATAAAAATCATAGGCAATACTTTTTCAAGGCAAGGAGACTCGAGGACTTATTCAAAGATACAGATTTAAGTCAATAGGCCTGCGCCAGTGTCAATGGAGCAGATGCTCAGTTGCCGAGGATCACACATTGAACAGTTCGAGATTCGAGATGCCAAGAGTTCGTAAAGATTGTCAAATCGAAGGAAAGGTTATAAGAAGGAGGGAAGAAAGAGCAAATCTTCGTGGGGGAAAAGGGTTCATCCCAATTCTGGCTGGTCAGATGGAGAGAATGATCAAGTGTGCACAGTACCTTATTCCATTGGAGAAAAGCTGGTACCACGGCAGTTGTTCCTGGTAGTTCCTGCAGACTCACGGTTCCTGCGGCTTCAGTCATGGGGACAAGAATGATGATGTCTGGAGCGATCTGCACTACCCAGGGATGAGGGATGCAGCAGCGAAAAAGACAACGATGAATAATAGGTGTGCTCCTTTAAATCAGCAGAGGGCTCTTTTGATGGCTATTCTGACCACTACAGCACTGCAGTGATTTCGACCCAGGAGAGGATTCTATGACTGAAGAAAAGACAAGCTGGTTGATCCCACCAGGCTCAACGGAAGAAGACTCCGGACTGGATCTTCTCTGGTCGTTGAAGGGGGTAGATAGCTCAGGACTGCAGCAGGGCTTCACCGGGACTCGGGGTTGCAGAAGCCGTCTTCTTCTCTGCTTCTCTTCGGTTCCTTGCAGTTCCAGTGGCGACTCTGCCTTCTAGCCCAAGAGTCCTGCCTTTTATGCCAAAATCCCCCATTAACTCAGCCTGGCTGTCAATCACTCAGCAGGGAGGTTGTCCAGCCCGGAGAACCACCTCAGCCAATCAACACAAAGTGTGACTTGGGTCTCCAAGGAGACCCTGTGCAGGGGGTGACTACACCCCTCCCTCACATTCAGCCCACCTAAACACCCAGACTCCAAAGGAGGGCTTCTTGTCAGAAGCCCGCCAAAAGTAGGCGAACAAAGGAGGCAAACCTGGTTTGCCACGCAAAGAAAGACCCAAGAAGGATGTTAACAAAAAGAAATGGCAATTAAACCCAACTGGAGCCAAAATAAAAAGTATTTGGGATAGCGGGTTTAAAGTTCGAGGCTACTAAAATAGCCTAAAACACTACCACGTTATGTAATATAATCACGGTAGGAAAATTAGGGTAGGTACCACTGCCACCAGCCAAGTCTTAATGTTAAGGGAGTGAAACAAGGCTCCAAGAGGTATAGATAAAAAAGGGGTAAGAATGAACCCTTTCCAATAATCCATGTAAGATGGGGTGTACTGGATCTGTGTACTGGATCTGTGTAAAGTTAATGGCAACTTTACCCTTTTCTGGGGAACAGTAGCAAGCCCCAGAAATGGAGTTGGTGGGAAGTCTAAAAGACAACCCTGTGTCACTGTACTGGAGATTCTGTGTAACACACAAAAGAGTGGGGCTACTGAAGTTGTGTACTCCAGAGTCCACAATCACAAAAACAGATGAAATACAGATGGCAAAACACAGGCAAGAGTGGGGGAAAAGCTCACACTCTTACCCAGTGGAAAAAATAAATTCCAGAAATCCAGCAAAGCTGCTGAGGGACTCACTAGGTAAGGGAAATTAGCCATAGAATGAGAATTCCCGCTAACAGTCTCTAACATCACTGTGTGATAAAGGAGAGCTATTAGGACAACACCACCAGCTCATATGAATCAGGACAATATCACTCGTGTTGACTCAAGGGTGCCACAACTGTTGGGTGGCGCCGTTTCAGTGTGCATCACTTCTCTGTTGACCGGCACCACCACCCCTGAATTCCTGAATTTAAGAAATATTCGGCAGCTCAGTTAAGGGTAAATCCTGCTGTGGTCCGAGTCGGATTTCCATTGGTGAGAAGTCCATTTCACGGCGACCTCCATCCCACAATACACACACAACGTGTCAGCCATGGCAGATATAACAGGAATGCTCTATGTGTGTGTGTGTGTGGACTCCCTCTCGCGAGATCCCGCCCCGGTGATATCGTGAGAGCTCGGAGCGATGGTATATGCACTTACATCATGTTCCTTTTTTCGCGCCTCGTTGGTAGACAGGGAAGGGTTGGCACGTCTTATGACTGTTTGAACAATAGGGGGAAATAGAGCAATACTGGTGTTTTGTGGCAGGAACTTCAATGTGCGCCCATGTTCCCTGCCCCCTGGGTCAAAAACTGGACAAAAGGACTGCAGATAATACAAGATGTGCTTTCTTTTACGCCTTTAATACTAACAAAAAACTTGAAATAATGTAATTTGGGAAGTTAACCCTATATATATATATATATATATATATATATATATATATATATATATATATATATATATATATATATATATATATGCCCTAAGACCAGGTAAAGGAGGCTTACACAAAAATTCAACTTGGGAGGAAAGTACAATTTCAATTGTAGTCAAAGTAAGGTAAAAGGAAAAAAAGGCGATTTTGTGCTAATAAAATATTTAAACATTATCCTGGATATACCGAATATTCCCGTTATAAAGGACACATATGTGCACGTGTGCCTCTTTTTTCTTTTTTTGCTGTGCAATCCCTGGATCTCTGGGAAAATATGTGGGTGGTCCCACTGGAGCCAAGCCCAAGACCCGACTGATACATTTTGAGGGCGAGAGGACGAGGCCCCCTGGTGGTGCCCTTTGTGTCCCTCTGCAATCCACACATGTGCTGCTGCCCATGTCCTGGAGGAGCCAGGCTGTTTAAGGAATGCACACGCCCCCACTCAGCGCGCGCTGCAATTCTATTCGCTATTGAATGCAGATGTCTCCCTGCAGGAGTCCAATAGTCAAATTCCATGCATGCTGTGCCTGGAATGACTAGGTTACTGCAACTATTTCATTGGACTCCATTGTTTTGCTTTTGAAATGATGTGACTTTGAACTCATCGCAGCCCCCCACTAGTCTCTTATTATTACCTTTGTTTATGTGTTTGCATTCTGCATTGTTGATTTGGCCTGCATGCTTACGGCTACATTGGTGCATGTTGATAGCCTGTAGAACAGAAATATACCTGCAAATATCTGCGCGCAGCCATATTGCAAATGATAACAAACAGACTTCAAGAAACCAAGCAGGGATAGCATAGATCTCGCCTTCACTGGTCATCTGACATGAAACTTTTTGATCTTTGGAAAATAATTGAATGGAAGGTTGGTGGACATTTGAAGAAATCGACAATATCCCCCGACAATCACACATCGATCCCTGTCAAACAATGACCCTTCATACCTAGCCCAGAGAGTCGACACGCCTCGCCGGCCAGATCTCTGAGATCCGTCCATAGCCGTTGCCTCTCCATCCCAAGATTCAGACGGAAAAGAGCCGGGGCATCCAGCTTCCTGGTTGTGGCAGCCAACCTCTGGAACAATCTACCACTTGCCCTTCGATCGGAACCTTCCTACCCGTTGTTCAGGAAAAAGCTCAAGGCACACCTGTTCAACTAACCCTATACTGCATGTTCACATTGAAATTACATGTGTGCAACCAGGGCCGAGATGCCTGAGGGCTTTGCACGCTTCTACAATTGTAAAATAAACAAAATAATAAAAATATAAAAAGTATTCTCAATGACGAACAATCGGGGGTCGAATCTGAGCTGGGAAAGGGTTCAAATCCACCCAGGAGGATAATTTGAAAAACATGTTCCAAATTCTAGACGATGATGAGATCAATAGCCTGGATCGCCCTACCTGTGCTGGCATCACACATCATGGTCCAACATCCCAGCATCACACGGCATGGTCCAACATCCCAGCATCACACGGCATGGTCCAACATCCCAGCATCACACGGCATGGTCCAACATCCCAGCATCACACGGTATGGTCCAACATCCCAGCATCACACGGCATGGTCCAACATCCCAGCATCACACGGCATGGTCCAACATCCCAGCATCACACATCATGGTCCAACATCCCAGCATCACAGGGCATGGTCCAACATCCCAGCATCACACGGCATGGTCCGACATCCCAGCATCACACGGCATGGTCCAACATCCCAGCATCACACGGCATAGTCCAACATCCCAGCATCACACGGCATGGTCCGACATCCCAGCATCACACGGCATGGTCCAACATCCCAGCATCACACGTCATAGTCCGACATCCCAGCATCACACATCATGGTCCAACATCCCAGCATCACACATCATGGTCCAACATCCCAGCATCACACGGCATGGTCCAACATCCCAGCATCACACGGCATGGTCCAACATCCCAGCATCACAGGGCATGGTCCAACATCCCAGCATCACACGGTATGGTCCAACATCCCAGCATCACACGGCATGGTCCAACATCCCAGCATCACACGGCATGGTCCAACATCCCAGCATCACACATCATGGTCCAACATCCCAGCATCACAGGGCATGGTCCAACATCCCAGCATCACACGGCATGGTCCAACATCCCAGCATCACACGGCATGGTCCAACATCCCAGCATCACACGGCATGGTCCAACATCCCAGCATCACACGGCATGGTCCAACATGGTCCAACATCCCATTTTAACACAGAGGCTAATATAATATATGGGAATTTCAGCAGCTCTATGCAAATGAGGCTTATGTTACAATATATATACAAGTACCATAGATCTGTACAAATATGCGACTAAATCACCAAATAAGGCAACATCTAAATAGCATAAGTTGTACTTACAAAGTTAACTGATTCCATACACAGGAACACCTTTTTGTGTACTCTATGCAAATGAGTAAACATGGAAGGGCAGCGAAAGTGACTGCGTAAAGTGGGGCTTCAACTGGATGGATTCATAGGCGCCCCTCAGTGAGAATGAACACGGCCCATTGACCTGTTCTTTGGGAAGGTACCCACCCGAGAGTCTGCTGCCACACTTTTGCACACTGTACCTTTCACAAATGGGAAACACCCATTTGCATATCAGACTTTTTGTCTCTAATTTTCTGATCTCTCAGTTATACCTTCAGAAGTCTGATAGCACAGCGAGTAGAGCGCTCGCTTTGACATTGTGCAGAGCCTGCTGACACAGGTTCGAATCCCGGCGGGGCCAAACTCAGCCTTTCATCCTTCTGAGGTCGATAAATGAGCACCACACACTCTGGGAAATAAGCAGCGCTCAGATACCTGAGGGTTTGTAGCGCTATATAAATGCCTGAACAAACAACAACAACAGAATAGTCCCCTCTCTTTAGAGGACTGTCAAAGTAAATGTAAAGCAGTGAGCAGTTTAGTGAAGCAGATTGGCGCACCCTTGAACCCATTCCTGACAGTGGAAGCAGCTCTACAAGAGAGGAGGATGTTCACACTTTACAAGCTACGGGATAATACTGATCTTGACAGGAAACTGCCTCATATGCAGAGATGAAAGGAGAAGTTGGGACTATAGTGTAACTTATCCCAGTGGCAATACCGCCAGCATACCGCCAGCATACCACCAGCACAAATAGCATTACTGCTACTTGGTACTGTGCTATTATCGCTGGATCACGAGTAGCAGTTGGGCGGCTATTGCCCATTCCCCATTGAACCAAATGGGGGTTTCATGGCGCTATCAGCGGCGGCGCAATTAGTGCCGCATTAATAGTGCCCAAAACCGGTGGTAAGCAGGATTTTCTTTACCCCCAGCAAAAAGCTGGAGGTAAAACTCCATGCTTGCCACCCAACGAATGATAGGGCCAGCCTTAAATGCGGCACTATTAGCGTTACCGCTGCATTTAAGGACTACCGCCCAACACGTGATGAGACCCTGAGTCTTGGTCATGTATTTGATTAATGGTGCACAAGTGCATAGTAAATTGGGAAGTATGTTTTAAGATTTCTTATAGGTGATGCTTAACAACAACAAAACTGAATGCAATGTCATTGCAGTATCCCAAGGTCTCGTTGGGAAACAGTGGAGAAATGGGACATTTGCACACATTTGCACACATCTGGTGGTTCTGTCCCAAAACTCAGGTCCATTGAAAGAAATATTGGCTAGAATTGTCACCATTAGTGCAGTCTGATTCCCATTAGATCCACGAGTAAAAATTCAGGAGTAAGTTGAAACATTGTGCTATCCAGCAGCAGGATCAAGGGCTGGGTTGACTAGCCATTGATTAGTTGATTGGCACTGAGGGTGACTCTAGCAGGATGCGGGTCCTCTGTAGAAATTGTGGGGGCGCACAATTTGGGAGATCTTTGCTGCAGAAATGTTAAGAAACGTATTTAACAGAATGCCCCATTTTGTGAAAACTTGAAAGCTGTTTAATTATCACGATGGAACGTTTCCCAATCGGGTTTCAAACACTTTACAGACGCTTCCTCTTGTCATGAGGGCTTTGGGTTCCCAGAGATTTAAAGGTTTGCACTAAACATCATACTTCAGTCTATACTCGTGGCATGCCAATCGCCTAATCTGGTGTTTTATGACTACTTGTTGTCGCACTTTCAGAATTAATGGTTTAAAGTCCTTACTGTGCTGTTGAAAAATGTATAACAGTAAAAGTTAAAAAAAAAAGCAATTTACGGTTTTACAATAAAATAGCATTGAGACATTTAAATTCTCCTCCTAATACCCAGATCTTTTGGGGGGTGGGTCTTTTTTCTTTGTACATGGGAAAAGAATGTCCAACACTGAGCCCCAAAAATACGATCTCGACAATCGATCTATAGATCAGAAAAGTACATTAGGAAACAGCCTCCAGAGCCTGCTGGAAGCACTCTAAATACACAGGGGCCTCCAGGCCTCTCCTTTAGGAGGGATGCCCAATAGAAGCGTGAACCTGTTCCTCATGGGTGAAGGACCTGGGACCTGAAGCGCCCATGCCACCAGCCCTGGGGTCGGCACCCTGTGGCTCTCTGGGTGTTTTGGACTACGACGTCCATGGTTCCTCCCCATTGGCTATGCTGGATAGGGCTGCTGGAAGTTGTTGTCTAAAACATCTGGGGGGCCAAATGTTGCAGACCCCTGCACTAGCCTCATCAGAGAAGGTAGAAGGTCTCTATTGAGGACAATAGCATGGCACTTGGCTACTCACCTAGTAATGCAGACTCTGAAATATGGGCGTGGCAGGATAAAGTGCTGCCTCCATTTTCAACACCTTCTCAAGCTGCAATTGGTACAGTCTCATCAGGGAATTGCATGCAGATATTATTGCTAGCAGGTATCACTGGGAGCTCTTTAGACTGTTTTCTGCCAAGTGCTGAGAGTTTGAATGTAGATCTGAAAAGCTTGCTGGGACAGGATGGGTATTGTTATTTGGCATAAATGGATGCTGGCCGAAGCCTCCCGGCTCAGATCTGCCATGTGATTACAGATGCACCTCCGGCAAGGTTCTAGACCATGACCACATGCACAATCTACTAATTGCCCAAAAATGTGGGAATTTACACCCAGCTGTCCATAGGATTGAGGCGCCTTTTAGTCCCTGGGATTTCTTATTTAAATTAGCAGCCATTGCACTGATAACACATTACACAATGAGTAAAAGGGAAAGCGCCCTCCTTAGTGCACAACGGTTCTCATTCTGAGTGTAGCGGTGGTAATGGGATTACTGCCACCATTCCTGAACCCCCTTACCACGAGCCTGGAGCTGATGTGAGGAAAAGCCTTATTTTATTATATAACATTTATGTACTATGATTGTTGATCAAAATTCTTAGAGAGATAACACTGAACTGTTTTTAGGCATTCATGTATAGAAATGTGATGAAAGTTGAGGATAACTTGGATACCTGACCACATGGGACATTAAGATCCCCACCCTCACACTGTCTGGGTGATTTTCAAGTAAATAAATAGGCCTGCTGCCAAGCAGCGCTCGCCAACAAAGGCACAAACCTGTGTGGAAAATACAAACTTTTTTCATCTATTTAATAAGGCAAGGTATACAAGTTATCCTCAACTCTCTACCAAACAAAAGAGGTGTGGGCTACACCTCAGCCACAACCTGTGACCTTGCTGCAACAACTCAAACCAAGGAAATTCCATTTTAGAGCTCAGCAAGGTTGGTTCCAACCTAGAGCCCAAAAAACCCACCAGTTCTATAAAAATGTGATGCCTCTTTTACATTTGTAAAGTTGATTTTCAACTAAATCAAATAAAAAATAAAAAAAAAGTCTCCAGCACTTAGCATGAGATTTTTAATGAGTTGAATTACCATTCACAATAAATGGACCAAATCGCAAATAGAGTCAGTTGTTACTCCAAAGTGAGGGCTAACATTGCCACCCCACCACCACTCACAACGTCCCAAAGTGAGAGGCGGTTAAGGTAAATTAGTATGGCTCATTTTCCATTACAGAGGAAATACTGCCATGTTCGCACTAAGGCCCACAATATTTTGTGAGCATCCTCCTAGCCTACCTAACAAACCTAGTGCCATTTGAACAATCACCCAGACACTTAAGTACAAACCGTGTTATAAAATGTGCTTCTGCCCAGTGCGGTGTAGGCATTGTGATGGATGACCCATTCTCTGAAAACTCTCCAACCTGATGAGTATTGCCTCTTTACCAGTGCACCGGCAAGCAGACTATCTGAAGTTCAGTACAGACCCCAATGAAGGTCTGTGTGAGTGGTCCCATCGTAAGATGATCAAAGTCACGGTACAGTACAAAAGAAAGTGGGGCTTGCCAGGGAGTGCTCACTTTCACGCCAGTAGCATGGTTACATGCACGGATTCATCAGCGCGCCGACTGGTACTTGCTTATTGGGTCCGAAATGATCCTCTTATTTATTTATTTATTTATTTATTTATTTATATATTTATTTACTTATGTATCTATCTATTTATATAGCGCACCTAACCCTAGGGCATCTGGGCACCATTCTTGACAGATACTGTGAAGTTACAGTAACAATAGCGGATTAGATCAACTACAGTTTCATCGTGATTGCTACTATTCCCGGGGAGATGTGAGCACCTTATATCACTACTTAGGGATTTGATTTATCTGCAATGAGAAATTGGTGAAGCAAACCAATTCTTGCAAGGAGAAGTGCCGGGGTGCTGTCATCCCCTCATTCATTTGGGAATAATGCTGCAATGAAAGATTATAGGACACAAACAGTAGCCACAGTAATCCATGGTGTGGATATCTAGGAAATCAAAGGAGCATATCCATTTGCAATCTGGATTATGTAACATTGGGGACAATATAGTGCTAAAACAGATCAGTTATCGGGTTCCGGCTTTCGCCAAATATCCACCTTGAAAATATAGAGATACTGTAAATGCAGCCTTGAGATACTAGGGAGGGTCATCCTTACAATGGGCCGGGCACATTAGAGACCTCTCAGCATCTTTGGGATTCAAAGTATCGCAGCTGAACCTGAAAAGTATCAATTATGGCTCCAGGCAACAGGGAAGTGAGGCCTTTTTGGTCAGGACCCAGAACAAGCTGTTGAGCACACGGTTAGCGCCAGCAATGGGTATGGCCTACTTTGCCCTTAAAGATTCCTTTGGCCTGGTGCAAAACCTGGCAGATAATGAATAACCACCTGGAGGAACTCTGTATCTAAACATGAGTCTTGGCTTCCTATCCCTTGCTCCAATGTCCAAATGCTGCATAATTGGCAGCCTGACTGTTGCTCTTTCTGGACACCCTTCATCAGCTTTTGCTTGTTTGATCAACCGGGGCATTATAACTTTTAAAAGGACAGAAAGTCTTTCTAAAGATCCTGCCTTTACTGATGGTCTTTTCACCGTCTCCAATTACCTCCTAAGAGCAGAAGCCAGATTATAGAAACTTTTCACTGGTGCAAGTGCAAAGTTGCATGGTATTAGTACTAGTGCAAAGTTTGCCCTCTTTTTAGAAACACTACGGCTGTGGGATGTTTCAACCCACTAGTGCAGGCCCTCCAACATTACTGTGCATTGCTTGCAGAAGAAACATCAGAATGGCCGCCGGAAAGCATGCTGCTCGCCAAAAATCACCAGAAAGTGTGCAGTAAAAATCTGAAAAATAGGCCGCCATCCACTTTTGCCTATCTTAGTGAGCAAAGGAGATCACTGCCAAAACCCACCATTGGGCTTCCCACAAAATAGCCTAAAATCACTTGAAAAAGCAATGCTGATTGCCAAAAAGAAACACAGCTGTTTGGAAATACGTTTTCTTGATTGTCAAAAATGTGCAAAAATCATGGCTCACAAACCACCTAAAAGATCCAACCTCCTTGTTGGGTGTTCTACCTTATTCTACTGCAAGAATCCACACAATTATAATGTCAGCAAGAATCATATGTTATCAGAACAAAATCCACTTTTAAAGATACTTTATGGAAAGAAATCTCTCAAAAATGGGTGTAATACCGTTACTCACCTCTGTCAGAAGCTGGCGATTTAAAAGTTATCATGTGTCAAATTGAACATTGAACTCAAACTATGCCAAAACAGAGATTTCCATCAAAATGCCATATAAGAGTGCCACACATTGATTTTCATGTCGAAAAAGGACTGGAAGTAAAGATGGGTTTGCTTATTTTAAATTTATAAATGTATTTCTTTCACAAGAACTATGTTACAATTGACCAGAAGGTAACCTGATTCAGTTAAAACTTCCAAGAGGCCTTCTTCACCTGAGAATCTCACACCTGTTCATTCCCACCAAAAGGAGAGCATTTCGCATTGGCATGTTAATCAGAAGGGGAGGAGATTCCCCTGCTGCCCAGACCAAGAAACAATGGATTCATTGGGCTGAATAGGAACGCTAATTCGGGTGTGACTGACAACAAACTGCTCTGGCAGGAAGGCAGGCCATGTGACCCTCTGACTCAGCCCAGCTCTGGAGGCGGGCCAGACTGAAATTGTTGATTGAAGTTGGTGTAAATGTATGTTTTGGAAAAATGCTTATAGCAAAGTGTACTGAACTGACAAAAATATGAAACGTAGAGATTGTCAAAATGAAAAAATGTGCTCACAGTTTAAGACTAAGTTGGAATCTGTGCAATGTTCTGAGACTGAACCCTGGAAATTATTCATATTGTAGCCATGGTGTTTATGTTAGGAACATGAAAAATTGCAGGAATGTGCCCAGAGGGGACGTGCATGCATGTATAAAAATTGGTGCAGAACTAACATTGAGAAACCCACCAAAAGCGCAAAAAAGTTGTCATTTATGAACCATAGCTTGCAGGAAGATGGGAGTTGAACAGAAATGTACCTTAGGCAATCGGTCATGTAATTATGTATTATGAACAATGTATGTATCTTGGAAATATGTTTTTTGGGAAAAATAGAGTTTCTATGTAAAAGCAAAGGGGAGGGATTTCTTTTGGACCATAAACACAGCATCACTCTGACACATATGACATACTGCTGCTGTCTCAAATCAGGAGAGGGGAAATTCTCTGACCTATCAGATCCTTAGAGGGTTGGGCATAGATAATAAGCCTCCCCACCCACTTTGGAAATGGATAAATAGGGACTGTTGAGGACCCATAAAAACACACACTTTTCACTCATCAACTGATTTCTTGGCGAAGCACCCTGCAGGAAGATCCAGGCTCCACACAGAGATCCAGAAACCAGACTCTAGAACTTTGAAGCAGAAGGGCCCAACCCAAAAGCTGAACTCTCTCAGCTGGCCTTAAGAACCTTTTGCAACCTGATTCTAACCCCTAAACCTCCAAGGGGCACCCCACAAAATCCAACAACCTGGCTGTACTGTTTTGCTGTTCTAGCTCAGAACCCCGTGCTAGAACCAGATCCAGACCCATAGAGCAGAGCTGTATCCAGAACCCGTCAGATCCAGTCCAAGAGGCAGCGCAGACCAGAGTGCCCTGCTGAGAACAGAACCCAGTGCCTGAGACCTGTCCGGTGGCAAGCAAATCCCAGCCAAACCCTTGACCAGATATTTGACGGGTCCATTCCATTCCAAAGCCATAGGAGTGAGCATTTACTCTAGAACTGTCTATAGTCATCTCTTAGATTAAAGTAATCCTATTCAATCCATTTCGACCTATCCAGAACTGCAGTATAGAATCTTGTGTCCATCCTGAATTCTTTTCGTTATATTGTCTGTGATAACTGTAGTGATGATCATCAATGCACTGATATTTTGAAGAAAGTCAAGTGTATTGGCGCACAACAACCAGAGTGGGGGGGGCGCCCTGTTCTGGTGGTTGTCCGGTTGGGTATCTTGTATTTTCATAGCTCCTTAGTATAAGTCCATATTGGTTCTGAATCTTTAAAGCGCAATCTGTCATTTTGAAATCTTGACTCTGTTTCTGAGAAAAATCTACCATCACAAAAACCTCTCTAACTTTTAAACCGTACATCCTAGAAACGTAATGTAAATATCATTTTGAAACTACCATCCTCAGCTTTCAAACTAACCCAAAATGACAAATTCCTTATAGTTTTTCCACAATCGCGTTTCCCGCACACGGAAAAATTGCTGCGATTTACAATTTGGCTCAATTTCACCGCATGTAAAACAGTTAGTTCTTGATTTCAACTTCTGAATTTCGTTTTCAATCTGCTAATCATTGCTAGTGTTGTCCTGATCCAATCTAAAGCAACTCTCACTAGTTCTGAATCCATTTAGTGAATTAAAATCATATTAGCATTTTCCCATTCATTGCAAATCACATTTAAAAGCAATTGACCAGTTTAAAATCATTACTATTATCTCTAAGCTTGCTGGGGGGGAATCAGGATTTAACTGCATTGTTGATTGTTATTCCAGATGCATGTGTGCCCTCATTCCATATCTTCATATTGCTTGTTGGGGGGAGTGAGTAGTCACAGGGGAAAGAGTGATCACATTGTCTTTTGATTGAAGTCATATCAAGTTTTATTTTTGTGTTGCATTCTTTCCTATTGTTGCAATTCCTTGAACCCACCCAAAGTTATTCTCTGCTACACTATCCTTCCTACTCCTAATTGATTAAAGAGATTGTTGATATTGTAATATTACCCATTGCGGATCATTGTTCATATTCATAAGTGTGATATTCAAATATTATTCATATTCATAAAAGTATAATCTATATATTGTTCCATTCTTCAAATAACTTCTCTGTCCTTGACAGGGAATGCATTTCCTGGATCCACTCCTCGAAGGAAGGAGGGACCCGCCCTTTCCACCCACGGAGAATCAGCCTCTTGGCCAAAATGATTGCGCGGAAAATCAACTTCTTGTGGGCAGAGCTGACATCATCCAATCCAGAATCATCACCCAAGATCACCGTCCTAAAATCCAGGGCTAATCTCCCTCCAACAATCCTGACACACAACTCACAAACCTCATTCCAAAAATCTCTGACCCTCACACAACTCCACAACATGTGTTCCAACGACCCAACTGCCTGAACGCAACTCCAACAGTCAGTACTGTCAGACATACCTCTTTTATGAAGTGTTTCAGGACACCAATACACACGATTCAGAATCTTGATTTGTCGGGACCGTTCACTAAGATTCAGCGAACACAAAGAGATGTTACCACACATACTCTGCCAATCATCCATATCAATCTCTGAACCAATCCTCTCACTCCAAACTCTCCGTAAATTGTCATTATTCCGATAGTGTGACACTATGAGATTATAAAGTCTACTGGCCAGACCACCACTCTTCTCACTGGAATCAGTCAAAAAGCACTCACATCCAATGAGTCGGACGAGTCCACTTCACCCACTGCTCTCTTTAGGCGTCTATAAGCAGAATCTGATATGCCATCAAAATTCCATCTCTCTCTCAACTCAGTAGCCGTCATCCACCGGTCATCATTCCCCAAATCTGAGACCTGTTTAATATCCATCAAAAAACAATCAAGCCAGAAAATAGTCCTCGAATTATCCCTAATCCCAGGATTCAGCCAGATAGAGGCACTCTTACACTTAAATGCGTCCCGACTTAGCAATGACAAAACTGTAGTCCATGAATTGCGCAAAAATGACGTAGCCAACAAATTGCCACCTGGAACCTTTGTATTAGTGGTCAACAAGGCTTCCGGACCCAGCCGTCCAATGGAACAAAAGAATGAGCAGAAAAGGCCAAATGGTAGGCCCGTAAATTTGGTACACCCAATCCACCTAAATGGACAGGAAGCTGCAACTTCCAAAGACTAAGCCTTGGAGGTTTTTTGTCCCACAAAAATTCCTGAACTAGACGGTCCAAGTCATTCCAATAACTGCTCTTAATTTACAATGGAAGCATGCTAGAAACAAAGTTGATCTTGGGTGTCATATTCATTTTCAGGGCATTGACTTTACCCCATAGAGAAAGATTAAGCAAAGACCACCTTTCTAGATCCAATTTACAATCTCGAATAACCACACTCATGTTTTCGTCAACCATCCTGGAAAGAGGATACGTCAACCATACCCCCAAATAACGCAAGCGTACATCACACCAAGTAAACCCTAGCCCCGTAACCAGAGTCTTATCACATCTATTCGTCAAAGGCAACACTTCAGACTTTAAACGGTTAATTTTGTAGCCCGAGCAATCATGAAAATCTGACAAAAGCCAAATCAAAGTATGTGTTTATAGTTGATTTGTACAGCACCAACTGCAATACAGAATTTCTTCAAAGCGATCCAACAAGAAGGGATGGGGTCTAGGGATATAAGATAGAGGGGATAGGCAGTCAATTGATCACTCACAGGTCTTGGAACAATAAGGTAGAGAAGGGCTGAGAAGTCAAGAAACAATCCAAGGGGGAATCAAAGAGGTTCAGAACATTCATCCTTGGAGACCACTAGTCCCAGGAAACTCACTGGAGCTCTTTTAATTTGTTTCCTGAAATATACAAAGCTCTCCTTTTGCTGTAGGTCTTCAGGAAGAGGAATCCTGAAGCAGGTACCCCCTGCACTGATGGAGCATTGGGCCAGGTGCGTTTCTTTTCACCAGCTGGTGCAGGGGCAATGCTGTGTAGCAGCAGTCGATCTGAATGTTCAGTAGGGCTATTACCTTTTAATGCTGGCCTCCAGGTACGTAAGCACCTTGCCAAGGAGGGATGTGTGGATATTGCATAGGGACTAGAAAGCAATTCTTTGTTCTAGAGGCGGTAGGATGTGGTCACACATCTAACTACATACCAAACAACATACCGACAAACACCCCAACATCTATTTGGATTGCATTTGTGCTTTACGTTGTGCAAAACTAGCTCAGAAGCAACAGACCGCTGGACATACATTAGACAAAACAAGAGGGGTACAGTTACAGAACACCCCCGAAGCTGTGGTAATCCGGAGGATGTGGATCCTAAGTCACACGGCTGCCAGAGATGTGCTTCGCCCCCCCTTTGGTGTCCCATCTGTTGCGTCATCTCCATTGGCTCCCTGTCGAGCAGCGGAATAGATTCAAGGCTTTGTGTGTGGTTCATAAAGCTTTCTACAAATTGGAAGCAAAATTTCTTCAGCAAAGTTTGTATGTATGTACCTACCAGGACCCTTCACTTTCAAGATCTGAAGACCATATAGCCTCGGAGGGCCAGGTTGCCAGGGTGGGTGGGCGTGCCTTCTCTGTGGCGGCCACGAAGGCTTGGAAGCAATTATGTTTCTCTCTGCAAAACATCAATGCCGACCTGCCATTTCGTCGGGCTCTGAAGACCTTTCTCTTTTAGTACTCACCCCTTGGTCGGACTTACCTCTTTAGCTTAGCGGCAAGGTTCCTCTGGGCTTATGTTGCTCTCTATAGGTATTATTAAGATAAGATAAAATACTGCAGTTAAGCAAGTATTTGAGAACCCCGTCTCCAAAAAGAACTTGTTTTTTATGGGATAAGCCAAACAAGGCGCTCGGGAAAGGCTTCTAATCAGTTGTTTTACTGTCTCGGCTTGCTATGGACCCCACTCCCACTTGACCCCGGCCTTTAGCAAATGAACCGAGGGTCTTGTGACATCTGCATAGTCCTCTATGAACTTCCTACTGTAATTTGTAAGTCCAAGAAGGCTTCTTAGTCCATGCAGAGTCTTGGGGTCTTTCAATTTCAATAAGGCTTCCACCTTTTTCGCCTGAAGACTGAGACCCTGAGGGGTGATTTCATGCCCTAAGAAGCTCACGTGGGTCTTACACCACTGTGCTTTATGAAAGGACAGTTTAGCTCTATCTTTTTTCAACTGGGTCAGAACATAGCATATTTCAGCTATGTGTGCTTAGACAGCTGAGCTTTCAATTAGAACATTATCTACATAGGCCAAGTTTCCCCTTTCACCCAAGTCAGGCATGGCCTTATGCAGAAAGATGTTAAATTAATTGCCAGTGTTTATGTATCCAAAGGGGGTTTGGGTCCACGTGTATTGCTGTCCCCTGAAGGTAAGGGCAAGCTTGTACTGGTCTTCCCTACTCACGGGTACAGTCCAGTAACCGTTGGTGAGGTCAATGCCGGTATATACCTTTGACCCTTGGATCTGCGCCAGTCCCTGGTCGATGTAGGGAAAAGGCCATTTCGACATGTGGACCAATTTGTTTAACTCCCTAAGGTTTGCGCAAAGTCTTCATTGGCCATTGGGTTTGAGTATCCCCAGTACTGGGTTATTAAAGTGGACTGGACAAATTATCCCATGGGATTCTAAGTTCTTTATAATCTCCGTGAGTGACTCCATTGACGCCTGGGGCAAGCGGTATTGCTTTACAAACACAGTGGGCATCCCAGGATCTGTTGGTATGGAGGTTGAATGTATCTCGTTGCGACCACAGTCGTATGAGCCCACAGAAACAATCTCTTGAAAATCCCCAAAACACCTGCTGCAGCTTCTGCTTTTGCTCATTGGTCTCACAGGCATCAGCAAGGTTGATTCATTCCTCAACCATCTGCCTGGAGCCTGGATATACCTTGGGTTGTGAAATTTCCGCTGTATCCTCCAGTTGAGTGGAGAGATCTCTTGTTATGGTGTTGGCCTGGACAGGAGGTTTCAAGGAGGGAAGGTAGTCACTGTTGGCTTGAAATACCACCTCATCCTTCCCAATGTCACAAGTTACCTCTTCCCCACAGTAAGGGTACGAAGAGTAGAAGAGTACACCACGAAATTCCCCCAATGGAAAAATGTTTGGCATCAACCGCCATTCCAATAAAGGTGTCTGTGCTCAGAGTGATATTCATAGGGTTGCTGTTATCCACCAACATTCGAATGCTGTCATGTTCTAGGTCAATTAGTGGTGTCGGGTTCAAATACAACCCTTACTGTTGGAGGTGATAATTCAAATTTATATAAGCATCCTGGTTTTTGAGGTTCTGTCCTCATTGAATTTTTAGGTGAATTGTGAATTGACGTACCAGTCCTGGTATGGTGACGTCTTCTCCAGTTTGAACTTCAACTGCATACAGAAGCAATTGAGCTGACTAAAATACTTTCTCAGGATTGTCAAAGCCCATTGGGTTACCCCCCATTCGGGACAGACTTTGTAATTAATTAGGTCCAAATTAATTGCAAATCGATTGAGAATGTCACTGCCTAAGTAGAATCCAGAGAGGACATCTCTCACAACCTAACAGTTATGTTCTATGCTTTTGTCACAAATTGACATTTTTAGCATGCTCCTGCTAGGCAGGAGATGTTTGGAATTTGGAATTTCCAGGCCCATTTCCCACTTATCAATCAACTTTAATGTGGGAATGGTCTGATCTTTTGGGAGATTCCTGAATATTGCTTCGCTGATGAAGCTTTTTCCATTATTTAGGCATACTCTGGCAAGAACAGGCTCCCCCCTCATTTACCTGAATGGGGAAAAACAGCTGTTCACCCTTTTCTGGATGTCAGTCAAACTCCGAGCTCGTTTTTCATCATCTTTTGTCCTGGGGTTTGGGTTTTCTTCAGATTGTGGATCGGTATAAAATGTTAGGGTATTTCCTTCCAGTGTGGAATGCCACTTGAAGCTGGAAGGAAGGTTGATTTTCAGAAATGTAGAAGGGTTCCCATCACCAGTTTGTTCTTCTACAGAGATGACAGTGATGTCAGGGACTTGATTACACATAAAATGAAATTCGATTATGTTGGACCATGGTTCAATCATGTGGCATGTGCCATTTAGACTTACGTAATTTGTGCTTTATTTCAATTTTATTAGCTGGTTAGTCTGTGTCCAGAGGACGTTGTTCACACAGTCAATCAGGAATGACAACCTCCGGAGGAGGTCATTCCCCAGTGGACAAGGTATGGCCTCTGGAGTGATGAGTATCATCAGGTGTTTCACGCTATGTCGCCCAATTTTGATCTCCAGACCCGCATTCCCATCGACGGAAATGTCATTTCCATCGAAGTTTTGGAATTGTCCAGGAAGAGGTGTGAGGGGAATTTGATGACTCTCCCCCCTTCCTGAGTTCATTTCGTCAAATGCTTTTTTGGACAGAAGGGTGGCTAGGGATCCAGTATCCACCAGCGCTGCAAATTCACACTGGCCCTGTATCTTGATGGAGCCATACAATCTGCCTTCTTTCTCTGCAAGAGAGTAGGATGTGCATTTTGAGCCAGGTTGGCAGTTAGTTCCTTTATTTTGAACTCCTACACTGTGTGATCTTGGGTAGTTTTCTGTGTCGGAGTCCGGGAATCTGTGAAGAAAATTTGGCACCCATGTACTTGTGGGATTTGAAAATCCCATTTTTACCCTGATTCTTTGCTGCCCCCCTTTTCCTGGAGACAGTCACTTCAACCAGTTTGGAGGAGATCCCTCATTAATTGCAGAGTCATATGGGTGACATGGTTGGGGTTCAGGAATTGGTTGTTCTGGGTCGGTTTCCATACCTACCCAGTATAAGTTAGGGTCTTTTGGGACCAATTCTTCCTTGGGAGGGATCCCCCCATCCCTGAAAGAGAAGATGTTCTTCCCTGAATCCTCCAGGGATTCTTCCCCTTCAAACTGGATGACACGAATTTCCTCCATGAAATGGGTTTTCTTTGTCCCTTGGTTTCTCCTACTTACCCTATGTTCCCTAGGTTCCAGCTTTTCGGGGGTAGGAGATTTAGGTTCAGAGGTTTCTAGGGGGTTTTCTCCAGTAAGGAAGGTTGCTTCCTGTAGGGCTTTGCATGCCCCTTCCCTCTGGGTCTCCTCCTCTGGAACCTGTTGGTTGGCAGGATTTTCTCGCTGTCATTGATCTGGGGCACCGGACTGTGGGTTGGAGCTGTTCTGGGCAGCCATGTACATTTGAAGGCTCTACTGGGCCCTGAACATGCAACCCAGGTCTTGTGTCAGACTTTGGACCAGGTGCTCCAGTTGTGACATCCTTTCTGGTTGGTATGGGGGTCTAGAGTCATACCTTTGCTCCTCTCGGGAAGGGTAGCTGTACCCTTTCTCCCAGAGTAGCTTGGATATTGAGGGTTTCCCTGGTATCCCTCCATCCTTAGTCTCCCTTCTCGCTGATTTGGGGGTCTAGAGTCCTGAAAGCGTGGAGAGAGAGGAGGATTGTTCTGAAAGTTGGGGTTTGGAGGGTACCTTTAGAAGAAACTTAAGTTGAAGAGTGGACTATTTCTTCCTTCCTGAAGAAAGTTCTGAGAGCGGTTTTGAGGGAACTTTCCTGGGAATTTACTTACTTGATTGGACCCCCTCTTGTGCCGGTGGAGTCCATAGATACCCAAAGATGGGTCTGTTACCCCCGTATCTCATGACAAAACAGGTGGCAGAGTCAGGTGACTCATTTTTTGAATACCCTGCCTTGCTACCACCCGATTGGGATTGATCAGAGTGTCTCCTCAGCCTCTCATTTGGCTTATTAGAGGGAGGAGTATTTTTAGGCCCCCCTATTTCTAAGTCCAAAATGGGGTTATTCTCTCTGCCACCTTTGCAGCAGCGGGAATGGTTGATGATTTGTGATTTTTGGGATTATTTTTATTTTCCATTGGCTTTTGGACTTCATAGATCATGTTCTATTACCCAGTCCAGGGTCCTTTGTTAATGGAAGTTCCTTAAATAGCTGGGTCATTATATACTTAGATAGGGCATGAAAATAAGTATTAATGAACTCCCTACTATTGGTGCGCACACATCTAGAGGTTTGGGCAAATGGGCAAATACCTGCTTCAGTTCTTGCACAAACTCTCTAGGTGTCTGTACCTCTCCGCACTGTAGGTTATAGGCCATCTTGCAGGCTTCCTGAGGGTTCCTGTGCAAAGAGAAGTGCTTCAAGATGGCCCTCTTATAGGTGGACTACCTTTGTTGATCTTGATCCTCCCGCCCAGTAAAGAAGCTGGGGTATACCGGGGAGAATGTCCATTTGCCAAACTCCATGGAATTGTGATAATATTTGATGCCAAATGACATCATCATCTGGTTGTACAGTTCCAGATGTTCCCATACTGAGTATATGGCATTTTTGTGGTAGGCAGTCATGAAGCTTCTGATGGCTTTGATGTGCTACCTTGGATCCTTTACAAGACCTCTCTTCTGTTTGGCAGCCTTCTTTTTCTGCTGCCCCTGAGTCTATTCGCCCTCAGACTCAGAGCTGCTACTATGTGGTCCACTCCTTGTCCTCTAGGTGCGCCCTGCCTCCCTGAGACTCGGAATCCCTTCCAGAATGACAGAGTCTGGTCTCTTCTCTCCTGTGGTGCTGTGGGCTCTCTGAGTCACTTCCCTTTCACTCCCCTTTTTGCACAGGGGAGTACTCATCTTCCTCCTCCCTTCTTCTGTTTCTGGTGGAGAACTCCCCCCACCCCCACCAACTGGGTGAAGGTTTTCAAGATGCTCTGTTGAGGCCTGGACTCTGATTCTTCTCTGTCTGCAAAGCGGACCAAGTGGTGCCTTTGTAGTTTATGTTTCTGCCAGTCTAAATCCCTGATCCTCTCATCATAGGAGCACTCCTGGTCAGAAGTGTCTGCCAGTGCATTTTTAAACCTGGATAAAGATGAATATCCATCAATATCTGCTAGGGACTCACCTTCTGGGTCAGTTGTACTAGGCCTGATTGAGTCCAGCTGCCTCATGTTGCCCTGTTCTTGTAAATTGGCAAGCATGAATTTAGCAGCGCCCCTCCCATATAATGTGGTGAGTTGGCTTGAGGCTCTGGTAAAGAGGACATCACACTGTGGTGAGGTTTTGCCCTTCCATACCCTAACTGTTCGTGGTGTCTCAGAGCCTGATTGTATCGAGCCATTTCCTTCTCCAACCTCTCTGATTTATCTTTCTCAGCCCCTATCTCTTGGTGGTATGTAGAGGCCCAAACTTTGAGCTCTGCTACCAGGGCTTGAGTAGCTTCTATGACCTTGCTTTGTGCCACTACCTGACCACTGAGTCCCTTGTTCTCCTAACAAAGGGATTCATTTTCCCTCTGTGTGGCCTGGATTATGTGGGTACGCTTAGTCATCTTCTTTTGCAGGAGACTAAATTGCTCACTTTGTGCACTTCTGTTGTTTGTTGCCTGCTCTAAATCCAATTCTGCTTGCCTCAGATGTCCCTTTAATGTTTCATTTGATACCCTCATGTCAGTCAGTTCCTGCAAACATGATTCGCTTTTCTCCATGTCTGTCTTTAACTCGCACACTTCCTGACAGAGGGACAGAGGGCACTTTTTTCCTGACACAATGTGCTATTCTGTTCACTAAGGTGATCTCTCTGCTGTTTTATATCACTCATATTCTGGCGCTCCTGATCAAATTCTGCCTGGCAATTGACCTCCCTTATGCCCAACCGGCTATTCTCCTCTTTCAATTGTTTAATCTGTATTTTAAATGTACAGATGTCCTCTAAGCAGGATCTATTGTGCACCACTTTTTTGACTCAAATTTAGTTGACTCTCTCTCAGTTTCTCAACACCTTCTTGACATTCCTCTCTCAGTGCAGAAAATTGAGACTCTCATACTAAATTCATTTTCTGCTGTGCTGCTTACTTATCCTTTAGCTGCTGAATGATGTTTGCTAATTTTAACTCAGAATTTTGAATCTGTTGCACTTTCTCATCTACTCGCTTCAACTCTCTCTGTGCTTGATGCAACTGCTCAGATAGATTTTTTAGAGAGGCTAGACTCTCCTGGTATCGTTCTTCCATGATCATCATATGGAAGTACATATATGCCGTGAGGTGGGCAATTTTAATTTGTTCCTCTCTGGTGGTCTGTGTCATTTAAAAATCTGTCAGGGCCAATGTAACAGGCCATTATCTTGGCACATATCCACATTTACAGAGGTGACCTCCTGTATCATTCTAGACTTCCTCGCTTCTCTGCACAATGAAACCCAGCTTTCTATCCACTCAATGTAACAATACCTTCAATGGCTAGTCTGCTCTGCTGCACTGCCACGAGCGAAAACACTTGACCAATCCCGGCTTACGAGCCCCCAATTTGTCACAGTTAATTCTATGGTCACAAGCAAGTCAGGGATCTCCTTCCCCTACAATGAATGTGGCGCACAATAAAAATGCTTTTATCACTACAAACAAGATCCTTTTTTGAGAAGGCCTCCAACCCGTCTCGCTCCCAATCCCAACAAACACTCAGTGCCCCAATGGACGAGGAACCAGGCCTTTGTGTATCAATAAGGTATTTATTAATTTATGTTTATGTCAAATTCAAATGAACAGCTTACATCAACCATCAATGTTATGGTAACACAAAGACAAAATATCCTTTTTGGTCAAGCACCACAACAGATAACTCAAAAATATACAGTGACAAGAATTTCCTTTTACTTCTCCCACCACTACAACGAGAGAACAGTTCAAAGTGTATAAAGAAAATGAATGCAAACAAACACGAAAGTGAATGCACACAGAACCGTGCTTTGGTCAAAGCAACCCTCCTATTCCCCCCCAAACATCCACTAGGCTTGTCTCTTTGGGATGGAAGGCAGTGGCAAGGAGTGGGAACAAAAGGGAGAAATCGGATTTGGGATGTGGTCCACAGAAACAATATGGGGAGCAGGCAAAGAATGGGAACATTTGTCTTTAGAGCACAATGGAAGAATAGGTTTCTACATTATTTGTCACAACTGCTTTGGTGAAGAACTGAAAAGAAGGAGATTCCTTCTGCTTACACTTAAAAGACAGGCACAGCTTTATAGATTATCAGTCAGCACACAATGGGAAAATCAGATTTTGGAAGACTTGATGACAAAAACAATAGACAGGAGAAAGGGATGCAAGGGGAACATTTGTTTTGCCACCCCTGGCAAAAAGACACAGGGTTTTAGGTTTATGGTCAGAACAGGATGGGACAACCGGTTTTGGGATGTTCAGCACAATTTCAATGGGGAAAGAAAAATGCAAATGGGAATTTGTTTTTACTATTAGGAACAGAATGAGAATATGGAAACAATTTTGTTTGCACCTTACAATGGGACAGTAGGGGCAGAAAGGGAAAATGGGAACAATTTTGTTTTGTACCTTCCAATGGGGATGCACATGAAAACAGGGCTTTCTGAAGTGAAATCTTTTGGCAAATCTTTTAGGACTATACCCGCTCACAAAACACTGGGGACAGATTGCTGGTTTCGAATTCCACCAATACAGATCCCATCGATTCCAGGGGGATTAATTGATTTACTTTGAAAAATACGCTAAGGATCTACACAGGCAATTGGGGCTTCTTAGAGGGACAATGACTGGAATACACAGTCAAAGGGGGATATTGCACTGGGGAATTATTTAAAGCAATGCCAAAAGAATACAGGGCCTACAGACTCTATAGCTTTTGGGGTTTAATTGTACTTACAGGAGAGGTCTGGACTGGACATCAGGGAGCATCAGGATACTGCTGGGACAGCAAAATGGGGCCAGTCAAGGTCTCTGCTGAGTCCTCCAAGGGGTCCCAAGTCGGATACTAAATCTCCTGGCTCTACTGCAAGCTAGGCCTCTTACTGCTGGATGTTTCTCCAGATTCTGACAGTAGATCACCACAGGGGTTAGTGGGAAAAAGTCCTGCTCTGAGGCAGGGTGACTACGTTATAGTGCAAATGAGATTACAATTGTGTCATGGTTCCTGCAGAAGGGATTGGTTAATGCTCCAGTACCCCACTCCCATAGGTGTGGTAATAGGTCCATAAAATGTTGGATTGCTTTTCGACACCAGGGGAGGAGACCACTTCATCATCTCACTTCGACCCTGGGCTTAGTAAGGTGTTTGTACTTAAAATCTCACTACCATGCAAATATCCTTTAAATCCATGTTTGGACAGATATTAATGGCTCTTTGACACCTATATTTTGCAGTGAATCACTTACCCTTGCCAGGTATCTGTATGTCATTCCTGTGCAAAGATACAGTTTTTCTTCATTTACTCTAGAATTATATCAGTGAAAAATATGGCCCTTGGTGGGCAGCATATGAATCATACTGGGCCCGCTTTAATCAAATTTTCATATCTCTCAAATTCACAAGGAGGGCCACATTACGTTTTCATGAATAACTTTAGTTGTGTTGATCTCACAAAATTAGTTTTGGGATGACCAGAAGGTGTTAGCTGACACCTTTCCAGAAATCCTACAATGACAATTGTGGCAACAATATTGCCAATTTTACACAAGGAAATGTATTTCTCCCATTTTACACAATGGGCAGCCAAACCACTCCTTGGCTCTGGCCCCCACCCTCCTGGAGCACATGACATAAGTAGAGGGGTCTGTGCTTAGATTAGCCTGCTCATTCCAAGGGCTAATGACTGTTAATGCACTTTTCTATGGGTTTGCGTGACCTGAAGGTCATAAATGCTGGAGACCAAATCTGGCTTATCTTATCCACCCCGTGGATTTGATCTCAGAGCCTCCGATTCTTTGTAATTTTAAGGGAAGGCACTCATGTTTGAAGTTACAGTCCTCTCTAGGTCTCCAGGACAACCAAATTGAAGAAATAACAAGCAGCCCACGGTCTTCCCCACTCAGACGAAAATTGCCTTTTAACTCAAATGTTACCTTTAAATGAGATCTTTAGAAAGGGCTTAGTTACAGCGCATACAAGGGTCACTGCAAAGTTGTCCCGTTCACACAGCTGTTAATGAAGACATCATAATTACATTTATGGGAGCTTTGGTGAACACCTTGGTTTGCAGAGTGTCACTTTGGAGGCAAAATAGAAATGCCATTTTGTTTATTTCACCCATGAAAGGACTCTATTTTACTGCAGCTGCTTAAACCCAGTTCAGCATCCCATTATAGATTCTGTGCACTGTTGTCTAATATGTGATGGGCTCATGATAGACAGAAACCAAGTTCATATTTTGAAAGTCTTGGGAACATTTTGCTGAACATATTTTTAGTTTTAAAGGGAAAAATGAAATTACTAATTTTATTTAATATTCATGACAGAAAGTGCTCTGCTTCACTGCAACTGCTGCACAAAATGCTGACATCCCATTGAGGGTTCTGTGTACTGCTCTTTACCGGACATATAATTCCAGCCCTTCATGGATTAATCAAAATCTCCTTGCCATGTGTCTTTTTCTTCCTTTGTGAATATCAGTTTGCCTCTCTTCATATTTAGCAATTTTAGCACCTTTCCTTTTGCTTTGAAAGTGCAGGGCCTTATATTGGACCTTATTTCTCACATCCAGGGGCTATTTTACCCCACAAATGGCTCCATTATGGGCACTCTTCTGGTGTCTTCATAAGCTCTGGTCAATCGTCCCCTTGAGCACACTATGGCTGTCTCCTCTCTCCTTCATCCTGGAAGATCCCTTAGTCTGTTGATGGACATGTTGTGTGAGGTGCAAAAGTCATCCACCTTTTGTCCCTGCTCATCTAAGCCACATCTCCCTTTTCCCTGTGTATGTATTACATGCCTCCTGTTTGTCTGTCTCGTTCCCGCTGACTGTGATTGGTACTGCACCCCCCCTCGTCCTCACTGTATTTGTCCTTGTTTTTAGACCCCGTTTCCATGTTGCTTCAAAAATTGTCTGTGAAACTCAGCCTCCTCGATGTCAAGTCTGTGTTGGGCTTCACACTGAGATCAATGTCTCTGAAATCACCCCTGCTTCCTCCTGCCCAAGCCCCTAGGCCTGCACCACCTACCTCGCTCGCGCTCCTGCCAAGTCAGTTTGTACTATCTGGTTCCACCCGTCTGTCCTCCTCAAATCTATTCCTTTCTTCACTGCCCTTATTGCTCATTCATCCTCCTCCCTGCATGCTTGTTCCCTTGCCAGTCTGTCTAACTGCAACTTCTACTGTTCCCTCTCAGCCAACTTGCTTTTTTCTTGCTCTGCTATCTCTCTCTGTCTCTCTGCCTTTTCCAGCTCCCTTTCGCTTTTCTCCCTCATCTCCTTTTCCACTCTCTTGCTTTCCTTGAAATCTCTCTCGATTCTTTCTTCCTGCTCCCTATCCAAGTGTTCCTTCTTTTCCTTCCTTCTTTGTTCCCTGTCTCCTGTTCCAGTTTCTCCTCCCTCCTTCTCTCTCTGTCCTCCTGCTCTAATCTCACCTCCCTATTCTCCTGGTCCATTAGTTCTGACCAATGTGTTTTAAGCTGTTCCTCTTCAGGCTTTCTATCGCTTCGGTATCCCCATCTGCCTCTCCATTTGTCTTCCCTTGAAGCTTCAAAAGTACCTGCGCTGCTATCCAGTCATTTGTGCTTATGCCCTTGAGCTCCTCCTTCATGCGCTGCTGCAACGCACGGCCTGACCCTGGATCACTAGCTGGCTGTCCTGTGCCTTTCGGCTTCTCCTCCCTTGTATATGGTGGTGGGCTATATGTCGGATTTTAATACCCCTCTGCTGCCCTTAGTGCCCTCATTGAATACATTCCCTGCTCCTCTTCTGTATCATCGGGTGCTACACTTGGAGGGGCAGAGGGAGGTGCGGAGCGATGGGTCCCATTGTCCTTCACCTCCTGCTGGCTTAGCATCCACTGCCACCTCACTGCACCCCCCACGCCCTCCTGGAACATGCGCCAGAACTCAAATATGGTCATGCGTTTCATTAATGTCTTCCCACTGTATATGTGTCAATATTGATTGTTGCACGGCTTTGGAGAAACTTCCACAAGGTGGCCATGGTTTGGTAAATTTACCCTCAGTACCTTTGGACCATTCTTTGCTATATTTACAGATCTATCCTTTATATGGTGGAAATGTCTTGCACAGGTGCTGAAGGGGCATCCCCTCCGACTCTTGCCTTGATACATCTCAATACCTTTTACCTGACCTCAAGACAAGGGTTTCAATAGTGTGCTGTTTAGGGGAAAAAGGCACAATGCAATGAGACTACTTTCTAGTTTCTACGAGCCTCTCTGGCTCTACAACTTACAAGGCACGCACCGTGCACCGCCCCTCCATCATAACTCCTGCCTCCTCAGGCACACCCACAATCTTACGCATGCGCCTTCTGCGCACTGCTACTAGTTCACCTCGTCTGCCAATCCCTTGTTTCCAGTACTAGCTCCTAACCGTCTCAAGCTATCTGCGTCCTATGTGCAAGCATACGGGTGACGGCACCAAGGTATCAAAACAGCATAGGAAAATCAAACATTGCGGACACACCTTAATAACCCATTACTCCTAAACCCACACAAAAACCCCACAGCTGTCTTCCTGGACTCCAGGCAGGGTATACCAATATTCTCTGTGATCGAACTGCACCCGCCGCATCGGCAAGCATGCCAAACATCTCACTCCAGGAGACTTAACCAGTCGACTCACCTTCGCAATCTAGGCCAGCTCCCTTGCTAACCCTCACAGGGATACCGTCATCTATGACCCGAACTAAAACGCTCAACCCACAGGAATGCCGCTTTTTACAGAACTTTTGTTATCCAAGCATCCAAGTCAATAGTCTAGGTTATTCACCAGAACCTTTTATCTCTAAACCGAATGTGTCGTAAACATAAAAAAGGTCTTCTACCTCCGCTCCTGTACCTATTCACTTTTGACAATACTTGACAAGACTTCAACAATGCATGACAATACTAACCAATACTTCACAATACTCAATACCCTCCCTCACACTAACAGTTGAAGATAGACTGGGTCAATACTTACGCTCCATGGTGTAGTAGCACTGCTCGCCTGCCGACTCCCCATCAAGGCACTCGCCTCCCTGTCTTGGTCTGCTTGGACAACTTGCTGACTTCGGGCAGGATGATTCACAGGGGCTCCTGAATTTATGTAAACTTCCCCCGACAAACAATAATGTATATCGATAATACATAGGGCGAGATAACTCTTTGAGTAATTAAAAAGAGTAAACTTTTGACGAGTGACCTGTACTGAATAAGCTGGAGAGATGATGTTTTTAATAGATGTGAATAAGGAGCCAATAAAATAAGCTATTCCTTGATGTTGCTAGTTAATGTAGCAGGTTGTACATAATAAAAATGTCAGCCGGGATGTTGATTTGAATACTAAAATTCGAATATCCCACACTTGCTTCCCACAGCTATCCGCTTGATGGTTGGACCTTATGGAAGGATAAACGGGACCTCATTGACAGTTGATCCCTAGGAAAAACCTATAGGAAGACAAACACCATTGTGCATTTCAATGAAATGTGGTAGATTTTTTACCCCTGAAGAATTTCCTTGTGAGTTGTATGAAAGTGTGAAAGGAAAGAAACATGTCGGGTATGGTATGAATGCAGTATGAGAGTAAGCATGGGTGATATGAACATAGATTGAAACGTTTTATGGACTGGGATGTACTTCTCTATGAGAGAGGAGAGCAAACAACAGATCCCTATGAAATTTTTATTTGAAATAATTGTTAAATAATGAAATACTACATATTATTGAACGTGAATTTTCAAATTGAAAATTATTGAGATGATGTTTGTTGTTTTAAATTTTGTGACAAATTTCTACAATTGTATAATAGAAAAGATAAAACAAGTTTTTTTATTAATAATATGCTAAAAAATAATAAATGAATATATTTGATACAAATTGGTATGGTATATGACAATATAATGAGTATAAATCATATGTAAGAAAGTAAAAATCACAATAGGATTGTGGGGAAGCAAGTGACCTGTAAACATAGAGTAATGTTAAACAAACATTTCGGTAGAGGGCTGTTTATTAGTGGTCGTTAAAAATAATATCTCTGGTCTCTCTAAGTTTGTTGTGAGTATGTTTATTCTCTGCATGCCTGGAATTTAACAAAGGAGCGCAGGGACCAATTTGTGTGTTGGTATTTATTTTAAACCGTGAAACGTTATTTGAATACATTTTGTTAAAATGGTTCAAATATTGGTTGCTGTATGTTGCAAGCTACTTATTAGTGCATCTGTTCCCTTAATGTACATTCATTCAACATGCAAACAGTTAGCACATGTGGCACATAGAAGTAAGAAAGAGACCAATTATTAAAGGGAATGATGGCACGGGCATGTATTATATAGAATAGAATACCCCCTGGTGTCTGTAAAAAGGATATCAAAAGTTACTTTGGAGCTCTGTGACATTATAAAGGACACAGTCTTTAGTATCATTCCTCTCTTTGGTCACAAAAAGTCTTGGGCACTGCCATATCCTTATAATGTATATCATTGGGCCTCATTACGACCCTGGCGTTAAGGGTTTAACGGCGCCGTAAAAGGTGTCGGCGCTGGTAAACCCTTAACGCCTGATTACGAGGTCCCTTTGCGGGACCTGACCTTAACGGCTGGTTTTTCCAGCCGTTAAAGTAGGGACCCGCAAAGGGACTTTGGTGCTGATAACAGTACCGCAATTTGCGGTGCCTTTATTAGCGCCTTCCCCATTCCCATTGAGCCCTATGGGGCAAAAATGGGAATGGGGAAGGGGTATGGCAGCATGGGGAATTACCGCCCCACCAACCTCGGAATGGGGTGGTAATTCACCATTCCGCCATGGCGGACACCGGCATGGACCATGGTGCCAATAGCACCATGGTCCTCTGCCTGGGTCGTAATGAGGCCCATTGAGTTCTTAATTTCATATATTAAACAAACCCATCATAATATTGTTATTGAAGGTAAACATGCCCTAATGATCCAAACTCAAGTGTGTCAACCTGAACCACACTGATGACTCCCAATGAGGGTGACTTCTGAATACTTCAGGGTGATCAGCCTTGGGTTGAGAACACTTTATGGAAATTAGCAAATTAGCACTGCCCTATAAGACTGGGCAACTTCTTATATGGGTCAAAAAGCAAGCTTTATGGCTAATGTGCACACGCATAGTGAGTTGCTTTGTGGCTCGCATCCGGTGGTGAACTTCTAGTGATGGCTGCTTGGTGGCGCTGTGCATAAGGGGCTTTTAGCTGAAATGGCCTAATCTACTACAGCAGGGGTCCTGCCATTGATTACTAAGCACTAGTTTTTATCAATGAGGTAATGTGAATACAATGAGCTGGCAATGTGTAATGACACGATAACAGCGCTGTTAAGATAGTTGGAAGATAGCGAATGGCTCTTTTTTTCCCAAAATGTGGTAATTGGCCTCCCTGTCATTGTGTTATGTCTCATCAGTGGTGGTAAAATGCTCTGATTACTTACTGGCAATCTTCATTACAACCAGTCCTATACTCTTCCTCACCACGGCCCTTATGTGTGAGGATTTAAGGAGCAGTGAAAAGCCAGGCCAACCACAGGCAATTATCTTGAAGGCTTTGGTTATTAATGCTACTTGAACACCGTTTATTGAAGGAAAAAAGGGTGCAGAAATCAGAACTTAATCCCACGGGAAGATGCAGGAGCATCGTCAATGCAAAGGCAGCAATGATCGGTCATACACTGGGAAGAGGAGGCACATTTCTGAAATAGAGACCCCTCAACACTGTTCCCTCCCCTTTCCCCCGCACTTCTCCCCTTCCCCCCTCCCCTGCACTTGTGTGATCTCAATGGCACCTGGCCTAGTAGGCTTGTTGTCTCTGTCTTCCCTCCGTTTCCCCTCCCTTGCCTCGTCGCGCCTTTAAACACTTGTGTATAGGCGCGTTATAAATGTCATATCATATCATATCATGAGGAGGATGGGGCCCTAGTCAATCTGGGAATAGCTTCGGTCGAGTAGGAATCGAAGATAGCCAGTTTGATCAAATGACCAATGAAAGATGAGGAGGACTTTTGACCTTTTCCTATTGGGCAGAATTTAATGAAGAGGAAGCATGATTGGCTGCTGGGGGTGACCTGTGGACTTAATTTGGACAGCCCGTCCGAAATTCAGAGTGGATGCAAGAAGGTCCACGTCTAGATAGGATTCTGAGGTAATGTACAATGGGGCACAAAAGGAGAGGACTACAGGCAGAGGAGAACCATGTGGGTGAAACTGGAGATAACAGAGATACTCATGGAGAGCCCCCAATTCCCGAAGCCTGAGCACTGCAATCAAAAAGTCAACCTATGCTGCAAGGAGCAGGAAAGGAATGAGTTCAAAGAGTTCAAAAAGTCACTGTCTGAGGGCTCTGAGAACAAAGGTGTGCTGTGGCAGTCACTTGGCTGTGAGTGGTGAAGGCACAAAGTTCAAACACTCCCAATTTGGTGACCATTGCTGTCTCTATAGCTTCTAGCCTGTCCTCTGTAAAAGCAATCTTGGTGTTCAACAGTGGCCTTCCACCTGGGGTCAATTCCTGTCCTCCCCCACAACCCGGGATCTCTTGCATGGCATCTCCTAGCACTTTGTTCCATCTGGACTGAAGAGTCCGAAACCAATTTTCCCGTTTTGGGCACAGTTCAACTGTAAAGAGGCTGAGGGCTTGGTGTAGAGTGTGCAACTGCCTGCTTGAGGGAGCAAAGAGTGGGGAAGAGGGTGGTCAGAGGATCAGTCACTGACTCATTTGATCCAATCACTCCCCTGGTTTGCTAAGAAGGCACAATGACTTGGCTAAAAGGGGGATGCTTGGATATACGCAGGTATGAGAGAAGTTTGATAAGCGAGAGAGTTGGATTGGTGGGTGTTCACGATGAAAACGCGCACAGGATTTTGTGGTCCTTTAGAGGACTGTAATTGAGAGCATATGGAGCGAGGTATGGCAAGAACTGCCCCCATTTTCCCTGTCTGGCCCTGCACCATCAACATCTAGGCATGTCATGGGCGCCCCTCTATGAGAACGAACATGCCAGAAATGGCCTGTTCTATGGGAAGGTACCCACTCTAGAGTCCGCAGCCACATTTTAGCTCACTGTACCCTTCACAGATGGGAAATATCCATTTGAATATTAGTCTTGGGCAGTCCAGCACCGAAATACTATGGCAATACCCTTCTGAACAAGAGTATCAACAGCAACCAGATACACGTGTTTCAGCCTTCTTGGGCATCATCAGTGAGGTGGAGCTGTGCCTCTCTGAGCACAGTGAGCAAGGGTTCCACGTCTGGATGACCCTAGGACACTTAGGATGACTAAACCTAAGGACCTTGAAAAAATCAGAAAATTAGTCATGGGTGCCCCGCTATGAGATCGAACATGGCAAACATTGCCTGTTCTATCGGAAAGTACCCACTCTAGAGTCTGCAGCCACATTTTAGCTCATTGAACCTTTCACAAGTGGGAAATACCCATTTGCATATCAGTCTTTGTCCCGCCACACATGTGCAGTCCAGCACCAAAATGCTATGGCAATTGCCTTCTGAACAAGAATACCAACAGCAACCCCATACATGTGTTTAGCCTTGTTGGGCATCATCAGTGAGGTGGAGCTGTGCCTCTCTGAGCACAGTGAGCAAGGGATCCACGTCTGGATGACCCTCAGACACTTAGGGTGAATAAATCTAAGGCCCTTGAAAAAATCAGAAAATTAGTCATGGGTGCCCCTCTATGAGATCGAACATGGCAAAAATTACCTGTTCTATGGGAAAGTACCCATTCTAGAGTCTGCAGCCACATTTTAGCTCATTGAACCTTTCACAGATGGGAAATACCCATTTGCATATCAGTCTTTGTCCCGCCCACATGTGCAGTCCAGCACCAAAATGCTATGGCAATTCCCCTCTGAACAAGAATACCAACAGCAACCCCATACACTCGTATCAGCCTTGTTGGGCATCATCAGTGAGGTGGAGCTGTGTCTCTCTGAGCACAGTGAGCAAGGGTTCCATGTCTGGATGAGCCTAGGACACTTAGGTGACTAAACCTAAGGTCATTGAAAAAATCAGAAAATTAGTCACGGGTGCCCCTCTATGGGAATGAACATGGCAAAAATGACCTGTTCTAGGGGAAGGTACCCACTCTAGAATCCGCAGACACATTTTAGCTCACTGTACCTTTCACAGATGGGAAATATCCATTTGCATATCAGTCTTTGTCCTGCCCACATGGGCAGTCCAGCACCGAAATGCGATGGCAATTCCCTTCTGAACAAGAGTACCAACAGCAACCCCATACACATGTTTCAGCCTTGTTGGGCATCATCAGTGAGGTGGAGCTGTGTCTCTCTGAGCACAGTGAGCAAGGGTTCCACGTCTGGATGACCCTAGGACACTTAGGGTGACTAAACCTACGCCCTTGAAAAAATCAGAAAGTTAGTCATGGGTGCCCCTCTATGAGAATGAATATGGCAAAAATGGCCTGTTCTATGGGAAGGTACCCACTCTATTGTCCGCAGCCACATTGTAGCTCACTGTACCTTTCACAGATGGGAAATACCCATTTGCATATCAGTCTTTGTCCCACCAACATGGGCAGTTCAACACTGAAATGCTATGGCAGTTCCTTTCTGAACAAGAGTACCAACAGCAACCCCATATATGTGTTTCAGCCTTGTTGGGCATAATCAGTGAGGTGGAGCTGTGCCTCTCTGAGCACAGTGAGCAAGGTGTCCACGTCTGGATGACCCTATGACACTTATGGTGACTAAAGCCGAGCGGGGAAGGCCGTAAGGAAAGGCATCCGGTGCTCTTTGCAGCTCCGCTGCGAGCACGAAGCTTCCCCGACCAGCTGTGTGCTCAATCAGCTGTTTCTCTACACTTCGGAGCGGTGGCGTGTTCCCCTTCATCCACGCTGCAGGCCGCGTGCACCGAAGCTCCAGACAAGATGGCCCCCGTTTTCATGCCAGCACAATCAACAAAATGTGCTTTCAGAATCACCGCCGCGGGCCCGTGTCCCGATTCGCTGCCTCACCCCGCCCGCCCCTCCCCTCCTGCTTTAAATGGAGGGGGAGAGGGCCGAGAGGCGAAGCCGAGCAGGGAAGGCCGTAAGGAAAGGCCTCCGGTGCTCTTTGCAGCTCGCTGCGAGCACGAAGCTTCCCCGACCAGCTGTGTGCTCAATCAGCTGTTTCTCTACACTTCGGAGCGGCCGCGTGTTCCCCTTCATCCACGCTGCAGGCCGCGTGCACCGAGGCTCCAGACAAGATGGCCCCCGTTTCCATGCCAGCACAATCAACAAAATGTGCTTTGAGAATCACCGCCGCGGGCCCGTGTCCCGATTCGCTGCCTCACCCCACCCGCCCCTCCCCTCCTGCTTTAAATGGAGGGGGAGAGGGCCGAGAGGCGAAGCCGAGCAGGGAAGGCCGTAAGGAAAGGCCTCCGGTGCTCTTTGCAGCTCCGCTGCGAGCACAAAGCTTCCCCGACCAGCTGTGTGCTCAATCAGCTGTTTCTCTACACTTCGGAGCGGCCGCGTGTTCCCCTTCATCCACGCTGCAGGCCGCGTGCACCGAAGCTCCAGACAAGATGGCCCCCGTTTCCATGCCAGCACAATCAACAAAATGTGCTTTGAGAATCACCGCCGCGGGCCCGTGTCCCGATTCGCTGCCTCACCCCGCCCGCCCCTCCCCTCCTGCTTTAAATGGAGGGGGAGAGGGCCGAGAGGCGAAGCCGAGCAGGGAAGGCCGTAAGGAAAGGCCTCCGGTGCTCTTTGCAGCTCTTCGCTGCTCGTCTGCCGTCTGCCCAATGCCCTTGCAGCACCTACAAGGTAAGAAGCACCACTCTAGCAAGCTTCTCTCTGAACCATGTCTCGCCTTAAGACTTCTCAGGCTGCGCACCCGTACTCAGGAAGCAGCCTTCAGCTAGCACCCCACCCCCACGAGCACCCGTAATACACGGCTCTGCTCGCGTACTGCACAATCTTCTATATGTGCTGATAAGGCCAGATTCCAGCGCAAAACTTTGAAGGCTGTATCCTCTAACGATATTACAATTACAGCAACCAACAAAGTACTTTACCCGCATCACAACTGTCACACCCACATGACAAATACAATTAATCCTGCGCCCACCACCACCCCTAGTGTGAAATCTGTGTTATGCAAATCTTCTACCACCATTTTGAATTCTATTGTGCCAAATGCTATGCCACTTGTGTCCACCACCCATGAAAATGAGCCCCCAGTGTAAAATCTGTATTATGCAAATCTTCTACCACCATTTTGAATTCTATTGTGCCAAATGCTATGCCACTTGTGTCCACCACCCATGAAAATGAGTCCCCCAGTGTAAAATCTGTATTATGCAAATCTTCTACCACCATTTTGAATTCTATTGTGCCAGATGCTATGCCACTTGTGTCCACCACCCCTGAAAATGAACCGCTCAGTGTAAAACCTGTGATGGGCACCGCCCACAACACGTCCGATGCACCTAGCCCCTCCATACCACCATCTCTCATCACGTGCTCCCCCACAACCACTACTGAACCCCACCTGAAATGCGCCTTGATTAACGCTAGATCCATCAATGCCCATGCCCTAGACATCCACGACCTCCTAACCTCCCAAGACTTAGATCTACTTTTGATCTCAGAAACTTGGCTACATGAGGCCTCTGGCCCTGCGCTCTCACTCGCCCTACCTCCTGGCTATTCCATCACTAGACAAGACCGCCTCTCCAAAGGTGGAGGTGTAGCAATTATCGCCAGAGACTGCCTCTCTATCAGAAAGGTAGAGAAATCCCTGAACAACAACAGCGACTATCTCCAAGTCAAAATAACCCTCTCCCCCCACTGCACAATTACTGTGCACACCGTATACCGCCCACCAGGCCCAACAGGAGACTTTCAAGCCTCTCTCCTCCACCTCCTCTCGGACAACCTAAAAAAACAGTCTAAAGCCATTCTCCTGGGGGATGTCAACCTAGGGCTCCAGGATAGTAAGGACGTAGCAGCAAAATCCCTCGACTCTGCCCTCAAGGCACTAGGGTACAAGAACACCATACTTAGCCCAACTCACACCCAAGGCAGAACGTTGGACTGGATAGCACAGCACAACTGTCCACTCATCATCACTGGAAACACTCCTACCCCATGGTCTGACCACCACATTATCACCTTCAGCATCCTCACCGCTAGTTCCCCAGCTACCACTCCACCCCAACCACTCCCTCCCTGCCTCGCCAGAAGCTCCCGCCAACTCACTAAGGAGAGATTATTGCCCTTCCTCCAAGGCCCAGCCTTCAGACCACCTTTCTCTTCAGACTCTGAAACACTCGCATCAACCTATGATACTGCCATCAAAGCAGCCATCAACACCATTGCCCCACTCAAACCTTGAAAATCCAAACCCACTGCACATTCCAATGCTTGGTTCACGCCGGACCTCCTCTCACTCCGCAACGAGAAAAAAGCCACACTCACACAGTGGCAAAAGTCCCACTCCGAAAAAGATAAGATGATCTTCAAAGCCCTTTCCACCAAATACAAAAAGGCAATCACCCAAGCCAAAGCCAAATCCTTTGAATCCAGAATCTCGGAAGCCCAATCCAATACTAAAGAAATATTCTCCATTTTCAGAGAACTCGAAACACCCACTCCCCCTCCCAGAATTTCATCAAAGACAAGGACTGGTGTGACGAAATACAGAAGGCCATGCAATCCAAAATTACCCTCCTCAAAAACAAAATACTAGCCACTAAACAAGCCCTACCGAACAAGCACATCCCAGTCCCACCGCCTGCCCCTGATCGCCCCTTACCCTTCTCCTTCAAACCCATTCAGGAAAAAGATGTCATCAACATAATGAGGAACATTAAACCCTCTAACTGCAAAGGTGATGCTTGCCCAGCCTCCATTATCAAAGACTGCGCAGAACCGCTAGCTCCCTTCCTAACAGCCTTTGTAAATGCCTCCTTTACCACAGGGATAGTCCCTGCCTCCCTCAAGGAAGCCTGGGTCCGCCCTCTTCTAAAGAAGCCAACGCTCGATCCCACCTCCCCCAATAACTACAGACCCATCACCACTGTCCCTTTCCTCCTCAAAATACTGGACAAAGCAGCCTACCTGCAGGTTCAACACTTCATTGAAGAGAACAAACTCCTTGGTCTCCGCCAATCTGGCTTCCGCCCCAGACACGGAACAGAAAGAGCCCTACTTGACTTGAAAAACCAGATGGACGATGCGAGAGACTTGGGCAAACCTGTACTTCTCCTACTCCTAGACCTCTCAGCGGCCTTCGACCTTGTGGATCATGGCGTCCTATGCCACCACCTCTCCACCACGGCCAAATTCTCCCCTGTAGCCACAGCGTGGATCACCTCCTTCTTAAAAGACAGAACCATGCAAGTATTCTCTGACTTAGCCGCCGCATCACCAACCATTATACTCTGTGGGGTGCCCCAAGGCTCCTGCCTCTCCCGCACGCTATACAACATTTTTACACGCCCCCTCTTCCTCATCCTCGACGCCATGGGCATCTCATACACCAACTACGCCGACGACACACAAATCCTCATCACTCTCACAGGTAACTACAACACTGACTCCCTGGCCCTCAACAACCTTTACAATACCATCCAAGCCTGGATGGCAGACAACGGTCTATGCCTCAACCCTGACAAGACGGAACTCCCCCTGGTAGGCTCTCCCGACACCCTAAAGAATCTAGATGCCCAATTCAGTCACTTCACCATTGATTCCATTAAAATTCCAGTCTCCGACTCTGTCAAAACCCTGGGAGTTTATCTGGATTCTAGCCTATCCATGGACAGACAAATCAATACAATTGCCTCTGCAGCGTCATATCATGCCAAACTTATCAATGCAGTCAGACCCTTTCTCTCCAAAGAGAACTGCACTAACATAGCCAGAGCCATCACCGGCTCTAGGCTAGACTACTGTAACGTACTCTTTCTAGGAACCTCTAAAAAAAACCTAGAGAGACTACAAGTAATACGGAACAACGCGCTCCGGGCAGCCCAAGGCATTGCAAAAAGAGAACACATCTCTGAGGCCAGAAAACTAGCCCACTGGCTCCCAATAAAAGGAAGGATATTATTCAAAGCCCTGACATTGACCCACAAGTGCATCCACCTCACTGCGCCTGCATACCTCTCACAAAGGATACACCCTGTCTCCTCCACCAGGCCAACCAGATCACCCTAAACCAACATGCTCTCAGTGCCTCTAGTAAAAAAAGTAAAAGCGGGCGGATCCAGCTTCCCTTACCTGGCGCCCACGCACTGGAATGCCCTACCACACACTATCCGTGGAGAGGCCTCCCTCACCACCTTCCGCAAAACGCTGAAGACTACCCTGTTCACATAAGGCTAGACATACTAGCACGATTACCCCATGTATATTGTATCATATGATCAAAAGCAATATCTGTAACAACAGTACGTCATCCTGCAACATTTACAATGTGTCAACAACCGCTATCTTACCTGCACCATGTAACTAAGTCATTGCAAGTAACAGCGCCTCAATGCCCCTGGGCTGTTTGTGCGCTATATAAATGTAAATAAATAAATAAATAAATAAACTCAAGGCCCTTGAAAAAATGGGAACCTCTATGGGAACGACCATGGGAACGACCATGGCAAAAATGGCCTGTTTTATGGGAAGCTACCCACTATAGAGTCTGCAGAGACATTTTAGCTCACTGTACCTTTCACAGGTAAGCACTACTGGGCTATGGCATTCATAAGAGCGGATGCCTGCAACGATGGCCGACCTCTACACTATGACTGATTTACTTGCCTTCTCATCATCATGTCTCCAACCACTGCTTATTGGTTAGCTGTTTCCCTTTATGCTAGTTCCTTTGGGAGCCGGCAGGTGATGACGGCCCCCGTTAAAGGACTCATTTAAGGCTCGGTGCTCATTTCCCTGTCTGGGCTTTCCTGGCCATGGAGGGAAGGCCCACTGCGAACTGCGATGCTTCAATCCTCGACACCTAGCCTCTGTTCGCTACCTCCTTGGCGCTCCACTGACCATGTAGCGTCATATTAGGGAACGGACACATTGCCATCTGTTTGCCCATATACTCTTATCTGTCTACTGCATTTTTCCTACTCCCGGCTACATCATTCCTGCCAAACTTCATCTGGTCATCTCACAGATTTATTGCCACTCATGGTGCCCCCAACTCATTCATGCAAATCTGTTATCGCCCACCTTTGCCAGCATTGGTAGCTTACTGCGCTCCATTGAACTGCCCCCTGGCACAGCTGTAAACTGACCCGGACAAACTACTCGCCACTACTGGACAGGTACAGAATTGAACCTTCTGCTCGTGCCAGCACAAACATTCTTTGGCAGGTTTCCTCTGACTCGCTCTGTGCCAATGTCTTGTCTCCTTAGACCCAGCTGCCCCTGTCTGCTAACAATACCTGCCAATACTAATGTAATGTAATTCACCTGATTATGACCAGGCAGCTTTGCACTGCTAACATTACCTGCCACTACTATAGTACCACTACCATGGTAACATATTTTGAACTACTTGTTCCGGCAAACTTGATGAAAGCCCCTCAAACCATGAAGTGAGGCTTTCCGAATGTATGCATCGATCCTAATTTTGCATTTTACCGACTTGTTCCTGCATTTTTGATGTAGCCCCTGCACCATGAGAAGAGCCTTTCCCAATTTATGTAGCCATCCTAATGCTGCATTTTACCTACTAGTTCCTGCATACTTGATGTAGCCCCTCACACCATGAAGTGAGGCTTCCTGAATGTATGCATCCATCCTAATGTTGCATTTTAGCGACTTGTTCCTGCATTTTTGATGTAGCCCCCCGTGCCATGAGCGGAGGCTTTTCCAATTTATGTATCCATCCTAATGCTGCATTTTACCTACTTGTTCCTGCATATTTGATGTAGCCTCTCACACCATAGGATGAGGCTTTCCCAATTTTTGTATCCATCCTAATATTGATTTTTACCTAATTGCTCCCGCATATTTTGATGTAGTCCCCGCATCATGAGGCAGAGACTTTCCCAATTTATGTATCCATCCTAATGGTGCATTTTACCTACTTGTTCCTGTATATTTGGTGTAGCCCCCTGCACCATGAGGTGAGGCTTTCCCAATGTATGCATCCATTGGATGCTGCATTTTACCTACTTGCTCCCACATATTTGATTTAGCCCCCTGAACTGGGGTGTCTGATACAGCCCTTTAAGACGAGGTAGCAATACTTTGAGATGGATGGAGATGCAGAATATACTCAAACATCAAAAATCAAACTCACGCAGAAAGTTGGCAAAGTTTAACTGTTTTAATGTCAATTATGGAAAACAGGGAGTTACAACGAACATCAACGAATTCACTCGATCTTCACACTCAATGCATTTCATGAAAAAAGCAACTTTTATGCTAACAACTCATCATCATTGACGTCAACCTACATTGCAAACTACAAAAACCTAATTGGGAAAGTGATAGGATTACAGGGAAAATCTAGGTATATGTTCCATACTTGTTGGAAAGTTGATTGGGTCTCTAACATCAGGCGGGGAAACTAAGCCCTCCCTTAGTTCAGGTCACGCTGTTGCGCTCGTACACAAACTATAGGGCTCTTTATTATGTGGCCCTCTGTAATTGGGTGGCACCCTTGTACCCCTCTGTAATATTCCACCTACGCAAGCAGCACGCAGGCTAACATCCAGGTGCTGGTGGACTGGTCATAACAACAGCTTCCCACCAATTAGCCTGTCATCTATCATCACCCTTGCAATCTGCGGTCAATTAAGCTTTGAACTTAGCCTTGAAAATGTTCTCTGAGCTCGAGAATATGAGGGAGTATAGGCATACTCTGTCTTCTTGGTTTCCATACAGCTCTTCCCAGTGTCAATTTTCATCCAACCACGTGCCTGCAGACCATGTCTTTGAGTCTTTCTGCAATTAAAATACTATTAAATGATGAACCTCTGATGTCTTAAATGTTCTCACTCCTCACCTAAGACAGGAGTTTTGTTCTTTGACACGTTCTGTAACTACTGTGCAGACATTCAGGCCCAAGGTGGCCTTGACATCTTGGTGTTGAGCCAGCCAAGCTCTTCCTTGGTTCACCTCCATGGTTAAGTTTCCAATTTCTAACTGTGAGATACTGAAAACCTTCCTTTTCACTGGATCGAGCTTCGCTAAAGTGCATTGTGGAATCATCCATAGTTCATTAATTCCCTATGCATATACATCGCTGCAAACGATTCACTACATGGCTAGCCATTAAGAATACTTTGTCTACCTGCGTTACTGCTTCTGTACAATTGTAAAATGACTTGATATCTTCATCACCATCATTTCTGTTAGCATGAGCATCTTCATCTCGAGCCCGAAATGTTGCTCATCTTTGACATCTCCTCTTCAGAGTGCCTATAGAATGTTTATGTTCTCTCATCTCTGCATCTCTCCTGGGTGCATCAGCTCTATTCTTGATGACATCACCAATCTTCTCTTTTGCTCAGTTTTCACACCTCTTCCGGGATTTCATTCAAATGTCCATCCTATTGTCGTGTATGCATGCATGGCTTTCTCAATGGGAATCTTACTTCCAGGATTCTCTTCGGTATTGGTGCTCTCACTGGTATTGCACGTGTCTGACACTCTGTCTCCCAACATATAGACAGCAAGGGGGAGGAGCTTTGGGTGGGGGTACTTGGGTCCACCTCTACACCCCCGTACCATGAGGTGAGGCTTTCCCAATGTATGCATCCATCCTAATGCTGCATTTTACCTATTTGCTCTGGCATATTTCATGTATCCCTCATACCATGAGGCGCGGCTCTGCCAAAGCATGCGTTCTTCTCCCTTCCACATGTTGTAACTATTTTGTGTTGTCTTTCACCTTATAATTTGTCACTCTGCACTTAATGTAACTAGTGCTGTGATACCTGAGGTTCTTGGCCGCTGCTATAAGTGCAAAATAAATAAATAAAGGGATATAAGAGTCAAAGGCAGGAATTAACAGATTAATTAGGAGCCAACGTCGGCCCTACACGTAAGGATATAATTTACAATTCATATCATACATAAATTAGTTATGCTTTATTGTAAAATGTCACATAATTCTCAGGGCTATCACAAATAAATAAGAACTGTGTCTATCATGTTTCTATGTACAATAGCCCCTCTAACAAATGATGTATGCAATCAAAACAGAGAACAGCCTCCCTTAGGATAGCCTATACACAACTAATTAGTGTATAAACATCAATGCTAACTGGTGGGTTAACATCCTATCACCTTCTGGGCTTCAGCCTCTGAGTGTTGCCATATTGATCCATCTGGAACACAGGGCTGTGAACCAGGGCTGCACAGGGAGTTCTGAGAATGTGGCACGGTTGGCCTGGTGCATCCAGCCACTGCCCAGACTTTTTGGGGGGTATTTGCTGTATGAACTTTCAATAAGGTGTTGGTGATAGGTTGCAGCCTGCCCTCATCATTTATCGCAGTCTTGCTTGCAGAATGCTTGGTTCCTCCTAAAACTCTAACTATAACAGTCCTACAGTGCCTTGTATGTATATTTGCTTTGTCTAATGCATCTTTTTTCTCTCCGATATCCCACAACAAGTGTAACTGGTTGCAACAGCGTCTTGATGCCCCAATGCTTTTGTGCTTCACAAATGTAAAATAAATAAATAAAAAATGCGGTTGGACAGATACCCTGCACTGTTTTTCACTGGTTACGCTGTTCTTTTGTCTACCTCTCCGCGGGGGGCCTTAAAACCACGTCAGCATCTTTTTTGAAGGAGGGTGGGTACTTAAAACTGACCCTAAATATCGGTTAAACCTAGAACATGGTCTTTCAGCCCAGGTTTTCCAAGGGCCAGGACATTAATGTGCAAGTAGCAGGCTGCAGGAAAAGTGCTGTTTTACGAATATTTAGGGACTAGGTTTCTCGCGAATGGCTTCTGGTCTGCCCAACTGGATAAAGCCTGCGCTACATTGGAAAAGCTCTTTGTAGCGGTTTGGGTTTTTTCTTTAATCATCATGGAAGGGGTGCTGTCCCACTGCGCTGGGACTATATACAAAGCAAGCTGTCACCTCCTCCCTGTTTGGGGAAATAATCTAGGGGAATGAAAAGGTTTCTGGCATGGCCTGTGACAACTCAATTTCCGGGGCACCAGTGGTCCAGGGATGAATATCAGTTTCTGAACCATCAATCAACCCCACACCAAAAGGGATCCGAACAGATTGGAATCCATGTACATTATAAGACCTCCTTGTCCAAATTTGGTAACGTGGACGGAACGGTAGGCTTATCTCTGCAAGGTCATGGATCACTGGTTAGTTGCAACACAGAGAAAATACAATTATTACCCAATGATAAAAAGGACTGTCCAGTCAAGGTTGTGTACACATCTCTACTTTATTATTACTACAACAAACAGTTCTAGAACACTACAATTACAACCCATACTGTAAAGGAACACAGAGGACAGACAGTTTCACGAAGGAAAGGGATGCTCTCTGGATACTGACAGGAGGGTAGTTGGTAAAGTAATCAGTCTTTTAGTTCAAGATATTTGGTTTCAGCACCAAAGGGGCAAAGGGTTGTAACTGTCTCTAGGGGCCTTCAATGTACCTGGTGCTGAAGATGTTCTTCGTGCTCGAGAACGTCAAGGCTGTTCCAGGGCGTTTCGCAGCCCATGAGACAGAGTTAGAGGCGGAAGACAGCAGCGGGTCACAGGCGGCAGGCAGTTCAGCAAGTGAGTCTGGACGGACATCTGCAGGCTGTCCAGTGTTGTGGCTCGAGGCCAAGAATCATTGTCTCTGTGTTGGTTGGTGGATCTGGAATGCTGGTCGAGGCATCTCGGACAACTCGGGTGACTGCAGCATGACAACGTGCAGCCAGATGCGGTTCAAGGACTCGACTGTCTCAAAATTGTCCTTAAGAAGATGGGCACTGGATGATGCTTGTGTGGCAGTCCTCCTACCCTGTTCACAGGACCCATGTCCTTTGAAGGCGGACGGCCCAAAGCTCAGGAAAGTAATTGCAGGCAACAGCTTTGTCCTTTGTCCAGAGACTCTCCAACACTTCCCACATAGAAAGCTTGCTGTCAGAACCTAGCAGGTCAAGCTGTGTGCTGACTAGGTACCGGTTCTGGAGCTGCTGGACAGGTCTTCTGAGTCCGGTATCTTCCTCTATTCCCTGGGAGATGTTTAGGGGAGGAATATTGCTTCCCTCTTGGAACTCATGGCCTTCCTTCACTGGCAGAAGATGTAAGGTAGACTGCACCTTAAGCTCAGGTCTAAACGAGTCCTTCTTCTTACTCGTTGCTAAGTCTTCAGATGATCAGATCAGTGTGGGGCTCAGCCCTCTTTTAAAGCCAAATGGGCCCCAGTGATTGGTGCAGGCTACGCCCACCTTAATGAACCAGTCCTGGGTCCCCACCAACAATCTTCTGTGATGCTTACGGTAACAATGACATTGCTTATCAACAGACAGGGGAAGGATGACCACATCTACTTCTAAATCCCACCCATCGTCCTGTCTGCTCTACATCAAATTGTCTCCCTAATTAACGGAGCCCTATGCGGCGCTTGGTCAAAATATGAGCCTCCTTTGAAGTAGGGGGCTGCATGCAGACTTTTGTCTCCTACAATTATGATACTTCCCTGCTCTGAAAAGAGTTGTTCTAGACAAGAAATGCACTGCCCTTTCATACCAAGGAGGGATGTTAGTACCAAGTCGACACATTGCATTACAAAGGGGTGTTGGTCTCTGGTCCCCATTGTCACTTCCTGCACCCAGGCCTTCCCGGAGGCCTGCTAATTAACATTCTTCAGTATTTGCCGCCACCAGCAAGGTGTAACAATGGAGATGAAAATCCATGGGGTCTTGAAATGCTAATCAGGCTGCCCACGTCCAGAGGCTTTTGCTATACCCACAGCTGTTACATGTCAGCTAGACATGACAGGGGAGGGTGGCGCTGGTAAGCTGTGTCCTCCAAGAGTACATGACTATTTTTCTGCTGTGCGGTGAGCGTGGAAAATATGGGCAGGAATGGGCCCACATATTTTTGGAGGTTACTGTCCCATCATTCATTCTTTTTAAATAAACACAAAATCAAATAGCCCAGGTGAGCACACTCTCCATGTGCCGGTGCTAGAATTCAACACATGGCCAAAGTATTGATATTGATATTTTATTTCTGTTGCGCTCGTACACAAGTGTTTCAGAGCGTGAGTAGAAAGTAGAAAATAGATTCTGGAAAAGTTTACCTCAGGGGTCACCTAATGCATTCATCCATATGGAGACTGACTTGTGCCCTATTTGGGAGGGGGCTTCAATAAAGCCAGTGATGCCCTGGATACAGCTCTGGTATACCAACGGCCATGAGAAATACAGCGAGGCATTGATTCATCTGATGAGCCTGGATAGGTGAATGGGTGTCTCGGTTCCATGTCATTTCATCGTGGGATGTTTTTTCGCTGGTTTTTTACCGTGGATTTTTTAAACATCCCGCGATCAAAGGACATTGTACTGGGGTCTCATGGGTAATGCATGTGAAAAAAAACATTGTTCAGCGTGTTTTATGGCTGTACCCTACTAACATTGGTAAAGCTGCCCACACTAGAGTTAAAATGGCCATCACGTCCCATATTAGGGAGAGCATGGAGGAAGCCTGCTATAGATTGAAGCTAGGTTCAAGGTCCTTTCAAACGAACCCGAAATTCGGCTTTGAAAGGTTCCTTGACTCTGTTGAACCCCGGTATGCACCAGCTCTATATCTTGACTTCAGGATGAGAACGCCTAGGTTAAGCATCTTTTACTAAATCGTGGGGTGATACAGGTACAGGCATTTGCCCCGCGTGCTGCTCTGATAAGGAAACCATCCCTCATTTTTTGTTTTTTTTCCGCTCGGCTTAATGCCTTGATATCTTTTTATTCAAAGCCATGTTTTAAGAGTGGTGGGTATTTGCACCATGCCTGAAGCACTGGCAGAGGGGGGCTAGGGGGTCCTGGATACTGGAGCTAAATCGGGCTTGGCTACTGAGAGTAAAAGAATGATTATGATCTAGCTAGGTGGAACCAGGGGCCGCAGTTTTCAGGAGGCTTGGGGTTGCGGGTATTCTCTCCCCTTTTTTGATTTTAGCCATGTATATTAGTTTTTGATAGCTGTATAGTCATCCAAATGAAATAATGTGTTGTGTTCTATTTATTTTGATTCATCCCCAACAAGACTTAGTGGTATTAGCCAAACGCTTGGTAGTTTTAGTTGGAATATTTATGCCCCTTTTTGGGTTTGGTTGAATTTATATTTTAGCAAGTACTTGGGATACATATCTGAGGGAAAATAGAGTCCCTGGTGAATGATAGTCATTGTGTGGTTACATGTAACTTGGCAATTTCGTATTTTATTTATTCTTATCTATGTTTCTTTTGGTTGATATGTCTTTCTGTATACGAATGGTTAATTGATCTTGTGAATAATGGGAGGATGAAGATTGTCTATTTTATAAATTGTAAATTGATTGTATGCATATATTTTAGATATGTGTTTTGCTATCTATCAAAAGCTGTATTATTGTGTATTGTTTGTAAATCTTTTAATGGCTTTGCGCCGAATAAAAGTAATTTGACTGACATTATGGTGGAGTAGACCACAATACAACCATCCAAACAAACAGACTCAAAGGGTTCTAGAAACGGTAACATGTTATTACATCGGCAGGCTTTTTTTCGTGACATTGTTTGCCGAAAAAATTCATCGAAAAATATAGGGGGAGGGTGGGTAAGGGCATATAAGGTGTAGGAGGGTGTGGGATATAGGGACTACAAAATACAGAAGGAGGGCTTAGGGGGACCCCCACAAATATAAAAAAAAACAATTCGTTTTTTTTTAGCCAAAACTTTTCATCAAAAAACTCTGCAAAAAATAGTCTGGCAATCTAACTACATAGAACCCTAGCACCATACCTTGACACTTCCATACGAACAAACTAGTGCATACCAGGGTCACACAAAAACCCTGACGAACACGATTTGCAGCATTTTCAATCCATGAATATGTCACGCATTGAAGACAGGCTTCATGCGTGAGTCCATGAGCAACGCCCCCAATAAAATAAAAATAAAAAACAGACTCATGCATTTCTTTGACCTAAAAATCGACAAGGTAGTATACTAGCAAAATCCTCCCCCCGTGAATTAACTTAAGGCTAAATAATGTCAAATAAACAGTGATAGGATTAAGAAATGAATGATGAGGGAGCAGACCCTGGAAAAAATCTAACACGTGTGCACTAATACAAATCTAAGTGACATTCGTAAAGAATAGTAAACACTTTTCTGGGGTGATAGTGAACCAAAAAAATAAAATTCAAAATATTATGAAAGGATTGTGAAAGATTACTGTATATATATATATATATATATATATATATATATATCTATCTATATATATATATTACCCTGGTCAACATTGGCCATGAGCCTTCAAGGAATGATCATACAAGTTCATAGTCGTAGTAGCCCATTCTTTATGTGATAATGCCGCTAATCAAACCATCAACATACTAGACATGAAAAGAACATGAATTGAGAAAGAATCTACCCCACCACTAGGTGGCATAGAGAATTGAGCCCTGGAGCTGAATAATGATGTTCTGGGAGTCTTGTATAAAGCACATGTGCACCGATTGGTCCTTCTCGACATTTCTGATGCACTTGACAGTAGACCGAGAAACTCTCTGTTCTATACTTTCCACCCATTTAGCGAGAAGTCAGGTGTTTTTTTAATACCCACTTGCTTTACTTACAGGCTGTCCACAATCCCCAAACATGGCAAATCCCCTCTGATGTGGAGAACCCCATGGTCCAATGTTACATCCATTCCTATTCATTAGTTTAATCAAACTTGAATGACCCGGGGCACCCGCTGCTCTGTTACCCTCTATTTATCCTCTTGATGCTGCATCAGAGTACGGGATGCCTTGCGAGTGCTTAATACACAGTTATGAACCCTCCCAAAGCTATGTATCAACCCTGAAAAGTAGATCTACGCAGGCTTGACATGTGGCCAACTTTGTACCAGACCTGCAGATGAACTGGCCTGCTGTTGAATCTCATTTACCAGTGTAATGGTATCCACTATAGAGTGTACTTTGCTTTCTGACTTTGAGAACATTCAGACATGTAATTGCTAATTTTACTATAGTTGATAAGATAGCTATAGCCGGTAAGATAGCTCAGTGGGTTGATCAGTCGCTGCTGCGATGTGTGTGTGTGATCTGCAGGTTGCAGGTTTGAATCCTGGTAAGGCAAACTCAGCCTTTCATCCTTCTGAGGTTGATAAATGAGAACCAACACAGATTGGGTGATATTGTATCTATATTTGTTCTATAAAAAGCACCTAAGCATAAGTGGTATATAATAACATACCATTTGGCATAGGACGTCTGCATGCATTCACAGTCATTTGGTAATATGGACCTATACACACTGATATTAATGATACATATGGTGATCCATTCTAATAATGCGATGTGATGCCACTTCCTGTTTTGTCAAGGGGTGAAAGGTCGTGTTCCATTGCTTCCCATGATGTCACTTTGGGGTGGGGCCAAATTACATTACTTCCTGTGATGTCATCAGAGGTCAAGGGTCGTCTGATGTCACTTCTGCTACCCCTGGCATTTTGGTGAAATGACGTCCCTGGACATTACCCCCAGATTCTGATTTTTGTAACACACTTCAAGCAGAATCCCAACACAGCAGATGGTTGAATGCATAGAACTTCGGGGTGGGATGCTCCTGCTGCAAGCAGCATTCTATGTAAAGTGTTTTGCTGCTCCTTGCAGCCAGGTATCTGCTAAATTCCTAAATAAATGATAATAGGTCAATTGCATCAGTAAAGATATGAAAATTTCACTTTTCTGTGTTTTTGAGACATGTACACGCACATACCCATAGACATCAAACATATATGCCTACACATTTGCAGTCGGATTTATTTATAATTCAATTTATTGTAGAGCAGCACCCACTTTATCAAACCCGGCCCCTAAGCAACAGAATAGGAAGATCGCTGGACCAAATGTGCACTGGTGCTATAGAGGGAAGATTCAAATGAATGCATGGAACTGGGACATCATGGATTGACAGTTCATGTCATGCATTACATACATGTATAGGCAATGGTGGGCGTGGATGGATTTTAGTGGGCAGGGGTGATGCCACTGTGGTCCCCCTTCCCTATATAGGAGATGCCTTCTAGGGGCAGTATTAGGTGTCTATATTGTGACAAGAGGCTGTTCTTGCTACAAGATGGGAGGGAGGTCCAGTGGTAGAGAGCCATGAGTGAAAGAGGGTGTCAGCCCAGGAAGGACAGGGTACTGAGCAAGACCTGAGATGGCAGGGTAAGAGGTGGGAGCAAGAGGGGGGAGTGAGGGGAGACAGTGTTAGCCAAGTGGGAGGTTGGGGGTGAGAAGGTCAGGAGTAGATTTGAATATAAAGGAGATAGCATTTGAAGAAGGGCTGGTGTTGCATGGAGAAGGTGAAGGTGTGGGTAAAGAGAGGAGAGAGAGGAAGGTTGGTGTTTGCAAAGAAGAGTACAAGTTGAAAAGTTAAGTATGTTGTTGAGGGGACAAAAGAGTAAAATCAAAGACACAGGAAGAGGGGAGAGAAGCAGGCAAGACTGTTGAGGAGAAGAGTAGAAATGATGGTTTTAGCAGAGTGGTAGATGGAGGTAGGTGGGCAAATATTCAGTAGTAATATTGCGGAAATTGCAGAAGTGGAGCTGATAGATTGTTCATGTTTTAGAATACTATTAAAGAACATCTTAAGGTTGGAAGCATTGGGAAGTGGGGTGAAGAGGTCAGGAAGAAAGGGCTATAAGAGGGGTGGGAGAATGGGCTAGGTGTTTGGATCTGGAAGGAAGATGACTATGGTCTCAGAAGAGTTGAGAATTAGGCAACAAAGTTCTGTTCACTTATAATGCACCCTAAGGCCCATGGGCACGTGGCGCGTTATAAAATAAAATAATAATAAAAATAAAAATATTACTAATAATAATTCAATGAAGGAAGGTAAAACATACAAGTCGCAACATTAAGTATTTTGTTGACAGGATCCAAAAGGTAGGCATGAAGATTTAGGAGGAGGCTAGCGAAGAGAGGGTTCCTGGAATACCCATCCTTGGCCCCATGAACACGACATCCCGAAGAGTCAACACCACAAGATGCAACTCGCTGTTTGGACAACCCCCAGGAGGGCCAGTGACATTCACATATGCGAACAGATATCCACAGAAACAACCATTCAAGCCTTATCCAGTCAACAACTCTATGGATACAGGTGCCTCAACACTGATCATGGATCCAAACACCTCACTGGATCAGATTGACTGAATACCGAACCTTCATTGTGCTAACATCATTAGTGACAACACGACATAGCAATGTTAGTCATGAAGCAAACTCTCAGCCATGCACGAAGTTACACAGACACCCACGTGGACACACGAAGAACATGCTTACAAAGTTCTGTAGGTAGAGGCCAGATACATATACATACTGTTGAAAGCTTTTATTATGTTCCTCCTTAGCCAAATGCAGAAATGCGGAAATCAATGCAAGGAAGAGATGTAGAACAAGCTTGCAGCAGCTTATTACAACTAACCATATGGAACCACAGGATCGTATAAGGAACCTGGAAGAAACACAATGCTACTAACCTATGAAAAGAATAGCACAATATAGACATATAGCAATTATAGCATAACCTTAATAGAGTTACATGAGGCCACATGCACAAAACGAAAAGCAAAGCGGAATCAGGCTTCAAGGAGCAACAAGCCAGGGCTCACAGCTAAGGTCATTGATGAGCAGAACATTCCAGGGCCTCAGAGACAAGAAGCCTTCTGCAAAATACTATCATACAAACTGCAGACCAGAGAGCTCAATTTCGCGATCCTCGTCCACATGGTTCGGCTGAGCCAGACAATGGTCATTCACCCGTGGTGGGAAGATGAGCAGTTCCCAGCGACACTACATGAGTGAAACTTGGATTCTTTAACAACGTTGCAACCCTGGGGGCACTGTGAACGGCACAGTGGTAATACTAACAGCTACACTAGGAATACTTAGTCTTTCTCATCACCTTGAGAAGAGGTGCAATGAGCGCTGAGAACAGAGCTGGGTCCCAGGCCTGGGGAGATCAGCTCCAGCCAATCAGGGTACACAAACCCAGGGGTGGATGGCAGAGGGCAAGGGCCAATGGTAATCCTGCGACCTGTAACAATGTAATAGTTTCTGGGGAAGGGGCAGGCAAGCCACCTGACATGGGAGGGCCATTAGAGTAACCTCTATAGGCACTACCACCCCAACTATCTAATCATGTACCCTCATAAGCCCCATGTTGTGATGCAGTAAGTTAACAAAATCGCCTGGCACAGGCTCAGGAGCTGTGATTTTGGGGATTCTCAATGTCCTGTATGATCCTTGTCTGTTTCTGTAATAAATGACAGTTCTAACTTGCCCTTAGCTGAGTCCTCCATCTGTGTAGTGGGGAGGGTTTGTTGGGCCCTTGGTGAGCAAACAGTGAGTTCGTAGTGTGACCCCAGTCACTCTGGTATACCTAATCCAACACTAGAGTAGTAGTCAAGATAGCTGGGGGCAGGAATAGGAATGACGGTTTTGGCAGAGTGGAAGGTCTTGGCAGAGTGAAGGTCTTGGCAGAGTGGAAAGAGTGGAAGGTCGTGGCAGAGTGAAGGTCTTGGCAGAGTGGAAGGTCTTGCCAGAGTGAATGTCTTGGCAGAGTGGAAGGTCGAGGCATATTTTGCATATATTCAGCAGATATGTCATGGCAGCCATGGCAGTATAGCTAATGAATTGTTGAAGGTGTAAATTGCTGTCAAAGATTACCCAAGGTTGTGCACCTTGGGTGGAGGGGGGTACGGAGAACAGGGGAAAAGATGATTGCAGGGTAATGGGATTGTTGGGGTATTTAGAGCTGAAGCCGGTCATCGGTGCAGAGCCCGCTAACGCAGGTTCGAAATCCCGGCGGGGCCAAACTCAGCCTTTCATCCTCCCGAAGTCGATGAATGAGCACCACACACCATGGGTAATAATAAGCAGCGCTCAGAAGCCTGAGGGTTTGTGGCGCTATATAAATGCCAAATTATTATTATTAGTAGATGAATTTACTCTTGAAATAGTTCATTACTAGGTACCAAACTGCTGTCCTGTGAGGGAAGCAGAGAGACGAAAAGATATACAAGAAGATAGGCCAAAGTCCAAAGGAGAAAATGTGGCTTTCATTGCTGACAAGGTGGTAGTGCATCCCAAGGGAAGAGAGTGGCTTACAGGAGTGCCAAGATAAGTGTGGACCAAGAACAGCCTCATTGGGATGGGGTATTGGTGGAGGTGCCACTGTTTCAATAGCTAGAGAAGGATATGCCCTTTAGATAGGAGATTTCTGTCAGGAGCATAGCTCCACATGCCCATGTTAGAGTGTGTGTTGTGTGTAGACAGTGCCAAAGCCAGTGAAGCGGTCAAGGAGAATTAGAATTGAGGAGAACTTGAAGTGATGAGCAGTGCACGGGAGTTAAGACTTGACTGAATGGTATTTTTGTGGCGTGCCTGCTGTGGAACACGGATTATACAGGGTGGAGTGGTTGAATAGTCTGTTGGACTCCAGGTAGGCTAAACACTGCATGCTTTAGGATTTTGGAGTAGTGTGGTAAAAGGGATACAGGGAGTGAGCGGAAGAGTATTTCATGCCCACTGGACAATCTATCCAAATTAGCACTGCAAATAACTCTCGACACATTAACACATTTCCACTGTCTAATACTGTTGTAGTAAGCGACGTCAGAACCACATGAACACAAATACCATTATCCGATGTCTTCATTATGAAGTAAGGACGCATTGTATTGGGTAGTTAACACTGATACATAGGTACACATCACACATATAGAATGACCCAGGCTGTGCCTGTAAGGCCCCATGCATTAATTCATTAATTCATTTTAACTGCACATGGACTAGGCCAGAGTAGCCCAAAACGCGGCATAGCCTCGAACTCCACATTCCCCTGCTACCTCTGGCATTTATGGATCAGATAACATTTTACTCCTGAGAGATTTGACTTTATTACCTTCCAGGGAGTGCGCCAAACAAGTGTTCCTATTGATTTGCACATTAAATATATTAGTAATAAAACAGCATCTCTGTAAACCTATTGTAAAATCAATATTAATTGGTACCAAAATATCACAAGTCGTTGAATTACAATTAAAGAGGGTGGCTTAAAAATCTTTAAAGTCTTGTTGATTCGTGAGGGCCACGCCAAGTGGAGGGGCAGGGCGGGGTGATGGGGAACAATGTGGAATTCTCGTTGCTGGAAAAGAAAATATCTCCAGGCTAGTGTTCTGCTTTCAAATCCATCAGAATCAAGAGAAGCAATTAACAGGCAGCGAGCAGCAGTGCACATTTCCATCACACGGATGATGTAGTGCAGAATGTACAGCAGCAGTGCAAGCTTCCATCACAAACCGAAGAAGTGCATAATGGGCAGCAGGGGTGCTGGCTTCCATCACACACAGAAGACATGCATAATGTGCAGCAGCAGTGCAAGCTTCCATCACACACAGAAGCAGTGCATAATGGGCAGCAGTGGTGCAAGCTTCCCTCACACACAAAAGACCTGCATAATGGGCAGCAGTGGTGCAAGCTTCCATCACACACAGAAGACGTGCATAATGGGTAGCAGTGGTGCAAGCTTCCCTCACACACAGAAGAAGTGCATCATGGGCAGAAGCAGTGCAAGCTTCCCTCACACACAGAAAAAAAGTGCATAATGTGCAGCTGCAGTGCAAGCTTCCATCACACAAAGAAGCAGTGCATAATGGGCAGCATTGGTGCAAGCTTCGCTCACACAAAGAAGCAGTGGATAATGGGCAGCAGTGGTGCAAGCTTCTCTCACACATAGAAGACGTGCATAATGGGCAGCAGCGGTGCACATTTCCATCACACGGACGAGGTAATGCAGAATGTACAGCAGCAGTGCAAGCTTCCATCACAAAACGAAGAAGTGCATAATGGGCAGCAGCGGTGCAAGCTTCCCTCACACAAAGAAGCAGTGCATAATGGGCAGCAGTGGTGCAAGCTTCGCTCACACATAGAAGACGTGCATAATGGGCAGCAGCAGTGCACATTTCCATCACACGGACGAGATAGTGCAGAATGGACAGCAGCAGCGCAAGCTTCTCTCACACAAAGAAGCAGTGCATAATGGGCAGCAGTGGTGCAAGCTTCCCTCACACATAGAAGACGTGCATAATGGGCAGCAGCAGTGCACATTTCCATCACACGGACGAGGTAGTGCAGAATGTACAGCAGCAGCACAAGCTTCCCTCACACACAGAAGAAGTGCATAATGGGCAGCAGCGGTGCAACCTTCCCTCACACAAAGAAGCAGTGCATAATGGACAGCAGTGGTGCAGGCTTCCCTCACACATAGAAGACATGCATAATGGGCAGCAGCTGCACATTTCCATCACACGGACGAGGTAGTGCAGAATGTAGGGCAGCAGCGCAAGCTTCCCTCACACACAGAAGAAGTGCATAATGCACAGCAGCGGTGCAAGCTTCCCTCACACAAAGAAGCAGTGCATAATGGGCAGCAGTGGTGCAAGCTTTCCTCACACATAGAAGACGAGCATAATGGGCAGCAGTGGTGCAAGCTTCACTCACACACAGATGAAGTGCATAATGTGCAGCAGCAGTGCAAGCTTCCATCACACAAAGAAGAAGTGCATAATGGCCAGCAGCGGTGCAAGCTTCCATCACACACAGAAGACGTGCATAATGGGTAGCAGTGGTGCAAGCTTCCCTTACACACAGACGAAGTGCATCGTGAGCAGAAGCGGTGCAAGATTCCCTCACACACAGAAAAAGTGCATAATGTGCAGCTGCAGTGCAAGCTTCCATCACACACAGAAGCAGTGCATAATGGGCAGCAGCGGTGCAAGTTTCCATCACACACAGAAGCAGTGCATAATGGGCAGCAGCAGTGCAAGCTTTGCTCACACACAGAAGTGCATAATGTGCAGCCGCAGTGCAAGCTTCCATCACACACAGAGGAGGTAGTACAGAATGTGCAGCAGCAGTGCTGGCTTCCATCACACACAAAAGGCGTGCATAATGGGCAGCAGCAGGGCATGCTTCCAACACACACAGAAGAGGTAGTACATAATGTGCAGCAGCAATGCTGGCTTCCATCACACACAGAAGGGATACATAATGTGCAGCAGTGGTGCAAGATTCCATCGCACACAGAAGCAGTGCATAATGGGCAGCAGTGGTGCATGCATCCATCAGACACAGAAGCAGTGCATAATGGGCAGCAGCAGTGCACGCTTCCATCACACACAGAAAAAGTGCATAATGTGCAACAGCAGTGAAAGCGTCCATCACATACAGAAGCAGTGCATAATGGGCAGCAGTGGTGCAAGCTTTGCTCACACACAGAAGTACATAATGTGCAGCCGCAGTGCAAGCTTCCATCACACACAGAGGAGGTAGTACAGAATGTGCAGCAGCAGTGCTGGCTTCCATCACACACAAAAGAGACACACAATGTGCAGCAGTGGTGCAAGCTTCAATCTCACACACAAGCAGTAGTCAATAATGCACAGCAGCAGTGAAAGCTTCCATCTCACAGAGAATAGGAACATAATGGGCAGCAGCAGTGCAAGCTTCCATCACACATAGAAGAGGCACATAATGGGCAGCCGCTGTGCAAGCTTCCCTCACACACGAAAGCAGTGCATAATGGGCAGCAGCAGTGCAAGCTTCCATCACACACAGAAGCAGTGCATAATGGGCAGCAACAGTGCAAGCTTCCATCACACACAGAAGAAGTTCATAATGGGCAGCAGCGGTGCAAGCTTCCCTCACACACAGAAAAAGTACATAAAGTACAGCTGCAGTGCAAGCTTCCATCACACACAAAAGAGGTAGAACAGAATGTGCAGCAGCAGTGCTGGCTTCCATCACACAAAGAAGAGATACATAATGTGCAGCAGTGGTGCAAGCTTCCATCGCACACCGAAGCAGTGCATAATGGGCAGCAGTGGTGGAAGTTTCCATCACACACAGAAGCAGTACATAATGGGCAGCAGCAGTGCAAGCTTCCATCACAAACAGAAGAAGTGCATAATGGGCAGCAGCGGTGCAAACTTCCCTCACAGACAGAAAAAGTGCATAATGTGCAGCCGCAGTGCAAGCTTCCATCACATACAGAAGAGGTAGTACAGAATGTGCAGCAGCAGTGCTGGCTTCCATCACACAAAGAAGACGTGCATAATAGGCAGCAGCAGGGCAAGCTTCCAACACACACAGGAGAGGTAGTACATAATGTGCAGCAGCAATGCTGGCCTCCATCACACACAGAAGAGATACATAATGTGCAGCAGTGGTGCAAGCTTCCATCACACACAGAAGACGTGCATAATGGGCAGCAGCGGTGCAAACTTCCCTCACAGATAGAAAAAGTGCATAATGTGCAGCAGCAGTGCAAGCTTCCATCACATACAGAAGCAGTGCATAATGGGCAGCAGCGGTCCAAGCTTCGCTCACACACAGAAGTACATAATGTGCAGCCGCAGTGCAAGCTTCCATCACAAACAAAGGAGGTAGTACAGAATTTGCAGCAGCAGTGCTGGCTTCCATCACACACAGAAGAGGTAGTACAGAATGTGCAGCAGGAATGCTGGCTTCCATCACACACAAAAGAGATAAACAATGTGCAGCAGTGGTGCAAGCTTCAATCTCACACACAAGCAGTAGTCAATAATGCACAGCAGCAGTGAAAGCTTCTATCTCACACAGAATAGGAACATAATGGGCAACAGCAGTGCAAGCTTCCATCACACATAGAAGAGGCACATAATGGGCAGCCGCTGTGCAAGCTTCCCTCACACACAGAAGAAGTGCATAATGGGCAGCAGCGGTGCAAGCTTCCCTCACACACAGAAAAAGTGCATAATGGGCAGCAGCGGTGCAAGCTTCCATCACACACAGAATAGAATGTGCAGCAGCAATGCTGGCTTCTATCACACACAGAAGAGATACATAATGTGCAGAAGTGGTGCAAGCTTCCATCACACACAGAAGAAGTGCATAATGGGCAGCAGCGGTGCCAGCTTCCATCACACACATAAGCAGTGCATAATGGGCAGCAGCAGTGCAAGCTTCCATTACACACAGAAGAAGTTCATAATGGGCAGAAGCGGTGCAAGCTTCCCTCACACACAGAAAAAGTGCATAATGTGCAGCCGCAGTGCAAGCTTTCATCACACACAGAAGCAGTGCATAATGGGCAGCAGTGGTGCAAGCTTTGCTCACACACAGAAGTGCATAATGTGCAGCCGCAGTGCAAGCTTCCATCACACACAGAAGAGGTAGTACAGAATGTGCAGCAGCAGCAGTGCTGGCTTCCATCACACACAGAAGATGTGCATAATCGACATCAGCAGGGCAAGCTTCCAACACACACAGAAGAGGTAGTACAGAATGTGCAGCAGCAATGCTGGCTTCCATCACTCACAGAAGAGATACATAATGTGCAGCAGTGGTACAAGCTTCCATCGCACACAGAAGCAGTGCATAATGGGCAGCAGTGGTGCATGCTTCCATCACACACAGAAGCAGTGCATAATGGGCAGCAGCAGTGCAAACTTCCATCACACACAGAAGAAGTGCATAATGGGCAGCAGTGGCGCAAGCTTCCCTCACACACAGAAAAAGTGCATAATCTGCAGCTGCAGTGCAAGCTTCCATCACATACAGAAGCAGTGCATAATGGGCAGCAGCAGTGCAAGCTTCGCTCACATACAAAAGTACATAATGTGCTGCCGCAGTGCAAGCTTCCATCACACACAGAGGAGGTAGTACAGAATGTGCAGCAGCAGTGCTGGCTTCCATCACACACAGAAGACGTGCATAATGGGCAGCAGCAGTGCAAGCTTCCAACACACATGGAAGAAGTAGTACAGAATGTGCAGCAGCAATGCTGGCTTCCATCACATACAAAAGAGATACACAATGTGCAGCAGTGGTGCAAGCTTCAATCTCACACACAAGCAGTAGTAAATAATGCACAGCAGCAGTGAAAGCTTCCATCTCACACAGAATAGGAACATAATGGGCAGCAGCAGTGCAAGCTTCCATCACACATAGAAGAGGCACATAATGGGCAACCACTGTGCAAGCTTCCCTCACACACAGAAGAGGTAGATAATGTGCAACAGCCGTGCAAGCTTCCATCTCACACAGAAGAGGTAGTACAGAATGTGCAGCAGCAGTGCAAGCTTCCATCTCACACAGTAAAGGTACAGAATGGGCTGCATTGGTGCAAGCATCCATCACACACAGAAGAAGTAGATAACATGCAACAGTGGTGCAAGCTTCCATCACACACAGACGAGGTAGATAACGTTCAACAACGGTGCAAGCTTCCATCTCACACAGAAAAGGTACATAATGGGCCGCAGCGGTGCAAGCTTTCATCACACACAGAAGAAGTAGATAACATGCAACAGTGGTGCAAGCTTCCATCAAACAAAGAAGAAATAGCAAATGTTCAACAGTGGTGCAAGCTTCCCTCACACACAAAAGACGTGAATAATGTGCAGCTGTGGTGCAAGCTTCCTTGACACACAGAAGAGGTAGATAACATTTAAAAGAGGTGCAAGCTTCCATCTCACACAGACGAGGTAGATAACGTGCAACAGCGGTGCAAGCTTCCATTTCACACAGATGAGGTAGTACAGAATGTGCAGCAGCAGTGCACGCTTCCATCTCATAGAGAAGAGGTGCATAATGGGCAGCAGCAGTGCAATTTTCCCTCATGCACAGAAGAAGTGCATAATGTGCAGCCGCACTGCAAGCTTTTATCACACGCAAAAGAGGTAAATAGCGTACAACAGCGGTGCAAGCATCCATTTCACACAAAAGAGTTAATACAGAACGTGCAGCAGCAGTGTAAACTTCCATCTCACACATAAGAGGTACATAATGTGCAGCAGCAATGCAAGCTTCAATTCAGAAGAAGTACATAATGTGCATCCACAGTGCAAGCTTCCATATCACACAGAAGCGGTAGTACAGAATTTGCAGCAGTGGTGCAAGCTTCCATCTCACACAGAAGAGGTAGTACAGAATGTGCAGCAGCTGTCCAAGCTTCCATCTCACACACAAGTGGTAGTACATAATGCACAGCAGCAGTGCAAGCTTCTGTCTTACACAGAAAAGGTACAGAACGTGGAGCAACAGTGAAAGCTTCCAACTCACGCAGAATAGGTACATAGCATGAAGCAGTGCTGCAAGCTTCCATCTCACACAGAAGAGTTACATAATGTGCAGCAGTGGTGCTGTCTTCCATCACACACAGAAGAGATACATAATGGGCAGCAGTGGAGCAAGCTTACATCTCAAACACAAGTGGTAGTACATACTGCACAGCAGCAGTTCAAGCTTCCGTTTTACACAGGAAAGGTACAGAACGTGCAGGAGCAGTGAAAGCTTGCATCTCACACAGAATAGGTACATAGCGTGCAGCAGTGGCGTACACTTCTATCTAACACAGAAGTGGTAATACAGCAAGTGTAGCAGTGGTGCAAGCTTCCATCTCACACAGAAGAGGCAATACCGAATGTGCAGTGTCGGGGGGAAATTCTGCCGGGGTCGGCCGGACCGTCCGCAGACCTCCGGGCAGGGAGGCCCCAACTCCTCCCGTATATCCCAAAAGAGATAGAGTATGAGACACACGCAAGAAGCAAGGTAACTCTGCTGTTTATTAGACAAAACGGCAGGGATGGGTCAAGGAGAGTACGCGTCCGTCCTGACACACACACAATCATGGGGCTCGCAGGCCCTTTTTACCTTAGTATGACGCGCTACTTGCGTCACTTGGAAAGTTTTAGCAAAAACCTATCTCCACTCTGGATTGGTTACTCGAGTGGTAGGGTTAGTATAGCGCACATATAGAGAACGGTGTTAGTGGCTGAGAGTTAGTCAGGTGGTATACCTGGGCTGTCCCTTCAATTTGATACATGAAAATTGTTACATGAAGACCTCTGAGGATTGGCCAATGTGAATGGCGTCAGTGATAAGAACCCCATGTTCTAATTGGTCCGCTCGCGAGCCTCCCAGTCTGGGCCTATTGCTGTTCCCAGCTCGCGGTGCCCCTGTCATTTGCAACAATGTTTTAATATGGGTAGGTGTAAACAATGTGAGGATTTATTCATATGTTGGGAGGTCGAATACTCCCACTGCTGCAGATGTCCAAATGAGTCTTTTAATTGTATCTGCCTGTATCTCGAAACGTGGGATTCAGGCGTCTCCTTCCTCCTGGGCTTGGCATCTTGTCAGGGTTGACTTTGTCACGTGAGGTGGGACCGTGTTTGAGGCAAAATTCAACACAATTAATATTGTTTTTCCTACTGTGTGCCTGGTTTATCTTGCAGGTGCGACCTTGGCGTTGACTTGCAGCGTGCGAGATTGCAACATCGTGCCCTTGGCGGTGTGCTTTCGCCGGGCTCATTTTGCAGGGTCAGCAACCCAGTTCTTGCTCACTCAATGTTCATGGAAGCTTTTGCCTGCGGCCTACTTGGGCCTGGTGCATAGGTGGAACCGTTTGATGCAGGGCGCTTTAGGTTACGGTATCATATTGCTTTATCCTCAGTATCGTGTCCCCGTTATATTCTCCATTATGGTACATGGCTCTTAGAAGAAGCATGAGCAAGCCTTTTTTTAATATAAGTTCATGATGCGTCTTGCGTTTCTGCATTTTGAGAGTCTATGTGGAAAATAATAAAGATGTACGTCCGTGAGTATGTCTGTCGCCTACGTCATAGCACTTCGTGTAGATTGGTGCGGGAGTGTCCGGTGTGTATATTTGCACAGGTGTGCTGACCGTTGGCTAGGTCGTCATGGCATCTCTAACGACGTGTAGGTTTAGTCGAGTTGGTCCGTGCCGCAGGTGTCGGCATGGACAGGGCGGGCTGCTGGGCAGGTAGATGGGCACATCCGTATGTTCCTGTACCAGGGTATTTGGTCGTCCGGTAGATAGGCAAACTCCTCTCGTGGCGGGTGTCTGGGCCGTGATCCTCTAGGCCAAGCGCGAGAGGGGAAGGGCGGGAGCCTGTTCTTCCATTCTCCCACTTCAGTCCCCCCTCTGGTCGACTTATCGACCACAAACATATCCTTTTCTTTATCTCCTCTTACTCTCCATATTTTAGTTATTCCTCCCAAATGTCCATAGTGGTTAACATGGTCTTCAAATGACCAATACATATATTCACATGTTCCTCCAGGAGTGCAGTATACCCATTTCCCTATGTAGCTCCTTGGGTTTCTTGGGTTTTCGAGCTTCACAGATGGGGGGTCCAGGTGGTTGGTGATGATCTGGTTGCGCAACCTCTCTCTCTCTTTTATTATTGTACCTGTGTGTTGGCCGTCATCTGTTGGCATCAAGAGGTGTATACCAACCATTTCGATCATCTCGTCTGTGGTGCGTGCCTTTCGGGCTTTCCAAAATCTTATTATGATCAGTGTAGCTCCAGCCAGAATAGTACATCCAACTATAATCTTCAGTCCATCTGACAGCCAAGATGGCATCCATGACCATAATATTGAAAACCAGCTCTCATCCTTTTTCACACCTTTACTTTCATCCATCATTTTTGAGTGCATCTGGGCCAATTGTGATACAGCTTCCGTGAGTGTACCATTGTCAGCATCGTTAGCAGGAATGAATGTGCAGCATGATTGTCCTATCTTTGCGCAAACTCCTCCTTCCATTGCTGTGAGGAGGTCCAGTACATATCTGTTCTGTAGTGCAACCATTCTTACTGCTCGCAATTCCTCTTTTATTACATTGAATCCATTTACTGTAGAGTTGATTGTCATCATTAGTTCCCACCTAGTTATCTGGAGCCATTTTGCGTTTGCGTAAGCCTGCAGTCCAGGATGTATTATTGAGGAGAAGAACATAGCTGCTCTGCTGAATAGTCTGTGTTCCGGCGGTATTGAGGTTAGTGCTGTTTCCGACCTTCCCCACAGGTAATTTTTTGTCAGAGGTTCTCCTTGTCTTTTCCTTCTGTTGAGGGCAGTGTCGTTGCTGTTGCGTCTGTTCTCTGATCCTTTCCGAGGCTGTGCAGATCTCTTCTTCCTTTTGTTTCCTTCATCCATCTTGGGGAAATTCGCCATATTCACATGCTTCTGGGGTACCACTAGTGAAGGTACATTAACGTGTACTGTAGTGCATACACCATTCCACAAAGGGGGCAGTGTGTGATACGCCTTGTCTCCACAGGCCCAGTAATGGTCCATTACTACTGCTGTTCCTGCTCCCCCCTCAGGTAACTCCATCACGCTTTCACAGTTGGTATTGTATCCTACATCCACCTCTCCTTTATGTTGGTAGCATACCTTAGGCGCAGTTAAAGGCAGTATTGTTATTGGGTCTTCATCCTTCTCCATCCACGTGAGCATGGGTACGTACTTGATCCAAGTCACCCAACATCTATGGTTATGTCCATCAATAGTTGAAATATTTTCTCTTGTTACCATGTTGCTGCCAACCACTCCTATGTCCCATTTGTTGTTCATGTACACCTTCCCTGTTATTGTAATCAGTGGTCTTTCCCAACATTCGTTTTTACCAGGGACTTCCGTGGCGTACCAATCACATGGTAGGTACTGCAGTGTTACTTTCTTTGTTTCTCCTTTTTCAGGACCACTTGTTATGTATCTGAATCCTTCAGCATGTAAACTGCTCTTGTGGTAACTCAAATAAGTCTTGAGGAAGTTATTTTCATATGGATATGTATCTCGTGTTTTCCACACCAGTTGCACCATTGTCCCTTGAAATCTTCCTTTCGTCTGGAACAGTGCCAGGTATATTATACATCGTGCTATTTTTCCATCTATCTCCGTGGCAACAAATGTTCGAGACGTGCTCATGGCGTATGGGATCAATGAGCAAACGTAGCAGCTGTCTCCTGTTGTCTGCTTGCCTATTTTGGTCCTGTGTTGGTACCACATGTTGTTAGAGACGTGTGCTGAATCTTGTACATGGTTGTCAATGCCTTTATTATCTGAGTATGTGCTGCGTTTAACTCTATTTTCCTGGTGTGGGGTTTTACTAGTACCACCTGACGTAACACTTGTTGCAGCTGGGGGTGGGGGTATATTAGGTTTGGGTACAGCAATAATATCAATAGCATAGCTGTACTGCCATACAGAGGCAGCCAAGAACCCGGTGATCATTAAAATCCCTATCAATTTTATTACAAATGCTAATTTCACCGGCATTTTGCTCTTACCTTGCTGCAGTCTGGCAGCTTATTCTTGCGACGTTACAGTTGTCCGCCTGAAAATTCTTAATATGCTCGTTATTAAGGTTAGTTATTGTTATTAAGCTCTCCCTATCAAGTAGTCATTCAGTGTCCAGGCGAAGAGCTGTTCCCACGTCAATCTAAGCGATCTATCTCTTAGGGCAGGCAAGTTTGGTTGGAGGTGGGGCATTGAATGTTCTATGGCCAAGAGGAATGCTGTGTAGTAGACACGTACCCTCCTTCCTTTCAGGTACGTTGGCCGTTTTATTTCATATACAAATTGGTGTGACAATTCTTCCAGGTAATTATCGTCTGAGGGTACCATCTACTCCTGGGCAGTGAATTAGTTAGTTATCTACTTTCTTATCAGTACAATAATACGCTTTACCTGCATGTGCGAGAGAAAAGAAAGAGAACATTCAGGTGTTTACATGTGTATATGTGCAAAACAATGTCCTTCAGTTCAGTTATTTATTACAGTGGGTAGGGGGTCAATGGGCAGAGGGTTTGGGGCTCAGGCTGGCGGGAGTCTCTTTACCCTTTTATCGTGTAACCATGGGGTGGGCGGTATGGGGATCACCCCTTTCTTTTCTTTTTTTTTTAAACTTTGGTTTTATTAGCATTTTAAAGAATATAACAAGCGGGTTACATATGTGATCACCAGTTGTACACGATGCACTTGCCCGACAAACTCCCCCCACCCACCCAACCGCCCCCCCCCTTCAAACCCCCCTTCCCCCCTCGTTTTACCAACTCGAACCATGACATAGGGAGATTTGGACTTTTCTTTTGCGTCCATTACTTTGGTAGTGAGTGTGAGCGTCGGCGCTCTTTGGTGGCTGACGGTCGACCGACTATCCCCGGGCCGTGGGCGCCCTTTCCGTCCCCAGGGTCCCCGGTACTTTTAGGACCAATCTATCGGCTTAGGTCCCCTGAGCCCCGCTCAGAACCCCTTCCGGCTTCAGTGCACATCCCATCCCCAGGCCTCCCTTACCCCCTGCCAGTTTTCAAGAAATGTTCCATAATCATTGTTCACCATGGCCGTGAGTTTGTCCATTAAAAACAAGTTTTTCAATTTCTTTAGCCAGTCAGCCTTGGAAGGGGTCTCTGGACTCTTCCATTTCTGTGCCAATGCCACTCTCCCCGCCCGTAGCATTGTTTCCCACATTCTGGGGTACCTGTGGAGGTCCGAGGTCTCTGGTGGGAGGCCCAACAACACCGTCAGGGGGTCCTGGGGAAGCAGTTCCTCTGTGACCTCAGCCATCCAGCCCCTCAACTCTGCCCAGTACGCCTGCACTTTCGGGCAGTGCCACCACATGTGGCCTTGTGAGCCCCTCTGGCCGCAGCCCCTCGGGCAATCGGGGGACACCGCCGTAAACATTTTAGACAGTTTCACAGGGTCCCTATGCCATCCCTGCAAAATCTTAAAGTTATGTTCCATATCTGCCGTAAACAAATTACCGTGGAAAGCAATTTTGAAGATCCTCGCCCAGGCGTCTTCCGAAATCACCTCCCCTGCGAGATCATTCCAATATGAGCGGAAATCCCTCCGTTCTACCAAATTCACAGTGTTGAGGATTCTGTACATTCCGGAGACGGCTCCCTTTCTCGAGGTCGCCATATCAAGGAACTTCTCAAAGGGGGTCAACTGCCTCCTCAAGTTCTCTCCCCATGATTGGTCGCAGAGTATTCCCTTCAGGCGTAGATACTCAAACACGGAAAGAGACCCCCGCCCAATGGCGTCCCTCAGGTCCTCGTACGGCAGGAATTCCCCCTCCCGGAACAGTTGTCCCGCCCATTCTAGACCCGAATCAGACCATGCCTGTGCCTCGGCAAAACCCCTGTTACCTAGTCTAAGCGGGTGTCCCCAGAGAGAGGACATTGGGGATGGCCACGTCGTTAGGTGCGCCGTCTGGGGGCCCTCCCTCCAGACTGCCCAAAGAACGCCCAAGGTGGGATGGGATTTCAATCTGTTCGGGATGAACCTGTGTGGTGCCCAGAGAAGATCGCGTACCTTGAGGGGGTGAGCGTCCATGTCCTCCAGACCAGTAGGTGCCCATCCCCTCTCTCATGTGCTCCAGGAGGACTCGCAACTGGTCAGCCCGGAAATAGAGCTGGAAGTCAGGCAAGCCGAAGCCCCCCTCCTCCCTCGGCAAGGTCAAAACCGCCCTCGCAGTCCTCGGGGTCCTGCCCTGCCAGATAAACTCTCGGACCGCATTCTGTAGTGTCCTCATGAGGTGGTCGGGAATGTTGGACGGGAGAGAGGTGAAGAGATACAGCAGGCGCGGCAGCACGTTCATTTTCACTGCCGTCATGCGGCCGTACCAAGACAAGATCATAGAGCCCCACCTCCTGAGGTCCCTGGTGATGCTAGCTAGGGCCGGGTCATAGTTGGTGGGGGACAGTTGGGACAAGTCCCTGGTGAGGAGGACTCCCAGGTAGCGTATGGAAACCTTGCCCACAGTGATCCCATGAAATGTGCCCACGGGGTCCAGAGTCGGGTCATTTACCCGCATGGGGAGAAGGACCGATTTAGAGGCGTTAATCTTTAGCCCCGAGAAGTGCCCGAATGCGTTCACCAGGGATAGGAAGGGGGGGAGGGAGGCGCTGGGGTCCACCAGGTAAGCCAGGATGTCGTCGGCGAATAGGGAGAGCTTAAATTCCACCTCGCCCCTCATTATCCCCCTGATCTCCGGGTGCGACCTCACCGCTATGGCCAAGGGTTCCATCGTAAGGATGTACAACAGGGGGGACAGTGGACACCCCTGTCTCGTGCCCCGTGAGAGGGGGAAGGGGTCCGACAGCCTGCCGTTCACTTGCACCCTGGCCTTCGGGGCTCTATAAAGAGCCGTCACCCAACCCCTGATGTGAGCGCCAAATCCCATTCTCTGGAGGAGTAGCTCCATATATCTCCATTCGACCCGGTCGAACGCTTTCTCCGAGTCCAGAGAGAGGAGGCTCGCGTCAAGCTCGGAGTTCTGGGCGTGGTGGATTAAGTTTATAGTTTTGCGGATGTTGTCCGAGCCCTGCCTACCCCTTACAAACCCCACCTGGTCCCCATGGATCAGTGCCGGCAGAATCTTCTCCATCCGTTTCCCAATGATCTTGGCAAGGACCTTGACATCAGTGTTCAGTAAGGATATAGGGCGGTATGAAGAACATTCAGTGGGGTCCTTGCCTTCCTTGGGAAGGACGACAATTATGGCCTCCATCATGGAGTCCGGAAGGGTCCCCCCCTCTAATACCGCGTTGAAAACCTTAGCTAAGTGTGGGGCCAGAATAGAGCGGTACCGTTTGTAGAAGGACACTGTGAAGCCATCCTCCCCGGGGGAGGTCCCCACCTTCATCCCGCTAATTGCGTTACCCACCTCCTCCTCGGTCACCGGCCCCTCCAGTCCCTCGGCCATCTCCCCGGACAGGGCCGGCATCCAGACCGATTTGAGAAACCCCTCTATCTCCTCGTCCCGCCGTCCCATTCCGAGGTATAGAGTTTTTCATAATATCTCCGGAAGGCTTCTCCTATGTGGGGAGTGTCATGGCCCATGGTCCCCTCCTCACCCCTCACTGCCTTTACCATCCTTTCCCTCTGGACCTCCCTCAGTTTCCAGGCTAGAATTCTGTCCGCTTTGTCCCCCTTTTCGTAATACTTCTGCTTAACCAGTTGGAGGCTTCGCTCCGTTTTGTGCAGGAGGAGGTCTCGCAGCTGGAGCCGATAATCGGTCAGCAATTCAAGCTGACCGTGATCCAAGGGGGCTGCTGAAGGCCCCACCGGTTGGAGTTGGGCAATCTTCCCCCTCAGGGCTTTCTCCTGGGCTTCCCTCACTCTTTTGGCTTGTGCGCTCATTTTAATGAGAAAGCCTCTTATTGTGGCCTTGAAGGCGTCCCATAGAGTGTGTAGGCCCACCTCGCCATTGTCGTTAAATTCGAAGAATTCCGTAATAGCCTCTAACACCTCCTGGGCACGGACCTCATCTTTCAGCAGGGAGTCGTTACATCTCCATCTCCCTCTGTGGTCGCTTAGCCCGCCCCTTGCAATGGTGGTTCGAACCAGGTCGTGGTCCGACCAGGGGACAGGGTCGACCTTGTGGCCCGAGACATACGAATGCAGGGACTCGTCCACCAGGATGTAGTCAATTCTAGAAAAAGACGAGTGGGTGGACGAATAATATGTGTAGGAGGGAGTTCCCGTTCCGGGGGAGGGGAGCGTGTCCACCAAGCCCAGCTCTGCGTTAACCATCCGGAAGGACCGGGCCATGTGGACATCCGTGGGCCTGGGAGGCTGAGGGCCAACCCGCCTTCTATCTAAGTCAGGGTCGATGACCATGTTGAAATCGCCTCCTACCACCAACCCCCCCCGGACAAAGAGCTTGAGTTTCTCCGCCACCCCCTCCCAAAACTGGGCCTGGCCCTCATTGGGACCGTATATTCCCGCCAGAGTGAGCGGGGAGCCCTGCAGGGATCCTCGTACCAGCAGGTATCGGCCTTCCGGATCTTTCACTATTTCCTCTTTCACAAAGCCCACGTTTCTCCCCAGAAGGATAGCCACCCCCTCTTCTTGGCCTTGTGGGACGCGCAGAACACCTCTCCTATACCTCCCCCCTCATCGTGGGTTCCTTCCCTCTAGCCCAATGAGTCTCTTGCAGGAAGAGGATATCAAGACCAGTTCTCCTGAATTCTCTAGAGACCAGGGACCTCTTCGTGGGGGTGTTCAGGCCCCGTACATTGAGAGTGCCCACTCCCAGGGCCGGCAGACCCTCAGCCGTCATCTAGCCACTTCATTCTCCGTGTCGACTCACCTACACTACCCTTGTTTGGATACTCCCATGGTTGGATCCTTTGCACCCCCCCTCCCCACCCCTCCCAGAGGGCCTGTGACTATTCCCCAACTGCCCCCCGGACTCCCCCCCAAACTGAAACCCCCCAACTCCTGCGTTAAGCCCCTCCCCCCTCCCCGGCGTCCAGCCAAGTTGTTCCGCCATATCTGGCTTTTGGCCGAACCACCAGCCCGCTCCCCTAGCCGGGCCGATCGCTTTGGAAGCAGTTCCACCTGAGCCCCCCGGGCCCCCCCGGGCCCCGCCCCTTCAATACATCCCGTATACTTGCTGTTCGTCGGGGCGTAGGAATCGGCACAACCGCATGCACCGAACCGAGTAGTCCCAACCTGCATGCTGCGACCCCTTTCTCAGTCCCCCGGGTCTCCCCGCTGCCCGTCCTTAGCCGGCGATGGCGTATTCATTTTTCTGAACTTTCGTGTGCCGGTTCGCCTCCTCCTTTCCCCCGACGGGCCGGGGCCACTAGGTCCAGCCCTCTCAGGCCCCGACGGGCCCCGACGGGCATTCGGGTCCGTCGCATATTCCAGCAGGGCTCCCCGGATATCCTCCTCCGTGACCAGGGTGGTTCTCTGGCCCATGTATTCGAACGTCAGGGAGAAGGGGTAGCCCCATCTATATCGCACTCCCTTCTCCTTGAGTAGCTGTGTGAGCGGGCGACACATTCTCCGCTTGGCTAACGTGTAGGCGGAAAGGTCTTGGTATATTGAGACCTGGGCATTGTTGTAGGTAATATCTCTGGCCTTCCTGGCTGCCTCCAGCACCTTCGTTTTCTCTGAGTAATAGTGGAACCGGACCAGTATCGACCGGGGGCCCCCCGATCTGCCCCCCGCCCTGTGCACTCTGTCGAACGTAGGTTCCGTGGTCATCTCTTCGGCAAATAGGAGGGTGATAATGTCCCGCACTGCTCTGATGACGTCCCTCTCTGTCTCTCCTTCCAGCTCCGGCACCCCGAAGATTCTGAGGTTATTCCTTCTCTACCTATTCTCAAAATTGTCCATCTGCCGGGCTCTCTCCTTGTCTCACTTTTCCAGGGCCTCCAGCCTCAACTTGAATTGTATGTCTTGGGACACTGTTGAGGATTGATTGGTCTCAACCTGAAGCAGTCTGTCCTCAACCTTTTCCACCCTCTGGTCCATTTTTTCGAGTTTCTGGGCTATGTCAGAGCGCATGTCCCTGATTTCTTGTAGGATCGAGGCGCAGCCCCTCTCCATGGCCGACGGGGGGGGAGCCGTATCCTCAGAGTGCGCCATGGATCTTTTTAGGCCCAAGCCGTTGTTGCCCCTGTTGGCTTCTTGAAAGCGGTACCCCTGCAAAGTCTCTCTCCAGCTCATCCGGTATATGTTCCGAGGGCAGGAGGTCCGCCTATCGCACCCCCGGCACGGGCCTCGGGCGCACCGTGAGATGGGCCCCGCGCCTCGGGGGGAAAGCTTCACCAGGCCGAGGGCGGGCACACGCCCCACCGTCGCCCGGCGGGGGCCTCACACCCTATGTCGAGGTCGCAGCACTTGTCTCCTTTTCACTTAGAACAGATCCCCACAATGGTCGGGGGGGATCCTTCCGGGCGGGCACTCGCCCCACCGTCCCTCAGCGGGGGCCACTCACCCGGGAAGCGGCTAGAGGCAGGAGGGGGGCCAGAGCTCGAGCGCGCCCCCCTCACCTCCGATCTCCGGCACAGATCCAAAGATTCCCCATGGGGGCCCGCTCCCATCGCGCCGCCCGCGGATCCTCAGCTCCGGCGGGGGAGGAGGGGCCCGTCCTCTGCAGTGGCCGGGCCAGAAGGCGCGGGAAGGCCTCCGACGCGACCCGACGGGGGATTGCTCCGGGACTGCGCTGTCCCGTCTCCACTGCCTGCTCCCGGTGCTGGTCTCCTGATCCAGTCGAGGCTGGCTTACGTTCCGCCCGCCTCCCGCCGCGTGTAGTCTGGAAATACGCCGGAAGGCTCTGCTGCCCTGCTGGTTCTGCGGCCGGGCGGGCCGCGTATCTTGACTTCCCGCGGCTCACGCGGGACTTGATCTCGGGCTTCCCGGGGTCTGCAGACTCCGTTCTTTGGCCTCAGGGGTGCCCGGGGGGTCGATCGGCCGGAAAGTGCCGGTGGGCCTCTGGGGGAGTCTCAGGGGGGGCTCAATACCCTCTGAAAGACTGGATCCGGCGGGAGCGATGCGATCAGGCAGCCATTGCCTGTGCGCCCCCTGGTGGCCTCCACCCCTTTCTTTTCTAATAGTTGTCTCTGGGGAATCTGGGGGGTGGCAGGGTATGGGGACACTTAGGCTGTTAGTTGTGGTAGAAGTCTCTTCCTCCGTTGGTGACGCTGTTGTTGTTCTTCCTGTGGCCCTGTCGGTGGCGCTGGGGCGGGTCTGGAGTTTGTAGATCTTTACGTCGTGTAGGTGGTTCCAAGCACGTTTGTCCTGTAACTTTACTGCTCTCGTTGATACCTCTTCTACCAGATGGGGGCCAGTGAATCGTGGACTGTTCCACTTTCTGTTGAAATTGCGAAGTAGTACGTGGTCACCTTTAGCAACTTTGCACAGTCTTTCCTTTTCCAATTCTTTATCCACGTCTTCTTGTTGGTCGCTGTTAGACCCGCCCCGCGTGCGCTCGAGCTGTTGAGACACAAACACTACACTAGTAATCAAAGAAGACACATATTGGTACATTTCATCACCAAGAACACTCGCAGTACTCTTGTGGTCAGTAAATGCTCTTGATGTTGGCGTTAGGGGAAGGCGCATTTGACGTCCGGTAACCACCTCATGAGGGGTGAGGTGGTGGTCGGACCCTGGTCTATTCCTTAGCTCAAATAGGGCTAATGGAAGGCAATATAACCAACTCGTCTGTGTTGTTTGCTGTATCTTTGCAATTGCCTCCTTTAATAGGCCGTTCAGGCGTTCACATACACCGTTGGCCTGTGGGTGGTATGCACATGCAAATTTATGTTTGATGTTCAGCAAGGATGTAATGTGCTGGAACATTTCATTTGCGAAATGTGGGCCATTGTCTGACCCTAATACCTCACACACTCCCCACCTAGGGAAGACCTCCCTCACTAGGAATTTAGCTGCTCTAAATGCATCTGGGTGTGAACAGGGCCCTGCTTCAATCCACCTCGAGAATGGGCATACTACTACAATCATATACCTATTTCCTTGACATACGTTGATCATATCAACATAGTCAATATGGAGATGTCGGAACGGTCCCTCTGGCCGGGGTATAGTACCTCTTATCACCTTCAGAGTGTGGCCGGCTGTAAACTGTTGGCATGTGAGACAGTTGCTGATAAAATTTGACACATGAGAATTTAACTCGGGGCAGAACCAGTCTTCCCTAATTCGTGCTGCAATTACTTCCTTGCCTGTGTGGGCTGGGTAATGTAGTTGGCTCAGGGCGGTGTTCAAAAGTGCCAATGGTATTACAACCTTTCCAGTGTCACCCTGGCGCCATAGTGCGTCGGTTGGTGACATTGTGCATCCTCTTTTTACCCATATTTCTTTTTCGGCCATTGGTGCAGCCGCTTGTAGCTCCATAATCTGTGTGGCTGGGAGATGGGTGTACCCTTCTCTTATCAACATCTCCTTAGCCATTCCCCTCCCTCTCCCTCTCTGTGACTCTGGGGGGTTCCATATCTCACCAAAGTATGCAGCATACTTCGCATGTGCGTCTGCTGCTGCATTCCCTTTTGAGATGTGATCTTCGCCATTGGTGTGTGCGGTGCATTTCACTAAAGCTAATTCTTGGGGGTCATTTATTGCTTCAATTAGTTCAGCCAATAGGAGGGCATGTTGCACTGGAGTGCCATCAGCTCTCCTAAACCCTCTTCTTCTCCATTTCGACAGCCCTGAGTGGACAGTGGATGTAACATACGCGCTGTCAGAGTATATGGTCACTCGTTTGTCAAAGCTTTCCTTCAACGCCAAGATCAGTGCAACTAATTCCGCTGCTTGAGCGGAGTAATGCTGTGGTAATTGTACACATTTCATGGCCACACACACCGGTACCTCCATCATTTTTACCACTGCTGCCCCAGTCCTCCTTATACCATCCCTTTGGTCGATAGTTGATGACCCATCAATGAACAAGAGCTCACCTCCCTCTAGCGCGTTTTCTTCAACCTTTCTAGTACATGAGTACATGTCAGTTATTTGCGTACAGTCGTGGGCATAATCTCCCTCCTCAATTACTTCTGCTAGGAACCTTGCAGGGTTGACCGTGCTACATCTAACAATTGATAGTTCAGCTCTGGATAAGATGATCTCATAACCTGATGCCCTTTGCGTGGTTAGGGTGGACTTAGGTTTATTCAATATGGCAATTAGTGCATGTTCCACAAACAGTGTAGTTGGGCACCCCATGGTTATTGCTGATGCTTTCTCTACCGCAAAAGCAGCTGCGGCGAGACCTTGTTCGCAAGGGAAATGACCTAGCATCACAGGATCTAAGTGGCCGCTGTAAAATGCTACTGGTTTGTAGCCCATGCCTGTTTTTTGGGCCAACACTGCTTTCATTACTGCTGAGTCGCAATGTGAAAATATAAAAAATTGTCGCTCATAGTCTGGGGATGCCAGTACCGGAGCAGTTGATATCGCATCTTTCAACTCATCAAAAGCCTCTTTCATTTCCATTGTCTACCTCAGCTTTTTCTCCCCTTTATTAGCTTCCTTTAACGCCTCAAGCAGGGGCCCTATGTATGAACTGTAATCAAATACCCATGCTCTACAGTAGTTGCAAAGTCCCAGGAACTGCTGCAGTTCCCTCACTGTTTGTGGCACTGGTGTGTTTGAAATGGCCTGTGCTCTTTGTGGTGCAATCTTTCTTCCATGTTGGGATATGAGCTGACCAATGTAAAGTACCTTTTCTTGGCAGTACTGTAACTTTTCCATGTCTACCTTGTAACCTTTCTCAGCCAATATTGTCAACATCTTTAATGAGTCCTCTCTGCATGTCCTTTCATTTGTACTGCAAATTATTATGTCATCGACATACTGCAACACTGTGCTTTCCACTTCAATATTACCCAAATCCATCTGTACTACTCTGTTGAAAATTGAGGGTGATTCGCAATACCCTTGTGGCAATCTGGTGTGTTTCCACTTTGTGTTTCTGTAAGTGAAGCTTGTCAGATCTTGTGAGTCTGGGTGCAATGGTATTGAGAAGAATGCATTTTTAAGGTCGATCACTGTAAATCGTGATGCTTCTGCTGGAATGCCGCACAATATTGTGGCCGGGTTTGCTGCTATGGGATACTCTGCTTCTACTATGTTGTTCAAGGGCCTGAGATCCTGTATGAAGCGCCAAGAACCCCCTTTAGCCTTGCGCACTCGGTATACAGCCGTGTTACATGGTGATTCTGAAGGGACCAATATGCCTTTATTTATAAGGGCCGTTATGGTTTCATATATGCCCTCATCTGCCTCTTTTGATAGTGGGTACTGTTTCACTCTGGGGAGTATTGCACCTTTTTTCAATTTTATCCTTACTCCCCCTATACTTTTTATGCACCCCACGTCATAGGGGCTAGTAGTCCACAGTGATGTGGGTACCTTTGTCATATCCTCCTTAAAGAAGGGGACTGGGGTGCATGCGGGTGCCTCAAGTGCCATTGCAATTTTCTGTGCTACTTGTTTGTACGCCACTCTTAGCCATATTTCCACACTCATCATAAACACCATTTCACCTTCCTCCATTTCTTCTGAGAACAGCTCCTCATCTGACACCTGGGTGAGTCTACATCCTTCCGCTAGTGCTATCACTGCCCTCCATGCCCTTCCTTCTCTGTCTTGGGCATGTACAGCAATGTAATCAGCTGTTGCTATAATGCTCTCAATGTCCACTGGAACCACCTTTCCTTCTGGCTCATTGACTGGTGTTTCTGGTCTGAACAGATAGGCTGCTGGCCTCCTCCACATTTTTCCCTCTATCCCTGGCATCCATGCAAATGCCATATCTGTCCCGTACTGAAAGAGCTCGCCATCTACTGGCTCCGCCCTAATCGCTGTTTGTCCGCAGTATGCTTGCATAATATGTCGTGCTGTGAGCATGTTAATCCCTGGAGTGGAGCAAATTATGCCGTCCTCAGTAAATGAGATCGTCATATTCAACCTGTTCATTATGTCTCTCCCCAGTATATTTACTGGTGAGGCACTATTATATAGAAGTGGGACTGACAGGTCATAATCTCCTATAGATAAGGGAATGTTATCAGTAAAAGGAACCAACCCTTTAGCCCCAGAGAATCCTTGGGTGTTCATGGCTTCGCCTGACATCTTAAATTTACCCTCCCTTATGCAAGACCGGGTCGCCCCGGTGTCAACAAGGAATGATAACTTTTTGTCACCTATCGTTACCTCTATGCGTGGTTCCTCCACACTATTAGGTGTTACTGACAGGATGGGACACACCAAGGCCGTATGTGGGCTGTCCTATTGAGGGTACAACGATTGACCATTTCCTGTGTAAGGGTTGTGTCCCAGGACCGTCACCCTACCCAGTTGTGTTTGTTGTACTTGGGGTTGTTGTGTTATCGCTACCTGTTGTTGTGGCAGTGAATGTGTCTGTGGCTGTTGTTGTGTTATTAGTTGTTGCTGTTCATTTCCCTGTTGCAACGTCTGCTGTTGCTGTATGCCCTGCTGTTCCTGTGTGGGCCTTGGTTGTCCCTGTTCATTCCATGATGGTGTTCCTGGTCTTACTCTACACGTGCGTGACATGTGCCCTAGTAATCCACAACTCCAACACACCAGTGGTTCCCTACTCTGCCATGGAAAGCTCCCTGTGTTGTTCTGGTATACTGGTTGCCCTGTGGGATAGGAATTTCTAAGTCCTCCCACCTGCTGTTGGGTATTGTATCTGTATCCTCTCCCTCTCATAATTCCTCCTCTCCCCCTGTTGTAATTATAATACCCATCTCCTGGCATTGGGTATCCTCCTCCCATGTTGGTCGTGTATGGTTGGGGTGGCGGCACCTGTTGTGTTATAGTCTGTGAAGGTGGTATTTGGGAGGGATCTTGTGCAGCCACTACTTGCGTGGGGCTTTGGGTAATTGTTGTAGGCGTAGTTATTAGTGCCCCTTCCATTGTGTATTTAGTAAGCTTTTTCTGTACTAGTTTAGCCTCTTCCGTTTTCCTGTCCTCTTCCTTTTGTTTCATTTTTCCTTGCCATGTCCTGCAATGATGCACTATAGTCAGTTGTATTTCTGGCCATGCTTTTGCTTCCATTCCCACTACTTTCTTCAGTTGTTTCTGAACTCCTTCCGGGAGCCTTTGTACTAGTATATGATAAAATATTGCGGGTGTTTTGTCCCATTGTTCTCTAGTTTCCATGCGCCACTTCTCTTGGATTTCCTGGATATAATCAACAGGATCTTCGTTCTCACGCATCTTGCGGGAGGTAATTGCTCCTATGTCTGATGTGTCTGGGTACTGTACCCTCAATGCCTGCCATAGTGCATGTCTGCAGTTTGCGAATGGTGCCCCATCATGCGATGTGTTTGTTATTGTTACCCCAGGGAATCCCGCTCTCTTCCAAATGTCATCCGCTGCATCCCCTAATATCGATATTAGAAGGCTATTCACATCTCCTACTGCCAGTTTCTGTCCTGCGGTGTGTTTTTCCATTTCATATATCCACTTACCCGCACCTCCACTTAATGATGGGAGCCTGCATTTTATATTTTCTTTGTCTGTATGCTTCCAAGGGACATACTGTGGCCTACCCCTCCCCTCTCCAGAAGTGGCATTAAGTTATGTCTCGTTTTACCCTTTGTGTTCCATAAAATCGAGTCCTCACACCCTTCCTCTTCTTCCCTTTCTTCTACATCGTCAATTTCATCCGTATTTCCCCTGCTTGTAACTCTTTCTTCTCCATCTTTTCCCCTTCTTCCATCATTTCCTGTATTTAATGTGGGCATGTGTATTCGTCTTTCCTGCCTGCGTCTAGGGAGGTCCCTAAGCCGACATGCATAGGGTGTCAGTTCGTCTGTGAAGGGCGCAAGTTTTATTGTGCGTAACGAGCGTGAGGTGGTTGAGCATGTAGGGTGCGATGGGAGAGGGCGTGATGGGGACGGTGTGGCCTCATGTGTCTGTCTTTCCGCTATTCCTTGCTCATCCTCCTCACTTCTCTCCAGCTCATCCTTTCTCCTAAGGATCCAAGGCGAGTCTGTGTTGGTCCGGGTGATGTATAGTTTATCTAGGCTTTCCCTTTCACTGTTTCTTCCTTCCTTCTCCACTCCTTCTCCTTCCTCACTACAAAAGTCAGTCATAAACGGCACCCCCCACTCGGTCTTTTTCCCCTTTATTGTTACTGTTTTCTAAGTCTATTAGGTCCAGTTCTCCTTTTTCTCCTTTATCAACCGCCCCCCTTTGCGCTGATGTTGTTGCTACTTCTGTGTCTTTATATACATCCCCCCATACTTCACTCTCTCTTCTCCTATCCTCTATTTCTCCTTCATTTCTCTCTTCCATCTCCCTACCATTTTCCTCCCTTTTCCTTTTTAATTCCTCCATTACTTCACTACTCATCTGTTCCAGTATTCTTTCATCCTCTTTCTTCCTTTCCCATTTCACCCTTTCCCTTTCTAATATGCTCTCTATCACCCTCCCTTCTTCGTATTTCTTAGTCGTTTCTGATAGTAATCTCCTCTTCCACATTGCCATTTCTTTTTCTTTCTCTTCTTCTTCCCTTTTCTTTTCTCGCAGCACTGCTCTTGATACCCTTTCTGCTGCTGCTTTTACCCTTTCAGCTTCTCTCCTTTGCTCCTCAGTTCGTTCCCTTATTTTTTCCAATTCGTTCTTACCTTCTTTCCTTTTCCTCGCTCTCTCTCTTTCCTCCCTCTCGAGCTGTTTGATCAATTCATTCTGCTCATCCCTTAATTCAGCTAGTCGTTCCTCCAAAATCTCTTCCTTTTGCTGTAACAGCTCTTCCCCTCTCATTCCGCTCTCCCTGGTATTATCCTCGTCTGTTTTCCTTACTACCTCCTTCTCTTCCCCTGTTAATGAACCTCGTAATTTTAATAGTATCTGTGCAGCCACCCACTCATCATTTCCTATTTCCACAGTTTGTTCTTCTCCAGTCCTCCCCTCCCCTGCTGGCATCTTCCTATGAGCCACATATGGTGGAGGGCTGTATGCCGGGTTCGAGTACCCCTCAGCCGCCCTTAACTGACCTCTTTCTATTTCTCCTAACTCCCTTAAAGGGTACAACCCCCCTCCCTCCGTTTTCACTCCCTTTGCTAGGGGTATATCGTTGCTCGGTTCCTTTTTTATTTAATTTGATGTATTATTCTTTTCTCCTCCCTCTTGTCAGTTCCCCGTGTTCTTTGGGTCTTCACTCCTCTTTTTCCCATCCTCTCCTTCCTCCTTAATCTCTTTTTCTTCTGGTATTTCCTCCACAGTGAACATTCCATTTGGTCCTGGTCGGGACCCTTGGAACATCCTCCATAAGTTAAACACCTCCACGTGGTTTGCCAACTTCTTCCCTTTGTATGTATTATGCAGATGGTTTAGTAGTGAATGTTGGGCATATGGCTCGAGGCTACCATTAGGCGGCCACGGTGTTATCATTTTGTTGTCCGTCCCCTGGGTCCATTCTATGCTATACTTAATCAGTTTCTCCCTGTGGGGTGACAGTATTGTACATATGTGCTGTAGTGGGGTAGTGAGGGTGTTCCCCCACCCTCCCGATCCTGTCCCGTATGACATAGTAGCGCTCCACTTGTTACCCTTCCCCTATTTGGTAGCGGTTATCTCACTAGCAGTTTACAATATACAGCCTTATATCGTTACCTGGCCCCGTAAGTTTGGGGACTTGCGATAGTCCGCTAAGGAAAATTATAAAAATATAGTATTTACATTTGTATATTTTCTTCTGTCTTTCTTCCTTTACACGACACCCTTACGGCCCCCTGCGGCCGAGGCGCACGTAGCCCCCTGCGGCTGCGTGCCCCTTATGACGTTCTTATACAGTCGTCCTATTTTCACTTGCTCCTCCTCCTTCTTCTACACTTGCCGTGGCCGGCGCTCTCCGTGCGCAGCAACGTCCCCCGTTTCACCTTTCCCCGATCAACTCATTACCATTTGTCTCCGTTCCACTCCCTTACCACAGTTCTCTTCCCCACCACTCTCAGAAAGAAAGATGCCTTGTGCTCGGGATATCCTATGAAAGCCCTACTGGTGACGTCACCGATCTCTTCGAGCTACTGGTAAGTTCTTCATATATTCTTTAAGTTCAAAATACACTTGCAATCTACCCCCGTTAACCTCACAGCTGTCTTCCTGTCACTCCTGGAACAAGGTAATCAATAATATAATCGGACTGCGCACACTGCGTCGACTCGCGTGTGATACGCCCCTCGACAGGAGGGCTTAACCAGCCAATTATCTTCCGTATTGGGCAACTAACTAGCTACCGCCTACAGGGAAACGTCATCTACCTATCGAGTTTCTTGCTCGAACAATAGGGATCCTCATCTACTCATTGATCAATAAATGCCAAATCGTAGGAAACCACACACACACACACACACACCCTTACACGTAGTCGCGACCTAGGCCAATCAGTGTCTACGAGTGGCCGCACGTGATGTTTTCGTGCCCCGCCCCCCCCTCGCGTAACGTAGCCGGCTGCTCTCACACTCGTTCGGCTACCATTCATTCCATTGCCAACACTAAATTGTCAAACCTTCGCCGCGCATCTGTGCAACACCTCCCACCTCCCGTATTTAATTCCTCCCCCCTCCCTCACAATTTCGCATTGCTTGTTGTGCGTGGCATGCTCACCAAGTTCTCTTGATGCGGGGCCGCTCGACTGCGTGCACCCCTCCAAGCGGCTCGCCAGCTCCCCTCGTCTGGACCACGTCTGGACACTCGCCAACCGCGGGACACTTCTCAACCGGCGACACTTCTCAACCGGCTCCCGAGGGCCAATATCCGGATTGCGCTGTCCGGTCTTCTCGCAGCTCCGCGATGGTCCTGTAGTCCTCAGAAGGGGGCAACGGCAGAGGGGGCCGCGCCGCCGGGCCTCCTCGCAACGCGATTACCTGGAAAAAGTAAAAATAAAAAAGCAGATCTTAAACAGATCTCAGCAGTGCCTCCAACTTGTCGGGGGGGGAATTGTGCCGGGGTCGGCCGGACCGTCCGCAGACCTCCGGGCAGGGAGGCCCCAACTCCTCCCGTATATCCCAAAAGAGATAGAGTATGAGACACACGCAAGAAGCAAGGTGACTCTGCTGTTTATTAGACAAAATGGCAGGGATGGGTCAAGGAGCGTACGCGTCCATCCTGACACACACACAATCGTGGGGCTCGCAGGCCCTTTTTACCTTAGTATGACGCGCTACTTGCGTCACTTGGAAAGTTTTAGCAAAAACCTATCTCCACTCTGGATTGGTTACTCGAGTGGTAGGGTTAGGGTTAGTATAGCGCACATATAGAGAACGGTGTTAGTGGCTGAGAGTTAGTCAGGTGGTATACCTGGGCTGTCCCTTAAATTTGATACATGAAAATTGTTACATGAAGACCTCTGAGGATTGGTCAATGTGAATGGCGTCAGTGATAAGAACCCCATGTTCTAATTGGTCCGCTTGCAAGCCTCCCAGTCTGGGACTATCGCTGTTCCCAGCTCGCGGTGCACCTGTCATTTGCAACAATGTTTTTATATGGGTAGGTATAAACAATGTGAGGATTTATTCATATGTTGGGAGGTCGAATACTCCCACTGCTGCAGATGTCCAAATGAGTCTTTTAATTGTATCTGCCTGTGTCTCGAAACGTGGAATTCAGGCCTCTCCTTCCTCCTGGGCTTGGCATCTTGTCAGGGTTGACTTTGTCACGTGAGGTGGGACCGTGTTTGAGGCAAAATTCAACACAATTAATATTGTTTTTCCTACTGTGTGTCTGGTTTATCTTGCAGGTGCGACCTTGGCGTTGGCTTGCAGCGTGCGAGATTGCAACATCGTGCCCTTGGCGGTGTGCTTTCGCCGGGCTCATTTTGCACGGTCAGCAACCCAGTTCTTGCTCACTCAATGTTCATGGAAGCTTTTGCCTGCGGCCTACTTGGGCCTGGTGCATAGGTGGAACCGTTTGATGCAGGGCACTTTAGGTTACGGTATCATATTGCTTTATCCTCAGTATCGTGTCCCTGTTATATTCTCCATTATGGTACATGGCTCTTAGAAGAAGCGTGAGCAAGCCTTTTTTTTATATAAGTTCATGATGCGTCTTGCATTTCTGCATTTTGAGAGCCTATGTGGAAAATATTAAAGATGTACGTCCGTGAGTATGTCTGTCGCCTACGTCATAGCACTGAGTATATTCTTCGTGTAGATTGGTGCGGGAGTGTCCGGTGTGTATATTTGCACAGGTGTGCTGACCGTTGGCTAGGTCGTCATGGCATCTCTAACGACGTGTAGGTTTAGTCGAGTTGGTCCGTGCCGCAGGTGTCGGCATGGACAGGGCGGGCTGCTGGGCAGGTAGATGGGCACATCCGTATGTTCCTGTACCAGGGTATTTGGTCGTCTGGTAGATAGGCAAACTCCTCTCGTGACGGGTGTCTGGGCCGTGATCCTCTAGGCCAAGCGCGAGAGGGGAAGGGCGGGAGCCTGTTCTTCCATTCTCCCACTTCAGCAGCAACAGTGGTGCTGGCTTCCATCACAGACAGAATAGATACAAAATGTGCAGCACTGGTGCAAACTTCCATCTCACACACAAACGGTAGTACATAATGCACAGCAGCAGTGCATGCTTCCATCTTACACAGAAAAGGTACAGAACGTGCAGCAGCAGTGAATACTTCCATCTCACACAGAATAGGAACATAACGTTCAGCAGTGGTGCAAGCTTCCATTTCACACAGAAGAGCTACATAATGTGCAGAAGTAGTGCAAGCTTCCTTCATACACAGAAAATGATATGATATGATATTTTATTAATGTCGCAGTCATACACAAGTGTTTCAGACCATGACCAAGCAAAGGGAGGAGAACAGGGGAGAACAAAACAACGATCTTACTAGGCCCACTGACATTAAGAACGCGCAAGTGCATGAAAAAGGGAAAAAGGGGGAAAGTGTGTGGAAGGGGAGAAGTGTGGACAGAGGAGAGAACAGAATAAATAATAGGTGGGATGAATAAATACATGCAGAGGAATAGGTAGTGTAGCCAGTCAAGTGGCAAGTGCATGATTAGTCAGATAGGGTATATCTAATAAGAGCAGAGGAAGAGTGGGGGACTGTATGGGTACAGATAGAAATCCCAGTGCCAGGGGTGGCCCGCAGGCTGTGCAGGTGGGAGGCAGGGTGAGCAGTTATCTGGGCCTGAAGGACCAAGGGTGGCCAGGTGCACGGTGCCGAGAGAGAGAAACAGATCAGCAGGGGAGAAGAGAGGCAAAGGCAGAAGCGAAGAGGAAGGTCTTGAGGTGCTTCCGGAACTGGAGTTGGTTCTCCTAAAGTGTCAGGGTGACCGGGTGGCTGTTCCAAAGGAAGGGCCCGGCCGAAGACAGAGATCTGCCCCCAGCTCATTTCTTTGAAAAATGACCGACCCTGATGGAATTAGACGTAGAGGAGCAAAGGGCTCGAGAAGGGAGGTATTTACGGAGCAGTAGTTGAAGATATTTCGGTCCCAGATCCCAGAAAGCCTCGTGGACAATGCAGAGGGTTTTAAATGTAATCCTTGTATCCACTGGGAGCCAGTGAAGGGATTTCAGAGCTGGAGAGATACGATCCCAGGGCATGAGGCCGAGGACAAGTCTCGTAGTCCGGTTCTGGATTAGTTGTAAAGGGCGGAAAGTGGAGGCAGGTAGATTTAGAAAGAGGCCGTTACAATAGTCCAGCCTGGAGAGAACCAGAGCTTGGGTGACTGTGAGCTTCTGGGGGAAGGAGGGGACAGGCAGAGCACCTCTAAGGAGGTGCAGTAAGTAGTTTTACTTTTTAGAGAATTCAGAGATGTGTGAGCAGAAGGAATGTGTGGAGTCAAAGATGACCCCGAGTTTCCTAGCCTCGCAAGTAGGGGTAGGAGGAGGGCCAAGTGAGGCCGGCCAGAGAGTGAGGGAAAAGGGTGCTGAAGGTGTCCCAATGAGGAGGATCTCAATTTAGTTGGCATTTAGACAAAGATTGTTGGCAGAAAACCAATTTTGAATGGCGGCTAGGCAATCAGAGATGAGGGAAGGCGAGGAGGTGGCTGAAGGAAGCCTGAAAATGAGTTGGGTGTCATCAGCATAGCACTAGAAGTTTGAAATGCAGTAGGCGTGAGTTGCCAGGTATTGGTTGCAAAGCCAGAGCGAGAGGTTAGATGCCTGGGGAACACCACAGGTAGAGAGGAAGATAGCTGATAGGAAGGAACCAAGTGTGGTATAATGTACAGCAGCCACGCACGCTTCCGCCACCCATAGAAGATGTTCAAAACACGAATCTCCAATACAAGCTTGCATCTCAATCAAGAGAGGTGGGAACATGCAGAAGTGATGTAAGCTTCCATTGCACACACAAGAGGTGCATAATGTGGCATCAGAGCACACTTCCATGACACACAGAAGAGCTACATAAAGAGCAGCAGTGGTGCAAGCTTCCATCTCACACAGAAAATATAGAGAATGTGCAGCAACAGTGCAAGCTTCCAGAAGAGTTTCACAACATGCAGGTGCAATACAAGCTTCCATCACACACAGAAGAGGCCCCGAAAATGCAGCAGCAGTGTAAGATTCCATGAGAGCCAAATGCCCTTTTTCTACAGGAGAAACAAACATTGGGGAAAATAGTCCTTATTTCCTCTACTTTAAAAAGTCCCTTATCTCTCATCATGGATTGGGCATAGAGGATGCTAACATAGGATGGTTCAGATCTTGATTCCTTACATCCCCCATCCTGGCTGTGTTCTTTAATCAGGGAGATGGTGGGGAAGTTAATTGTATTCAAGGGGCAGTCCCTAGCCTTTCGACCAAACTTCTCAAAAGAGAAACATTTCTTATGAACAGCATAAGATGAGCTTATAGAGGATGGTATTTATTTTCCTGCATGCAAAATATCTTTCCTCTGCCTCTGAGATGTAACAGGGCTTGTGAGAAACCAGAAAGAGTTGCACCCGCTAGTCCCTGGGGATCTGTCATCCAGGTGGCCACAACACAGCAATCACTTTTGGATCCAGTTCTTGGTGGTGGACCAGATATTTAGGAACTCTACCCCCGCCCCCAATTTTACAACACAAACACTTTCTCATGGACAGCCCGCTATAAGAGAAAACAGACTAACACCCGAGCAGTATACCTGACGTGTCCCCATAAAACAGTCAGGCGAAGTCAGGCAAATACTGACCATCACACACACCTGACTTCCATTAAACTTCCCCACACGGATATAAGGCAGAGCACAAGAGCACACTTGGAGTGCGGCAAAGCTCATGAGAAAACAGCAGTTTCGAAATGGCAGCTGAGCAAGAGACGAAAGACGGCAGTACCGAAGAGGATCAAAAGGAGGGAAATTCCCTTGATCTTTTTGACAAGGAACCATTACTTTCCAGTGACCTTGAAAATAGAAAGAGTTAGACCAGAAAACCAGGCTTAACAATCCTGCATTGGGTGTCAGGGATACCCAGGGCCCTACCACATCAATAATCAAATGCAGGCAGAATCACCAGCCACCGTGGTCCCGTCCTTGGCTCCAAGAACAAAGCTGCTTAGGTGAAATCAACACAGCCGGTGAGTTGGGAAGACCGATACAAGACCGGTCTGTTTTGAAGCCAAGGTTCCAAGCAGCAACATTGTATGACGAGCGCTGAAATGAACATTGTTAAAATGCGTGTGATCGGAGATGCAAGTGAAGTTGAACTGCTGATGAGTGATTGAACTTTAAAGCAAGCTTTTGGCAGAGTGGTCCGGCACCGCGTGGTTGCTCAATTGAAGGACACTGTAAGGTATACAGCTGAGAAGTGATGAAAGTAGATACATTTGGTCTGAGCCTGGCAGAGGGAGATTAATTGAAAGATAATGAATAAATGTGAATCTAAGTGGACTGTGACGGGTCAAGCAAAATGCCATGCACGATCAAGTCTTCGATTTTGATGGAATAGAGAAAGTTTGGAAAACTCCATGAATTTGGTCTGAGCCCGGCAGAGGGAGACCATTTGAGGGTTTTGTGTTAAAGTGGGTCTGAACCCGTGGAGGGGGACCCGGGGCGAACAGTAAATCACCTGAGAAGTTGTTCAAGTGAAAATCCTGAGAAGAAAGGACTTTAATGTTTTGTCAGGTTGCATCAGGCCCTCTGGAATAAGAGACTTTAAATGGCAAAGACATGGGGCCTCATTCCGAGTATGGCGTTAAGGGATAGCGGCCACCGCTAACGAGAGCGGTGGCGGTAATCCCTTACCGCCATACTCCGAGTTCCCTTAGCGCCATGGTGCTTTTAACACCTGCTTTTAGCAGGCGTTAAATACCATGGCGCTAAGGGACCTTGATGTTAATTACGCCACCGTAATTTACGGTGGCGTAATTGACGCCTTCCCCACTCCCATTATGCCCTATGGGGCGAGAATGGGAATGGGGAAGGGTAAATGGGGATTGGGGAATTACCGCCCCGCCAACCTTGGAATGGGGCGGTAATTCCGCCAACCACCAAGGCGCTGCCGGTCCGGGTACGGCGTCAACCAAGGCGTTAATAGCGCCATTGGTTAGCGCCGTACTCGGAATGAGGCCCATGATGTTGAAGTTTTGAACTGCATTGTCGTACTAGAGAAGCCGGAGAGTGTGCTAAACTCGAGTGTGCCACCTTGTCCCATGCTGAACACGTGGGGAAGGGAAGTCAATGGCTTGAATTTCCTGACATATCATTTCCTGAACACTTTTCTTTTTTGCATAGCATTGTTTCCCATAATATTTGTATTTAGAAGTAAAGGTTGGTAATAGGTCTATTAGTATATGTCCTTTTATTTTGACGGACTCGAATAGGACTGCGCTATTATTATTATTGGAGAGTCATAGCTTGCTCCCATCGTTAGATTTAGGATTAGATAGGCATTTTTCAAACCAAAATGAAGTTCAATAAACACCCTTCAACTGTGATCACTTGTCTCTGTCTTACTGTTTGATACCATGCCTTCCTTACAGGTTATCGCCCTGCATGGTGGACAGAATGATTGGTCTCCTGTCTTTACGGCTGAACATTTCCCCACAAGGTGGAGAATCTGGAAGGCTATTTTCCCTGGTTATATTGACCACAGGTCTCTCAGCGAAAGGCACAGGCAGCAAAGTGTGGACTCATTTGCTGCTGTCCTTTCCAGTAGGAGCTAGTGCATAAGAGTTCCATCATCGGAAAGTAGGCTGGGAATACTCTACTGACTGCTCTGGTGTTCTAGTCGGGTCATAACATTTAGTGGTGCCTTCATCTAGTCCACATCTTGTGATGTTATCACCCTAGTGGGGGACACTGAGGCTTCATACTTCTGGACCTCAAGGGTTTCTATTTCCAAGGGAAATAACATTTCCATAGAGATTAGGGTATTGGAAGTGGTGGTTCTTTCTCTACCCAAATCTTTACCAGGATTACCTACCAATCCCTCCTCAAGGCAAGGTCGGGATGCGGATCTGAGGTTGCATTTGCCATTATTTTCCCCAATAGGAATCACAATCTTGGTGGTCATTCTATAGGGAGTGAATTTCTCTTTGAGTAGTCCAGGCATTTTGAACCTTTTAGTGTAGGGAAATGTATTATTCTCCTCTGTTCCCAATGACAGAGGGGTCTATCCTGAGTTTAAAACTGTTGGCGTTCTCACCCCTTTCCATGAAAGTCTTGACTCGGATTGATTATCTCTAGAGTAAGTTCCTTGAGTGACCCTGGACTTGTGGTCTTGACCCAATGAAGTGGGACTTGTCTCTCTCTGTTTCTAAGGTATATGACATACTGCTAGAAAAGATAACGTTTGTTTTTTTGGATGCCTCAATCGTGCTGCTAGCGATCGTGTGATCCAGCTCATTACGTAGGAGGGTTCTCCGGTTTGCGTCAACTGGGCAGAATCTCATTTCTGACACCATATGTAAGGGTGCAGAAGTACAAGTCTGAAACAGAGGTGGTAAATTAGGTTGGTATAAACTTTTATTTTGTAATGAAAAAGGGAACAATAAGCCTATATTGCCCTATTTACTATGAGGGGTTGCCCTACCTCAACCAACAAAAATACTAAGGAGTCAGTCAGGATGTCCATAAAGTAAAATGTCCACTGTCCTGTGTTTAAACCTATTTCCATTCCTTACATTCTCAATTAACTAACGGAAAACCTGGATATCTCATTCACCCAGAGGGAAGCCCTTCTCACTATGGATGCAGTTTCCAAGGCACAGTTCTTGTGAAAAAGAACATATAGTTCAATGTTTATTGCTTGTATGTTTTAAACCAACAAAACACAGTTCGTCTAAATCCCTAGGAGGAATTTCTTCTGAATCTTGCTTCCACTTGTGAATATTATGCAATTCTTTATATCATCTGGAGAAATCCTTCTCCTCTATGCGTTGAACACAAATTTCTCTTTCCAGCTTTCTTTCAGGCCTGGTTCACTCACCTCCCAGATCTCACTGTCGACTTCCTTAACGGCATGTCAAGTCTAGTACACTACCCTTCCAGACTTGACTTCCCAACCTTTTAGACTCAACAAAATGTTTGCTTTCTTGTTATTTTTTTTCTCTTTTTATTTCTCATGCTCTAGTCTATACCTCTGTGACTGCTTTTGGACCATAGCCCACCGACTGTAGTTATCTTTACTTTGATGCAGGTTTCCAACGATTTCCATATCTGGCTAAGTGGCTTTGCCTGATTACATTTGGGTCCCAGACCATGTTTCTCTGCTTCTACAGGATGTCCTTGCCTCTGTGACTTAAGGCCAACTTGGGCAGACCTGGTGCACTCTCCTTCCAGGTCCTATGCCATATAGGTATCTTCCTATTTTTTACGTCCATCATCAGGGCTCTCAGGCACTGTAATACAGTTATCTATAATCAACTCTCAATGTCACATAGATATGATTATAAACAATTCCCATAACCAATGATGAAGAAGTAAAACAAACATATATTTTCAGCACATTTGCATATTTGAAATCAATCAGAAATTCAAAAATTAATCGAATGATCATTTTTGACACATACGTACTGACGATGGACGAAAGTCCGAAATGCATTGGCAGAAATAAAATTGGTCACTGATCAGTCAGGCAAACAGTAACATGGAAAACGTTTTTTGATAATTAAAATAGCGTATGAATTTATCACATTTTGAGTGAAGTGGATTTGCATTCACCTACTGGGAATTACATGATTTGAACTATATTTAAACTCCAGATGGAGAGCAACGAGAGAGCACAGTCAGGAACGGATGATGATCTGTTCCTACTTCTTCCACTAATTTACAATAAACCTTGTGCCAAGGCTACAGGGTGTGCTCCCACTCTGGACTTTTTTTGAAGTTCATGTAATTGATACATTTTAAACGATTACTACATTAAAAAAGTAGAAGCTGTGCCCACCCTACCTCTCTTCGCTGCCCATTACCAATTACCCTCACACGCGCGCAGCTTAGCATGCACCATTCTCCCCGTAACGTGCATGCACACATGCCTCTCTGCTGACATTTGCACCATCCACTTCACAGGTGACCCTGAATAATTTATTTTTCTATTGTATTCTTTTTCATTTGTTAAGCGCTTATGCCTAAGCACTGAACAAAAGAAGGAAAAAAAGGTACAATTAGAGGAAAAATGTAAATCAAGAAAATAAACAAATGGAATTTGAGTAGAAGTCAAAAGAAAGGATTTAAGTCGAGAGCAGAAGACAAGTATAGTGGAAGAAGAATGAATTAAAAGTGGAAGGGAGTTCCAGTACTTCAGGGCAAGAAGAGTGAAGGATCAGAACCAGGAAGCAACGCAAGGAGATTTAGGAACAGCGAGAAGATATAAAGACTGAGAACAAAGAGATCTGGGAAGGGAGTAGAAAGAAACAGGAGAGGACAGATAAGGTGGAACAAGACCATGGGGAGATTTGAAAACAATGTATAAAAAATTAAAGAGGAGACGTGATTCAAAAGACAACCAAGACAGTGAGAGAAGAGCCGAAGTATTGGAAGAACGTAGAGGAAGAGAACGCAAAGTCCGAATTGATAGATGGTGATGTAACGGAGTGGGACAAACTGATAGGCAGGGAGACCAAGCAGAAGAGAAGAAGAGTAGACTAGAGACAATGAAAGCGCAGAGGACTGTGTTAGAAGCAGACAAAGATAATGAGGGGCGAATCTTAGAGATATTGGAGAGAAAGAGAGGAGAGGAATCAAATGTTAGGCCTAGATTAGGAGCAAGATCAGAGAAAGGCATTGAGGTTGCAAGATAGGAGAGAGCTGAGACAGGAGGAGAATGAAAGCAAGATAACAGAAACAGAAATTTTGACTCATAGCTGCTGTGGCTAAATGAGTCACAATCCCCCAACAGAAACAGTATAACACCACGCACGTCATGACACACAAGAGCATAGCACAAGACTTTGGGTCCATATGATCCAGGGCTGGTGCTTGCACTGGGCTGAGGGTGCACTCCAGTACTCACAAGACACGGTATGCTGCCATGTGATCCTCTTCTGCATGCTGCACATAAGGTGCATTAATGGTCAGTGCACCACTCTATCGCCTGAGGAAGATGGTGGGTACATGGATGAATGACAGGTACGGATTGAGAGTTTGTCGGTAGTGAGAACACATTCAGTAATTACCATCATCGGGGCTTTTACCACTCAGACACGTAGCACTGCTGACTTTCATGAAGATTGCTTTCCACAGCATTTACCATCTCAGTGGCAATCTGGACATAAAAGGATCCACAGTCCTGCAAGATGCCACCCACCAGGGCCACGAATCGCTCATTGTCAGAGAAATCAATCATGAGCCCTTTCCCCAACATGGCACTGGAATCTCCCTTCATTTAGTGGTAGTGAAGGCTTGCAGCCAGGCAGTCTCATGGTCACCCATAGGGAGTTCTTGTTCAGCAGGGAACTGCCATAGCATTTCGGTGCCTGACTTCCCATGTAGGCGGGACGAAGACTGATATGCAAATGTATATTTCCCATCTGTAAAAGGTACAGTGAGAAAAAAGCTATGGCTGCTAACTCTCAAAGTGGGTAACAAACCACAGAACAGGTTATCATGCCGTGTTCAGTCTGGATAGGGGTGCCGGCTACCTTTTTTGAAACTGTTTGCAAGAAACTTGGGGTTGGTCACCCTGAGTTACCTGGAGGAACCCAGACGTGGACTCTCTGCTCACTGTGCTCAGAGAGACACAGCTCCACATTACTGATGAGGCCCAAAAAGGCTGAAACACGTGTATGGGGTTGCTGTTGGTACTCTTGTTCAGAAGGGAATTGCCATAGCATTTTGGTGCTGGACTGCCCATGTGGGGGGACAAAGACTGATATGCAAATGGATATTTCCCATCTGTGAAAGGTACAGTGAGCAAAATGTGATGGCTGTGAACTCTCAAAGTCGGAATAAACCACAGAATAGGTTATCATGCCGTGGTCTTTCTGGAGAGGTTTGCTTGCTAACTTTTCTGAAACCATAGAGAGCTATTGGTTGAGATAGGCGCAGGAGGTGTGATGTAAGATGGCCATGAAGGTCACAGGTGACCTGATGCAATGGGCTTCACACAAAGTCTGCCTGTTAGCATCAGGACAAAGTTCCTTGCCACAAGATGTGCTACTGGCAGCAAAAGGGGGCCAGTACAATAGAACATTGGGGGTACAGACATGCATTTCCAGTGCAGGTGGACAATTCCAAGTCTGTGGGATTCTAATAGAATTGTCATTGGCATAACACCTTTCACCATTGCTATGGTCTCAACGCACTGTAGGTTGAACACCATCGGGGGACAGAAGTCCAGGTATGGGAAATTCATCAGAGAGTTATAGAACGCGTGTGTGCGTTTTAGCCAATATGAAGATAGGTAATTGCAATTGGTTATTTATAACATGCTTAATAACCAGAGGTTTCAAGCGCGGACCCGGGGATCGAACCTGTGTTGTCTTGCTTCCAAGATGAACGCGTTGCCCCAGAGCTATCCTCCTGGCCCAGTAGGGGTGGCTAAGGTGAAGTTAAGATCGCACAAGTGATTGCCCTGTTTCTCATTGCTCCTTTCTTGCACTCCTGATGTCATGTGTGCACACATCTGTCTGTGGGCCTTCAGCACCAACTCCTACATCCTCATGGCACTCTTGGCTACTTGGAGGTCTGTGCAGTCCCCCAGTCCTTTGGGAAAAGAATCCACACTCAGTATACATGCCCATGTATTGTCCATTGTCAATCAGTCTGTATATTCGCCAGAGGCGTAAAAGGTAAGGGGTAAGCACATCATGTTCCATGTGTTTGTACTGTGCATTTTTTCCCCATGTTTCATTCCCACGCATTCTTTGTTGTTAGCTTTTCTTTAAAATGTGGGGGAGATTCTGCACCCTTTCCTCCCACCCAGCTCTCCTGCTTCCCATCATAAATTGCCTCACCTAAACCTCCCCCCATAATTGTGCAGCAAAGGTTTGCTTAAAAAGTGCAGTAAAAAAAATCCACAGTGACTTTTCTGCTGTAAAAATACTCAGTACTGATTTAATTCACTGCTAGTGGATTTTTGGAATGGCAAGAGAATTGCCCACTCACCAGATGTGGTAGCAAAAAGGGCAGTTCCCCACTGACACCTTGGCCTCATGGGAACAAGGGCCTCTGTCCCCATCTCTTTCTCTCGTCCTAGATTAGGTTATGAATGTGTTACTATATTTAGAAATGGGCAAAACAAGTTTGTCACCATGTAAGTCCAGTTTAAAAAATAAAATCATTATAATAACTTTTGTTTGCACTAGCCAGAAATATTACGCAAAGATGGAACAATGTATAAGCTTTTAAAGTCACACATAACTTCTTCATCTGATGGGGAATATAAAAATAAATGAGTGAAAACAAACATTACAGAGTTTTCTACAGCCAAGACTGGCATGCAAGGAATGTAGTGATTGTCTTAAATAAAAAAAACTATCCATCTACATGGCATCGCTTTGCTTTTCTGGACACAGCAGTTCGAAATACTTGACTTTTAGAAAATGCTTGCATTTAATAGTTGAAGCAGTTCAGTCTTTTGTGGTTTCGCAAACATGAGAGATGTGTTCTCTTTTATAATCAGGACGCAGCGAGTTTGAAAATATGTGTATTTCTCTGCTGGGAGTGCACATTTTGAAAAGGCAGTGGAAACACGTGCTATAGTGTATTTAGCTCACAGGCAGCAGTGCAATGCTGAAACTCTCTGTGCCAAAAATCACAGTTTCAGCTCCTTGGCTTATTCTGAAGGCTCATTACTAACTGACAGCAGCATTTCCAACATAATCATATCTTGCAAGCGATGCGTTCCACTGCTATACACAATTGACTGTTTTTTAGGGGGAATAGACAAATGCTATGTGGCTTCTGTGTCTTTACAAAGCAGTCTCATTCCCAGCAGCTACATGATGCAGAGGGATACATTAACAGTACGAGCACAGTATGCTTGCTGCCTGATGAGGTAAGGCTTCCAACTTCACCACACAGAGACATGAAACCCACATCTGTCTTCAGTCCTTTGCTCTTTAGGTGAGGCGTCTTCAAAAACATGAATTCCAATGTTCTTCTGTGTTTTGTATTTCGGAAATCTATCAATACCAGAACTGGCAGGCTCTTCAGTGTGTGTCCATCTTACATGAAGTGGTGTCTCTCTGGTGTTTCTGCTTTGTGGTTTAAGATGGAATGTCTTTGTAGGTTCTGTGCAGATGAGCCTTCAATCACCTTAGCCCAAACAGGCCCACCACTTAATGAGTAAACGTGTGCACATAAAGCACATTTATTGTACAATGTTCCGGGAAGCAGTTGGATGTTGTTGCAGGACCAATCTATCCCAAGTTTCCCATCTTTTCCTAATTTCTACGCTTCAGGACAGGTTTATCTCAATAATTATCTTGGATTATATTCATAACACACCTCTTCTTATGATTTGTCTGTAGTGGGTCATGGCGACGACACATGGTTAAACATTGGTGTACTCCAGCACCTTGAAACATCTGTGTGCTAGAAGGGATTACCAATAAACTATCTCGGAACAAATAATGGGACACACTCAAAGGAGATGGTAAAATACTGCTTTAATCTCAAAGACGTAAAGCAGGGCAAACAAACACTAATCAAATCAATGTATGCAGGATCACAATGTTCTTTGGATTACACTATCAGCTGCACCTACTCAGAGGTATTCTTCCTTTTCTCACTTTCCCCAGAATCTCACTGTCTCCAGAGCCCTGGTCCTCTCATGGCTGGACCACTTCAACAGCCTATTTCTAAATGTGCCTGCCTCTGCTCTTCGCCCTCTCCAACTTATCCAAAACATGACTGCAAGATTTGTCCTTGGTCTCAAGCCCAGGGATCGTATCTCTCCAGCCCTGAAATCTCTCCACTGGCTCCCTGTGGCTGTGAAGACCAAGTTCAAGACCCTCTGCATCATCCACAAGGCTTTCTGGGGCCAGGGACCACACTACATCCAACTTTCTTTTCCCAAGCACCTTCCTTCTAAAGCCCTCCTCTCATCCACCCCAATTCTCTGAGGGTCAAATGCTTCTCCAGGCAAGCAGAGGGGGTAAATCTCTGTCATCGGCTTGAGCCTCCCTTTGGAACATCATCCCTGCCTGTCTCAAACTTAAGCATGACCACCTAAGTTTCGGGAAGCAACTCGGGACCTTCCCTTTTGCTTCTGCTTTCTCTCTCCCTCTCCTTTGCTAATGTCCCTGTCTGCTGTGCATACTGATTACCTGGCCACCCACTGAACTTACGGGACCATTGCACTGCCTCTGTGCCTCCTAGCCACTTAAGGGACTTATCTGAAACCCTACAGTCACCTGACTCGCTGCACTTAAGAGCCACCTCCCGGCTGCACTTACTAATTACTTTGCCCTCTTCACTCCCCCCCGACATCCTGGCACTTCTACCCCTCCCACCCCCCACACTTGTGCAATGTGAATGACACATGGTCCAGTAAGATCATTGTTTTGTCCTCCTTCTGCACTCCCTTCCATGTCTTGTCATTCCTAGAAACACTTGTGTAGATGCAGGTTATGAATGATATTTCATATATCATATCATATCGTATCATACTCCTAGAGGCGTTATCTATGACGTCATCATACGTGACAAACTGTAAAACCTATTGATGGGTGGCACTGGATTAGGAGTACAAGTCTACATATAAATAGTATGCATGTTAATCCCTTGTTGGTGGTCTCTTGACTGTGAAACACACCCTGAGCTACTTCTATACACATGTTGAAATATACTCATCATAGCAGAGACTATGATAGCAGAATAATACTTTTCAACATTGTATGTAAAAGTGCCTGGCAGGATTTTCTAATTGGTTGAAAACCCAAATCCAACCTTGGACATTCAGCTCGCTAGCAGCACGTACATATAAACGAAACCAAGGTGCTTGGAAATACATCAGATCTCCCAGTGTTTTCCCAATTAGTCTACTGTCTCCAATTGGTAGGTCACATGCCAGTGTCTTCTGTTTGAAGGCTGACCTTGCCAGTATGCACTGTTTCGGGACATTTCGAGGGAGTGTAGGCACACCATTATCTTAGCTTCAGCCTTAATGAATATCTCTTGTTTACAAGCTCTCCATCAAGAGACCATGGGGGTCATTACGCGGTAGGAGGTAACCATGCCGTTATTAGTGGCATGGCTACCCCGTTACCGGGTACCGGGTCTGGGTTCCTTGAATGAGGAATTACCGGGCCATTCTGACCTTGGAGGGCCCGTTAATTCCTCATTCATGGAACCCATTCCCATTGAGCCCCCATGGGGGCTTAATGGGAATGGGGAGCATGCTAACAACAGGCCCGTAAAACCAGTTGTCCTTAGCGGGTCCCGCGAGCAGTGCTCGTAATGAGGCGGTATGGGATTGACGGCTCCGGCACCTTTACCGGCGCCGTAAACCCCTTACCGCCAGGGTCAGAATGACCCCCCATGAATTTGTCCATGTCGGTAGTGCATTTAACACCTTTTGATTCAATTATGCTGGGTTCAATTGCTCCTCTTGCCCTTTAGAGACTTGCTCACTCTATCCCTTATAAACGTAATGCCCTGTTTATTGTCCAATACATAGCATCTGTGAATGTTCCTGTTCCTCCGAATCTTTGGGAAATATGTCCTTTGCACATGGTCTGCTTGTTGGACTCCCTTTGTACTTTGCCTTCATCTCTCGAAATAGCATCCTTGGTTCTAAGCCAATGTACTCCTCTATTTTGCAAGGGAAAACAACTTCTTCATCATCTTTTCAATTTAAGATCCTGGGCTTGTATTTTGAGGTAGCTGGGTTGATTGACATAAGATGTTGTCCATCTTCTTCTGATGGTCGTCTTAAACATTGAATATATACCTTTCAAGCTTCTATATGTTCTTTCTACCTTGCATTTTGGCGTGTTTACAGTTATTGACCAGTGAATCACTTCACTCTTCTCTGTGTTTGTGATTACTGTATGGCGGGGTACTTAGCGCTTCAGTTACATCATCATTCTTAAGTATGTTCATATAATTTCAGCATAGGTTCTTACATCTTCTTTATGACACTCCTTTGCTGTTGTCAGACTTTGTTTTAACACACATTTGTTTTTGTTCATGGCTGCATTTTGACAACTCTACAAAGTACATCCTTCTTGGTAACTTTCCTCCACTATGTAAGCTTGTGGGTATACTCTGAAGGGTTGTCTGAGTGCATATCGCCTTTCATATACTCGACGTGGTACAAGAATATTGCAAGAATTCAGGGAAGGGTTCCCCACCATGGCTCTTCGTATGTCATCCAAACATGATAGTGGCAAGGGGGCGGGGACTAGTGAGAAGACAGGTACCTCTTCCTCTACATTGGTATTGAGAACATAAGTAATTACTAGTAACAACTGGAATAAGCCATTTAAACCCCAACTCTTGATTTGCACATGGCTCGTATGGATATTCCCCGCAATATTAGGAGGGTGGATAAATGATTTCTCTTAGTTTGTGATGCTATCTCATTTCCCAGGTCACTGTTCTATTAAAACATTCCAATCTACAACAAAGCAACCACTTTATTGCACAATTGAAACTCCTAAATAGCTGTAGGCACAAGCTTACCCTGTGTTTTACTAGTGACCAAAATAAATAGTGAAACTCCCTTGGTCATGCTCTCAAACAGCAGGAGATTATATCTGCCATCTACAAAACCTATCGACCATAAAAAACTCAAGGCTATTTCTGAAGCTGATGACAGCAAAGGCCGAAGTCACTCATTCACCTGCTTTCTGCTATCTGAAAACCTGTTTAGAAGTCAAAGTGCATTTTGCAAGAGAGGCCTAACGACCATGTTCTGATTCATTGTGAAAAGGCTACTCATATTGAGATTCATGAATTCCACATGTATTTATATTAATGTACATGCATGGCTTTACATTTGGTGGACTTAATACTTTATCTTTCTGTGAGCATGCAAGCTAATATGTAACAGTTCTCAACAAAAAGAAGCACTCATGCTCAGTTTGCTGCACCCCCAGTCATCAACATAGCAAGCACAACATAAATCCCTTGTAATGATGGGGCCTCTTCCTGCCCAGCCCAACAGTTCTGTGACAAATCTGGACTATTTTTCCCTTCTCCTCAGAGGAGTGGCACCCTTCTAGGCTAGGGAGGTGAGTCCACTAAGCAAAACTCTTGCTAGGTGTCTGGGAAAGTGGAACCTCACTGGGAGCGACTCCCCTCTAGGGGACAAGGACTCCCATTCCTATGAGGAACTCCCTATTAATGCATTTTCTGCATGTATGGGAATCAAAAAAAGACTGATGTTGTTTCTTCTTTTGGATCCAAATAGCCGTGGCATTACTGCAATCTCGTTGGCTTTAGGTAATGATGGATTACTCTTGAACCCAACAGTCAAAGAGGAATGACACACAACTTTCATTATTGGTAAAGAACATAATAAGACGAAGAACCTTGAATGGAGGAGGGAGTCTACTACGCAGAGTTGAGCTTCTGATGGGAAGATGTTCTGGAGGGGCGGAGTCACACTAGCCTGCGTAGCTGGCAGTAATGTGGAGAGCAAGCGGATTGCTTGCAAGATGCTGCAAGGCTGGCATCCTGAATGGCAATGAAGCCAAACCAGAGAATGAGACAGATGTGGTAGACTGTCTCACCTGTTGCTGCAACAACACCAGAACTGTGGTGGGCCTGTAGCCCGTTAACCGACGCTGAAACCCGACTGCCACGGAGAGATTGGATCACCGCCCTCTTTATGAGAAGTGTGCTGACTGCCGAGATGGGTAAAACATGGGAAGAGGACAATCTGGAGAAGTTAGCACCGGGGAGAGGGGCGAGTGGCTCTGCCCCCGAGTGTTGGATGTTACTGGTTCCTGGCAAAACCGAACGCTGAACACAGGCAGATGCCCCACCAAGGCCCCACTGCATTAGATATATGAGAAGTGCAGAGGGCTTTAGGGAACCCTAGAGAACTAAATGACTTTGACATACAAGGCTTGGGAAGCCAAAAGGGGTACGGGAGCCTGAGAAACCCAAACACTGCATATGGGCAGATGCCCAATCAAGGCCCTGCTGATGAGAGTACATCAAAGGGCAAGAGGGCTTCAGGGAGCCCTAGAAAAACAAACAATAGGGGAAAAGATTGGGATCAGAGAGAACCTGGAGGATTTCATTGCCCAAACCCTAAATAAGAACACTATGAAATAGAGGCTCAAAAATGGTGGCATTGTGGTACTATTTTTATTATATTTTATTTTTAAGTGGTTGGGGCAGCTGCCAAGTAGGTTCTGGACAGAGGACTATATTAATTTGGACATTTGACAAGAACCAATAATTTAGTTTGTTAATTAGGGAAATATCCTCATAGCAATGGGATAAGATAGGTGTTTTTATATTTATGCAATAGCCAGTGTCACCTATGTGCTTTCCTTGCAGGCATTTATTGAGTTGGATGAGGTGCATAATGTTGAATGATTTACAGTTGTATATCACTTGAACTTGTACTAACAAACTACGAGTTCTGCTCGTGGCTGCCATTGCGGCCTCCAGGTCTGTCCTGGCGGCCGTACCGTCACCCGCGAGCAGAACATGTCAGATGCACCAGCACCATTCGCAAGCCCTATGGGGCTCAAATGGGAATGTGGAAGAATATTTTCCGCTGCCCAGGAATGGGCGATTACCAGGTCCTGCAAGGCCGTAATGACCCGGTAATTGCCCATTCCTGGGCGTCGGAAAGAAATGGTACCGGCAGCAGCCGTGCCTGTATTACAGGCACGGCTACCACAAGTATCATAATGAAACCCGATGTCTTTAACCATACTTTTCAGTTTTTCTAATTCTAGATGACCATTAGAGGCTCCTGTTCTGTAGTTCTGCTTTCTCTGTATTTTAGCAGGTTCCCTCTTGGAACATTCAATGCGCAATCAATCATACTCCCTGTCAATCTGTCTGGATGAATGTCCAATGATATGTGGAGTGTGGCAAGTTGCTTAGCCTTTTTGCTCCTGTTGGAGCGAATGTGTTTGTTCCAGGGAGCCTGGCTGCAGATGACAGATATTGTTGTGTGGCTCAGATGGAAACTTGAAGGTACGTGTTCCTGCCCGTGGGTTTCTTTGGAAGGTTTGGCCAGCTGTTTGCAGCTGGTCATTCATTCCAACAAGGATGGTGGTGCACAGAAAGTATATGCTCATCTTTTAATAGTCCATGGTGACTTCAAGGACAGAAGGTCAAGATTTCACCAATCAATTTTATTATTATTATTATTAGTATTAGTAGTAGTAGTAGTATATATTATTATATTTACTACTATTAGTAATAATGCTATTATTATATATGTTTATAGTGCAGTCTTAGCGCAGGAGCAACATTGGAGCATCATTGCAGTGTAGTGGTTATGGAGCAAAGGTATCATCAGTCAATAGATTATGCCAAACACATTACATTTACCGAAAACTATTCCAAGATGAGCAGACACGTCAGTTACCTTATGCTTGCCACCTTGCCCAAATGATGCCCAGTAGAAGTGTGGGCCATCAGGAAGATTCTGGCTGTATCTCCCTAGGCCATGCAACTCAATCCTCATCCAAATTCCTTCTTCAGGTGATCCAGTTCTGTGCCATCGCCCACCCACCCCAGTCCCTTTGCTCCCCTACTTTCATCATGGATTGGATGCTGGATCTCGGCTTGCTGGGGCCTTTCCCACACGAGCGACATTTTGGGAGACAGAGCTGTAGCAGGACTACAGCCCCATTGAGCTCAACACCCAAGTCATATCATACAGTTCCCATTCGTGCTGCCACTGATCCCAGTTCCTGTCTTGTCCTTAGCACACAGATCACATCATACCAGTGCCATTTCCGTCTCCACTGAATCCAGGGTAGGTCGTGTTCATTGCTATTCCCATGGACTGTATCCAAGTTATGTTTGCATGCATTGCTAATTCTGCCTTGCAATTTAAGTCTCCCTGGTGATATTGTTTCATGCTTCAAACTTTTGGTGCCCCAAAGTAAAAAGGGAATATCTATGAGCGCATTTGGCAATGGAAACATCTTAATTTACTTTTAGAGATATTTGTTATTACAGAGAACGGAGGCGGTTCCACCCATGAGCTTAACATGTTGACAAAAGTAAACTTGCCCTAGGCAGAGCCATAGAAATGTGTCTCAGGCTGTTCTGTAAGAATCCCCTAGACTGGGAACTATTACTATGTTAGTTGCTCAAAACTATCTCGGTTTCTTTATCACACAGGCTCTTCTGGGCAAAGTCGTCAGATCTTATAAGTAGAATACTCCATGGAGCAGCTTACAGTAATGTTAAGCTGTCTCATATCAGGTGTGAAATAATTAGCCAGTCCTCGCTTTAGGCTCTGTTCATATTGCATTGTGGTACTTGTAGTTCTGCATTTATATTGTAAACAATTCAAAGATATGGGTCTGGGAGCCCCTCTACCAAGAACAAAACAGCCAAATAACCTGTTCTCAGAGAAGGTGCCCACTCGGGAGGGTCAACAACCACATTTTAGCTCACTGTACCATTCACAGAGGAGAAATAGCCATTTGCATATCAGTCTGGTCTCACCCAGTTGGCCAGTCCATCAGCAAAATGCTAGGCCATTCTCCTTTGAACAAGAGAACCAACAGCAACCCCAGACACATGTGTCGGCCTTGGTGGGCCTCATCAGTGACATGACGCTGTGCCTTTCTAAACACAGTGAGCAAGGGGTCCATGTCTGGATCGCCCTAGGTAACTAGGGTGAAACCCCAAGTCCCTAAACATTCAATAACAATACAATTGCCTAGCATTTTGGTGCAGCACTGCCCAAGTGAGCTAAAACATGTAGCCGAGTGGGAATCTAACCAGGGAACGCATTATTTGCCATTTTCATTCTTCCTAGAAGGACCCCGAGACATTTATTGTAAACAAACTACAATTACCGCCCATCAATGCAAAATAATATATAGCTAGGCCAACAAATAAATGCAGAATGGAATCTTGTTTGCAAGTGGTTTCATTGGCATTGTTGTGAAGCGGGGGCACTCGTCCCAGGCCCCAAGAGGTATTGAATGCGGCAAAGGCCCAAGACTATGCGTTAGATGCTTGGGGGGCACATAGGGATGAGGGGGGGTGTTGATAGGGTTGAATGTATGGATAGAATAAAGCGAGAGTGCGATGTAGATTACATTAGACACAAGACGTCATTTTGGTAAATAGCAGCCATCTTTAAATCAAGGCCTGGTGCCGTCCGGTAGCCAAGACAATAGGACCTGACACAGGGCATAGTATATGTGTGTGTGAATGTGGGATCACGGAACGGCTGAGGCAGGAGTGGGACAGGCTAGGCTCACACAGATCCATAAACCTCTCATTGTTTTGTATCATTAGCACAAGTAACCTAGATAGAATGAGCCCGGCAAGGCCATGTGGGGGCTGAGAGCTCCCTGTGAACAGCTATCCCATGAGAAGGAGGGCACAAGCCTGTGACCCAGCCCAACCCAAATTCTCAGTTATATTGCCTAGATGCCCCCGTCCCAAGACCCTAACATTCCATAACAATCAGCCAGTCCAAGACCGCTGACCATAAAGCTGTTTGACCACCCATTTGTTAGATACATCTCAGTAGAATGTGCAAGGCCCCTGTGATTTGTGCTGCGAGGTGCCAGGGAGGGAAAGTAACACATTTAACGGCAAGGGTGGGAAGACATGGAATGGTGCCGACACATCTGGTATCGAGCTGGGGTTTGCTGCGGTAAGACGACCTCGAATGTAGCCTCTGCGCCCATGTCCGCAGTACCAGGTGCACATTAGGGCACTGATAGGGCAGACAGTGAATTCCTTCCTTAATTGGCAATTATCAAGCCCAGCATCTGATGATGTTGTGAGAAGAGCCCCACATGGAAGAAGATGGACAAGAAAAACTAGGACCAATGACCTTGCATCCCATATGGGCCAGGCCCCCTATATATAGGGTCACAGCAACCAGCTCCATGGATCTGTACCCTATGTGAGGTACGTCACTGGGCCGCCTTTTGCCCTGATAATTTGGCAAACTGGTTGGTTTTCGCTAGAGCGCTCTGAAGCAGCAGAGTCCTTTGATTTCGCAACCTCGAAAATTGCCAACTGGCTCTGGGCCTGGAGAACTCTAACAAATGTATTGTTTGTGACGTCTTAATGCACATTCCTAGACTTTCGGGGGTCTCTGTGGGGGGTGGGGGAGGTTGCAAGCGAAGGTGGAAGCAATTGGATACATGTGTAGGCAGACAGAGCGGAGGTGGACGGAAGGATTGCGCAATTTATGAACATGTTGACTGATCGGGACCGTGGACAGGTACATAAACTACACGGAACACAGACAGGCGATTTACAGACACATGATTGAATTGTCATTGGAAGCTCAGTGATGTAAGGCCCCACTGCGTCACTACTGTAAATAATGCCTAAAATGAGTGCTTTTTAAAGACTGTCCAGTGGGATCGGGAAGACTGTTTTTAATTATAGGAAAGCAGCATGGGTGCGTAGGCAGATGTCTGAGCTAATTGTTTGCAAATCAGACCCTCCTGGCTAAGTGGTGAAAGTCATTTATTTTGACTGATTTTTTGTGGAATTCTCTTCTAGAGCAGGTGGGATCATTTGCAAGTCCACGTGATTACCACTTTGCTGCTTGGCTCCAACAGGCAACATGTGCAAGGTACGGGTTGTGTACTGTGGGATTCCAAGCAATGCAGCATCACCATAAGAGAAAAGTTGCTTCTGTTGTCAGACCTTGAAAAGACTGCAGGTGTCATTGCGAGTTCGCCTGGGGGGGGGATTTATTTTGGCGATATTTGCCTTACTGACACTTTTTTGGTGGAAACTAAATTACTGCTGATTTTACCAAATCGCCAAACTTTTGGAGCTGGAGAGGAGATTTACCGCCAGAAAAGAACGGGAGGTAAATCCTCCTTTTTACCTCATCAAATTGATTGATTTACCACAGTGAAGTGACTGCTCTCGGTCAATCTAGAAAATGCCCAGCGAGTCCTATATAGGCAATACAATGTGGGACATCACGGTTTCTGCACCACTCCTAATCCAGCAGCCATACTGCCAGATCGGATGACAGCAAGGGTCCATGTGATTGGCGGTAATTCTACAGAAAACTACCATTGAAGCTGAGCCCTCTTTTTGGAGACAAAGCCCAAACAGAAAAAAAGCAACATTCAACAAAAAGGCAGGAGGAGATTCCTTGGAAAGAAACAGACCAAATTGGAGAGAATAATTTAAAGATTCATTACCCAAAATGTTTTTTTTTCCCAAAGGCACATTTTTAAACTGAAAGAATCAGCAAACTAAATGAACCATGCCCCCCCAAAAAAAGATACAAAAATTGTTTGTCATGTTTTGAATGAAAGTATTGTATATGTTAATTTATATAGCGCTCTTTCCCAAATTGTATGGCCTCAATGCGCTTCGTGGTTGGAACGCCCTCTGTGACCGTAGTCAATGTGCTGGAGGATCTAAGAGTTTTAGATTAGGAGATGCATGGGTGCATTTTCGCCAGTCTAGGACTTAGGTGACTGGCTAGGCCTGATTAAGCAGCCCAAAGGTCAAGCACGTGGGTCGGTCGCTGTTTGTGGTTTGCGATGGATTGCTATTGTTGCGAGACTGTACGTGTGGCCAGCTATACCAAATTTCTTTTAGTTGGTAGTCTCTATATGCTAGTGGCAGAGGTGTTGAGGTACGTCAGGTGGTTCAGTGTGGACGACTATATGCACTTCTAGACCGGAAGAGCATAGCGGTAGCTGCATTATATGGTGCATGGATATTTGGCTGTGCCTGTGGCCTGTAGAACAGCCAGGATGGCTGGCGTGGTTAAAAGATGGTTATGGTGTATTTAACTTCTACTCCCTCTTACAAGTTTAAAGTAGTATTTTTTTTTCATAAAACAGAACTTGATACGTTTTATTTAATGGGAAAACAACAGGCTCATTTTCAAAACATTGCTCCGCCATACTAAAAGTTTGCCATTGCTAGCAGGATTTACCTCCAGCATCATCATACTGGAGGTAAATCCTCCCACTTTCCGCCGAGAAATCGGCAAGATTAGCGGAATTACAGCAGCAGTAATGCCACCAAAATCCCCCGTGGAGTCCTACGGACTCCAAATTAATGGGAACTAGCCTTGCTACCACCACTTGTAATCGAGCGATAAATCCACCGGACAAAGTTGCGGTAACGGTCATTCCTGCGGGAGGTATTCCAGTGGATTTACCATCAGAATGGTGCCCAACTCGTAATGAGGCCCAATGTGTCACTGTTAAATATCTGGCTCTGGCATGCTGAGAGAGGGGAACTCATTACATGTAATACCAAACTATGGGCCTCATTACAGGGTGGGCCGCATGGGTTTAACAGCACTGGTAATGGTGCCAGTGCTGGTAAACCCATTCCGCCCTATTATGAGGTTCCCTTGCGGGACCCGCTCAGAAGGTCTGGTCAGACCAGATGTCCTTTGCTAATAGCACCATGGCTACCTCCAAACTCGTAATGAGGCCCTATGAGTCTTTAGCAACTTACACACCTTCAGAGTATCCAAAGCCGTCTTATTTATCAACATAGAGCACCCCACGAACCCGTCCGAGCAGGGGTAAAGCAGAACCTCTTTGTCATGTTATTTTTCCTCTCAAAGCACCTAATTTGGAAGAATCATGTGGCTGATGTCTCAAGGTGCATGATAGAAAACTGAAGACATTTGTGATGTGCTCCCAGAATGGAAATATGCTCTCTCAATCCAACAGACATGGGAACGTGTCTGGCTATGGGGTGCTGGAATCCATGTTTGTGTTATTGATCTAGATATAATGTCCATCATCGCAGATTGATCATTGGCTGATTGTTTCCTGTAGGCTTCTGCACCACATAGACATCAGAAGAAATTCAATGTTTTTTTTATTTGTCTATGCATAGATGTCGAATCCTCGCAGATTGATTAATGGCTGATAGTTTCCTGTACCCTTCTTGACCACAACAACGACATGACTACAAAGTCTTCTGGACATAGACATCCGAAGACATGACCCAGCTATTGCTGGGGCATTATTACAAGTTTGGCAACACGGTACATTTTTGGTGGTAATTTCATTACTGCCCCATTTTCTGGTGGTAACATAAGTGTTGGCAGTTCTACCACACTGCTGAATTCTATGATGTCAGAATTATCACTCAAGGTAAATCCTCCAAAATCCCCATGGGGTCCTGTGGACTCCAAAATTGGGGACTAACAACACCTTTTCTAAACTGATCATGCCATGGTTAAACACTCTTCAGAGTGATGCTTGCAGGAAATAAGTTTGGGGTTAATTCCCAGGAACTTGCAACCAAACTCATAATGAGGTCCATTGAGAAATAATGAGAGACCAATATCCTAGTTCCAGGTGAATAGAACCAGGCAGCGCTGGCACCGTCCTTCTAGAAATCTTTTGCATCTGCCAGAGAAGGGGTAACATTCCCAGGGGGAAAAAGAAGGGTTTTAAAGGTGGAAAAGGAGATTTCTTAAAAGTTCTCACAGATGTCTCTTTTAGACTGTCCATTTTTGTGGTACCTTGGGTTACACTCCACTTCACCTAAGGGATGGCATCGTTGTTGAAGTAAGTGATTCCCAGGAGCCAAAAAAGTGTCTCAAACTCAAATATTTATTTTCATAAAGAAAAGAAGCACTCCGGCTGCAGCTGCTTCTCAACTCCAGAAGGCTCGCTCACACATATACACAATGCTATAGAATCATGTGAACATTCTATATCTCGCTGATTCCCCCCCTCCAGAAAGCCAGGTCACGCATAAACACAATGCTATAGAACCTTGTGAAGATTCTATATCTCGCTGATTTTCACCTCCAGAAGGCCGGCTCACACATATACACAATGCTGTAGAACCCTGTGAAGATTCTATATCTCGCTGAATCTCACCTCCAGAAGGCTGTCTCACACACATACACAATGCTATAGAACCTTGTGAAGATTCCATATGTCGCTGATTCTCACCTCCAGAAAGCCGACCCACACATATACACAAAGCTATAGAACCTTGTGAAGATTCTATATCTCGCTGATTCCCCCTCCAGAAAGCCAGGTCACACATATACACATTGCTATAGAACCTTGTGAAGATTCGCTATCTCGCTGATTTTCCCCTCCAGAAGGCCGGCTCACACATATACACAATGTAGTAGAACCCTGTGAAGATTCTATATCTCGCTGATTCTCACCTCCAGAAGGCCGCCTCACACATATACACAATGCTGTAGAACCCTGTGAAGATTCTATAGCTCACTGATTCTCACCTCCAGAAGGCTGGCTCAAACACATACACAATGCTATAGAACCTTGTGAAGATTCCCTATGTCGCTGATTCTCACCTCCAGAAAGCCGACCCACGCATATACACAAAGCTATAGAACCCTTGAAGATTCTATTTCTCGCTGATTTTCACCTCCACTCCAGAAGGCAGGCTCACACATACACACAATACAATAGCACCTTGTGAAGATTCTATATCTCGCTGATTCTCACCTCCAGAAGGCCTGCTCACATATATACACAATGCTTTGGAACCTTGTGAAGATTCTATAGCTCGCTGATTTTCACCTCCAGAAGGCCGGCTCACACATATATACAATGATATAGCACCTTGTCAAGATTCTACATCGCCAGGGAGATAACAAAACAAGTGTATTATGATTTGTCATGGGCATGGCAACACAGGAAGATGCACATTTAAACCAGACCTAGAAACAAAACATGTTTATCCATATAGTTATAAAAGAAGTGATAACATGTTTACTTCTCAGGGTTACCAAGCTGTTCATGTCCATATAAGGATTTGGCATCAAAACATGTTCATGTGAGGCAGTTAAAAGATATACAGTAATATGTTTCACACAACAGTAATCAATGCCCAAATAAGGCAAACTTAAAACACATGTATAAACATGTTAAAGAAGTATATAAGACACATCCCTCCCTCTATAGATTTTATTTATGTTGAATGGCTATTCTGCTTTTATTCCAAGTCCTTCCATCATTTAGTATTACAGCATCATCTAGGACATGATCTACTTTAAATGGACCAGCATATTTGATTTCTTCCTTAAGCACAACAACTGGTCTGCGGATTGACACTTGGTCACCAGTTTCAATCCTCGACAACCTTGTGTTTAATTTTTACCTTTTCATAGCTACCTCAGATTTCTTTTTAACCTTTTTTCTAAACTCAAAGTCATTCCACTCTATGAACCTCATCCTTTCCAACCAGGATTGACGTGAGTTGCTGCCTTTCTTCTCCTTAAAATTTGAAATTTACCCAGTCGTGGCATGTGGAGTAAATCTGTATCTTAGAGATAACTTATCTATCTCACGCTCCCAGTCTCTTCGTCCTTGAATAGACATGCACATGTTTTGGATAAGCATTCTGTTAAATCTCTCCACTATGCCACTGGTTGAGGGATGGAATAGTGATGCTCTGTGGTGTTCATTTCCCATGTTCTCCAAGAATGTTCTAATCAGGTTTGATGTCAAATGAACACCATTGTCTGAGAGAATCTTTATTGGGATTTCTTCTCTTTGAAAGATATCTATAAATGTAGTTAGAGATTTACAGGCCGATTCATGGAATAATTAGCGCGGCGCAAGTGGGCAAAAACGTGCGAATCGCAGTGGAATAGCGAAAATCGCAGTGCAAGTGCGAAAATCGCACGAAAAGCAGCGCACGTCGATTCATGGAAGTCCGTGCGCGAGAAAACCAGCGGATGTGCGATAAAAATTGCGCCGCGCACGTTGGCGCACAGGCCATCTAACAGCGTGCGCCAGGTCACAGCGAAAATCGCACAGGCCACAGCGAAATTCGCACATAGCGCGGCGCACACAACAAAAGTAGGCGGAACATGGGCGTAACACTCGGAATGGGGAACAACTTGCAAAAACGTGGGCGTCACGGGGGAAGTACAGGGCACAAGTGCGCGGAACGCCCACACGCTCGCCTACAACACGTATTCATGGAATAGAATAGGGCAAAAAAGCGCACGCTCAAACCAGCGCACAGGCACAAACACGACCGCCACAAGAAAGCAGGCGGTAGCGTCTCTGCGGCTGTAAGAAATGTGCACCAAAAGGTGCGCCAACAAATAGCACCCATATACTGCCATGATGAATGTCCTATACTGTGGCCCTCCAGGACAAATGACGTGCAAATGGGTACCCACAAACACGGACACGCTGACAAAAAATACGTGTGCGTGTATACCGGGGTGCGCGGGAAGTCTCACACGCGAATAGCCTGGGCGCGTGTATTTCAGGGGTGCGCGGGAAGTTCCACACGCGAATAGCCTGGGCGCATGTATTTCAGGGGTGCGCGGGAAGTTCCACATGCGAATAGCCTGGGCGCGTGTATTTCAGGGGTGCGCGGGAAGTTCCACACGCGAATAGCCTGGGCGCGTGTATTTCAGGGGTGCGCAGGAAGTTCCACACGCGAATAGCCTGGGCGCGTGTATTTCAGGGGTGCACGGGAAGTTCCACACGCGAATAGCCTGGGCGCGTGTATTTCAGGGGTGCGCGGGAAGTCCCACATGCGATTACAGCAGGGTACGTGTATTTCAGGGGTGCGCGGGAAGTTCCACACGTGAATAGCCTGGGCGCGTGTATTTCAGGGGTGCGCGGGAAGTTCCACACGCAAATAGCCTGGGCGCGTGTATTTCAGGGGTGCGCGGGAACTTCCACACGTGAATAGCCTGGGCGCGTGTATTTCAGGGGTGCGCGGGAAGTTCCACACGCGAATAGCCTGGGCGCGTGTATTTCAGGGGTGCGCAGGAAGTCCCACACGCGATTACAGCAGGGTACGTGTATTTCAGGGGTGCGCGGGAAGTTCCACACGCGAATAGCCTGGGCGCGTGTATTTCAGGGGTGCGCGGGAAGTTCCACATGCGAATAGCCTGGGCGCGTGTATTTCAGGGGTGCGCGGGAAGTTCCACACGCAAATAGCCTGGGCGTGTGTATTTCAGGGGTGCGCGGGAAGTTCCACACGCGAATAGCCTGGGCGCGTGTATTTCAGGGGTGCGCGGGAAGTTTAACACGCGATTTCAGCAGGGTACGTGTATTTCAGGGGTGCGCGGGAATTTCCACACGCGAATAGCCTGGGCGCGTGTATTTCAGGGGTGCGCGGGAATTATCACACGCGATTTGGCTTGGTACGTGTATTACAGGGGTGCGTGGGAAGTTACACACGCGATTATGGCTGGGTGGGTCCTCACAGGTGTTCCCTGTACACCCTCGACGGCCCCTGCAGGCAGCCCACAAAACAGGGGACTACCCTGCACACCTGCTCATGTCTCCCACCACCCCCACCCCCCACCATCCAGGGGCACCCTCCACCAGGCCCCCGCTCATGTCTCCCACCACCCCCACCCCCCAGCAGTGCAGGGGCAGCCTCCACCAGGCCCCCACTCATGTCCCCTATCACCCCCACCCCCCCGCCACCAGGGGCACCCTCCACCAGGCCCCCACTCATGTTTCCCACCTCCCCCACCCCCCCAGTCACCAGGGGCACCCTCCACCAGGCCCCCACTCATGTCTCCCACCACCCCCACCCCCCACCATCCAGGGGCACCCTCCACCAGGCCCCCACTCATGTCTCCCACCACCCCACCCCCCCAGTCACCAGGGGCACCCTCCACCAGGCCCCCACTCATGTCTCCCACCACCCCCACCCCCCACCATCCAGGGGCAGCCTCCACCAGGCCCCCACTCATGTCTCCCACCACCCCCACCCCCCACCATCCAGGGGCACCCTCCACCAGGCCCCCACTCATGTCTCCCACCACCCCCACCCCCCAGCAGTGCAGGGGCAGCCTCCACCAGGCCCCCACTCATGTCCCCTATCACCCCCACCCCCCCGCCACCAGGGGCACCCTCCACCAGGCCCCCACTCATGTCTCCCACCACCCCCACCCCCCCAGTCACCGGGGGCAGCCCCCACCAGGCCCCCACTCATGTCCCCTATCACCCCCACCCCCCCGCCACCAGGGGCACCCTCCACCAGGCCCCACTCATGTCTCCCACCACCCCCAACCCCCCAGTCACCAGGGGCAGCCTCCACCAGGCCCCCACTCATGTCTCCCACCACCCCCACCCCCCACCATCCAGGGGCAGCCTCCACCAGGCCCCCACTCATGTCTCCCACCACCCCCACCCCCCAGCAGTGAAGGGGCAGCCTCCACCAGGCCCCCACTCATGTCTCCCACCACCCCCACCCCCCAGCAGTGCAGGGGCAGCCTCCACCAGGCCCCCACTCATGTCTCCCACCACCCCCACCCCCCAGCAGTGCAGGGGCAGCCTCCACCAGGCCCCCACTCATGTCTCCCACCACCCCCACCCCCCAGCAGTGCAGGGGCAGCCTCCACCAGGCCCCCACCCATGTCTCCCACCACCCCCACCCCCCAGCAGTGAAGGGGCAGCCTCCACCAGGCCCCCACTCATGTCTCCCACCACCCCCACCCCCACCCCCCAGCAGTGCAGGGGCAGCCTCCACCAGGCCCCCACTCTTGTCTCCCACCACCCCCACCCCCCTGCCACCATGGGCACCCTCCACCAGGCCCCCACTCATGTCTCCCACCACCCCCACCCCCCAGCAGTGCAGGGGCAACCTCCACCAGGCCCCCACCCATGTCTCCCACCACCCCCACCCCCCAGCAGTGCAGGGGCAGCCCCCACCAGGCCCCCACTCATGTCCCCTATCACCCCCACCCCCCCGCCACCAGGGGCACCCTCCACCAGGCCCCCACTCATGTCTCCCACCACCCCCACCCCCCCAGTCACCAGGGGCAGCCTCCACCAGGCCCCCACTCATGTCTCCCACCACCCCTACCCCCCACCATCCAGGGGCAGCCTCCACCAGGCCCCCACTCATGTCTCCCACCACCCCCACCCCCCTGCCACCATGGGCACCCTCCACCAGGCCCCCACTCATGTCTCCCACCACCCCCACCCTCCAGCAGTGCAGGGACAGCCTCCACCAGGCCCCCACCCATGTCTCCCACCACCCCCACCCCCCAGCAGTGCAGGGACAGCCTCCACCAGGCCCCCACTCATGTCTCCCACCACCCCCACCCCCCAGCAGTGCAGGGGCAGCCTCCATCAGGCCCCCACTCATGTCTCCCACCACCCCCACCCCCAGCAGTGCAGGGGCAGCCTCCACCAGGCCCCCACCCATGTCTCCCACCACCCCCACCCCCCAGCAGTGCAGGGGCAGCCCCCACCAGGCCCCCACTCATGTCCCCTATCACCCCCACCCCCCCACCACCAGGGGCACCCTCCACCAAGCCCCCACTCATGTCTCCCACCACCCCCACCCCCCCCCAGTCACCAGGGGCAGCCTCCACCAGGCCCCCACTCATGTCTCCCACCACCCCCACCCCCCACCATCCAGGGGCAGCCTCCACCAGGCCCCCACTCATGTCTCCCACCACCCCCACCCCCCTGCCACCATGGGCACCCTCCACCAGGCCCCCACTCATGTCTCCCACCACCCCACCCCCCAGCAGTGCAGGGGCAGCCTCCACCAGGCCCCCACCCATGTCTCCCACCACCCCCACCCCCCAGCAGTGCAGGGGCAGCCCCCACCAGGCCCCCACTCATGTCCCCTATCACCCCCACCCCCCCACCACCAGGGGCACCCTCCACCAAGCCCCCACTCATGTCTCCCACCACCCCCACCCCCCCAGTCACCAGGGGCAGCCTCCACCAGGCCCCCACTCAAGTCTCCCACCACCCCCACCCCCCACCATCCAGGGGCAGCCTCCACCAGGCCCCCACTCATGTCTCCCACCACCCCCACCCCCCTGCCACCATGGGCACCCTCCACCAGGCCCCCACTCATGTCTCCCACCACCCCACCCCCCAGCAGTGCAGGGGCAGCCTCCACCAGGCCCCCACCCATGTCTCCCACCACCCCCACCCCCCAGCAGTGCAGGGGCAGCCTCCACCAGGCCCCCACTCATGTCTCCCACCACCCCCACCCCCCAGCAGTGCAGGGGCAGCCTCCACCAGGCCCCCACTCATGTCTCCCACCACCCCCACCCCCCACCATCCAGGGGCAGCCTCCACCAGGCCCCCACTCATGTCTCCCACCACCCCCACCCCCCTGCCACCATGGGCACCCTCCACCAGGCCCCCACTCATGTCTCCCACCACCCCCACCCCCCAGCAGTGCAGGGGCAGCCTCCACCAGGCCCCCACTCATGTCTCCCACCACCCCCACCCCCCAACAGTGCAGGGGCAGCCTCCACCAGGCCCCCACTCATGTCTCCCACCACCCCCACCCCCCAGCAGTGCAGGGGCAGCCTCCACCAGGCCCCCACCCATGTCTCCCACCACCTCCACCCCCCAGCAGTGCAGGGGCAGCCTCCACCAGGCCCCCACTCATGTCTCCCACCACCCCCACCCCCCAGCAGTGCAGGGGCAGCCTCCACCAGGCCCCCACCCATGTCTCCCACCACCCCCACCCCCCAGCAGTGCAGGGGCAGCCTCCACCAGGCCCCCACTCATGTCTCCCACCACCCCCACCCCCCAGCAGTGCAGGGGCAGCCTCCACCAGGCCCCCACCCATGTCTCCCACCACCCCCACCCCCCAGCAGTGCAGGGGCAGCCTCCACCAGGCCCCCACTCATGTCTCCCACCACCCCCACCCCCCAGCAGTGCAGGGGGAGCCTCCACCAGGCCCCCACTCATGTCTCCCACCACCCCCACCCCCCACCATCCAGGGGCAGCCTCCACCAGGCCCCCACTCATGTCTCCCACCACCTCCACCCCCCAGCAGTGCAGGGGCAGCCCCCACCAGGCCCCCTCTCATGTCCCCTATCACCCCCACCCCCCTGCCACCAGGGGCACCCTCCACCAGGCCCCCACCCATGTCTCCCACCACCCCCACCCCCCAGCAGTGCAGGGGCATCCTCCACAAGGCACCCACACATGTCCCCCTGCCCCCAGGTCCTGACGATACTCAATCATGACAGTAATGGGCAGCATACCCAGCACAAACACCCAGGCAAGGATTGCATCCACCCACATAGTGAATGCAATTACATGATACAACCCCAATGGCAAGTATGTAAATGAACACATGTCCGTCACACACACATACACAACGGGTGCAAGTGAATGTCAAAACCCATATCATGACATGTATGAAACCAATGAGAAAATACCACAAGTGAAAGTTAAAAAAACATGTATTAAAGATGAAAAATAAGTAAACAAATCAAACATACAACAATGGGGATAACAAAATAAATGGTCCATGTCCGAGAACAAATGTAAAAATAAAAAAAACAAAGTAATCCAAAAACAAATGTTGTCCAAAGCAATGTCATGTGGAAGGAAAATAATGAAAAACCATTTCCTCATGGTGAACACAAAAATCAATAAAAAAAATGTTTCTTCAAAAAGCAAACTATATACACGAATATTCCAGGGTCCATGAGCCCAACACCATAAATGAAACCTACTACTACCTAATGAAAAAAATATCTACAAAAAAGTGGCCATTGTCCGAGCGGTCCAAAAAAATAAAAATGAATAAAGGAAACATAACACTAACTAACTAAATAACTATATACAAAGGCAGCGGGCAAGTCCTGCGGCTCACTCGGTGATGTTGCTGGCCAGGGCATCATCGAACTCCATGTCGATGTCCTGGAGGCGGGACTCTGTCCTGGCCCCGAGGTCTCGCAGGGATAACCCCATGTTCAGCTCAAACTCCCTGCGAGCTTCCTAGAGGCACTCAGCCCGCCTCAACGCCCGACGCATGGAGAACTCTGCCCTGACCATGGTGAGCCGCTCCTCTTCCGCCCGCTGCCGCTCCGCACCTATCCGCTGGACCAACTGCTCCCACACGGAAGACACCACCATCCCAGGGTTGCCCTGCCCTCCGGCCGATGCCTGCCCCTCTGATCTTGATGGCCCCGAGCCATGATGCCTCCCACGTGGAGCCTGCTGCTGCCTCCGACGCCACTGCCTCTGCCAGCACGACGGCATCCAGGCTGATGGAAACCACCGACGCCGTCGTGCACGTGCCCTGCCCGATGATGCTGTCACATCTTCCATCTGCTGGGGTCCAGTTGCTGTGTTGTCCACCCCTGCTGGACCTCCGACTCCCAACTGTGGCAGGGATGGGATCCCCACCGAGCTGGCTGCATTGGTCGGGGCAGGTCCACAGGGGGCCCTGGTGGCATCTGGCCCGGAAGACGGCAAGGAGAACGACTGGTGTATAGCCTGCACAGAGGAGGAGAGGGCCGCCAGATTGGCCAACACATGCAGCAAACCCCCGAACATGGCCGATCCCAATTGGGCCACGTCGGCATGGTGCACTTCGTGATGACGTGCGTGCTCCTCCCGGGAAGCATGCACGGCATCACGAATCACAGCCGTGCGCATCGCGACCCCAATCAGGACCTTCTCCACACGGCCAGGGGTTCCCACGTCCGCAGGTGGAGGGGAGTCAGGTGACATGGACATCCCCTCTACCTGCGAACGGGCCTGGGACGGGGCATCCCTGCTGGTGCATGGTGGTGCACTCACAGGGTCAGGGACAGCAACATGCACAGGCCCCTCCACGGTGACCTGTGCTGCCTCCTGCCCCTGGCCCTGGACTGCACCACTTGCACCAGCAGGGATGCCCCCACCAGGCCCCATGTGTGCCCCAGTGGCGGCCTCCTCCTCCTCTGTGCAAACCACCAACCTGGATGGCTCCTCACCGTCTCCCACCGTAGCAGGCCCCTGTGGGGGCTCACCCACCCCTTCCGCTGCAGCCGTGGGGGCATCCCCGCCGCCTTCCTCCACAGCGCCGTCTCCGCCCTCTTCTTCACTAGCCGCTGTGTAGAGGGAGACAAAGAACACAAGCATCAGGGTACTGTACAATGGTCCCCTAGACAGGAAGCAATAGCAGATGAGCACCACTGTCAAAGTACACTTCCATCATGTCCCTCCACAACACATGGGTCAGTCCAGGCAAAACACACACAGTAACAGGCATGGTGCATGCCATGGACATTTCCATGCATGTCCAATGGACTCTTGAAACATTCAATGATATGTAACTCACATGCATCATGGCTCATGCCTATCACATGCACACACTTCACCTCAGTCACATCCATCTGGCCCCAAACACACCAAACACAGCGGATAGAAGGGTAATTTGGCTGCTTCACTGAATCTGTGCATTGTCACACACATGTGTCATGCATCCATGGCATGCACAAGTCACAGACACGCAGGTCAGGCACACAGACATGGCTACCATATATGTACCTGGCATCAGCACCCATCCCTCACCCCCACCCATGTCCAGGTACAGAGACTGGCATGCTCTCATGTTCAAAATCTGCATAGGGCTCCCCATGCGGCATTTGAACACATGCAACAACCATGTGGGTCACACATCACTGGTCGCACATGCATTACTATGATGTCCCTGCACACATACATGCATACATGGCCTATGGCACACATACAGGCAAGTATCATAGAACCAGCACACCGCAACATGCCCTGTCTCACACAGTAATGCTTGGACACTTACCGCTCAACTCCAGACGGGCCTCCCTCTCAAGGATCTGGGCGTGGAGCGCTGGGCGTATGCGTTCCAGGACCCTCATCTGGATGGAACTCATGCGGCCCCGGCCCCCCTCCACGAGGCGCCGTGCCTTCACAAGGGTCCTGGACCTCAAGTCCTCCCAGCGCTTCTTGATCTTCAGGACGTTGCGGGTTGCCACCCCCTCCGCGTTGATGGCAACCACAGTCGGCCCAGATCCTCTCCCGTCCTTCCTTGCTGGCGCGGGACGATCCAAAGAGGGCATCATACTGCCCCAGGACATGCTCCACCAGGACACCAACTTCGGTGGCAGTGAAGCTGGTGCCCCTCTGCCCCTCTGGCCTGGGGTTGCCACTGGTGCCAGATGTGGAAGTGCCCGACATGGCAACCCCAGAGGCAGGTGTGGGTGGGCAACTGGGTCCTGGGGCTGGGCTGTGGAGCGATGTAATCCCAGTCGGGAGTCTTCAGTTCCAGCAGGGGTGGACACAGCAACTGGACCCCTGCAGATGGCTGATGTGCAGGCACCAAATGGCAGGGCATGGTGGCAGCAGGCAGGCAGGCAGGCAGGCAGCAGCAGATGGCACGTGGGAGGCTGCTCCGGGCACTGGGGGGCAGTAACTCGGCCGTCTGGGCAGGAGCGTGGTCTTCCGTGTGTTTTCGCGTGGCCAGCTTGATACGGAGTGATTTGGCATGTGAAAATCCTGCACGTCAGCGTGAAATCCGAGGAAAGGCCCTTAGCGCGTAAGCGCGTCAGCACGCATACGCGATTCTATTGGACCAGAGTCCCTCAGCGCGTAAGCGCGTCTGTGACGTGACCCGCACGGGTGTTCCCCACTCAGCACGTGATGACGGAGCACACGTGGAAATACTGCACGTCAGCGTGTAATTGGACAAAAGTGCGCGTACACACGATTGGCCTATGTACGTGTATTTCATGGGTGCGTGGGCACTTACACACGCAAGTACGTCAGCGCACCTGTATCCCGTGGTGCGTGGGAATTTCCACACGCTATTGGACTGGGAACTGGAATCCAGGGGTGCGCGGGTCACACGCTCGCCTAGAACACGCGCAAAGCATAAATTTGCGCACTTTAACAATAACAAGCTCAGACGCCAGGATGAACATACCGTTCCTAGCAGCAGTGGCAGTGGGCTACCAAAGGAGGAGGAGGAGGATAGTCAGGGCCAGAATATTCACACCCAGAACCAGCCTTTGCGGGATGCCTGATGACCAGGTGTATGGGAGGTACAGGTTTCCACCACACATAATACTGGACCTGGTGAGTGAGTGGGAGGATGACCTCACATCACCCACCCTGGGCTCCCAAGCACTCAGCCCCCTGGAGAAGGTCCTCAATGTACTGCACTTCTTAGCCACTGGATCATTTCAGCGGACAAGTGCCATAGTGGGTGGGGTGTCACAGGCCACCCAGTCACGCTGCCTACACCAGGTCTTGAACATCATCACTGCACGCCCATCAGTCCGCAGGCACATATACCTGCCCAGAACACCTGCAGAAAGGCATGCTGCCACCCTGGATTTTTACGGTGTGGCACGATTCCCCAAAGTGCTAGGTGCCATCGACTGCACCCATGTGGCTCTATGTCCCCCCAGGGCATCTGAGCACATCTATAGGAACCGCAAGCACTGGCATTCCATCAACGTGCAGGTAGCATGTAATGCCAAGGGAATCATCACCTCAGTATATGCCAACTATCCCGGGTCAACCCACGACAGCTTCATTTACCGAATGTCCACCCTAAGCCGGGACCTAGAAGCTGGGCGGCATGGCGATACATGGCTGCTTGGTGAGTATGTATGCCACTGCACATGCATGCATGTTGGATACTGAGCAAGGTCACAACCCCACCAATGATACCAATCACCACCTCCACAGGGGACAGTGCCTACCCTCTCAGCCCCCACATGATGACGCCAATTCGGAACCCCACCACGCCACCCGAGGTAAGATATAACACAGCCCACATTACGACCCGGGGCATAGTGGAGCGCACATTCGGAGTGCTAAAGTCACGCTTTCGCTCCCTTGACCGTTCTGGCGGCCAGCTGTTATACGCTCCCCCAGTAGTGTGCAGGATCATAGTGGCAGCATGTGTCCTGCACAACGTTGCAACACGCCGGGGCCTGGCCGTGGACATGGTGGTGGCCCCACATCCCCAACCACATGCACAGCCGCTGCGCATGGGAGGGGAAAGGGCACGGGGGGAGGCAGCCCGTACACAGCTAGTGGCTAATTACTTCACATAGAAATCACACCCCTGTGGAGTGCACACTGCCCTGGCACATTCCATCTGACAATCAATGATGACTCAACCTGACACTGATCCTGAATGTCTGGAGAATGAACCGTGAATACCATATCAGCCTGAGATTGTTCACCTGGAAGTGTCACAATGTGTGCATCCCTACCCACACAGACACCACCAATGCAGTTTTGTGGAGTTACACATTCAAGCAGCTAAAAAGAATACCCACTTGCAAAATGCAACAAGAGGACAGTGCCATGTCAGCCAACCCAACCCCAGCACCGCCACACGACACACCGTGCCATGTCATGCTATTTGCAGGTAAACAAAGTAATCCCCACAACATGACACTAGTGTCACTATGTACAGTGTCCCTATTAGAAACCTGCAACACCTGAAATGCTCACAGCAATGCCGGACCAACAACATACTTGAGCACGTACTACCATTAACATGACATCACAAATGTTACATATTAGTAGTCTCACCACCTGGAAATGCCTGCACTCCCACCACTACCATCTGTGCAGTGTTGGCGCCATGTAGAGTTGTAGGTGCACTGCTGCCAACATGGACCCCATCTCCAGACTAGAGGTCCTTGTGTAGACATGAGGAAGGGACCTGCAAATTGGGAGGTAGACACAGAAGATGAGTTACACATCAATGCAACATGCAGTGTACAACACAACAGCAATATGCACTAGGAATGTATACACAGTATTGACTACAGACTGCCCACACCGCTCATGGGAGTCCGACGTCACTGTGTAATTCACTGTCACTTGGGCACACCCTTTGCAAGCCCATGGAAACGGGAAGCAGGAGGGGTGTGTGTGACTCAAACCCAAGCATCTGAACCAAATACATTACAAGCCTGCATGTGCCCAGCCACAATGCAGCGTATGCCCACAGGAACCACGGAAGCCAACAGATCGTCCCAAAAAAATTGGGAATAAAAGAAATCAAAATAAAAATAAAAATAAGAAACAATCAAAAATGGCCATTGATGGGCCCGGGGGGGTTGGGGAGGCCACCCAGGAGGTCCGAGGACAGGATGCACACCAGAACCCACCTGCGTGGATCCTGGGAAAATAAAACACCTCCATGGGCTCATGGCCCACATGGCTACCCTATTGTGGGAGTATCACCGCTGTCGCTATTATCACCCTGTGCAGCTGCATCCGGAGGTGGTTGCACTATGGGAGGCAGCCCACGCAAGGCCCTAGTCTGCTCCTCCATGGCTGCAAGCATGCGGGTGTGGTAGGTCTGGTTCTGGAGGATGAGTGTGCGGAGGTCCCCATGCAACAACTCACGGGATGCCCGGACCTCCGCCCTCGTTGCCTGCATCTCAGCTGAGAGCGTACGGGTGAGATGCTCCAGGTGCTGTTCTTTCCTTTGGTGTGTTGAAGCCTCAAGCTCAACAAGAGTCGTCCTGAGGTGAAGGAGCTCCTGCCTCAGGGCTTCCCTGTGGCCTTGGGACTCAATGGAGATGGCCTCCTGCAGAGTCGCCAGTGCCGCCCGCCTGTCCCTGTTGGACCCCAACATGTCCTCCCTGTGTGACTGGCAGATGGAGTCGGTTGCCTGCTCTAGTCGCTCCATCAGCCTTTCTGGGGGGACAATGGAAGTGGCCACCCTATCCATGGCCTGAGCCATCATCTCGGATGATGCAGCCTGTTGGGTTGCCATACCGTAAATGGATTGCTCCCATGCGGTATTGCCAGGTGGCGTACGGCCACCACGTCGGCGGGCACCACACCTGTCTGGGGCAAGGCGAACTGCGCCTTGCTGTGCCGGCACTGCCTGAGGCTGCAGGACTGCATTCCCCCTCTGATCTGCTGGCCCAGGAACAGGATCAGATGTTGCGGAGTGTGACCCTGCATCCGTAACCACCAAATGCGTAGCTGCCAACACTGACATACCCATGGAGGGTTCTGACCCTGGTGCAGGTGGGTGAGACGGAACAGAATCCCTCCCTGGAACACTCACCTGCGACGGCACGTAGGTCTCATCCGAATCAACACCTGAGTACAGCTCGGGGGAGGTGCAGCCAGAGACACCCCTTGAGAGCACGACCTGCAGCACTTGTGGGTTCTCCCCCACCACCACACCACGTCCCTCACTGGTGGTTGGTCGGCCCTCGGACCCCTCCTGGGTCTGCACCATCTCCACAACCCCAGCAGTATCAGGTGCGTCTTCCCCTGCAAAGACATGAAAACAAAGAAATGGAAACAGGCATTAGCACCATGGCACACAATGAGGGCTGAGAAGCAAGAGAACCAGTACTTGATTGACACATGTCCCACATGACTAAAACCCTCCCATGCATGCACCCTCACTGCGTATGAAGTGCAGGCAAATGGCACACACTGATGACACCAAGATGAAAGATGAACACATTTTCTGCATGCTGCCTGGCATTGGCATCACACATTGGCCTGTGATTGCCAGGTGAAACACACATGCCATCACACAGATGGCATGTACCATTGCTATTGAGTGAAGATGGAGAGGAGGGCAGCACCTATTCATTCAGTCCAGTTCCCGCATGTCATTGCTTTTCTAATTCTAACAGGTCAGATTTTTCACCTGGAGCTGCCAGTCTGAAATGGTCCAATTGCACAGGGACATGTGTGTACAAATGATATCCAGGTAACAAAGTCACTCCACTTTACCATAGCCATGTCAGACATGTGACTAGTGGACAGCGACATGGCTAGTAAAAGTGGGGGAATGCAAACAATCTGACTGAATGAACAGTGAAAAATAAGCAACTATTTTGTGGAAAGGTGATACTTCAAGGGCAACTGGCGTGCAGTTGGGCTAGATGTCTACTGTTGGCAGAAGGGATACTGCTATGGCCAAATGCAGCTGCGCAGGAAGTATTGCATGAAGCACATGGCTGACCCATACGACTCAGGCGCACACACTCTCACCTGGCACACAAACAGAAGCCCTCACACACACACCATGCACATGGATGACACACACATGCATGTGCACTCACCGGACAATGCCTCGTAATCAGCCAGATCTCCCACGCCTTGGATGTGTTCCTCCGTGACGTAGGTCCCAGCGACTGACTCATGTGGAGTGAGTTCCATGTCTACTACTGGAGACCCACCTCCAGTCACTAGAGTTGCGGCATGACTTGAGGCCAGCTTACTCTTTGCCCTGCACTTTAGGTCATTCCAGCGCTTATAGCAATCATTGGCTGTGCGCCTCACGATTCCAAGGGCACTTACGATGTCTGCAACGGTCTGCCAGTGTGCCTGGCATTGTGCAGGTGTGGTCTTGGATCCTGCAACAATGACCATCTCGTTGTCATGTCCGGACACATACTCGACAAGTGCATTCAGTTCGTCATCCGTGAGGCTGGGCTTCCTGGACGGGCCGGACTGTGTAGCCGTGTCTGGGGCATCAGCCTGTGCCGGACGAGCACTCTTCCTCTTCCGCTTGGAAGGTGGTGGTGATCCTGAGTGTCCTGCGCCGCTCTGGACACTAGGGGCAGGAGCCCTGGTGGACTCTGTATCAGGAGTGTGGGATTGCACACTCAGCATGGGAGTTGGTGCAGGCATTGGCTCTAGTGTGATGGTGTCAGGGGGAATGTCAGCAGCATGGACTAGGACCGACACTGTCCTGGCTGGGTGTGTGAGGGCTGGGGTGGATGGAGCCGCAGCTGCCCCTGCAGCCTCTCCGCCCTGCCTCCTTGGTGCAGCAGATGACCTTGCTGCCCCAGATCCACGTGGCATGATGGCATCAACGTGCACCAGCGCACGTGTCGTAGCCCTGCTGACCTGGAAGTCAGTCATGGAGTCAGCCAGGTCTGGTGCCACAATGGGCTGGTCCAACAAGGGCTGAGCATGGATGGTGTCAGCCACATCAGCCTCAACGGGAGGGGGGAGCGAGGGGGGATTATGGGTGCCCGTGACTGGTCCTCCACACATGGGGGGACAGGCTCACCCTGCAAGTTACGACCACGTCCCCTACCGGATCCACCACGGCCACCACTTGTGGCTCTTCCACCTTTGCCACCCTTACGGAATCCTCGCCTCCCAGCCATGGCACTGATGTTAATGTGCGTATGGGAGTGGATCTAGACTATTGTCCTGGGCAATTGGGGGTCAAAGGGGTTGGGTACCAGATGGTAATTGTACCCTAGTGCTCTAGCAAGGCTGAATGTAACCCCTGGGGAAAGATGACGGGTCACGCAACGCACAGGAGGCCCAAAAAAGGGAGATGACGTGCACGCAACCCCTCCTAGACCACGTGTGCAGAAAGAAAAACCTGCACTACGCTGTGGCACCCAGTAACACAAGAATGAACGTATGCATGTCACACGCAGCCTAGAATGACCTCTGAAGGGGTAGGCTACACACGGGGCAAGCACAGATGTTAGATACGTGCATGACTCACTGTCTGCCAGGTAAAAGAGCGTGAAAAATGAGCGCGTTTGGTTGGCAACACCCCCGCCAAAAGAAGATATGTACGCTGTCTGAGGAGACAGGACAACAGTAGAAGGGAACACTGTTTGAGGGAACAGGCCCAGGTAAACCAGTACAAGAGAAAAAATAGAAAAAGCTGTCAGAGGTAACAGGGAGTACGAACTTGAAACGCCGTGAAGTAAATCGCGTGTGAAACGACAAGAAGTACAGAATTCACCCACTCGCTCTCCACGAAAAGCAGTACAAGGAATTGGTGTTCTACACGTACCTTATATGCAGGCCCACACGTACAGCGTCACTTACGCGGCGTGTACGTGCTAGGCCCATTCCCACCAATTACACGCTTTGTCACTTCTGCGTGTAGGTCCATTTGCACCAATTACACGCTTTGACACTTCTGCGTGTAGGGCTATTTCCACCAATAACACGCTTTGACACTCGGACGTGTCACGCAACTTTTTCCTACGCATTCACGTGACTTCATAGACGCGCATACGCGTTTACGCGCTAAGGGCCTTTCATCGATTTACACGCAGACGTGTGGGATTTTCACGTGCAAAATCACTCACTACGTATCAAGCTGTCCATGCGTTCACACACGAAAGACCACGCTCCTGCCCAGGAGGCCAAATTACTGCCCCCCAGAGCCCTGAGCACGCTCCCACCTGCCATCTGCTGCTGCCTGACTGCCTGCTGCCCACGTGCCCTGCCATTTGCTGCCTGCACATCAGCCAGGGGTGCTGTTGCTGTGACCACCCCTGCTGGAACCAAAGGCTCCACACTGCTTTTCCGTCGCCCCACAGCCCAGCCCCAGGACCCAGTTGCCCACCCACTCCTGCCTCTGGGGTTGCCATGTCAGGCACTACAACATCTGGCACCAGTGGCAACCCCCGGCCAAGGAGGCAGAGGGGCACCAGCTTCAGTGCCAGGGAAGTTGGTGTCCTGGTGGAGGATGCCCCTGGTGGCTGGGGGGTGGGGGTGGTGGGAGACATGGGTGGGGGCCTGGTGGAGGGTGCCCCTGGATGCTGGGGGGTGGGGGTGGTGGGAGTCATGAGTGGGGGCCTAGTGGAGGGTGCCCCTGCACTGCTGGGGGGTGGGGGTAGTGGGAGACATGAGTGGGGGCCTGGTGGAGGGTGCCCCTGGTGGCTGGGGGGTGGGGGTGGTGGGAGACATGGGTGGGGGCCTGGTGGAGGGTGCCCCTGGATGCTGGGGGGTGGGGGTGGAGGGAGTCATGAGTGGGGGCCTAGTGGAGGGTGCCCCTGGTGGCGGGGGGGTGGGGGTGATAGGGGACATGAGTGGGGGCCTGGTGGAGGGTGCCCTGCACTGCTGGGGGGTGGGGGTGGTGGGAGACATGGATGGGGGCCTGGTGGAGGGTGCCCCTGGTGGCGGGGGGGTGGGGGTGATAGGGGACATGAGTGGGGGCCTGGTGGAGGCTGCCCCTGCACTGCTGGGGGGTGGGGGTGCTGGGAGACATGGATGGGGGCCTGGTGGAGGGTGCCCCTGGTGGCGGGGGGTGGGGGTGATAGGGGACATGAGTGGGGGCCTGGTGGAGGGTGCCCCTGCACTGCTGGGGGGTGGGGGTGGTGGGAGACATGAGTGGGGGACTGGTGGAGGGTGCCCCTGGTGGCTGGGGGGTGGGGGTGGTGGGAGACATGGGTGGGGGCCTGGTGGAGGGTGCCCCTGCACTGCTGGGGGGTGGGGGTGGTGGGAGACATGAGTGGGGGCCTGGTGGAGGGTGCCCCTGGTGGCTGGGGGGTGGGGGTGGTGGGAGACATGGGTGGGGGCCTGGTGGAGGGTGCCCCTGGATGCTGGGGGGTGGGGGTGGTGGGAGACATGAGTGGGGGCCTGGTGGAGGGTGCCCCTGGTGGCGGGGGGTGGGGGTGATAGGGTACATGAGTGGGGGCCTGGTGGAGGGTGCCCCTGCACTGCTGGGGGGTGGGGGTGGTGGGAGACATGGATGGGGGCCTGGTGGAAGGTGCCCCTGGTGGCGGGGGGGTGGGGGTGATAGGGGACATGAGTGGGGGCCTGGTGGAGGGTGCCCCTGCACTGCTGGGGGGTGGAGGTGGTGGGAGACATGGATGGGGGCCTGGTGGAGGGTGCCCCTGGTGGCCGGGGGGTGGGGGTGATAGGGGACATGAGTGGGGGCGTGGTGGAGGCTGCCCCTGCACTGCTGGGGGGTGGGGGTGGTGGGAGACATGAGTGGGGGCCTGGTGGAGGGTGCCCCTGGTGGCTGGGGGGTGGGGGTGGTGGGAGACATGGGTGGGGGCCTGGTGGAGGGTGCCCCTGGATGCTGGGGGGTGGTGGTGGTGGGAGACATGAGTGGGGGCCTGGTGGAGGCTGCCCCTGGTGGCTGGGGGGTGGGGGTGATAGGGGACATGAGTGGGGGCCTGGTGGAGGCTGCCCCTGCACTGCTGGGGGGTGGGGGTGGTGGGAGACATGGGTGGGGGCCTGGTGGAGGGGGCCCCTGGATGCTGGGGGTGGTGGTGGTGGGAGACATGAGTGGGGGCCTGGTGGAGGGTGCCCCTGGTGGCTGGGGGTGGGGGTGATAGGGGACATGAGTGGGGGCCTGGTGGAGGGTGCCCCTGCACTGCTGGGGGGTGGGGGTGATAGGGGGCATGGGTGGGGGCCTGCTGGAGGGTGCCCCTGCACTGCTGGGGGGTGGGGGTGGTGGGAGACATGGATGGGGGCCTGGTGGAGGGTGCCCCTGGTGGCTGGGGGGTGGGGGTGATAGGGGACATGAGTGGGGGCGCAGTGGAGGCTGCCCCTGCACTGCTGGGGGGTGGGGGTGGTGGGAGACATGAGTGGGGGCCTGGTGGAGGGTGCCCCTGGTGGCTGGGGGGTGGGGGTGGTGGGAGACATGGGTGGGGGCCTGGTGGAGGGTGCCCCTGGATGCTGGGGGGTGGTGGTGGTGGGAGACATGAGTGGGGGCCTGGTGGAGGGTGCCCCTGGTGGCTGGGTGGTGGGGGTGATAGGGGACATGAGTGGGGGCATGGTGGAGGGTGCCCCTGCACTGCTGGGGGGTGGGGGTGATAGGGGACATGGGTGGGGGGCTGGTGGAGGGTGCCCCTGCACTGCTGGGGGGTGGTGGTGGTGGGAGACATGGATGGGGGCCTGGTGGAGGGTGCCCCTGGTGGCTGGGGGGTGGGGGTGGTGGGAGACATGGATGGGGGCCTTGTGAAGGGTGCCCCTGGTGGCGGGGGGGTGGGGGTGATAGGGGACATGAGTGGGGGCCTGGTGGAGGGTGCCCCTGCACTGCTGGGGGGTGGGGGTAGTGGGAGACATGGATGGGGGCCTGGTGGAGGGTGCCCCTGGTGGCGGGGGGGTGGGGGTGATAGGGGACATGAGTGGGGGCCTGGTGGAGGCTGCCCCTGCACTGCTGGGTGGTGGGGGTGGTGGGAGACATCAGTGGGGGCCTGGTGGAGGGTGCCCCTGGTGGCTGGGGGTTGGGGGTGGTGGGAGACATGGGTGGGGGCCTGGTGGAGGGTGCCCCTGGATGCTGGGGGGTGGGGGTGGTGGGAGACATGAGTGGGGGCCTGGTGGAGGCTGCCCCTGCACTGCTGGGGGGTGGGGGTGTTGGGAGACATGGGTGGGGGCCGGTGGAGGCTGCCCCTGCACTGCTGGGGGGTGGGGGTGCAGGGGGACATGAGCAGGTGTGCAGGGTAGTCCCCTGTTTTGTGGGCTGCCTGCAGGGGCCGTGGAGGGTGTACAGGGAACACCTGTGAGGACCCACCCAGCCTAATTGCGTGTGATAATTCCCGCACACCCCTGTAATACACGTACCTGGTCAAATCGCATGTGAGAATTCCTGCGCACCCCTGTAATACACGTACCCAGCCGAATCGCGTGTAGAACTTCCCGTGTACCCCTGTAATACACGTACCCAGCCAAATCACGTGTGATAATTCCCACGTACCCCTGTAATACACGTACCCTGGCCAATCGCGTGTAGAACTTCCCACGCACCCCTGTAATACACGTACCAAGCCAAATCGCATGTGAGAATTCCCGCGCACCCCTGTAATACACGTACCCAGCCGAATCGCGTGTAGAACTCCTGTGTACCCCTGTAATACACGTACCCAGCCAAATCGTGTGTGATAATTCCTGCGTACCCCTGTGATACACGTGCCCTGGCTAATCGCGTGTAAAACTTCACGCGTACCCCTGTAATACACGTACCCTGGCTAATCGCGTGTATAACTTCATGCGTACCCCTGATATGCACGTTACCCGCTTTGCGTTCCTTGTTTGGCAGCCCTGTAGACTGGTCCAGGGTTAGCGCAGCCCTTTGCGATGATTTAGCGATTTTGATGGCTTTTCCTTGCGTGAGGGCGTTCTTGGGGGCGTTACTGGCGCTGCTGCAGGGTCGCTGCGATACTCTGCGCCACGGCTGGTTTGGGAGCCTAAAATCCATGAATACGCTGTGCGCGGAAATCGGTTTTAGCGCACGTGCCTGGCTCAGACAATCGCACGCGGACACTCTGCGCCAGCCGCTTGCGACACTTTTCTGCGAAATTCTATGAATTACCCTGCTAGAGTCTGCTTCAAAGACACATCTCACCTCGACCCATTTAGAGTAAAGATCCACCATAACAATCACATATTTTTTTCTTCCTTTTTGGACGTCAGAGGATCTAATATATCCAATGCTATGTATTCCCGGGGGAAACGTAGGTAGTTCTATTGATTTTAGAGGTTCTATACATGTTTTGAGTACCTTGTTTGAGGAGGAACAAGTGCAGCAATTCTTTACAATGTTCTCAACCTCCGCGTCCAGACCTGGCCACCAATAATCTGCCTGGAGCATTCCTTTGGTTCTGGACATACTCTTGTGACTTTCATGTGCTCAGTTAATCAGTTTTCTTCTCATACCACTTGGAGGGATGATCCTACCAGCTCTCAATGGTAGAATTCTCGCCTGCCACGCGGGAGGCCCGGGTTCGATTCCCGGCCAATGCACCGTACGAGTGTTGGAGACGAACGGGTGGCCGCGAGGTGGTGCCAGAGAGTGTGGCCATAACCAGTACTTGATCAATTGCAAGTGAGATCACATAAGAGTGCCTGGGAATGGGAAGGAGATGAGATATGGTGAGTGAGAAGAGATTTGCACAGTGAATAACAGTGGGTGATAATTTTGAGAGGTCCGCTCTTGTCTGTGCCATAAAGGTATACATACGCATATCTACACCTAATCAAAAGTAACGAAGGCGAACGCGGTAGCGCTAGCGATTTAGAGGATGGGGGCTGAAACTCCCTTGTCACACATTTGTAAGAGCTTGCCGGGATATGCTGAACGCATAAATAAATATCATGATCAATGGTTAACAGAATTGAAAGGGGAGGGGTTGCCCCAGATTTGGCCAGAAGGAGGGTCTTTTGACAAAAGCGTTCTTGATATGGTATGTACATGTATTCGCCTCAAGTATAAGGGGAAACAATGGCAGAATAGGAAGGAGATATTAGATCTTTGGAGATTGTTTGAGGAAGTACCCCCACCCAAAGCTCCAGCACCAAATATTGATTTACCTTCCACCACAGATAATCCACTAATGATCCCGCGAGAGGAAAAGGAACAGCTAAGTACAGAACAACCTGCGGAAGTGGTTATGTTGTACCCAATATTACCTAAACCAGCCCCTGCAGCAGGATATAGCGACCCGATTTATGTGCCTCCCCCTTCGACCAGCACGCCACAAAGACCAACTGCACCCCCACCATACGAAAACACCAGAGAGCGCGCCCAGGGAGGCACACAGAGGGTGGATATAGAGAAGTTAACGAGTGACTTAGAGTCGAGGCTTACAGTGGCAAGAGATGAACTCTCAAGAATAAAAGACATATGTGAACGCACAGCATGCGCCCCCACACAATCTGGACGCACGTCTAGAGCGTCGAGCGAAAATAGACAAATTGAGGAGGGATGGAAAAAGGGGGAAATACTGTTCAGAATTGAGGAAGAACCGACCAGAATAATAGAAGTGGGGACAGCAGAAGGAAGCATTGGTGACGTCTCACGAGAGAGAGGGATCAGAGAGGATTTGTTATGTGATGTCAGAGGAGGGGGGGATGAGAGTGATAGATTGAGCATGGCAGTAGGAGGAGAAGGCGAGGAGCTAGATGGTGCATGTTCACTGGGGACTATAGAAGATGAATGGATGGGACGACTAAGAAATAGGGTGGGGAAGATGGCGTCATTGGAGTCAGCAGTGACTAAGGAAAAGGAAGCTGCAACGGCAAAAGGGAAATTACAACTCCCATTACTCCACAGGGGGGGCGGGAGGCCAAACTATATACCGTGGGCTCAGATGGACAAGGCTAATTTAATGAAATTACTACCTCAGCTGTCAGGAGGGGCAAGCAAGTGGATATATGCATTTGAGAAACATACCGCTGGTATACCGCTGGCAGTAGGCGATGTGAAGAGCCTACTAGTGTCCGCAGTAGGGGATCAGGCAGACAGAGTATGGGCTAAAGCGGGTTTTCCAGCTGTAACTTTAGAGTGTGATCGCCATGATGGGGCTTCTTTTAACACCGTGCGAGCAAGGGTGTGGGACGCACTGCGGGAAACCTTCCCAGATACCCCTGATTTGCAGTCAGTAATGCAATGTACCATGAATGACGGGGAGGACGCTATGGATTACATTCTCCGGGTGCAGGAGATGTGGAGAGCGGAAACGGGTACGCCCTGGCACCAATCCACATCTCTATTTTATTTCATCATTAAGAGAGGGCTCCCAAAGGAAGTGCAAAAGGCACTAGATAAAATAGCAGGCGTTGAGGCAAAAGGCTGGCCGGAGATCCAAAGCATAATAGTACACCATTGTAAACGGATCAAAGAAAGAGAGAGGGAAGTAGCACAGAAAAGGTTGGCGGACGAGGCGAAGTTGGTGCAATCAAAATTGGTGAAGGTCGCAGCAGCGGTAGCGGGACTCCCACTCATACGGGAGGGAGAGGAAGGAGAGGAGGGGCAAATAGCAATACAAGGAAGAATAGCAGCGAATTGGGCAGGACAAGGGCAACGACAGTGGACAGAGCAGGAGCAGAACGGAGGTCCAACGTGGCAAGAGTGGGCCCCAAGAGGGGGAAGAGGTGGGTACAGGGGTCGAAGAGGAGGACAAGGGTATGGAGGAATGGGAGGAAATGGGTGGCAGGGTCCCAGAGGTCCACAGGGGAGCTGTTGGAATTGTGGGAGATGGGGGCATTACTCAAGAGAATGCAGGAGCAGACAAAACAACGGTTTCCAAGAGATAGAACAGTACGGACACCCCCATCCAGGAAGCCCCTACGGCCTCCCCATGGGACAATACCAGCAACCAGACAATGTAGTACAAAGGAGTAACGCACAACTACACGGACATCAGTACTGAACACAAACCAGCCCACAGAATAATGACAATGTGCACTACACGCCTGGTAACACTTTCGCCACAGTAGCTAATGGGGCACCCGCCCCCGCACCTTACAGTGGAGTGTCAGTAGTTTCGGGGAACATTTTCGATCAGGGGGGGGCAATGAGACACCCCGCATAGGACAGCCCACAGAGAGCACTTGCGTGTCCAGTACTGTCTACGACCCACAATGCATCAGAGGAACCATTGATAGGAGCGCAGATAGGAGACAAGCAATTCATATTCATGGTGGATTCGGGAGCGGAGAAATCATGCATTAGAGAGGGCCGGTTCCCGTTATCTAATAGAACGTTAGAGACGCAGGGGTTCTCTGGGGCTGTAATTGAAGTTCCTTACACAGAGGTATTGGATGTGACAGTAGGGGGTAAAACAGTGAAAGCACCCTTACTGTACTATGAAAACTCTCCCATCAACTTACTGGGGAGAGATCTCTTGAGCAAACTAAATATGACAATATCATTCACAGGGAGCGGCATCGTATGTTCAACGCCAGGCATATGCCCCCTCCGTATATTAGCAGTAATACACGGCCACACAATCATGAAAGAGATCAGAGGGGTACCAAGAAATGAGGAGATGTTTGTTGAAGGTATGAGAACATTGGCTCTCATAGTACCAGAACTAAAAAGGGTGGAGTGGAGGATCCCAGCAGAATTCCTTTTTCGTCCCATAGCAAGCCCTGACACTGCTCTTGGGGCAGTACTATCGTTGGATTTGCATGCAGTACATGTATCAACAAACAGAATATGTGTGATTGGTATTGACATGGAAGGATGCGAGTGGCGGACAGTATTGTGTACAAATGCAAATATCCCGCTGAGAGAGCTCTCGGACGAGGAGCTATTTTCTGACACTGAGGGAGATGGTGAAATAGTGATGGAACTAGCAATGCCCTGCGACATTGTAGTTACAGCCAGAAAAACTAAGGTTGAATTAATGGCGGTAGTAGGAGCACCGCACACATTTTTTGATGAGGACATGAGTTCAGTACCCACTAACTTATGGACTAATGGCCCCCACGATGTAGGGTTGCTGCATGAAGTTCAGCCTGTGGTGATAAAATTAAAACAGGGAGCAATACTACCCCGGGTGAAACAATATCCACTGTCGCGAGAAGCAGAAGAAGGGATCAGAGAGACAATAGATGCACTGCTAGCACAGGGTATAATAGTGCCCTCAAACTCCCCATGCAACACATGCATTTACCCAATCAAAAAAGCGAAGGGGGGTTCATGGAGGATGATACAAGATTTACGCCCACTGAACGATGTGGTAATGAAGGAGTTCCCTTTAGTCCCGAACCCGGCGACAATACTGTGCAACATTCCAAAAGTAGCGTCACACTTCACAGTAATTGACTTAAAAAATGCATTTTTCTCGATTCCCTTAGCAGAAGAGAGCAGGTACTTGACAGCATTTACATTGGGAGGAAGGAGGTTCGAACACTGCAGACTACCACAAGGATATTGCGAGAGCCCAAGCATATTTAACAGGGTACTACATGAAGATCTGGGGAATTTGTCTGTAGAAAGCACAGTGATTCAGTACGTTGATGATTTATTGGTTTGTGCACAGGCTGAGGAAGAGTGCAGACAGGACTCGATAACACTCTTGACATTATTGGCCAATAAAGGGTACAAGGTGGACAAGGGGAAGTTACAATACTGTCTGACAGAGGTCCTATACTTGGGTCAGCTGATATCAAAGGATGGCAAGCGAATTATACCAGACAGGGCACAGGCGATTAGAACAATTGGGGAGCCCAAAACAGTAAAAGAGATGCAGAAATTTCTGGGTATGTGTAACTATTGCCGAGCATGGATATTGGACTATGCGGCGTACACAAGGCCCTTGTTACAGGCACTGAAAGAAGCACAACAAGAACACAAACACATAGAATGGACAGAGGAGATGAACACAGCATTTAACTCACTAAAAGAGCTGATATCAAGCGCTCCAGTACTAGCAAATCCAGATTATGGGCGCGAATTCTTCTTATTTTCACACTGCAAAGGAACACTGATGACAGCAGTACTGACACAGAAAACATCTTTAGGGCACAAACCACTTGCTTACTATAGCGGCACCCTAGACGCAGTAATGCAAGGTCATTTCGCGTGCGAGCAATCCCTAGCTGCAGCCGCGTTCGCAATTGAAAAAAGTGCCACGATAGTGATGGGCTGCCCGGTGACACTGTTTGTGGAACACTCACTTTTTGCAATATTAGAGCGAACAAAGAGCACATTGACAACACAACGCGCCACAGCATATGAGATAATACTGTCCAGCGCTAACATCCATATAGTAAGATGTAAAACAGTGAACCCAGCCACATTCATCACAGAGGCATGCACCGTAGAGGACATGCAAAACCACAACTGCGCCACGTACACAGGTGACGAAAGTAAGGATCAAGTGATTTTTGAAAATGCCCTGACCGAGGGTGAGGTGTATTTCGTGGACGGGTCAGCATCAATAGACATGGAGACAGGAGAAAAGCATGTGGGTATGGCAGTGGTACGATTAGAGGAAGATGAATATGAGATACTAGTACAACACCGCCTCCCATCACACTATTCAGCGCAAGCAGCAGAACTAATAGCGCTAATAGAAGCATTGCATGCCGCCAAGGGGTGCGCAGTGACCATATATACAGACTCAGCATACATGACAACAACAGTTCACGGTGGGTTGGCCCGGTGGGGGCGGAGAGGGTTTCGGCGAGCAGACGGAACGCCAGTCCAGCATGCAGAATTATTGAAAGAACTGATTGAGGCCCTGCAAGACCCCACGGCAGTGGCCATCGTAAAATGTCAAGCTCATACCACAAATACAGATTTTATATCTTTGGGGAACGCGGCAGCAGACGCCGCTGCCAAAGCAGCTTCATATTTACAAAAAGGTGAAATAGGAGAGTACATGTTGCACCACACAGCAAGCCAAGAGGTCCCCACAGGATACAACATGATGTCCACACAGGAGATAATAGAGCTGCAAGAGGGAGCTAGTGCAGAGGAAAAATTGCTGTGGACTAAGAGAGGATGCAGCAAATCACCGACTGATTTATTGTGGCGACAAGAGAGTTCAGGAAAAGTGGTAATGCCAATTACGCTGTTAGAAATAGCATTTCAACAACTACACTTTCCCGCACACAACACAAAGAAACACATAATGGCAGAGATACAAGAAGATTGGTTTGCACCTTGCCTCCAGGAACACGTCACAAGGTTAGCTCTAGAATGCACGACATGTCAAATTTACAACTCAGGTATGACATTGCGCACACTAAGGGGTACGATACCAAAACCAAGTGGCCCATTCAGAGAGCTCCACATTGATTATGTAGACATGGGAGAAAGGTGTAACGGGGCTCGATACATGATTGTGGTTGTATGTCCATTTTCGAGGTGGGTGGAGGCAGGTCCATGTGCCCGCCCTGACGCGAAGGGCGCCGCGAAGTTCCTAGTGCGGGAAGTGTTTCCGCGCTGGGGAATTTGCGACGTTATTCGCTCAGATAACGGGACGCATTTTGTTAATGAATTATTTAAAGAAGTGACTACATTATTGGGAATAAAGCACAAATTATGTTCGATTTATCATCCTCAAAGTAATGGCGTCGTGGAAAAGATAAATGGCCTGTTAAAAAGCAGATTATCAAAACTTTGTTTTTCCCTTAAAAAGACTTGGATGTACTGCCTGCCTTTGGCCTTGTTTGAACTACGAAACCAGCCAAGTAAGGACCACCATTTGTCCCCGCACGAGATCGTCACGGGAAGAAGAATGCACACAGCGCATTCGCCTCTCCGTGAGCGTTCTGATGCACACAGAAGCGCAGCTATATTGGGGGAGGAGTTCACAGAATACCTGCGAAAACTGACACGGGCAGCGCGCGTAATTGCAAAGCAACTAGCCCCCCCCTCGACAAGAGAGGAGGGGAACGCGACTGAACCAAACAGGTTGCCTGAAAAACCACTACAGCTAATGCCTGGTGACCTTATATATGTCAGAAGTTTTGTGCGGAGGTGGAATGCACCACGTTTCCATGGCCCCTATGAGGTAGTGTTTTGCACGCCCACAGCAGTAAAGGTGAAGGGCCTGCGATATTGGGTGCATTTGACAGACGTACGTAAAGCTTACAGCGCTGCGGAGAGTGAGGTGCAGGATGAGGCACAGGCAACAGCGGACGATGAAGTTGTGCGGAATGAATGATTGGAATTTTGTGTGCATTATGAGATGAACAGTGAACACAATTAGCGCGCAACAAATGTCCTGGACTAAAACATGTACATATGTATATGCAAATTTTCTTTTTATTACAATTTTTGAAAGTTTTGCGTGGGGTTCCTTTTTTTTTTTTCTCTCCTGTGCTCTTTAAGATGTTTTTTTTTTTTTTTGTTGTTGATTGCCGTTTTTAAACTGTCATGTTTTTTATTATTTATATATATATATATTAAGTAAGGTACGAATAATGATGATTAAAAGGCTACCTTGTCTGTCAACACACCCCCTCCCTCACCCAAATCCTATATTTTATCACCGAAACGTTACAACGTGGAAATGTTTACATGTCTGTACTTAATGAACTCTTGTGTCTCAAACAGGATTTATCATGGCATCGAATGGGCAGCCTGCAACTAATAGATATGTTAGATTTAGAGAAATGTTAGTGGCTAGATTGACATATTCATTTGAATGTGGTTTATCAATGTGTGCTATTGTGTTCTTCATCTCAATGTTTTGTCTAGTATTACATTGGGTTATAGCGTTCATCTCTACCGAGATGAACGAGGGGGGAGGGGGGAACAACACCACCCTTGCCCCTGGAACGAAAACAATTCCGACTGTAGGTATCAAAGAAGGTGATTTCTTGATCTGGGATGGATCACACTTTGTGTGGGGATACTATACTACACCACCCACTGCTGTCCTGTCACAATCAAGAACCAAAAATGTAAATAATGACACAATGTCCCAACCTGGAACATACAACAACCGCACGATCCCTCCCGCCCCAATTTCAAACAACGATCTCTTGTTTATTAAGGAGGATGGAAAAGTGATTATGATGACAGAACACAAGTCCCTATATGAAGAATTAGAAAAGGGGGGTGGGAAGGAGGAAGGGGGGCCTGGTTCTTCACCTACTATAACGAAAAAGTACAGAAGAAGGGAGAAAAGTAGGCGGAGAAGAGAGACTGGTGGACAGGGGTATGATGAGTATTATGGGCTAGGGTTAGACAAAATGGAAGACCCACGACACCCTCACCAAGCAAATAAATGGTATGCAGATATGAGCACAACAGCCAAACAGACAACCAATGAGAGCTGCTATGTCTGCTCGCTTATCCCCCATGCATCAGGCACACCTAAAGTATTGTTGCCACGAGAATTGCCCATTGTGGATGCCCAATGTCTCCTTCATCTCACGCTGTGTAGAATAAAGAACACTTTTCAAGCACACGATGTCTCTTTCAGAATGCTACAGAACAACAAAACGTGCTATTCACAAGCGTCTGGAGTGATCTGTCTTAAAGAACCTTTCTTTGCAATACAAGGGACACTGTTTTCCGAAAACAAATGGAAAGATGAAGAAGTACTGTGTAAGGCAGAAGCACTGAAAGGTGTCCAACCGGACAAGTTGCGGTGGATGGAAAGAACGTGCTTGCCAATATGGAAAGAACACATCCCTAAACTAACATGGGTAACAGCGATGGAGAAACCCTTCAAGCTACAAAGTGAAATACAAAACGAACTATGTTTCAAGGGAGAAGGAAAAATGGCAATGGGAACGAACAAGAACTGTAACAAAACTCTCACCATCCCAGATATGAAAAAAGGAACAGCAGCACTAATGGACACATACTGGGTATGCGGAAACAAGGCGTACTTGCACCTTCCCCAATCATGGAGTGGTAGCTGCTCAATGGCCACTTTGCATTCAACACTAATGGTGATTCCAGAAAGCCACATTGACAGAAGTAACATGATGAAAGGAGGCTTGAACCAGGATGTAGCTTCTCCAACTACACAAGCGCACCTTTATGTCCTGTCCTCCGGAGGGAAAGGAGAAGAGCTCTCAAGGAACAAGCGAGCCTCGAACTACATATCGCAAGCATCATCTGATTTATTGGCACAGATCCCAGACAGGTATCGCCTGTTCAGCTCCGTGGAAACATTCTTTGCCTCGCTAGTATCAAGTGTCCAAGCAAGAGCAAATGCAAAATGGCTCCAGATCACACGGTGGGAACTGATCCAGTTGGCCAATGACACTGAAGAAGGGTTCAACATAATAAAGGTGGAACTACGAGCTCTGCGACTAATGACCATGCAGAACAGGTATGTTCTAGACCTGTTAACAGCGATCGATGGAGGTGTTTGCCGAAAAATAGGAAGTGCGTGCTGCACGTTCGTACCTTCCGAAGACGCAGAAAATGGGTCCCTGTCCCACGTTATTGAAGCAGTACATAACCTGGGCGAGAAGATGAAAATGGAAGGTGGAGCTGAGGATAGCTCGTGGTTCGACAATATCTTCTCTTGGGTTCCCTCATGGCTTGGAGTGACAATGAAGTTCCTGATACCAATAGTGGTGATCATCCTTGTGATGTTCTGCCTGTGCCAGGTGGGCCTCCGATGTTGTGCTAACGCAGTTCCTAACGGCGCAATGATGATGGTGACAATGGGCAACTCTGGTGGTACAATTAAGGCAACACAAGAAGTACATGTGCAGACAGGAGCAGATAACACCCCCAGGTACCAGTTAGTGCCTATGTGCCGTGATAAGTTCATAGTAGATAAACTATGGCACACCACTATCAAAGAACCGCGAGACGTAGAACTGGAATGGTATGAGGAGGTCTGGGTAGATCTGGAAGAAACTGGCGACTGTATATATTTAACATGTACACCAGACGAGTATGCTAGGAGAGGTGAGAGTTTAAGGGGGGTGTGCAGAGCATGGATGCCTATAAAAGGAACCCCTGCATGGGATGACGCAGTGATAGAGGAACAAGAATGTAGAAGATTGGAAGAGCTAAAGAATTCGTTACTTTAGTAACGAAAGGGGGGAAATGTAGGGGAGGAATGGCCGCGCGGCCCTCCTCACCTACAGCTTCCTCCCCAGGTGAGGACCATGACTCGGTGGGCGCCCCCTCGTGCCACCCGGGCCCAGGTGGAGGAGGATTCACCCGCCGACGACATTGCCCACACGTACCCTTTCCTTGCATTTACCAAAAATTAGTTAGGCCTAGACGCCATCTTGCCTAGCAAACATGGTGTGAGTTCAGCACACTGTAACGAGGCCCCCACCTTTGGAGGGCCTTTCATGCATCTCTGCCGCCTCAGCAGCCCTGGCAGATCCGCTGCGAGCGCGTTCCCATGAGAAAGTCGGAGATGAGCTAAACCCGAGATGCCAACACGGCAACATTCTATCAGTCACAATGTGATATTGCACCCCGTATGACCCAGACCGCAAGGCCGGGGTAACGGGGAAAAAAGCTGAAGCATCACTATCTGAAGAAGGTAGAAAACAATTCAAGTATTGGTATTAATGAACTACCTCTGTTTAAAATGTGAATAAACTATAAAAATGTAACGTTATATGATATCCCTCCAGGTCTGGACTAATGCTGCTATAACCACGGAGAAAGATGTTGACCAAACGTGTAACCCCTATCTGTAAAAGTGTTTTTCAATAGTATGTAGAAACTTGAACTCATATATGTTCTCTGAATCACCCAAAGCGGCGAGCATCAATCTCTGTAGGCCATAACCCAGATATCCCTCGTATAACGTCTAATGTACATACAATACGCACACAATGTAGTGAATATAATGTTAGGTAATGAAAAGGTACCGGAACCGACTGTATTAAAGAAATGTGTAACGAAATTGAAATATATATGTGTGTCTAAATAACGTCAAAATAAGGCAGAACAGTATAAAACTTCTGCATTCACTGATCAGCAACGCACGAGGAAAATACCTTTGTGGATATATGCAAGGCCATTCCCTCTCCCACCCCACCAAGCCTGCCAGATAAAAAAGCTAAGACTTGTGCCGCGCTCCCTCACCTCCCCCAACCAAGCTGGCGTTACTTCAGAGAGTCAGAGGCCCCGGCGCCGCAACCAAGGCCACAGCCCGCCACCTGTGTTATTTACAGCACGGTAATAAACCCACGGTTGAACCCACTGATCTACCAGCACCCTCTCATAAATCCCACGAACCCCCCAAGAATCCTGACCCCGCGCAAGGACAATCCCCATCATTGGGACAAGACACAGAGACCCATCTATATAATAACTTCTAACGCAGCAGACAGACATGTATCATTCGGCCCAGGCCCCAGAGCCCCGTCCCGCGACCTAAAATACCGGTCAATAGGACACAGGTAAATCTCACCCCAACCGACAACCACCAGACCTCTCACGAGGTGCATTCCTCATGTGTTGTGTTTATTTTATAAGATAAGCTGCTGAAGCGATTTATTAATGAACTTAAACGTCGTTTTCTGAATAACTACAGTGTGCATGGCCTAGGGCAAATGAGACAGGAAAGGTATTCGTCATTGTCACAGGCTGCCCCAGCACATCAACACCGCGCGGATGACCTCAAGCCGGCCTGCCAGGCCCAACCCAACCCACGAGGCTGACCAGTGACGTCGTCACGCCAAGACCAACCCCGCTGCAGCAACACCTATAGTTAGTCGACGCCACCCAATCCCAATTAACTTGTGCCCCCTATAGTGTTTAGGTGTTGATGACGTTTTTTGTATTAGAAATACGCCTGTCTTTGCTATTGTCAGACAGAGCGCTCTCGTAGGTTGCAGAGTTCTTTGCATGCCTTATTTTTGGATAAACTCCCACTTACGCTCACCCGCACTCTGTCTTGGCCTTATTCCCACTACGGGAGAGTCCCTTATTGTCTCTCATTGCGGGGAGGATCGTGCTGAATTGGGGGCGCTTCCTTTCAATTTTCAACACTTAATTCATATTTTATTTTGTGAAATGCTCCTCGAGCTTTGTCATGGGTCCAATCAACCCATCCATTTAAAACATACTCTTTTACTGTTAGCAGTTCTAAATCAATACTCATAATAAATTCCCGTTCATCTTGGGTTGCAGACTCACCTCATTCCCAGAATACCTCTTGTGTTGGTTCTTCTGAGTCTTCATCACAGCTGTTCACTGAAAACCTTGAGAGATAATCTGCTATGGCATTTTCCTTACCTGATATGTGATTAATCACACAATCATGACCTTGTATTGATGTCTCCCAGTACATTATTCTTTTTGATTTGCCATCCAGACCTTTAGACAGAAATACAGCCACCAGTGGTATGTGATCAGTAGCAATGGTACATTTCCTACTCCACAAAAAGGTTCTGGACTTCTTTATGGCCCATATAACAGACAGGAACCTTTCTTCAATGACTGAGTATCTTTGTCCTACCTCTTTAAAGCTTTGGATGCAAATGCTATGATTTTGTCCCTATGTTTGGAAATTTGCATACGTACAGAGCCCAAACCTGTATTGCTGGCATCAGTCATGATGTAGGTGTCTTTGTTGGGATGAAAGGATAATAATATGGGGGCACTGTAAATGGAGTGTGTTATTTCATTAAATTCATTTTCGCATGCTTTGTTTAAATCAAACTAATGACCTTTTTTGCAAAGACCCCTGATGTTAAGGCATTTATCTGAAGCATGTTTTATGAATTTAGAGTAAAGCTCCTCCAACCCAAAGAATGACATGACTTCTTGTCTGTTTTTTGGTAGAGTTGATTGTTGGATAGCAGAAAGCAAACCTTCTTACAGGGATATTCCTTATTCAAATAGCTGATGACCTAGATAATCAATGTGAAATGTTCTGAAACATCATTTAGGTCCTCATTACACGGACGGCAGTAAGGGTTTACCGGTACCGTTAAGGGCACCGGTACCGGTAAACCCTTACCGCCTTACTACGAGGTCCCCTTGCGGGTAGGTACTTTAACGCCTGCTGTTTCGCAGGCATTAAAAACCAACCCGCAAAGGGACCAGGGTGCTAATTACGGTACCGCAATTTGTGGCACCGTAATTAGCGCCTTCCCCATTCCCACAGAGCCTTATGGGGCAAAAATGGGAATGGGGAAGGGCAATGGGGGAAGGGGGAATTACCGCCCCACAAACCTTGGAAAGGGCGGTAATTCCCCTTTCCACCAAGGCGGTGCCGGTATTTTACCAGCATGGACCAAGGTGCTCATAGCACCTTGGTCCTCCGCCTACCGTGTAATGAGGCCCTCTGTAAAGCCTACATAATTTATTTATTTAACACCATATTGAGGCTGCTGTTTTGATTATGGATGGAGGATCCCATGACTGAGATGTCATCTTGACAGAAGAAAACACCTGGGATGCCCCCTAACAATTGAATCATTATCCTTTGAAAGAATGCAGCAGCAGATATCAAACCAAAAGGCGTTCTCTTAAAATGGATTGTGACGTCTTGGGTAATAAACGGGATGAGACTTCGGAATTGGAATGCAGGACTATCTGATGGTAAGCAGAGGCCAAATCAAGGGTCAAGAATATTTTGGCACCTTCTGTGAGGCTGACCATTTCCCCAAAATTTGGCAAAAGAAAATGGTCATCCACAACACATTTGTTGAAAGCCCTGAGGTCTATGCACAGACAAGCACTGCCATTGAGTTTTCTCACTACTACCACCGGGGAACACCATTCAGATGCCTCTATGGGTTCAATTATGTCATTTTCTATTAATCTGTTGATCTCTTTGGTAATGTCCTATCTAAGTGGGACACATCTCTCTTTTGCAATGACGGGAGTGGCACCTTTCATCAATTTAATCCTATGACATTTCCCTTCAAAGCAACGCAGTTCTTCCCTAAATACATCCCTTACTTTTTCTTCTGGATTGTTCGATATGGTGAAGACACAACCCATTACTTTGGGATCAATGGTTTGACCCATGTCCCTTTCTTGAAACCATCCTAGGGGGCCGCCACCTTTATCAGAGACATATATTTTGCTCTTTGTGGTGTTACCTTTACATTTTAAATTTGCATTAAACCAGCCTAACATGGAAATTATGGACCCCCCATAAGCACTGGCCTTAACTTGTGAGGTTTTGAGGGTGACATTGGTAAATTTACACTGCCACGTTTCTCTATTAATTAGGGTACAGTTTGATCCCAAATCAATTAGCATCCTGACAGGTGTTTCATTGATACATACCTTTGAGTGTGGTTTCTAATAAACATTAGAGCCAACATTGCAAACTAACCATATGGCACCAGTGGACTCCACGTCAGAGGATTGTTCTTGTTATCAATGTCCTTTTTTACCACATTTCCTGAATTGTGCATTAAGTGCTGACAAGAGGTGTTATTGGCCAAATGTGTGGCACTAGCGTATCTAGAACACTTCTTTGAGGATGAAGGTTTGGGACTGTTGCGTTTTTTGTCACCTCTCTTGTTGGATGCTTCTTTCGTTTCAAATTTTGTCTTTGATTCTGGAGGAGATATGGTGCAAACAGAGTTTCTGTTCTGATTGTGTTCTGGCTGTTTGACTCATGCCATCATATGTTCAATTCTTTTGGCAATGTCTAAAGCTTCATTTAAAGAAGGGTCATCCTTTGCCCATATTCCCTCCCTTATCTTTCGTTCCCTTACCTTGAACATAAATTGATCAAGTAATCTTTTGTCATAACATGAGCAAGAATTGCAGGTATTTGCTAATTCTCTGAGTGCAGTTATAAAAGATTCAATAGAATTCAACTTAAGAATGCTCTCTAGTGCTGAAACTGTATCTTTGCAAGGCAATACTTAAACCTTTCTCGAAGTGTTTGCAAGTGTCTTATTGATACTCTCATAAGGAGTGTGTGCAGCTGACCTTTCACCAGAGGCCTGAAAAGTAAGGGGAAACTCAGGAAGGCTTTTTAGTATCCTTCTGCCTTCATATCCTAAGTAATGCATTAATAGTGCTATGTTGAAGTTGGGACCATGGATGGCTGTGACATAATCTAATAAATCATCCCTCCATGTTCCTCATGGTATTGGGGGCTCGTATGCATTTCATAAAAAATGAGGGGGTACATTTCTCATGCTTGCCAGTTGATAGCGAAGAGCACCAGGAACGTATACATGGAGCTGAAGGCAGTATGTAGGCAAAGCCTACATCAAGGTAATAACATGACTTGCAAGATGGACCTCAACAACTATTAATATATCAGCGAACAGGAGGTCATGCAAGATAACAAACAATTGTACCAATGGTGGATACAATAGCAACTCAGTTTAGCATAGGGTCTCAAATATACAGGCCTCACCAAGGTAATGATGGAACGTGGTGAGGCAGTATGTTAATGATGCCGATGACAAAGTAATAATTATAACTTGACAAATGATGCTCCAAAGCTATCAATATAAGTCAATAGTACGGCATGCAGGATAAACAAACATCTGTACTAATGGCGAATGTAATGGCAACTCAGTTCAGCATAACGTCCCAAGTGTGCAGACCTTGTACAAAGGTTCGTAATTGAACGTGGTGGAGGCAGTAAGCGAATGATGGTCATGACAAAGAAATAATAATAACTTGACAGATGATCCACAACTATCAATATAAGTGACAAGTGAGGTATGCAAGATGAGCAAGCATTTGAACTAGGGGTGAATGCAATAGCAATTCAGATCAGCATAGCGCCCCAAGTATACAGAACATACCAAGATGAGGATGAGAAGGATAAGAAAAGAAGAAAGTGTTTGAAGAAGTTGCTGTGGCGAAATGGTGCAGGGAACTGTCTAGTCCTTGTGAACAGAACGCTGTATGCTGAAGTGGAGAAGGTCAGCTGAGAATGGAGGCTGCATGAGGTTTGCCTAGGTTGGTCAGCAGATCAGGATGATTTGCTGGCAACATGGGTAACGCGCAGATGGTAACTCAAAGTGGAGTATGGTGCTGCACCCTGAACCGCCTGATGAGGAGGGGGCCCAACCACGTAACTGATGTTGTGAAACCTCCAAGTTGTGCCGGGATGGCAGTCTACGTTGACACGTCAGTGAGGTCAGATGAAATCAGAGTGGCTCCGTGAAGAAGGATGAGCTCCTGGGTGCTGCTGGTTGAGGGAATGTCTTTTAGTTACAAGTGTGGCACCTGAGGAGTGAAGTCACAAGTGTGAGAGGTAGAACCGCAGGCGTGGTGGCAAGAGATGCCCTGAATGCCCTGAGAGAGCTTTTGGAGAGCCGAGGGTGCTCCAGGAGGAGGAGGTAAAACCCTGCCCAGAAAGCAGAGGAGCACAATGAAGGTGCAGGGGGGCTTCTAGTAGACTTTAGCTCATCGCCATTCTGAAGGAAGTGATTCCCAGGAGCCAGATGCAGGAGGGCTTCTAGTAGACTTTACCTCGTCGCCATTCTGAAGGAAGTGATTCCCAGCAGCCAGATGCAGGAGGGCTTCTAGTAGACTTTAGCTCGTCGCCATTCTGAAGTAAGTGATTCCCAGGAGCCAGATGCAGGAGGGCTTCTAGTAGACTTTACCTCGTCGCCATTCTGAAGTAAGTGATTCCCAGGAGCCAGATGCAGGAGGGCTTCTAGTAGACTTTAGCTCGTCGCCATTCTGAAGTAAGTGATTCGCAGGAGCCAGATGCAGGAGGGCTTCTAGTAGACTTTACCTCGTTGCCATTCTGAAGTAAGTGATTCCCAGTAGCCAGATGCAGGAGGGCTTCTAGTAGACTTTAGCTCGTCGCCATTCTGAAGTAAGTGATTCCCAGGAGCCAGATGCAGGAGGGCTTCTAGTAGACTTTACCTCGTCGCCATTCTGAAGTAAGTGATTCCCAGGAGCCAGATGCAGGAGGGCTTCTAGTAGACTTTAGCTCCTCGCCATTCTGAAGTAAGTGATTCGCAGGAGCCAGATGCAGGAGGGCTTCTAGTAGACTTTACCTCGTTGCCATTCTGAAGTAAGTGATTCCCAGTAGCCAGATGCAGGAGGGCTTCTAGTAGACTTTAGCTCGTCGCCATTCTGAAGTAAGTGATTCCCAGGAGCCAGATGCAGGAGGGCTTCTAGTAGACTTTACCTCGTCGCCATTCTGAAGTAAGTGATTCCCAGGAGCCAGATGCAGGAGGGCTTCTAGTAGACTTTAGCTCGTCGCCATTCTGAAGTAAGTGATTCCCAGGAGCCAGATGCAGGAGGGCTTCTAGTAGACTTTAACTCGTCGCCATTCTGAAGGAATTGATTCCCAGGAGCCAGATGCAGGAGGGCTTCTAGTAGACTTTACCTCGTCGCCATTCTGAAGGAAGTGATTCCCAGGAGCCAGATGCAGGAGGGCTTCTAGTAGACTTTAACTCGTCGCCATTCTGAAGGAAGTGATTCCCAGGAGCCAGATGCAGGAGGGCTTCTAGTAGACTTTACCTCGTCGCCATTCTGAAGTAAGTGATTCCCAGGAGCCAGATGCAGGAGGGCTTCTAGTAGACTTTAGCTCGTCGCCATTCTGAAGTAAGTGATTCCCAGGAGCCAGATGCAGGAGGGCTTCTAGTAGACTTTAACTCATCGCCATTCTGAAGGAAGTGATTCCCAGGAGCCAGATGCAGGAGGGCTTCTAGTAGACTTTACCTCGTCGCCATTCTGAAGTAAGTGATTCCCAGGAGCCAGATGCAGGAGGGCTTCTAGTAGACTTTACCTCGTCGACATTCTGAAGTAAGTGATTCCCAGGTGCCAGATAGGGTTCTCCAACTGAACTATTTATTTTCATAAAGAAAAGAAGCCCTCCTGCTTCAGTGGATAATCAGCTCCAGAAGGCCGGCTCACACATATACACAATGCTATAGAAGCTTGGGAAGATTCTATATCTCCGAGGAGATAACAAAACAAGTTTATTCTAATTTGTCATGGACATGGCAACACAGGAAGATGCAACTTTAAACCAGACCTGGAAACAAAACATGTTTATCCATATAGTTATAAAAGAATTGATAACATGTTTACTTGTCAGGGTTACCAAGTTGTTCATGTCCATATAAGGATTTAGCATCATAACATGTTTATGTGAGGCAGTTAAAAGATATACAGAATTATGTTTCACACAACAGTAATCAATGTCCAAATAAGGCAAACTTAAAATGCATTTACAAACATGGTAAAGAAGTATATAACAGTTGCTTCCTCTCTGGCAGTCATCTTTGAAACAATAAAAGGTGTGAATTCAGTATCTTTCAAGATCAGGCAGGACATGGGATGTGACTGGAATCTGGCCACAGAGTTTGGTGTCCTGTTCTTTCCATGGAAATCTTGATCATGGATACAAACAGTTTCAGTTGAGAGCCTCTTCTGCACACCTAGACAGGACAGGGGTACAAATATATCAATCCAACTGGAACAATCTGTCTCTGTTTATTTCTTTTTCCCCCGAACCCACTGCATATTCCCTCCAAGCCCTGGCCACAGTAATACACATGATACATTCATAAAACAGAAACTGACCAAAGAGGTACACACTCCAGACACTATCTGAGGTGGCCCACCATTGGGGCTTTGGGAAAAGGCTCCCCTTTTATCAAATTAACTTCATTGTTTTGGCCAATATAGAGGCTGATCACCTGAGCAGTGTCCTCTCTTCCTCACAGACATGCGTTCTCCAAGTGGTGACGTTTCTTGAGTTTTAACGGAAATCAGCACCCCCCTCCATTTATCTCTTTATGGGCTACAACAACGCTCTGCCAACCAACATCTCAGAGCTGAGGAGGTGAATTGTGGTGGATGCCTTCAACTGCCCTTCCCTGACACTCCCCTCGTCACTAGAGCATTAGCTTGGGTCAGGAGGGAAGGGGCCAAGTGGTAATAGTGACGGCAGAAGAGGCGTAAATGGGGAACAGCTCAGGTTCCTCAAGGTAAAGTGCGAAGGGCAGAAGTGACTTAGGAACAATGTGCATCACCACAATTAGTTGAGCCAATGCCGACTACATCAGTATTTGATCTGCTTTCAAGGGATTTGAAAGGGCACTTTGAATTAGAAGGTTTACGCTGGCGTTGTGTCAATGCGAACATTTGGTAGAAGGATGTCCCCTTCTTACTCCAGAGCCTTTTGGTAAACAAAACCAAGCACTTAAGGAAGGAGAGTATGGTTGGTGTGGCTTGTCTTCCTCAAGTGCCAAAGCAGACTACGGCCTCATCACGAGTATGACTGCCGGGGCTGTTAGCCCTACCGCCAAACCCCCCAGTGCTATTAGCGCCGGATCACGGGTTTGGCGGAACAGTAAGTCCCCATTCCCCATTGGGCCCATTTGGGAATTTCCCATTGCTCATTGGGCCCAAATGGGAATGCTTGGCACTATTACTGCTGGTGGTAATACCGTCGGCAGTAATGGCACAGCGGATTTGCCCGCAGCTCAGAGCTGGGGGTAAATCTGCCAAGCCTGTGATTTGGCGGAACCTTAAATGCAGCGGTAATAGCGTTACAGCCGCATTTAAGGGTTACCGCCAAACTCGTGATGAGGCAGTAGGCTTGCTGTTTAGCTGGCACTGGGCCATTCTCTCTGTATACCTAGACATGAGGTGCGTTCAGAGGTTCTGGCTCTTCATTGTGATACTTCTCCAGGGGAGCTAGGTTTAATTTGGAGTGGTTCCAATGATCAGATAGTGATGGACCTTGTAGATTGATGTTCATAGATATATTTCTTGCTCTATTTGTGACCAAAGGATGTCTTTACATCCATGACAGTGTGGTATTAAGAACCTTGAAGACAGCTCGAGTGCCGTGACATGCTTCCACCTGTACTTCCAGATTCTATTGTGCAGAGTTAACGTGCCGGTATTAACGTATACCGGCACCTTTCCGCACCGGCCAACTACAAGTTTACTGGTGAGGTGGCGGAATGGCCTCCAGTTAAAAGATGGAGGTCATTCCACTACCTTATCTGCAAAAATAGCTTGTATTACCACACCTGTAATCCCGGGTCCACTCCCCCATGGAGTCCTCCTGGACTCCATGGAATGAGGAGTTACACCCTCACCCAGCACTCGTCATCCAGTAGCCATTCCACCGGACTGGGCGCCGGTAATGGTAATACAGTTTGGCAGTATCCTAGCGGATTTACTGCCAGGATACCAGCAAACTTATAATAAGCCCCTATATAATAGACTTTTTTTGGGGAGTTGGCTTGTGTAATTCTGTCTGAGATATTTCTTCTTCATTGTCTACTAAGGAAACTCATTTTTGATAGGGGTTCCTGTCATAATCTGAGAACAAATGCAGTTATTATTTCTACCCAACACTGTTAGCGATTAAATGCCGGAACTAATTGTAATTTAGTTTAGTTTATTTCTTATATTTCTTATATAAAATGGGACCTAAATTATTGTTTGATACAGATCATAGTCCAGATACCATGCCCCCATCAATACCCCAGAACATTCCAGTTAGAGAGCGTCAATTGCCAAATGAGCTTTTCTAGTGTATATCATTGGCTGTACGCGCCTCACGTTATATTTGTGAAGCATAACTTGGCCAACTGGTGGTTGGGAATTGTGGTTATAAGACTTCTTCAAATAGTTCAGTGCCTCTGATGAGTGAAAGAGAACCAATAGAAGTGAATGCTCTAGCAGTCTGTGCCAGTAGCACATTGCAGGTAATAAACTGTGAAAGCCCAAGATAACCGAATGTAGGGTATTGTGGTCGTAACGTACCGCAACAATGGTGCTGTGGCACAAGCAAACTGAAGCAGAGTCCAGGGAATAGGGACACTGGGAGAGGTAGTCTGTTACTCTGCTGACGTTACCCCTTTGGTTCTGTGCAAACAGAGAGAATGAGAGGATGAGCAAAACTTAACACTAAGGAGCTAATTTTCGTATGAGCCGTAATGTCACTACAAGACGTAAAAGGCTTATGCAAGGCATTTACGCCTACCATTGACGCCATGGCTCATTTTCAGTAATTTGCATGGCAGCAAGGAGGGGCAAAACCCAACTTGAGTTTCTGCCGCCTTCATTCCTCTCCGCCATACAAATGCTCCTGCGTTTGCACCGGCATGGATTTTTATGCCGGCGCGAAGGTTGGGGATCCCTATGGAGTTGGCCGGCTTTATGCACCAGACTAAAGCAGGCAGACCCCATAGGGATACATTGTACATGCTGCCTGCAATGATCAAATTGCATGTCTGGCAGGCTTTAATTTCATTGTGAACACTGCTTACCATGCTCACATGGCAGGCAGCATTTACAATCACAATTAAACGCTGCCTGACATGCTCGCATGGTAAGCAGTGTTCAGAATGAAAATTAAATGGTGCTCGACATGTGAGCACGGTCGGGCGGCGTTTAGCTGTATTTGTTAGCTCCACTTGCCCTGCTATAAGCACAAGCAGCGTGTCTGGCGCTGTCTGGCATGCAAGAATGCCAGGCAGCTTTTACTCACTTTGCCCTGCACATTTGTACTCCAAGCGTGCAACTGATGAAAATTTGGCATAACCGCTCCCCACTGGACAATTACTAATCTGACAAAAAAGAGCTACTAGGATTTCTGTGTGTGCCATTCTGAAAAAGGAGCCCACGGTGTGGACCAATCGAGTAGCATAAAACAAACACTGAAACTTTGAGGTTCTGATTCTGCAATTAAACCAGAGGCGCACGTATTTAATACTGACCGACTTCAAAGAATCTGAGAAATGCAGACATTATGACGTTAACACTTTAGCGGGACAAAGACAGAGGGAAACAGAGAGGGAGAGAGAGGGAGTGAGAGAGACAGAGGGAGATAGACAGAGAGGGAGAGAGAGAGAGGGTGGGAGAGAGGGAGAGAGAGGGGGGAGAGAGAGAGAGACAGAGGGAGAGAGAGAGAGAGAGAGAGGCCATTCAGATCAGAGAACGTGAAGCCGAAAAGTGAAAACCAACCGCTCAATAACCTTTTGTAACTTTGAAAATAAAGTGAATTTTCGACTATTGTCATTGTCTGATGTCATAATAAACTGAACCAATACACTGCCTTCTCACCACTTTTGCAGTGAAATGCAAGAAAACTTTCAAAATCCACACGTTTGTCCATCAAAGAAATATGCATAGCATTAGTATGGGATAAGTTGCAATCAAGCAGTTTACCAGAAACATTGGCCCTCATTCCGAGTAGGGCGCAAAGGGATACCGGGCACCGTTAAGGACATCTGTGCCGGTAATTCCTTTGCGCCCTATTCTGAGGTCCCTTAGCGGGTCCCTTCTTTAACGTCTGGTTTTGCCAGGCGTTATGGACGGGCCTGTTAAGGGACTTTAGAGCTAATAACGGTACCGCAATGTATATTGAGGTCCAAGAGGATGTATTGTGCTATGGCGTGTAACAATTTCCTGATCACATGCATGCATGACCAGAGCACTTTATTTTTGTAATGTCCAGGGCCATAGGATACATTTCTTTTAATATATGAAATCACCAATAAAGATGACTGTAACCTCTGACGAGACTAAGGAATATGCAAATTATAATTGCTGATACTCTCGCTGAGGGATCTAGAACTTTCTGAAATCTACTCAATCTCACAAGAAAGTGATACTCCACATCCCCACGAATTTGCTGCACTTGGAACATTGCTACTAGTCCAGTAGTGATGATTCGTTAAAGATTTGCAGAAAATGTATGTCTGAGGAAATTCGCATATGGTTGTATGATATCAATGTTGTTTTCAACACACGACTGAGGTTTTGTCTTGATGTTGGTAGTCAGAACAATGTCTTAATTAGTTCCTAATTTTGAGCAGATATGTGGAATCGAAAACATGGATCTGTATTGGGCTTTATGGACCTGCTCACAGCCTTTGATACTGTAGATAGGCTGATATCACGGGACACCTTGAGGTCTATGGGGCGGTATCAAAATTATTGAGCCTAACTGCTCAATTGTACACTAATACCTCAGTGGTTCAGTTGTAAAACTGAACATTTCGGCGTAAAGTCAGTAGTCCCAAAAGGATGTGTAATAGCACTCCTATTATCATGGAATGTATGCTTAAATGTTTTGGAGAAGTACTGGCTAGTTTCACCCTGGATTTCCCATTAATAGGGCAAAGGTCATTGCCTTATCTGGCTTATGCTGGCGAGGACACCAATAGCGGTACAGAAATTGTTGGATGTATATGCTGCATTTATGAAAGATCATAACATGAAAGTGAATATAAATAAATCTAAGGCCATGAGGATAAAAAAAAAACAAGAATAAAAGCAGTCCCAAGTTCTATATTGGTTTAGTAAAAATAGAGTATGTTAAGGCATTTCAGTACCTAGGTATTACTTTAAAAAAAAAATGGTCTATGGAAGTCATACATCTTGACTATGTCTACACGCATACTACAGACGAATGCTGGGATAAAATGGTTCATGGAAAATTGACGTGGCAAAGCCGTACGTAGTTCCAGCTTTGGATAGGTACAAAGCTAAACCATTTGGCCAAGTTCGATATGGTGCTGGAATATGGTGCTGGAATATGGCGCTGGAATCTGGGCTCTAAATAGGATCTAATAAGTAAAGATTGAATGTGATTTTCTAAAAAGCCTACTTGGTGTCAGAAAGTCCACAGCCAATGAATTTGTATAATTAAAATCACTAATGGCTCCTCTCGATATCACTCTGGAAGCAGTAAATACATATTTAAGGATGTCAATATGATCTCATGAAAGAAACAAGCTGACACGTGCCTTGATTGAAAATGTAATGAACTTGTCGGATGTCAACAAAATCAAATGGCTTGTATGCATTAGGAATTTTTTGAGTTTGGTTGGGATGGCCAGTCTGTGTTATAGCAAATACGACCTGGCGAAGAAACATAAACAGGAGCTACAAGAACAAACTATTAAGATCTTTGAACATAGAACAGCTGATGCCATCCAAAGTAAAACATATGTTAGACTGTACTATACACATGTTCAACTTCTGTTTTTGAGGGACACCTATTTGAACATTGTCTCAAATATCAAGACATGCAAATCTATGACAACATTTCGTTTCAATCAATTGCCAGCCCATTTACCTATTCCCAAACATGACCAAAATAGTATGTTTACATGGGACTGTAACTCAAAGAACGAATATACATGTGTTATCCTTTTGCTCGCTGTACAAGAGATAGAGGATGAAATATATAGCCCTGGTTTTAGAAAAAAATGTAATCTAACACATTTTTGAATGGCATACAAAGTCAACATGAACATGAGTAGTGTGTGCACTATATTCAGCCTTGAGCAGTTTAAAAAATGTGTTTTTTTAGACTTTGTTAACTTATGGTTTATCTTGATATGTATGGCACTCCTCCCTTTAATTTATATGTACGTCTTGAATGTGTACATCATGTTTACATTGTTTGAGGTTTTATGAAGTGTAACATTCGAGAAAACGTATTTTGATGATGATATTTCAGGACTTTTCGTTGCTATTGCTGAAAGAAATTGCAGAAGTTGTGCTGGTATACAGACAAATTGAGAAACTTGGACTGAAATATGAGACCTCTGCCATTCCACTGTCAAATTGACCCCTAACATTGGTCCTTGCGGTACTAGTTCCTTCAATCTGACAGTTGGACTGTGGTACAGTAAGGTCTTATGTGATGCCCTTCTGTCTATAATGGTGGCCTTTCTGAGCATGACCCTGAGGAATGGAGGGGTAGGACTGTTAGTTAGCAGGAATGCCCGTAGTGTTGATGGGTGCTTGTCAGAAGTGCCTGCTGCCTGTGTGCCAACATGAAAACTCTCTGTCACATGTGATGAATATGGATTGGTGGTGGTTGGCCAATTGGGCAGCACCAGGGTTGCGATGTATCGATTGAAAGGGTAGATGTTGATTGAACCTGGGCAACCGAAAGTCTGGTAATTGATCTGGACCTGGTGGGTCACCTGAATGGAGTGAGTGAAGTGTGAAGTGCCAAGTTGCAATACTTATAATAAAGAGAAGGTTTAGTTGAGGGTTGAGAGGTTATTCCTGAGAAATTCTGGAATGCTTCACTGTCCTGCAGCCAGGTACATATATCAGTGGTAAACCCAGGAAGGTCCAAACCTGGTCCAAGAAATGTGGGGGGTCATTGTGCCACATTCTACGGTACTCTCAATGCTGGTGGAAGGAGACTTTCTGGCTTCCTTGCCGATGGAAACTCAAACAAGACCGTTTGAGGTCCATCTACCTGACCACGAGGAGGGCTTGCGTTTCGAATGATCTTTCATAATCCAAAGATTTTGCATGCTGTGTTAAGAGGGTATAACACTTATCCCAACTCAACCTCTCAGTCGATAATTATGGTATCTTATTTTTGGGAGGCAAGCTGTTTGGCTGACGTGCTCTGGAAATGGGACAGGAAGAACTGAAAGCATCAAAATTCTAGAACTAAGCATCTAAGTTCCAAGTTCTACAACTAACCATCTAAGTTCCAAGTTCTAGAACTGAGAATCTAAGTTCTAAGTTCTAGAACTGCACATCTGAGTTCTAAGTTCTACAACTGATCATCTAAGTTCTAAGTTCTACAACTGAGCATCTAAGTTCTAAGTTCTAGAACTAAGCATCTAAGTTCTAAGTTCTACAACTGACCATCTAAGTTCCAAGTTCTAGAACTGAGCATCTAAGTTCTAAGTTCTAGAACTGCACATCTAAGTTCTAAGTTCTACAACTGAGCATCTAAGTTCTAAGTTCTACAACTGAGCATCTAAGTTCTAAGTTCTAGAACTAAGCATCTAAGTTCTAAGTTCTACAACTGACCATCTAAGTTCCAAGTTCTAGAACTGAGCATCTAAGTTCTAAGTTCTAGAACTGCACATCTAAGTTCTACAACTGAGCATCTAAGTTCTACAACTGATCATCTAAGTTCAAAATTCTAGAACTGATCATATAAGTTCTAAGTTCTAGAACTGAGCATATAAGTTCTCCAGTGGACAGTTGATGGTTGCTGGATATATTTCATAAGCCTGTTCTTCATGTTCTTCCCCTCACAGGGAGTATAATTGCTCTGTTAACATTGAAACAGATTCAGTGAATTCATTTGCTATATTGTAAATGCCAGGCTGGTGTTTGCTGTTTCGTGGTTGTATAAAGAGATTTCAATCGCACTTGTACATACCATAGGATTTTGAAGGATGAGACATTTAAGGATGTGCATAATTTTCCGGTGATTGGTGATATCTAGTTTGTTTGGGATATGATCACTTTCACTAGGTTTGGTTAGTGACGGGTTTATCGTATTTTGTGAATAGGTTCTGATGAAAAATTGAAGATAGCAATTTGTATAACCCTATGTGAACCTCACAGGTTCGGCGTACTGCCATTTGGGTTGTGCTATGTTCTGTCACGTGTGCAGAGATTTGTAGATCTATCTCCAGCTTACAACCTAAGTAATCAGATATTGATACTGTATATAGAGCTGGTTACCTTTATTCCGAAGCTTCAAAGCAGAGCACCAAAGGTCTAAGAATCAGCTGTCATCTAAATAAAGGCCCAGTAATGGTTTTGCCACAAACACAAAATATGCCAGATGGTTTCATTTAATTATTTATTGTTTATTTGTAAGGTGCCACTGTCAGGCACTTACTGAGCACCTGAGGGGGAAAATGGCGGGCGGTCGTCGAAGAGACAAGGGGAAGTTAGGAATCAGGTAGACCGGTGATCTGGTCATTCATAGTCCTGGTTGCATTCCAGATCGGATAAGTGCTAAGGGAGAAGAGCTGAAAGTGCCTCCTTAACACTTATTAAGTGCAAAAGCGATAAGAAAGAGCGGAAGGGGAATACCAGACAATATAAATACCACACCTCATTAGAGATTTGTAAGTGAAAAGTCATAAGCAGTTGAAGTGCTGAATCTTGGTCATCTTCTGCAGTTGCGTTTTAATCTTGCCACTGGTTGTGAGGAGGGTGGTGGAAGGCAAAGCAATGGGGAGCAGCATTCCACTAAAAAACGAAACCAATGGCCACCAAAGCAGCAAGACAAGACTTGGGTGGAAAATCTACATATAATTACCCACAACCGGCTGGTTTGTCCTAAAGAGCAAAACAAAAAGAGGTGATGGCTGGAAGGTTTTGAATTAATCTTAACCTCTGGCATTGCTGTGGGCAACCCCCCAGACCATCGTTCTTCGCCTACCAAGCCATTACAGAAGGGGAAAGACCATATGCAAATCAGGCTTGGTCCCACCTCAAAGGGGCAGTCCAGCCCGAACTGCTGGGCCATATCCCTTCTGCATGAGACCACCATCATCCCCAGACATGTTTCGGCCTTGTTGGGCCTCTTCAGTGAGGAGTAGCTTGGGTTTTCGAACGAGCACCCTCATGGCTGTTGTGGCTGCACACCCCCTGGTCATTGCACATGCACTGAAGTCTGCCCTCTAGACTATGTAAGTAACAGTGCACGACACTGATAATGATAGTGACAATATTCAATGTGCATTTAGAGAACTGTGACTTGGCACAACCACCTGACATAGACCAACACATATGCAATGTGGGTTGCTTGTATCACGTATGTCAATCCTCAGGGTTCGTGATAAAGGGTGTGATGCAGTAAATGGAGCAAGCAAGTCAAGGTGTGGGAGTGAAGGGAGACACCAAGACTAAATAGTGCGGGCATTAGTGAAGAGACCTATCAGGTACCCCCTGAATGTCCACATACAACCTCATCAATAGGTGGACTAGTGGACAGAGAAACACACAATGGATCGTTGGATGACTCTAAATGACTGAGAGCATTATCCTAGTCCTAGGATTACATTTAACAGAGTTGTGCATTCTGGGAGCTATAGTCTGGGACAAATACATTAGAGCAAATGAAAATAAACAATTTGGGTCTCATTCCAAGTACGGCAGTAACCGAGCCGGAAAAACTGGCAGGTTGCTGCCGGACTTGGAATTAATTACCGGCTCTGGAATTGTCGGAATTACCGGGGCAATACAGCCCCGGTGGTCTGGTAATTCCAGAGCCGGCATTCCGTTACTCCCCATTCCCGTGGAGTCCCATAGTCCAATAGGACTCCACGGGAATGGGGGCCGTGGAAACACTGGCACCATGCGGTAATGGTGACAGTGTTTCTACGTCCGTCTGCGGCCAGTGGCGTTAGGCCGGTCCGGAAACGATGCTGGTATGGTTTTACCGGCACCGTTAAATCCGGACTGGCTAACTTGTAATGAGGTCCAATATATAGCAACGTCTTTAAAACGACATGGGCATGACTGACCGCGTGAAGTTCCAGTCATGTGAGGTCTTCATGTCATACCAACATATGCTGGTCAAAGCCCATGTGTTCAGATTCCGAGACAAATGTTTCGAGGTGCCAGAAGTGCATCACTGCTTTTACCCAACACTCCGAAATGCTGCAACGCAAGGTACATGGATGCACGTCAGGTCAACATGAGCCCATTATACGCCTGATGCAAATGGAAACGCAATATATCTAATGGTTGTGTAGCACCACAAAGCATCATTGAGGTGGATTGGCAAATGGGGTCATGCATGTCTCCAGATGCAATTTCATATGCCAAACTGTATTACAGGCCTATGTGTATGCGAGTGAGTATGTTTGTGTGTATGTGTGTGTGTGTGTGTGTTTGCGAGAGTTTGGGGCTCATTACACGGTAGGAGGCTAATAGCGGCATGGCTACCCCCTTACCGGGTACCGGGTCCGGGTTCCTCAAATGAGGAATTACCGGGCCATTCCAACCTTGGAGGACCCGGTAATTCCTCATTCAAGGAACCCAGACCCGGTACCTCCCCATTCCCATTCGAGCGCCCATAGGACTCAATGGGAATGGGGAGCATGCTAACAACGTTAGCATGCCCGTTAACGGGCCCATTGTTAGCATGCAGTTGTCCTCGCGGGACCCACTAAGGCTGCCTGGTAAAACCAGGCGTCCCTACCGGGTCCCACGAGGAGACCTCCTAATAGGGCGGTAGGGGTTTAACGGGGCCGGCAGCTCTATCGGCCCCTTTAAACCCCTACCGCCAACCTTGTAATGACCCCCTTTGCCAGAACATGCAGTAACACAATCTAAAAGCTGCAAATGATCCTTTGGTCACATATGGCACAGTTCACAAATGTAAACTGCTGTTTTCTCATTTTCCTCCTACAAGCTTCAATTGGGTCGCATAACATGCTCACATTGTGCTGCTAGTGCTGCCGGGTATCGAACAAAAATATCGTAAATAAAAAACCGAATGGTTGAAATGATCGGATTTCGGCTGTACCAAAATTGTGGTACAGCCGAAAATGATGAACATTTCAACCATTTGGTTTCAATATAGCGAACAAGGGAAGCTGCGGTTTTGAGGGTGTCCCCTGCACCCTTGTTTGCTATAATGGAATAGGGGGTGGCGGGGGTGTCCCCCGCATCCGAAACAACAAAGATTTGGAAAAAAAGAAAAGGACCCTGCAGCGCCAGTTCCCATCCACAGAAGTTAAGGGAACTGGTTCTGTAGGGACTCGGTGGCACACAGCGAGGTGTGCCGCCAAAAGGTAAGTAAAGGGTTGGGGGGAGTGTGGTGTAGAAAGTCCATTTAGCAGTGTAGTGCTTATTTCCAATACGAACATTTAGAATGGGAGATTTTCATCTTCGTAATGTTCGTATTTTAAATAATCGCGTACATCCGTGCTGCAAGCATGTCACATAACACAGGGGGCCTCATTAGGACCCAGGCGGTAAGGGGTTTACGCCGGCGTAAACATCGCCGACCCTTACCGCCTGAGTACGAGTTCCCTTAGCTCCATGGCGGATTTAACACCTGCTTTTAGCAGGTGTTAAAATCCATGGCGCTAAGGGACCTTGTTGTTAATTACGCCACCGTAATTTACGGTGGCGTAATTAACGCCTTCCCCACTCCCATTATGCCCTATGGGGCAAAAATGGGAATGGGGAAGGGTAAATGGGGATTGGGGACTTACCGCCCCGCCAAGGTCGGAATGGGGCGGTAAGTCCGCCAACCACCATGGCGGAGTTGGCAACTTAGCGCCATGGACCATGGTGCTAATAGCGCCATGGTCCTCCGCCAAGGTCCTAATGAGGCCCAGGGACTTTATACACAGCTTGCTCACATTGGTGCTCTGCAATGAGATATGGGTTCAAGATTTTCTGTAGGCATGTCACATACAACAGGGACTGGCTATATAACTTGCTCACATTGGTGCTGTGCGAGGAGATGTCATTGCAAGGTACTCTGCAGGCATGTCACATACCTCAGGGACTGCTATATAACTTGCTCACATTGGTGCTGTGCGAGGAGATGTCATTGCAAGGTACTCTGCAGGCATGTCACATACCTTAGGGTCTGGCTATATAACTTGCTCACTTTGGTGCTGTGTGATGAGATGTCATTGCAAGGTACTCTGCAGGCATGTCACATACCTCAGGGACTGGCTATATAACTTGCTAGGATGGTTGCTCTGCGAGGAGATGCCATTGCAATGTACTCTGCAGGCATGTCACATACAACAGGGACTGGCTATATAACTTGCTCACATTGGTGCTGTGCGAGGAGATGTCATTGCAAGGTACTCTGCAGGCATGTCACATACCTCAGGGACTGGCTATATAACTTGCTCACATTGGTGCTGTGCGAGGAGATGTCATTGCAAGGTACTCTGCAGGCATGTCACATACCTCAGGGACTGGCTATATAACTTGCTAAGATTGTTGCTCTGTGAGGAGATGTCATTGCAAGGTACTCTGCAGGCATGTCATATGCCTCAGGGACTGGCTATATAACTTGCTAAGATTGTTGCTCTGCGAGGAGATGTCATTGCAAGATGCTCTGCAGGCATGTCACATACCACAGGGACTGGCTATATAACTTGCTAAGATTGTTGCTCTGCGAGGAGATGTCATTGCAAGGTACTCTGCAGGCATGTCACATACCTCAGGGACTGGCTATATAATTTTGCTCACATTTTTTTTAAAATTGTTTTTAGTTCTCAAATAACCTTTAGAATATTGTATTTTCTATACATTGACATGTAAACATCGTTACATGAAAAAAAAAGCATACACATACAAATCAATTAATCAATTAAAACTACTCTAAAACTGTAATATAAGTGAATCTGGATATACATTTTAAATACATTATTGAATTTCATTTATTGTACAATTATCAAAATGCTATTAACAGCATAGCTAGTTCTCATATAAACTTTAAACAATACCGCTTACTCACTGATATAACCCAACTCTAATCATGAGTTTAAAGACTTTCATCAAAAACAATTATAAAAGTGACTAAGTCACATCCCAAAACCAAAAAAAGAACATTACCTCAATAACCTGTATACCCAAATCTCTTCATAAATGAACCTGTGACAATTCTAGCACAATTTTATACAGAATTTTTGTCAACCTGATAATCATATTGCTACTTTTGGCCCACATAAATCTAGTCCATAATAGAGATCTAGAATAGAACGATTCTGGATGCCAATAGTTGCCAAATTCACTAATTCTCAGTGATTCAAATTTTGCACAGAAGATTACTAGGTGTTTTAAGGTCTCATCCAAAGTTGTCATCCCACAAAAGCGACAATGAATGCCTTTATTCTAATATTTCCCTTTATACCGTGTCCAATTTCTCACTCGCTCAAGGGTATGGAATTGGTTTAGCCAAAAGCGTAAATACAAATCTCGCTCCTCTACACCTGGGAAGTTCAAAATATAACTAGCTAGTCACCCACGTTTCTTCTATATTTTGCATATGCGTTATAGGCGTTATAGTTCCCAATCCTATCAGACTGCATACACCAGAAAAATAATTGAAATGTCTTCTTATTTGCAGGTAAACATGCTATAAGGTCTTCCTTGGTCACATTAATCAGTTCCAAAACCATGTTCATTTTCCTTGCAAATTTGTTTAGTGAGATTGAGGAGCCCGTAGTGATCCTGATTTTCTCCAATTTCTTTTAACTGAAAGCGGAAGTAGGCCAAATTCGTGCCTAATAATATGATTCGGGATTGAATGTGCTAGCCCCAAAATCTATTTCCACATTGGAGCTGTGCGAGGAGATGTCATTGCAAGGTACTCTGCAGGCATGTCACATACCTCAGGGACTGGCTATATAACTTGCTAAGATTGGTGCTGTGCGACTAGATGTCATTGCAAGGTACTCTGCAGGCATGTCACATACCTCAGGGTCTGGCTATATAACTTGCTCACTTTGGTGCTGTGTGATGAGATGTCATTGCAAGGTACTCTGCAGGCATGTCACATACCTCAGGGTCTGGCTATATAACTTGCTCACTTTGGTGCTGTGTGATGAGATGTCATTGCAAGGTACTCTGCAGGCATGTCACATACCTCAGGGTCTGGCTATATAACTTGCTCACTTTGGTGCTGTGTGATGAGATGTCATTGCAAGGTACTCTGCAGGCATGTCACATACCTCAGGGTCTGGCTATATAACTTGCTCACTTTGGTGCTGTGTGATGAGATGTCATTGCAAGGTACTCTGCAGGCATGTCACATACCTCAGGGACTGGCTACATAACTTGCTAAGATGGTTGCTCTGCGAGGAGATTCCATTGCAATGTACTCTGCAGGCATGTCACATACCACAGGGACTGGCTATATAACTTGCTCACATTGGTGCTGTGCGAGGAGATGTCATTGCAAGGTACTCTGCAGGCATGTCACATACCTCAGGGACTGGCTATATAACTTGCTCACATTGGTGCTGTGCGAGTAGATGTCATTGCAAGGTACTCTGCAGGCATGTAACATACCTCAGGGACTGGCTATATAACTTGCATTCATTGCTGCTGTGCAAGAAGACATCATTTCAAGGTGCTCCTCAGGAATGATTTGTCACATACCAGAAGGACTGACTACATAGCGGTGCCCTTTGAAGGACACATATCAAGCACATATTGCTGGTGTTCCCGCCCTGTAGGCTCTTGCACCAAGCTGGTGGTTGTGCTCACTTGATCTATTCTTATCATTCCTAACCTTGGGCAAACTTTCATGCGACAGATCTGTGTAGTGCACAGATATTACTGTGGATGCTTGTCAGGAACTTGGGTGGGGCAGTGCATGCTTGATGCCCCAGTTCTGCTGTTCAGGGACTTTTTAAAACGTCTGCAGCCACTGGGTTTTACTCCTAGAGCAGTGACATGGTCTCAGTCCATGGTACATTGCGGAATAGTGGCACCACAGACTACATGTGTTATGACGGGTGTGGCAGCAGCCAGTCCAATGATCTACTCATACAACTCCATCTTCTTGGCCATGGATTTCTCACAGTATGTGCACACCGGATACATGGCATGTTCTTTTCCTGTGATCTTCCTTTCCTGTGCCTTCTCTAGCACATCAGATGTGTGTGATGATGATGTTGTATGTGTAGGGTCTGTAACCTCATCTTGTCTTTAGCCTTCAACATCAACCCCTTTCTAACAGAGGAAGCTGTTTACAAAGGAGGCGTGGACTCTGCATATGACACTGAACAAAACATGCGCTGGTGAATCTTTCTTGTACATAAGGTGATAACACGCATACATGTATGTTACATGACAACTTGGAGAACATCATCTAGCTTCTCATCCTTGTCTGTGCTTGTTTTAATTGCATAGCCCATGCTTGCATGAGGTGGTTGATAGCTGTACATGTGCTCTTCATGCATGTTGGCTCCAAAATCAATTCTAGATAAGCCAGACAATGTTATGACTATCCTGTGCTTCTCTTTGCAAATGAGCAATGGCTATGGTGTAGTATGCCCTCATGATCTGACCTGGTTTGTTTCTCAAAGAGGCAGGCACAGATTTAGTAGCAGGGCTCATTGCACTTTTTTTCTAGGTCTTCCTGGCAGAGAAGACCAGCGTTTCTCTGTCGACAATAGTGTTCAACAGTTGGTGTTATTCCCTCCCTGTGTTTTTATGGACATTAACTTCCTAAATGCTTTTTCCCTCTTTCCCTTTTCCAGCCACAGCTTCGCCGGTCCCCAATTGTAGATTAGGGCAAGACCAGGTGTGTCCAGAGAAGGTGCAGAAGACCCAGAAACCAGCAGCAGTTCTAGACAGACAGGCGTGCCACCTGGTGTTGAAGACATGTTCAAGACATAGGCCCTCATTACGACCCTGGCGGAGTGGGATACCGCCAGCGGTAATCGCGGCGGACCCGTCCGCCGTACTACGAGTTCCCTTAGCGCCATGGAGGTTTTCTCCGCCTGGTTTTACCGGGCGGAGAAAACCATGGCGCTAAGGGACCTCGTTGTTAATTACGCCGCCGTACTTTACGGCGGCGTAATTAACTCCTTCCCCACTCCCATTATACCCTATGGGGCAAGAATGGGAATGGGGAAGGGTAAAATGGGGATTGGGGATTTACCGCTCCGCCAAGGTCGGCATGGGGTGGTAAATCCGCCAACCCCCATGGCGCTATCGGCGGCTTTCCGCCATGCTCCGCGGTGCATTTTGCACCGCGAAATCCGCCAGGGTCGTAATGAGGGCCATAGTCAAGAACCAAGAGAAAATGAAGAGATAAAGGTACAAATACAGAAGCATCAGGTGAAAACACATGTGGCAAGTAAAACAGAACCAGATGATGAGGGATACTGGAAGCCGCTGGCATATTGCAGACTGCCAGATGTATGCTGGCTCAGCTTACTCCTATCCTCAATATCTTCCAAGAGGCTTGGGAGAACCTTGAGGTAGAGGCTGGAGAACCACTTGGAAAAAGTCATCCTCCATCTTGCTTAGGTGTACACAATATTAGGTTGACTCTAGTTGCTATAATGTGCACTCACTCTCCTCAACAATCCCAAGAGAATCCCAACAACTCCAATGTTCAAAACCACCTTCGAAAATGATGGTTTGATGAAGCTAAATAGAGAGCAGGAGAAAGGAATATGGGCAGCATCCTCCAAACCCCTGTCAAGAAACACCCCATCTTGTTGCACAGACAGAGGAAATACCCAGTCTAGAGGGAAAGCAAAAAATAGAGTACCAGAGAATCCAAAATGCACAGATGAACATGCAATTTCCCATGAAGAATCATCATGATGTAGCCCTCTGTGCTAACCACACATAAATTGATATGATATTGATATTGTGCTCTTACTTCAGAGGAGAAGCGCTTTGAGAGGAGAGCATTTATTTCTCCTGCCTGTTGTGCCTGCTGTTCATGAAACAGGCGTTTAGACCCAGCAAAAGACTTCGTTTGAAAAACGCTCGATTCCTGGAGGAGGCGGAGCTTGGCCAGATCATCTGTTTGATCACGTGACCTTCTGCCGAGACAAAACAAAGCACAAACCAGCTGAGTGGCGTGTGCTCTTACTTCAGAGGAGAAGCGCTGTGAGAGGAGAGCATTTATTTCTCCTGCCTGTTGTGCCTGCTGTTCATGAAACAGGCGTTTAGACCCAGCAAAAGACTTTGTTTGAAAAACGCTCGATTCCTGGAGGAGGCAGAGCTTGGCCAGATCATCTGTTTGATCACGTGACCTTCTGCCGAGACAAAGCGAAGCACAAACCACCCTTGCGGCGTTAAGCCCGACGGTGTCAAGGGAGCAGACTGTTTTGCAGCTGTTTGACGCGAGGGCGCATATGGCCCTATAAAGGACTACTCATTATATTTACATCGGAAGTCAAACAGAGCCTGTACTATCCAACAACAGGTGAAGTGGATCTGAGGTAAGGGGCCTCACCATACTTGTATAGTATTGTACTTTAGATTGGTTACCGCGTGAGACTGCGGGATATTATTTCCTTTGATCACGCTGGTTTTGCCCATTAAGACTTGGGATATACTTACCTCTCTGAGCTTCGTAAGGGGTTCATTGATAGATCATCGCGATATACACATCCTAGGTTGCAAGCATTTCTGACACAGAAAGTTTCCATCCCATTCAGGTTTCAAACTACTGTATACACATTATTTTGCACTTTTTTTTTTTTGGATTTACGGTGCACACATTATAGAGTGTTCTGTAACCTAAAAAGAGTTGAATGAAACTTCGTAGCACAAAAGAAATGGAAGGAGCAGGGGACGGATCATATCTAAGTAAAAATCATGAAGTAAGTATATCAACTGCGCAACATGCTCAGGAGAATGTAAACCCAAATACCCCGCAGCAAATCCAAGAACTGGTACATTCTGAAGAAACTCATAGCACCCCAGTAAAAAGCACCATGGAGAAAAACCCAAATACTGCAATAGTGAACAACTGGAAGCGGGGCTTGGAATATACCATCACAACAAAAAGGATACAAAGTAAAATAGAAAATCATTTTGGGAGAAAACGACACAAAAGTCACAGTGACATCGAAGGAGAATCACTCATCCTCTGGGAAGACCCTAGGCACTCCCAAAGTCCGGCTTCTAGCACAGAAATACATCTCACATTAACAAATCTGGAAAAAGAAGCCCCCATTCAATTTGAGGAGGATAATGTGACTCCTCCATCGCCACAAAACCTACAACCAACAAAAAATGTTACACAATTTTTTCAGGAACAAAGTGAAACAGATCTCAAAGATGATGAGAAGACAAAAACAAAGTTAAATACAGACAGATTGAAAGCTTTGAACTTCGTTCTTAACTCTTTGGTTTCAGTCTTCGAGATGTTAAAAGGAGAGGTTCAATCGCAAAACGGGACATTGTTAGAAATGAGAAAAGAAATCGCACTATGTGATTCCACTTTAGTGGGCTTGGCAAATGCTATTAACACAAAACTGAGCACTCCAATTCAGGCTTTAAACCTTGAGATTGTAAAACAAGGACTTGACATTTCCTCCATCCAGCAATCTTTGAAGGAAGAAAATGAAATCGGAAACCTTAATAACAGATTGTTGCAAGAGGTTCTCTCAACTTTGAAAGGACACCCGTCCCTAGCCCAAGCAGAGAAAACCCCAGAAAAAAATCGGGAGTATTCACTTGATGACACACCGCTTTCAGACTCGATAATGGAAGAATTTCTAAGACTTGCTACCGTAATGGAGGAAGATGCAGATTTTGGAAAAAACATACAAAAACAGAATGTGATAAACGAAAAAACATACAAACGGGTGAATCCCAAGAATGGCAAGAACAAGGGGAACAAACATCAAGAGGTAGAAGAAAAAGAAGGAACCGTCTTGCAAAGAGAGAGAGATCCAAATCTATACACCTTAAAGGGGAAAAAAAACAAGATAAAGGGCTGAAATGTAACAAAACCGATAAAGAGAATGGAAAAATACATCACAAAATACAGCCAAATGGGTACAGTGAGGAACAAGAGAGTATTACGGGCGACTTTAAAGTACCGCAAAATCACACAAAAAGAAATAAATCTGTTGCAGGAAAGGGAAACCAGAAGCATAAGACTGCTATCCCTAAGAAGATCAAAATAATGGAAGGGAACAAGTGGGATGATATAGCTTTGGTAACAAAAGCAAGCATCGGTTTGCAAACAGAGGAGGAGACAGAGCAAAAGGATAATCCAAAAAAGAAAAATAAAGAGGCAGATAAGGACCTGAAAGGGCAGCCAAATTCAGAGAAACTATCAGCAAAAAACAATTTAAATGCTCAATTCCAAAAGGAGCCCATAGGAAAAACAGTAAAATGGGCCCCTATCTTTTTTTAAAAAAACCTCCAGCTCGAAAAAAATAAATCCAATGGGAAAACCATCGCTCTAAGCCAACATGAGAGCAGGAAAATCGCCCCTATCTTCCTATTAAAGAAACAGGTGGCTGCCAAAGACCCAAGCCTAACTCTCTCCAATCCAATTGTCTTAGCAAATATGGTGGGAAAAAACATATCCAAAACCAGTGATAACAAAATTCAAAATGGAGAAGGGAAATTTGCGAGACTTGATATCCCTACAAACCGTGAGGAGAACATTGCAGGCATTCAAACCCCTTCTATAGTATGTGATCAGTCAATCCAAAGCATACTAATGGAAAACACCATCCAAAGGGTTTGGTTGAGGTTGCGCTCAAATTATGGGCACCATAAATCTTTGAATCGGGGAGTGATTTTAGGCATAATACATAAAATTAAAAATCTTCATTCCTTCAAATCCGATGACATTGAGAACGTGAAATTTCCAATGTCAAATGACCCATTTTTGGTAGAACTCATATTGACGTCTGAAAATGCAAAAAATGCAATCCTACAAAACTCAATTGAATTGGAATCCTATGGATTACAGGTCTCATGCAATGATAGAAAAAAAAAACATCATGAGCGAACAACATAACCCTGTATGCCCAAACAAAGGAAGAACATCCCAAAATGAGGCGATCCTCACAGGGAAGAGAAACTCAGAAAGAGATCCCAAGACAAAAGATAATACTCTCACGCTCCTTCCAGAAATACTGACAGAAGTATTACAGAAGCTGGGATTGGGCATGCAGCGACTTTAGAAGGAAAAATATAAATATCTTTAGTTGGAACACAAGAGGCTCTAGTGTCATCAGAGGTAAAGAAACACGGACATATTTATTCAATCAGGGAGTTGCAGTTCTATTGCAAGAAACCTGGCTGGTAAATCCACTAAACATTGAAGGATATACAGTCAACTGTTTATCAGCTGCACAAAAACCACTAGGTCGTCCTTCAGGAGGCTTATTGATAGCATTGAAAAGCCAAGTTTTTAAAAACGTTACAGAAATATGGAAAAATCCCCATGGTATCCAGGCATGTAGAGCTGAAGTAAACTTACAAGAAACCACTAAAATCTGGATCTTTGTAAATATTTATTGGAACCCAGTGACATCGAAACTAAGTTGTTTTTTGGAAGACCTAGCATTACTATTTGAACTATTAAAAACAACCTTAGCATCCAGTAAAATTGTGGTAGCAGGAGACTTCAACTCAAACTGTTTACATCCACAGAAAGGAGACTCAGATCGAAGAACCCACGGAAAAGTGAGCAGGGGAAAAAAGTGGCAGGAATTCATGGAACAATGGGATCTTCACATGGTAGTTGGCACACAGGAGGGTGAACCGTATATAACCTGGCAAAGAGGGAATTCATCCTCTGCGTTAGACTTCATTTTCGTTTCAAAAACCCTGCAGGCTTTGCCTTCCAATCTAATAATAAAACAGGAAATTGGCAGTGACCACAGCAGATTGGAGCTGTTATTTGAAAACATCTTAACAACAGAGGCTGAAAGAGAACTACAGTTGTTAGAAGAAAAAAAAGGAAAACTCAGAGTTGTCAAATACAAAGATGGGGGAGACAAATTGAATGGGAAACTTAAAGGGATTCCTGAACATATCTGGAAAATACAATGTAACCCAGACCGATTCACTAATTTTTTATGGGCAACCTTAGCGCCCAAATATTTAGCGGGAGAAACAAAACAGAAACATCTACATGCCTTTGATGAACCTACACAAAGGAGAAAAAGAGAGCATAGAAAAGCTCTGAGAGACATTCAAAAAGCAGGATATTCGTTTGAAAAAATGCAAATCGAGATAAAAAATCAAAAAGCAAATTATAAATCATGGTCAATCTCACATAAAGCTCTTCGGATGCAAACAGACGGTGAGCATATACTAAGAACCCTTAGAGAAAGCAACAGCAAGAACTTCTGGGAAATAATGAACCAATTTGAAGGGAATTACACTCAATCACTATGTAACTTAGTGTCAGAAGATGGCTGGGTGAGATATTTGACAGAGACATATAAGAGCGACAATAACCATGAATTTAGAGGCAAGCCAGAACTCCGTTGGCAACTTAACTTCGATGAAGAGGACATACACAAAATCATAATCAATTCCTCAACATCTAAAGCCTCGGGACTAAACGGCTTGACCTATCAGGCATTGAAAAGTGAACCTGTGTTGTGGTCAAAGCTTTTATCTGTTCTCTTTGATGAAATACTAAAAAACAGACTTTCCCAGCATCTTGGAAAACGGCCCTCATAATACCCTTCTTTAAACATGGGGATCGCCGTGTAGCAATGAATTACAGACCAATAGCATTGCTGGACATTGAAAGCAAAATTTTTATGAAACTTCTACTAAATCACATCTTAAAATGGGTGGAAGACTTCAATATTTTATCACACTTTCAAACAGGATTCCGTAAAGGCCATTCAACATCTCTTAATGGCCTGATTTTAAACATCTTAAATGAACAAAAAAGTGGGGGGAAAAAACAAGTATTGTACGGAGCCTGGATAGACTTGTCCAAAGCCTTCGACCAAATAGAATGAGTTCTACTTTGGGAGAAACTCCGGAAATGGGGAATGCCAGAACCACTATTGTCCATCTTAGTGGAATTACATAGAGAAACCAATTTGAGAGTACGGCTCGATGCAATGGGACACCTTTCAAGACTGGTTGAAGTTAACAGGGGGTAAGACAGGGGTGCTTGGGAGCGCCTCTGTTCTTCAACCTGTTCTTAGCAGATATGGGCCTTTTCTTGCAACCGTCTGCTTTGGTAAGTCCAATATTAAATGGGAGAAAAATATGCTGGCTCGCGTACGCGGATGATATAGTTCTCCTCGACAGAACATCAATTGGCTTACACCATTTACTCGACAAACTGAATGAGTATGTGGGATTAAACAAATTGACAGTCAACCCGGCTAAATCAAACATCATGATTTTGAAACATCCGCTATCAAAAACAAAATGCATAAATTGGAATATGGGAGGAGAACGGATAAGAACAGTAGAATCCATAAAATACCTGGGATATAACATCTATGCCCATCCAGCAAATTACAAAGCAGAAAGTGAAATCATGGCTAAAGTAACACAATTCACATCACAAATGATCAAATTGAACTATAAATTTTGTAAGTTTTCTATTCTCCCATTGGTAAAGTTCTACCTCGCCAAAGTGGTCCCAGTCATTCTGTATGGTCTAGAAGCCAAACCCGATCTTTGGTTCATAAACTGGGACAATTTTGAGGGCCGCCTATGGAAAAAAGCTCTGGGCCTCCCAAACTGTGCCTCCTCAAAAAGCTTGAGATTTGAGCTAGGTCTAAAATCGTTGAACTGTATGGCAGACTGGAAGCTCATCTCACTGTCTCGAGAAATAACAACAAGCAAAGACTCGACACTGTATGGAGACCTCAGACATGAAACACTGCTAAAGAAATCTACTATCCTCACCTTGTTAGAGGCGAAAACATTGGAAAGACTGAAGACTTTAGATATAAACGAAGAGACTTTAGTCCTAAACCCACTCAAAGTGAAAAGAAGATTAGAACAACAGGATTGGATTGAAACAGTAGAGAGAGTAAGAGAAGAACCAATTCAAAATCTATTTCTGAAGGGAGAAAAGAAACTTGGGTGTCTCTCTTGCTACCTACTAAAATCCCCAAACAGGAAACTGTGCTCAGACTTTCTTAGAATGAGACTGAATCTTGTCCAGTGTGGGGCTGTTCTGGAAAAGCGCAACCAAGGGGACGTATCAAAAGAACTATGTTCAATCTGTGTCAACCCTGCCAAACAAACATTAAGACATGTTCTAATGGAATGTGAAGGCACATGGCCTCAACGACTAAGACTTTTCAGAGACTTTGTGTGGAGAGAGGAAGATATAATCTCAGACTTCCTTTGGGACAGAATTACCTCAGGAAGCAATGCAGCTTTGACGTTTGCAGCCATTCAGGTGATAATAGAAAGTGGACTGATCATTTAACATAATAAAATAAAGGCCAAATGTACTTAAAACAATGATTTAACAGAAAATAGAAAATTGACAGGGTTGGTGGAAAACAATGAAATGTAATGTAATTTTTATGTGCTTTTTGCTAACTATTTTGTATTATTTTTGTAAAGTCTTAAGCCAAAACAAATAAAAGAATAAAAATAAAAACATATTGATATTTTATTTCTATCGCACTTGTACACAAGTGTTTCAGAGCGTGAAAAGGCAAGGGAGGGGAACAGAGGAGAACAAAACAGCGATCTTACTAGGCCCAATGACTTTGAGAACGTGGAAGTGCTTGGGAGAGGGGGAGGGGCAAAGTGCATGGAAGAGGGAGAAGTGGAAAGTGCGAAGCAGAGGAGAAACAGATAAATAATAATAAATAAATAATAAAGGCAACAAACAGTGGTAATGTAGCCAGCAATTTGCAAGTGCTCGGTTTAAGGCAGCAGACAGGGTAGGTCAGATAAGTGCAGGAAGAAAAAGGGGGGGGGGCTGTATGGGTACAGATACAGATCCCAGTGCAAGGGGTGGCCCGGAGGCAGTGCGGGAGGGTGGCAGGGTGAGCAGGTACCTGGGCCCGGAGGACAGAGGGTGGCCAGGTGCACTGTGCCAAGAGAGAACAGATCAGCAGGGGAGAGTAGTAGCAAAGGCAGAAGAAAAGAGGAAGGTCTTGAGGTGCTTCCGGAAATGGAGATGGGTCTCCTCATGTTTTAGAGTGGCAGGGAGGCTGTTCCAGAGGGAGGCCCCAGCCGAAGACAGAGATCTACTCCCAGCTTGTTTCTTTGAAAAACGACTGACCCTGAGAGAGTTACAGGTAGAGGAGCAAAGAGCTCGAGAGGGGAGGTTTTTGTAAAGGGATAGCTGAAGTTATTTTGAACCCAGGCCCCAGGAAACCTTGTGGACAATGCAGAGGGTTTTGAATTTAATCCTTGCATCCACTGGGAGCCAATGGAGAGATTTCGGAGCTGGAGAGATACGATCTCAGGGCTCGAGGCCAAGGACAAGTCTCGCAGTCCTGTTCTGGATTAGTTGCAGAGGGCGGAGAGTAGAGGCAGGTAGATATAGAAAGAGGCTGTTAGAATAGCCCAATCTAGAGAGAACCGGAAATTGGGATAACATGAGCTTCTGGGGGAAGGGGAGGAAAGGCAGAGTACCTCTGAGGAGGTAGAGTAGGATGTTTGACTTTTTAAAGACCTCAGAAATGAGTCAGTTATTGTGCTTGACACATGTTGGAGAAAATCATAAACAACAGGTGAGAGAATGAACACGTTTATAGACAAACAGATGAGGTCCGAGCAGCTCATGGAAGAAAAACTTGAAATGTTATTGAACCCGCCAACAAGGAGGCGATTCAAGCTTTACCAAGAAATATTGATGGAAAATGAACCAACAAAACACAAGGAACATTTTGAGTGATGACGTGGAAGTTTCAAAAACCACATCAACAACAAGATTCCATCGCTAATGCGATCTAGGGGAGCTGGATCCAGTTTCCTATCAGTCAAATATTCATAATAACTTTGATCATAAAATTGATGTGCACTAGTGTTGTCCATTATGATGCTGTTGTAATAGATAGTGTAATTTTTATATCATGGCCTACAGTCACAGGACGAAAAAGTACTCCCGTGACATGTTGATAATTGTCAACGAACATGTCAACGAACATGTTGGAGAAAACCAAAATATCATTGATCTACACCATGATGCAAATATCCAGAAATTCCCACAACATGTCACTTTTGGTTACGCTTCTAGGAGATAGTATTTTTTTTGGATACAACTCATTGCTGCCTTCTGCTGCTGTTACTCTTGTTCACCCTAATATTGTGGTTCGGTAAATCGAAGATACCTGCAACATGCACCGATCGAGTGGAACAATCAGCTTAACCAGGTCAATACCCCAGCCCAGACATACACATGGCAGACAATCTTTACCACGGACTACACAGGAACCGAATAACCCAGGAAGCATTCTGGCACCAATTACCAATACAATAGCCTTGAAAAGGACCCTAGAAGTCGAAACATGTGTTGGCTGACCACACTAGACTATGGGTCTCATTCCGATATTGGAGGCAGCCATGTTGCTATTAGCCATGGCTGCCTCCAATACCGTGTCCGGGCCCGGTCTGGTTGGATGGGGATTTACCGGGTCATTCCGACCCTGGAGGACCCGGTAAGTCCCCATTCAACCAGCCATTCCCCATTCCCATTGAGCCCTTATAGGGCTCAATGGGAATGGGGAAGGCAGTAATTACGGGCCTGCTAATAGCAGGCCTGTAATTAGCACCATGGTCCCTTAGCGGGACCAGTAAAGAACGTTTGGTCCAACCACACGTCCTTTGTGGTTCCCACTAAGGGACCTCGCAATTGGGCGTTAAAGGATTACCGGCACCAGTCTCCTTACCAGTGCCCGGTATCCCTTACCACCCAACTCGGAATGAGGCCCTATATGACTTCTTTATCTTGAATAAAATCCATTGGGTTTCACTCAAACAATTGTGCGGATATTCATCTTTCTCTTAAAAATAAGTGCGAGGTATCTGGGACTCTGGCCCTCATTACGACCCTGGCGGAAAGTGACTGACCGGACCGCCACAGTGTAAATAGCGTTTCCGCCATTGCACGATGGAGCAAAGTGCGGCCCATTCCGACCCATCGGGCACGAGCACCACGGCATGGCGGAAGTGCAAAGTCTGCGATGGCGGAAATGACCCCAAAACGGCCCACACCACCGCCGTACGGCGCCCTAGGTGCAATACCGCCACCCATCTTAGCGGACACCGCAGTGAGCGCCAACCGGAAAGTACGGTGACCGTAAATATACGGAAACGGAAGTAAAAACATGGGTCGGAACGGGAAACAACACGCCGTACACCTATAAAACCACAAAATCCACACAACCACTAAAAACACTACCCTGAGACACATCCCAACCCGTCATCCACCCTAATGAAACCAAGAAAAATGGGAAAAGTAGCGAAGAAAGCGTGCGACCGCAAGCGGCAGGTCCACTTCTCCCGTGAGGAACTCACCGTGCTTACAGAGACCCTCCAGGAGAATGCCGCCGCCGTCTTCTCCACGCAAATGACCAGGACGGCACTTGCGAACAAGAAGGCCATATGGGCCCTGGTGGCACAGCGGGTAAGTGCGGTGGGGACCGCACCCCGCAACCCACAGCAATGCAGAAAGCGATGGGACGACCTGCGGATACGCGTCCGTAGCATACTTTCTGCCAACCGCAACATTGCCACAGCCACCGGGGGAGGATCGGAATCACCCATCAAGTTGACCCCCTGGGAAGAAATCTGTGCCTCCACCATTGGAATGGAGAGCATAGAGGGAGTCGGAGGGATGGAGAAAGGAGTGCAGACATCCGGAGAATCCGGTAGGTGGCCCAAATAAAACCATGCCAAATCCACAATGTCCAATCATGTGAATCACATGTGTCCACATAGCGCAACAGCAACACATGGCCAGGAGAACGTCCACACACATTGGCCTGATAGCGCACTCTAAAACTCACAATAAATACATAAATAATTAAAAACCCCAAAAACACCCACTACACGTGCAGCAGGCACACCCTAACTGCAGGCTGCCAAACAACTGCACCCTCACTCCACACACAAATGAAAGCACCTCCAAGGCCCCGACCCAAATCACCCTCAGGTACCACCCCAATGCATGTGATACATTGCCATTCCAATTCCCACAGACCCATTAATAACGCTCGCCCTCCTTTACTCCACCACAGGGTCCGATCCAAACGACGAGCTTCAGGACACCCCTACCAGCACACCTGCAAAGAGGGCCAAGACCAACGGCCAAAGACCCTCCACCTCAGCTGCACGCATCAAGACACGGCAGCAGCACAAATCAAGTGGCAGCACAGAGGAGGGAACATCAACAGGCACCCCAGCAGCCAGCATGCCCACAACAGCAGCACCACAGGTCCCCCCAATGGATGCCACAGAAGGCACTGCCTCTGGTGGCAGCAGCACCATAGGTGACACCCCATTAATGGCAGCATGCTCCGACACAGAAGACGGGGATGTCGAAGTCAGATCCATCCATGACCTGTCCCAATCCCCCTGTCTGTTCCATCCTGTACACCATGAGGATACCACGCAGGGGCACCCACAAGACGACGACTGGCCATCCCCCACAAGCCCTGTGGCAGGGCAACATGAGGTGAACAGCCACTCTGTGACACCACCGCAAATGGCCATGGCCCAGCAGAGGCAACAGTCCCTCGACCAGTTAATCGTGCAACAGCAGCAACTGGCCACGCTCCTCAAGGACCATGCCGATGAATGTGGGGGCACTAAGGCAGACATAGAAACATCAACTGAGACACTTAGGGCAGAAATGGAGAGAAGTACAGAGACACTAAGGGCACAAATGGAGAGTAGCACCAAGTGCCTGAGAGTACAAATGGAGAGTAGCACCGAGAGCCTGAGAGTCCAAATGGAGAGAAGCACCGAGAGCCTGAGGGGGGAACTGCATGCGACGTCCAAAGACGTATGTGCCGAACTTGCCGCAGTGCGCCGTGTGCTCACTGAGCTCTCACAAACCCTTAGGGACATGCATGGACGTGAGCAGGCAGAGACATCATCCGTTGCAAGTTCCGTCCAGGGCAGCCCCCAACGTAGATCTGGGAGGAACCTGCGCTCCACAGGCAGGGGTGCCCCTGATACCCGCAGAGGGGGCTTGCAATAGCGACTGCCCACTGACAATGAGCATCTTTGAACACTGGTGTTCGGGGGGAGGTAGGAGGGTGGAGGGGGTGTGTTGGGCTCACTTGGGTGGCGGGTCGATAGGGTGTTCAACATGATATCACATATGCCATAAACAATGCACGATCAACCAATGAGATGTGTGGACAATGATCTTTGTGTACTAGGCCATCATAGGCGTACAGTCCATATTGTGCATGTACCAGACACACACAGTGCCACGAGTCCCGTGTCCATGTATCAGCCACCAGGCGTGAGTGCTAGAAGCATGCATCAATGAGATGCTGACGAATGTCACGGCCCTCCTGTGCCTCGCGGACTCCTTGAGGTGCTGCCACATCCCCACCCTCATCATGACCATCTTCAGGTGCTTGCAGTTCTGCGTCAGGGGGCATGGGCACATTTCTACGTACGCACATGTTGTGTAGCATGACACATGCCATCACCATCTTTGCAACCTTCTCATGGCGGTACAGGAGTGCCCCGCCAGACCTGCTGAGGCACCGGAAACGAGTCTTCAGTAGGCCGAATGCCTGTTCTATGACTACACGGGTACGTGAGTGGGCATGGTTGTAGTCCTCCTCATGCTGGTCCCGTGGGTTCCGGACTGGTGTGAGGAGCCATCTCTTCAGTGGATATCCGGCATCACCTGTATGTGGACGATAAACGAATTATGTGGAATGCCATTGCTACGTACGTACGCACCCCCCCCTTCCTGCCAGGTCATTGCCGCATCACATACCCCACATCATCATGCATGAAATGAGACTCACCGAGTAGCCAGGATCTGTACCCTGCGTGTCGCTCCATGTAGCGTGGTATTGTTGAGTTCCTCAAGACCATAGAATCATGGGTTGATCCACGGAATCGGGCACAACAATGTGTAATGATCCTGTTGGAGTCACACACCATTTGTACATTCAGAGAATGAAATTGTTTTCGGTTGCGGTACTGGGCCTCCATGGCATGTGGGACGACCAATTCCACATGGGTGCAGTCGATGGCACCAAGGCAACCCGGTATGCCGCCAAGTGCATGGAATCCCACTTTTGTGTTGGTAATTTCCTGCTCCGAGCGTGGTAGAGAGATGTAGTCGTCTGCGTGCTGCAGGAGGGCATCGAGCACTTGCAATAGTGTCCGTGAGAACAGTGGCTGAGAAATGCCATGCAACTGTCCGACTGTGTGCTGGTAGGTGCCTGTGGCCAGGAAGTGGAGTACAGACACCACCTTCAGTAGGGGTGGGATGGCGGTTGGGCTATCTATCATGCTGACAAGGTCAGCCTGTGTCATGTCCACAATGGCGGCTATGGTGTCCCGGTCCAAACGGTAGAGGGTGTGGATCTGCTCATCAGTGAGGTTGAACGGATGTGCTCGGAGGCGTGGGATTGCGGGCTGCCTGCGTGGTGGTAGTGGCTGTGCTGGCGGCCCTTGCTGGCCCTGCCTTGCCCTCCTCCTCCTCCTGCGTCTCCTCCGTGCGGCCGGTTGTAGTTGGTGTTCGTCTTCTTCTTGGAGTTGGAGTACTTGCAGTGCTATCAGGTCCCCCAGGGCCAACATCGCGAGTCCTGCCGGTAGCATTTCGGAGTGGGTGTGGTTGTGGGAGGAGACTGGGTGTGCAATTTATGTGTTTTCAGGCTGTATGGCCTCCACCTGTGGTGATTCATTCCACCTGTGCAAGCTGCTCTCCCCTTTGGCCGAGCACATCCCGCACACAACGCTGCAATTCGAGGAATGGCATCTTGCTATTACAATCATGTATTTGTACCCGATGGCCGTGTAACATTGGTTGATATGTTCATTCGGCTATGGTCCCATTGTTTCACATACAATCTTTGCAGTCGCGAACAGACTTGTGAAGGGTCAGTGGAACGTAGTACTCGAGTAACGGTGGACCCTCATGCATCACTGTACCGAGTTGCAACGACGGGCGGGGCGTCCCATTTGTGAGTGAAGGCAGTTGCTATTTTCACACACAGCCGCACTAGATGGATTAATTTGTGATTTCAAGCGGCCACAGATGCCTTTTCGACGTGATGTTGCAAATGAGGAATTCGAAGGGCGGCGCTTTCGGTTATCAGCTAGCGGCGAGGAGATGCCCACAGGTCTGACTGCAAATATAACGTTCTATTGTTCAATGTCCTTGGGACAGGGGCCATGGCGAGGATGCAATGATTGATATGAATAGTTTGGGATGCGCAATAGCGAAGTGGACGATGAGGCCGGACGTTCCCAAATACATGTTACTTCACAACACTGGAATTACGGGCTGGGGCACAGTGGATTTTGCAGGCTGCATAACGCACAGACTCAATGGAATTCTCACATGTTATGTGAGTATGGAAACAGGCGTTATCATTACGGGATGAGGGAATGATGAATGGAGGCATGGACAGATGATTTGATACAGTGTTTGCCATGTACAGGGCTTCTTGGAATCTGTCCGCCTCCCCTGCGCTATGTGATGCAGGGCTGCCATAGTGGGACCATCGTCTATCTGGCCTTGTTGAGCCCTCCCTGTCTCGACGCGCCTTCAGACACTTGTGTCCATGCACGTTACCAATCCCATCTGATGGATTCTGTTTTCACAGACGCATGCACAGGTACACTCGTTTGTGATGGTGTTTTCACCTCGATATAGATAGTTATGAGTCGCAAGTGGTTTTGGGGTGGTGATGATCCTTTGGAGTGGGCTAGCATGCATATGGCTGTGGATTTAGTGTGATCATTGAAGTGAGTTGTTCGAATGTAGTTCTGATGGCCATTCTATTCTTTTTCTTTTCTTTTTGTTGACAGGTATCTCCTCCCCTTTTGCCACTGCCATCTGTATGCCACTCCTGCAGATGGCTTTTACTCCCGACACCTGCTGCTTCGTGTTAATCAGTGGAGCAGCATTACGATCTTATGGGACGATCGCCAATGGGCCACATGCCCTTACGCAGTACTAGTGGCTCGGAGCAACATTTCGGCCTTTCAGCTGGACTAGTGCCTCCCCATTGGGACGGCCCTGCGGTTCTGTGCGCTTCCATGTTGCCTTTTCGTACGAGAATGTGGCCCTGTGTACCATGAAGGAACAGGGCGTCACACAAGAAGTAGCTGGTCATTTCTTGCGGATGCAGCCCACAATGGTGAAATGTGTTTTGGAGTTCATGGCCTAATGGCTGTATGGGCTTGGTGAATTTGTTGTGCATTAAATTTCTATTCTGATATGGGCCGTGTAGCGTTCTTCTTTGCAAGTGATGTGGCATATTCCTATTTGGGGAGCGATGTATTGTGAGGAGATCTGCATTGGGTTCCAGCTTCGGAGTATAGTTGCGTGGTACTGTGCTGGGCGCGTTTGCCTACGAAGCCCAGTGAGGTCAGGGATGAGGGCTGCCAATATGACTGTTTGAATGATGTCATGCTCAGGGGCGGGGGATTAGGTTTTGTGTAACAGATGCCGGTCAGCCAGGTGGACTGGTGGAATGATGTGATTTTCGGAATATTGCTGGTCACAGGTGCCTGTGTTTGCGTGCGTTTCTTGGTGGGGGACTGAGGTCATGTCCATTGGAATGGCTTCTGTATTCGTGCCATCTGTGCCCTGCAGCTCCCATTGGCCCCTCTTGAGATTCTTTTGTTCGTTGGCATGCATGGGTGACTTGTACATTTCACTGGTTGCATTGTGACTTCATTGCACCTACGGGGAGTTGTACTATGTGGCCAGGGAGCGGTGTACAGGCACTCAGTGGGGCCGTTTACGGTTGATTCGCGATGCCGTACTTCTCACCATGGCGGAATGGTACTTTCTGCCGTGCTTGATGGCGTTAGGTACATGTCCGCTAGGGTCGGAATTCGCGTACCCTTGCGCCATGGTGGTATTTACGGTTTGGCATGGCGCGTGCGCGCGTACTTGGTGCAGTTAGCGTTGGCGTTCACTACGGTGTCGCTAATGGCATCGTACTTTGCGGTGACGGGTCATAGTCGCACCGAGCGCTATTCGATGGCGGTATTGCATTTCCGCCATCGTTTTTCGATTTCCGCCAGGGTCGTAATGAGGGCCTCTGTCTATTACAAAAAAAAGGGATGTCAGCGATTCAATGTACCATTCTTCAACGCCTCTTGCCCATAATGTAAAGTATTGCTCATCTCATCGCATATATGATGTTTAAGTGGGTTTGCTCATTGGTGCATTTCTTAAACATGTGCGCGAAAGTACTCCTGATGCATTAATGTCTGGATATTCTAGCCATAACGTTAAGCTCTGGATATTGTAGCGATGATGTATGCCATTGCAGTCCTGCATGTAATGTAATTACATGAGATAGCTGATTGTTTTGATAATGTGTTGTGTTCACTTGTGTGGCTATTTCCCAGATTTTTTTTTTTTTATAGGTTTATTAATCTGTTGCAGGGTGGTCAAACTGATGGCAGAATTAAAATGCACCATCAGAGTTGTGCCAAGGGGTCAATGAATATTTGGCTGCGAATGCAACTTTTGTGTGAAGCTGTGCAATACAGGGATGGCTTTTGATACATATATATTGTTGGTCCAAGGGCCCAACAGGGCGTAAATAACCATACGTAAATAACCATACAAGAATTACCATGGGAGACTGAGTATGTTTTCCATGTCGAGTTCCGCACCCACTCTTGCACTGTTTGGGGGGGCAGGGGTAACACACACGTATGGATTGTGACCTTTGGTTTCTGAAGGTCTCCATGCTTGGGTGACCATTTGTTGTTCGGTTTGTTTGGATCTCAAATTGCTTCTTGCTACGGTGGCACGTGTACTATTAGTACATCATTGGAAGGCAAAGAATCTATTTTTTCCAAAGTTGCTGGGTGCACTATTTATAATGTTGCATTTTTATTTAATTATAAAGAAATTATCGCAGAAGTAAAACCGTCTAAGACCAGACTAGGATGTTGACAGTTGTTGCCAAAAAACGATCCTTTGGTCTATGATTACCCAGGATAATAAAAGTGTTATGGAAAAACAAATTAGCCTTTCAAGTCTGGAAAATTTGCAGAGGTATGTTGAGGACAGCCTTAAAGAGAGTAACTCTAATGATAGCGTGCTTCCATTAAGTTTTGATATCAGACAGGATAATAAGGATGTGATTTAATTCGATTACATTTCCTGTGTAATAAAAGACAAATAAATCTCATACTCCAGGTCCAGATGGTTTGGCCCCCTACAACATTTGGTGACCAGCCTCAATTATGAGACAGGTGCATGTTGCCTTTATTAAATAGTATGGCTTGCATAGCAGTTCCTAAGTCAGGGCAGGAAGCACTCATCATTCCCTTCTTTGGAAATAGCTTAATGCCTGACCCACAAGCATATTGCTTAAGTACCCAAATGTTTGCTGCACTGGTCCCAGGAATTTAATTGGTTATTCATAATGTGCTTATTACCCAGAGGTTTCTAAGCGTGAACCCAGGGATCGAACCTGTGCTGCTCCAAGTTGTCTTGCTTCCAAGGCGAGCGGGTTGCCCCTGAGCAATCCTCCCGGTTACAGATTTGGGCAAACAGTTGTAAAATGCAGGATAATGAACAAGTTTGATTTAGAGAAAACGGCTCTACTCTCCACACAACCTTTTTTATTCTAACTGGCCTTTGTCAGTCCAGCCTTATTTAGAGAACGGCTACCACTCTGCTTTGCATTTATTGACGTTTTCCCATCATTTGATATGGTCTCCTGGAACTGTACTGTTTTTAAGCAATTTACAGAAGGACTGATCCCAATTTGGTGAAGGTCTGTAAATATATTGCATGAAAATACACCAGTAAAAATTAGACTTAATGATGGAGGTACATTCACTGAAAATATTGAGAAAAAAAAGACCTTAAACAAGGATGTATGTGCTTCCTCCATTCTAGTTCAATATTTATATGGACGATTTCCATCCTTAAATTTGAAAGAGAAGTATGTCCCACTGAAGATGGGAACTACTATTTGGCGTGGTTATCTTGCGCTGATGACTTCATTGTATTTGGCCATACACAATCAGGATTACAATCCTCCTTCCATATGAAAGAACAATTTTCTTGTAAAAGTCACTGATTAGTAATTTGAATAAGAGTATAGTCTTAACTATTGCTAAAGAAAAAAGTAAAACAAAGTTCTCCTAGAGATTTACTGGTTCTAAATTGGAAAAAGTTTAAAAATGTAAATATCTAGGCACGGAAAATAATAACCAAGCCCCTTGTAGGTATACTGTGCAATATAGAATTAAAAGGGGGATCTGGTTGTTGGCAGTTACATGAGGATTGAACAGAAAATACACTGGCTTTTCTTTAAGACTTTTATAATGCTTGAAAAGCAAATGTATACTCCATCAATTACTTATGATTTAGAATTTGGCAAAGATTGTGCCGATATATAAAAGGGGAGGATGAAATACCCGAGTGAAAAATATTTCCCAGCTCTCTTAAAATCAATGATGGAGTTTTACTACAATACAAAGGCAAAGGTGAGATGGGTCCAGGTGGAGAAAATACTAAATCATTTCTGATTGTGAAAGGCATAAGGCAGGGCTGCACTCTGGCCCCCACTGTATTCCATTTATTTTTTGATGGTCTATTAGAGGAGTTAACTAAACATGCATCGGATTCCTCTATTTTGGGTGTAGTGAGGCTCCATGCATTATTACTTGCAGATGATGTAGCCCTTATTTCAGTCACTCCTTCTGGCCTCAAGCAATTTAGGGATCACGTTGTTAAATACTGCATTTGACACCATCTTACAATTAACAAGGTTATGCAATGTGCAAAATCGTGTGGCCCCTGGTCGCTGTCCATTGTCTGCGACGGCTAGCTCACGTGTTCCGAGACCATGCGTTTGAGCTGTGCAGCTCTGAATTATGAGGAATTATTCGTATTTACTGCAACTGGTGCTTTTGTCATTCAGGCAATGGATTGTCATCTGTATGTGTGGCCTTGGCAGCGGGTCCTGTCTCACACATTCTGCTCTTTGTCCAGCCAGAATTCCTGAGAGGCCTGTGGCCTGCTGTAATTTTCCTAAACCATTATAATGTGGTTTCTACAGTGTTCGTGCTATACTATATACTATATACTATATACTATATATATACTATATATATGCATAGTTTAGTCACAGTTGGTTCTGTCAGGTCCCATAGGTGCTCCTGCAGTTCCCTAAGGTTATTTGCATGTAAGTCTCTGCAAGCTTTGCTCAGGATCTTTTGCTTCTTGCGGTTTCTGCGGTGCTGCGTCTGGATAATGGCAAAAATAATAAAAGCAATGACAGTATGTATATGTGTCTGTCCTCTAAATATAGAACTGTACACTTGTGTTGTTCATATATTCGAGTGTGTGTTTATGTCCTGGAGAGTGGATGGCACGTGTGCTTCATGTCTAATGCTGCTAAATCATGGTGTCTCTAACGACGTCAGCAATATAGCTTCTTGGCGGTTTAATCAATACTGTCAATTGAGGAGTCTTTAGTTACAGCTTGGGCCTCCTCGTCCACTCTGGGGCAAATTTGTATTGCACCTGGTATGTAGGGCTGGCTGAGGGGTTATCTCTTGACATACTTGTCAATCATCATTGGTCCACTATGAATCGGTCCGAAATAGAATGGGTGATTGTGGTGTTTCCTGGCCTTCTTCCATGTCATATATTTCATAGACGGGGAAGAGGGGGCAGGCTTCCCCATTCCTCTTCAGTCCCCCCTCTGGTCGACTTGTTGACCACATCCCTTTATGACAGTCCTGTTGCTCTGGGCTGCCATATTTTCATTATTCCTCCAAGGTGTCCATAATAGTTTGTGTGGTCGTCGAACGACCAGTGCATGTAACAGCATAATCCTTCGGGGTTACACTAAACCCACCTTCCTTCATAGTACTTTGGATCGTGTGTATTGTCCAGCTACATGGATTCAGTTGGGAATAGTTGACACTGCAATTTCCGATCTGTGCTTTTCCCTCTCTGCTACAGTTTCATCTTTTGTTCCTCCTATTTTCACATCCATCAGGATCTGCATTCCGATAGCCTCTTCTGCTGTTTTCTTGCATCTTGCCATGCAGATATTGATCCCGCACATGAATGCTGCTCCTAGCATGAGAGCGCCTCGTATCACCTTCAGTCCATCTGACAGCCATAATGGCATCCATGATCATATGTACGCCAGCCAGCTCTTGTCCTTCCCTGTTCCTCGTGCTTCATCCTCCATTTTGGCATGCATCTGTGCCAGTTGTGCCACTGCATCCGATATAGAGTTCCATTGTCTTCATCGTTGGCAGGTAGGAATGTGCAACAGGAACGCCCTATCTTTGCGCCAACTCCTCCTTCCATAGCTGTAAGGATATCCAGAACATATCTTTTTTGGAGCGCCACCAACCTTATTTCTCTGTGCTCTTCCTTTGTTGTGTTGAACCCATTCACCATAAAGTTAATCGTTACCATCAGCACCCAGTGAGTGATCTGTAACTACTTGGCGTTTGTGCATGTCTGTACCAATGGTATTATAGATGCAAAGAACATCTGTGTCCTGCCAAACAGCCTGTGCTCTGCCGGTTTCTCATCTAGTTCCATTTCTGATGCCTCTGTGAAATTATTTCCTCCCCTCTTCACTCTGATCATTCCTTCCCTGCTCTCCATCTTATCTGCCGTGGCTGTTGGTCCCACCTTAACTGACCTCCTCCTTCTGTTATTGTTGTTCATTTTTGGGAATTTGTCGAGCTTTACATCCTTCCTCGGTACTACCAATGAGGGCATATTGATGTGTACCAAAGAGCAAACTCCTCCAAATTCGGGTGGCAGCTTCTCATATGCTTTCGACCCGCAAGCCCAATAGTGATCCATCAGTACTGCTGTTCCCACCCTCATAGCTGTGAGTTATTCAATTGGTTTGCACCCAACATTCTCGCCAACTTCAACCTCACCATTATTTTGATAACACAGGCCTGGTGTCTTCAAGGGGATTATCTGCATCGTTCCAGCCTCATTTTCCACCCATGTTAGTAATTTTGCGCTCATGTCCCATTCCTTCAGGCACTTGTTGTTCATTTCCTGCACTTTTTTCACTGACAACTAGGTCGGTGTCAGTGCTTTGCTTCCCACCACTCCATCCTGCCATCCCTTGTTTGTGTATATTCATTCATACACTAGTATCTGTGGTCTTTCCCAGCATCCAGGCTCTCCCCTTATCTACTTCACTCTTGTCCAGGGACATGGCAGTTCCTTCAATGTGATAGTCCTTGTTTCTCCCATCTCAGGTCTGTCAGTTATGTATTGTATGGTTTCATCTAGCTGCCACTTATCTTCATATGTGAATGTTCCTTTGAACATCCATCTCAATGTTGCTGACTTCCCTGGAAATCTTCCTTGCGTTTGCACCAATGTGTGTTGCATCCGGCATTGTGCTCTTGCTGCTGGTATTTCAGTTGCTATGAACGTTCTAGAGGCACTCATGTCATAGGGGATTAAAGAGCAGACATAACAGCTCTCCCCAGTGGTTTCCTTACCTACTTTTGCCATGTGTTTGTACCACATGTTGTTAGACACTTGAGCAGTGTCTGTGAGATACATGTCTGTTCCCTTCATGTCTGTGTCAACACTGTGCTTACCTCTCCTTACCTTATCAGCAGTGTTCTCTCGTCCACCTAACATGGTTGTTCCCCCTGCTTGGGTCGGGGGAATGTTAGTAGAGGATACAGCAGTAGCAGTAACAACAAGATATAATTGCCAAAATATGAATCCCATCAATGCACTGGGAATTAATAGACACAACATAACGATAATGTTGTTTATTGTTTCCTTCATTTCCACTTACATGGCTCGATCCTTGCAGCCTGGTGATACAGTTGCCCACCTAAAATGCACAAAGAACGGTGTTACTGTGTTAGTATTGTCAGTGCCCTTAAGCCCCGTGGACCACTAATAATTAATTGCGAAGGCAAACACCTCCTCCCAGACCTTTCCTTCTGATGGATCTCTTAATGTGGCCAGCACTGGTGGCTCACTATGCTCAAGTTGTTGGTATGCTTGGACCAGGCTTTCTACAAAGACAAGGTCGTATACTCCAAAGGATCGTGCTCTGAATCTGTTGGGTCTCCTCACAGCTTGGACAAATTGATTAGAGAAGGTGTCTGGGTGGCGGGTAGGAGGTAATATGGGTAAAACAAACAATACAATCCCAACAACATTCACGTAGACCATGCGTGTGCGAAAGGCAAAATAACAAACAGGCTTAGTTGATTTGTACAAGTATTTCAGTCACTGTTTCTTGTTCCTGGGATCGTGTGATCATGGAGTGTCAGGGTCTCCCTAGTCGTGTAAGTTCAGAATGCACTTGAAGCTCGTCTAGGTGCTGAACGTTGGCCCTGTTGTTCATAGAGACTTTGTTGCCAGGTGAGGCAACTGCTTTGTAGGGATTGATATCCTGCAGGTGGTTCCAAATGGTTTTGCCTACCTAGTTTGACAGCACGGTCTGCCACTTCCTCGACCACATGGGGTCCAGTAAACCTAGGCGCATTCCAGCGCTGGATAGTATTTCTCAACAGTACGATATCACCCACTTTCATGGGGTGTTTCAGTTCACAGTGTTGTGGTGCATTCATCTCAGGTGACCTCTTTGCCATCTTCTGGGCCCCCCTGGATTCGCTGTGTCTGGCGAGAGATAAAAGAAGCACTAGCAACCATTGAAGTAATGTACTCGTACATTTCCTGCCTGAACACATCTGTGCTATTCTCGCAATCTTTCAGTCGCCTGGTGGGAGGAGCCAGGGGAAGGTGCATGCACCGTCCTGACACCACCTCATGGGGTGTTAAATGGTGGTCGGACCCTGACTCATTGCGCAATGCAGACAAAGCCAGGGGGAAACAGTGTAACCAATTTTTCTTGGTGCTCTGCTGAGTCTTGGCTATTCACTCCTTTAGGAGTCCATTCAGGCGTTCACACTCCCCATTTCCTTGCGGGTGGTACGCACACGCAACCTTATGCTGAATGTCTATGGAACATTTTGTTGGCGAAGTGAGGGCCATTGTCAGACCGCGGGACCTCACACATGCCCCATCTCGGGAAAACCTCCCTGACCAAGAACTTGGCCGCTCTAAGGGAATCAGCATGTGAACAAGGGCCTGTCTCGATCCACCTAGAGAATGGGCAGACAACCACAATCATGTGGCGGTATCCTTTGCAGACTTGGATCATATCCACGTAGTTCACGTGAAGAAGCAAAAATGGGCCTACAGGTTTTGATATGACTCCTCTCACCACTCTCAATGTATGCCCTGCTGTAAAGTGCTGACATGTCAAGCAGTTACTCACAAACTCAGTAACATGTTCATTTAAATTTGGACAGAACCACATTTCTCCAATGTGTGTAGCAATGACCTCCTTCCCTGTGTGCGTGTGATAGTGCAATTGTACTCCATAGCTCCTTCTCCTCCTTGGGCGCAGCTCTTTTCAGCTCCATAATCTGTGTCACTGGTAATACATTGTACCAATCCTTCAGCACCATATTTCTCACCCCTCCCTGAGCCTTTTGTCTCTCTCTCTCTCATTTCCCACAATTACTCAAATATCCTGCGCATTTTGCCTCAAAATCTGCTGCCTCATTCCCTCTTGAGAAAGGGTCTTCCCCTTTCGTGTGGGCTTGGCATTTCACTATTGCTACCTGTGTTGGATAGACAATCACTGTGATCAGTCTGTCAATAATAGCACATGCTGCACAAGGGTCCTGTGTGCCCTTCTGAACCCTCTTCCTAGCCATCATGCCAGTCCTGAGTGTACTATTGATGTCACGTAGGCGGAGTCAGAATAAATCATCACCACGTTCTCTATGCTGCTTTCCAGTGCTAACATGAGTGCAACTAGTTCTGTTGTTTGTGCTGATTAATGGGATGGTAGCTGCGCACTTGTGACCACCTCACTTGTCCCGTCCTCCAGTCTTACCACTGCAATCCCAGTATTTCTGACCCCATCAGTTTGATCAATTGTTGAAGAACCATCAATGTAGAGAATGTCTCCCTCTAAAGTGCATCCTCCTCTATCTTGCGTGTCTCACTGAACATCTCTATGTTCTTTGTGCAGTTGTGTGCATAGTGAACATCTGCCAAAAATGTTTCTGGGTTTACAGTCTTGCACCTTACTATCTTCAATCCTACATTCAATAGTATCACCTCGTACCCTGTTCTCTCTGTGTGGTCAGTGTACTCTTTGGCTTCTGCAGTATCGCAAAGAGGGCGTGCTCCACGAAAATAGTGTTGGTGCAACCCATTGTCACTGCTGCTGATTTCTCCACTGTGAAGGCTGCAGCTGCCAAAGCTTGTTTGCACGGATAATGTCCTCTCATCACTGGGGCAAGTTGTCCACTGTAGTAAGCAATTGGCTTATGACCCATGCGTGTCTTCTGTGTCAGTACTACCTTCATCACAACAACCTCAGTGTGTGAGAATAGGAACAACTCATTTTTGAAGTCTGATATCCCTAACACTGGGGCAGTGCTTATTGCTTCCTTCAGTTCCTCAAAGGCCTTAGTCATCTCTGTGGTCCATGTCAGTGTCTTTGTTCCCCTCTGTGCCTCTTTCAGGGTGCACAATAATGATCTTGTGTATGTGCTGTAATCCAAGACCCATGCTCTGCAATAAATGCATAACTGCAAGAACTGTTGCATCTCACTGTGGTTGGCTGAGGTGTTTTGCATATTGTCTCTGCTCTCTGTTGGGTTATCTGTCGGCCATACATGGATATCATCTGTCCAATGTATAGCACCTCCTTCTGACAGTGCTGTAACTTGGCCTTGTCCACCTTATACCCTTTGTCAGCTAACACTGTCAGCATGTGCACTGAGTCCCTCCTGCACTGATCTTCTTTCTCACTGCAAATCAAAATGTCATCTACATACTGTAAAACTGTGCATTCTGTCTGTATGTTGCTCAGGTACATTTGTATCACTCAGTTAAAGATAGATGGTGACTCGCAGTACCCCTGTGGTAAACGAGTGTGCTTCCACTTCTGGTTTCTATACATAAAGCTGTTCAAGTCTTGTGTGTCTGGGTGTAGTGGCACTGAGAGGAATGCATACTTCAAATCAATGACCATGAAACAGGCAGCTTCTGCCGGAATGCTGCACAAAATTGTCACTGTGTTTTGCAACTAGAGGATACTCTGCTTCTACAATATGGTTAAGAGGTCTTAAATCCTGAATTAAATTCCATGACCCTGATTTCCCTTTCTCACTGGGTACACTGCAGTGTTACATGGGAATTCTGATCATACCAGAATGTCTCTCTCAATCAGAGCTGTGATTGTCTCATACATGCCTTCATCTGCTTCCTTTGTTAGGGGGTACTGTTTTACTCTTGGCAAAATAACTCCTGGCTTCAATTTGATCTTCACTCCCCCTATGCTCTTTATGCACCCCAAGTCGCAAGGACTTGTGGTCCATAAAGTGCTAGGTACCTTGGCCATGTCCTTCTCCCAGAAGGAGGGCAGCGCATCCAGTGCCATCACCATTCTCTGCAGCACCTCCTATAGTGTATTTGTAAACAATAGGTTACACTCATTTCGAACAACATCTCCAATTCCTGTCTCTCCTCCTCAAATAGTTTGTCGTCTGTCACTGTAGTTAGCCTGCATCCCTCTGAAACTGCAATTATTGCTTTCCATGCCCGCCCTGTGTCATCCATCCCATGTACTGCACTCCAATCCTCTCTTGCCACCACTGACTCTATTTCTATGGGCACTATTGTTTCTTCTGGCTCATCCAATGGAGTTTCTGGCCTGAACAGGTATTTGTTTGGAACTCGCCACGCTTTCCCCGCAATGCCCGGGAGCCATGCAATGGAAATGTCCGTCCCATACTGAAACATCTCTGGGTCCACTGGCACCCCCCTCTGCACTCTGCGTCCACAATATACTTGGACAATCTGCCTTGTATTTAACATGTGTATGCCTGGTGTTGAGCATATTATGACCATGTCTATGAATGAGATGGTCATGTTTAGTATGTTCATGATGTCTCATCCCTGTATGTTTACAGGTGTCTGTCGAGAGTAGAGTAAAGGTAGTGAAATATCGTGATCTCCTATAGTGAGATATTATCAGTAAAAGGAACCAATACCCATGCCCCAGAGAATCCTTGAGTGTTCATGGCATTGCCTGACAATGTAAATGTTCCTTCCCTAATGCATGACCTAGTTGCCCCTGTGTCAACAAGAAAGGAAAACGTGTTGTCACCTATCGCTACCCCTATGCAAGGTTCCTCTGCAGGGTTGGGTGTGATCAACAGGATAGGACACATCAGGTTGGTCTGTGGGCTGTCCTATTGAGGGTACAGGGACAACCCATTTCCTGTAAATGAGTTTTTCCCTACCATGGTAACTGCCCCCAGTCGTTGGATTGGTACTTTATGTATCTGTGCTAGTTGTTGTGTTCTCCCTCTAATCTGTGGTGCTTGTAGATACTGTGGAATTGGTGCTGGCATCTATGGTACCTGCATCTTTGCTGGTGGTGCTTGTGTTTGCACTTGTGGCATCTGTTGATATGTACCCTGTGTCTGCCCTTCTGTTTGTTGGTCCTGTGCATAATAATCATCCTGGTCCCCTTGATATGACTGCTGACCTTGCCCTTCCCAACTCTGTTGTGCCCTTATGAACCAACATAGCTTTGAGATGTGCCCAATCTCGCACGGGTCCAACACTGTGGTGGTGCCATCCTTTGTCCTTGGAACCCCTCCAAAAGGTCCCCTGGGTTCTGTTGCACCTGTTGTCCATATCCCTGAAACCCACTGGAAACACCCCTTGATTGTGATGCATCTGTGGTCTGAAGCCATGACCCCTCTGTAGGCCCCCCTACCTCAGAAGCCCTATTGAGGGCTGCCCAGCCCCATGTACCCTTCTCCCATGGGTAATGTAAACTTCTGCAGTTGTGATTGTTTCTGCTGCTGCGCCTGTGGGGTGGGGCTGGTTATAACCGCCCCTTCCATCGCATACCTCGATAGCTTCCTCTGTACTAGTTTCGCTTCATCTGCCCTCCTGTCCTCTGCTTTTTGCTTAACCTTCTCCTGCCATGGTGTACAATGATGCACTATCATAAGCAGTATCTTGGGCCATCCTTTCGCTTCGATCCCTACCAATTTCCTCAAACTCTTCTGAACTTGCTCTGGTAGTCCCTGCACTAATATGTGACAGAAAAGTGCTATTGTTTTGTCCCAAAGCTCTCGTGTTTGAGGCGCCAAAGCTCTTGAATGCCCTGAATGTACTGCACAGGATCTTCATCCGCCTTCATTTTGCATGATGTAATCGCCCCTATGTATGACATGTTTGTGTATTGTGTTCTCAATGCTTGCCATACTGATGCCCTGCAGTTTGCAAATGACGACCCATTGTGTGCTGTATTTGTGTCCTCACCCCTGGCAACCCCACCCTCTTCCATACATCATCAGCTGCATCTCCTAATATCGATACTAACAGTCCCTTTACGTCACCCACTGCTAACCTATGGCCAGCTGTCATTTTCTCCATCTCATAAATCCACTTGCCCACTCCCGCACTCAACAATGGTAGCCTGCACTTCACATTCTCCTTGTCTGTGTTCTTCCATGGCACGTACTGAGGTCTCACCCCTCCTCTCTCCAATAAGGGCATCAGTGTGTATGATGTCTCCTTCTCATGTGTCCTCCTAGTCAGTTTAATTTGTCTATCCCTCTCTCGATACCTGCGCATACATCTACAGGTTCTAATATGGTCACTCTCATGTTGTCATCATAAGCCCTACTCAGTTATTTTTCAATTATAGACATATCCACTTGCAATATACCATATGATATTTTGATTCTTAATTGCGAGTACCAAAGAAAAGGGGTCTTCACACTTGTTAAATTTCTTTTAAAAATGTGTCTTTTTATTCCATACATACATTTTTTGTCTCTTTTGTTCATGAATTCTTTCTCTCTACACGTGTTTCACCCCTGTTTATATCACAAGGGATGATCAGCAAAGATTTTTATGCTGTTTTGAAAAAAACAAGATACATTTATTTTACATAATTCCAAAAAAGAAAAAATAATAAACGAAAGATTTATTGACTGAGAGTATTTCTTCAGTGATTCACTTTTAGACATCTTATTTTAATCTGTTTAAGTTTTTTTCATTATATTGATATTTTTCAGCCTTCATAGTGTTATTAGCCCGTATAGTATTTTCATATGATAATGCTATATGGACCCGTGAACATTGAATGATTAAATCATAGTGTTGGACCTTCTGTGTATCATTGTACTGTGCCTCTTCACAAAGAAATCCAGCACATTCAACAAGTAGAGACATCTATAAACTCGAGATAGTCTCTGTCTCTGGATATAGGGGCAGGGAGAAACCATCCGTGCACCACTGGGCCCTAACATTGATGGAGAGGAATATTTTTATAAATATTTTTATTTTACCTTCCTCCAGTTTTAAAAACATATGGTTGAGCCCAATTGAGTTGTGTGATGCCATTTTTATATATTGGCATTTTCGTGGATTGCTTTGGCAACCACGCCTGTTTTGGCGACGGCATAGCGTTGCGCGGGATGCAATGACGTCATCGCGTCACGTTTTGACGCGATGACGTCATCAATGTGCGTACAAACATAGCGCGCAAAATAAATGGAAAGGCTCGCCTTGCGAGCAGGTCAGCGGCATAATAATTACACTCTGCTGATAGGATTCGGCTTGAGCAACATTAAAGGTAAGCTGGGGGACCTATGCTTAGGGAATATATGGGTATTTCTTTATTGAAAAGCACTTTTGTTTGTTACACTCTAGGGAAGACGTTTTCCTCCCATGGAACGCTACTAAGCAAAATAGAATTTTGGCTCAGGAAGTTTTTTGGATATGACTGCAGACCTCAGAAATTAGTAACATCTTATAACTGAGGGTTTTAAAGGTATGATCCTTCCTTTGTGCTTATTGCTGTGTGGTCCACCTTTTGTATATTAAGGACTCACAGAGTTTCTTATTTTTCTAAACAGAACTCGAACTGTATATCTGATTTGGGTTTGAGAAAATCCCATGTACTTTGCCCAACAGAGAGAAAAATCAGTATTGGAATGGAGGTGAGGCTATACTCTACTAGACTGTGTTAGGACCTTAGTTAGGGTTCGGAATAGATGTGTGTATTCTATGATTATACCATTCATCGGTGAGCATGATGATTTGATGAGAACAGGGTGGGATAGGTGCTATATATCTCTCTCTAACACTGTGAATAGTGAAGGACAAAATTGTGATTGTCTATCAAACCTGTACAACATTAAATGGCTACAAGTTTTAAGCACCAGTATTTTATAAAGTATATACTTGATGCATCCTAATGATGATTAGGACTAGCTAGGTTAAGTAAAATAACCTATTATGTCAATGTAGTAATATGTTTTTGTATTCTATGTAGCCCCAGCTTTAGAAACCGGAACCATAGAGAGAAGTCTACAAGAAGCACAAGACAATTTTCCGCCCCTGAAGAATGTCCAGTTAATAGTAACATCCAGGACAGAAACTTATATAAGTCGGGCTAAGTTGTTGTACACAGTAGGAAATAAGAATAGTTGAATTAGCTACTGTGGAGAATGTTCAAGTAGTTGTATAACTTGAATATGTGTGGTGCTATCACCACTTTTATAACATTGTGTATTATTTATGTGATGTAATGCATTTTTTATGAAAATGTTTTTTGATACTTGTGCTGTTTAGCAAGTGAATTAAATATGATATTTTAAATATTGGACACATGTTATTTATTAGACTTGACATAGCCTTTATCTGGTGAATAGGCTATGTGAGCAGGTTTCAGATTGTTGTGGGTAACATGTTGTGTTAAAGTAATATGGACATGTCCCTTCTTTTTTGATTAAATAGATATTATATCCCCACTGTGTAGGAGGGATTATCACTTTAGTGTGGGGCAACCCGCGAATGAATTTATGTTATTAGCATTACAACATCACAAGTAGAAGATTTTAGTATAAAAAATGGCACCCATCAATTGTGTTAACTTTGGGCCTTTTTTGCCAAGATTCAATTGTTAAACTTTGTGTCTATGCACTCTCTGTGGGCACAGCTATAAGCGTTCTTTGGGTAAATTGCCCTATTTTAACAAAAAAGCAAATTTTTTTTGTAGAGATTAAATCTAGTCAGATTCTACTTTAGGTAGCGGTCAAGGTACTTTTAAACCTAGAGGGAATCAAGGGATTAAAGCGCTTACCTTTTGCTCTGTAGCGATCCGGTTTTCTCTCCCTGGCTCCTTGTTTCGGCACGCTATCTTTGTATTTAGTGTGTGTTTATATACGTTTTCCGCGTGTGACGTCATCACGCCTACATTCCAGTGTGCGCGATAACGTCCTTGCGTACTACATGGCAGCCATTTTAGGTGCCGAGCTTCACTAGTTCTCGGTTCTGGATTTACATTTATTTAGGTTTTTTCTTTTTCATTTACGCCAATTATTCAGGCGTAATTTCAAAGTGTTTGAAAGTTTTATAAATTTGCATTCTATTTTTATTTCTCATTTTTAGTTTTCATTTTAATTTATCTATTTTACTAAGGTGGTTGTAGGCAAGGTAACGATTTTCACTTTTTTGGTCCTTTTTGAGAGATTAGTTATATTTTCATAACTAGAAAATATTCCATTGCTTTTGGCAAATAAAGAAAGAAATAAGAAAAAAGAAAAAAAATGAAAGGTCTTTAGAGAAAAGAAGGAAATAGAAAGTGGATAAAGAGAAAATGAAAAATAAAACATGAGAGTATAGGGAAAATGTTTCTCTGATGATAGGTTTTTGGAAGCCAAACATGTGCATTCAAAGCCAATTACAAAATTCATTCTCCGAATTCAGTCCAGTGTCACATGTGTCCATTAAACAGATCCATTTGGATTCCCTTTGCCTTAGGATCTGTTCTTTGTTCCCTCCTCTAGGCAAGTCTTCAATTTTATCCAGACCATACATTTTCAATTTTTCCACTTTGCGCTCTTGATGTTCCATCATGCAATGAAGTGATAAAGGGTATTTCATGTCTTGATTTCGTATGGCACGTAAATGCTCAAATATCCTAGTCTTCAGACTTGTTATTGTACTTCCTATGTATATTTTTAAACAAATAGATTCGATTGCGTATACCACAAAGCCCTAGTCAGTCATCCCCTCAAACAAGCTATGGCTTTCTCCCCGCCTTCATTCTGGGAGATCCCTTAGTCTGTTGATATAGGTGAAGTGTGAGGTGCAAAAGTCATCCACCTGCTGTGTCTGATTGTCTAAGCTGCCTCCCCCTTCTCCCTGTGTATTCGTCCTTAACTCCCATGACACCCTGTCTGTCCCTGTCCCTGCTGATTGGGACCGATCCGGCTCTCCCCTCTTGCCCCCACTGTATTTGTCCTTGTTTTCAGACCCTGTGTCCATGTTGCTACAGAGATCATCTGCAAAACTCAGTCTCCTCAATGTCACGTTTGTATTGGGCTTCATGCTGAGATTGATGTCTCTCACGACAAACTTTCTACTGCCTGCCCAGGCCCCTAGGCCTGCTCCTCCTCGCTCAGTTGTGCCACTGCCCCGAGGGTTTGTGCTGTTTGGTCCTGCCCGTCTGTCTTCCTCTTTCTCTCATGTCTCTCTCCACCCTCTTCTGCTTCTTGGGATCTCTCTCAATCCTTTCTTCCTGTTCCCTTTCCAGGTGCTCCTTCTCTTTCTTCCCTTTGTTCCCTATTTTCCTGTTCCAGTTTCTTCGCTCTCCTTCTCTCTCTGTCCTCACGTTCTAACCTCACCTCCCTGTCCTTCTCCCTCCTATCCTCCTCGTCCATTATCTCTGCCCAATCTGTCATGTCACTGTTCCTCTTCAAGCTTTCTATTTTATTGATTTGTATTGACTTGGTCACACTTTCTGCCTCTCCATTTGTTTCAGGAGTACCTGTGCTGCTATCCACCCGTTCGTAGTTATACCCTCGAGCCCCTCCTTCGTGCCTTGTTGCACCTCACTGCCCACCTCTGGTTCACTACCTGGCTGCCCTGCGTCTTTCGGCTTCTCCTCCTTTGTATATGGTGGTGGTTTATATGTCTGGTTTGAATACCCCTCTGCTGCCCTTAGTTCCCTCATTGGATACATTCCCTATTCATCGTCTGTATCATCAGATACTACCCTCGGAGGGGCATGGGAAGGTTCAGAGGGATGGGGCTCTAGGTCCTTCACCTCCTGCTGATTTAGCATCCACTGACGCCTTTCTGCATCCCCCTCACCCTCCTGGATCATGCGTCACAACTCGAATATGGCCATGCATTTTGTCAATTTCTTCCCCTTGTAGGTACCCTGTATGTGTGTCGATAGTGATTGCTGCATGTCTTTGGAGAAACTTCCACAAGGTGACCATGGTTTAGTTCATTTTCCCTCTGTACTTCTGGACCATTCTATGCTATATTTACACAATTCTTCCCAATAAGGTGCAAGTGTCTTACACAAGTGCTGAAGGGGCATATCCCCCCTCATTTGCCCTGATACATCTCAATACCTTTACCTGACCGCAAGTCAAGGCTTTGATAGTCCACTGTTTAGGGAGAAAATCACAATGCAATGATAATACTTTCCAGTTTCTACAAGCCTCCCTGGCTCCACAACTTATCAGGCACGCACAGCCCCTCCTTCACAACTACTGCCTCCTCAGGTATACCCACAATCTTGCGCATTCGCCTTCTGCGCACCACCAGTGTTTCACCTTGTCTGCCAATCCCAATTTCAAGCTCTCTGTGTCCTATGTGCAACCCTAAGATGACTTCACCAAAGTACCAGAACAACATAGGTCAATCAAAGTTTGCACACTCACTGTAATAGCCTGTTACTCCCAAACCAACCAAAAACCCCACAGCTGTCTTCCTGCATTTCAGGCAGAGTATACCACTATTCTCTTGTGATCGAATTGCACCAGCTGGTTCACCTAGCGTGCAAAATGCCTCACTCCAGGAGACTTAACCAGTCAACTCACCTTCACCAATATAGGCCATCTCCCTTGCTAACCCTCACATGGATACTGTCATCTATGACCCGAGCTAAAATGCCCAAGCCATAGGAATAACCCTATTTACATATCTTTTTGTCAACCAAGCGTTCATGTAAATAGTCTAGGTTATTCACCAGAACCTTTCAACTCTAAGACTGAATGTGCCCTAAACATAGAAAAGGGACTTGAACCTCCACTCATGTCCCTACTCACTCTGACAATACTAGACGATAGCTTGACAATACTCGACAATACTAGACAATACTCCACAATGCTAAATACCCTCCCTCACACACACAGTTGCTATTAGACTGGGTCAATATTTACACTCCTTGGTTTGCTAGCGCTGCTCGGCTTCCGGCTCCCCATCAAGGAGCTCACCTCCCCATCTTGGTCTGCCTTGACAACTTGCTGACTTCGGGAAGGATGATTCGGAAGGGGCTCCTGATGTCCTGAACATGGGCATACATTTTTCCCGTCTTCTCAACTTATGCGAGGGTCCTACAGACCCTCCGTTTCTGCGGCGAAGGAGATGACCTAGTGCCGGGCTGGCGCAGCCAACCATACCTCTGCTACCAACTTGTTGGGATAAACTGCCAGGTATGCTAGAGGGCCACTAGGAGTTTGCAGACTCTCGTATTGCCCAACACCTTCCACAGGATAAATTCAGCACTCAGTCAACGGCAAGTTCAAACTGCGGTTTATTACAGACAAAACCAACAGGGATCAGCACAGGGACAGAAGAAATCTGGGGACGTCTCAACTTCTCCTGGCTTGCTGGCCAGTTTTGATACAAAATTACATCACTGTTCTGTCACTACTTAGGCCTCTCTCCAAAAACCTATCGGCGTCTGTGATTGGCCGTCAGGAGCCTAATAACCTATATGGTCACCTATACGTGTTATTCTACTGGCTCTCACATGTCATGTGGCTGGCTTGGGTCTTCCCTGAGTCACTATCTCTAACAATGTTGCAGTGTGAGGGTCTTGTCATTGCTTCTTGTCCGTTGCTACCCACCCCTACGATACTGAACTGTGGTTGGCTAGAGCTGACGTCCCCAGGCCTGGGATCTACAAAGGTTCTCAGCTCTCGGTGTACCTTTTCAAGGTAATAAGAAAGACTATTTGCCTCCATTTTAAGTTGTGTGTACCACCTTAATCTATGAGAGAGTGCTTTTTCTCGGTGCAACACTAGTCTCACATTGTAGCATCTTTGTTGCCATCTTTTGTCTGGTAGCCTGAGTTCAGCTCCCTTTCCCAGTGTTGGTTGCTGTCCATTGTCTGCTTTGGCAGGTCATGTGTTCCGAGACCATGATTTTGAGCTGTCCAGATCTGAATTATGGGGAATTATTCGTATTTAATGCAGCTAGTGCTTTTGTCAGTCAGGGAATGGAATGTCATCCATATTTTGTGGCCTTGGCAGCGGGTCCTATTTCACACGTGTTGCTCTTTGTCCAGCCTGTGGCCTGCTGTAAAATACCTAAACCATTATAATGCAGTTTCTACAGTTTTCGTGCTATACTATATTCTCCATATGTTAGTCACACTTGGTTCTGTCAGGTTCCATAGGTGCTCCAGCAGTTCCCTAAAGTTATTTGCATGTAACCCTCTGCAAGCTTTGCTCAGGATCTCTTGCTTCTTGCGGTTTCTGTGTTGCTGCGTCTGGCTAATGACAAAAATAATAAAAGCAATGACAGTATGTATATGTGTCAGTCCACTAACTATAGAACTGTACGCTCGTGTTCTTCATGTATTTGAGTGTGTGTTTATGTCCTGGAGTGCAGATGGCACGTGTGCTTCATGTCTAATGCTGCTAAGTCATGGGGGGTCATTACGAGTTTGGAGGTAGCCTAGCCATGCCGCTATTAGCGGCATGGCTGCCTCCAGCCTCGGGTCCGGGTTCCCTGAATGGGGACTTCCCGGGTCATTCCAACCTTGGAGGACCCGGTAAGTCCACATTCAGGGAACCCATCCCCATTCCCATTCGAGCCCCCATAGGGCTCAATGGAAATGGGGAAGGAGCTAACAACGGGCCCGTTAATAACGGGCCCGTTGTTAGCTGCCTGGTCTGCTAGCAGGAACCGCTAAGGGCACCTGGTTTTACCAGGCACCCTTTGTGGGTACCGTGAGCAGACACATAATAGGGCGGTAAGGGGTTAACGGCACCAGCACCATTACCGGCGCCGTTAACCTCTTACTGTCCAGCTCGTAATGACCCCCATGGTGTCTCTAATGATGTCAGGAATATGTCTTCTTGGTGATTTAATCAAGACTGTCTATTGAGGTGTCTTTAGTTGCAGGCTGGAGCTCCTCATCCACTCTGGGGTAAATTTGTACCACACCTGGTCTGTTGGACTGGCTGAGGGGGTAACTCTCGAAACACTTTTCAATCATTGGTTGACCAGGAATCGGTCCAAAATAGAATGGGTGCTTGTGGTATTTCCTGGTCCTCTTTCGTGTCATTTATTTCATAGGATGGAGAGGAGGGGGTAGGCTTCCTCAGCCCTCTTCAATAGACAGGACAGCAAATGGAACAGCCATATTGATAAGACTAATCTAATCCTTTGAAGATACTGTGGAGGTATTTTAAAAAGTTCTAAGTCTGCAGAAACAATAACATACTGAGACCAACTTCTACAACTGGAATTATACGAAGCCCAAGCAGCTTGAGGGTACGGCCTGAGGTCTAGGTCACGGCAATATCTTCTAAATATCAGTGACAGAAAATTGCTTTTTTTCGGTTCCATTTAGTACCCCCAACTGTCCAATGTTTTTGCCAGTCAATTGTCAGTCAAACCCCTGTTATATTGGGCACGAGCTTGGAAATCTAATACCCATAATAACTACATAACAGCGTTGCAGGATTTACTGAGCTATCCCGAAACAGGCTCACTCCCTTGGTTCAAGCATATCAAGAACATTTCAAGGCTTTTTGAACTGGGGGATCTATGGTCTAACCCTACGAGTATCACCAGCAGCCATAGGCAGCAAGTAATTGATGCCCAGAGAGATTATTGCATGGGAGTGTTCATTGGTACATGTTTTGATATCTCAAATGGGCACTTTTATCTAAGCAGCGTTATCAAATGGAAGAATGTTTAGGTTTTATTCCTAACCCAGTTCACAGATCATTATACATTAGAATGCCTCTTGGCAACCTAACTATTTCAATATTTAGGGCAGGTAGGACTAGCAACAGCTTGCCTTTTTGACAGTTTTGTCCGGGTATGGTAGAATTGATTCAGCACTTTTTATTATTGTGCCCCATTTTTTCTGACATTAGCCAGGAATGTCCAACCATGCATGATTACCACCAGGGGGGTGAGCTCCTTGATCATGGCTGAGAACTATGTGAAAAGGCATTCTCAGTGGATGTTATTTGTGCTGTCTTGACTGATCTGGGCAGTACGTGGTGGAGGAGAAATAAGCTTATGAAATTAAAATGATTGTTAGATGATTTTTAAGTTATTAGTACCCCAGCCACCATTTTCCACCTTACCTGCTGACTCTCATTGGTCCTTATACAGGCATTATCTGGGTGATAATCCCTCTTTTTGTTTTCTTTTCCATGCCCAACGCCTCTGTATGTTCCTTCCCTTTCCGCATTCTATTTACTCTTCAGCTGCCGCATCTGGCACATCACAGCTTTTAGTTAATTCTGGCGTATAAATATGGGCCCCGGGGCATAACCTGATTAGGTAATGCCCTCCTGGCTCAGGGCTTATTTCTTAATTAAGATGATTCTCTCACCCATTGTCAATTACCTATTTATATGTGATAGGTTTTAATGATAGTAAATGTTTTATGAATTTCTGATATTTTTTGCAGGTTGTTTTTTATACTGATGAGTTAAGATGCAGATATATTATTTTGCAGTTGGGGGGGTTGTCTTAGTTGCTGTAATAAGGAATTATCATCCCACAAAATGGCCCATTTTAAACTGAATCTTTGCTGACTTTGGTCAATGTTTATGCTGATCACCATTACAATGAACTGGTTTGTTTCCATTGTAAAATATTATGGCTTATAACCTTTAATGATTTATATTATGTGTGGGTTTAATGCATTGTTTATTTCATGTGTTGCTTATTTTTATTGTATTCAGTGTATTACAAACCTTATACGAATACTCTCCACTAAAATACTACACAAAGATTTTACAAAAGTTAATACCATATGAAAAAGTTTGCATCATGAATCTGTATTTAAACCATTCAAATTATTTCATATTTCCCAATTTTAATTCAAAGTCATCCTTTAGCGTCATAATCTTTAAAAGAGTTATCACTTTAATTAATAGTGACGTATGTCTCCCTCCTAAAATACGATCCCAAAAGGAATCCTCCTTTAAAAAGTCATATCATGAACAAACATACTAAAAAAATCCTTTTTGAGTGTTTCTGTGCTTTGCTGACAGAATCTGCATAAATCACTAGTGCACAAATCCCTAATATGCAATATTTCACGTGTGTGGGTTAGATGTAGTCTAATACTTAAGAACGTAGTTAAGATTCTACCATCAGGACATAACCTGTGTCCTCTTGTGTTAATCTCCAAGTTTAGGTCAGAGTACAATTTGTATTTACTTCTCTGATCACATGTGGCTATCCAGTTTAAATCAAATGTTTTCCTTTTCATTAAAGTAGGATTGTCACCCAGGTCCTCCAATGACATGTCTTTCTCTTTCAAGATATCTAAATATCAGCTTTTAAAACTCACCACAATTCCTCTATTTGAACCTGCAGTTCTTTTTTCCAAACTTTATGATATAATGTATTCATTTGTAAGAGGATTCAATTCAACAATACAGCTAAGTCAATGCCTAGTCTGGGATACTGAATGGAAACCCTTATTGATATATCTTTATGTCCAGTTCATGCGTTCTGGATGACTACCCCTATATAACACCCCTCTCTTGGAATCCCCCTGACCCCACTGAGCCAAGAAGTAGTTCTGTTTTGCAAGTTAAAAGGTGTATTTGATAATTTAAACAATAGATATATATATCACACTTTATAATAATTTAATAATTGAATATCACACCTAATCTGAGCAGTAATCAATAATGGATAGTCTGGCACTAGCACACTTGTGAATAGGAACAGAAGAATAAGGTGGTAGAGAATGCTTTATATAAGTTCAGATGGATGTAATGTTGAATGAAAATGCAATACAGAAAATACTCAATATGATTTCAACAAAACAATGTAATCACTTTTCTCTGGCAATCCCCTCCACCCTTTATGCAATGCAATGAAATGGAAGGGAGGCACACAGTTCTCAGAAATGCAATCAAATGTAATTCAGTTCACCCCAGCGAGCTTAGACTACGGAAGTTTGAAACACAGGCCCAAAATGCTTTTATATGTGCTGGCAATGAAGTGAAAAATATGCTAAAATGCTTTTACTTCCCTCTAGAGGTTCAGGGTGAGTGGTATCTAGTTAATATTAGTCCAGGCTCACTCTAGCAATGATTCAGGGATGGTTCTTAAGAGGCAAACGAAATTTTAGCAAGGAAAGCAAGAACTGCTGTTTTCACACGTGGAGAAATTTGCAAATCGCGGCAAATTCGCGAGTGCGTTTTTCGCGATTGCGGCAAAAGTATCGGGGTAGGAATGCGGTTCTAGGTTCGTAGGAAAGCCAAGATTCTAAGCTTTCAGAGGAAAGTTACTGCAAGTCTCTAAGACAAACGGTCACAGAGATATGAGCGATATGGTAAAAGTCATTTTTCAGATTTGAAATTTTAAAGTTCAAAGTGACAAGTGACAGCTAGCAACTAGAAATGACAGGTGACAGCTTTACAAATGACAGGTGACAGTTAGGAGGCAGTTCTACTTAGATTAAAATAGATTGAATTATATTATTTTAACTAAGAGATTGGTTCTGCACAGTTCTGCTGGGTACTCACAATATATTTTTGAAATAGAATGGGCCTCGCCACGGATCTGGTCAGGTTTTAGACTGGACTCTGGTCTGGTTTCTGCACTTCACAGTGATCTGGGTCAGCTGTCTGGTTCTGCTAACAGTGGTCTGGGTCAGCTCTGCTCTCTCTCTGGGTATAGCACTGCTTCTGGATCTTTCTGCACAGCTTTCTCTGGAGATTGATGGATTTGAAGTCTGGATCTCTGGATGTGGTATGGTCCGGCAGAGTGCGTTGCAGCAACTGGAATTGAATCTCCCTATCTGTCCTGACTGTCTGCTTTTATGTGTTTTGAAAATGGGTGTGTGTGCAGCATCACTAGGCTCTACCCCTCTCCACTTGTCATTGGCCACTTCATCCTCTTCCCCTTGATTGGGGGAATGAAATGAAGTGTCATCATGATGAGGTCTGTTTATGGTACAGAGAACCCACCCCTGTCAAATTACACACAATCTATATTTTGACCCAAAAGACATATTTGCACAGGTACACATTTGTTTAAAATTACATGCACCCATCACATATCACAGGAGGTATACCCTGTCCAAATCTGCTCTTCCTGGGAGCTTGCATTCAGAAATGGCAACATATTTCACTTTTTAATCAGGTTACCAATATCAGATTCTTACTCAAATTTACCCAAATGTGTGCAAGGCATGCAGGCATTAATTGATGAAGTATCAGACTTTTCACATGCATACATTTTAAGTAATACCCTCTTAACTGCTAGTTTGCCCCCAGATCATGACACCGGTTCTAAAAACCTCTTAAAATGTGGGCAGAAAAATCACAAGAATTATGGTATCATTTAAATAATTATGACAAGTCCGTACTATGAGTTATTCATCTTTTTCTAAAACCATATTCTGGCTACAGGGGTGTGTCTTTTCAGGTCACATGGTACAGAAACCAGTCTTTCCACTTTCTTCAAGCTCAGCCTCTGTCTCCAGTTTCTACCCCTCCCAGTCTCTGCCAAGAGGAAGCCATTTTTATTACCCCTGCAATAAACCATCTGCCTGGGCCCTATAAGGCCCATTGTTCAAGAGGAAGCCATTTATGGCCACTTCAATAAACCCTCTGCCTGGGTCCTATGTTTAGTCTCTAGCAGTCCCTTGATAATCCAATCAGAGAAGTGTCATATCCCTTTTGGTGGGAGCAGCAAAAAGGCAGCTAGGCCTGGGAACACAGCTGTTGTGCAAGTCTCATCTCCTGTCGGGGGTAGCTGGTGGGCAGAATTCAGTTCCTTAAGCCAGGCCCCAGCTAATGTCACTTTTAGTTACCCAGTTTTCTGCATTCAAATAAAACTAACCATTTTTACATATGCAGCTAGAATTCTGATTCTAAGTTTAAAACTATGACATTTAAACAATTGAAACCTATGTGACACTCAAAGTAGGTCACTCATTTCTTTTAAACATTTAGATGTTTAGTGTCTTTCAGTCCAAATTTACTTAAACTGCTGAAATCCACAACTCAGCCAGTCTTGTTATAAACCTTCAAGTCACTTCAGAATATAACTTTACATTGTATCCACCTCTCAGTAAGTCTTTCTTTGGCCTGCTTTGGGTTCATCTATTCAGTTTTACACAAATAAAAAAAAAAGTCTGGTGTTGTTTTAAAACGCCGGCTTTCTGATAGTGGTGAGTACTGGTAATGCACCCATTTTTGGGATTTAAGAAAATGAGTTCCCCACAATTCTAGGTTGCTTTTGGCAATCAGCATTGCCATTCCCAATGGTTTCAGACTACTGTGTGGGTAGTCCAATGGTGGTTTTAGACAGTGCCCTTATGTGCCCATAATATCATCAAAATGGGTGGCGGCCTATTCTTCATGCACTTCCCTGGGCATTTTCTGGGAAGCTCTGGCCATCATGATGTTTTCAATGCCAGTACTGCACAGTTTTTGAGGTAGGGCTCGGATGCATGGATAAAAACATCCCACAAGCCCCCCTCTTGCGATGGCCATTCTGTTTCACTGATGGGACTCGCAAGACCTGGGATGTTTCCTCATCTTCTTCCGATAGATGGCACAGTTCAGCATCTTTTCCTCCATCCGGTACTAATCGATCGGTTCTCCTCGCCGGTCCTGATGGGAATATTGGGCGGTACACCGGGCCCCTTGCGTCTCTGCTCCCGGTCTCCGGATCGTCCTCCTTGGCCCGTCTCCAGGTTTTCTTTCTCCTAGGATGACAAAGGAAGAGCGGCAATACCTATTCATAGACATTTTTCCCCCACCATGGATATAGTGGGGTGGCATATAAATTTATAGTCAAAACATATGAACATGCACATTTCTTTTTGCATTCAAAAACGAAAACACCCACATTGAGAAACTCAGAATTTGATAGGTGATATGTAGGATATTTTAAGTTAGAACTGAATTAATCTGAGACAGTACCCTCTAGGATTCCAGAGGATTCCTCCAGTTGTTGCAGAGTGTGCCTGGGATGGCAACACTTCAACTGGTTTATGTGGACCCACTTGTCTTCCCCCTCTGCCAAACCGCCTTTGAGGATGCGGATCTTGTAGGCCACAGGGGAGATTTTGTCTATAATCTCAAAGGGTCCCTTTGTTAGGCGATCCTCAGCACATCAGGCCTCCCCACATCAGAACACTGCTCACATTCCCCCAACATCTCCACCCCAGCTTCGAGGCTCAAGGGATTCGGTGAACCCACAGAACCGAAAACACCGTACCTTCTTTGGTGTACGGGCTCGATTACAACCTTTCCTGCATTGGCAACTGCCTTGGAGGATATATCGCAGAAGGGGCGGCGTTACGTCATCACGTCGGTCACGTGATACAGTGTGGCGTTCCTCACGTGATCTTGGTGGACGTCACATGGCCCAGAGACGTCACATGACCCAGGGACACACAGTATAAAGAACTGAGAGGCAGGACGATCATTGCTTCTCAGCTGGCTTTGGACCCTGTTTGGCGGTATTACTTGCTCCTTGCTACCTCGACCACGGAACTCTATCTTGGACTCTCTTGGACACCCCTTTGTACCTTTGCTTGGAACTGTTTACCTGTTGCCGGATTTTTGGACTGCACATCGACTTGTCTTTGGATCATCCCTGAGTATCTTGCTGTACTTCTACGCCCAAGTCAAGCCCTATCTTACAGGTGGCCTATCCGTATCCACGCTTACCTGCGGTTCTACCACTCCAGGGACCGCTGTATCTTTTTGAGCCTCGAACCTCCCTACTAGGTTACCTGGGTCTCCCTTACACCAGATAGGTAAGACACTTTTAGATTCTTTTGTTTACCTGCCTGTATTGTGATTGCCTGGTGCTTAACCCCATTCCTTCTTGACAGCAGCATCGGTGTTCCAGAGGCTCCGTGGATCTGGGAAGACATCTCTCACCTGTGGCCTCAAGGGTCGCACAGCGGGTTTCTATTTGTTCCCCTGTGCGTCACTTGGGGACGGAGGTCTCATCGGTCTACCCATAACTGCTTTAGTTCAGGCAATTACAATATTAAGGGCAGATATGGCCGCCGCAAACACAGTGATCCATCAAAGGTTGGATACCATACAGAGCGTTCAGCATTCCCTTCCTGCAGACCCTGAGTTTGGAGATGGCAGCTCCTCCACTACACCCCCTCCCTTGGCTACTTCTACAGTCCCGACTCCAATACTCTTCCCAACTCCTTCCCCCCTGGCTGCTCCTGAACGTTACCAGGGCGATCCCAAGAAATTCAGAACCTTTGTTAACCAGTGCAAGTTACATTTCTTATGCAGGCCTTTGGCTTTTCCCACGTCCACTGCTAAGGCCGCCTTCGCCATTTCCCATTTAGCTGGAACAGCTGCCGCTTGGGCTAATCCCCTGTTAGAAAACAATAGTCCAGTTCTTTATGACTTTGATTTGTTGGTCCTAGAAATGTCCCGAGTATTCGATACTCGACACAAGGCAGAGTCTAGGGATTTGGAGTTGTTGGAATTGACTCAGGGCAAAAGGACTCTGATAGATTACATCACCCGGTTCAATCAGCTAGTTGCGGAAACATCATGGCCAGAAAACAAGCGGGCGGTGGTCTTTTATAGGGGGTTGAGTAACACCATGAAAGACGCTTTAGCAGTGATCCCTTCTATGCCTACTCAGTATCAGGAATTGGTTGATCTCGTCCTGCAGGTAGATGCACGCCGATCGGAGCGTAGAGCTGAATTGGGGACCTCTTCCTCTCCTACTCTTGTTAGTACTCCCGCTTCCGGTACTGAAGAACCTATGCAAGTGGGAGGGTTACGCAGTCCTATTACAACATCTGAGAGGGAACGTAAAAGGGTAGATAATGCATGCTTTTATTGTGGCACCACTGGACATTACGTGAAAGAGTGTCCTCGACGTCCCAAGAAGAGTCAGGTTTTTCGGATGGCTCGACCTTAGAACCGGAGAACAGGTCGAGTGTCCCATCATCTTCTCCGGGTACCCCTCTTGCCTTTGCTCGTGTTCAACCCATCTCCGTAAAGGCTACTCTATGTCCCTCTACTGGCCTTCTTCATGCAGTCAATATCATTATTGATTCCGGTGCCACTGGTAACTACATAGATATTGATTTGGCCCATTCCCTCAATCTACCCTTAGTGGTAAAAACACGACCGGAACATGTCCAAGCCGTAGACGGCTCCGCACTGGTTTCTGGTCCTGTTATACATCAAACTGCACCCCTCTTGTTGAACATACAAGACATACACACAGAAACCTTAAGTTTTGATTTGATCACCGCACCTCAATTCGGTATCATACTAGGGATTCCCTGGTTACGTGAACATAATCCACTGATCAACAGGCAAGCAGGCACTGTACTCTTTGAGTCCGATATTTGTCAGAATTATTGTCTCCCGGTCCATCAAGCCCCTGACACACCCTCTCGGGTCTTGGGAGCATTAGCACAACTCACACTGACCGTTGACGATCCAGAAGTCATACAGTCCCATACTGTTGGGGGGTTGTTGTCTGGGATTCCGCCAGAATATCGGGCTTTCGAATCAGTTTTCGATCGTGGCTCGTCTGAGGTACTTCCTCCACATAGAACTTATGACTGCCCAATCGAATTGCTTCCTGATTCCACTATTCCTTCGGGCAGGATCTACTCTTTGTCTCCTTCGGAGGAACTGGTGTTAAAAGAATATGTACAGAACGCCCTGCGTTTAGGACACATCCGCCCCTCCACTTCACCAGCGGCAAGTCCTATCTTCTTTGTACCCAAGAAGGAGGGGGATTTACGTCCTTGTGTAGATTATCGGCGTCTTAACGCGATCACCAAGAAGGATAGATATCCCATCCCGTTAATTACTCCACTCTTAGATCATTTAACACATGCTTCCATTTTTACCAAACTTGATCTACGCGGCGCATACAATTTAGTACGCGTTCGCGAGGGAGACGAGTGGAAAACTGCTTTCTGTACTCGTTACGGCTTGTACGAATATCTTGTCATGCCCTTTGGCTTATGTAACGCCCCGGCCATGTTCCAACGATTCATGAATGACATATTCAGGGATATTCTGGATGTGTACATGGTTGTGTATTTGGACGACATCCTGATCTTCTCTCGTGATCTTGATGACCATGTAAAACACGTCCGAGAAGTATTAACCCGTTTAAGCAAACATTCCTTATTTGCCAAACCTGAGAAATGTCAGTTTCATAAGACCTCTGTTGAGTTTTTGGGTTTCCACATCACCCCTGGGGCGTTATCCATGAACGAGTCTAAGGTCAAAGCAGTCTTAGATTGGCCAGTACCTCAAACACTCAAGTCCTTGCAGGCCTTTTTAGGATTCGCCAACTTTTATAGGCGTTTCATTTCTTCCTTTTCTACGATTGTAGCCCCACTCACGGCCCTGACTAGTCCTCGGGTACCATATCAGTGGCAGAGAGAACAGCAGGAGGCTTTTGAGACTTTGAAAACCGCCTTTACTACCGCACCGGTACTCCAACATCCCAATCCTGATCTTCCGTTCATAGTTGAGGCAGATGCCTCTTCCTTTGCCCTCGGGGTGGTACTGTCACAAACATGTCCTAATACAGGCAAATTACATCCAGTGGCATACCACTCCCGTAAGTTTTCCAGTACTGAGTCTCATTATACCGTTACAGAGAAAGAACTCTTGGCTGTCATGGACGCTTTCCGTGTTTGGCGTCATCATCTTCTGGGGGCTAAACATCCCATCACAGTATACTCCGATCATCGGAATCTACAGGATTTGGCCTCTCTGAAATGCATTAATAGCAGACAGGTCCGATGGCATCTTTTCTTTTCCTCTTTTGACTTCCGTATTATGCACCGTCCTGGAACGGCACATGGGAAGGCGGATGCCTTGTCACGTTCCCCGGGGGGTGTCCAATTGCCTACATTCCCCGACACTGTTCTCGGAAAGAGTCATGTAATTTGTCTCTGTACTCCCTCATTGTCACTGATAGACTCGGTTCGATCCTGGACTAGCAATCATTCTGACCAGTTGCGAGAATGGGACCCAGTGTATTCTGATGGATTACCGTTCGTACATGAACGCCTGTTCCTTCCCACACCTGACACACGTAATCTGGCCCTTGAGTGGTCTCATGACGCTCCCTTTAACGCTCACCCCGGACAAGAGCGCACTTTAGATCTTCTCAAGCGTTGGTGTTGGTGGCCTTCTATGAAGCGCGATGTAGAATGTTATGTTAGATCATGCGCAGTATGTGCTCAGGCTAAACATCAAAGGGGTCGACCAATTGGGTTGTTGCTTCCGCTTCCGGTACCTCCCAGGCCCTGGCATACGTTGACGATGGATTTCGTTACTGATCTCCCCAAGTCGAAGGGCTTTGACTCCATCTGGGTGGTGGTGGACACGTTCACTAAAATGGCCCGTTTTGTTCCCTGCAAAGGTATCCCTTCGGCTCCTGTATTAGCGGATTTGTTTTTTGAACATGTGTTCATGCTATTCGGCCTTCCTTCGGTCATTATATCTGATCGAGGGTCACAGTTCACCTCTCGGTTTTGGAGATCCCTGACGAAGCTATTGGGTATTGATACCAGGTATTCTTCGGCCTACCATCCTGAGACCGATGGACAGACCGAAAGGACGAATCAATCTATGGAACAATACCTTCGTTGTCTTATATTGCAACATCAGACCTCTTGGTTGGCCGCTTTACGGCTTGCTGAGTTCGCATATAATAATGCGGCTCATTCAGCCACTGGTTATTCTCCTTTTTACGCCCTCTATGGTCAACATCCCAAGGTCTTGCCGGTACCTGATGCTTCTGGTTCTGCGAACCCTGCGGCCACGACATGTCTTAGGGATCTTTCTGCCTTGCACGCTAGTACAGTGGTTCATCTCACTGAAGCTAAGGCTGCTATGAAGGCCCGTGTGGATGGCAAACGTCGGGCTGCTCCCCCTCTGGTGGTGGGTAGCAGGGTCTGGTTGTCTTCACGTCATCTTCGCTTAGCGGGTTGTCGGAAGTTGCTACCTCGTTTTGTCGGTCCTTATGTGATATCAAAGGTTGTGAATCCGGTGGCTTTCCGTCTAGTGCTTCCCAGCTCTTGGCGCATCCATCCTGTGTTTCATGTCTCCCTCCTCAAACCTTGTCCCGACTCTGTCCGTCTTCGTACCCCTGTTGCGCCGGTGTCCTTGACCTCTCCTGATGTTTTCGAGGTGTCGGCCATTTTGGGTTCCAGATGGTTTAGGGGAGGGATCCAGTATCTGGTGGATTGGAAGGGTTACGGCCCGGAGGAACGATCATGGGTTTCCGCCTCTGACCTGAACGCCCCTCGCTTGGTAGCCCGTTTCCATTTAGACCATCCATCCTGCCCACAGGGTCGTGGGCCGTTGGGGAGGGGCTATGTTAGGCGATCCTCAGCACATCAGGCCTCCCCACATCAGAACACTGCTCACATTCCCCCAACATCTCCACCCCAGCTTCGAGGCTCAAGGGATTCGGTGAACCCACAGAACCGAAAACACCGTACCTTCTTTGGTGTACGGGCTCGATTACAACCTTTCCTGCATTGGCAACTGCCTTGGAGGATATATCGCAGAAGGGGCGGCGTTACGTCATCACGTCGGTCACGTGATACAGTGTGGCGTTCCTCACGTGATCTTGGTGGACGTCACATGGCCCAGAGACGTCACATGACCCAGGGACACACAGTATAAAGAACTGAGAGGCAGGACGATCATTGCTTCTCAGCTGGCTTCGGACCCTGTTTGGCGGTATTACTTGCTCCTTGCTACCTCGACCACGGAACTCTATCTTGGACTCTCTTGGACACCCCTTTGTACCTTTGCTTGGAACTGTTTACCTGTTGCCGGATTTTTGGACTGCACATCGACTTGTCTTTGGATCATCCCTGAGTATCTTGCTGTACTTCTACGCCCAAGTCAAGCCCTATCTTACAGGTGGCCTATCCGTATCCACGCTTACCTGCGGTTCTACCACTCCAGGGACCGCTGTATCTTTTTGAGCCTCGAACCTCCCTACTAGGTTACCTGGGTCTCCCTTACACCAGATAGGTAAGACACTTTTAGATTCTTTTGTTTACCTGTCTGTATTGTGATTGCCTGGTGCTTAACCCCATTCCTTCTTGACAGCAGCATCGGTGTTCAAGAGGCTCCGTGGATCTGGGAAGACATCTCTCACCTGTGGCCTCAAGGGTCGCACAGCGGGTTTCTATTTGTTCCCCTGTGCGTCACTTGGGGACGGAGGTCTCATCGGTCTACACGACACTCAAGTCAGAACACCCTTCCATGTAGGCAAAAATGTTCGCTGTTTGGCCTGGTTCCTTTGGAAATTGTATAGATAGACCCGGTCCCCCACCTGATATTCCTTCCTGGAAGTCTTCAGGTCATAGTGGGTCTTCATGCTATCAGCTGATCTTTCTAGATTCCGCTGAGCATAAGCAAAAGCATGTTGAAGGTGTTTCCTTAAATTCTCCACATACTCATGAGTTGTGGAGGCATTTATTAGGGTCTGCTCTTGGGTCCTGTAGAGCAAATGCTGAGGAAGCACCATCTTGCGCCCAGTCATCAACTCAAATGGTGACATTTTGGTTGCAGATGAAGGGGTAGATCTGATGGCCATTAGGACCAGAGGTAATCGGATATCCCAACTTGGCCCAGAATCTGCCACAAACTTCTTTAATATGCTCACAATGGTTCGGTTATATCTCTCTACTGCCCCAGAAGAAGCTGGCCGGTAAGCAATATGCAACTTCCTTTTGACCCCCAGTATCTCCCACATCTTTGTCATTACTTCACTGGTGAAGTGGCTACCCCTGTCTGACTCAATCCTTTGAGGTAGACCGAAACGGGAAAAGATGTGGTTAATCATCAGGGCAGCTGCAGTTTCTGCCTTGCAATTTGGGGCTGAGAGACATTCCACCCACTTGGTAAACAAGCATGTCACAGTCAACATGTACTTATTCCCCCTAGCAGAGCGAATCACGGGGCCTACAAAGTCGATTTGTAAATCTGACCATGGCAGTGTCATCCCCCTCTTTTGGAGGGGTGCACGGTGCGTGAGGGATGATGGCTGAAATTGTGCACACACAAGACACCCCTTCAAGTATTGGTCGAGGTCCTGCCCCATGTGTGGCCAGTATGCAACCTCTCTTAAGATTTCCAATGTTGTGTGAAACCCCCTATGACCGGCGGTGGCCGCATCATGGGCGTGACTTAACATCAGGCTTCGGAATGAGGTAGGAACCACCCACTGATCGTGACCAGCTTTGGATTTCCTTACCAGCAAACCGTCTTGGATTCGGAACATTTTTGGACATTTCATCAACACTCTTAGGTCCTCTTTCCCAATGTAATCGGTATCCGTCAGGGGAAAGTTCTCAGGGTCCTCAATGTGCTGGTAAAATTTACCAATTATTGGATCCCCTTTCTGAGCTGTAATTAAATCAGCATCAGGGGTCTCCTTACTCCATTGTGCAATCGAAAGATCATTGTGAGCATTTGTCTGGGACCTAGTGATAGCAGTGACCTGGATTTCCCCCAACAGGGACTCAATCTCAATTAGATCCCCTTGGATGGCCCCGGTTTTGGCCAGCTGATCAGCTAAGTCATTTCCAGTTTTGTCTGGTCCCTCTACTTTGGAATGACCCTTGATCTTTTTCCAATAGATGGTCATCTCATTCGAGGTGACCAGATCATCAATCTTTTGGATCAACTTCCCATGTTTCAAGGGTTTGTTGTTAGCACATAACATGCCTCTGGTTTTCCAATTAACCAGGTGCTCCACGAACCCGTTTCGTACATAATCAGAATCTGTGATTATGACCAGTTCGTGGAGTTGATGCTTGACAGCAGTGAGGATGGCCTGATGCACAGCCATCAATTCTGCCACCTGACTACTTCGGGGACCAATTTTGTATCCAGCTGAGGGTTCTGGAGACTCATTCAGCCATGCATTCCCTACGCCGGCCACCAGTTCTTTCTCCCCGTCGTTGTCCTTGATTTTTAGACTTTCGTCCTCGAGACAGTTTTCTCTGGCACAATCATGCAAGTCAGCCAGACTTTGCGCGAGGGGACTCTTCTTGTTTTGGCCATATCTGACCTCCACAGGAAAGCCTTGCATTGACAGAATCCAGGAAGTAATTTGGGAATTACTCACATTTCCGGCCTGGATTCTGTCACTTTGGAGATATTGCAGAGGCTGGTGTGGAGTCTCCACTATGATGTGATCCCCCTGGATAAACGGGCGGTAATTCTTCAATGCCCACACCGTTGCCAGGAGTGCCTTCTCACAATCGTTGAATTTTTCCTCCACAGAGGATAAAGTTCTGCTCGCATAGGAGATTACTTTATTGACCTTGTCATGCTTTTGGTATAATACTGCCGTCAAGCACGTATTAGAGAACCCTCTCTCCAGGAAGAACTCCTTGTTTCTGACAGGGTAAGCTAGGCAGGGCGCTTGTGAGAGGCTTCTTTTGAGTTGTCTTACTGCCTCGGCTTGTTCTGGACCCCATTCCCACTTGACCCCCCCCTTCAGGAGATGAATCAGGGGTCTGGTGATCTCTGCGTAGCCCTCAATGAACTTTCTGCTGTAATTAGTCAGTCCAAGGAGGCTCCTTAGTTCCCGCAGAGTTGTGGGGTCTTTCAGTTTCTGAAGTGCTTCCACTTTCTTTTCCTGGGGACAGAGACCCTGAGGAGTAATCTCATGCCCCAAGAAATTAACACGGGTTCTACACCACTGTGCTTTCTGAAAGGAAAGTTTTGCTCCGGCGGCCCTCAACTGCGTCAGAACATAACGGATCTCAGCTATGTGTTCCTCCACAGATGAACTTTTGATGAGGACATCATCTACATAAGCCAGGTTACCCCTCGCACCCAGGTCGGGCATGGCCTTATGTAGGAAAATGTTGAATTCATTGCCGGAGTTGAGGTATCCGAAGGGAGTCTGGGTCCATGTGTATTGCTGGCCCCCAAAGGTAAAAGCCAGCTTGTATTGGTCCTCCCTACTGACAGGCACAGTCCAGTATCCATTGGTCAGGTCTATTGCAGTGAATACCTGCGACCCCTGGATCTGGGCCAGCCCTTGGTCAATGTAGGGCAGAGGCCATCGGGAAGTATGGACCCGTTTGTTGAGCTCCCTAAGGTCGGCGCAGAGTCTCCACTAGCCGTTTGGCTTCAATATTCCCAGCACCGGATTATTGAAGGTGCTGTGGACTGGACGGATTATTCCCCGGGACTCAAGGTTCTTAATTATTTCAGTAAGGGGCTCCATTGATGCGAGAGGCAAGCGATATTGCTTCACAAACACTGGAGTCATGCCAGGGTCCGTGGGGATTGTTGTTGTGTGGATGTCAGTGCGACCACAGTCATATGAGTCTACCGCAAAGAGATCTTGGAAATCCAAGAAAACTTGTTTCAACTTTTGCTTTCGTTCCAGAGTCACACAGGCATCAGCTAGGTTGACTCTCTCTTCCACCATCTGCCTGAAGCCTGGAAAGACTTCTGGTTTGGCTATTTCAGCGGCCTCCTCCAGCTGGGTGGACAAGTCCCTGGTCAGAGTGCTGATTTGGACTGGAGGCTTCAGGTGGGAAAGGCAGCCCTCATGGACCTGGAAAATCACCTCATCCCTCCTGAAGTCACAAGTCACATCTTCCTTACCATAAGGGCAAGAAGTGTACACCAGGAAGTTCCCCCATGCCGGGTAAAAATCCTGTCTGGTGTTGTATTGTCATCACTGTCACTGTCAAAGCAGTCCTTGGGGATTGGCACTAACAGTTCATTACCTAAATCTATGGAAAAATGTCGGTCATCAACCGCCATTCCAATAATGGTGCCTGCGGCTAGAGTAATAATCTTTAAGTCGCTGTTATCCGCCTCTATTGGAATGGTGTCATGTTCTATGTTGACTAATGGTGTTGGGTTTACCCCTAACCCTTGCTGTTTGAGAGAAGCATTTAGATGTATGTAAGCATCAGGGTTTTGCAAATATTGTCCTCTTTTAGCTTTCACTTCCAGGGAGACTTGTCGGGTGCTTTCTGGGATGGTGACTTCCTCTTTGATCTGAATTTCAACTGCATAAGGTAGCAATTGAGCTGACCTAAATGCTTTTTCTGGATCATCAAAGCCCATGGGATTATCCGCTAATCGGGACCAAGCTTTGAAGTTTATTAGGTCCAAAGTAATGGCAAAGCGATTGAGAATGTCACTGCCTAAGTAAAAGGCGGCAGGGACGTCTCACACGACCCAACAATAGTGGACTATGCTCTTGTTGCCAATGGAGATTTTGAGCATACACCTGCTTGGCAGGAGATGTTTGGAATTGGGTGCTTCCAGGTCCATTTCCCATTTGTCTATCAGTTTGAATGTGGGAATGGCTGGATCTTTTGGGAGTTGGCGGAACATGGCTTCGCTGATGAAGCTCTTACCGTTGTTCACACACACTCGAGCGAGAACAGAGTCCTTCCCATCATTTAACTGAACAGGGATGAACAACTGCTCTCCAATTTGCTGAATATCAGCCAGGCTCTGAGCTGATTTCACATCTTTCTGGACTATAGGAGTGGGAGTTTCTGATTGTGGATTAGTATAGAATCTCAGAGTGTTTCCTTCCAGCGTGGAGTACCACTTTAGACTGGAAGGAAGGTTGATTTTCAGAAATAGAGAGGACCCTCCATCACCAGTCTGTTGTCCTACTGCTATTACTGTCACGTCTGGAATTTGGTTGTTCTGGAAGTGAAATTCTAATTGGTCAGATTTTTGTTCAACCATGTGGCAGGTGCCGTTTAAACTAACATGGTTGACACTCTGTTTTAATTTTATTGGTCGGCTAGTCTGGGTCAAGAGGACCTTGTTTACGCAATCTATTAAGGGTGACAACCTCCTCAGGGGGTCATTCCCCAGTAAACAAGGGGTGCCCTCTGGAGTCACAACTATGACCGGGTGTTTCAACTTGTGTCGCCCAATTTTAATGTCCAAATCTGCCGTCCCCTCGACGGGAATTTCCTTCCCGTCAAAGTTCTGGAGTTGTCCAGGAAGTGAGGTGAGAGGAATTTGGTAATTCCCTCCCCTTCCTGCATTCAGTTCATCAAAGGCCCTTCTGGACAGAATGGTAGCTTGAGATCCTGTGTCCACCAGCGCCAAAATTGTACCCTGCCCCTGTACTTGTACCGGGGCATAGTATCTTCCCTCCTTCTCCTCAAGGGGGCACAGATAATGCACATTTTTGGACAACTGGTGGGCTAACTTTCTGGTTTTGGACATTGCTAGCGAAGACATTTGGGCAGAATTCTATGGAGAGCCTTGGGCATCTGAAAGGAAAAGTTGGCAACGGGAGATCAGAGCCATTGTGGGTTCCCCTGGCTCCGGTTCCGGGCCGCTCCCCCCTTTTTGTAGGCAGTCACCAGGATGGGTTTGAACCAGGGGATTTTCTTGCTGTTGGTTCTGGGATGAGATGGTGGGCGGCGGTAGCTCAGTCTCCACATCTACCCAGTCTGGATTTGCATCCCTAGGGACCCATTTTTCTTTGGGAGGAGTTCCCCCCTCTCTGAAGGAGAAGATCCTTTTCCCAGGATCCTCTGAGGATCCCTCTCCCTCAAATTGGAAGATCTGTACCTCCTCCTCAAACTGAGTCTGTTTGGGTCTTTTGTTTCTCCTACCCCCCCCCCTCTGCTCCTTAGGAGGCAGACTTTCAGGGGCAAGAGATTTTGTTTCCGGTTCCTGGGTTTCCAGGAGCTGTTTACAAGTGAGGAAGGAAGCTTCCTCCAAGGCTTTACACCCCCCTTCCCTTTGTGCCTCCTCCCTGGGAACCGGTGAGCTATCGGGGTGCTGCCCCTGTCATTGTTCTGGGGCACCAGGTCCAGAGTTGGGTGCGTTCTGCGCCGGCATGCCGATCTGAGGGTTCTGCTGAGCCCTCAGTATGTGACCCAGATCCCGCGCCATGTTTTGAACCTGGCGCTCTAACTGGGAAACCCGCTCAGGCTGATACGGGGCCCTGTTTTCTCCCCTGGGCTGATCCCGGGAAGGGTAGCTATCCCTTCTTTGGTAGTACCCCTGGTTGGGAAGATTTGGATACCCCTCCATCCTTGGCCTCCCCTCTCCCGGATTAGGTTGTCTGGGCTCAGGGAATTGGGGAAAGAAGGATGGATGATTTTGGGGCTGGAAATTGGGTGGATACCTGGGGAAAAAGTTCTGCCCAGGATTTGGAGAATTTCTGCCCTCCTGTGGGAAGTTGGGAGGGAAGTTCCCTGGGTTAGGTGCTTGGCTGGATCCCCCCCCTTGGGCTGGAGGAGTCCACACATAACCCAGGATGGGTCGATTTCCCTTGTAACGGGGACTTACATAGTCAGGAGAGCGAGGGACCCCATTTGTGGGACTACCTCCTTGACTCCCTGTTTGTGACTGGCCCGAGGACCTTCTGGGCCTAGCATTATTAGGTGCAGGTAGGTTTTTAGGCCCCCCCATCTCCAAATCCAAAACGGGGGCAACCTTTACCTCTGCCACCTTGGCAGCAGCAGGGGTGCTGTTAGTTTTGGGGTTTTTGGGCTGGTTTTTGTTTTCCACCGGTTTCTGCACCTCGTTGATGCGGGTGGCTTGTTCAATGACCCATTCTAAAGATCTTTTCTCATGAAAATCTCTCACGAGCTGGGTCATTATGTATTTGGGCAAGGCATGGAAAAACGTATTAATAAATTCTCTGCTATCCGTGCGCACCCTTCTGGTGGTCTGCGCAAAGGCCCGCTTTAACTCCTGCACAAATTCTTGTGGGGCCTGATCCTCCCCACATTGTAAATTGTAGGCTGCCTTGCAAGCCTCTTGAGGATTTCTATGAACAGAAACATGTTTTAATATGGCCGCCCTATAGGTGGACCACCTGGAATGATTTTGGTCCTCCAGCCCTGCAAAGAAACTGGAGTACTCTGGGGAGAATGTCCACTTTACATATTGGATACAGCTTTGGCTGTCCTTCAAATGAAAAGTCTCCATCATTTGCTCATAGAGCTCCAAGTGTTCCCAAACAGAGTACTTGGCGTTCTTATGATAAGGCGTGATGACACTCCAAATTGCCTTAATCTGTTTCAATGGGTCCTTAATCATGGCCCTTTTTGCCTTATTGGCCTTTTTGGTTCGGGTAACCCTTGTCCATTCGTCCTCTGACTCAGAGGCACTGCTCCCAGAGGTTCCCGTCTGTTCTTCCAGGTTTTCCCGGATTCTGCGAGCCTGGGAATGGCTGGCAGAATGTGGGGACCTGGTCTCCTGTGTCCTGTACCGCTCAGAGGAGTCTTCAGATCCCTCCTTGCTGCCAGGATTTGATGGGTACCCCCCCCACTGACCTAACTGGGCAGAGGTTTTCAGGATGCCCTTAATGGGCCTACTCTCCTGGGGTTCCCCATCAAATTGCACTGTGCTTGGGTGCCCATACCCGGATGCCCTCCCCTCCATTCCTGGGTGGTACTGGCCTATGAGCCCCATGCTTCTGGCTGGATAGTAATCTGCCATCCCTGCGGCCCTGTGCTCATGTGCGCCAGGGGACATGGGGGTGGCAGAGTCCAGGGACTGAGAGATATAAAGGCCTCTGGTACTAGGGCTCCTGGGGTTATGCTCAGGGGTTTCTCTTTCCCAGCGAACCTCATCTCGATCCGCCCCTGCTCCCTGTTGCAATGCAAGAGCCTGCGCCTTCAGTTCCTCAGTTAAGGCCTTACTAGACTCTATCAGTCTCTCCTGCATCGCTACCTGTTGTTGGAGTCTATCATTGTGCTGGCAGAGAGCCTCATTCTCTCTCTGTGCCTCCTGATTGGTCCTGGAGCACTGGGCCATTTTTTGCTGCAGGAGGTTTACCTCCTGAGCTGTGTCCCTATTGGCCTGCTCCTTTCTTGCCAGAGCATCCTCCACCCTCCTGGTGTGTTCTAACAAGTTCTGGTGTTCTTTTTGGAGGTCACCCAGCCCCTGGAGGGCCAAGTGATTTTCTTCTGTTTTTCTTTTAAATGGCAGACTTCCTGGCCTAAGGCGTCTCTTTCCTGACTAAGAGCCTGCATTTGTGCCGCCAGGTCGTCCCTCTGCCTTTGAAAGGCACCGGCTTTCTGGCGTTCTTCATCAAACTCTGCCTGGGTATCCAGGTCTTTCAAAATCAGCTTGTTGCTCTCTGCCTTCACTCTATCTAGATGACTTTGCAGGGTGGCTACCTGCTCCGTGCATGCCCTGTTAAAGTCTAATTGTTGCTCCAGATTTTTCTGGCTCTGCAGTAAGGAGTTCAAACTGTCTTGGTGCTCCTTCTGCAGGGCCAGAAATCTAGTATCCTGGTCAGCCTTTTCCTGTTGCAGTATATCCATGTCCTCCTTTATTTTAATGATATACTGCCTACTATCATTTTCTGACTCCTGGCTCCTCTGCAGCCTCTGCTCAGAAGAGTCCAGATCAGATTGGGCCTTCTGTAATGCCAGCAGTTGCCTACTCGCTAGATCTTGGCTTTCAGCACATTTGTCCTGCATGGCTCCCATATGTAAATATAAATATGCCGTTACCCTGGCAATCTTGTTGTGCTCATCCTTGGCCTTAGAGGACATATATAGTTCACTCAGGGCCACATGTAAGGGACCCTGGTCTCTCCATGTATCTGACCCTGTTTCTGTGATCTGCGGTGCGATTGCTTGCAACCAGACCGTCTGGTCCTGATGAGTCCACTCACCTCTCACAAATAACTTATGTAAGAAGTGCTCTCTGGCTATTTGCATGTCTACTAAGGTCGTCATTCTAGAGATTTGAGTTCCTTCCTGACTTACAGAAGTTTGTATTTTATTTTTTCAAAACAGACCTTTTCCTTATAGCGTTCCTTTGAGGAGTGCTTTACAGCGTAACACCGCGCGGTGATCCGACCGGATATGTGTATCTGGTCAGGTGGCACGCTGTATTAATCTGCACAAATGGTAGATCTAACCCAAACGTCCCGGACGAGCCCCCAATTTGTAAGAGGATTCAATTCAACACTACAGCTAAGTCAATGCCTAGTCTGGGATACTGAATGGAAACCCTTATTGATATATCTTTATGTCCAGTTCATGCGTTCTGGATGACTACCCCTATATAACACCCCTCTCTTGGAATCCCCCTGACCCCACTGAGCCAAGAAGTAGTTCTGTTTTGCAAGTTAAAAGGTTTATTTGATAATTTAAACAATAGATATATATATCACACTTTATAATAATTTAATAATTGAATATCACACCTAATCTGAGCAGTAATCAATAATGGATAGTCTGGCACTAGCACACTTGTGAATAGGAACAGAAGAATAAGGTGGTAGAGAATGCTTTATATAAGTTCAGATGGATGTAATGTTGAATGAAAATGCAATACAGAAAATACTCAATATGATTTCAACAAAACAATGTAATCACTTTTCTCTGGCAATCCCCTCCCCCCTTTATGCAATGCAAGGAAATGGAAGGAAAGCACACAGTTCTCAGAAATGCAATCAAATGTAATTCAGTTCACCCCAGCGAGCTTAGACTACGGAAGTTTGAAACACAGGCCCAAAATGCTTTTATATGTGCTGGAAATGAAGTGAAAAATATGCTAAAATGCTTTTACTTCCCTCTAGAGGTTCAGGGTGAGTGGTATCTAGTTAATATTAATCCATGCTCACTCTAGCAATGATTCAGGGATGGTTCTTAAGAGGCAAACGAAATTTTAGCAAGGAAAGCAAGAACTGCTGTTATCACACGTGGAGAAATTTGCAAATCGCGGCAAATTCGCGAGTGCGTTTTTCGCGATTGCTGCAAAAGTATCGGGGGTAGGAATGCGGTTCTAGGTTCGTAGGAAAGCCAAGATTCTAAGCTTTCAGAGTTACTGCAAGTCTCTAAGACAAACAGTCACAGAGATATGAGCGATATGGTAAAGGTCGTTTTTCAGATTTGAAATTTTAAAGTTCAAAGTGACAAGTGACAGCTAGCAACTAGAAATGACAGGTGACAGCATTACAAATGACAGGTGACAGTTAGGAGGCAGTTCTACTTAGATTAAAATAGATTGAATTATATTATTTTAACTAAGAGATTGGTTCTGCACAGTTCTGCTGGGTACTCACAATATATTTTTGAAATAGAATGGGCCTCGCCACGGATCTGGTCAGGTTTTAGACTGGACTCTGGTCTGGTCTCTGCACTTCACAGTGATCTGGGTCAGCTCTCTGGTTCTGCTATCAGTGGTCTGGGTCAGCTCTGCTCTCTCTCTGGGTACAGCACTGCTTCTGGATCTTTCTGCACAGCTTTCTCTGGAGATTGATGGATTTGAAGTCTGGATCTCTGGATGTGCTATGGTCCGGCAGAGCGCGTTGCAGCAACTGGAATTGAATCTCCCTATCTGTCCTGACTGTCTGCTCTTATGTGTTTTGAAAATGGGTGTGTGTGCAGCATCACTAGGCTCTACCCCTCTCCACTTGTCATTGGCCACTTCATCCTCTTCCCCTTGATTGGGGGAATGAAATGAAGTGTCATCATGATGAGGTCTGTTTATGGCACAGAGAACCCACCCCTGTCAAATTACACACAATCTATATTTTGACCCAAAAGACATATTTGCACAGGTACACATTTGTTTAAAATTACATGCACCCATCACATATCACAGGAGGTATACCCTGTCCAAATCTGCTCTTCCTGGGAGCTTGCATTCAGAAATGGCAACATAATTCACTTTTTAATCAGGTAACCAATATCAGATTCTTACTCAAATTTACCCAAATGTGTGCAAGGCATGCAGGCATTAATTGATGAAGTATCAGACTTTTCACATGCATACATTTTAAGTAATACCCTCTTAACTGCTAGTTTGCCCCCAGATCATGACACCGGTTCTAAAAACCTCTTAAAATGTGGGCAGAAAAATCACAAGAATTATGGTATCATTTAAATAATTATGACAAGTCTGTAATATGAGTTATTCAACTTTTTCTAAAACCATATTCTGGCTACAGGGGTGTGTCTTTTCAGGTCACATGGTACAGAAACCAGTCTTTCCACTTTCTTCAAGCTCAGCCTCTGTCTCCAGTTTCTCCCCCTCCCAGTTTCTGCCAAGAGGAAGCCATTTTTATTACCCCTGCAATAAACCATCTGTCTGGGCCCTGGAAGGCCCATTGTTCAAGAGGAAGCCATTTACGGCCACTTCAATAAACCCTCTGCCTGGGTCCTATGTTTAGTCTCTAGCAGCCCCTTGATAATCCAATCAGAGAAGTGTCATATCCCTTTTGGTGGGAGCAGCAAAAAGGCAGCTAGGCCTGGGAACACAGCTGTTGTGCAAGTCTCATCTCCTGTCGGGGGTAGCTGGTGGGCAGAATTCAGTTCCTTAAGCCAGGCCCCAGCTAATGTCACTTTTAGTTACCCAGTTTTCTGCATTCAAATAAAACTAACCATTTTTACATATGCAGCTAGAATTCTGATTCTAAGTTTAAAACTATGACATTTAAACAATTGCAACCTATGTGACACTCAAAGTAGGTCACTCATTTCTTTTAAACATTTAGATTTTTAGTGTCTTTCAGTCCAAATTTACTTAAACTGCTGAAATCCACAACTCAGCCAGTCTTGTTATAAACCTTCAAGTCACTTCAGAATATAACTTTACATTGTATCCACCTCTCAGTAAGTCTTTCTTTGGCCTGCTTTGGGTTCATCTATTCAGTTTTACACAAATAAAAAAAAAAGTCTGGTGTTGTTTTAAAACGCCGGCTTTCTGATAGTGGTGAGTACTGGTAATGCACCCATTTTTGGGATTTAAGAAAATGAGTTCCCCACAATTCTAGGTTGCTTTTGGCAATCAGCATTGCCATTCCCAATGGTTTCAGACTACTGTGTGGGTAGTCCAATGGTGGTTTTAGGCAGTGCCCTTCTGTGCACATAACATCGGCAAAATGGGTGGCGGCCTATTCTTCATGCACTTCCCTGGGCATTTTCTGGGAAGCTCTGGCCATCATGATGTTTTCAATGCCAGTACAGCACAGTTTTTGAGGTAGGGCTCGGATGCATGGATAAAAACATCCCACACAAGTTAGCCATTTTCAATTTCCTATATAGCGCAAGCATTTTCATCTGAATTATACAGGACATTGACGTTAAGCTCAACTTGTGTTGCTTATTTCTGTTTCTTTTTCATGTGCTTTTATGGCTTTCATTACAATAAAGAATAACAACAACAATAACAATAACATGAAAAAACATTTAAATGTGATGGAACAGAATTTTTGGGGACCCACTTTGGGACTGCCTAATGTACTTTGATGGGTATAATCAGGTATGTACTTGATTTAGTACCACTTGAAATGGAATTGTAAATACAATGAGGTTCTTCCTATATTAAAATAATATTGGCAGTGGATTACATAATTGAAGTTATGTTAAGGATCATTCTGGTAAAGGGCAGTACTTGTGTGCTGCAAAAGTGTAGAGACTTAAATTATAATTTATTTTTGTTTAATTGATTTTTCTATGAACAATGAGTCAACTTTAGAAACTAACATAAGTAAAAATGTGGGGATCGAACAACAACATAGTTTGTTTATTGAACAAAAGACAGTCCTTAGAATACTTCAAATTTTTACCAAAATGCACTATGCCTCAGCCATATCTTAATATTTTTCATAATAGAATTTCAAAAGTATTTTCATAAAATGTACACTTAACTTGCAAAACACTTTGGAAATTATTGGGCCTAAACTAAATATTGTGTATTCTGATAGACATTTTAGATTGTGCATCACCTAGAAATTGAAACTTTACAGCATATGGAGATTGATTACCCTACACATGAAAATTAACATATTACATTTTTCAGAAGTTTGAAAACAGAGTAGAATTTCTAAATTGCAAGCAATTCTGGTCATGGTGTATGAGTGGTAGACACGTGACATTGAATCTGGCACTTATTTGGGTTCGGATGTATATTGATACATTCTTTCTGTCATAACCATAGACTATGGTGAGGAATTTGTAATTCATCATTAATTGTCAAGTTATTCATCTCAATGTATGTGTACGTTTATTTTATATGTATTTATTGTATTTTTATGTTATAGTGAATAAGGTTGGTTATAACAGTGTATTCCCTTCAATAAATACAAACAATAATGATTATATTCCTGTATGTGTATGCTGCAGTGCAAAATGTTTTGATATAGACAAATTAGTTCACTTTCTGTGCATCCTTTTTAGTGTCTTCAAACTTTGCTTTTATTGTTGGCTGTGAATTTTCTTTTTCTCTCGGCCTGTTTTCTGTGCCATTCTTTCTGATAATGCTTTATTGTTGAGCATTTTGGAGTGTGTTATATTCCTTACTGAATGTGCTATTCCTGCAAATTCTTGACAACTGCACAAATAGCAGTTTCCTCCTTGAGTATGACATCAAGAGCAATTTTGGATATGTGGGCAGTGTTCCAAGAACAAATTCTTGGTGGAGACAAAAGGTCTTCCAAGGACAAAATCTCATGGATAAGCCTTTGAAAATGTACTATTGATGTAAAGGATAATTATTGGTACCCTTACCTCTTTTTGTAATCATAACAGGAATTCTGGGTTAAAAGTTATTGATGGTAGGAGCACCATTCAGGAGTCACCATAGAGCTCTGTCGTGTGACCACTATGCATCCTTTTCAATCGCAACTATGACAATTCAACGTCATTCAATACTTTCATACATGTTACAGGCATATAGTCCGTCTTCTCAAGCTTTCCCCAGGGCCAACTGCATTGTCATGTCACTTGCTGTGATGTCATTAGGGTCAAATGTTATAGGATGTCACGTCCTACAATGCAATCAGGGGTCAAATGACTTGTAATGTCACTTCTGCTACCCCTCTGAATTTGGTGCAATTACAGAACTACTATGTCATCTGCCATGTTTCTGAAAAGTTCCTCTGGTTAAGTTAATAGATATTGAAGAAGGCATTAGTTGACGCTTATCCTAGTGCCCATGTTTATTTCTTGTTCACAACCGACTACAGGCCTAGACATCAAACCTACTGAAGATTGAGTTAATTTGTAATTTGTTTGTTTTTTATATATATTGTATTTATTTTGGGGTTTTAAATTATAACACAATATCGCCTTGTGGCTATTTTCTGTGCCTGGGCTGTCTTGTCAATATTGTTGGTAGTGTATATCTGTCAAAGGTTAACAATAAACTGCGCAATGACCCAGACGACAGCACGCTTAGCCCCAAGTTACACATCGGGACACCGTAGCTCTTTTGCTATTGGCAACCAATAAAGCGGAGGCTGATTGCAAACCACGTATTGACAGATTCACTGTATCTAATGCTAAAAGGGAAGGCACAGCAATTAGGCCTCCTAGCAACACAGTGCCACTAGCTCACCCATCAATGCCACCAGTTCACCGCTATTTCTGGTTCATCCTTTGTTTATTTTTTTTATTTTTTGTATTCAGCTCTGTCTTTCCTGGATCATGGGGCGGCTCGCTCCAAAAGTCAATTGCCGGAGATTGATTTGTGGTTGTCATCGGCAAGAGGAAGCCCTGAAAATTGACAAGTAGCGCAAAATGTGGAATGCCGCATCTCACTGCGGCAGTCAAGTCGCGTTGGGCATTTCCACCAAATGGAATCGGGGCTCTGACGCCGACAGCGGAGAAAGAAGAAGAAGAAAAAAGAAGGCGAATGATGAGAAATGAAAAGGACAGGTCTGGATGGGGAGATTTGATGGATTGCAGGCCCATCAATTTCTGAAGGCCAAGCCTTCAAGTGCAGCAGAGTCAGTGAAATTTACATTATTAATCTCTTGTAATAATCTATGACTCAGGCAGGCTGAGAAAATAGCACCAGAGCCGCAGATTGACCAGCCTATATAAATAACGACTCCTCGCTCAATTTAATTGCACTCCAGTGAAAGTGCTCGTCTTGTATCTCCCTAATTACTTTAGTTTCATTAGGTCTTGCAGCGAGAGAGGTGCAAGAGGGGGAGCCGGACCCACTGAGTGCTGCAACAATGAAAAATTCATATCCCGCCTTTTTTGTTCTGTGAAATATTTAAATGTTAATAACCATTCATTCCTGACACGCTATCTCACCATCGCCGAGTTAAACAGAAAATCTATCTAATCTGGGAATCTCATTAAATGGCGGTGGCACGGCGAAGGCTTGGAGATACTCCATGGCGGTGGGGAGAGCGCGGGAAGAAAAAAAAAAGAATCAGAAGACACAGAGCCCTGAAAGATTCTTTAATTTAATTTATCGTTGTGCATGAAGCAACAGAAAAGGCATAAAAGCACCAGGTTCGGTGCATCCATTTGAAGAGATGGTGATTAAATGTTTTCCTTTGTGCTGCAGCTGGTGTGCGTTACCAGCGAGAGGGCGGAAAACACAAACCCTCAGCATTTTTGATTCTCTTCCAAATATTAGCTCCTTTTAAAGCCATTAAAAGATTATCACTGGTTTAAGCAAATGTCTGTTAGGAGCATTAGCAACAGACTGCTCGCCAATCCCCAGAATGCCATTCCTCCCTTCCTTGGCCTATTATCTCTTCCACCCAGCAGTATTTAATTTCATTCCCATGAATATGCAATGAATTTAATTTTGAGCACTATTTTCATCTGCTCCTGTAATCACAAAAAATGCTGGTGTAATTAGTTTCTAATTACTTGCTTTAATTGTTGTAGTAATCATTTTAATTACCCAAATGCACAGACATCAAATGCTGAAAGGAAAATAATCCGCGCGTACCTCCTACCTTGTCTTTCACGCGCAGCGTTTCAGATCTCCATGTTGACACGGTCAACCTTTTGAAAGCCGCGGGGTGAGAGGGGGCAGCCATTTTGAGGGCCCGATATGCCTGCAGAGGCGGGAAGGCATTGTCGCGCGCCGCAATCTGCTCGCGGGAAATTTGCATGCCCCAAAAAGCCATTAAGTTAAAATATACAGTTATTGTACCTTTCTGGGACCGGCGCCATACAAATGCTTAGTGCATGTGCTCATGGCTCGGTCTAGCAGATGGTAAATCATGAAATTTTATGAAATTATTACGCCGGCGAGGTGTTTTGAAAAGGAGCAGCTGTGAAGGAGATGGGACGTTATAAACACTCACAGGTGTTCCGTGTTTCCCACCGCCAGCCACAACATAAAAAATTAAATTATAAACAAACAGGCAAATGTTGTAATCTCTCTCATAGACACACTACTTACAGGAAAATTGCTTAAAATAAGCAGAGAATTCAATTTTAATTTGCATAAAATATTTATCAAGGCAAAGAAATTTCTGAGCAGTTCCTCGGCTGCCAATTTTTAAATTGCCGAGACATGCAGAGGTGCAATAGAGAAGCATGTGAGAGCACCATTAGGCAAAGCCCTGATGACCACTTCACCCAGACGCATATGGACAAGAGCGCTTAATAGAGGAGGGCTGCCCACTGCCAGTTTTTGCAACCAGATTGTTTTTCTCATTATCTTTTTATTTCTACCTAAACTGTTAATTAGGCACTTAGAAGATTTTTTATGGAAGGGTAAGTGTAACAAGCTGTTTTGTTTTTCCTGTATACATTCTCTGCGGTATGCAAATGCCGGCTTCCCACAAAGGTACGGCAGCGTTCGTCCTATCCGCGATGGACCGTACTGAATTGGAGAGATGCAATAAAGTTGATCGGCGAAATAATCATTTTTAGAGTGTTTTATGCATTGATAGCAGGGGTGCGCGGCTCCAATCCTCTTTGGGGGGTGGGGAATACACATCAGGCTTTCAGGCTAGCCGGTGATTATGCAAATGATACCCATTCAAATCCAGTGTATGCAAATACATCTCATGCATATTTATGCTGTGCATCCAGAAACTATGGGCTGACTGTGGCTTGAGCGGACCGGAGGAGCGCACTATATCATGGCACATATTTTAGAGGCAAAGGGAGACATGCACATCCATATTAATTAAATATAGACTCCTAAACTCATTTATTAACACAGAAATGTGGTTCTGTGTTCAATGGATGCAAAATTGACATGAGCACTCCAGAAAAGGTTCCCACAACACAGAGAGTATATGGACCAAATAAGCAGCACAGGAGGAGGCCATGTAGTGACTGAAAAGGCTTGGCTTCCTTAGTCCAAAGCATGATGTTACTTGGCCAGTTGACTTGATGTCAGGAGCTTGTCACCCGGCAGATCCGTGGGCTTCCTTTTAGAAGTCTTTTCTGTCAGGTACCTAAATACATTCTATTTAATGAAAGCTATCCAAGACCATTCTTTCAGAATGCATTAACTTGTCAAATGAACGTTCAGGTTTGGAAAATTGCTCTCCCAGTAAGACAAATGAATGTGATCACCCGGTGTGTTGTTGAGGCATTCATAGCTGCCTGTAAGTCTGTCCGGAGCAAATAGGAAATGGATGAAACTCCCTTCTGCACCTATGCATTGCATTTCATGATAGAGAATGGTGGTGGATGTAGCGGATCGGCATCTTCCTCCCTGCAGGTATCAACGAAGATGTAGAATGCCAGCATTTATGGTTAGTGCGCCAATCAGTGTGGGTACTATGACTGTGGCAAGAGAGAGGGTGGTTAGGCAATGCTGATTCAACCTGTGACCTCTAAGCAAAAACTGCAGAGATGTCCCCCGTCCCTGCCACCTTCTGATCGAGGTGATCATTCCCACAGATATGGTAGTTTCACCTAGAAATGCACTATTGCAATAGATGTTTATGAAAGACCAGCAGATCTGAGGGAACACAGGAGACTTCTCTCATGAGGTCATTAGGACCAGGTTTGAATCAGGTTCTTGGGTTACTACTTTAGCCAAAAACACTGTTTTCTGGGGCGGACTTGGTTTGTAACAGCCATACTAGCCTGAGCCAGGTAGGATCAAGCGTGGTGTAAGCCTTGTAGGTGTAGGGCTTTTACCAGACTGGCCCCCCACAGAAAACAGTGCTTGGTGCTATCATCACACTGAGGACTTCATCTGAGGTTCATATTTAAGGGCAATAGTGGCCGCAGTTATGCATGTGGCCAATTTCCCTTAGAAACGTTTTTCAAACTAAGATGACTGCCCCAAAAATAGGAAATAGTTTTGTATTGTTTATTTATATAGCACCTAAACACAGGAAAGTGTTTCAAAGCGCTCAAGGAGAGTGGGAAAAAGGGGAAACAAACAGCAGTCGCTCAGAGCCCTCGAAATTCTGAGGCAACAATATTCTGCAGAGGCAGAGTATGTGCACAGTATACATTTAACAATTGAGACACAGCAAATAGGCCTGGCGGCGATTCTGCAGTTTTATCAGTGTAATTAAGGGGAGAAGATAGGACAAAACAGACAGACGATCTTCAGGCATGTTGCATTTGGACCGTGCAAGTGCGTAGACGGTAACAGGGAGGGGGAGGTCCAAGTGCACCGAGTCGGTGAAGACTGCGGTAAGTGCAGAGAGAGGTACTCTCTTGGGTTATTTCTAAGTGCCGTGAAGGTGGGTGGGTGTAGGGCCCTGGGGAAAGTGCGAGAGCGGGCTGGCAGGGGTGCCCAGGACCTGTGAGACTCTGAGGTACACCAAGCAGCCAGTTAGCAAGCTGTAAGGAAGAAGAGGGAGAGATGGAGAGAGCAGAGAGAGGTCAGTCTCAAAACAGAGGGTGGCAGGGAGGCTATTCTAGTGGGAGGCACCTGCTGAGGATAGGGATCTCCCTCAAAATCCCTGCTTGGAGAACCTGCTCACTCGCAGAAGGTTGGAGGTAGATGATCAGAGGGTTTGTGAGGGACAGTATTTAGGTCGATAGCCTTGCAGGTAGGTAGGTCCCAGGCCCCAGAAAGCCTTGCGGACAATGCAGAGGGTCTTGAACTTGATCCTTGCAGCCACGGGGAACCAGTGAAGGGATTTCAGCACCGGAGAGATGGCGGTCTATGGGCTTGAGGCCAAGGCTAAGTCCCGCGGTTCTGTTCTGCATGAGTTGCAGAGGGCGCAGGGCCGAATAAGGGAGGTTGAGGAAGAGGCTGTTGCAATGGTCGAGCCTAGAGAGACAGTGAGCCACTGTGGGAAATTGAGAAAAGGTAGAGTACCTCTGAGGAGGTGTAGCTGACAGTTAGACTTTTTAGAGATGTCAGAGATGTGAGTGAGAGGAGAAGGAGAGAGTGGAGAATAAGATGAGCCCGCGTTTTTTTGCCTCGCATGTGGTGCAGGCGCAGGGCCAAGGGAGGCCCGCAGAGTAAAATTTGAAAAGCAGGGGTCCCAATGCGAAAGAGCTCAGTCTTACTGGTGTTGAGGAAGAGGTCGTTTGCAGCACACCATGAATGATAGCGAAGAGACAGTCAGATATGAGCGAGGAGGAGGAGGCCAGACCAAGTGGCGATAACGGTGTTACAGTTTGGTGGTATTTCGTCGTATTTACTGCTCAGATACCACCACACTCGTAATGAGCCCCAATGTGTTCACTGGAGATCAGCCATGTAACCCAGGCTTGATCTGCAAGCCTACTCAAAGAGAGGGACTTTGCGCAAAGTGCAACTTTGTTGAGTAAGCTCTGGAGCAGATCTCGTACTGGAGCTTGTGGAAAAGCAGACATTGGCAAAGAGAGAAAAGCATTCATAGCATACAAATTCTATTCAAACAAAACCTAAGTGGTAAAAGGCCGATGCTGGAGACATCAACAGCTGCTTTTCTGGGCTGCCATGACACTCATGCCTGGCTGCACGATGGGCGATAGGAAATCAGAGCCCTTGGGCTGAGAGGGCCAGGACACTTGGCCAATAAAACCATTAGGGAAGATAGAACACCTGAATAAACCTGGGCAAACAGAGCACACACTTAGCAAAGAGATTGAACCATTAACCACACACCAGTCATACACCCAAGATGATAGGGAAATGGACCACCGATCAGAACTCTTAATGGACCAATGGTGGTGAGACCTCAATATAAATAGATGCACAAACACATTTTTTATTAATGTATTTATTTTATTAATATACAGTAGGTATACCCTATTTCTATAGGCCAGAATGTCTGCCGGCAGGCGATATCCGGCCCCCACGCCCAAGGCTCCCAGATCATAAGGCTCAGCCTGTCTGTGCCTGCTTCTCCACTTCGCAAGACCACGGACAGGAGCCCGCATCTCGGGACCTGCCGGAGCAGCCTCCCCCCACTCTTCAGAAACCGCATGCTGCAGGAGCAGAAACCGCATGCTGCAGGAGCAGCGGGAATCCCTCGATGGAGCTATTATCCCCAGTGCCATTCAACCTGCCTCCTGAGTCCCCCACTGAGCCACCAACACTGAGGCCCACCCAGCCTGGGGCTGTTGTGACCCCACACGTCGAGCTGTGTCTCTGTGCTTTCTTCGCATCGAGCATCTCAGTGCCTAAAATGGCCACAGAGGCAATCGTCTTTTGTTTACCTATGGTTGCCTAGCAACCTTCACTAACCCTGCCTCTACAGGCCAGGAGGGCTGCCGTTAGGCGATAGTCAGCCCCCCTCAACCAAGGCTCCCAGAGCATAACACCCAGCCTGTCTGTGCCTGTCTGGGCCAAAACAGCCATAGGACACGCCACACTGCGCAGGCGTTTTACCTAAACTACGTGACACCCTCACCTTCCTCGATCAAGAGTAGCACAATGCTTAAAGTATTCTATGAAATTTCTTCCAGCACGACCTGCCTTCGCTACGTTACCCTGGGGAGGAATATCCAAGACGCTCTACTACACAGACAATACCATGCAGTAAGCGTGCTATAAGTGAAACGCTGCATTCAAACGCCTTGCTAACTTCGCTCCAACCTCTGTCATCTTGCATATTCTGTGCTACCGTATATATCACTTATATTACTAGCAATGTGCCATGCCAGTACGGTAGCGTACTTGTATGAATTGCAGCCACCAGTCTAATTTGCAGTCTGAAGTAAACGTTGTCACCCTTTACTTCAGGCTACTAATGCACCAGCTTAATAACTCACCTGTTTAACTGTGCCATCCCCTCTGCACCGCTGGAGCAGATTGTTGCTATTACTGACTGTGCACTGGGCTGCCCATTGTGTTCTAGCAACCCCACTGAATACTGTAACTAGCTGCTCCCCACTTGCTGTTGCTCACAGTGTACCCTGCATAATGCTGCCCATTGTGTTCTAGCAACCCCACTGAATACTGTACCTAGATGCTCCCCACTTGCTGTTGCTCACAGTGTACCCTGCATAATGCTGCCCATTGTGTTTCAGCAACCGCACGGAATCATGTATCTAGCTGCTCCCTCCATACAGTTGCATGATCTAAATGTGCATTTGTACCTGACACCCTGCACTGCATTTATGCTCACCTGATCCTAAGTGTATCCCAGATAACTATTCTTTACTCCCCTTAGTGCCACTCTGAGGTAACCACCAACCACCTTGCCTGCTGCCCTGATCAACCTGCTGATCTACGCCTGCCACTGCCTGACCCTATCCTACTTCAGGCCCCCATGACACCCTTGTTCCCATAACCCGTCCAGGCCCTCTCACCCCTCTTGGCCACAACCAACCACTACCTATCGACATTACAGTTGCCCCACTTCCCGCCCATATCCCTAGACAGGCACAACCTGGATCCAGGGATCACCTCTATGCACAGCCTCCCTCGCCCCTTTGCACTCAAACAATCAAACCTTGCAGCCAGAACCTACATCTCCAAAGACACATCAGGCACCAATGCCCCCTCCATCTGACTCAGAAATTCACTCCTCTCATACCGCACGGTGCGCACCAACTTTTGAGTCACCAACCCACCTCCCTCAACACTCCCAACCAAAACATTATGGGAGCTCTTATAAATGCCAGATCTCTTCCAGCCCACGCATTGCACATTGCAGACATAATCACTCGACTCAATTTAGATTTCCTAACTATATCGGAAACCTGGCTCAACGAATCCTCAGGCCCAGCCCTGTACCTTGCTGTCCCCGACAAATACTCCATCTGCAGAAGGGACAGACCCAATGCCAAAGGGGGTGGAGGGGCCATCGTAGCCAAATCCTTCCTGAACATGAGAGAAGTGCCACCCTTGCCCCTTACCTCCTGTGAACTCCTATCCGTGAAACTGTCTCTCTCAGCGACAGTGACACAAAATGCCCACCTCGTCTACCATCCCCCTGGGCCCACACACTCCTTTGAGAATGAGGTCACTCAACTCATCTCGTCTAATACAAAACCCAAATCTCAAACCATCATACCAGGGGACTTCAACCTAGGACTGAACAACCCACTGGACACCAATGCGCTATTCCTGGCCAACACTATTTCAGCACTTGGCTTTGAGCAAAGAATACAGAACCCCACACATTCAAAAGGCCACACTCTCGACTGGCTTTCAGATGTCAACTGCACTGCCACTATCATATCTAACTCTCCATGCCCCTGGACAGACCACCACCTAATCACTTTCAACATAAATACCTTGATCAGCCCTTCTCACCCACTCAATATAGCTCTAAAGGCTCCCTCGAGAAACAAAAAGAACATCACAGTCAATAACTTGCTCCCACTATTGTAACCCGTCCTGGCGTCTCCTGCGAACAACACTGATGACCCCACCTTAATGAACAGTCTCTACAAAAACACAATCCAATCTGCTATTAACAAAATAGCTCCGGGCTCGCTACCCAAAGCGAAACTACCCGCCCACCTCAATGCCTGGTTCACCCCCGAGTTAAAAGATGTTAGAATAACTAAAAGAAAAGCAGAATCACTCTGGAAAAAAAAACACACCTACCAACAAAATTCTCTTAAACACTGCCTCCATGGATTACAAAAAAAAAAGTCCTTCTCTCCAAAGGGAAACTTTACAATTACAAAGTAGCCAAAGCCTGCTCCAACACCAAGAAACGTTTCCTAATCCTCAGCGAACTAGAAACTCCTGCCCCACCATCAGAGAGCTGTAACAAAGACGCGACCTGGTGCGAGAACATTCAAAACTCCCTCCAAAGCAAAATCAGCTACCTCCAATCTATCATCAAATCCAAATAGAACAGCCTTGACAAACTACACAAACCGCAACCCCCTTCTGCCACCGCCACCCCCCTAAAGAGCTTCTACAATTTGAATTCACACAGGCCTCGATTCCAGAAGTTCTTAAGAACATCTGCTGCTTAAAACCCTCAAGGTGCCAAGGTGACCCATGCCCACCCAGAGTCATCAAAGAATGCGCACCCCAACTCGCTCCATTCATCACCAATATCATCAATGCCTCATTCAAAAGCAACTCCGTCCCAGCTGACCTAAATAAAGCGTGGGTACTACCCTTATTAAAAAAACACCCTGGAGACCCAAACACTCCCACTAATTACCACCCTATAACGGCGGTACCGTCTCTATTGAAAATTCTGGATCGGGTAGCCTATCTGCAAATTCAGACTTACCTGGAAACCAATAACATCCTGGGGTTACGTCAGTCTGGTTTCCGTCCAAGAAACGGGACGGAAACAGCATTACTGTATTTAAAAATCCAAATGGACAATCTCATGGACAATGGGAAACTAGCTGTGCTTCTTCTCCTAGACTTCTCCACTGCATTTGATCTGGTGGACCACAACATTTTGTGTGAACACCTAACATCAGCAGCTAACTTCTCTCCTAATGGCACTCTCTGGATTAATTCCTTCCTCAGCGACAGAATGATGAAAGTCTTCTCCCCCAACGCCCGACCCCCCCCCAACCTCAGTCACCTGTGGAGGACCAAAGCAGGAACTATAAGCACTATCTGCAGCCACTCGATTCTGCAAAAAATCCAGCACAGCCACATGTTTAAACAAGATGTGTCAACATCTGGAAGCCTGCCATAACACAGAGACTTGAGAACCCATACTAGAATCTAATATGCAAGCTTTGGCAATGATGTTTGTCAAACGTAACTCAGCTTTCCATGCACTGAAACATTTGTCCAGGTTTGGAATCAGAGGTGCAGAGGATTAGAAAGCTTCCTCTGCCAGCTGGAACTTTGTATTCCAGCAGCTGTCAGGAATTCACATGTGACCTTTGAATCTGTCCTCTGGTGACTTTGGGCCCGGTGATGGAGATGTCAGTTGCTGGTCTCAGCAAAGGCACATGGTTACACTCTAATGTTGTCATGGAGCCATAGGACATTATGAATAGCAGTCCTTTCACACAGAAACATAATTACCTGCCTCGTTGTATTGATAAAAACCAACAAAGCTCATGCCAACACACCCTCACCAGATTGCATTCTGTCACATGTGCCTTCTGTTTGCACCACCCACCCAATTACACAACATACATGGCTTACTGCATGAAGCATTCAGAATAATGCACCATGTAGTGAACACCTCATAAATTTTAGTAAGGCACCTCCTAAAAATGATTCACATTTGTACCTCCACCCAAGGGGTTGATGTAAACATTGTAAACCCGTTTTGAACGAGCTTAATTTGCGTTCATGTTAAAGGCCCAAATCTGCATTATAAAATGTATGGTAGTAGTGACCCGCTGCAGTACAAACAAAACATGTCTATCCTCATAACCAGGGTTAGGGTTACACTATATTTGCATGTGGATTTTCGAAAACACTCCATGCAGTATTTCAGAGAATCTATATGCAATACCATCTTTCCCAGCATTTCCTCATAATAAGTTGGATTCCTGCAGTAAACCAGGAAAATAAATTCTGCTCCCTCATACGGCCTACGGAAGACTTTTTGAAGGTACATAGTTTTGCGTAACTGGTAGGTCAGATTTACATGGAGTATCTGGCGATCTTTTTAAATTTCCTAGGATCTGTCCTGGTTAGCATCGGCCTTAATACAGCCTCCATTTCTGTTTTGGAATATTTTGACAGGTCCCCATTTTGCGGTGTCTTTATTGTGTATGCTGAAAGGCTGGTGAGAACCCTTTCCCTCTCCACTCAAGGCAGGAGGCAGCAAGCACGCGGCAATCAGCTGCACACGTGCCTACGAATACAGACCCAGAAACATAAGAGGCTTCTCACAGGGCGTGTCTGCTTCAGGTTCAACAGTTCTATTTGTCAAAATCCAGCAGCCCTTTTCTGTGCCTGATTCTGGTGATGGAGGAAGGTTCTAGAGCATTCCAGAATGGTGTTGAAGCACCTATGTCACCCATTTACTCTTTCACAGCACATCGCCCCCTTCTAGCCAGTTGCCCTCCCACAGATCTCTCTGTTGATTCGTCTCTGTATCCCTTGGTGTGTGTGCCATGCTCTGGTGCTGGCTAGCTAGGTTTGTGATATATTACCCCATCTGCCGGTAAAGTAGCTAAGTGGGTTGAGTGCCTGCTGCTGTGATGCATTTCATAGGTTGGAATCCTGGCAACGCCAACTCAGCCTTTCATCCTTCCAAGGTCGATAAACGAGTACCAACTTCAGGTGGGTGATTTTCTATCTATATATGTTCGATGTTATGTTATGTTAAAGGTTCTTAAACCACGCACTGTTGCCACCTGCATGGTTTCCTGGCGCTCTGGTGGATCTGTAAAGCATGGGGGAGGGGGTTGTAATTTAGTAGGACTGAGCGGATCAAAAGAGCAAGACAGTTGCGAAGTGCTGTTGGCAGCTTCTGTTGTTGACACCGTTCACTGAGGGTAGCTGTGCTTTTGTCGGTTGGCAGGTGTCATGTGCTGTTGGGCAAGGCTATGTGCGGTTTGTTTCGCCATTGTGGTGTAGTGAAGTTCATGCTGTGTGTTGTGCTGTAGAAGCATGGGTTGTATTTAGTTCAGAGAGGTGAATGCAGAAGGATGAGTTTTTAAGAAGGGTTGGTTAGTGGCAGTAAAGCGCTGATGGCGTAAGCGCTATATAAATAACATCATTATCATTTATACATACATGCACACATGCATAGATATGTATGTAGATGAGTACATTCATATCAAACAGGTACATCCAGTGCAGCATGGTAAAGGAACACCAGTGCAGGCGATTGGAATGTCAATGAAAGGTTTGGATATAACTGCTTCATAATTGTGACAAGATGCCATTGACTAGAAATGGATTTGTGTTTTGATTACTTTTCCATGACCTTGGAGATGACAGAGATGAAATCTTGGGCTTTAATAGAATTGATTTATAAATATAATGAATGAAGGTCTATTTTAGGGATATCCTTTCAGATAGGTCTCTGTGAGTTGTATCCTATTAGTCACACTTAGCGGTACAGTTACTGGTGTGGCAAGAACCTAGTCTCAAGAAAGCAATGCAAACGAATGATAAACGAGTTGACTCTCATGATCCTCAGTGCATGGGCTGTTGTGTCATTGTGGAAATTCTCTGTGGTCAATTCTCTGCCAAGGAGATCGCAAAGAGAGATGATTGGGATGAACTGCAGGACTACTAGGTCCCTCATGTTACAGCAACAAAGAGTTTTTTTTGCGCACCATTGGGAAAAGGCGTTGGGACTCTGTGCCAGATATATTGATGACTAATTTTTGGGATTGCGTCTCGACCTATAGGGCTCTATTCTGTACCAGGGTGCCAGTTTACTATTGCTGTTTTTATGTGGCTCTACCTCTATCTACACTCTCTCGCGTTTTATTACGCATTCACACCCAACTCAGGGAGTTCCTTTCCCCTCAATCAAGGTGGCGCACAACAAAGCACTATTATTTTGATTCAGGTTCAATTTGTTGAGGCCTCCAACCCGTCTCGCACCCAACCGCAACAAATACCTGGGGCCACAATGGACCGGAAACCAGGCCGGGGTGTAGTAAGAATATAGATGTATTAATTTATTTAAACCAAATTTGCCAAACAGACGAACATCAACCATCAATGCTGTGGCAACACAAGAACAAAAATACTTCCGTAATGCCACCAAACACAGAGATAATACTGACATATGCCGTCACAATTTCCCGCAGCTTTCTTTTCAAATCTCCCACCAGTACAGAAAACAAACAATTCAAGACACACAGTGATTGCTGATTTGGGTATAATATGTTTTCTCCCAGTAACCCCCAAACTGAAAACACCAATTAGACTTGACTCCTCTGAATTGAGGCCAGTAGCAGAGGTTGGGAACACAATTGGGAAATCGTTTTGGGTTCTGATAGAAATGTACTCATTGTAAAAGGGATTTAAGGGGAACAATCATTGTGCACTTATTACTACACATGCAATATGAGGGAAGGAAAAACAATGGGACAATTTGTTTTGCCCCACACCTAAAAAGAACAGCCAGGGCTTTGTGGTTTGGGTCAGAGCACAATGGGAACAAAGGGGCAATTTCGTTTTTCCCATCACAGATGCAAAGGAAATACAAACCTTCACACTCCTGAATTAAAATGAAGGGGATCAATGGGGAATTTCGTTTTTTGCATCCTGCACACTCATTTGGAAACAGGGTTTTAGGGAGTCATTCTTTTGGATTCAGCACCCCCCTTCAGTACCGAAGTCAGGGGTTTCTTACAAATAATCAGTCAAATCTTTATGTCTATACCGGCTCAAAACACACTCAGAGGAGCTTGTTAGTTTTGAATGCTAACAAAACACATCAAATGATTACTATTCATACAAACTGAATTTCAGCCCCATCGATGTGTGCTGATATACTGTCTGCACTACTTCCGCACGTTGTGAAAATATGACTCTACAACTATGTGTTATAACCGCTTAACATCAAAGTAAACATTGTAACCTGAGTCATCAATATATCAGGTTCAGGCCTATGTTACTGCACTGTCTGTACTTTATAGAGCCGAGCAACGTAATTACCAAGTATCTGGGACTAGCCCACTGTGTAACACTATTTAGCAACCTTTGTCACCCCATTGTTCTAATGATTTCTGGCCTATACTAAAATGGCCTACTGTACTTCTAACTTCATGAGTACTGGCCATTCTCCACTGTCTGCACTCAGACCCTGGTCAGACTAGCCTATTCTGGCTTAACATAGTAGACTGATTATATCATTTCTCAGGTACAGACATGCTAATAGTAATTGTGCCTATCTCAAGTGATGTATTAGATACCAACATATGTACCCTTGAATCTGAATATATCTGACAAATTATTTGCATAAGTCTGAATCTATTTGATGTATCTATCACATGACTTCTGACCATAAAAGTGATGTGTATCTATCACATGACTAATCTACGTTGCCTATAATACTTTGCATACGTGATTATCTGTCTACCCGTTTGCCTGTGATTATGCCAAATATAGATTTACCCAATATACGTTAACATATGACTAGCCTTGCTGCTCACCTTGCAGCTTGAGATACTCCTCTTATGCCATTATATGTCTAGCCATTTCTTGGGCCACTCCTCGCAAGTATTCTCTCAACTTTATATCAATACATGATATTGCTAGTACTATCATATCATAAGCTGGTCTCCCCATTGCCGTCTGAAAAGTATTGTAATTTTAAACCAGCATGTTCACCATAGCCACCAACCAGAGCGCTCGAATCTCACTAATTACCTTGAGCCTCTTACTATGCTCTGCTTTACCTGTCTCATTGGCTCCTTGTGACCGCTTGAACATGACCTACCCCAATCCGTCTAAGAACATTCCTACCATCATGACCCCAGCGGCCAATGACACCCTGCGCACAATCCCAAGCACTCCATGCACAACAGATGGTAGGAAATCCCGACTGCGAGCTAGACTAGCCAAAATATACGAACCACCAGACATTTAGAACCTACCTCCAACCGGATTTTGGTACCACAGACTTTGCCATTCCAAACTCCTTCTAACAAAAACCATCGACCAACCGCCCAATTAGCACCAAATACTGGAATGTCCACCATCCCAAACGTAAAGAATGCACAATGCCCCACATACCAGCCACAGACACTACCTGCCCGCTTCTCAAAGGAGCTTTAATAAATGCTAGGTCTCTGGTAGCTCATGCTACAGAGATTGCCAATGTGATTCTGCGTGACAACATAGACTTTCTCGCTATCACTGAGACATGGCTGCATGCGGCAGCAGGCCCCATGCTTATGTTAGCTGTGCCAGGCGGCTATGCAATTCTAAGACAAGACAGACAAAAGAATGGCCCTTCATATGATATACAATCCTGTGAAGTCATCACACTCAAACTACCTTTACCTAATTCCCAGTCTCTTAATATTCATCTGATCTACCGTAACCCAGGTCCAATTGGGACCTTTGAGGAAGATATCTATACAATATTATCCAACAACCTTAAAAGCTTATCTCAAGTACTACTTCTAGGTGACCTTAACCTTGGCTTTAATGACCCCTCAGATAAACCTGCATTGACAATGGCTAATATCATAACAGAACTTGGCCTCACCCAAAGAATTATATCTCTCACTCACAACAAAGGGAGAATACTTGATTGGATAGCAAATTACAACTGCCAGGCCAACATCCTTTCCATCTCTCCTCTAGATGGATCACTTTCTCCTTTCATTTATGCTCGCCACTAACAGACCCCCACCCATACTCGCCCCCATTTCCCCACCTACACTAACCATGAACAAAGAAAACATTACAGCGGAAAGCCTCATCCCTGCCATTCTCCCCACCCTCAACTCAGTCCCAGAGAGTACCAACCCCGAAACATTGGTTGAGGAATACAATAAAATGATGGCATCCTCCCTAGATCAGATCGCCCCCCTCAAATTGAGACCAAGTAAGCCTAATAAACATTTGAACAAGTGGTTCACACCTTTCCTAAAAAGCCTAAGACAACAATAGAGAAACTGTGAGGCCTCATGGAGACTACTTCCCTCTGAAGCTAATAAATTAAAGTTTACTAACATCTCATCTCTCTATAAAAAAGAAATTTGCTTTGCTAAATGGGAATCCTACGGCAACCGTATTTCCAAAGCTAACTCCAATATGAAAGAATTATTCACCATACTCAAAGAATTGGAGACTCCCATTGCTATACGAGACATTTGTACTAAAGACAAAAACTGGTGCTCAGATATCCAACATGCACCCGTCAATAAAGTATTGACGCTACAAAATAAAATAGCCCAAAAAAATCTTCTCTAAATGCGGACCATGACCTAATGCCCCCCCTAATACATCTGAAATCCAACCTGTCCGTTCCAATTTCATTAAAACATCCATTATCGAGGTAGAAAAAATTATCCTGTCTCTTAAACCCTCCAACTGCCAGGGCGACCTTTGCCCAGCCCAACTCATCAAGGATGCAGTGCGTGACCTATCGCCCTTCCTCATCAACGCTTCCTTTGCCACTGGTACTATTCCCACGAACCTCAAAGAATCCTGCGAGCTTCCTTTATTTAAAAAACCTATGCTAGACCCTCAAACACCAACCAATCACAGGCCAATCACAACAATTCCTTTTCTTCTAAAAATATTAGACAAAGTGGCATACATGCAAATCCAAAAATACCTAGAACTGCACCACCTTTTAGGGGCAAGACAGTCAGATTTCCGTCCTCAACATGGCACAGAGACCACCCTTATCGATCTAAAGGCCCAGGTTGATGAACTCAGAGACTGCGGGAAATCTGCCTTACTTCTCCTCCTTGACCTCTCAGCTGCTTTTGATTTGATGGATCATAAAGTATTATGTAACCATCTCAAATCAGCAGCACATTTCTCCAACGAGGACATAACATGGAATTAGCTCGTTCTTAAGCAACAGAACCACAAGGGTCTTCTCGCTATCAGCAGCAGCAGACCCTATACCCATCACTTGAGGGGTGCCACAGGGATCCTGTGTCTCACCCACATTGTACAACATTTTCACCAAGCCCCTTTTCGATGATCTGGACCATCTTGGTATCACCTACACTAACTATGCACATGATACTCAGATTCTCCTCACACTTTCAGGGGATTATGATAAGGATTTGACCTTGGTAAAAAGAGTGTACCTCATCACCAAGCATGGATGGCTATACATGGTCTATGCTTGAATGATGATAAAACCGAACTCATCATCTTGGGCACCCCCACTAACCTAATAAAACTAGGCCCTGAATACTCTTCCTTTATAATTGATGGTAACCTTACCAAGGTGGCCAAGGAGGTAAAGACACTAGGATTGTATCTCAACTCCACCTTGTCCTTCTCTAAACAGGTCAACACACTAGCGTCTACTACAACATAGCCAGAGCCCTTATTCTGTCCTGCCTAGATGATTAAATTTAAATTCTCCAAAATAATGCCTTAAGAGCAGCCCTAGGCATTGCCAGAAGAGATCAAATCTCTGAGAGCAGGAGACAAAACAACTGGCTTTCACCCAAAGATAAAATACTCAAAAGCGGCCCAACTCTGGAACTCCTTGCCCCCATCACTCAGAGAAGACCAATCTTACCTGAATTTCAGATCAAACACTATCAAATGGCTCAAATCCTCTGACCTGTAAACCTGTCGGTGTAATTTCCACCCTGTGACCCTATGCCTCTGCAGCTAAGATGTAACTTAAAACTACTCCTGATCCACTGTAAAAATGCAAGGTCATGTATTGTGTGTCTTATTTGTAACCTGCCCTAGATCTTCCAGACCTCACAGACCCATGTATGTACTGTATGTCACTCTATATGATTGTATTTCATTCTCTGCAACATTGTAGTTAAGCTTTGCATATTCTTGTAACTGTTGCAGCCTGATACCCCCCGGGTCTGGTGCGTATTACAAATATTAAAACAAACAAACAAACAAACAAACAAACAAACAAATTATAGGGGAATTAATTGATTTATTTTAATGAAATTTGCTAAGGATCTACACATACAAACAGGATATTTTGCTATGGGGAAATACAGAACAATACTTGAAAAATGCAAGGCGTAGAGAATATATGGTTTTGGAAAAGTTTTACTTACAGGAGAGGGCTTGTTGTGGGCCTCAGGGAACAGCAGGGCACCTCTGGGACAGTAAGGGTGTCAGTCAAGTATAGTCCCCTCTGGCTACTCCAAAGGGGCCCGGGCAGCTTCTATGTCTCCTGGTCCCTGTCTCTGATGCAAGATTTGGGGTCTCTCTGCTTGGGTGCTTCTCGCAAGAGTTCAACAGCAGGTTACCTCCCGAAATAAGTGAAAAAGCACAGTTCTAATGCAAACTGGTCTACTTATAGAGCAGTTGACATCACAGACTTGTCATGATTCCTGCGAAAGGGATTGGTTGTTTAATAGGACAAGGATGTGGTGCTAATAGGACAAGGATGTGGTGGGTATGAGTTAGGAAAGCTGGGGGAGGAGAAAGCTTTGTCATACCAAACTGACATGTGGGTTTGGCATGTTTAAACTCTGAAAGTACCCTAATTTTTTAAATCTTTACATGTATGGATATATATTTTTAGAATGACATTTTAAGGCAAATCAGATTATGCTAATCTGAAATCGGCACACCCTTCCCATGCAGAGATACAGTTTTTCTTCATTTATTTAGGAACCCCATTAGTGAAATTTATGACATTTTATAGTTGCCATGTTAATTTTATCCTTCACCCTCACACCAACTTTCAAATCTCTCGTAATCATGGGAAGGTGCAAATAAAATTTTCCTTTATAACCTCTGTTATGTTTATCCCACAAAAATCATTTCGGCATGGTTCAAAAAGGGCTGCTGTCACCTTTAATAAAAGTCTGGAGTGAGCGTTGTGGCATATATGGTGCCCTTTTTGTGCAATAAAATGTATTTTTATATTAACTAAACTCTAGCCCCACATGCCTCGCTCACTCTGGCTCCCACTTTTTTTTCCTCTTAAGTTTTATTTACCCTTACGCATGTGACGAGCCAGATGGTCACCTCTGGACAATTGTTTCATTGTTTAAGGGACTTAGGTTTAGTCACCCTAAGTTTCCTAGGGTCATCCAGACGTGGACCCCTTGCTCACTGTTCTCAGAGAGGCACAGCTCCACCTCACTGATGAGGCCCAACAAGGCTGAAACACGTGTATGGGGTTGCTGTTGGTACCCTTGTTCAGAAGAGAATTGCCATAGCATTTTGGTGCTTGTCTGTCCACGTGGGGGGACAAAGACTGATATGCAAATCAAATGGCTATTTCCCTTCTGTGAAAGGTACAGTGAGTAAACTGTGCTGCGGACTCTCGAGTGGGTACCTTCCCAAAGAACAGGTCATTTAGCCATGTTGGTTCTCGTAGAGGGGCACCTACGGACTATTTTTTCATATTTATCTTAGCTTATCCCTTCTTGGCCCTGAATTGGCTGCAGCTTTAATGGACATTTTATGGGAGTTGTGATCTCAAGGTCACTTCGGCTTAAAAGACAGCCAGGGCTTTATCTATTTCCACCGTGGTTTCCATCAATGGCTGTGTCTTTCTTTGTATTGTTAAGCAATAGACCTGCTTTATTGTTGACAATGAGATCTCCCTCTCCGGGACAAGCAGAGGAAATGTCTTTGAGGTTAAAGTTTCATTTCAGGAGAAATGCCGGCTGCAGGTATCATTCTGCAAGAAATGGCTTTTAACTCACACACAATTTATTTTACATTTAGCATTTTATAAGGCATCTGGTTCTTATATCCATGTGTAACATACTTCTTTAACCTCACAGTTGCAAAAGACATGAGTATTATTTCTGGATTGTGAATATGTATAGGGCAGTTATATGAGAAAGCCATGGTCACCTTGGAACCAAGTAGACACTTTGCTCTACGTACTGTCGTTTAGGATGAGGAAAAAAGGAAGTTCTTTTATTTTTTATAAATGCAAGAATCTTGGTTTCACTTCAGATTGTGAGATCACAATCTGGTATTACATTGAAGATAATGTACACACTGCTATCTGTCTCTTTAAGTAAAACGTATAGCTTTCCATGGATTTAGCAAAACAGCATTGTCAGCCATATGTCTTTCTTTTCCTTGCTGAAATGTATTGAGCATATCTTTGCTCAATCCCACTTTCTTTCCATTGAGGTTTAGGCCTGGTTTTGGTTCAAGAGGCCTCATGTCTGACATCACGATTTATGTGCTGGCGTAAGACTTGAATAGGATTCCACAACCCACTCTGGCCTCTTTATTTCTGGCAATCAGGGACTATATTTTACACCACAACCCCTATCTTGCCCACTTACTGGGTGCAGGTGATTGTGCTGCCCAAATGAAAGAAAGGGTTCAAGCTGTTGCCAGGAAACCAACAGACCTCTTGATACTCACTCCAAGTTGCATGGAAAGCCACTTCTTGGTTGGCTGCGGGATTCAGTAGCAGAGCGATGCATTATGTGCCAAGTGTGGACTGGATTTGGAGAGGGGTGAATATGGTGGAACACTTTTTCCTACTTAGTCGGATCATCGCACAATATGGTTGCATCCAGGGTGTGTTGCTGTTTACAGCGGATACATCTCTTAATCGGGTCACTGGCCCCATACATTTAAGTCATTTTTTGGAATCACCAGCAACATTTAAGATAGAGGCCATGTTTAGTAGTCCATAATAGTGCTTTAAACAGGGGAAAGTGAGAGCATCATCTTTGAAGAGAAATTAGCAACTGTCCAGATCTTTCCCCTTTTAACGGGGAGTACTGTAGGAATGTGTCCTTATTGCCATGTTTTTCACAGTCTATGTAAATAATGTGACAGAGCACTTCCAGCCCCCCCCAAGTATGTAATGCAGTCGGTGTGATTCTCCACCCTATATTTTGATGATGCTGTGGTCCTGTTGATTAGAGACAAGCTGATGGGCATTTTGGAAGCCCTGAAGCATACTGCAAGCCCACTGGAGGGATCACCAAGTCATGCAAATCCAGTATTATTATGATAGAATAACTTCTCTGAAGATGTGTGCTCGCCCAGCTGGTATTGTGTGTCAAGGAATGAGGTCTTAGGGCCACCCATGTGGCCATACGGTTTCATTCCTTGTAGCCAAGAAGGGCTCATCTACAAAGGAGGAAGACACTACAGCAGCAAGGGCCCTATCATGTCATCAGTTATGTTTTGTAGGCTTAGAAGTCTAGTAGATACAACCATTGAGACACAGCTCCAATTGATCCACAAATAATGCAGTGGCCTGGGGTAACTAGATCACCAGCCACTGTGTGCGGCAGAAAGTGCTTTCTAATGCAGGCTCTTGGGAATCTCTACTGAGGAGAACTAGACCAAAGAAAGTGTCCATATCTATTAGAGCGTCACGCAAACGGGCAACAGTATGCCCAAATCACCAAACAGGCCTATCTTGCAAAGTTCTCTGCTCAGAAGAGTTGATGAATCCTGCACCAAGGGAAGGCCCTCAATCACTTCTAATCTTCAACAACTAAATAACTTCAAATTGAACTGACCGTATTCAGTGTGGGAGACACAAAGAAATTACAGAGATGTCAAACACTACTATTGGTTCTTTGATCCAGAAAATAGATGATACATTTGTTAATTGGTCCTGATGAATCCAACATTCCCAAAACAGTTGCAGAAACCGGTAAACCATAATGGAATGTTGTTTATTGCTTTGAGATACAAGCTCTCAAAAGCATTCTTTTTTAAATTAATGACCAAGCCTATTGCAACTACATATTCAGACGTGGGCATAAAAACACAAAAAAATCCCCACCTAAATGAATTACATTCAGACAATGTTTAATGTCACCACAGGGTCAAATTGGGGTAGACTTGGGTGATGAATTACTCTGCATATAGTCGCATAGATTCAGTATCATTGCTAGGATTGAGGAAGAAGCTAGTCTATCCCTTTTAAATAGGCGGCACATAACCGCAATCCAGGGGCAGTAATTACCATTAGGCAAAGAGTCATCCTCCTTGAGGAATAATAGCAGTGACTTACACACACGTCTAAGTAATGAAGGTTCCCCCTTCCTTTTGTGGTATCAAGTGTTTCATATTAGGGTGACTTTTTTCTAAATTATAGACTATTCCCTAAGGTTTGGGGTATGTTTTCCATGGATTATGTATAACACTTTTATATTGTTAAAATGATTGTAATACATTGCTGTTAGTTTCTCTCATGTTTTATGAAGACAATTGGTGGGCTTGTCCATTCAAATTACTTTTAATGTTTGCCTTTTCTCATTGTATTTAAATGATAAAATGTGGCTAAATATTAATAAAATTGGGAACATTGAATATCTTGATGTGTTAACTGTTTGTAATACAAATGTACATTAAAATAATAAATATTAGGCATAACATGTCTAATTAAATACAGGTTTAATTCAATCGAGCGTGGAGATGAGATGGCATTGCAACTCGATCAAAAGTGTAATCACCACATATCTAACACAGCACCATGATTGTCTAGCAACTTGTAGACTATTTTGGCATCAGATAGTATCTCTACTCTTCTTGTCAAAAATATATCTGTCCACTTAACAAATCATGCTAAGCAAAAAGCAACAAAAGAGAAACACATATTTGCAAAATATGTTTAAAAAAATGAAATATCTGTCTTCAATACTAAAATCCTTACTTCCTCTTGCAAAGTTCTTTCTCACCTTGCATCCATTGAACCATTCATTTTTAAGACATTTTTACAAAGTAGTTTCTCAGTGCAACCAACAGATGAAATAAATGTCTAATTCACATTCCAACAGGTATTACATGAAATAATATGTTCATAATATTGCCAAGATGCAATCACCTTATAATCTGTGCACACTCAAACTACCAACAAAATTGGTTCATGCTTCCTTCCCTTGTTTTTGATAAACATGTTTCTATAACTGAACCTCATTACAAATCAACAACAAAGAAAGAGAAGTTTACACTGTTAATACTTCTGGAGAATGACTTTACACTGCCCTCCAAAAACATTACTATAAACAGTGTGGATTTATTGAAGAAAAATGTACCTAAGAGTTCACACTCTAAAGAAGTTTGGCAAAAGAATGTATGTTGGGATAAGCCATAATTAGCCACCTCAGTAGCAATAATGCTGGCATTATAGGCGTAGAATAAAGCTACTAATATTTCTGCAGCTCTCATCGCAGTCGTTAACCCAACAATTAAAAGGGTGATGATTTCAAATGAAATCTTCTCAATCTCTAATTCATGAATCCTTCTCAAATTGATTGTGTATCGATTTATATTTAAATTTCTTTGATTCCAAATGCAAGCTTGAAGATGACAAAAACAGACTACTGAACTGTGTTAGGATGTTTTCTTATAATTTAGCTAACAAATACCAATTTCAACTAATCACATTTTTACCCACTTCCCAATTGACATAGGTTGAGACATAATAGGCACCACAGATTTGAAAACTAATTCCAAACTATTTCAAATTAAATCTTCTCAATCTCTAATTCATGAATCCCTCTCAAATGGATTGCTTATCAATTTATATTTACATTTCTTTGATTCCAAATGGAAGCTTGAAGATGACAAAAAGAGACTACTGAACTGTGTTTGGATGTTTTCTTATAATTTCATGAACCAATATTAATTTCAATTAATCCCATTTTTAACCACTTCCCAATTGACCTAGGTTGAGACATAAAAGGCCCACAGATTTGAAAAGAAATTCCAAACATGTGTGTATATGTAGGATAGTGAGCTGGTGACTTAAGAATAAAGAGATGCCGCCCTTCCTCTGCATTCAGGCCTCCCAGTGTCTTGGTACCCCATCATATAGTTACTGGGGGCTCGTTTAGCCCTATACTCTGTGCTGCTTACCTTCCTGGCACTTACACTGGGTTTTATAATTAATGAAAAGGGAAACTATTTACCACACTTTGGCTGCCTACAAAAGGTTCAGATAATCAGATTGCAGTTGTTCAATACTGTTTAGTTTATTTGTGTCAAGTTTAGGGTTGTGTGGCCAGGCAAGTAACCGCTTCTCCTCATGTAATTATCAAGCCAATGCAAAGGCGCAACAATGATGTCACTGGCAAATATTGTGTTACCCAATAGACCGTCCTCCACCCTGCAGTCGAAGTCTCCCAAACTGATAACCCAGAAGACTGGAGTAAGATGCATTGACATAGTTGAGGAGTGAATCGACGGCATGAAGTTCACTTTGGATAAAGGTATGGAAATGCCTCCATAGTTACAGCTGTACAATAGGGGGTTGATAAAGAATCCTACTGGGGAGTTGAGTCTAAGATTTACACCCCAGAGAACCCCCAATTTATATTCTGGTATAACATGTTGTTACAATTATTTGACCTTATATTCTGCTATTGTATCATTTTGTTATGGGTACCTCTGCTCCATGAAAGCCAGGTGCAGGAAAACATTAATCCAGATGTTTTATAGATGTTTATATATCAGTCTTCTGACCATATAATTTCTAATCATTTTTGTTCAGATAAACCTCCATATCCCTGTGGCACCGTAAATAACTGATTCGAAACCCAGGTAAATCTGTCTGTGCTATTCATGTACTTGCAAAGTTATTATCTTGGTTTGTAGAAACATCTAGACCACTGGTAGACAGTGATAGAAGTGTACCAAAAAAGTAGTGTTATGCGACTCCATTTGGGGACAGACTTGGAAGGAAAGGAGCAACATGCAACACATTTTTCAAGGGTTGCAGCCATGCTGCTTGACAGTAAATTGAGTTGAAACATATTTCAGTTGAGCTGTAACTGATGTCCGGTGGTAAAGTGGAGAAGTGTGCTTTCACTTTATAAAGGACAGTTCAGGAATGGTGAAAATGCTTGCAAAAAGTATTGGAGCTGCTAACAGTAAAACATTTAAGCAGTGGAACACGGCTCGCGACTGTTCCCGCTCACTTCGACCACTGCTGATAGAACTCTTCTGTACTCTGCTTTCAGATACATTCTGCTGAAGTGGGATCCACGCGGTCTGTATTTTATTAGGATTAACTGCAATTGACTTGAATCTTTCTCAGTGAATGTTGACTTATCACAGCTGGAAGGGACATCTCAGATGGATTTCGCTCCTAGAACATCCAATCTCCAAGTGCATGTGGAAGGCCATGGTTATTTGACAGCACAGTGCATCTAGATACTATTTGTAGTCTAGTAAATTTAAAACTATGTCACCAGGCATATGTGAGTGCCGATTCAGTCTTTAAGCTGATTTTCTTTTAAAGAAGTGTATGTATATTGTTAAATTTAAATATCGTATTTACCCTCTCCTCCAGAAGATCAGCTCAATATATTAAAGGTGTGATTAATGGAATTCATAGATTTACCAATACATGCACCTAGGGGTGACCAGAAATTTAGTTACATATCGAGCCTCTTCAGAATGCTGTCTGATGTTGCAGGCCTTATCTATTTGGTTGCTCTATGCAGTTTCTTGTTGCCACCTACGAATTGATTGACAGTGCACAAAAGCACTTTAAGAAATAGAGGTGCTCGGGATGCTCTATATGCCAGGGTGCTGCAAGATATGCCAGCTGTGCTCCCAATATTCAGGATGGTATTCGAAATGACACAGGTGGCCTCATTACAAATCTTCGGTAACCCATCCGGTGATGCCTGCAGGTTGCCACCGGACTTGCAATATGTTCCGGTGCCTGGCTTGCCGGAAACACTGGGGGATTACGACTCAGGCGTTCTTGGAAGTCAGGAAAATCAGAGGATCAGAGCATTGCTAAGTATCACAGGTTGCTGCAAATAGGTATATTGTCCATCTCGCTGTTCCAGGGTGCTGCTCAATGTTTTAGGTGTGCTTTGTAATATTCCACAGTGTATTTGTGTGTGCGAGGATTCTTTGCAATTTGCCACATAGTGTTTAAAATGGCATAATGCTCCCTAACAAACCTGCTGCTTAGTATGCCAGTGTTGATGCTCAGTGTACCAGCGATGTACTAACTATGGCAGATGTGCTGCTCAATTTTCAACTGTTTCTAAATAGTGTGCCCGAGGTGTGACCAGTTTGTAAAAAGTGCTTCAATAGGCTATGATCTTGTTCAATGTGACTTGGTTGCTGCTGTTCAGAATGCTAGAGTAATGCTCAGGATGCATTCAGTACTTTGGAGTAGGACTGCTCAGTTTACACAGAGGAATTTAGCACATATCTGGATGGTATTCTCCTTTCTACACCTCACTTATCTTGGTTGTCTTGTCCATTTATTCTATGCTTATAAGGGCCTGCTGCCACATATGCCTGCCCACCTCCCTCCACATTCAATTCTTAATGTGGAAGCATGCCCCATAGAAAGATAGCAGCAAAAAGATTACCCAGTTGGCCAACTACAGTTATTTCCTTTTCCTGTTGTGGGGTGGCAACAAGAGCAGCAGTATTTCCTCCCTCGTCTCACACACAGGCTCTAGTACACTTATGGAACTGCACAAAATGGGGAGGAGCAGGGGAAGACCTCTCTACGAAACACAGGTAGGACTCTTCAGGTGTCTTTTCTGATTGTCACCCTGGCAGTCATTTTCACCAAAGGCTGCAAAGACCTCCCTGTGTAGAAGGTCTCTTTAATGAGACCAGGACAGAATGAATCAAGTTGCTGAAGAAATTCACCTTCCAATATACCTTCCTACTCGAGCTCTTTGCTCCTCCATCTCCAACTCCCTCAGGGTCAGTCACTACTACAAGCAACGTGTTGGGTGTAAATGTTTTTCTTCGGCTGGGGCCTCCCTCTGGAACAGCCTCCCTGCCTCTCTGAAACTGGAGGAGAACCATCTTTGGTTTCGGAAGCACCTCAAGACCTTCCTCTTTGCTTCTGCCTTCACTGTTCCTCTCCCCTGCTGATCTCTGTCTGCTTCGGCACTGGGCTCCTGGTTACCCTCTGATTTCGGAACCAGATCCCTGCCCACCCTATCGCATACCCGCACTGCCTCCTGGCAAACCTTGCACTAGGGTCTGTATCTGCAAGCCTACAGCCCCCTTCCTGCACTTTTTAGACACCCGTGTCTGCGCCTTTTCGTGCACTTGCCACCTGCTGGCCACACTACCTGGTGTTGTTTTGATTATTTGTTCAGCACTTTCCATTCCTCCTCTGCCCCTTGCACTCTCCCCTTTCCCTCTCCCCTGCACAGGCACATTCTCAATGTCACTGGGCCTAGTAAGATCCTTGTTTGTTGTCCTCTCCTCTCCCCCCCCCCCTTTGTCTCGTCGCTCTCTGAAACACTTGTGTATGGGCGCAATATAAATGAAATATATCATATCATATAATTCCTCTAACCAATGTAAACATGCATTGTCTCTATCATCCCAAGTGAATTAGAAACTGTTGTGGACAATATGGAAAAGAGCCCAGCTTAGCTAAGGGAAGAAATGCTGTGCTACCATGGACCGATGCATAAACTGAGCGTGTTTTGGGCGACATTACCTGATGGCATAATCATGCTCTTCAATACTGGCAACATCACTATCGAGTGTTAGCACTTGCATACGTTAAACAAAAGTAAAACAGGTCCTTTCAGCAGAAAAAGGGAAAATCTAAGAACATCAGATGAACTATCCCGCAAGAAATAGCAGGTCCAGGAAATGTTTACTGTGTCTGCGTGCAAAAGTATTAGATAAGAACTCTGTGCACAATCTTACTCAGTGTGTTCCTAAAGAAAATGATAATAATTCGGTAAAATATTCTCTTACTAGAAGAAATTCAAAATCTAAGAGTGAGAAAGCAGTTGTGTCACAGGTTGTCTCTTCAGCAAATCATACATTCTGACGTTTTATCATACCAATGTCTCCAGATGCCATTACAGTTACCAATCCTACCACCTCAGGACTTGGGTGAAGAGATGGATTCGAGTTTAATCAATGTAAGTGACATTTCTACATATTCCCTCTAGACATTGTTTCATCAGAGGACTTATCCAACAAACAAGAGGGTGCAAATCCATCTGCACACAATCGTTTAACTCTGGCTGAAAAAATAGATAACTTATATTGAAGTTTCAATACCTTGCCTTCTTCACCGGCATTCTCCCCAGAATCACTCCTCAGCGGTACTGACTCGGATAAAATTGTTTGTATTGACCAGCTTTTTCAGATAGGCCATTTCATCATTTTAAACAGATGCAATATGATTTCGTTGTGTCTTGAAATTCCACGCTTGAGAGCAATGAATTCTAGTGACATTCACTGTATTGATTTCTTTCTAGAAGCAAGAACAGATATTGTGGCTAGGCAGCTTCCGTCATATATAGTGTGTGACATCTTGTTATATGAAGTGGATATGTTTCTTTCTTTGGATAATGATATTTATAAGGGTTTATCCAAATCAGAGTAACATCCAAAAACATGTAGAAATTCCTATAAAGAAGGAATTCGAGAGTCAATTGCTTTATCTCATCTGATCATTACATGTAAATCAGATCTTCCTACAGTAACTATGCTCACTGAAACAACTACATTTTTCAAAGTCGATACACGTGACTAAACTTGGTTCCCTCGACTTTCAATTTATTTTTTTATTTATTTAAAGTGTGTTATAGATGACTAGCAACCTTTTCGCACTGACATATACAAAAATACATTTACTCTTATATTATCATGAACTTTTAAAATTATTCATTAAAAAATGCAATTCATAAGATCGACATCATAAAGAAAAAACAGTATAAAATCGGATTTATAAGCTATTACCATTAATATATTCATCATTTTTTTGCAGGCTTCTTCCTGCATTGCCGCTCTTGATAGTACTGATGAATCAGCTCCAAACAAACAACTCCAAAATACATCAGAGGCAGGATCTTTATACTTCTCATACGCCCGCTCATAAAAAGGTTTCTTACATCTCGCATTGTGTTAAGACATGTCTAGCTGACTCTCGCTTTTTCCACAGAGTCTGCATAACCTTTTGTGACGTGGAATGCCTCTCCATGCTCCTGTGTTTTCCAACACGTTAATTGTTTTTAGTCTAATCGAGAGCATGAACCTAGTCATTAAAGGGTAGCTTTTTTTTTGTCAAATAGGGCTTAGGACTATCTATGTCAATTGATTGTCTCGCATATTCACAGAACCTTTTTAGTGCACCAAGGTGTGTTAGAGCCATATGTGTGTCATAGGCCCTGACCTTTGCTGGGATCTTTGCCAAATTAAATTCCAGCCATGTCGCTGGTATTTGAGTAATCCCAATATTGGCCATATAGTTTGTCACTCTAGTATCTAAGTCACTGAACCATATACTTGTCTGGTATCTACCCGCATGCTCGAGCGTAAATGAGAATAAGCTATCTGGGCCTGCCAGTTCATACTTTATCTTTGCCCATAGGTTACAGTACACTATTGACCACACCGTACCCAGCGAGGGAAGTCCCAATTCTAATCTAATCGCCTGGATAGGCGTGCCTGGGGGTAGGTTTAACATGGAGTGAAGTATCTTTCCCTCTAGTTTGCCCACTGATTCTACCCACTTCCAAGTGATAACTTCCAAGGCGTACATGATCGTAGGTTCAATTGATACTTTGTATGCTAATATTTTAGCTTCAAGGCATCTCCCCCCTTGGGCATCAATCGCCTTCCGTAAAACCAACCATTTCCTCCAGGCTTTTTGGGTTATCTCTTCTAAGATTGTGGCTGCTGAAAACCTTGCCCTAATAGTAATTCCCAGATAGCGATAGCTGTCCGTGGTTTCCACTCTCTCTCCCCCTAACCACCAATGGTTGGCTTTGTTCAGAGGAACGGTTCTCCCAAATACCATGATTTTTGTTTTGTTGATATAAGGCTTCAAAGCCAACTTAGAGGAGAAAGTGGACAGCTCCAGGAGAGAGTGTTGTAGGCCCACCTTTCTCCTATCCAGGACCACAACATCGTCGGCATAGGATATACATACCAGGCCCTTGTTCCCATATTGGGGTGGATTATTAAGTGCTTCCCCCAGCCTTTTATCAAGGAGGGAGAAGTAGATGTTACAAAACAAGGGGGCTAATTCACATCCTTGTTTCAAACCCTTCCAAGGTGGGATTGTGTCTGATAGTGCCCCATCCTGCGATAGTCTGATTTTGACTACTGTGTTTCCGTAGAGGGCTTTTAAAAAATACAACAGTGAGGTATCTATTTTCCACTGCTCTAGCATTGCCCATAATTTCCCTCTATCCACGCTATCAAAAGCTAATGAAAAGTCCACAAAACAAGCAAATAGGGCCTTGCCCGGTTTGGCTTCTAAATCGGAGATCAATGTCAACAGGGTCTAGATTGGATGAGTAGTCGAACACCCCTTTCTGAACCCTGTTTGATGGTAGGAAAGTATTCCCTTTTGGGGTACCCGTTCCGTGAGTAGTTCAAACAAGATGTTAGCGAATACATTCCCAGTACCATCCAGCATCTCCAAAAGTCTGTAGTTTTGTGTGCATTCACTGTGGCCTTTTTTTAAAAAACTGGTATTAAGATGGCACTTTTCCACGTCTCGGGTACAACTCCCATTTGATACACCTGTGTATACACCTGTGCACACATTTGTTTCAACATGCTTGCCCAAAACTCGGGATCACCTTTCAGAATCAAGTTGGTGAGGCCATCAGGGCCGGTAGCACTAAATGATTTTAATTGTTTAATTTTTGCTACAAAATCAACAGTTTTAATATGTTCTCCCACCTTGGTATTTAACATCGGGCAGGTTTTTTGTGGTGGACCCTGGAAAGACATTTTGATATACTCTATCCAATTTGATTCTGTTACCGTGGCAATTTCTCTCGAGCCCTTGGGCAAGCCCTGCACGTTCCCCAACCAATGTCAACATTTTTCTGTGTGTGGCAACCTATAAAATGTGATTCCTAGGAATATAACTTTTGTGTCTGAAATGTGGTATAATGACTCCCATAATTTCCTGGCTATTAAACTATCTTGGACAGATAGTGAAGTAGTCAAAAATTCAGATATTCTATTAATCAATACCTACTAGAAGGTATTTGAATCGTAGTTGGTACGAGGTATCTTCTTAGAACAATGTTTTAATTGGGGGTGACTTGAACTTCCTTTGTTTAGATTTAGGACAATGTTCTAAGAATCCTTCATCCCTTGAACATTTGAATAATTTATGAAGGGGCCCTGCTTGGCTAAATGTTAGGGAGATTTGGGTTTTTATGACATTAAACAGTAATATTTTACGTGACATTCTGTGAGTCTAACATGGAGACGAGGCAACTCCTCCGGATTTCTTTTCTGGATTTAATTTGCACCTCAACCACCTATTAGAAACATGTAAGAATCTAAAAATTGTGCAGACATTTTTTGTGACTATGCTGCCCTGTTACTAACAATAGATGTACAATTACACAGTAACTCAAATGGAATATTCCCATGAATGTTATCTGTTAATAATGGTTCAAACAGAATTAAATGAGGCTAGTTCAAAAATAGGACTTTTAACCATGCAATGGCAAATTGGCCTAATTCAGCAAGGGGTTCTCACCTTTTATCTAATTCACAACCAAATGATTGCTTAAAAAAAATGTATTGACTTGAGTTCTTCTTTCGTGATCTCTCCTAATAACGTTTCCAGTCTGAGACTACATGTATGCAATGAAACTGTTCATCTTAAAAAAAAGAGTTGAGAAGAAATATGCTTAGAATTCCTTTTACAACACTATCCAGTGTGACGAATCCCAAGATGTTGTCACCTCTCCCTGAGGGGCAGCCACTTCCCATGAGGCCAGGGTGGTGAGGCCGCTAGCCATTTGTCCACCTGGGGGTCGTATTCCACATGAGGATCTCTTGGGGAGAGACATACCCTTTGGGGACAAAGGAGAACATCTCAGGAGAACACAGTATGACAACCCTCCACTCACACCTTGTACACCTCCCTATTACATTTTACCCAACTCCCTAGCCCATACTTCTATGTATGTTTGTATGTCCAACAGCCTAATACTGAGATGAAGAAGAGCAGGTACTACCTAAGGAAGTCATACTTAACAAATACTGGGACAAGGAGGAGGTGTGGAACAATGAAGAGCAATGCTGAGAACTTGAATTAACAGTCTAGTCTTCTCTGCCGGCTTACAATAAAAATGAAAGAAGGGCTTACTATGTTGTCAAGCCAGCTCCTTAGCAACAGCAGGCATGGATGCTGTGAGCTGTGGGAAAAGAGAGACAGCGGAGGCCGGAGAGCAGAAGAAGCTGGCAAGTTGCAGAAGGTGGCTTTCCAGGACCAGACACTGGTCGGTCCTTTGACCTTGAGGCCAGGGAAAGGTAAAGGCTCCATAAGAAGGAGGACCACGGGGTCCAAGAGCCATACTTACACTGCTGGTAGTCATGGGTCACAGAAGCAGATGCAAGAAACTGATGGCCGTGGAGGAGAAACAGACGGCCAACTCCAGTCCCCAGAAGAGTCAGCACCATATGAAGGAATCCATAAACGTAACAGGGTGACGGCAAGACCAACTAGGATGTAGAGAGGATAGCGGGGTCTGATCCATATGCCACAAGGGTCTAGGAAGTTGGCCAAGATGTTCTGGGACCCAACAACAAGTTGTGAAAGTTACACATACAAACCCAGAGAAGGAGCGAAGAGGGCCTCGGATCCTGGAGAGAGAATTTTGAAGATAACTGTGAAACTAAAGTGAGAGAGAGAGCAAGGGAAGGGAGTGATTCCCACTGGTGATGTTGAATTGTGAAATTAAAGTGAAAGAGAGACCTCGGGAAGGGAGTCTTTCCCCTTGGTTGTAGCGAACTCTGAAGTCAAGATACCAAGAGAAGGGAGTCATTCTCCTGGAAGTCAAGACCAAGGGAAGGGAGTCATTCCCCCTCGTTGTGTTGTAAAACAAGACGGTGGACTATTGATTTACACGTACATTCTGATAGAACCGTTAGTTTTTTAGTTGAGGCAGGGAAATCCTTCTTATAGATAGGGAAAATTAGATTTTATTTTTATTTTCTTGAAAAATAAAAGTCTATAGTAATCACTGTGCTTTAATGGATCAACATGATTCAGAGAGAATGCTTCAAGCTTTGATTACGAATAGAACCAAACATGTTTTGGAGTATACTCAGAATGATGTGTAGCTCCAAACCATAACACAAATCAATCTGGTTCCTGAAGCTAAATGGAAGAACTATTTTAAGGATATACTAGCGGAGCCAAAGACACTATGTACCTTTTCATATCATTCCATCTTTGACTACTTTCTCAGTGGAAGATTTAGATAATCTCAATAGAAAAACAAAAAACATAAGAGCTCCGGTACTTGTTGGTATGACTATTATGCTACTAAAGGATGCTCCTGCGATCTGGAGTAGGATACTTCTTGTTTGTTTCAATTTTATGTCATCAATCCATCCCGCTTTTATAGAAGATATCTTATATAATCCTGATCTACAAGAAAAGGAATTGGTCTAATCCAGTGGACTATCGACCCATAGCCGTCATGAATGTGTCAAGTAAACCTTTTGCATCCTTGTTATTGAGAAATCTAAACAATTGGAGTAGAGGAAGAGGCATTCTTGACAAATATCAATCAGGTTTTCGAAAGATATAAGGTGTAACACTAACCAGTTTCCTGCTCTCCCTATTGCAAGATTACTCAATCAATAAATGAAAATTCCTTTATTTGGAACTATGTGGACATTTGCTGTTCACATCCCATTCTTATACAGCATGTTACACATTGTGTACGTAATTGTAATCATTTATTGAATCATGCATTTTGGAAAATGCTTTTGAATGGCAATCATATATCTTTATCTATTGCTGTAATTAACTTTATACAAATTATTTGAGGAATTATTGATCTTTTTCAAAACTGGGCAATTCTCCTGCTTATATAGTCCTGTCATTCAGGACGGTTGTATGTTCACTGTGTGTGTAAATATACTGGGGTAGGTTCCCTAAATCCTGAACTTATGGGATCCCCATGTTACGGTAGGATCCAAACCTAATGGCGCACTGCGTTCCGATCAGGTTTGGATCCTGCCGTAACACAGAGATCCCCATTAGTTCAGGATTTAGGGAACCTTCCCCAGTATATTTACACACACAGTGAATTTACAATTTTCCTGAATGACAGAACTATATAAGCAGGAGAATTGCCCAATTTTGAAAAAGACCAGTGTCAACTCAAGGGCACACTCTAGAGTAAAGGCCTTTCTTTTCATATACGTCCATCACGCCTCACTATTATAGATTCTAAGACCAATTATACATTGATCTAAAGAGACTAGCGCCACACTCAGGTATCCAACCCAACACTAATTTTACCTGACCCTGCCACCATTCTAAACAAAAGAAAGGAAGTTAGGAGAATGACTCTGTCTCATGATGTCTCCTCTTAAAGAGTTAGTACTTCAATCCAAAGTCTTTTAATATGGTATCTTTAAATAATCTCTTGTTACTTTCTGTATTAGAACTTGCATCTCCTTCAGCTGAATTGTGGGTTTCTATTTCTTCCCTACTCAGTGTTCAATGGATCTCCTCTTATCCTTTGTTTTATCCTTTGATCAAGGATACTATGCCCGTTTGGTTCTTTTGACATAAGCATTCTTAGTTGTGACAGAGTTTCTTGGTATTTAATGTTCTCTCTCTCCTGAGATAGCTTATTTGTCCTTTCTTTCTTATAGACACTGTTGGTCTTTGCTTCATATTCATATGGCTATCTTCCTAAAATGTTTCACTCTGCACTTCTTGACTTATGAGATATCTCCACTTCTTCCCAGGGTCTTTGTACCCAATGCGTATTGGTCTCTTATACATCTTTACTCTGGATTCTCCTTTCCACATTGTTACCATTCCAACGTGTCACCTTTCCTCGCCAGGTCTCCTCAATGTCAATTAGATGAGTTTTTCCTGAGATGTAATGATTCCCCGGCGGCCTCCAAGTTCTCCCATCTTTCCCGTTACCTCTGAGTTAGAAACGTCCCTGGGGTCAGCGCTTGCTCGGGTTCTTCCTTTTGGCTCTGTCTCATTCTCTCTTGCCATCAAGCAGTGTCCTGTTAATGTTAATGTTAAATAACTCTTGTAAGGCGCAACTCGCCCGAAGGCTTCAGTGCGCAGCAAGCTAGGGAAAGGATGGAGAGCCAAAGAGGACACCAAAATCATGAGAACAATCTAGTGTTTAGAGTTAAAGATAAATGTTTTAAGAGATCTCCTGAAAAGAAGTAACTGCAAACAGAGACGTAGGCAGGTGGGAAGTAATTACCATCGGCGAGGAGCAATAGAGTCAAAACTAGTTCCTCCAAAATGAGCGAGTTTATATCAAGGCTGCTCAAGTCTATTAGAGTTGCTGGAATGGAGGGAGTGGGAGGTACAAGAGTGCTTGACCCTTTTCATCAAGTATGATGGCGCATTGTCAGTAAGGCACTTGTGAGTGAGAGACTACACCTTGTAGGTGATACAATGCTTAAAACAGAGCCAATGAAGAGATTTACGTGCCTCAGTAACATGATTCCTTCTCAAGAGGCCGCGCACAGCTCAGATGGCATTATTTTGCGCAACTTGACTATGGGGTACCCACCAGGAGGCTGTTGCCATTGTCCAGTTTGGAATTAACCAGGGCAACAGCAAGGGCAGCAGTATTAGATCCGGAAAGAAAAGGTTTTATTTGCATAGTGAGGCATGTAGTGTGAGCACATGAGGCCTTCACCTGGCTAACATGTTTTTTCATGTTTAATGTAGGATCAAAGTAAACGCCAAGGGTCTTAACCAAGGGGCTGGTTTTGATGGAAGATCCATGTCAAAAGTGGCATATCTGGGATCTAATGTAGAAAGGCGCCGAGTAGTGCCAACGATCATAAACTCTGTTTATTCTCATTAAGTGCCAGGAAAATATTGATCATCCCATTTTCTATCATAGCATAGATCCACGTGATATTTATAGAGACCCTGTCATACTCGCCAGTCAATCTGAGCAATACCTGAGTATCATCGGAGTAGTTTGCATGATCTATGCAGACGCTGTCCAGGAGATCGAAGAGAGGGTGGTGTAAAGATTGAAAAGGGTAGGGGAGATGCATGCTCCCTGTGGAACACTGCATGTAAGAAGTTCAGGGGAAGATTTAAAACCACCTGAGGCAGCGCGGGCAGATCTAGGGCCCACAAAATAATCACACCAAAGCAAAGCACTACTGGAACAATTTGCGATAACCCACAGCCTCTCGGGCAGCAACGAGTGATCCACCAGATCAAAAGGCTCGACGGGGGTCCAGGAGCATCGGAAGGGCAACCTGACCAGAGTCTGACATATGGCACAGATTAGCTTTCAAGTCTCACAAGTCTAACAAGGCCGTCTCAGTACCATGTAAAGCGCGAAAGCCCGATTGCAAGGAACTCAATAAGTGTTATCTTCACTATGTTGTTGTATCTGCATGTAGGCAACTTTGTCCAGAATTTTCAGCAAAAATGTTGCTTTAGTAATCGGACGATAGCTGCCTACAGAGGCAGGATCAAGTGTAGCCTTATTTATAGTAGGGGAGATACAGAGATGAGGAATTAATCAGTCTAGTGACAAAGGGAGCCAAACCACTAAACAATTCTTTCATTTTTGAAGGAGGACAGATATCATCAGGACAAGAAGGTGGCTTAAGGTGTGAAACAATATTGGAAAGATCAACTTCAGTTATCTCCTTAAAGTTAAAGACAGGAGTGATTGAACCAGAAGACTGAGTGTCAAAGAAACCAATACTGGTAGAAGTATCCAGCTTGGAGTGCAGAGTAGCAATCTTGTCATGAGAATTAAGTTTAGCAATAAAACCCTGTCGGATATCTAGGCACCATCAATCATTCTTGGCAATAGCAGGGTATGAATTATCCTTCCCTTCAAATTCTTTAAGAATAGTAAAGAGTTCTCTTTGGGAGGGCTTGGCATTATTAATTCAATGTTCATAATAGTCATGTTTAGCAGCCAGAATGGGAATCTTATAATCAGAAGCTGCTTTGCGATAAGAGACAAGGTTGTCTGTGGTAGCATTTTTCTAACAAGCTGCTCTCTTTGTCTTTTCGTTGTTTTGAACCCTACTATTTCATCAGGGAATCCGTATTTACCCGGAGTTTTGGTTTTAACAAGTTTGACGGAAGGAGGTGCAAGTGTATTAACAATGGAAGAAATAGTTTCATTGTATTGGCCAGTAAGAGTAGTTGCGCTATCTGAGTGCGACATATTCACCAGTATAGGTTGAGCAAGTTCACAGAAAGCAGCTGACATAATCTTACAAGTACTCCTTAGAGTCATTTCAACATGAGGCTTAACACGTTTTGCAGGAAGGTCCAACCAGAAGGAAATTAGGCAATGATCCAAACAGGGACCTGCTGAGACTTTTCAGAGATAGATGGTGAGATAACACCCAGTCCATAATATATCCTTCTTTGTGCATAGGGAACTTTATAAATTGTTGAAAGCCATGGGTATCAAATTACTGTATAAGATAGCAAGCTTTGTGCTTATCTAGCTGATATGCTCAATAAGTGAAGTCGCCCAAGATAAAAACATAGGAAGAGGTCTTGATAAAATCACCAAGTAACATAAGAAGCTGTTCTTCGAATGGCCGTAGTCGGACGATAGATTGGGAGAATATAAATAGTGGTATTAGGGTCAATAGTAATCTTAATTAGTGTGTATTGACATTCGTCTAAAGGCAAAGTGATGCATTTATGTGAGATCAAAGTGTCACAAATAATAACTGCAGTACCAACACCCCGACCAGATTCACAATCAGTTCTAAAAATCTGATAACCATTAGGCACAGTAGTGGAAGCTGCATGATTTGTGCCATCAGAAAGACACGTCTCTGTTCTCAGTCTCATCCATCTTGTTGACCCAGTTCTGCTGCAGTCCACTGGATCTCTCACGTTTCTTCAGCAGGGTGGTTTTGGTGTTATGCGGGTGCACTGCCCCCCACGAAGCTATCATGGTCACAGCACCACCAGGACTTGGCTTCCCGCTTCTTCGGTTCACATTGGCAGGCAGACGCTGGGCTTGCAGCATTTCACTCTCGCAGTTTGACCACTTCTGAAAGTCACAGGCTCCAAGGCTTTCCTCGACATGTCCTCCATTTTACTCGTCTCAGTTAAATGGAGATTTATTCTTAATGAGATATTTTCTCTTTCTTGTTCATGGATTTCATGATGGTCTTTGCCTCTGACATTCCTATATATGCCATTAAGGGGAATGGTCTAGGTAGATCCTTACTGGAATGGGAGTATTTTTCTCTCCCGCTGAGCTCCCACTTTCCTCGACCCCTAGGAAGGTTGTTGCAGAGGGGGCTCACCTCCCTAGCCTCACAGTGGGGTGCTCCCATTGAGGGGAAGGGACGAGTTCTCTATATGCACATTCGATATATTGCTTGTACCATAGGAAATCAGTGTCTTTGAATTACAGGCCATGACTATGTTAAATATTTTACGGGCTCTCAGGATGGTGATCAGTCATTGAGCACGTCGATGAGTTCTCCGAATGAGTTATAATTGCCCCCAAAATGAAGGACTCATGACAGAAAAGATTAAAACAGTATTATACAAAGTACCACTCTTTTTGATTGAGAGAAAAAGAGAGAGCGAGAGAGAGAGATGAACGAAAATGCATTTTCTTTTATCTTGTCTAGGTGAAGGGTACATCAAACAGCAGCTCTTTTTGAAGTACCTGCATGTAGTATCTTAATGCTTCCATTCACGTTATGGGGAATTTTCATTGTTTTTTAAGGCAGGGGAGTTACTGAGGAGGCCCAACAAGCCTGAAACATGTCTGGGGTTTCTTGTGTTTTCCTGCAGAGGGGACCTGGCCTGGCAGTTTGGGCAGGGCTGCTATCATTGGTGCGAGTAACTGACTGATTTGCATATGACTGGACCCCTTTTGTAATGGTGCAGACGGGCTACAAATTAGTGGTGTGCAAGGTTGCCCAGAGCATTTCCAGTGGTTCAGATTTATTAAAAACCTTCCATCCATCAATTTTTCGGTTGTAGTTTGTCTCCCCATTTGAGAGAGGATATGCCCATACGTGGGCTCCTTGCTCTCTGTGCCATCGGGAACCAAGCTGCACCTCACTGAGGAGGCCCAATGTCTGGGGTTGCGTGTGTTTCCTTGCAGAGGGTACCTGGTCTAGCAGTTCGGCAGGGCTGCTACCATTGGTGCAGTACCTGACTGATTTGCATATTTCTGGACCCCTTTTGAAATGGCAGACAGGCTAATAAATGGGTGTGTGGAAGTTTGCCCAGAGCATTGCCAGTGGTTCATATTTATTTAAACCCTTCCACCCATCACTTTTTTGGTTCTAATTTAAGAAATAATCACACGTTTATAATAAATTGAAACTTGCCTGCAGAAAAAGAGTTTGTGTCAACCTAAATATTTACCACTGCAAAGAATTTGAACATGAACACATATGAGTTTTCACAGTGGTCGTCACTACCAACGATTCCAAGGACATCAACCTTTTCTGTTTGCAACATTAGCTAAATGGATCATCGCCAAATTCTTTCAGCCAGCAGACACTTCTGAAATCCTTCTGTAGTGACACCCAAGATCCAATAATGATAGAGCAGGGCCTTTGTGTCAGACATGGCTCCCAGAAACCACTAAGACTGCTCGGCTCTCCCACATTCCATCTACTCCAACCAAATCTACCCTAGCCACCTCTCTTCATCTACTCCAATAACTATCACACCTAACACTGCTCCCTCTGTTGACCTCATTATAGGTCTCTGGAATGTGCAAATCCTTCTGCTAAATAACCCCCTTTCTCATTAATCATTCTGATACCCATCACCCAAAACTTGTGTTAACGGCTGTCACTGAAATCTGGATTTCCCCCTATGACACCACCATAGAACCCTTCACACTGAATGTCTCTGCTTCTCTCACTCCCTTATCTCTCAAAGGACAGTTCTGGTGATGGTTTCATGATTAGCAAAGACACACCATTGGCTCCTCTAACCCTCTTTGGTTTCACTCCCTCCTCCTTTGGGCAAATCACAGTGCAACTTCTCATTCTGACTCGTCCTAATATGCACCTCATCTACTGCCCACGTAACCTCTTATTGTTTGATCCTGACATAATTTAACATAAAGTGCCTCCCACCATAATGGGGCATCCTGAACCTCTCCAGAATGTCAAAGACCCAACAGCTCTAACTTGACTTCAGTCTCTCTGCCAGCTCCCTAGTCAAACTATACAACCCCTCATCCTACACCCAAGACGACAATGGTCTCCTCTAGACCCACGATTGACCCCTACCCCTCTGACCACTCCCCACAATCATGTCACCATCTGTAGTCCTGGCCCCTGTAACCTTCCATTATGTATCGCCAAACATAAATTAAAACCTGACTCAATGGTGACCTACTTTGACCAAGTCAACATTTCCCTCCAAGTTCTGTCTCCTCCACTGGTGTTATGTTTGCTCTATTAATCTCTGCACAGCCAACCCCATTCAATGATCACTACCCTACCCACTCGTTTAGCCTCTTCTGCCCATGTCCTCAACCATGGATCACCTCAGCCATCCAGTTGCTGATTACATCTGTGCATTGCGGCTAATGCGGCAGGTACAAAAGCCAGTTCTCCACTCTCTTTGGCTGCCTAAAAGAACTCTCTATTGAACGTGACCTCAACTCTCGACATTATTACACTGATCTAATTTCCTTTCTGTGGTCCTACCCTTGATTGTGATTATGGACCATTCAGGCCATGGTTCCGCTTAAGAACTAAACTGCTCCCTCCTTGCTCTCTGCCAATGACTTTGCCTCTGACTTCTCTGCTAAAATAACCCAAATAAGGTACACCTTGTCCACCCCTCTCTAACTCTCACACGCCACCCATCATTCTACCCATCTCTCATATTCATTTTGCTGTTTTCTCTACCCCACTTCTCACCCAACTCCACCGTGAAGCTTCTACCCATCTTTGCTCCTCCAACCCATCCTGCACTCCAATTGACCCCTTTGCACCACAAACTGTTAAGGAACTTGCACCCAAAAACACTCTTCTCCCCTCTCCACTTTGTTCAACCTGTTTCTCTAAACTCGTACCCTCCAAGCCTGAGGGAAACTTCTCCTAAGGAAACTAAGCGCTGACCCCCCCAAAAAAACATGGTCTTGTCCCCCACTACCTCTCTGTACTCTCCCTCCAAAACTCTCTGTTCCTCGTATCCGCAACTTTCCTTCCCTGCCTTCTTTCCATGTTATAAAATATTGTTATGTCCCACAGTCCATGTCCTTGCTATATGTTCCCACTCAGCCTTGTGCCAGCGGGTATACATCACAAAATCAAACTATTTCCATATGTAAAGGCACCTTACCCTTGAACTGCCTCCACTCTCTGATATCACCTGCATTATAAGTATTCTCTGAATGCCTATACGACTGCCTAACTGTGCCTAACTGCCGGCAGCCTCATGTTCAACTTCTCAAAGGTAGAACCCATCTTTCTACCTGCCTTCAACATAGATCCCACTCTAACCTCTCCCACCACTCCCCCCATCCCCTGACCATGTCACCCTCCTCACCAATGGCTGGGAACCTTGGAGTTCTCAGTGACAGTAACCTGAAACTCTTCCAGTTCATCATGGCCACTGCTACCTCAGCCAGACTCAGCATCTAAAACATTAGGTACATTTGACCACACCTCATTCAGCACTCAACAATAACACGTATCTCTACTCTTGTGCTTAGCAAACTCGAATACTGTGAAAGTCTTCTCGTTGGTCTACTGCTCTGATCTTTTGCTCACCTATAAAAAGTCCTTAACTTTGTGACACCCACTCTTTTCCCTCTACCCATCATTCCCATGCTGGATGGCTCTGCATGGAAAATTCATTGTTCTTAAAATTCCCGCAACTCATCTATAAATACTTCTATGGTCTTGCCACCCCCCGCCCACAAACCCGAACTACTCCACTACTACCTCACTCAACACATCTCACTGTACCCTGCTTCTACAACGTTCTACTCATCATCACTTAACACCTTCCATCCCCCGCCCTCACACGTCCTTCTGCTTTTGCCCCTTTAGTTTACCTGCCACATTCCACTTAAATGCTCTTACATTGGACATCAAAGCCTTATCTTCAGTGTACCTCTAACGAGGTGCAAACTCTCCAACTAACAATGGAAGTACCCACCCATAACTCATCCACCCTCCTATCTAAACTCACCACCTGACCCACCTCTCCTACATTCACCCTACATTCACCCTTCAGGACAACTCCCTGCAATCTGTAAATGTGTAAGAACTGGTCTCAGTCTGTCAAGGTTACAACATATGGTTATGTCCTCCATTCCCTGTTAATGGAATATTTTCCCAGTTTCTTTACTTCACCACCAGGTGTACATCACTTACACAATGCCCCTTACCCTAGGACTGCTCCAACTCTCTAATAGAACACACTGTTTGATGACCTAAATGATCTTGGGGTCAAGTCTTCCATCAAAGTGAATAACTTGTGTTTTTTCTTCAGTGGAAATACCCTGTGGAGGCTCCCTTTTGCCAGGGGGTGGAGGGTTTATCAGGGCCACCCAGCTGCACTAACTCAAGAGCCTGAACTGTTTGGGTGGTGATGAGTGGAATAGTCTGAAGGAGATACAGTGAGGGAATGTTGGAAATAATGTTGGAAAGGAGCAAGGAGGGGACATTGAGGGGAACAGAGGAGAGGGTGATGTGATAGAGGCAAAGCCAGACGAAAAAAAAAAGAATAAGTGATGAATAGATAGAAGATAGATAAATAGATAGATAGATAGATAGATAGATAGATAGATAGATAGATAGATAGATAGATAGATAGATAGATAGATAGATAGAATGAGAGGAAAGGGAGAGGGCAAGAGAGTGTTAAGAGTTGCTAGGTGGCACAGGGAAAACAATAGTTGGACGCACTGAGTGGGAGCAAGCAGACATATGGGGTTGTCAATTCTCAAGTGGCTTTTTCTCATCCTGTCTGTCAATTTCTTTGCATTGGTGGGCTCATAGTTTTGCTTTTGCAATCATAGGTCCACGGCTCAAAGCAGAGGGTGATCACATACTCTGAGCCCAAATGTATTATAATTGGAAGCACTGTGTGATGTGATTACTCTGACTTCGAAGCACTGTAATAATAAGTGTTTGTACCACCGCTTAATGGTACTCACTCTGTGACCTGTAATGCATGAAGGGATGAGTCAGCCCGGCATGTTTTCAAACCTGTGAAATCAGGTTGCACCAGTTACTCCGAAGCCAGTGGTTGACTCACTGAGTTATCTGATGGGGTCAGATAAGGGAAGCAACAGACACATTTGAGGGTGTTGGGTGGGGTGCGGGTTTCCCCATCCCATCAGCATTCTTGTCCTGTGTAGATTGTGATTGTTCTTTGTGAACTTCATTTTCAGTAGCAATTCAGTGGGTCTGCTGCCAATTTACCTAGATAACCTTCGGCTCTCACTTGCAGCTAAATGTTGAGGCTCTGGGATTTGACTCCTCTAAACACTGGCTTAGATACGGCGTGTGAGGGAGGAGCCTCTGAGCTAAGCCCCCTTGCCACATGCAATGTATTGCAGCGGAAGCACGAAGGCCACTAGAAGGTTTCAAGGACATGCTGCAGTGGGTGTGCAGCCAGAAGTGACGGGCGGCTGGTGGACGTGTCAGCATGGACATTAATGCGCATGCTCAACTTACCCTCACAATCACACTGGGAGGTGTAAGGGTTTCAGTGATGCTGGAAGGGACATTTTAAAAGTGGGAGGGTAGATGCAAAATAGAGTAGGGTTGGAAGGAGGAAAGGAAAGTGGGGATGAGAAAGGGAAGTGTGGAGAGTGGGACAGGTTCAGGAAAACTTTTGAATATGTAGTAGCAATCGGGGGATGCACAGTCAGGGAATGGGGATTGAAGGAAAAGAGAGAGTGGGGTGAAGGAGCTGGAGAGTAATTGAAGTGATGGAAAGGTTTTGAGATGGATGTATGTAGAGTAACACACATGAAACACAAGGGAGGGAAATGGAGAAGGAGACAGGGAGGATGGATGGGGAGCTATCTGAAGCCCTGGCCGATCCAGTACAAGCCATCAATGACCTCCCTCTCTGCACCCCACAAATATCCCAGAGCACCAATATCTAAAACTAAACTCAGCTGGGGCACATTCGATACCCTCCTCCTTTTATCCACCACTATCCCAGTTCCATCCCTTGATTTCCTTTGTTTGGTTTATTGTGTTGGTGTGTTGTGTAAAATGCCAAATCACACCAGAGTTGTTTAAAAAGGAAAGAGAAGAAAAAAGAGTGACACGTTTAGGGAAGGGTCCCAGAATCATGGCAGGGATACAGAGGGTGCGAGAGAAGGAAGGGGGTGCTGTTTAACAATCAATGTGGTATACTGGGCACAAAACATTCCTTATATAACAACAAGCCAAATGTTAACACAACATTCAACCCAACCAGCCTTCACAGTTCTGCTCTTCAGAAGTCTACTTATTTCCATGTATCGCATGAGGCATCCACACACATCCGCTGTTGCGTCACCACCTTTATTGCAACACCCTGCTCACTGACAGCACCCCCCTGCCCGTTCAACGGTGCCTTCACCACCCCAGTTAAATTCCCTGTTTTCAGCCTTCATCTCCAGAGACCTTGCCATATGATTCTACACTTTTCCCAGGACCGGTGCCACTTTGCCTGCTTTGCTCTCACATCTTGCATTGCCAGCAAGCATGCAACATTGTCACCACTTACCCCAGGGCGAGCCAGCACTACCAACCTCTATACATCCCCCAGTACCAGTTCCATTACACATGCACGCCCGCAATCCATTCTACGCATTCACTCCGTAGCCAGCACAGTGCCCTTTCAATAGCTTCCATTCATCACAACCTCTCCCTCCCCCACCCCACATACCTTCTAGCATTAGAACGCGGACTTGAGGGTGCATCACGGTCAGAAATAGTGATGGGTTCTAAGTGGCAGTTGGAATGAAAAGAGAAGAAGCATTGTCAATAAGGGAAAACACATATACCTGAAAAAGACCCTTCTTAGTTCTCCAATTGGACTTTCTTTCAAAAAGGATGGCCCCTGGGAGAGATTATGGTGCCATCCACCATGAGGCTTAATATCCGCCCTGTCTCTCTTCCAGGTCAAATTCGAAATACCCCATTTCCCCTTTTCCCAATCCTGCCTTCAAATCACTATTGTTTGCTTTTTAGTATTCCCAACAGATCTGCGTACCTCCCACCTGACTTTCTGCACCCTGGGTTGTCTCAATTTAGCAATCTCGAATTGCCCCAAATTTTGCAAATTTTTCTTTGACCCAATTACACATGACTATGCCCATATGTGTCTAAAAGGTGTAAGAAGTTAACCCCATTTCTCACTCCGGATCTCCAACTCGTAAAACAGATGAATGTATTGAAGAGGAAGCTTTTATTGGTTACTTGCTTCATAGTAATACATTTTTATTTTTACAGTTGCTTTCCGAAATGTTAATTTTCAAGATGGCCACAGATCAAAGACCAAATTCAAATGCTGTTATATTTGGAGTGGTGACTATCATTCCCAGAGGAATATGCAATTCACATATCTTTAAGCTGTTAGCTCTCCTAAAGAAGTTGGGAATTATTTCCACGATCAAAATTATTGATCGGCCCAAATTAAAACCAACCTTATTAAGGGAATCAGGGCAAAAGTTACACCCGAAGCCTATCTAACACATGGCTCATTCCATTGACCAAACAACTCATCTTTCTATCACATGAAAATGACAAAAGCATCATAGATACACCAGTTCAACCACGGTCATAAGGTTTTGCATATTAAAAGCTTGTATTCCATCTATTGATTTAAAATCAAGATGGCAGCAGGCTCTGTAAATAGGAAACACAGACTTGTAACCCAATCTAAATTCTGGAGTGTGCAATAATGCACACAAAATGGCCGTCAGGTGAATTTTTTGCAGTAATTGCCATTTTGAGATGATTTGGACATATAAAGTGGTATTGACAAGCACAAGAAGCAGAGTTTAGTGTTGGTTGAACAGCCATCATTTGGACACAGCTGTGCCAAATGAGACCCAACCTTTTGTTGTCTGCAGTGTGAAATGCATCTCCTGATACACCGTCTCCTGCATGCTCCGATCTAAGAGTCAAAACGTCGCTCAATTGAGGATCCTGTATTCCTCAACCCTGCCTAAAAATAACCCTGCAACCGGCCATCCTTTTTGCACGCGTCCGGCGACGACGCATCATATATAGACGATAGAGCTGCTAGGACAAACCCATCGCAGCTGCTCTTCAATCATTTCCCACCAAGTGCGCGGCCGAGAGACCATCATAATTGATTCCCTCCTCTCAGATGGATGAGCCTGTGACTAACCTACCAATTTCACACCAGTCTATCCTGATGGACTGTCCACCTCAGTGGCCAGGCATCTGGAATGCAGAGTGTTCTACTTCTGGCAAGGACGATCGAAACACCACCCTGTCTACACACCAGCGATGGAAGTTGTCCTTTTCATTTTAGAAAAATTGTCACAGGCGCAGCAATGCCGAAGAGAGGCATGCAAGTGCCAAAGCCGCATCTATCACTGCTCGCGTGGATCCATGTGTAGCTTGTTTTCTAATTTCTTAAGTACATTGCTTTTTGTATCTGAATGCATATTTAATGCATTAAACTAACAGTTACCATCATGAGCTCATGTTGTAAATGTATGAAACAGGAAAATCGACGGGTCTATTTCAAGGGATAGGGCACCGGGGATCACATTGCAGTGCTTCTTGGCATACTAATGCCACTGCGTGTGATCTTAGGCAGGTCATTTCATCTCTCTGCAAACAGAAAATCACAGCTATCAAAAACTTTAATGGAAGGGATCGATTGCAGCAAAACTACATCATCATTATACTGGACGTGTATTTATGTTGTTGAAGTTCCCCTTTTCAAAGGTATAGTGCCACTCTATTGATTGACTGAGTGTAATTACTGAGCTAAGTAAATGTTCCTGCTTGTTTATGTAACTCACTCCTCTTGACATGTTAATCAGGTTCTTTGCAAAGCCTTCTACTGTCCCTGCTGGCCAGGGTCATAATTATAAAATAACCCCCAAATAAAAAAGTAGAGTCGATGTTACATACTTTATGGTGACTTTCCTATTCACCTGCTAGCATTAGTGGCAGGGATCCTGTAATGCCCCATCTAAGGACTGAATTCCTCAAACAGCCATGTATTTGAATTCTAGTATGTGTTGTTCTTTTAACCTCTAAATAAAGATGCCTGATGCCCTCCCTCAGGGCATGAGTGTAAAGACTGGAGTGGGAGTGGGGGTGTTTCTGTACTTTTCCATTCGCAATAGATTCCATTGCTCGTAATGTAGTTATCTTGTACACAACTAAACCTCAATTTAACAAAGTGCAGATATCCTTGTAAGAGGCACGGTTATACACTGATTCGTAAAACCATAAGCATCCCATCGCTGCCACCAGTGTAAAGACCGGAGGGGGGTCTGTACTTCTGCTCTCTATATGGCAGAGCAGAGGCACAGAGGACCCCAGCCAAGATTTTCTATTATTGGTACGTGGTCGAGCAATCAAGGCCTAGCTTCTCTGGAGGTGATGCAGGCTGGTTCTTTAGTACAGTGCAGTCACCAAGCACCCACAAAGGAATGTCTGCACACTGTATAAGTTAAAACACAGTCTGTATATAATTAATATTCAAGGGTATGTACAATATCACGATAACTCACTTTGTACTCGGTTATCTATAATGGCAAATATACAGTTCTACGTGGTACCACAATTACTATTAGATCTCTTTAAAGTGCATCAGCTGTACGGTTAAATGTCACACAAATCAGTTCATAAAGGAAACCAACAATAGATATAAGAGGAAAGCAGTTGGTTAGAACAATTGGCAAAATACCGGCCTTTCTACATAGACACAGTTCTGTGTGGAGATCCCCCCACCTGGGCAACCTATAGAATAAAGATATATCCCAAGCCCAGTCCATATATTGTTCACAAGATACTTTCCAATAGTTCTGCAACCCCAAAGTACCTGGCGTTGTAGCTTTCCTCGTCGGGGAAATGACAGCCCTTCTTGAGTGCCCTCCCTTTGGGCAGGAGTCATGGGTCGTTGAACGTCCGACAGAGAACAAGGTGAACTACAACGGTGAATGGCAGCTTCTTTGCTAGCGGTGCTCGTCGACGGGGAAGCGTAAATGTCCTGCAAGGAAGAGGCGTGCGTGGCACCTCGGTGTCGCTAGTTCAGGACTGTAAAGAGTTTGAAGAACTGTGGCCCAGCAAGGGCATCAAGTCGGCGGCATCTCTGTGGCCTTTGGATGGCGGTAAACCCACCGGCGGATGCTCCTCGGCACGTTGATGGCCTGGTCTTCTCCGGCAGGATAAGGCGGGCAGCGGTGTCGGCGAGCGCATTTGAGAATCGAAAGTTCTTAGGCAACGGGAGCACAGCAGCTCCGGTCGGCGATGGCGGTTGTTGACAGTGGCGGGCAACAGTACGGGCGCTTCTCTTTGGGATTCCGCGGCAGTCCCCGTCTCCAGTCAGCAGCCTGTTGTAGGTCTGTCTACCAGGGAGCTTTGGCAAAGATCAGCTGGTGCACAATGGTCCCTCGTAGCTCAGGAAGAGGGCGCCTTACCAGGTCCTCTCTGGTCAGTTCTTGGAGACACAGCAGCTTTCAAATTGATGAAGAAGGGCAACAGCAATTCTTCTCTTCCAGCAGGGCTTCAAGGTCAAGCTTCAGTTTCACTCCAGTTACCCTTCGTAGTTTGGACTTCAGCTTCTGAACATGATTCCTAGCAGTGAAAGGTCCCTAGATATACTGTTGATCTCCCATCCATTCCGCTGGATCATATTCAAGCATCCAATACCTGCGAAGGGCATTCATTAGGCAGGCAGCCAATCAGGTGCATAGTGCATTGAGGGCATTCACTTCTCTCCAGACACTCACAACAAGTTATGTGTATTGGGACAAGTACCAAGCCATTCAAAACTCCACACTGCATTCATACCAGTTTCGGGCAGGCTGTCTCAGTCATTATGTCAAACACCAGAAACAAGACATCCACAACAGGACCCACCCACAGGGTGTACCCACAACATACAGTCACTGGGACGGCTCAAGCCAGTCTGGTCGGCACTTCCCCACACTACCCTATATGGAACTTCCACCCAACAGCCAGTCAGGGTTACTGGACAGAGTCAGGGCTTCTCGGGACTTTGGGAAGATCAAGGTAACAGGCGATTGAAGGAAAGAGGCCACGGGGGCCATCTTGTCTCCATCAGGAATCTACCGATTACAATGACAGGGCCTGGGCGTCCCAAAATGAAGGACGCTCAGGGCACCAGTCAATTCAGCACAGAGCACAGGGGGCACAGGGTTGTACCGCCCCACCCATGGGTGCCATAAGGGTATCCCATGGGTCTGTTCACCAAAACCAAAAGAGAGAGAGCTGCACCTCCAGGAGTCCCACACAAAGTCCTGCACGGAAAACACGACAGAACGCACGATAAAAAGCAGTAAAGTACCAGGATTCGGAGGCCCTGTCCCTCCGATGCATTTCCAGCATCACAATGAGCCCCATCCCATTGGTCCTGGTTGGATTCCTTTCTTGCTTATCCTCTGCAGAAATGCATGCATGAATTCTGAATTGAGCCTTCCTCCCATGCTGCAAACATGCTCAGTTCTTCCACCGATCATCAATTCATTGTCTTTTTTAGTTAAAGCTTTTCAGCTAAATGACCTCGTCATGACTCAGTCACACCAATTGAATCCATTGGGCCACTATTAACTATCTGAAGCCCGTTTTACAAGCCATCCGCCAAGCTTTGTTGTAATTTTGCAACCCCTTCTGATCCTAACTCCATCTTAAGAATTTGACCCCATTATGTCCTCTTCTGTGGGTTGGAACAGATGTCCTTCAACTGTAAAGGCACAATCATAAGAGCTAGAATGAGAAGAAGAAATAGGGATTTGTTCAGCTGCTCATACCTGACATGGGACAACCAAAGATCTAATTTCTTAAGAGATTTCTAGTGACATAAAGATGTCTTGCAGTTGTTATTATTTTTATATTACAATGAAATTGTAAGGTCTTTAGGCACCCACAGATATCACGTATACCCATCAATGCATAGAGGAACATTGAACCCCATACCAAGATCAATTCCTCTGTGAAACGAAATTACAAATATCCTATATCAATTATAAAAAAAGCATTGTTTCCAAAAGACATCTGCAAGAAAAGGTTATTAATGTGGGACTTCCTGTGTTATCCCGCTCAGAAGCCAATCGCATTTGCAGTTCTCTTTTGTCAGGCGGACTCCCTCATACCACCATTACCCAAATTCGCCCCAGATGAAAAATTTGAATGCAGAACTTGATATCTTAATTGGGTACAGACCCTCTCACATGTGTTCTTCTATCTGCAGTCCAATGATCTACTCAAGAACAAGTCAATAATAGGACTAAGTCTCAGGCTGCGAGGACCTTGCACAATATCAGAAAGAGACTACCTGCTGTCTATGATGACTACTGTGTCTGAGCTCTCACACCTTCACTGTCTCCGTGGACTTTGATCCTATGGACATTTGAGTTTTTAGAAATCACTAATCACTGGCCTACTTGGATTGCTCAATATTTGTATGGTTTGGTGCTTGCTGAGAAGTCCAACGTAACAAGCCAAGCTGTCGCCCGCTGTATCAAAATTAAACAATACAACCAAGGGATCTTTTTAAGGATTGGCCCGGTCTCTAATCCTGTTCAACAGATCATCTAGTTCAGGTATCATTCCTTAATGATGCCAGAGGTATATTCTATTCATGTGGGCAATACCCAAATTTATCTGGAGCTTTTAAAGAAGCAGGAGTTAATGGTTATTTGATTTGTTTATTATTGGGCAAACTGTGAACTTAATTGCCTCTTGGTGCTTGACGCGCAGTAGGTGGAGTAAGAGCACAAGGCAGAATATCAGGTGAAAAATGGTGGTTGCAGTTCCTCCGGGAAAGCAAAAGTGGATGTGTAAGAGATTACAGCGTGCACTTGATGGAGGGACATGCAAGTGTGGCTGCATGGATGTATGGGTGCTGCTCGATAGTGTCAGCAGGACACATGGAGCCAGACTCAATCAGTGGTTATTATAGAGCGTTGGCAACCTCAAGGCCTATCCACGGAAGCAGAGTTCAAGTCCATGAGGGGATCCGAGAGGTGCCATAACTTCTACTCAAATTACTCTCTTCAATTTGAGTCACAAACCAGTGCAGAAAGTCTGCAATCTTGGAGTATTGTTCAACCAAAAAATTCCTTTACACTCCGAGTTAATGGAACTGGCAAAGAATGAGTTACATCACATTGACGTGCTTTGCAAAATCCTTCCCCACTAATGCTACCGCACAATAAAACGCTGTAGTCATATCCTTCCTGGGTTATTGCAACACAGTTATAAATAGTTGCAAATGGTTGTAAACTATGCAATCCACCTTATATTCCATTTGGGCAATTTCAAGTACGTCATACCAACCCTAGGAGCCCTTCACTATCTCTGGATCAAGAATAAGGCATATTTCACAAAGTGCTGCGTTGATGAGACCCCGGATACATTTCCGAAGAATTCCATCCCACAAGCTGAAGAGGAACCTAAGAAGGCTTCTTTTAACATCTAACCCACCCAGTAGCAAAGTAAATAAGGTTTAGGGGTTATGCCCCTCCACAGCAAAGGTCCAACCCAATGGAACCTCCTTCCCCTCTCACTAAGACCAGAGGCAAAGAGGATCCGTTTACACATGTATGTGGCGCACAGACTGGAAATACCACACATGATCCCTCTGGAGTGCCATCTAATAAACCACCCAACTACAGGCCAAAGAAGTCACCTTCTTGTCACATCGAACGTCGGACACAACTGCACCACAACTGATGTGCATTATCTGTGTGTCACACCTGCTCTTCCTGATGGTGCTGCTGCCCAAGCACCCGGGTCAATGCTCTATCAATCCCAGAAGCCACTGCATGTGGCACCTCCTTCCTACCAATACACAGCAAGAACAGAGCATTTCAGGATTCATGAAGAAACTTTCCACCCCTGACCCTCTCTTCAAACAAGTTTTTCCACTGGAATGACTCTCCACCGTGGCAGAAGGGTGACCTCCACCTGGAGCTACACAGATTGCAAGATACGCCTTCCAGGCTTCTCCGGGCTATAGATCCTGTGGTCTACACTGCAACGTATGTGCCCTACAGATTGCACTTATCCACCATTCTCTAGCACTTATTAAACTCATTTGTTCATGTTATGTTATGTTACATGAACTTATTAAGCGCACAATCACCCAAGTCTTGCTTGTACTTCTCCTCTTGCCCCCTCCCTACTTGCTCTTACACAGATTTGTATGTGCCAAGAGTTGTGAGTTACCGCTTTATGGCGTCCTCCCTGTGTCTTGTTTCCTCACTCCCCCGCTCTTGTGCCAAGAGGTAACTCTGTTCTGCAGTTGGCGCTATGCAAATAATAAATAATAAATACATTAATAAATAAAAAGATAATGGTGGGATGGATCATGAACGTCTTCTGGGCTGGTTGACCTCACTTATCCCATCACCCCTGAAAAACACCCTTTGAAATAATTAGAGGTGATATGTTTGAGGTCCCTTAAGCCTAGATCCTGGTGACTTGGAGGCAGCAAAAGGCACGACAGCCTTCCTTCAGCCTTGGTCTTGCAAACGACTGCTCAAGCAATACTTGCTACAATTATGGGCCCGCTTCAGGGAATATTTGCCCGGTTCAATGTGAATTTGCACTGCTGAAAAGTGACTTTGCACTGCCGACACAAATCCGGATTTGTGCAACTGTGCAAGGTGTATTTCTGCAGTGCAAAGTCAGGGCATAGACATTTTTGCAGTCCAAAATGAAGTTCACACTGACCTTGCTCTGCAAAAATACACTTTGCACAGTTCCATGAATCAGGGTTTGTGTCGACAGTGCAAAGTCACTTTTCAGCAGTGCAAAGACACTTTGAACCGGGCAAATATTCCATGAATCGGGCCCTGTGTGTTTACTTTCAGCCAGGTCGAAAGTCTCATATATGCATAGATATCTAAAGGATAAATATAGATTTTATTTTACTTTATTGTTGAAAGCGCGGACCTGGCTCGAGAGCAACGGAGTTCTGTCCAGAGTGTGGGTAGCCGTCCTTCCTGGTCTGGCACCTTGTAAGAGTAGCGCAGTACTGTGAGGTCTGTGCGTCGCTATAAAGAAATGCAAAACAACTTGAATTAATTGTAGGTTTAAGATACATTGTTATTTTGTCTTCTGATGACACACTTCCCGCCATTCTTGTCTCCTTGGTATATCTTTCTCCCTTTGATTTTTGACAGCATTGTTGCTACAACGCACTGAAATGTTCGGTTGCTAAGAGCGTATCCAGTCTTTTTTAGCAAATGTTTTTCGTCAAAGCTTTTTTTTCTTTGCCACTATTTTACTATTGTTTTTTTTTTTACTACAAAATATAGGCAGGGTGTTTTGTTAAAGGCTGGGGGCTGGGGGTTTGATGGGGAAAATGTTGGAGGGTGCGGGGCAATGGAGGCTGCGGGGGTCTCCCCCTGCATTTTGCAATAAAAACTTGGGGAGATGTCTGCAATGAAAAACGGTGTGGTAAAACCACACGGAACCGCTAAAAATGTGTGCCACAAAAAAGGTTTTATTCCTAGGGACGCGTGCAGTAATTTTGGTAGTACTGTTAGATTTGTTTGCTGCTTCTCCAAACAGTAATGACAGTGGCCCTCATTACGACCCTTGCGGAAATCGACTGACCGGAGCGCCACAGCGTAAATAGCGTTTCCGCCATTGCACGAAGGAGCAAAGTGCGGCCCATTCCGACCCATCGGGCACGAGCACCACGCCACGGCGGAAGTGCAAAGTCCGCGATGGCGGAAATGACCCCAAAACGGCCCACACCGCCGCCGTACGGCGCCCTAGGTGCAATACCGCCACCCCTCTTAGCGGTCACCGCAGTGTGCGCCTACCGCAAAGTACGGTGACCGGAAATATACGGAAACGGAAGTTAAAACACGGGCCCGGAACGGGAAACATCCCGGCGTACACCTATAAAAACACTAAAATCACACAACCACTAAAATCACTACCCTGAAACACACCCCAACCCGTCAACCACCCTAGCGAAACCAAGAAAAATGGGAAAAGTAGCGAAGAAAGCGTGCGACCGCAAGCGGCAGGTCCACTTCTCCCGTGAGGAACTCACCGTGCTAACAGAGACCCTCCAGGAGAATGCTGCCGTCGTCTTCTGCACGCAAATGACCAGGACGGCACTTGCAAACAAGAAGGCCATATGGGCTCTGGTGGCACAGCGGGTAAGTGCGGTGGGGACCGCACCCCGCACCCCACAGCAATGCCGCAAGCGATGGGACGACCTGCGGATACGCGTCCGCAGCATACTCTCTGCCAACCGCAACATTGCCACAGCCACCGGGGGAGGTCCTGAATCACCCATCAAGTTGACCCCCTGGGAAGAAATCTGTGCCTCCACCATCGGAATGGAGAGCATAGAGGGAGTCGGAGGGATGGAGAAAGGAGTGCAGACATCCGAAGATTCAGGTAGGTGGGCCAGATAAAACAATGCCAAATCCACACAGTCCATCCATGTGAAGTACCATGCGTCCACATAGTGCAACAGAAACACATGTCCAGGAGAACGTCCACACACATCGGCCTGATACCGCACGTTAAAAACCACAATAAATACATAAATAATTAAAAACCCCTAAAACACGCACTACACATGCAGCAGGCACACCCTAACTGCAGGCTGCCAAACAACTGCACCCTCACTCCACACACAAATGAAAGCACCTCCAAGGCCCCGACCCAAATCACCCTCAGGTACCACCCCAAAGCATGTGATACAATGCCATTCCAATTCCCACAGACCCATCAATAACCCTCGCCCTCCTTTACTCCACCACAGGGTCCGATCCAAACGACGAGCTACAGGACACCCCTACCAGCACACCTGCAAAGAGGGCCAAGACCAACGGCCAGAGACCCTCCACCTCAGCTGCACGCATCAAGACACGGCAGCAGCACAAATCAGGTGGCAGCACAGAGGAGGGAACATCAACAGGCACCCCAGCAGCCAGCATGCCCACAACACCACCACCACAGGTCCCCCCAATGGATGCCACAGAAGGCACTGCCTCTGGTGGCAGCAGCACCATAGGTGACACCCCATTGATGGCAGCATGCTCGGACACAGAAAACGGGGATGCCGAAGTCAGATCCATCCATGACCTGTCCCAATCCCCCTGTCTGTCCCATCCCGTACAACATGAGGATACCACGCAGGGGCACCCACAAGACGACGACTGGCCATCCCCCACAAGCCCTGTGGCAAGGCAACATGAGGACAACAGCCCCTCTGTGACACCCCCGCAAATGGCCATGGCCCAGCAGAGGCAACAGTCCCTCGACCAGTTGATCGAACAACAGCAGCAACTGGCCACACTCCTCAAGGACCATGCCGATGAATGTGGGGGCACTAAGGCAGACATAGAAACATCAACTGAGACACTTAGGGCAGAAATGGAGAGAGGTACAGAGACGCTAAGGGCACAAATTGAGAGAAGCACCGAGAGCCTGAGGGGGGAACTGCATGCGACGTCCAAAGACGTATGTGCCGAACTTGCCGCAGTGCGCCGTGTGCTCACTGAGCTCTCGCAAACCCTTAGGGACATGCATGGACGTGAGCAGGCAGACACATCATCCGTTGCAAGTTCCGTCCAGGGCAGCCCCCAACGTAGATCTGGAAGGAACCTGCGCTCCACAGGCAGGGGTGCCCCTGATACCCGCAGAGGGGGCATGCAATAGCGACAGCCCACTGACAATGAGCATCTTTGGACACTGGTGTTCGGGGGGGAGGTAGGAGGGTGGAGGGGGTGTGTTGGGCTCACTTGGGTGGCGGGTCGATAGGGTGTTCAACATTATATCACATATGCCATAAAAAGTGCACGATCAACCAATGAGAAGTGTGGACATTGATCTTTGTGTACTAGGCCATCATAGGCGTACAGTCCATATTGTGCATGTCCCAGACACACGCAGTGCCACGAGTCCCGTGTCCATGTATCAGCCACCAGGCGTGAGTGCTAGAAGCATACATCGATGAGATGCTGACGAATGTCACGGGCCTCCGGTGCCTCGCAGACTCCATGAGGTGCTGCCACATCCCCACCCTCATCATGACCATCATCAGGTGCTTGCAGTTCTGCGTCAGGGGGCATGGGCACATTTCTACGTACGCACATGTTGTGGAGCATGACACATGCCATCACCATCTTTGCAACCTTCTCATGGCGGTACAGGAGTGCCCCGCCAGACCTGCTGAGGCAGCGGAAACGGCCCTTCAGTAGGCCGAATGCCTGTTCTATGACTACACGGGTACGTGAGTGGGCATGGTTGTAGTCCTCCTCATGCTGGTCCCGTGGGTTCCGGACTGGTGTGAGGAGCCATCTCTTCAGTGGATATCCAGCATCACCTGTATGTGGACGAGAAACGTATGATGTGGAATGCCATTGATACGTACGCACACCCCCCCCCCTTCCTGCAAGGTCATTGCCAATTCACATACCCCACATCATCATGCATGTAATGAGACTCACCGAGTAGCCAGGATCTGTTCCCTGCGTGTCGCTCCATGTAGCGTGGTATTGTAGAGTTCCTCAAGACCATTGAATCATGGGTTGATCCAGGGAATCGGGCACAACAATGTGTAATGATCCTGTTGGAGTCACACACCATTTGTACATTCAGGGAATGAAATTGTTTTCGGTTGCGGTACTGGGCCTCCATGGCATGTGGGACGACCAATTCCACATGGGTGCAGTCGATGGCACCAATGCAACCCGGTATGCCGGCAAGTGCATGGAATCCCACTTTTGTGTTGGTAATTTCCTGCTCTGAGCGTGGTAGAGAGATGTAGTCGTCTGCGTGCAGCAGGAGGGCATCGAGCACTTGCAATAGTGTCCGTGAGAACAGTGGCTGAGAAATGCCATGCAACTGTCCGACTGTGTGCTGGTAGGTGCCTGTGGCCAGGAAGTGGAGTACAGACACCACCTTCAGTAGGGGTGGGATGGCGGTTGGGCTATCTATCATGCTTGCAAGGTCAGCCTGTGTCATGTCCACAATGGCGGCTATGGTGTCCCGGTCCAGACGGTAGAGGGTGTGGATCTGCTCATCAGTGAGGTTGAACGGATGTGCTCGGAGGCGTGGTATTGCGGGCTGCCTGCGTGGTGGTAGTGGCTGTGCTGGTGGGCCTTGCTGGCCCTGCCTTGGCCTCCTCCTCCTCCTCCTGCGTCTCCTCCGTGCGGCTGGTTGTAGTTGGTGTTCGTCTTCTTCTTGGAGTCGGAGCACTTGCAGTGCTATCAGGTCCCACAGGGCCAACATCGCGAGTCCTGCCGGTAGCATTTCGGTGTGGTTGTGGGAGGAGACTGGCTGTGCAATTTATGTGTTTTCAGGCTGTATGGCCTCCACCTGTGGTGATTGATTCCACCTGTGCAAACTGCTCTCCCCTTTGGCCGAGCACGTCCCGCGCACAACGCTGCAATTCGGGGAATTGTATCTTGCTATTGCAATCATGTATTTGTACCCGATGGCCGTGTAAGATTGGTTGATATGTTCATTCTGCTGTGGTCCCATTGTTTCCCATACTATCTGTGCAGTCGCGAACAGACTTGTGAAGGGTCAGTGGAACGTAGTACTCGAGTAACGGTGGGCCCTCATGCATCACTGTACCGAGTTGCAACGACGGGCGGGGCGTCCCATTTGTGGGTGAAGGCAGTTGCCATTTTCACACACAGCCGCACTCGATGGAATAATTAGTGATTTCAAACGGCCACAGATGCCTTTTCGACGTGATGTTGCAAATGAGGAATTCGAAGGGCGGCGCTTTCGGTTTCCAGCTAGCGGCGAGGAGATGCCCACAGGTCTGACTGCAAATATAACGTTCTATTGTTCTATGTCCTTGAGACAGGGCCCATGGCGAGGGAGCAATGATTGATATGAATAGTTTGGGATGCGCAATAGCTACGTGGGCGATGAGGCCGTCCGTTCCCAAATTCATGTTACTTCACAACACTGGAATTACGGGCTGGGGCACTGTGGATTTAGCAGGCTGCATTACGCACAGACTCAATGGATGTTTCTAATGTTATGTGAGTAATTATTCAGGCGTTTTGATCCCGGGATGAGGGAATGATGAATGGATGCATGGGCAGGTGATTTGATACAGAGTTTGCCATGTACAGGGCTTCTTGGGATCTATCCGCCTCCCCTACGCTATGTGATGCAGGGCTGCCATAGTGGGACCATCGTCTATCTGGCCTTGTTGAGCCCTCCCTGTCTCGAGGCGCCCTCAGACACTTGTGTCCATGCACGTTAACATTCCCATCTGATGGAATCTGTTTTGACAGACGCATGCACAGGTACACTCGTTTGTGATGGTGTTTGCACCTCGATATAGATGGTTATGAGTCGCAAGTGGTTTTGGGGTGGTGATGATCCTTTGGAGTGGGCTAGCATGCATATGGCTGTGGATTTCGTGTGATCATTGAAGTGAGTTGTTCGAATGTAGTTCTGATGGCCATTCTGTTCTCTTTCTTTTCTTTTGGTTGACAGGTATCTCCTCCCCTTTTGCCACTGCCATCTGTATGCCACTCCTGCAGATGGATTTTACTCCCGACACCTGCTGCTTCGTGTTAATCAGTGGAGCAGCATTACGATCTTATGGGACGATCGCCAATGGCCCACATGCCCTTACGCAGTACTGGTGGCTCGGAGCAACATTTCGGCCTTTCAGCTGGACTAGTGCCTCCCCATTGGGACGGCCCTGCGGTTCTGTGCGCTTCCATGTTGCCTTTTCGTACGTGAATGTGGCTCTGTGTACCATGGGGGAACAGGGCGACACACAGGTAGTGGCTGGTCATTTCTTGCGGAAGCAGCCCACAATGGTGATTAGTGTTTTGGAGTTCATGGCCTGATGGCTGTATGGGCTTGGTGACTTTGATGTGCATAAAATTTCTATTCTGATTTGGCCCGTGTAGCGTTTTTCTTTGCAAGTGATGTGGCATATGCCTATTTGGGGGGCGATGTTTTGTGAGGAGATCTGCATTGGGTTCCAGCTTCGGGGTTTAGTTGCGTGGTACTGTGCTGGGCGCGTTTGCCTACGAAGCCCAGTGAGGTCAGGGATGGGGGCTGCCAATATGACTGTTTGAATGTTGTCATGCTCAGGGGCGGGGGATTGGGTTTTGTGTAACAGATGCCGGTCAGCCAGGTGGACTGGTGGAATGATGTGATTTTCGGAATATTGCTGGTCACAGGTGCCTGTGTTTGCGTGCGTTTCTTGGTGGGGGACTGTGGTCATGTCCATTGGGATGGCTTCTGTATTCGTGCCATCTGTGCCCTGCAGCTCCCATTGGCCCCTCTTGTGTTTCTTTTGTTCGTTGCCATGCATGGGTGACTTGTACGTTTCAATGGTTGCATTGTGGCTTCATTGCACCTACGGGGAGTTGTACTTTGTGGGCAGGGAGCGGTGTACAGGCACTCAGTGGGGCCGTTTACGGTTGATTCGCGATGCCGTACTTCTCGCCATGGCGGAATGGTACATTACGCCATGCCTGATGGCGTTAGGTGCATGTCCGCTAGGGTCGGAATTGGCGTACCCTTGCGCCATGGTGGTGTTTGCGGTTTGGCATGGCGCGCGCGCGCGTGCTTGGTGCAGTTAGCGTTGGCGTTCACTACGGTGTCGCTAATGGCTTCGTACTTTGCGGTGACGGGTCATAGTCGCACCGAGCGCTATTCGATGGCGGTATTGCATTTCCGCCATCGTTTTTCGATTTCCGCAAGGGTCGTAATGAGGGCCAGTATGTTACCTATGTATTATTCACGACTACCAGTTTTTTTTTTTATTTTTATATTTTATTCCACGCACATAATTAAAAAAGGAAAAGGAAGAACATTTTTGTGTTACTATACCGCATGAATGCAGTTGAGTTTGATTCTGTTCGGGCACAGTCGCAATCTTCCCACTGTTATGCAAATTCACCGACCAACCCTTTATTTAGGCCATTATTGTTTTGGTTTCACTGTGTCTAACAAAAAGATATGTAATAATGACCAGATTTGAAAAAAAGGCACTCGTGCCGAAACACGTGTTATCATAAGGGCAACCTAAGATGGCGGAGGACACTCATGTGTAAAAACAAAAAAAGAAAACTTTAAAATAGACTTGGCGCCTCATTTAAGAGTTCTAACTCGAATACACCATCACAAGTGGCCACACAATTAATGCTGCTACGTTGACTTTGCCTGTATGGCGGTAAAAGCCTGTTTTTTACTCCACTGCTATTTTTAACACACCACTCACATATGAGCTGGAAGTGCGTGGAATATTTGCTGCAAGGGCTACATAGAAAAAACTTAATGGTGTAAAGAACCCATATTTACCCAGTGAAGTGTGTCCTTCTTACCCCTTGTGGCCAGCATCAAAATGTGATCGCAACTCATAGTGTTTTATTTTAAAAACATGTGGTGTTTAAAATTGCACATATTTTTAGCAGTACCTCACTGCTCAAAATGAAGCCTGACACAGAGTGCAGTTGTGGGCAGTGTGAGAAGCCTGCACCCTCAATCACACATTTCCATCAAATGTGCACGCTACTTTGTCCAACGTGCCTCACAGGGATATGATTTAAAGTGTTATGCTGCGTTAAAGGAGAGTTCCGGGACTTTTTTTTTATTATCCCTACGGTTCGGCCATGTGTTTTTAAGCATAACTCGGTAGATCGTAGAAAACTTTCCTATGGACCTTACCCGACTTTTCGTCCATTAACGCACTCGAAATCAGCCGCCATTTTCTGATAATCCTATCATTTCCCCCCATCGCCCTGGCTCACCTGCTTTTGCGGCACTAAATCAAATCCCCCGCCCCTGAGCCTGACATCAGCAGACGCGTACCGCCCATTTCCCAACGCCAAAGCACGTTTCGTGTCAACAATCGCTGCGCCTCAGCTAATGAACTGTCGCCATGGAAATGGCAGGACGCCTCTTTCCTCAATAAGTATAAACACACCGTTTCACAACACACAGCAGCAGATTTTCGATTCCATTACTCTCTGTGTGTTACTTTGAGTATTCTGTGACTCGTTTCTGTGCTCTGGTCAGCTACCTTCGTTGATTGTAGCCCGTGTGAACAGATACCAGTACCACCGCTATAAATTATTTTACTTTCTTTACCACACAATGGCTACAATAATGCCGTATATGTACGAGCCCGAGTACACCGAGGAAGAACTACTGGAAAGGCAAGCACGCGAAAACGATGGGGATTCGGACAGCAGTTGGGAGGACCAGTCAACGGATGAAGAGCCTGGACCATGTCGCATGGACGGCGTCTCCACCTGGTGCACGTGCAATCGGTGCGAGCTAATGCCAACTGAGGAGGAGAACTGCTGCTGCCGTGAAAATTCCGGGTGCTTGGCCTACATTTCGGAAGGCGAGCCAAGTCCGCAATGCATCACCGAGCTGCCAGAGTTCAGGGAAGCCTGCCTCTCACGGACCGTGTTGAGGATGATGATGGTGCTTATGCACGACCTTTGCGGCACTGTTCGTCCGCGTAATCCGAGTAACGAGTAAGTATACTCTGGTTGTGATGTCAGTGATGCCACTACTATTTCATGGTCGTCTCATCATTCGAATGCATGTAAATTGGTTCCATGTTGTGCATTTTTTACCTGAATCGACAGTGATAATAAAGTTGTCATTTTAATACAGTTTGCATCTTTCATTTTCACAGGTGGTACAGGCTGGTGGCCTATCGTTGCTTCACTTGGTGGCTTCACGGGAGGCTCGGACACCGCGTTCGGAGAGTAATACCTGCCTGTGCGGTACTTGCCATTAGACAACATTTCCCCAGCGACAGTGGACAATACCGCGGATTTTCCCTGGATGTGCTGCAACCGCAACTTTACAATGTGTAATGTTTATTATTTATGTTCAATTGAAATTAAGATCTAAAATAAAACCCAACATATATTTTAACAATGGTTGTTTTGATTTTTTAAATGAATCTAGTGTGTCTCCATTGAATAGTCTTCCTGTGCCTTGTCTTGTCACACCACATGTCTCCGGCCAGCATCCTCCCTCACGCTGGCCGCCCACCTTCAATCCACATAACCGTTGAACCCATATGCAGCAGACATACATATGTTATTTTGCGGGATGGCATCAAGCCTCCCGGCCTTGCCTCCTCCCCCAAAAATACTTACCACACCACTTTGTTCAAGCGTTGGCAATAAAAGGAAGGCCGTTGGATTTTATTGATACAAAACATGGTTATAGGTAAATAATCAATATGGTTGATCATAATAAATCATCCTTTTGGGCACCGGGTACAGAGATGACCCCCTCTGGCCCGTGCCGCCTTGCCACCACAGGCCAGCCTGCTGCTGACTAACTGCCTAGGCATCCAGGGTCTCCAGGGTGAACTGCACCCATATATTCTCCTGGGAGGGTGAGGTTTTTATAAACTCACCCCCCTGCCTTCCATGTACTAGATCCTGCAGCCTGCCTCTTACATGCAGTTAGATGTCCTCTCCTTGGTGAGGCCCATAGGCAAACGAGTCTTGTCTGCACGACCACCGCCCCAATCCACCCCCCGCCCTATCAAAGGCAGTTCGCACCGGGGTACTTGTGCTGGCAAGTGGAGCTGTCAGGGAGCGATAAAGGCCAAGAGGTGCCAAAGACCATGTACACTTCAAAGTGGTCTATAGAGCATGGGTTGTTGTTCCCATGTCTACCGCCAGACCCCGTGTCTCCTGCCAAGCATCCCCCTTCACGCTGGACGGCCCCCTGCAATCCAAATAAGTGTGTCTCCATTCACAGGGGGGCGTGGCTAACCGCCATGTAGGAAGGACGTGTTCGGCGCAGCTCCGCTCGATACGATTATGGATCCGCCACCAACTACCGCTTAAACTTGACTGCAGCCACTTGAAAACAGAATATAGGTCGTGTGAAGGAGTGTTCCGCCTGTTGACGAAGTTTGGGAGCCTCACGACCCTCTGAGGGCCCGCACCATCGAAAAGAAACGGAACGTCGTACGAGGACAGAAAATGGCGGCCATGATGATGCCCAGCCTGACGCTGTAGCGGAGCCCTGTGACCGACCGGGAGGAACCCGCAAGGGGCCAGCCTTTATGGAACGCGATCTGAAGTGGCAGAGATTGCCTAAGCTGAGACTTGTGCTCCTGTGTCCCGAAGAAGAGCAGCGAGGAGACGGAGGGGGGAGCGCCTGATGCGGCCTTAACTACACCCTCACCGGGCCCTGCTGAGCGGCCCACCGGCGTAGCCCGGCGGGCGGCCGACGCACAACCCTCCCCACGAAGTATCCCCAGCACGGCGCCATCGGACACAGACTGTGTAGTGCCTGCCGAGGCCTGACGGACCACGAAGATAGGACATGACCACTAAGGGCGCCCGAAGCAGACACCGCCAAACTACCATGGAGTCCTTCGCGGCCGCTGGAGCGATCGGACCCGCGGAGGCTTCTGCCCCTGTGGAGGTGCCGGGCGCCGCGAGACCCGAGCCAGCCAACTCCCAACTGCTAGAGGCCATCCAGACACTCCAGAAAACCATGGAGGACAAGATTGATGCGGTTGCGATCGACCTGAATTTACTGAGGCAGGATGTGCGCTCTATCACCGGCAGAACGGACGCTCTCGAGATCCAAGTCCGAGACAATACCGATGCCAAAACTCAACTTTTAAAGGATGTAGACATTTTGGCGCAGAAAGTGAAGAACCTAGAGGACAGGGCTGAGGAGGCCGAAGGAAGGGCCCGCAGAAACAATATCAGAATTATCGGCCTGCCCGAGGGCATCGAGGGCAACGACCCTACTAACTACGTCGAGAACCTGCTCATACAGGAAATTGGGGCCGGGAAACTGTCGCAGGGCTTCACTATTGAAAGAGCCCATCGCTCCTTAGCCAGGAGGCCCCCACCGGGGACCCCACCAAGACCCGTAATAGCCAAAGTCCTCAACTATAGGGACAGGGAATCCATTTTGGCCTTCACCAGGATGGGCGGATCCATACAGAGGGACGCCGCAAAAATAGCAATATACCCTGACTACACCCTGCAGGTTCAAAGGAGCAGGGCCCAGTTCCACCACACCAAGGCGAGACTCAAGGAAGCAGGCCTGCGCTATCTACTCCTCTACCCGGCTAGACTCAAGGTCCTGCGCAACAACAAGGCCCACTTATTTGATAACCCAGCAGAGGCCTGCGAATGGATGGACAGAGAACAGATCCCGGACATCGAACGGAAGCAGCGCGGGCCCTAGCCGCCCGCAACAAAGGAACTTCTCCACTCATTGACTGCAGTCGCCGATCGTACATTCATATGACAATAGACGTGGCGACACTGATGGAACCGGAGCCGCGCCGGTCGTGGCGCACCTCCTGACAACACCTTCGGAGGCAGCCCCCTTCCTATCCCCAGGATACTTTGGGTGAGTTCACCCGCCCGTAGGGCACCGGAAGACCCTGGTCTGATGGGGCAGAAACGGGGATGTCAGAGCAAGGGCAACCTCGCTAGACGTGTTATGTTTGAAGTTGTGTTTTTTGTTAAGTTAGACGTTGTTGTTTGTGGGGGTTTGAACCCCAAGTTGGGATCGCAGTTTGAATTGGACACAAACCGGACCGGGACCAAGCGCAGCGGAATTGCAACCAGGACGACCAGGTTCGTCAAACCCCTCAACCTCACGCTTCCCACAGCCGCACGACCACACACAGACCATGGCTGAGAGGATCAGAGTCATGTCCTGGAACGTCAGGGGGCTAAACAGCTATATCAAACAGCGCCGCATCCACGCCTACATGAAACGCCACAGGGTCGGAATCGCCCTACTTCAGGAGACCCACTTATGTGGCCCTAAGCTTGCAGCGTTGGCCAAGGTCTGGCGGGGCACCCTAGTGGGCTCCCCCTACTCCACCTACGCCAGAGGCGTCTTGATATGGATCGCCCCCTCTGTCCCAGTCAAGCTGACCCACACCAAAACGGACAATGAAGGTAGGATGGCCCTGGTTCAGGGCACCATAGAGGGGCGGGACGTCCGTCTGATTTGCACCTATGCCCCGAATCATGATGCCACTGTTTTCTTTCGCTCGCTGTACGCTCGGCTGACCCCGAGTAATGAATGCATAACGATATGGGGAGGTGACAACAACTGTACCCTGAACCCTCGCATAGACAGGTCGGATGGTAAACATGGGGACCCCTCCCCACCCGCCAAGATATTGAACGCCCTCACGCAGCAATATGCCCTGAAAGACCTGTGGAGAGTGCAAAACCCCGAAACCAGAGGCTACTCCTTTTACTCCCCCCCGCATAAGGTCCATACCAGGATAGACTGCCTGTTCATTAGCGAAGAGCACGTGGCGGGATTTGAGGACACACAGTACCTAGCCAGGGTACTTTCAGACCACTCCCCTTTGATGACCTCGTGGGTGACCACGACGCCCAGGCCCCCCATCCCCACGTGGAAATTGAGGAGCGAAGCGCTGTTAGACAAAGCCTTCAGCGAACAAATCAGGGAGGGTTCCACACATTACTGGCAGACCAACATTGATAGCGTCAGATACTTAGGCACAGCCTGGGAAGCCTACAAGGTGGTAACTAGGGGGGAAATGATAGCCGCGGCTGGAGGGGCCCTAAAATCCGTCACGTCCCTGCTAGCGCACGCTGAGACTGAACTCCAAGATCTCGAAGCCACCCCGTCCCCTGATCCCGCCCACCTGCAAAAGATGATTGATCTTAAACAAACATGCCTAACACACTGGGAGACGCTGGGGAAGTTGAGCTATACAAAATTCACGGAGAGGAATCATGCCCTGGGCGATAAACCCGGGAAGCTTCTTGCATGGCTTTATAAACGAGAAACCCCCAAATACCCCATTTGCTCCATTCGTAATACTGACGGCCTGACCCTCCACACGCAAGTGGGTATCAACGCAGTGTTCAAACAATATTACCAAACCCTTTACTCCGATCCAGCCCCGCCCCCTGACCACGCGATCGAAGACGCCCTAGACGCCATCTGGCTCCCACGCCTGGAGGACCACTTGGCAGATCCCCTCGGAGCCCCCGTCACCCCCGACGAGGTCACAGCCACCATTAGGTCATTGCCCTCGGGTAAAACGCCGGGACCGGACGGTCTCCCGAGCGAATTTTATAAGGCCTATGAGGACATACTGGCCCCCCTGTTGTCCAAAGTATATAACGAGGCGTATGACATAGGCCACCTCCCCGACACCATGACTGAAGCCACCATCATCCCCTTACTTAAGCCCGACAAGGACAGCTCTGACTGCGGCTCATACCGCCCACTATCCATGTTGAATGTAGACAACAAAATCCTCACCGCATTACTGGCCAGAAGGCTTCGTGCAGCCGTCTCGTACCTCATACACCAGGATCAGACGGGCTACATGCAGGGTCGCTCTATGTCCGAGAACCTGCGAAGGCTGCACCACGTGATACACAGCACAAACGGCATGCCCGGTAAATATGCAGTTGTGTCCCTCGACGCCTCTAAGGCCTTTGATTCGGTTCGATGGACATGGCTTTATGCCACCTTAGCAAAGATGGGGATCGGAACGGCTTTCTTGAACTGGGTCAAACTCATTTACACCAACCCCACCGCCAGAGTGCGTACCAACAACACCTTTTCTGAAAAATGGAGCCTGGCCAGGGGCACTCGGCAAGGGTGCCCCCTATCCCCTCTACTTTACATCTTAGCGATTGAACCAGTGGCAGCATACCTTAGGCAGGAATACGGTGACGGGGGAATAACGATAAATGGTGTGAACCACCTTGTCTCCATGTATGCGGATGACATGCTCCTCTACCTGAGGGATCCCGAACACCTTCTCCCCTACATCCTGGAAACCCTAGACGGGTTCCACAGATGCACAGGGGTCCAGATTAACCACAGCAAGTCTTGCTTATTCCCCCTGGCTGCACTTAGTGGAACCAAGGAAGAACACCTCCCCCCTCTGGCCCTTAAATGGGAACCCACTACGTTCAAATATCTGGGCGTCGCGATCCACCGGGACCCTGAGACCGAACATGTTCTGAACACGGGCAGGGCTAAGGAGGGACTGGCTAAATCAATCGACCTATGGTGCAAATTGCCCCTTTCGATGGCTGGTAGGGCGGGACTCCTTAGAATGGTAGCACTCCCCCGTCTCCTACATTTCTTCACCAACGTCCCCTACAACATCCCCCAGCGTTTTTTCAAAGACCTGGCCATGCTATGTAGGAAACTCTTATGGCGGGAGGGGAGGCAAAGAGTTGCCCTAGACATTACTCAAAGACCGTACGAGAGGGGAGGCCTGAACACCCCTAACTTTGAGCTCTACTACATAGCGGCCCAGCTTAAGCACGTGATCCAGTGGATGGCTGATGATGCCATGACGGATACACGCCTATTGCAGCCCCCAGACGCACCATGACTGCTCAGGGACCTCCTCTGGATCGGACCAATGCCCAAAACGCTGGACGCGCACCTCATCCGCCTAGGCACTCAAATTTGGAGTCGGGCCTGCAAGTTGGTCAAGCTGCCCGACCCCTACTCCCCACAGATCCCTATAGCCGCCATCATGTCCACTAGGCCGGAAGACCGGAAGGCGATCCGGAACATATGGGAACCCTCCGGCGTCGCCACTCTGGGCGATCTGGTGGACGACCAGGGCATCCACACATTTCCCGAGTTGCACGAATTGACTGGGGTCCCACTGGGTCAGTTCCTTCTATACGGGGCGGTGCTGGACAGACTTAGGAGGCGATGGCCGGACGCAGAATCCCAATGCGCCGGACACGAGGCCATAGAGAACCTGGTAGGTGTGGCAGAAGGGGGACACGAAACCTCTAGGCTTTATGAGATCCTAATTGACAACACCACACATAGCGAACTCACATGCAAGAGCAAATGGGAGGCCGAGCTGAACACACTATTCGGCGACACGGAGTGGGAAACAATAACACACTATCACAAAAAGGTTTCTAGGAATGCCCGATTCCAGCTTATCCAATTTTACATCATCCATAGGGCCTACCTTACCCCAGCTGTCATCTCGAGATTCAATGGCGCTGGTGTGGTGCGGTGCCCCAAGTGCCAAGAACCCGCGGCCTCCCTGACCCACATGTTTTGGGCCTGCCCGAACATACGAACCTTCTGGTCGCAAATTCAGACCAAGGTAGCAGAGGAGGACATAACGCTAGACGTGCAATCCCCCAAGGCATGTCTATTGGGCTCGTACCCACGAGGGAAAAAAAACAAACCTCTCAACAGGCTCAAAGACTTGATGTACATCCTCGCAAAAAGGCGCATCGCAATGGCCTGGAAGTGTCCCAGGGCCCCTAAACTTGTAACATGGTGGGAGGACCTTCGCAGATGGACTGTGGCTGAAACCGGGGCCTGGGAGCTGGCGCAAAGACAGCAAAAAATAAATGACTCGGAGGACCTCCTGCAGTGGATTGCCCTCACGACGGCCCTGTTCAGTCCTAAGGAAGCCAGCACCTCAGGCGAGGACCTGGACAGCCCGGGCTCACCCTAATACCAGCAGCAGACTGCGCAACCCCGGTCCGGGTTCACTTGGGGTGGGAGGGAATGGGAAATTATTGTGGATATTTAATTGATTGTCGTGTTGATGATACTGGTTGTATGTTTTCTTGGAAAAAACAATAAAAATATATTTAAAAAAAAAAAAGTGTGTCTCCATTCACGAGTCTTCCTGTGTCTTGTCTGCACGACCACCGCCCCAATCCACCCCCCGCCCTATCAAAGGCAGTTCGCACCGGGGTACTTGTGCTGGCAAGTGGAGCTGTCAGGGAGCGATAAAGGCCAAGAGGTGCCAACGACAATGTACACTTCAAAGTGGTCTATAGAGCATGGGTTGTTGTTCCCATGTCTACCGCCAGACCCCGTGTCTCCTGCCAAGCATCCCCCCTCACGCTGGACGGCCCCCTGCAAACCGCATAATGCCACGACATATACACGTCATTCATTCACAAACACACCCCTGTTTCGAATTCTTTATAACCCACTTCATATTTCTAATGAGAACTTCTTTGCACTTTGCTAGTCAACCCGTGAAGGTGCTGGTTATCTGCTCTTCGTCTCTGTGAACTTCCGTGACCACTTCGAGGAAACTCGTCAGTTTGCAACCTGTGAACGACAAGAAACTACTCTGATCCCTGCATCTAACTGTTTGCTCGTCAAGGTAAGGCCATGTACCATACTCATTTTGCTTCCAATTTCTTTTCGTTCAAGACAGTACATGCAAGGAACTAGTCACATGTTCTGAGTTTAGTCAAATTATTTTTCTATTTTTTTAAAGTTATTCAAATACTTATCCGCATGTGAATGACGTGTATAGTTCCAAGAACCAAAACATACCTTGCATTGAACCTTTTATGTGTCATTTAATTTTTTAACACATTGGTATTCATAGAGAATTGTTGATCTTTACTTTTCAGAACTTTCCACAATGCCTGCCTGTTCCATTGGCGGTTGCCCTTCGAAGACCCATAATAAATCTGAAGGTACTATAATGCATGTTTTCCCTAAGACAATAGATCAGATAAGAGAATGGGTCCGATATTGCGGATATCCACCGTCTGAGCTTGAAAGTAGAGTCCTAGAAGTCTTTGCGGACAAGAGGGGTGATCGATACCGCATCTGCAGCAGGCACTTTACCTCTGACATGTACTCCACATCATTGCTAATAAAGAAGAACACACCGCGAGGGAGGCGAAAATTGCTCTCAACCGCTATTCCCACTCTATTCGTCCACATCCCTCCACTGGTGAGTCAAGTTTACGTATTTATCTCTCGGCCTTGCGGTAGTGTGTAGCATTAGCTAACAATAATTTCCCCATTTATGTATCCACTCAATATGAAGGCGGAAGATTCTCCATCCGTGTCGTTATTGCAGTCATCAGCCACTTCAAGCGCCTATCGGGTAATCTTACTTGGCTATTCTGCCACTGACTTGTTTTAGGCATGTAAATCAATAGTTTTAATTTATCGTGTAATTATTTTACCTAATGGTACACCCTTGTACTCGTCCTCTAGTCTTTGTTTTCAGTTATAATTATTGTTATCCAAAATAATTCAAGTACTGTCTTTCAGGGAGATGCTGAGGAGTCCAACGTATCGACGACTACCGTTGATGTCACTCAGATGCTCGAGGTACGTTTCAGGACAGTTCCATCGATGGAGATCATCAGATCTTGCATTCTTGTAGCGTGATTGTTACACACAATGTTTCTTTCGTTTTTAGCCATTGATATGTCCTTCTGTCGTCGCCCTCCTATGTGTCTTCTTTTTTCAATATTGTGTTCATTACTAATGAAAGTCCTATGTTTCAGGGAGTCGATGGAGCATTAGTCCAAGAAGAAGGGGGAGCGTGCAGTTACGGGTCGGCGCAACAGCTTGCAGAAGTGTGCACCGCAGTTACATCGTCCCTTGATGTTCTTATGCATTTCGAGGTATGGATACTGACAGTTCGATGAAGCGAAATCATATGACGTGATTACATCCGCTATACTTCCTTCTTTATTAACGCAAGTACTATGTTTCAGGGAGATGACGGAGCTTCTTCTACAAGAACATCACCCCTAGTAGTTGATGCAGATTTCTGGGTGGTGACACTTCCAACGATCGAGCAAATCGAATCATATTTAGATATCCATTATTTATTTTAGACAACTGATTATTTGTGCAGGTCTATTTAGATGAGCCGTTCACGCCTGCACAAACTTTCTGTTCTTTTTATCAAAATAGAAAACCATACTAATGCAATTACTGTGTTTCAGGGAGTCACTGAAGCATCATCTTCAATAATATCATCAATGGAAGTCTATGAGGAGCACGAGGTATGGATCTTGACAGTTCCATCTAACTAGATCAACAATGCGTGAATAATTGTCGTTTGAATGTTCTACACAAAGCGTTCATTCGTGTTTTGCTATTGAGATGTACGTGGGTATTGGTCCCCAAGTACATTTTGTGTTTTCGATATTATTATACATACTAATGAAAGTTCTATGTTTCAGGGAGTCCATGGAGCGTCAGTGCGTGATGGATGTGCTTATCAGGAAAACATAGTCGTTGCAGCGCAAGAGGAAGTGGAGACATGCACACACGAGTCGGAGCAACAGCGTCCTGATGTTGAAGTTCGAGGCAAGAAAGTTTCAAAGAAAAGAAAGCAAAAGAAGGTTAGTGTCCTGGTCACTATATTATGTTGTTTTTCACTGTTAATAGTTCAATACTGTAAGTTGTGTTTAAACTGAACACCCCTTTTCCAATCTGTCCTCTAGTTGCGAGTGGGTGTAAGAACTAGATCTACACAGACAGTGAAGCGAACGAGAGATGTTGCTTGTCAAACCTTTTGGCAGGGACTTGAGACTGGAGAAGCATCGTGCCAATGGGAAGAATATGAAGTGATTGACAACGGAGCTATACCACCACCAGCCATTGATAGTGAATGTCCTCCTGGTAGTTCGGATGCAGTCGGAGATCAATTCACAGAATCCACACCCGCAAAAACTAAGACCGCGAGAAAGTTGAAGAAATTGTTTTATTCACCCATCGCCGGAGAAGGAACAGATGTTGCAATGGAAGAGAATGAAGTAGACGACAATGAAACACCATCAATATCACTGAACATAGCGGAAGACGATATCAGAGATTCTACCTTTCATGTGAGTGACATGTCCTCAACGTTACAGGCCGAACCAGCTGGGATGCAGAGTGACAGTATAAGGAAAGAGGCCAAATTCATTGTATTCGATAGTTGTTTGATTGATATTATTATTCGGATTAAATGTGGGCATTTGGTAGGTGGGGAAGTATGTGGGGAGCCATTGATTAATGTGACTCGTGCAATTCGAGGCACTAACCTTAAAATACATGCCACCTGTACAAAATATCATCCTTTCACATGGTCTGCACAACCTATGCTGGGACAACTGCCAGCAGGCAATCTACTTTGTGCAGCGGCTGCACTTTTTAGTGGTTCAAGTTTTAAAAAATTAGAGTCTTTCTTTCAGTTTGTGGGAATCCATTTCATTGCGAAAACTCAGTTCTACAAATACCAAACCGATTATCTATTTCCAGCCATTAGCGAAGCTTGGAGAATGGAAAAAATGTCTATTGATAGTACATTCGCGGGCAAACGGTTCAGGCTAGCCGGTGATGGACAGTGCGACAGCCCAGGATTTTCAGCCAAGTACTGCACCTACCACTTTCAGGACATGGAAAGTAAGAAAATTGTGAGTTCGGTGGTCGTGCAGGTGTCACAAAGTACATCCTCAGTGGCCATGGAGAAAGTTGGCTTTGTAGCATCATTGCAAGAACTACAATCGCGGGGAATGGTGATCGACCTGATAGCCACGGACAGACACGTTTCAATTGCCAAGACAATGAGAGAACAGTACAAAAATATAAATCACCAATTTGACGTTTGGCATCTTGCAAAATCAATCAATAAAAAATTGTCGGCTGCAGGTAAAAAAAAAGAATTGCAAGGTATTTCACAGTGGTCCAAGTCAATCAGCAACCATCTTTGGTGGAGCTCAAAAACATGTGGAGGGTCGTTGGAAATTCTACTGGAAAAATGGCGGTCAGTAATGCCACACTGTACAAACGTTCACCGATGGAACACGAACCAACATTTCCACAATTGTGAACATGGCCATTTGTCCACAGAGGAGGCACGGAAGAAGAAGTGGTTGATTCCTTCATCACCCACTCACAAAGCCATTGAAAAGATTGTATTTGATAAAACTATAACAAAAGCTTTGAGGGGACTCACGGAATTCTGCCACACAGGAGATTTGGAGGTGTTCCACAATATGTGCCTCAAGTACAGGCCAAAACGATTGCATTTTGGCATGGAGGGCATGATAAATCGGACTCTTTTAGCGGTCTTGGCACATAACCATAATGTTGGCCGTCAACAAAGTAGGACGACCGGAACTTTAGGGACGCTTCGCTACAATAAGGCCTTCACTAAAAGAAGTAAACAATGGGTGATCAAACCAGTGTTTGAGGATATGCAATATGAGTTTATTGAGAAACTTATTGTTGACGTCCTAGATAGGCACATAAATGGAGTTGTGAACGAACCTGTGCAGGGGACAACTGCATTGCCACCCAACATTGCCTCTGTTCCATGTCCACCTAAAGAAGAACTCATTGAGAAATACACATCACGGTTTAAATGATTTTAATTTGATTGTCTGTTCTCTCGAGTCTCCTCATGTCGCAGGCCCATTGAATATGTGTATCTATCCAACCTTGTTCATTTGCGCATTAAATTAAACCAAACAGTAATATAAATCATTTTTCAAAAAATATAGAATGTCTCCGTATTTATGGTTCTGTGGGGCTGCAAAGCACGCAGACAAAATGCAAAGATGGAGTGTAAATTCCAAGTCCTGTGAGAATGCCTTACACTGAATGTAGCTAACTAGGAATGTGTGCTCGTTCAAAGTGAAGGTCAGCTGCTTTGATTTTTTCTCGGGTGCCAGAATGGCCCACGACTCAGTATAAGGTTCTATTGTATTTTGACCCTGACAGGCCGGGACCACGTAAGAAACGATAATGAATATAATTTCAGAAACGAAAGCCATTTCATGTTCGTTCATTAGAAGAAATAACGTCGGCATAGAAGGAGTGGTATTTCGGGGCTGCCCTACGCACAGACACAATGGAAAATGCAAATATAATGTAAGTAACTCTTTAGATGAGTTTATACCGCAATTTAATTACTATACAGTAGCTTTAAAGACGGGTTAAGTTGTACTTGTTCGTTCTATGTGGCATATTGTTTTGTACCGCGCACTATCTTGGGGAGAACCGTCTACTTTTACGGAAGCACCTCAAAACCTTTGCTTCTGCTTTCTCTCTCCCTCTCCCCTGCTACAACTGGTCCACTGTCTGCGATCTCGGTCCTGGGCCCTTCCACTCTCCACCTGCACTCCCTGTCAACCCCTGCACTGAGGGACTTTCTCAGTATCCTACAGCCCCCCCTTGACGTTTAAAACCCAGTTGCACTGTCCTAGCTATGAAATAATTTCCCGACCGAATATATAAAATGAATAATTTTAATAAAGATCTGATGGTGAGACTAATTTCATTGTTTATGTTTTTCAAACAGGTACATCATGCATTACTGCATGTGTCACGAGTACCAGACACCGGCGGACGGCTTTTTTAACCGCCAGTTGCTTCTCCGCGTGAACAACGTTACCACCCTGACCATTTTATGGGACGATCGCCAAGTACAAGTATGCCCTTACGCGGTACTAACGGCTAGATGCAACATACAGACCGTTGTGGTGGCCTAGTGCCTCGTTGTTGGAACAGCCATGCGATTATCAGTGCGACCGAAGAGCTTATTTTATCGTAAACCAACACCCTGTTTACTGCACACGAACATCGCTTGCCTCAAGACGAACTATTTTGGATCGAGAGCAAATAAAAATGAAAATCGCTGAATATTCTCTAAACATTTGATGTCCAATAAATGTACTTTGCCAAATGTACAATCTTGCAGTTTGCTTTTAAACCACAGTTTCATATTCCGAATTGTGGCGCTGTATTGTGAGATGATCTAAGACCCTGTGTACAGCAAAGGAACATCGCGTGCCTCAAAACGAACTTTTTGGAACGTGAGCAAATAAAAAAGAAAATCGCTGAATGTTCTCTAAACATTTGATGTCAAATAAATGTACTTTACCAAATTTAAAATCTTGCGGTTTGATTTAAAAGTACAGTTTCATATTGCGAATTGTGGCGCGCTGTGTTGTGTGAGCAGATCTGTGTTGATTTCCGGGTTCTGTGTGGAGTCGCGTAGAAGACGCCTGGGCGCGTTTGCCTACGCAGCACAGTCACGTCACGGATAGAGGCGGGGAATATGAATGTTTTGATAAAGTCTGTTTCAGGGGCGGGGATTTGATTTAGTGCCGCAAAAGCAGGTGAGCCAGGGCGATGCGGCAAGTGATAGGATTATCAGAAAATGGCGGCTGATTTCGAGTGCGTTAATGGACGAAAAGTCGGGTAAGGTCCATAGGAAAGTTTTCTACGATCTACCGAGTTATGCTTAAAAACACATGGCCGAACCGTAGGGACAATAAAAAAAAAGTCCCGGAACTCTCCTTTAAGTTGATTTATGCCGCGCACCGCTCCCTTTTGCATGGTCTCCAGGCGCTCACGTGGCTCCATAAGAAAGCAGGCTGGGTAGGCTAGTGAGGGAAGGGGGATAGGATAGAGCTTGTGCTCTTCTATTGGTGCTCGCAGAACCAGGAGAAACTGGCGTCTGTGCGTGTCGGCTTTCTGCGTATGATTGGATTGTGCGCACTGAGGTTATTGTGTCCAGAGGGGTACCGTCCAGTGTCTGGGTTGTTTGCAGCAGTTTGTTCTTTTGCAGATGTGCGGGTTGAGAGTTTTGAGTGATAGGGCTGGCCCGTTGGATTGTGTGAAGTATGCTGGACATGAACGAGGAGCACGGGTGGTGTGCACTGTGTAAATATGAACTGAAAGTCAGTGGGCAAGGTAGCCCGGCGCTTGAGTCTAGGCTATCATAGTTAGCAGAAGTAATATCATCTTCTAGGTGACAATCATATACGCAGTGTAGGTTTAGATTGGTGTTGGGACCAAGATGTATGGATATTGGCCCTGATGTCCACCCTTAACGGCAATCAAATCCAACATCTACCAGTTGGCCTTGTTAGAACCAGTGTACTAACTGGAGCATATAGGGTTCATGGAATATCTGCCCGGGTCAAAGTGACTTTGCACTGCTGAAAAGTGACTTTGCACTCCCGACACAAACCCTAATTCATGGAACTGTGCAAAGTGTATTTTTGCCGTGCAAAGTCCGGGCAAAGTCATTTTGAACTGCAAAAATGACTATACCTGACTTTGCATGGACTTTGCACTGCAAAAATACACTTTGCACGGTTCCATGAAACAGGATTTGTGTCGGCAGTGAAAAGTCACTTTTCAGCAGTGGAAAGTCACTTTGAACAGGGCAAATATTCTATGAATCGGGCCCATTATTCTGAAATATTGTGGTCCAATTGTAGATAGAGACCAATTGAACCGAATGTATGAACGATGCCATCCTAGGAAGGAGGAACGTGGGGTCAGATCACTTAGAGTTATTTTACATCTTTTTTTCATTTTTAAAATGATAAAGGGGTGCAAGCCAGGCAGTTAGGTCAGTGGTTTAATATATTGCATTTTTTGCAGAAAACAGTCTTCGACCTGCAAGTTACAGATTTCATGCAAATGCTAACAGGATACGTAGTTTGCAGAGCAATGAGTCTGCACGTCTGAGGTAGTAAGTGGAGTGTAATAACTCAGCTATTGTTACCGTATTTGCATTAAGAAGAACACCTTTGCATAAGATGTGTATATCAGTTAGTTTGGGCAATGCATTGTGGGACGTGCTCAAGTTTTCATTTTTCTTGCATTAAATGGGAAGACGATGCACCTAGGAGGTGTTGGCCCAGGGTGATTTCTCTGAAGAATATGTCTTCGGCACAATGGAAACAGCCTCAAAACCATAACAAATCCTTCTTTTATCTCCAGTGCTCTGTGTGTCTGCTACTTTACGGCCGTACAATTTAAAACATACCACCGCTATCTGCTTTAGTTTTGTAATCAAAAAAATCAATGAAGTTTTATGTCCGCTGTAGACCTTCATCTGGGCTCCTTGAATTCACTGTTAAAAGTATTTGGGGCCAAAATATAGCAGTTTTATATCAGAGACAGCTTTACGGCCGAGCGGGTAATGAGTTTACAGGCCGCTGCGCCAAGGTGAGCGGATCTACGGTCCGCCATTGCAAACCGCTTGGCCCATCTCGCTTTTAAAGGGAAACCGTCAACTTCACTTAGTTTGTTACTGATCTTTGCTGACAACAAAGGCTTAAACAGAGGGCAGATATATATATTTTTTTATAAAGAAAAAAATAACTAAAATACCACATACTTTTTGTGAACATTACATACTGAAAGGAATGAAGATAAAATGGGAGTATGAGGGTCCGCGCAGGCCAGTATCGATTGATGACACGGATTGGCCGCTGCAAGTAAAATACAAGCACACTGCTATTCCTCTGGGTAAGTTGCGGGGTTGTTGATGAGTATGAATGTGTCGGGTCCTTTAATAAATACACTATTGCGTCATAGCCTGCAGCCAAGGGCACATCAACTGTAATATGTCCTCTGGACCTAAAATGAGATGGGTACATAATAGCGGACATAGTTCAAGCTGGAACTGGGAGAAACAGAATAATGGCCCCCCACTAGTAAAGCATAAGGATTTTAACGGGTAAACACACAATATTGATGGTCAAGTGCCTTATTTGGGTGCAGCCCATGCCCTGTAGGCAGGAATCCCCTTTTAGACCCCTTTCAGACCCAGACATGGCACTGAGTTAACCCTGGTCAATGCCAGGAGCACATTCTTCATGCAGCAGTTGGGTGTGTCCTCTCCCTGCTCATGCCCTCCAACCCTTGTGTCATTTTCTGACCTCAGGAACCTCTTTTGCCAACTGGAATGACTGGATTGGGTGGCCGGTATGTCTGGATGAGCCTCGAGTTGGAACCAAGACTTCTTAACCAACTAACACCAACGTGTCTGATGCATTCTTCCACCGCCCCGGTCCCTTGCGGAGCCCCCTAAGGCTCGTGCCTCTCAACACTCTTTTTGTAAGTACTTAACTTCCCAGGACATTGCAACCCGCATCCTGGACTAACCCAAAGAAAATAAAGACGTTTTCAAAAGAAAAGTAAATATTAATTGTTTTTAAAAAATGTCCTTGTTCATAAACCTTTTGTTTTGAATTAAATCATTTATGTTTCTCAAGAATATATGTCGACTACTTTTGACCATAAATACTGAAAAGTGACAGTGCCCTGTTTTCATACAACTTTATTATTAGTATAATTTTGTATTTATGATATTGTATAATGCAATCAAATAAGACTTGCTATACCATAGTTACACATACACATATTTGCATGTGCACACATCTAAAACATTAGTAAATCAACCAGTACTGAGTACATTCAATAAATCATGAGAACAATTCCAGAACCTGGTCAGAAAGTATATAAGATAAAAATAATGTATTATCATACATGCAATCCCCATTTTCCGGTCTCTTGCCTTTACTGTGTGTTCTGCGTATGCGTGTCACACTTTCGCATGCAAACAAAGGGTGGTAAGTAGATTCCAATACATTGTCCAGGCACAGTCTACACGTTCTTTCAGCTTCGGGTATCCCTTTGCTACCACCCATCACTCCCAATGTCTCAACAAAGTGGAATTCTATTTTCACGCTCGTTATTCCATTATTTGGATAGTCGAGAACATTGAAGAGCAATCTAGTGTAATTACTAGGGTTTTGAATATCACCCGTTCGGGGCCTTGGTTGTGAGGTCTACAAATATGTCGGGGGATAGCTCAGGGGCGATGTGCTCACCTTGGAAACAAGACGACACGGATCCCTGGGTCCACACTTAGAAACCTCTGGGTATTAAGCTCGTTACAAATAAACTATCATATCACATCATGTGTTCTCTGATAGTGGTGTTAATAATTTCTTTAGTCGCAACTTTGTATCTAATGTGATCGAGTTGAGGACACTCATAATTTATAAGATGGTGCCACAAGTTTGCTATGTTCCCTATATGAACAATTACACTATTACAGATTCAAGAGTCTTAGGAAGCAAATTAATGGATAGAGAGTTATTAATCAAAATTATTAACATTATTTGATGGATGCAACTCGAAGTAAATAACTTCAGAAGGGAGCAACCCTTTGTGTTTGTTGTTTTACTGAACGAAGCTCTTCCTGGGTCACCTCGCATTGGTTCTTTGGGGCCATTGTCATCCTCCTCCTCCTCCTTGAATTCAGTTTCGAAACAGATGCAGCATTGCAAAAACAATGCAATGGAGCTAAAATGGATACCATACAGATAAAACCTTCTGTGCATCTTCAAACAGCTACAGCATCGAATTGTGCTTCCACTTGGGCAAGACACCCATCGACTGTTGAACTACAACTGATGCAAACTTATTGGAGTCTCTGGCCATTGGTCTGACTGCACTCAACGCCTGGATAAATGAAAGTAGCAACTAACCAAGCTTCGTTTACTCACCACAAATAATCTATTACACATAGATCAAGACCTTTGCCCACATGCCATCTTCTTTGCCACCCTTGACTCAGTATTGGCTAATGCCAGGGAGTCATCTGGGATGCCGACATAGGCAACAACAAAATAAAAATTGGAGCTGTGGTTAAATCGTGCTTCTCCCAGGCCAAACCACTATGGAAAATCCTTCAATTCATCCAACAAGAGAACCTGCTGCTATGCCAATTTAGGCATGCCTGTCAGCTCTCGGCTATGCCAACTCCCTCTATGCCAACCTTCCTGCCTACCAAATGATCAGGTCTCCACTCAGCTACTTCATCCCTGGCATTCAAAAACAATCACTGACTAGTTGTTTGGGATTGTCACTCTGATAAGATCATTCATGGGAGACACAATATTAGGTAGCTTGCAGTACATTGTTTAGATTAGAATTAGAACCCTCTTAGATGGATACTTGATCAATGCTGTCTCTGTTTAATTTATAGATAGAATGCAGACTGATATACTGGGATTAGGCTGCTCTTCCCACTAGCAAGGTTGCTTTATTCACCTACAAATAGAAGCAACGTAGGACATACCATTGAGTATTACCTATAGTATATCGTGGCATAGTCATGGGCGTATCGTACCTAAAGTATTGACTATCTTTTTTAATCGAGCCTGGAACCATTTGTTGGAAAGCACTAAGGAGTGCTCTTACACTTTTGGAATTTGAAAACCATCCTGTTGGACATTTGGACCTCGGTGTCCTGAAATCCAGGTGAATGATTACTCAATACTTGAAGAAAAATATATCATGATAAACAATAAATGTGAACCTAAACATAGAATACTGATTAGATGATGTTCTTTTAATGTTATAGGCTTTGTCTAGAAGACCTTGGAAATATGTATTGTCAAATTTACTGCTCCTGATGAAGGCTATCTAGCCGAAACACATAGAGCTTGTTATCAATGAATGGATACATTTATTTTTGTTTGTCTACTCTTGTTACTTAATGATTAAATATCATACATTGTTGCTAACCAAATTGTTCACTGTTGAATACTTTGTGAATGTTCTACCTAATATTGAATACCTGCATCTCTAGGCTACTGCCTGGAAGCAGTTGAATGGTGTTTAGGGGGCGCAAGGGTCATTAGCACAAGCACACTCTTTTTCCTTTTGTAGATTGGCCGGCCTTGCGCCAGGGCTTCATGGATTTCCCCCCACACCCTCAATGTAGTTATTTACAGTGACTTCTATTTATTACCTTTTTGTAATTTTCAAAATAAGGTGTGGACACATAAAGTTTATTACCAATAGATATTCAAAAACAATTACCCACAAGCTCATTCTTGAGAGAACTCCACCGACTCGCAGCAACACATTGCATTTCTTTTCAACTGCGGAGCTGACCTGCATACCCTCAAAACAGGACCCTGCCTTACCAACCTCACCGAGACCTATGCTCCACGGATCAGCTGCTACAAAACAGCAGGAGAAGGCGAGAAGGGGCAGCACAAAGCATGTGAGGGCAACCAAGAGCAGCCACCAGCGTTCTCAGACTGCGGGCTTACGCCATTACCTTTCCCCCACTTTCCAGGCAAACTGGTCTGTTACAGAGCGTGCCCTAGGAAATACATTAGGTGGTATAGCCTGCAGGTACAGACAGTGCCGCTGGGGAGCTCAACCGAACACAGGAGTCATGGAATGATAGTTGGCACATCAGACTAGGCGGGGGGAGAGAAACAGGGAAGAGACAAATAATTGACCGGGTTTTTGTGGGAGCGACAGGGAACAAGAATAAACTGCCGATGCAAAAAGGAGGTAGTGAGCAGACACCCTCTGCAGACACCAGGTGCAAAAAGACAATCAGTGCCCATGGAGTGCAAAAGAAGCCCTGTGATTATTGGGTGCGAGCGACGAATCCTGATTCGCTGCTTATCACCCAATCCCTATACTCGGGTAGCGAATGCGCAAGAAGCATGGTTTATTGTCGGTCAGTTAAGGAAGAGTGCTGACCAAGATGAACTAAGGTTAAAGCTCAAACTACTATCCCCACCTCATAAACTTTAGATAGTTGCCAAGTGGCCCCATGTCTTGAGGGCCACCTCAAAGCCTACATTATAGAGCACTTGGAGGGTGGGTTCTGTTTTTTCCACTGTGAATATGGGCTTGCAAATTACACATTTGTTATTTTCTGGCATACCCTTCCACCTACCCTCACTGTGAGGGTGACTGTATCACAGTGGACATTACATTGGAGCCTGAGGACATGACATTGGAGCCTCACTTCCCCCGCACCCTTAGGTCTGCCTTTGATTGTGCACAGCTACCCGCTTCCATCCTTGTGCACAATCAGAGTCAGCCCTTTCTCCGGCACACACGCATGAATTCATACACTTTCATTCATTCAATTATTCATTCATCAATTTCTCTTATTCAAACACACATTCATACATCCATTCATTTCTCCATTTACTCACGCACATATACAAGAGACACTGTCTCATTAATTCACGCACAGTTACCGATACAAGCAGGTGCATGCACAAATACACAAATACATAAATAATTACATACATATATACAATACAAAACATTCTCATCTGCATCCCAGTCACGACACTGTCTTACATGAAGGTCCTCTGGCTCCCGCACAGCATTAACAGGAACCAGGCAGCATAGAGAGCTTCCTGGTTCCGGCAGGCATGCACGGAAGGGTGGAGTGTCCCTTGAATATCGCCAAGGGTGGCCTTATTATGCAGTGAGGCATGGGAGCACCCCTAGGAACATTTAGGCCGGCATTTCTCTAGGCTGCATCCCCAATGGGCTGTGCAAGGCTGGTATATAAGAATTTCACTAGCCTTGCATGGACCATTTATCGTGTGTGGTGGGGAACTTAAACTGTCAAAGGGAAAGACCATTAAAGCCAGCCCAGGGGCTCTGCAGAGTGCTTTCCCTGGGCTGGCTTTGGCCGGTCCATGATGGTTGACCAGTAAGTCATTGCTCCCTTTGCCACAATGGAGGAGCCGCCCCTTCAGTTATCAGAGCCAAACTGTGTTCACTCTCTGATGCAGTCTTTTAACTCCAATCTATGCTGTGAATGATCTTCCAGCTGCTCACCTGTAGGGGGCACTGGAGTCCACAAAACAGTTCCAGGAAGCATCTGTCTGATTCTGAAGATACCTCCCTCCCTTCCTCCTCACCTGGGTCTTCCGTGGAGTTGTCTTCAGGATCATTCTTCTTCCTCCGGCCTGTCTTCAACCTGTCGACCCCCCTCATTTACTTCTTCTTTTGGGGTACATAGAGTCTCTCTCCTTGGGATTCTGTCGTTGGAAGATTCCCAACAGCGTGGTCTCCCCCGGAGCAAACCCCAAAATCAGGGAAAAGCCTCCTTGCTGAAAAATCCTGCGAGTCCGGTGAGAGATGGTAAGGTGTTTCTGGATGATTTACTATAGAATGGTGAAATCTTAGATGGGCGGGAGTGAGTTCCTTCAGGAAATGTTGCGGCAAGTAGAACTGAAGGCTGAGGATTCCCTGTGAAAGGAAGAGAACACAGGAGTCCGCAAGTTAAGCACATGAATGAACAAGACAGAAGGAAAGAAAGGTAAGTAAAGGCAAGATTCCTGCGAGGTCCGGGTAGCAAGAATAGGAAATAAAAACTGGTCTCCCAAGCGGCGGGAAACAAAGGGCAATGCGGAAGCACTGTAGCGAGGAAGGAAGAATACATGTTGAGTGAGAGCGTCGTGGCCGCATGGGGATCTGCGAAAATTGAGAAAGAAAGGTTGTGGCAGCAAGAGGCTCCGCGAAAAGAGCAAGACGGCCACTGTCAAAACAATCAGAAAGGCAACAGAGTGTAAGCGGACAGAAAAGAAGAAAACTAGTGTTCGGCACAGAAGAACCAAGGTGCAACGCATCGAAACGCTGGATCAGGGGACTGATATCCCGGAAGGCAGCCACATTGAAAAGTAAACTAGACGGCTGAAAGCGAAAAAAACTCAAAATGTGATGGACCAAGTTAATGATGCTGCTGCAGGTCCCATAGTATCCAGGAGGGCATGACAGTATACCCCTTCTTTCTCGGAGGGGCTCCTGGCTTTACCCGGTGCAGTCTATGGAACTTCTGAATGAGCAAGGGAGCGTGAATGTTCTTTCTTGGCTCCCAGGACAACAAAAACAACGTAGATATTGCTCTACCATGGAATTCAACCTCTCTGTTTGCCCATTGCTCTGAGGGTGGTACCCTGAAGAGACAGCTCTGTGAACACATCTGCTGGCATAAAGATGCCCAGAAGAAGGAGGTGACTTGTGTGCCACAATCCGACACAATGGTGTTTGGAAGGCCATGCAAACGGACAATGTCTCTCAGAATTGCGTAGGCGGTCTGAGGAGCTGGTGGCAGACCGGTTAAGGGAGAGAAGTGAGCTATTTTAGACAAGGTGTCCACTGTCACCATGATGGCGGTGTATACTTCTGACTTCGGGAGGTCCACGATGAAATCAGTGGATATGTGAGTCCATGGTCTAGAAGAGATAAGATCTTGCTATAACAAACCGACTGGTTTGGAGGACATGGTCTTTCCTAAAGCACACATGGGGCCCTTAGAGACATAGATCGCAGTATCCTTTTGTAGAGTCGGCCACCAAAAATACAGCGATAGAAGTTCTGTGGTGACTTTCTGGCCCTTATGTCCTGCAGACAGAAAATCATGACAACAGGCAATCGCCTGGTCCTGAAGAGTCTTGGTGGGAAGATATAACACATCCTCCTTGAAGTAGAGACCCTCCTTCCTTATCAGTGGATATTTCTGTGCATTGGGTAAAGCTTCTTGCTCAATTCCAGTACGGACGTCCTGTAGGAATAAATTGACTACAGCAATAATCTCTTTGCCTTCCAGAAAGAGTTCACCTTCACCTTGGAAATCGGAAGTCTCTCTGAAGCTGTGGGACTGGGCGTCCACTAGGATGTTTACCTTCCCCGGAATGTACGTAATGATGAAATCGAATTGAGAGAATAAATATGCACAGTGAGTGTTTCGTGCGTTCTTACACTCCGTCTGCTGGAATATGCAAAGGTTTCTGTGATCAGTTCTGACAACAAATCGATGAACCGCTCCTAGTAGAAGATGACGCCATTCTTCACAGGCTTGGCGTATGGCAAGCAGTTCATTTTCGATCAAAGAATAGTTACATTCACTCGTTGTGAGGATTCTTGAATGATAATCAACTGAGTGTTCCAGCCCGTCTTTTCCTACTTGTATGAGCGCTGCCCCGACTGCACCTCCGGAAGCCTCGGCTTTGACCACAAATGGTAGGTTTTGGTCTGGCTGTCTCAGGATGGGTGCGGTTGTGAATGTGTGTTTGAGTAACTGGAATGCTTGTTCTACCTCCTGATCCCAACAAAAAGGCGCTCCATTCTTAAGAAGTGAAATAAGGGGCAAAACCTTATGAGAGAAATCTGTAATGAATCTCCAATAAAGGTTTGCCAGGCCTAGGAAATGTTGGATATCCTTTACCGTCTTAGTGGTCGGCCACTGTGTTATTGCCTGTATTTTGCCAGGATCCATATGAACCCCTTTAACGGAAAGGATGAACCCCAAATAGGAGACTGAGGATACTTGAAATAAAAAAAAAAATCCGACTTGGTGAAGAGGTTGTTCTGATGCAGCCGAGACAAAACTTCTCGCACGTGCGTGTGATGTTCTGAGGAAGAAGTTGAGTAAACCAGTATGTCGTCCAGGTAGAATACGATGTTGGCAAGCAGAAGATCTGCAAACAATTTGTCCATAAACTACTGGAACACCGCTGGGGCATTTACCAGTCCAAACGGCATTACAGCATATTCATAATGGCGTAGGGAAGTTCTGAAAGCCGTTTTCCATTCTTCACCAGATCGTATTCGCAACAAATGGTAGACTCCCCTAAGGTCAAGTTTCGTGAAAACAGAGGTCCTTTGTACGGCTTCCAGGACCTCCTTGATCAAGAGCATTGGGTAACAGTCCTTGATGGTGAACTGGTTTAGGCTGCGATAATCTATACATGGCCTGAGTTCATGGGTTCCTTTTTTAGGGATGAAAAAGAGGGAAGCACCTGAGGGGGATTTAGATTCCCTGATACGTCCATGCTTTAAGTTGGTCCCTGGGTATTCTTTGAAAGCTCTGCGTTCGGGGATGGACAGTGGACACATCCGGCCGAAAGGGATGGATGCCCCTGGTGTCGTATCTATGGCACAGACCTCGCTTCGGTGAGGCGGGAGGAGGTGATGTACCTTATCTTCGAACACCAGCAAATTCTTGGTAATGCATAGGTATAGATCAGACGTTGGATGAGGTGAGTCCTTTGTCGAAATTCTTGAGCGGAATGCTGTGGTGAGAACCCAGATAATTATCCTGACAATGATGGGATAAAAAGGATACTGTATTGGCAGACCAGTCTATGGTAGGGTTGTGGCGGCACAGCCACGGCATCCCAAGAATGATCAGAAAGTGGGCTGCCTTGATAAGGTCGAAAAGCACTTCTTCCCGATGTTGAAAGATCACAACTTGGATCGGGTGTGTCTCCTTGATGATTGGCCCGGATGACAATGGTGACCCATTCACACCTTCCACAGGGATAGATTTGACCTTAGTTTGAATGGGTAGCTTATTCTTCTCGGCCCAACCAATGTCCACAAAGTTGCCGCCAGCCCCACAATCCAGTGTAGCCAATGCCTCCCATTCCTGTGAGCCTTCTGACAAGAATACCTTCAACACCATAAATCGGTTATCCACCTGCGTATCCAGTGGTTCGGTGGTGTTACAGGGACTTATAGCAACAACCCCCGACCTATACCTGTTTAGGTTCGGGGAGCAGCGTTTCCCTGCCGCCGAGGAGGGAGTTCAGGACAATTTCGTAAGAGATGCTTCTTAGAGCCACAATACATACAAAGGCCCTGTTCTCGTCCCCTCTTGCGTTCTTCAGGGGTCAAGGGACCGCAGGCTGCTCCGATCTGCATTGGTTTGTCTACCGATGAACTAGTGGACCAGTCCCTTTGCATGGATATATTCACCAATGGTTTTGGAACCAGATGATTCTTTCGTCTCTCTTGCCTCCTCTCTCCCAAACGAAACTTTTGGATGCAAGTCCCCTACTTTCACTAAGGTTCAATGGACCTCGTTGACAGTAATTATGTCCAAAGCATTCCATGGAGCTTCCATTGGGTTTACCATGAGAGGTAATACCATTTTGATAAATCCGATGATTTTTGGAGACTTTAACTCCAAGCTTAGAATACGACAGTGTAGGAAAATGGTGATAAAATGGCGGCAATGCCCACACTACCATTTTATAACTATTTTCCCCCACACCACTGAACGCCCAATGTGGTCCTATGATCTTTGCAAACGGGTGAAGCCAGTTCAAGGCCAGACTCTTCATTCCAATGCACGCATGTGGTCTCTCAACGAGGCAAGAGAGATATACGGTGTTGAAGGCTGCTATGAGTTCTAGAAGGATTAGATTGTATTTTCGAGAGATTTTAGAATTTCTTCTCTCTAGAATAAAGCTTCACTTACTGAGGTTTGAGTGGAGCGAGGGGTAAGGCCCGTTACCACGAGCCTCCCTCACCCCCGAGGTTGAGGTGACCAATGCTATTAGCACCCAAAGCCGATGTCCAGCGTGTTGATGTTTGCTTTTTAAAGTATTGCTTATGAGAATTTGACTTTGTACATTATCGGTGTGCCAATCGCCTATGAGAAAAACAACAAACAAAGATGGCTAAGTGGGAAACAGAAAAGGGACATTAGTACTTTTCTGTTTCCATGGTGGCCAGGGAGCAGACAGAGAGAGCACGAAATAGCAACACAGGTAAAAAGAGATAATGTGAGAGAGGGAGATGGGGGTGTATTTCAGGGGCTCTGAGACTGTAAAGGGGGAATAAAACCAGCGGAAATTGCTGCTAGGAGAGTCACGTGGTAGGCAGCTAGGGAGTATAGGAATGCATTGCCGCCATCCTGTTTGGCTAGTGCTACTGCTTCGGGTGCTAACAACATTTAAACATTTACTATTCCAAGCAACCAATGAAAGGATTTGTATTAATACATTGCAAACCCCCTTGAAACAGAGCGAATATCTCTCCTGTCATGTGTTTAGATCATATTAGGCTCCCAGAGGAGTTGTAGCTTAGTCTGGACACGAGTGGGGTGCCCAGTGCAACTGAAACTAAAGAAGGCAAAAGCGAAGACTGCCACATGAGCTATGCATAAAAGAAAAGGCAACTCTGGATAAGTCCCCATTTCAAATTCATCATAATGTCTGTAACTGCGATTATTTTCCAAGAATTGCCAGAAGGTGGGCAGCTAATTATTAAATGTTCTCAGCCTGTTGCTATATTCCAAGCTCGTTCTGTTTATTTTTACTGAGAACTGCCAAGTGATAACATTACATGACAAAAGAGTGTATTGTCATGTACCAAGTCGCATAATAGCTCGGGTGCTTAAGGTTTGCTAATAACTAAAAACTGCACAATAAAGAAAAACAAATAAATAATTAATATCTCTGGTGTGGGCCATTTACACCTGTTACAGTGAACCCCTCCCCCGGGCTGTAATGCCGCATAATGAAACGCTGACTCTGAACTCTTTGATTCGTTAGCAGCTAACTTGTGGCAGCTTATTTTCCGTAGTTAAGGCATGGCAAATGTGGAAGTTTTGAAGGCTCACACATGTTTCCAAAAGTTAGCACAAACTCTTGTTTTATTAAAATAACATCCTAAATGATCCCACGAGAAACAAAGCGTAGGAAATGATTTGCCTGCACTGTTTGGATGTGCATTGTCTGTCTAGAGAGTATCAAATGCAGCCTTATTAGAAATACATTGAGAATGTTTCCCTTCCACTGTGAACATCAGATGTAATGATATTCAGCTCTTCCAGCCACTGGTATCAGATGGTGAACTGTAATCTGCGAAAGCCATTGCATAGCAGCATGCTTCCACCTGATTCTAATTAGAAAATATAAATTCAATTGTTCCAGGATGCCCTCTTGAGAGTTCTACAAACTGTACTTTATTAAAAGTAAGAAGAATAAGGGGATGAGGGCCAATTTGTCATCCGTAATGGTACAATGTCTTGCTGGTAATCGTCATTACTCCTGGTCATACTCTTCCCAGTGCTTACATTTCAAGGTGTACCATCTTCTGGACAGTCATTCTAACCTTTTTTCCCTTAATCCTTTTACTCCACACCCTTCATCCACAATAAGGGGTGGTCCCTTACACATCATACTTTGGAAACTACCCTAGGAGCCTGATGCACCACGTCCCCTTCCTGTGTGAGAGGGTGTAATGTAAGTATTGGAACGAGGAAGAGTAGGACTAAGAGTAATGCAGATTTAGAGAATTAATGCGAGCATTACCTCTACATCCCTATTTCTCATCCCAGTTGAAGCATATTAAATATGGGCAAAGGTGCATAGCTTCCCAGTTTCCAAGGCCCATGAGTCCAGGTTCATTGCATGCTGGGATAGGAAGCCCTTACGTACAATGGGAGAAACCAAATTACAAGCCCAAACATGAAATGAGAAAAAGCAGGACTGGCTCGAGATGTAACGCATAGAACTGGGAAACATGGGTGTCATGGAGGATCTGCTACGTGAAAAGAATCACACCACATATTAGTGGGTTGCCCAACTTGTGAACTTTAATGGCCGGTGCCAGTCCTTTCACGAAAACGGTTCCCAGGACAACAAAGTAGTTAACCCAAGGGGGTATGATTAACAAATTAAAGGGGAAAAGCATTGAAATGACTGTCAGGCATCTTCATATGCAAGGACTGAGATCAGGAAGAGGAACGTGGAGGCAATATGGTATTTCCTTATGTGATATTTCGGACAGATAATATTAGAGAGTCGGGCTACTGGCTGAGCCAGTAGATTTTTAGGAGAATTCAGGACAGTCTAGGCTAATACCGAGCAGGCCGTCCCACATCTGATAATATAATGTCCAGATGCTCACTTTTCATCTCATCCTCTTCCTCTTCTAACTCATTCTCCTCCTCCTGATGTTTCCGAGCAACATCCTGCTATCTGGAAATAGCCTGGTATACGTGATTTTACCGACCACAATTACAGAGTGGTAAATGTAATTGCGAACAAAATACAGAAAAACACCAATTATTTTTTTTGTTTATTTAGGGGGGCAAAACCCCAATGTATAACCCTTAAAACACGACCCTTTCCCCATTCTGAACCCTTTTAACCCATTTACCCCAATACCCTTTATTTATTTAATTAACGTCTGCAGCGTTTTTCCGTGTTATGGTCCACTCTATAATGTTTTAGATATATTGACTGGATTCCAATAGCCTATGGCCCCTGGTGTTTCTCACCAGAATCCTGCTCTCATGAACCACTCTCCTCTTAACACTCCTTTCAAATCAATGCTCCTGATGCTTTATCTCCCACGCTCATCTCTAAAATCTGCGTGTCTCCATTGTCCATCTCAACCCCTTCCCTGCTCTCAAACCCACTACAAACTCCACCAACCATCTATTCCCCCAAACAGCCAAACTACCTGACTGTTCTCCCTAGGCTTATATAGCTTCTGTGGTTGGGCATTCTGTGAGGGTGTGCACCTGTGCATGTATATGCGTGTAGGGCTGTGATAAGTGGATCCTCAATGCCTCATCCATGTGTGCTGTGTTTCTTTGGGGCTGGGCCATGTCTTGAAAAGGCTCTCCCACTATTTTGGATCTTAAGCCCTTTCTTAGGGTGGGTTGGTGCTCCTTAGGGAACCCCATTGTCATTTCTCAAGAAGGTAAGAGCAGGGAAAGCACTTTGGAATTTGGCACCATTTCCCTGCTACCACAGATTGGACTTGGGCTGCTGGGAAATTAATGTTGCCCACATTACCTCGGACATGGCTTCACTGGCTGAGTGACCCCCAAGAAATCTGGTCTGCCTCTGATGTCTCCGCAAGATCAGGGTGCAGGCACCATAATGATATATGGAGTGACATGTGCATTTCCTCTGTTGTCTAAGCATGGCCGCTCTGCGAGTTCTGGCAAACATGATCTCTGATGTCTGAGCGAGCTCACTGAGCGAGCATCATAAAGTATAGGAGGGTTCACTAGGTTTATACTCTGATGTGTAATCCAGAGTGTAGCTGCCATGTCAAGGAAATTGACTACTTCACTACAGGGCCTGGTGAATTTCAGAACAGTTAAAGGGGTAGTGCATAGGGCTTCTTCAAGTTTAGGGCACACACAAATATTTCTTCTGAACATGGAGAGAGCATGGCCATGACTGCACCCCGACTGTTCTGGCTTCTCAGGTTTAGGGACTGTCACCCTTAAAGCGACTGTGTTTTTACATGACCATATGTGACCATTCTCTGCCCTAAAGTGGGCATACAGCTGGGGTGACCAGGGGATCTTTGCCATGTCTCCTTCCTGGGCCCATCTATGTCTAACTTTAGGAGGCAAGTGTCACACTCGGTCAACACACTAAATGTCCCTGGAATTTGGAAGAGACTTTGCCACATATCCCCTCCTCCTGGTACTACTGGGGTGCTGCGGCAGACTGCCTACTGAGATAATCGACTTAATCTTGCAGTTTGGTCACTGCACAATGGAAAAGGAGTAGGGCTGAAGGACCAGGAAGCCCTACTCCTTTTCACTGCCAAGGTCCCCATGACTGTGGAGTTGGTATCCTTGCAACTAGACAGCCAAGTGAGTGGAGCATGAGCCATGGGCAAGGCACGTTTGTGTCCCGTGAGCTTCCATGACCCACCTAATGGACAGGCACTCAAGATGAAGTGTTGTATAGTCATTGTCATGGAGCTTTCTGCTAATCAAAAGGATGCATTGCCTGACTTGTGAAAGCACTGCCCGCAACCCCACTCTGCACGCATCCATTTTCAGGATGAATGGATAATTTTAGTTGGGGATTATTGAGAGTAGCAGAGTGTAACGTGAGCTCTTCAGTTTCCCAAAGGCCTCGAACCATTTTGAATATAATTCTGCTGGTCATTTAGAGGTCCCACAATGTTTCAGCAGTTGGGAATGATGAGGCAATCATAGCCCCCTAAACAAAGGAAAGTGAGCTGTTCCTTTTTTTTGTCATAGGTCTGGGGATGTTCTGGACGTTATCCACGTGTGCTTCCTTTGGTTGAACTGTCCCTCTTCTGGCTTGGAAGCCTGAATAGTTGACTGAGGGAAGAGCCAGGTGGCATTTGGCTACATTTTCAGTGACTCTGGCCTTTCAGAGACTTTTTTACGAATAGATACATATGTCTCATGTGGCCAGGCCATCCCAGAAGGCATCTCACCATTTCATAGAGTGACTCATCTGTAAAGGCCTGGTGTGCTTGAAGTACTGTGTCCATCGCCCATTGAAAGGTCTTTCCCCTTTCAGTAATGGCTTGGCAGGCTAAAGAATACAAAAAGTAATAGTTTGAATGGTTGCCCACAGCTGCGCCAGAGGTTAAGATGAATTCTAAACCTTCCAGCCATCACCTTTTGTTTTGTCCAGGAGACTATGGGCCTCATTACACGGTAGGCGGTAAGGGTTTACTGGTACCGGTAAGGGCACCGGTACTGGTAAACCCTTACCGCCTTACTATGAGGTCCCTTTGCGGGACCCGACCTTAACGGCTGGTTTTATCAGCCATTAAGGAACGGGCCCGCTAATGGGCCTTGGTGCAAATTACGGTACTGCAATTTGCGGTACCGTAATTAGCACCTTCCCCATTCCCATTGACCCTATGGGGGCAAAAATGGGAATGGGGAAGTGCCTTGGTGAATGGGGAATTACCGCCCCCGCTCACCTTGGAGTAGGGCGGTAATTCCGCCATCCACCAAGGCGGACACGGTAAAATACCGGCAGCAACCATGGCACTAATAGCGCCATGGTTACCACCTACCGTGTAATGAGGCCCTACACATCCAGAAATGTAGGCCGGTAAATGTATAAAAAGACCCATAGGCGTCAAAAAGGATATCTTCTCTTTTTTACTTCGGGGGGTCGGGGGTTGGAGGGGAAGGGGATAGGCCAATGTCCTTTCATTAGGTCAAGGGTGAAGATGCCCTTTCCTGGTCCAATCCCCTTGCTCCCTTCATCGATTCTAGGCATTGAATAAGCATCAATGTGTGAGATTTCATTCACCTTTCTGCTACGGCCATCAGGCTTAGGGATGAGGAAAACCGGAGATGACCAGTAGATTTGTGTGGTCCTTATGACCTTTAAGGGCAGTATTTACATCGCCTCATCCCCCACAGCCTTCCCGTGGGCCTGAGGTAATCGAACAATGTGACTAGCTTTCTTGGCAATGTCTCAATTTGATGCACAAATCTGAGAGCCCATTTGGGCCAGTCTAGGGATGCACCAGCAAAGTGCTGAAGGAATGTCTGTAGTTCATGGATCTGGTCTGGAGGCAGCTCCTTTGTGACCAAATCGGGTAAGGATTCCAAGGTCTTTTCTCTCAGTCCAGTCTCCAAGTGTACCAGCAGACTTGTTTCTGCTGGATCGGTCCTAGACATCATCAACTTGAGAGAAATCATATTGCTGTTCCCAGTTGTTGAGGTCACTGGCGGCACGCATGACTCAATGGGGTCATTAGGTTAGCAGTTTATTCTCCTTGGTCAGAAGCAAGACAAGATCACCGATTTTGAACTTTCTTAGTTTGGCTTCTTGATCACACATCCAGGTTTTGTCTTTTCTAGCTGCTCTATGCAATGCAAGCTGAGTCTCTCCTGGGTAGCACATGTACATTCTCGGAACCTTCTTCCAAGTTCTCCTGTCCGTCTGAGCCTTTTTTTAGGACACCCAGGACTTCTTAGGATTCTCTTCCATAGACCAGCTGAACCAGCGGTAACCCGGTAGAAGATCGCTGCATCTTCTCAGTGGTGAAGAGGGCCATCAGCAGCATCGCGTTCCATTTCCTCGCATCTTCTGAGCTCACTTCCCTAGAGCAGGGCACCACCACATGAAGATTACTACCACCGCAAGCTCTCTCATGTGGCCCTTTTCTATGGCACACAAGGCCCCCAAGGTCAGTGGTTAAGCCGACTCATAAAAATTAAACAGTGAATGTGGGCTAGGAACTACTGTCACTCTAAACCAGCCCTTGCATGAAATGGAAGCAAGATCCATGACCAGGGCAATGCAGAAGACCCCTAAGAGTGAAGTAGTCTTGAGATGCCTCAATCCTCTCGCGAGGATGCTCTTTGCTGGTTTTGTCCCGTGATTTCTTTGTTGTTATCTGTGTTTATGTTCGTGCTTTGATGCCTCTGGGCTTAAACCCTATATTCATTTGTAAAAGTAAAGTAAAGTCTCAAAGAAACTGAGTGCATTACTAAACTGGGATTTCATAGGAATGTTGGTCTCATGGCTGCTTTCGCATCATACATCCACTTCTGTCTCTCTTAGCGGGACTGAAGGTGTCAGGGATGCTTACAATTCAAGTGCAGTCTCTCCTGGGTTGCACCTACAAACACTGGGGATGCTTCTTCCAAGATCTCCTGTCCTTCCCAGCCCTCCTTTAGGATTCCCAGGACTTGTTGGGAATCTCTTCCATAGACCAGCTCCAGCACTGGGAACTAAGTGAAATCTTGCTGCATCTTCTCGCTGGTGAAGAGGGCCCATGGCAGTAAGTCGTCCCATTTCCTTGCATAGAAGGGGACCACCACGTCAGTATTAATACCACTGGAAGCCCTCTGAATCGGCCCAGATGTATGGCACACAAGGTCCCGGGGGCCCGTGGTTATTTGAACCCATTGAAAAAAAGAACAGTGAAGGGGGAATAGGAGTTAGTTGCCCTTTAAATCAGTCCTTACATGAAATGACGGCGACCGCCATGGCCCGTGGTTACGCAGAAGGTGCATGAAAGTGGAATAGTGCCAAATAAATGGAACGCGTTACTAAACTGGAATTTTAGGAGCACATTGGTCTTGTGGGTGCTGCAGCCCAGAGGCAGAAAAAAGAGCCCTTGCCAGCTCTGCTCAGCTACACGCCTACATGTCTGCATTCAAACATGCATGAGAGCGGAGCTATGAATGATCGCGGTCTATTTTTTGGTGAAATACACTTTTGCCGATTTTCTTTTAACGATTTTACCAATTATTTTACTGCAAAATGCGAGGGAGACTCTCCTTACTCCCACCCTCTTCTATATTCCTTACCCCAACTTACCATCTGCAAGTTTGTGGTAAACAAAGTAGTAACAAATGTGTCCAAAACTAGTCAGTGAAAGTGGAATGGGGTGAAAGTGTGGAATAACATGTGAGTGGATGAAATTGCCAAGACGGTGGACTGGCATCTTGAGGGGGTGGTCTCTGGGGATGAATCTGCGGGTGGGGGTCGACAGACTCCACATCAATACTCAAGGCATAGCCAATCTCCCGTTCAGAGTCTTCAGTACGCACAGATGCAGGCCATAGAGAAAGGCACTGCCCAGGGGGAGGTGATCAAAGGGCGAAACCCACCCAGAGAAATCCTTAGTGAGCGTGGGTGCTTGGAGTATCAAAGCAATCAAGCAAACTGACGACGGTGTAAAGTGAGCTGGTGGTGCATGCGAAGGGGGTGGAGAGACAGCTGAAGTGGCAGGAGAAGGGGGGTAAAGCAAGCTGAAGGCTTGGGGAGACAAAGTAGGGAGAGTTGTGGGTGCAGCAGTATGATATGATATGGCATTTATAAAGCGCCTATACACAAGTGTTTCAAGGCGCGACAAGGCAAGGGAGAGGAAACAGGCACGACAAAAAATAATGATCTTACTAGGCCTAGTCACATTGAGATTGTGCAAATGCAGGGGAGCGGGGAGGGGAGAAGTCCCAGGGGAGGGGGGCGGGAGGATGGACAAATGCAGGACAAGGAATCAACACAAGTAGTGCAGCCAAAAGGTGGCAAGTGTGAGTTTTAGAAGTGCAGACAACAGGTGTCCAATAAGTGCAGGACCTTGTAAAAATCGAAATGATTATATACAAGTAATAAAAAAGAAAACAAAAAGACGATAAGTGAAGGAAAGGGGACTGTAGGGTTACAGATACAGACCATAAGTGCAGGGGATGCCAGGAGGCAGTGCAGGTGTGCAACTGGAAGGGCAGGGACCTCGGCCTGAATTCATAGGGCAGCCAGGTGACCAGTGCATGTATCAGACATGAGATCAGCAGGGGAGAGGACGTGAGAAGGCAGAAACAAAGAGGAAGGTCTTGAGGTGCTTCCGCAACCAGAGATGGTTCTGCTCAAGTTTCAAAGGGGCATGGAGGATGTTCCAGAGGGAGGCACCAGCTGCAGAGAGAGGTCTGCCCCCAACTCATTGCTTGGAGAAGCGACTGACCCTCAAGTAGCTGGAGATGGAGGAGAGAAGAGCTGGAGTAGGAAGATTTTTCTGTAGAGAGAGTTGGAGGTATTGCGGTCCCAGGCCCCAGAAAGCCTTGTGGATCATGCAGATGGTCTTGAACTTGATCTGCGCCGCCACTGGGAGACAATGAGGAGATTTCAGAGCTGGAGAGATTTGATCATTGGACTTGAGGTCAAGGACAAGTCTTGCAGTCCTGTCCTGGATGAGTTGCAGAGGACAGAGAGAAGAGACAAGTAGGTGTGTTGCTGTAGACCAGCCTAGAGAGAACCAGAACTCTGGAGACAGTGAGCTTCTGGGGGAAAATGAGGAAAGGAAGACTACCTCTGAGGTGGTGCAGCTGGTAGTTTGACTTCTTAGAGACGTCAGAGATGTGAGGAGAAAAGGAGAGTGTGGAGTCAAAGATGACCTTGAGGTTCTTAGCCACAGAGGTGCGAGCAGGGAGAAGGAGAGCTGAATGTTTAGGAGGAGGAAGGGGTGAAGATAGAATTAAATGTACAATAGGCGAAAATGGGAGGGAGAGATTGAAGCGAGAAAATATTGGAGGAGAAAAACATCAGGCCGGAGGATAGAGCTGAATGTGCAAGATGGCGTGGCACAGTAAGAGTTAAAAGTGTGAGATGAGAAGGGTGGGAAAGCATAAATAGAATTGATTGGATGAAAATATCAAAGAGGGAGGGAGGAAACAGTTGTTGAGGGAGAAGCGTATTAAGAAGGACCGGATAGTATAGGGTGGTCCAGAGGTGGACATAGCTTTAGAAGAAGGGTGGAGGTAGAAGTAGGGAAAGGAGAAGTTGACAGTGGGGAGTTACTTGGCGGCATTGGGCCAGCCACAGACAGACAATAAGACAATAAGACAACAGCCACCACTCCATTGTCTGGAGGGATGAAGTGGAGGAACATGCTGATGCCAGTCCTGTAAGGAGTCAAGCTGACCGGAGGTTTATGGGTCTGTGTCAAGTTCTAGAAACAGGTCCACAGGAATGATTGAGTACCAGTTCAATGAGGAGGATAAATACGCTGGGACCAGATGTCAGGAACACGTCCTAAGTCCACAATAGCTCTGCAGCACCTACTCAGTGGCCGAGAGACCCCTCCCCTTTGGAACTGCTGAAGATGCATCTGCAACAAACCTTGGTGTGGCAAAGTTACTTTGCTGTGGACACAATGGGGAACCCATGGGAATCTAGGACACTATCATCCTGAGACAATTGTACCAAGACACTGTGAGTGACACAGAAGAAAGACCCGGGGAGGCTATTTGAAGAGGAAACCCTCTTTAGAGACATCAACCACTACACTAGCGAAAGACCAAGAGACATCTCTTGCAAATGAAAACCATTTTGCTCATTTAAAAGACTGTGTGGCCTAGAAGCCACTTGAATCATTATTTCGTTTTGCAAATTGAGGGTGGTTAAACTCTGTCACCCACTAAGAGATCCCTTCAGCTACTAGTAGCCTGTCCCCTTTATAATCCCTTGACAGGAAGACTGTAACCTTCAAAATACTGTGCATTGCAAAAACCCGGCAAATTGTAAGTCTCCATTCGCAGAGAGCCCAATAGGACTCTATGGGAGTGGAGACATGGAAGCACCGGCACTGTGAGCTGAGCAACGGTGCTGGTGCATCCGTGAGCAGTCTGCCTACTGTGGCCGCAGCACCCAGCAGGGTCAGACCTGTCAGGCACAGCGGCCACGACAGGCAGACTCCGAGTTTGGCAATCGGGAATCAAGGGTGCCGGTGAGCTTACCAGCACCCTTGATTCAGGACCAGCAAACTCTTAATGAGGCCCATTGTAATTTTTGCCTTTTTCCTCTTCTTATGTTTTGTATTTAGATGTTTGGTCAAGTGTTAATAAAATACCGAAATCTATACTGCAATTCCAAGAAGCACCGGTGACAGCCGTGTCCCTTGGTGTTGCTTTTGTGACTGCCTGCCATGGAAAGGAAGAAGGGACTGCATGTAGTCCCTTCTTTCCTTTCCATGGAAGCATTTTTTTTCTTCCTTTTTGCATGGCCGCCATGGAAAGGGAAAAGGGAGTACGTATCATGTCAATTTATTCCAGGAAAATGTAGTCACTTACTCATGAGAAAGTTAATCTCAATTCGCAAAAGGATTTCCGACATTTCGATTGTCAAACTTTTCATGGAACGGCTTACTGGGGAACAGATATGTGTCCACAAAAGTGTAACTGCATATATGTTCACAAAACATCAAAGTTAACTTCAAAAGTTTTATGAACAAACTTAAGTTACACCTAAACGATTCAGGCGTAAGTGTTGAAGGTCAGGTGTGAAGATGTGTGTAAATGTATGGAGTAAGACGGGACGCAGTGGGTTCGGAGAAGGCAACGGATGCAAGAACAAGTTTTCAATCTTAAAATTCTTATTGTAAAAAAAAAATGAATATGCTGGGACCTCAGTTTATTTAGGTTTCAAGGACTGGACATCAGCTTTCCGCATGGTTAGCATGCTGAGGTCATTGAGTGTCATGAATGACCTGAAGGTTTCCACAGGGTTGGAACTGATCACATGTGTGGTGATATTACTCGATCGCGGGAGCGTGTTCTCGCGAGATCGCACCTAACGAGATCTCGCGAGCCCACGCTCGGCGGGAAAACGTTCCCGCCAGAGAGCTGGCAGCCCGCCAGATGAAGCGGTCGCACCAGAGCGCTGCTCCTGATGAGGAGCCAAGAAGGCAAGATCTTCCAGCAGCCGTACAGCCCAGCTTCTAGGGTGTAACACCACAGCCACAGGAGGTTACCTGGGGGCCCTAGAAGCTTACAGCGTGCCACCCTAGTGCACCCACTTCCCTCAGTGACACAACTGGGGAAGCCCTGAACTTAACTGAACTGTAAGTACGTGCTTGATAAGAACGTGGACGTATGCAAGTCCCCACAGTTGTTATTGAATAAAGTAGAGTAGATCCACTACAGCGTCCTGTCGTCCTTCTAGGCCACAACATAATTGGCGACGAGGATACCAAAGACACCACGGCCTCACCATGCAAGGCGCCACGCCGCCCCCTGCCTTTCTCCCGTCACCGGGGACGCCAGCAATTCCATGGATGCAGTGGGAGCCCCTGTTCTCCACCTATCTGGAAGCGATAGGCGGCACGCGGTATGCCCCCGTGAGGAAGAAGGTGATGCTGTTAAATGCGTTGGGGGTTGAAGGGCAGCGCATTTTTGCTGGGTTGAAGGAGATACCTGCGGCCGACGATGACGACGACGACGACGTCTACATGGAAGCGACCCGTCGCATTGTGAAGAGGTTCACCAACAAGGAGAACGTTGTACTGCACAGACTGAGGTTCTACACCCGCAAACAAGAAGGGAGCGAACCCGTGGACGACTACATTACCAGGATGAGGGAGCTGGCCTCTCTTTACGCCTTTGGCGAAAAGGCAGAACAGGTCATCTGCGACATGCTCGTCATTCACACCAACTCTAGGAAAGTGCAGGACAAGCTCATACAAGAAAAGGAGGTCACCCTTGACAAGGCCATCCAAATTGCTAGAGCGGAGGAGGAAACCTCCAGCAGACGCAAAGAGGCGGGAAGTCACCTGCCCGCGCCCAAACTTGCGGCGCTGCAGTGGAGAGGGCGCAGAGACAAGCAGTCCCGCGACGGCCCCAGAGACAAAGGTCCCAGGCAAAAGGAGGCACCCAAATGCTATAGATGCGCCAGCACCAAGCACATGGCGAATGATCGGGACTGCCCCGCGAGGAATAAGGAGTGCTCTAAGTGTGGACGCATCGGCCACGTGGCTCAGGCATGCACGTGGCGGGAGAAGACGGTTTCCCGTGTCGATGGTGACTGTGTTTCAAGCGATGACGACGACCAGCAGGACAGACCCATGGTGGTCATGGTCAACGCTCCCCAGGCCAGGAGGGAAAAGCCCCACTGCACCATTAAAGTTGACGGAGTGGTAACGCGCGTCATGGCAGATTCGGAATCCGACCTCACAATCCTCCCCATCAACACATACAAGGAGATGGTGGGTCGAGCGCAAGTAGAGATCAGAATGACCAGGCAAAAGCCGACGGTGTTCGGTGGTGCAACCGTCGACCTTTTAGGCTACATCAAAGCCTGGATCGAATTCAAAGGGATGTCCACCACCACCAAAGTGTATTTATCACCCAAAGGCCCAGCTGTACTGGGATGGGACGATCAACACAAACTCAGCATGAAACTGGATCCCAGCACTCCGGAACAGGTTCTCATGGTCTCCTCAGGAGCAGCGCTGAACGTCAAGGAGATGTTCCCGGACCTGTTCTCCGAGAACCTAGGGAAGGTGAGAAACTATGTCCACAGGATTCGCCTAAAACCCAACGCCATACCGGTGAAACACAAAGTCAGGGCAGTGCCTGCCACAGAGAGACCCGCTTTGGAGGCCCACCTTCGGAAGATGGTCGAAGAAGGAACCATCGAGACCGTGGAATCCTCACAGTGGTTGAGTCCAGTAGTTTTCATCAAAAAGAAATCCAGCAACGACCTTAGGATCTGCATTGACCTGAGAAGGCTCAATTTAGAGGTGATCACAGATAGCTTTCCACTCCCCAGTATCAATGAGATCGTCCTCATGATGAAAGAGGCAGCGATCTTCACTAAGCTGGACATGCGTGATGCCTATCACCAGATTCCCCTGCACAAAGCCTCTCGCCCCCTTGCAGCGTTCATCACGCCCTTCTGAACCTTTCAATACACCCGCATGCCATTCGGGTTGTCATCTGCGGCATCCGCATTTCAGAGAATGATGAACTCCTTACTCAAGGGACTCACAAATGTTTCCTTCTTTCAAGATGATATCCTTGTGTATGCCAGAGGCAACGAGACCATGACAAGGCACTTAAGGCTGTTTTGAGCAGGCTTTAAGAGGAGGGCATTCACCTACGCCATGAAAAGTGCGTCTTCGGAGTGAACAAGGTAGAATACCTGGGGTACTGCATTTCAAGTGACGGCGTTAGTCCCAAGAAGGACCGCATGCAGGCCATAACAGAAGCCTCGGCTCCGGTGTCCAAGGAGGAGCTACGCTCATTCCTGGGCCTAGCGGAGTACTATGCCAAATTCGTCCCAAGGTTCTCCGAGACCACGTCTCCCATGAGGGAACTCCTGAAGAAGGGGGCAGCCTACTCGTGGGGTCCGGAACAGAACGAGGCGTTCCGGGAAATCAAAAAGAGAATACTACACGCGCCGTGCCTGAAACCCTACAACCCTGAATGGGACACCTGCATTACCACAGACGCCAGCGTGTATGGCCTGGGGGCCACCCTGACCCAGAAGAAGGGAGACGCTGAGAACATTGTGGCATTTGCATCCAAAGCGTTATCCGCATCGGAGAAGAATTACTCCACAGTCGAGAAGGAGATGTTGGCATGTGCATGGGCCGTCGAATACTTCAGATCGTACGTATGGGGGAACGAGATTCAAGCTGGTCACCGACCACAAACCCCTCATCCACATGTTGAGCCCGGGCGGCACCAAGACGGCCACCCCGAGGCTGGCCAGGATCGCCGCAAAGCTTCAAGAATACATGTACGAAATAGCACACATTGCGGGGTGGAAAAATGCACAAGCGGACTACATGTCCAGACTCCTGAACCAAAGAGCCCCCGACACCACGTTCCTGGAGGATGAGTGTGTTGTAGCCTCCATCAGTGACTTGAGGAACGGCGAATACATGGACCTGAGTGAGCGCCACTGGCGGGAGGAGCGCGAACAGGACGAGGCCCTACGGCACGTCAGCACCTGGGTTCGCGAAGGATGGCCCAACGAGAGAGCGATCCCCGAAGGCCTCCGTCCCTACTGGAAAGTGAACGAGGAAATCTCCACCATGAACGGCCTCATCTTCAGAGGCGATCAAATCATCCCGCCCAGCGGCATCCGCAAAGTGATAATGTGCAGGGCACATTCAGGCCACCTGGGGTGCAACATGACCAGACGCAGGATACGCGACGCCTACTGGTGGCCAGGCATGGATCAAGACATAAGACAAATGGTCGAAAGGTGCCACAAATGCACCAACCGCGACAAGCGCCTAACCGTGAGGCAAGCTCCCATGCTGCCCACCGAAGTGCCCAAAGGGGTGTGGCGAAAACTAGGTTTGGATTTCATTGGGCCCCTGGACAACATGCCCCCAGAGCACAGATATGGGATAGTCATAGTTGATTACTTCTCCAAATGGGTAGAAGCGGACTTCACGTCAGACATCACCACCAGCACAGTCATTGAAACACTCACCGCTGTATTCCAGCGGGAAGGTCTACCAGAAGAACTCGTCACAGACAACGGAGTCCAGTTAGTCTCCCGAGAAACGGAGAGGTTTCTCAAGCTCAACAACATTCAACAACGGAGAGCAAGCCTGTACCACCCACAGGCCAATGGCCTGGTTGAGCGAGCGAACTGCTTCATCAAAGGAGCACTTCAACTGGCTCATGCCTCGGGCTCTGTCCCGTATAAGACGGTCAAGGAAGCAGTAGCGGCACACCGCCTCACCCCCAACGCCGTCACTGGCTTCTCCCCATTCCATCTGCTGAGGGGGAGAAGGGCCGCATCCTCACTGGTACCACCCTGGCTCCATCAAGTGAGGGCTGACGAAGACGTGAACATGGACGACGTAGCGTTTCGAATGCGGCGCAACAAAGAAGCCATGAAGGCCCAAGGGGATTTGCATCGAGCCGCTCGACACACAACAATTAACAGAGGTGACCTGGTGAAAATATGCCTTCCCCACAAAGACAGTGACACCAGCTCCAAGTACAGCAGTCCCATAGAAGTCATGGAGAGAGGGTCAAACCACATCTGCACCAGCGACGGAAGGAAATGGAATCTGGAGAGAGTGGCCATGTACCGCAGAAGGGAAGACGTGGAACAACCACACTGGTACACTGGAGAAGAGCAAGACCGCCAAGGGACATCCGAAACCCCTCGCCGCTCCGAAAGGGGTGTCTTGGAGCCACACCAGGGCAACGAGTTCTCAAGCCCCGACTCTCCAACCACACCCAGGGAGTCACGGCGTAGAGCAAGGGAACAAGAACTTGAATCACCCGCATCTTCTCAAGGGCACTCCAGCAATCCTGCCCCATATACAGATCTAAGCAGACCTCAGAGAGAGAGAAGAAAACCCAGCAAGTTTGCAGACTTTGTCATGGAATGACCATGCGTCCTTTTTCCCAGCAAAGGAGGTGTGTGGTGATATTACTCGATCGCGGGAGCGTGTTCTCCCGAGATCGCACCTAACGAGATCTCGCGAGCCCACGCTCCGCGGGAAAACGTTCCCGCCAGAGAGCTGGCAGCCCGCCAGATGAAGCGGTCGCAACAGAGCGCTGCTCCTGATGAGGAACACTGTCTCTAGAGCCCTGGTTCTCTCTAAGCTTGACTACTGTAACAGCCTCTATCTTAATCTGCCCGCCTCTACTCTCCGCCCTTTGCAACTCATCCAGAACAGGACTGCAAGACTTGTCCTTGGCCTCAAGCCCAGGGACCGTATCTCTCCAGGACTGAAATCACTACACTGGCTCCCAGTGACTGCCAGGATCAAGTTCAAAACCCTCTGCATTGTCCACAAGGCCGTCTGGGGCCTTGGGCCAAAATACCTTCAACTCTCTCTTCCTAAATATCTTCCTTCTCGAGCTCTTCGCTCATCCGCCTCCAACTCCCTCAGGGTCAGCCGCTTCTCCAAACAACGAGTTGGGGGCAGATCTCTTTCCACTGCAGGGGCCTCCCTCTGGAACAGCCTTCCTACCTCCCTGAAACTTGAGGAGAACCACCTCTGGTTCCGGAAGCACCTCAAAACCTTCCTCTTTGCCTCCGCTTTCTCTCCCCCTCTCCCCTGCTAATACTACTGAAACTGCACTGAATCTGCAACTGGGCCATTCACCGTTCTCGGCCCAGCCACTCTCCCCTGCACTGCCTCCACGGCAACCCCTGCACTACGGGACTGTGTCTGTATCCATACAGCCCCCCTTCCCAGCACTTGTCTGCACTTACCTCGCACTTGCCACCAGCTGGCCCTTGTTATTTATCCTGTATGCTGTATGCTTATAACCCTGTACTGCACTTTCCCCTCTCCCTTCCCCCATGCACTTTTCCCTTCCCCTCTACCCTTGCACTTGCGCGATCTGAATGACACCTGGCCTAGTAAGATCGCTGTCTGTCTCCCCTTGTTCCCCCCCCCCTGCCTCGTCGCGCCTTGAAACACTTGTGTATAGGCGCGTTACAAATGCCTTATCATATCATATCATATCAAGGCAAGAACGTCCAGCAGCCGTACAGCCCAGCTTCTAGGGTGTAACACCACAGACACAGGAGGTTACCTGGGGGCCCTAGAAGCTTACAGCGTGCCACCCTAGTGCACCCACTTCCCTCAGTGACACAACTGGGGAAGTCCTGAACTTAACTGAACTGTAAGTACGTGCTAATAAGAACGTGGACGTATCAAGTCCCCACCAGTTGTTATTGAATAAAGTAGAGTAGATCCACTACAGCGTCCTGTCGTCCTTCTAGGCCACAACAAGGTGATTGCATAGAAATTAAGAGGGACGATTTTGCAGCAGGTTAAAATAGGAATGCACAGAAACGTTTTTGACAAGCAGAGGTCTCCTAGAGGCATTTGTGCTTGTGACCCCTCTTTTAAATAAACACACCATCTCATTGTACGATGAGTTGGTGCAGACTGATTTGAATTTTCCATAAGTAGGGAAGTTGAAAGTTGGACTACTCTGTGACGCTGATGACTGTCTTTCCTGCTAAACTAAAAAAGTGGCTATGGAGCCCAGAGGAACTGCTCATAAACGTTCAATTTGGATAACAAGACTTTGGACGGTGTGAAAAGTTTCACATACCGATGGGCTATTTTCACAAAGGTTTTAGGAGTTTTGAGCACTCAAACAACTTGTATCTATAAAGCAAACTAGTGGTGCTATAATACACAAAATAAACATGTGTTTTTGAGGGGCCTGCACTGGGAATTCCTAAATAATGTGTACAGACCTAGGTGCTATTGGAATGTTGAACGCATTACACCTGTCCATAGAAGCTAATGTGCTTGTGTATTAATCAAATACGATCAATTCATACTATAACCTTTTGTGTGATAATAGAAAAAGAGAAAACGAAGAACATTCTTATTTGGTGAACATTTGTATTACAAATCTGTCTTCATAACAGATTATACATTGAAGTGGTCCCTATTACATACATTATCCTGTACCAACACGTGTTTCACACTATGTAGAATCAAATTCTTCTGCCTCGCGTGCGTTTCTTCAAGGTCTTGATTTGGTAGATTTAGATCACCTGAAATACGGGTTATCTCTCCAATAACGACCAAGCAATCTGTGTGATAACATTGATTGGCCATTGAAGCTTTAATTAACTTACATTAATCCCTTTTCAACTTCAGAAGATATGTCTACTTAGATTGCTTTGCAATGTAGTGGAGAGACGCCACTGCTGTATGGAACCCACAGATAGAAAAAGCAATGTAAAGGAAACACAGCACTGCTGTATGGAACACAGAGATACACCAGGCAAAGTAGAGGAAACAAAGCACTGCTGTATGGAACCCACAGAGAGAGCAAAGCGTGGTAGAGGAAACACAGCACTGCTGTATGGAAACCACAGAGACACCAAGCAATGTAGAGGAAACACGAAACACAGCACTCTGTATGGAACCCACAGAGACACCAAGCAATGTAAAGGAAACACAGCACTGCTGTATGGAACTCACAGAGACAGCAAAGCGTGGTGGAGGAAACTCAGCACTGCTGTATGAAACCCACAGAGACACCAAGCAACATAGAGGAAACACAGCACTGCTGTATGGAACCCACAGAGCCACCAAGCAATGTAAAGGAAACACAGCACTGCTGTATAGAACTCACAGAGACAGCAAAGCGTGGTGGAGGAAACTCAGCACTGCTGTATGAAACCCACAGAGACACCAAGCAACGTAGAGGAAACACAGCACTGCTGTTAGGAACCCACAGAGACACCAAGTAACATAGTGGAAACACAACACTGCTGTATGGAACACACAGATACACCAAGCAATGTAGAGGAAACACAGCACTGCTGAATGGAACCCAGAGAGACAGCAACGCGTGGTAGAGGAAACACATCACTGCTGTATGGACCCCACAGAGACACCAAGCAACATAGAGGAAACACAGCACTGCTGTATGGGACCCACAGAGACACCAAGTAACATAGTGGAAACACAGCACTGCTGTATGGAACACACAGATACACCAAGCAATGTAGAGGAAACAAAGCACTACTGTATGGAACCCAGAGAGACAGTAAAACGTGGTAGAGGAAACACATCCCTGCTGTATGGACCCCACAGAGATACCAAGCAACGTAGAGGAAACACAGCACTGCTGTATGGAACCCACAGAGACACCAAGCAATATAGAGGATACACAGAACTGTAGTGTGGAACCCACAGAGACACCAAGCAACATAGAGGAAACACAGCACTGCTGTATGGAACAAAGAGACATCAAGCAATGTAGAGGATAAACAGCACTGCAGTATGGAACCCACAGAGACACCAAGCAATGTAGAGAAAACACAGCACTGCTGTATGGAACCCCCAGAGAAAACAAAGCAATGTAGAGGAAACAAAGCACTGCTATTTGCAACCCCCAGAGACACCAAGCAACATAGAGGAAACCCAGCCCTGCTATATGGAACCCACGGAGACACCAAGCAACGTAGAGGAAACACAGCACTGCAATATGGAACCCACAGAGACATCAAACAATGTAGAGGAAACCCAAAGAGAAACAAAGCGTGGTAGTGGAGACATGGCACTGCTGTATGGAACCCACAGAGACACCAAGCAACGTAGAGGAAACACAGCACTGCTGTATGGAACCCACAGAGACACCAAACAATATAGAGGATACACAGAACTGTAGTATGGAGCCCACAGAGACATCAAGCAACGTAGAGGAAACACAACACTGCTGTATGGAACACAGAGACACCAAGCAATGTAGAGGATAAACAGCACTGCAGTATGGAACCCACGGAGACACCAAGCAATGTAGAGAAAACACAGCACTGCTGTATGGAACCCCCAGAGAAAGCAAAGCAATGTAGAGGAAACAAAGCACTGCTATTTGCAACCCCCAGAGACACCAAGCAACATAGAGGAAACCCAGCACTGCTATATGTAACCCACGGAGACACCAAGCAACGTAGAGGAAACACAGCACTGCAATATGGAACCCACAGACACATCAAACAATGTAGAGGAAACCCAAAGAGAAACAAAGCATGGTAGTGGAGACATGGCACTGCTGTATGGAACCCACAGAGCCACCAAGCAAGGTGGTGGAAACACAGCACTTCTGTATGGAACCCAAAGAGACACCAATCATGGAAAAGGAGACATGGCACAGTTGTATGGAACCCACAGAGACACCAAGCATGATAGAGGAAACCCAGCACTGCTGTATGGAATCCTTAGAGACAGCACCAAGGTAGAGGAAACACATAACTGCTGTATGAAACCCACAGTGATACCAACCATGGTTGAGGAAACACAGCACTGCTGTATGGAACACAGAGATACACCAGGCAAAGTAGAGGAAACAAAGCACTGCTGTATGGAACCCACAGAGAGAGAAAAGCGTGGTAGAGGAAACACAGCACTGCTGTATGGAAACCACAGAGACACCAAGCAATGTAGAGGAAACACGAAACACAGCACTCTGTATGGAACCCACAGAGACACCAAGCAATGTAAAGGAAACACAGCACTGCTGTATGGAACTCACAGAGACAGCAAAGCGTGGTGGAGGAAACTCAGCACTGCTGTATGAAACCCACAGAGACACCAAGCAACATAGAGGAAACACAGCACTGCTGTATGGAACCCACAGAGCCACCAAGCAATGTAAAGGAAACACAGCACTGCTGTATAGAACTCACAGAGACAGCAAAGCGTGGTGGAGGAAACTCAGCACTGCTGTATGAAACCCACAGAGACACCAAGCAACGTAGAGGAAACACAGCACTGCTGTTAGGAACCCACAGAGACACCAAGTAACATAGTGGAAACACAACACTGCTGTATGGAACACACAGATACACCAAGCAATGTAGAGGAAACACAGCACTGCTGAATGGAACCCAGAGAGACAGCAACGCGTGGTAGAGGAAACACATCACTGCTGTATGGACCCCACAGAGACACCAAGCAACATAGAGGAAACCCAGCACTGCTATATGGAACCCACGGAGACACCAAGCAACGTAGAGGAAACACAGCACTGCAATATGGAACCCACAGAGACATCAAACAATGTAGAGGAAACCCAAAGAGAAACAAAGCGTGGTAGTGGAGACATGGCACTGCTGTATGGAACCCACAGAGACACCAAGCAACGTAGAGGAAACACAGCACTGCTGTATGGAACCCACAGAGACACCAAGCAATATAGAGGATACACAGAACTGTAGTATGGAACCCACAGAGACATCAAGCAACGTAGAGGAAACACAACACTGCTGTATGGAACACAGAGACACCAAGCAATGTAGAGGATAAACAGCACTGCAGAATGGAACCCACGGAGACACCAAGCAATGTAGAGAAAACACAGCACTGCTGTATGGAACCCCCAGAGAAAGCAAAGCAATGTAGAGGAAACAAAGCACTGCTATTTGCAACCCCCAGAGACACCAAGCAACATAGAGGAAACCCAGCACTGCTATATGTAACCCACGGAGACACCAAGCAACGTAGAGGAAACACAGCACTGCAATATGGAACCCACAGACACATCAAACAATGTAGAGGAAACCCAAAGAGAAACAAAGCATGGTAGTGGAGACATGGCACTGCTGTATGGAACCCACAGAGCCACCAAGCAAGGTGGTGGAAACACAGCACTTCTGTATGGAACCCAAAGAGACACCAATCATGGAAAAGGAGACATGGCACAGTTGTATGGAACCCACAGAGACACCAAGCATGATAGAGGAAACCCAGCACTGCTGTATGGAATCCTTAGAGACAGCACCAAGGTAGAGGAAACACATAACTGCTGTATGAAACCCACAGTGATACCAACCATGGTTGAGGAAACACAGCACTGCTGTATGGAACACAGAGATACACCAGGCAAAGTAGAGGAAACAAAGCACTGCTGTATGGAACCCACAGAGAGAGCAAAGCGTGGTAGAGGAAACACAGCACTGCTGTATGGAAACCACAGAGACACCAAGCAATGTAGAGGAAACACGAAACACAGCACTCTGTATGGAACCCACAGAGACACCAAGCAATGTAAAGGAAACACAGCACTGCTGTATGGAACTCACAGAGACAGCAAAGCGTGGTGGAGGAAACTCAGCACTGCTGTATGAAACCCACAGAGACACCAAGCAACATAGAGGAAACACAGCACTGCTGTATGGAACCCACAGAGCCACCAAGCAATGTAAAGGAAACACAGCACTGCTGTATAGAACTCACAGAGACAGCAAAGCGTGGTGGAGGAAACTCAGCACTGCTGTATGAAACCCACAGAGACACCAAGCAACGTAGAGGAAACACAGCACTGCTGTTAGGAACCCACAGAGACACCAAGTAACATAGTGGAAACACAACACTGCTGTATGGAACACACAGATACACCAAGCAATGTAGAGGAAACACAGCACTGCTGAATGGAACCCAGAGAGACAGCAACGCGTGGTAGAGGAAACACATCACTGCTGTATGGACCCCACAGAGACACCAAGCAACATAGAGGAAACACAGCACTGCTGTATGGGACCCACAGAGACACCAAGTAACATAGTGGAAACACAGCACTGCTGTATGGAACACACAGATACACCAAGCAATGTAGAGGAAACAAAGCACTACTGTATGGAACCCAGAGAGACAGTAAAACGTGGTAGAGGAAACACATCCCTGCTGTATGGACCCCACAGAGATACCAAGCAACGTAGAGGAAACACAGCACTGCTGTATGGAACCCACAGAGACACCAAGCAATATAGAGGATACACAGAACTGTAGTGTGGAACCCACAGAGACACCAAGCAACATAGAGGAAACACAGCACTGCTGTATGGAACAAAGAGACATCAAGCAATGTAGAGGATAAACAGCACTGCAGTATGGAACCCACAGAGACACCAAGCAATGTAGAGAAAACACAGCACTGCTGTATGGAACCCCCACAGAAAACAAAGCAATGTAGAGGAAACAAAGCACTGCTATTTGCAACCCCCAGAGACACCAAGCAACATAGAGGAAACCCAGCACTGCTATATGGAACCCACGGAGACACCAAGCAACGTAGAGGAAACACAGCACTACAATATGGAACCCACAGAGACATCAAACAATGTAGAGGAAACCCAAAGAGAAACAAAGCGTGGTAGTGGAGACATGGCACTGCTGTATGGAACCCACAGAGACACCAAGCAACGTAGAGGAAACACAGCACTGCTGTATGGAACCCACAGAGACACCAAGCAATATAGAGGATACACAGAACTGTAGTATGGAACCCACAGAGACATCAAGCAACGTAGAGGAAACACAATACTGCTGTATGGAACACAGAGACACCAAGCAATGTAGAGGATAAACAGCACTGCAGTATGGAACCCACGGAGACACCAAGCAATGTAGAGAAAACACAGCACTGCTGTATGGAACCCCCAGAGAAAGCAAAGCAATGTAGAGGAAACAAAGCACTGCTATTTGCAACCCCCAGAGACACCAAGCAACATAGAGGAAACCCAGCACTGCTATATGTAACCCACGGAGACACCAAGCAACGTAGAGGAAACACAGCACTGCAATATGGAACCCACAGACACATCAAACAATGTAGAGGAAACCCAAAGAGAAACAAAGCATGGTAGTGGAGACATGGCACTGCTGTATGGAACCCACAGAGCCACCAAGCAAGGTGGTGGAAACACAGCACTTCTGTATGGAACCCAAAGAGATACCAATCATGGAAAAGGAGACATGGCACAGTTGTATGGAACCCACAGAGACACCAAGCATGATAGAGTAAACCCAGCACTGCTGTATGGAATCCTTAGAGACAGCACCAAGGTAGAGGAAACACATAACTGCTGTATGAAACCCAGAGTGATACCAACCATGGTTGAGGAAACACAGCACTGCTGTATGGAACACAGAGATACACCAGGCAAAGTAGAGGAAACAAAGCACTGCTGTATGGAACCCACAGAGAGAGCAAAGCGTGGTAGAGGAAACACAGCACTGCTGTATGGAAACCACAGAGACACCAAGCAATGTAGAGGAAACACGAAACACAGCACTCTGTATGGAACCCACAGAGACACCAAGCAATGTAAAGGAAACACAGCACTGCTGTATGGAACTCACAGAGACAGCAAAGCGTGGTGGAGGAAACTCAGCACTGCTGTATGAAACCCACAGAGACACCAAGCAACATAGAGGAAACACAGCACTGCTGTATGGAACCCACAGAGCCACCAAGCAATGTAAAGGAAACACAGCACTGCTGTATAGAACTCACAGAGACAGCAAAGCGTGGTGGAGGAAACTCAGAACTGCTGTATGAAACCCACAAAGACACCAAGCAACGTAGAGGAAACACAGCACTGGTGTTAGGAACCCACAGAGACACCAAGTAACATAGTGGAAACACAACACTGCTGTATGGAACACACAGATACACCAAGCAATGTAGAGGAAACACAGCACTGCTGAATGGAACCCAGAGAGACAGCAACGCGTGGTAGAGGAAACACATCACTGCTGTATGGACCCCACAGAGACACCAAGCAACATAGAGGAAACACAGCACTGCTGTATGGGACCCACAGAGACACCAAGTAACATAGTGGAAACACAGCACTGCTGTATGGAACACACAGATACACCAAGCAATGTAGAGGAAACAAAGCACTACTGTATGGAACCCAGAGAGACAGTAAAACGTGGTAGAGGAAACACATCCCTGCTGTATGGACCCCACAGAGATACCAAGCAACGTAGAGGAAACACAGCACTGCTGTATGGAACCCACAGAGACACCAAGCAATATAGAGGATACACAGAACTGTAGTGTGGAACCCACAGAGACACCAAGCAACATAGAGGAAACACAGCACTGCTGTATGGAACAAAGAGACATCAAGCAATGTAGAGGATAAACAGCACTGCAGTATGGAACCCACAGAGACACCAAGCAATGTAGAGAAAACACAGCACTGCTGTATGGAACCCCCAGAGAAAACAAAGCAAAGTAGAGGAAACAAAGCACTGCTATTTGCAACCCCCAGAGACACCAAGCAACATAGAGGAAACCCAGCACTGCTATATGGAACCCACGGAGACACCAAGCAACGTAGAGGAAACACAGCACTGCAATATGGAACCCACAGAGACATCAAACAATGTAGAGGAAACCCAAAGAGAAACAAAGCGTGGTAGTGGAGACATGGCACTGCTGTATGGAACCCACAGAGACACCAAGCAACGTAGAGGAAACACAGCACTGCTGTATGGAACCCACAGAGACACCAAGCAATATAGAGGATACACAGAACTGTAGTATGGAACCCACAGAGACATCAAGCAACGTAGAGGAAACACAACACTGCTGTATGGAACACAGAGACACCAAGCAATGTAGAGGATAAACAGCACTGCAGTATGGAACCCACGGAGACACCAAGCAATGTAGAGAAAACACAGCACTGCTGTATGGAACCCCCAGAGAAAGCAAAGCAATGTAGAGGAAACAAAGCACTGCTATTTGCAACCCCCAGAGACACCAAGCAACATAGAGGAAACCCAGCACTGCTATATGTAACCCACGGAGACACCAAGCAACGTAGAGGAAACACAGCACTGCAATATGGAACCCACAGACACATCAAACAATGTAGAGGAAACCCAAAGAGAAACAAAGCATGGTAGTGGAGACATGGCACTGCTGTATGGAACCCACAGAGCCACCAAGCAAGGTGGTGGAAACACAGCACTTCTGTATGGAACCCAAAGAGACACCAATCATGGAAAAGGAGACATGGCACAGTTGTATGGAACCCACAGAGACACCAAGCATGATAGAGGAAACCCAGCACTGCTGTATGGAATCCTTAGAGACAGCACCAAGGTAGAGGAAACACATAACTGCTGTATGAAACCCACAGTGATACCAACCATGGTTGAGGAAATACAGTACTGCTGTATGGAACCCCAGAGAAACCAATCATAATAGAGAAAACACAGCACGACTGTAGTGAACCCACGGAGACACCACCAAGATAGAGGAAACACATAACTGCTGTTTGAAATCCACTGAGTCACCAAGAGTGGTAGAGGAAACACAACACTGCTGTATGGAACCCCCAGAGACCAAGCGTGGTAGAAAAAACACAGCACTGATGTGTGGAACCCACAGAGAGGCCACAACACAAAGGTAGAGGAAACACAGCATTTCTGTATGGAACCCTCAGAGACACTGTGCATGTTAGAGGAAACACAGCATTGCTGTATGGAACCCACAGAGACAGAAAAGCGTGGTGGAGGAAACAAAGCACTGCTGTATGAAACCCACAGAGACACCAAGCAGTTTATAGGATACACAGCATTGCAGTATTGAACCCACAGAGAAACCAAGCAATGTACAGAAAACACAGCACTGCTGTATCAAACCCACAGATACACCAAGCATGGCAGATGAAACACAGCACAACTGTATGGAACGCACAAAGACACCACGCATGGTAGAGGCGACATGGCACTGTTGTATGGAACCCACAGAAACACAAAGCATGGTCGAGGAAACACAGCACTGCAGTATGGAACCCAAGCGTGGCACAGGAAAAACAGGACTGCTGTATGGAACCAACAGAGAAACCAAGCATCATAGTGGAAACCCAGCACTGCTGAAGGGAATACAAAGAGAAACCAAGCAGGGTAGAGTAAACCCATCACTGCAGTATGGAATCCACAGAGACACAACCAAGGCAGAGGAAACACATAACTGCTTTATGAAACCCACACCGACACCAAGCATGGTTGAAGAAACACAGCACAGCTGTGGTGAACCCACGGAGACACCACCAAGGTATACGAAACACAGTACTGCTGTTTGAAATCCATAGAGTCACCAAGAGTAGCACAGGAAAAACGGCACTGATATATGGAACCAACAGAGAAACCAAACATGATAGAAGAAACCCTGCGCTGCTGTCTGGAATCCACAGGGACACCACCAAGAAAGAGGAAACACATAACTGCTGTAGGAAAGCAAGGGGAACAAAAGCATATTAGAGGAAACACAACACAGCTGTAGTGAACCGATAGAGACGCCACGAAGGTATCGGAAATACAGCACTGCTGTTTAAAATGCACAGAGTCACCAAAAGTGGCACAGGAAAAACGGTAATGCTGTATGGAACCAACAAAGAATATAAGTGTGGTAGAGGAAACACAGCACTGCTGTGTGGAACCCACAGAGACACCAAGTGTGGTAGAGGAAACACAGCACTGCTGTGTGAAACCCACAGAGACACCAAGCAATGTAGAGGAAACACAGCACTGCTGTGTGGAACTGTAGATGAGCAGCTGCATACCTCTGCAGTAGACCCCATCCCCTTTCTCCAATATGTTGGAAGCATGAGACCGTGCCGTGTTTGACACCAGCCATTGAGCCAATACTGCAGTGTGTGTTCGAAAGAAGATAGCCGTTAAGACAACCCAACCAAATGTATCCCCAAAGTCATGACAGCCTAAAGTTGGAACTCCCTGAAGGAATATGAGAAAGAGCAAAGAAAAGAAGCTAGTGACATCACAAAGGGTATGCACAATGTCCTGACATACTGGCTGAAGACGATGTATAGATCCTGAAGAAACTAATGACAAAGTAAAGAATCAAGTGAGTTTTTAACTACAAAAAAGAAGATTACACGATCATGAAGTGTTGTTGAAAATCAGCCGTTTAATGAATGTACAGATGCAGAAATGCAAGGTAGACTAAGTCATCATTGAAGCTGGCTACACGTAGTTAATAGAGTGCAGGCAAAGCCGCCATTATATAGAACATGGACATCAGTATCATGAATTTAGTAAGCCAGGACCCATGAAGCGGGAAGGGAAAACTGTGTCACAGCAAGAATAAGTAGAATCATGAAACTGCAAGATGAGGCTGTCAGGCCCGAAGTCAAGACTGAAGCAGCCAAGGTCAGCTATCTATTCTGAAAATGAGCGAACGTGCGGAGGATGAATCATCTCTTGTTAAGGTGCAAAGAAGAACACCAAGAGTGTCAAGTTTAATTCATTTAGAGCATTTAAAACTTGCAAAATGGACCAAATCATGGTCTCCTGTCACATGAGCAAAGGATGAAAATAGAGTTTGAACTTGGAGTCCCAGAACACAATAGTGAGTGCTCTCACTCGCACGTCCTAGTTCAAAGACAATCTTCATGGCAGAAGGCATGGGTGATGAGAGAAGCTGCGATAATTGGGTGGGGAGGTAGTGTGATGACCGATCTCCTTGCACCTGGGTATGGGCTTACGTGCTGCTAAGTGAACTGAATGTTCCAGACATGGCACAAGCGTGCCAACCAATTATAGTAGTTCATATAATGAAGGACCTTATAGTTTAAAAACCAATGAGAATCTGTGTATCTAATGTTTCTGAAGATTTCATGTTTTAGAGGTAGGCATATTTTCTCATCATGATATTCGGCAGTCAATCACAATCCTAGTTCCTATAGAAAGTATACTTAAATGTTCCACTTAGCCAATCCTGACCCTTGACAGATTTGTTATTATTGCCACGTAGTACGATGTCACCTCTGACATATTTTTGGTATTACAGCTATTGTTTGTGTAAAGATTGCTGAGAGTACCTGAGCGTATGTCTGTTCATGTTAATTGTAAACTCCCTGTTTTAGATCATTGTTAATAAAACCATACGTTGCCATTTTCCTGAGTTGGTTCGATTATTTGGATGTGGAGTTATTCTGTGTGATCCCATCCATTCCATATGCACGTTCCTAAAAGACCCTAAGCTCATGTGGTAGCGGTGTGGATGGTTTAAAGATCCAAACTAGTTCTGCTTCAGATTTTTGGACAATCAGGCATTCTCCACCATTAGCTGGAAGATTGCAGAGTTTCCTGTGGAGAGCGGCTGAATAGAAATAAGCTTGCAAAAATAACCGAGATGGTGGGCAGGTCCCCCTTTGAAGAAATCCCTGCTCAGTTTCCACCGGCACTCTGCAGATGGAAGGCGAAGTGGTCGGATTGAAGGAGGGGTCGATACCAAATGCCTCATGTCAATTAACAAATGGTGAGTAGACTAAGGGGAATGGCAAATAAAGGGACGGGATTGTGATACATTTTGAGTAACAAGAAATATTGTGCAGATAAGAGAGACCGCCTAGGAGTCTTAATTAAAGGGAATTAGAAGAAGACATTTCAAACTGCAACAGCAATTGAGAGAAAGAAGAAACTCACAGATCAGGACTGTGTAAGGTGATGTCTCAAACCCTGTACCGGGTAAAAGGAAAGGCGAGAGAAGAAGTACCCGTATTTATAAATGAGAAATAAATGAGTGGGAAGGTGATTACAGTGTTTATAATGTGTAAATGTTTGACTAGTCTAAATGTTGTTTGTCAAATAAAGTATCGAGGAGTAATAGAAATTGCAAAGAGTTGAAAAAGTGAAAGTGGTTAAAGATAAAGTATAACAAAACGATTGGAGCCAATCCAAAAATAGATAGTTTATTGAAATAATGTAAACGTTAAAAGTGGTGATTTAAGTTAAAATAAAAGATTTATTTAACAATCTGGTAAGTACTAACAGTCAATTGAGACTTGTCATTATGGGTGATACTCCTCTCATGCACCCCTGCAAGACATTGCCAAAACATATGCCCAAGCTCAAACAGTGCAATGCAGAATGGGTAAAGGGCACATTAGATAAAATGTTCATGTCATGGCTACAAAGGGCATAATTGTCAAAAGCGATATTGCAACACATGACCACATACCTGCACGCTGTGTACACAATAAAGAAACTAGAGAAAAGATTAGCAGTCTTAGAACTTTGGAAGATTTATCAAGAGGAAAGGGAAGACCAGCCACATGAGGAGTGGATGCTCAATCAGCATAAGGAGGAAGGCGTTGAGCCCTCAGCTCCTCTTACTTTGCCTGAAGTAAAGAATGTTGCTGTGGAAGAGATAGGAGCATATCCCTTAAAGGAATTAAGAGCAGTGACAGGATATAGTAATCCGATATATGAACCCCCTGTTTAGAGTAGTGATGATAATCTGGAAGAGAATAAAAGAAAGGAAAATATGTATAAGTTCATACAAGACAAGGAAGAAAAAAGCGAGCAGACATATTTATACGCAGACATAGACAGAGAAGTCAAGCGATGGAAAGGAGAAATAGATTAGACTGATGAGGTAGCGCTCGTACAAAACGAATAGATGGGAGGACAGATATTACTCAAGATAAATGGGAAAAGCATTGAGGAAATTAGGCAAAGAAAAGATAAGGATGAACAAGAGAGGAAGGATAAGGAACGAGAGAAGAGATTAAAAGAAGATGAGCAAAGAAGGAAAAGCAGGTATCGGCAAGAACAGATATATCAGGAGGAAGAGGAGAAGGTTGAAAAAAGGGCAGAGGAAAAAAGCAAGTATGACAACAGAGAAAAAGCTATAGAAGAAAGGAACAGGAAGAAAAGAAAGAGAGAGGAGGAAGAAGCACAAAGAGCCTCATTACACGGTATGCAGTAACCATGGTGCTATTAGCTGTGGCCATGGTTGCGCCGTTATTTTACAGTGTCCGCCTTGGTGGATGGCTGAATTACCGGCCTACTTCAAGGTGAGCGGGGCCGGTAATTCCCCATTCACCAAGGCACTTCCCCATTCCCATTTTTGACCCCATAGGGCTCAACGGGAATGGGGAAGGAGGTAATTACGGTACCGCAAATTGCGGTACCGTAATTAGCACCAAGGTCCCCTTGCCGGCCCGTTCCTTAACAGCTGGTAAAACCAGCCGTTGAAGTCGGGTCTGGCAAAGGAACCTCGTAATAAGGCGGTAAGGGTTTACCGGTACCGGTGCCCTTACGGGTACCGGTAAACCCTTACCGCATACCGTGTAATGAGGCCCTAAGAGACAAAAGGTTGCAGAGAAGAAGAGAAGAAGCGGAACAAAGAGAGGGAATACGAAGGGAAGAACGATAGCAAGGGGAAGAAAGAGTTAGAAGAGATACGAGAAAGCAAAGCGAAGTAGATGAAGAAATAGAGCAAAACAGAAGACAGAGAAGTTTGGTTACCAGTTTTACTCGTAAAGAACCAATGAGGCCAAGCACAGAAATACTATGGGATAGAGTAGAAGAAATCCCCCCGATAAGGGAGGTAATGCCAGCAGCATCTAGAATAGTGCTAGGAGAAGAAAGAGATGATGCAGAAAGCGTTGGATAAAGGATTGATAGGGTCTATTAACAGTTAAGACAGGGTAGCAAGTATGAAACTCGAGGGAATGATGATCAATCCCCAGTACCTCAATCATGAAGTAAGGAGGGAGATATGTTTAGAAATAAACGTCGAGCATTATCTTTGAGCAGATTGAAAATAGGTAAAGATGAGGAGGATGTTAATCACACTAGTTGGGGCCTAAACATGTCGAATGAGGAAAGAGAGTCCGGCCTTGGGGCAGAATGAAGGGGTATGTATGCCCCTGAAGGAAGCCCGGAAATGGACAAGGAAGTGAGATGGTCAGATCTGGAACAGCCTAAAGATAGAACGCCAGATCCCATAGCATATCCGGAGCATCCCAGAGGATATACAAATTAGAGAATATTACATGAGGAAATTCACTGGCCATAGGGGACATAAAAGGTCTTCTGGCAGACATTCTTGGAGAGAGGGCTCATGACATATGGAGGAGAGCGGGATATTCAAGTTTGACTGCACAAAACACAGCGCATGATGGAGTGCCATTTAAAAATTGTAGGGCAGATGTTTGGAGGGCTCTCACGGTACAATATGCTGACACATCGGATATGGGTGCAATTATGACACGTAAAAGGAAAGAAGATGAATACCCTATTGCTTAGATTCAGGATATACAGGAGAAATGGCAGCTTGAAACACATGAGCCATTGGAAAAGACAGTGGCATTATTTAACCACATTCTATGTCAGGGATTGTATGAGCAAGAACGGAGACAGATGGAAAAACAAGTGGGGATGGAAGCGAAACCATGGGCTGAGATACAGTTGACAATAGTACGCCATTGCCGGTTATTACAAGAAAAGAACAGAAAGAAAGATGAAAATAGAAAGATTGAGGAAGCCACGTTAGTTCAGAAACAATTGTCAAAATATGCCATAGAAGGGGTGGTATTGACAAGCAGAGAATGAATGGAATGCAGGAAGCAATGGGTACATCACAGGCAAATAATCTGCACCTGATGGACCAAGGTGGGTGTGGGTTTACGTCACGAGGAAGAGGAATGGGTTATAAGGGAAGAGGAGGTGGATTTCAGAATAACCAAGGTGGGTTTAACAACACACAGAACAAGAACCAGAGTGCTCAGGAAGGATGAAACCAAGGAAGGATTAACAGAAGGGTTCCCAAAGAATGTTGGAATTGTGGAATGACAGGAAATATTGCTCGTGTATGCGAGATCTGAGAGAATGTACAAAATAGCCAGTTTTCCAGAGGGGGGGGGCAGCTTATCCTCCGCAATAAAGCACACAGTGTAGAGAGGGCTTCGCCCAAGATCACACATCTTATCAGGCACAAGCACCACAAATAAAGCAGATGCCACAGCAGGGACAAGTACCAATGATTACATCCCAGGGGCAGTCGCAACAAGCCCCTATGCAGACACTGCAGTACGCAAATACAGAACAAATATTAACACCTAGAATAGGAGGTGTCACTGTGGTAGGAGGGAATCCTTTCACAGGGACAGGGATGAGCTTGTACCCGCAATAGGACATCTCACAGGGTGACTTGATGTGTTCAGTACTATCTGTGACACCAGACCCCCAAGAAGAACCAAAGGTCATTCTGACAATAAGGGGCAAATCCTTTTCTTTTCTTGTAGACGCTGGAGCAATTTGTTCAGGTATACGAGAGGGAAAATATCCAATGTCAGGTATTGCCATTAACACTCAAGGGTTCTCTGGAGCTACAAGCCAAGTTCCATTTACTGATAAATTATCAGTCTCCATAGGAGAATGTGACATGTCTGATCCTTTGACACCAGTTAATATTTTAGGAAGAGATTTTATGACAAAACTTAATATGAAAATGTAATTTACTGATCAAGGAATAGTGTGTTCCACACCAAGAATACACTATTTAAATATGGGAGAGTTTATACTGGCCTTCACATGGCAAGTGGCTCTGCAAGGTGTTCCAGTAGATCCAGAGATGTTTCTATATGAGTAAGCATTTTAACATGGCTACCTGGCCTGGTAGGCAGGATTGTGAGGTTACCTGATGAGTTTTCATTTAGAACACACATACCTATGGATGAGGAAGGTGGGCAGCCTATCCCTATAGAGTTGGAAGCAGCTATAGTGCGAAGAGAGATGGGAATGCTCGAAGGGATAGACAATGTGGGTAGACCATGGAGAACAGTGATAGCTCTTGAGGAGGGGTACAGACTGACTGACATAACTGATGATGATATGTTCAGGGAAGACCGAAGCAATGACAAAGTGGTGTTCTTCATGAGCATTACATAATGGATAAGGATAGAGAAAAGGGAAGTACCACAAAGAATGGCGATAATGTTACAACGTCCAGCATTTTTTCAAGAAGATCTTGAAAAAGTGCAGAGTGCCCTATGGAGCACAGGCCCCTATGATGTAGGTTTATTGAAGGGCATTGGGGAGGTTAAAATAAAGCTTAAGCCAGGAGCAATTTTACTCCAAGAAAAACAGTACCCCGTGTCTCGAGAAGCTGATGAGGGTATATTTCTGACTATTTCAGCACTGATGAATGAGGGGATTCTGGTGCCATCAGAATCATTGTGCAATACTGCAGTGTATCTGATTAAGAAATCTAAAGGGGAGTCATGGATATTTATCCAGGATTTGAGTCCTCTTAACCAGATTGTAGACGCTGTTTCCTTTAGTTCGTAATCCGGCAACAATATTGTGCAGTACCCCAGTAGAAGCTCAATATTTTATTGTGATTGATTTGAAATATGCAACCCAACAACACTGTTGCCCCATACATGAACAAATCCGGGTGAAAGGGTATTCTTCTAGGAGCTCCATCACTATGTAAGGCTTGTGTTACTGCCACAACCTTAGCATAACAACTTCTTGGTGTGGAACACTACCCCTTTTTCTGTCAATGAGATCATCATATTTAACTTGCTTAGCAGGTAGCTACCTAACAAGTGCACTGGTGTGTCGTCTGAAAATAATAGCATGGCTGACACCTCTTGAGTACCTACCTTGATGGGTAAATCTTTAGTAAAGGGAACCAACTTTCTTGCCCAAGAGAGCCCCTGCATGTCCAGTACCTTTCCTGATAAGGGGAAGAGCCTTTCCTTTATACATGATTTTGTTGTGCCTGTATCAACCATGAAAACAAAAGATTTGTTATCTATCTTCACACCTACCAGGGATTCCTCTTCCAGGTCATCAGTGATGGACAGGGCTGGTCATGTCCGGGCTCTCTGTGCACTGTCCTAATCAGGATAAGTGTTTGACCTTGGGAACAGGATGGGGATACCTCCCACCACCCTCGTCCCACTATAGTGCATCAGCGTGCCGTGTACCAGAGCATTTGTATCCCTGGTTGTGGTATTGCCTGTTGTGATTGCTGCTGCATATACACTGGTTTGTCATTTGGGAATGGGGTTGAATTTGTTGTGGTGATGATGTCTGATACACTTGTCTACTTCTACATTCTTGTGCAAAATGCCCTACTCTTCCACATTGCCAACATAGTCCCGGCCCTCCAAATCTCGGTCCCATCCCTCCAAATCCTCCTCTTCTACCTCCTTGTGCCCCTTGCAAGCAATAAACTATCTACTCTTGGTGTCACCCTGGGAGGCTTCTCTTCCCCCTGATCCTATTCTGTTGACCATTCCTCCTCCGCTACTCCTCCTACATCTGAATCCCTTTGAATTGACTCATAGTCTAAACTGTCAGCATCCTGTAGCCCCACTCAATGCCTTTCATCTTTTCAGCTATCATCCTTCATATCGATGTGTATGTCCCTAATCGCGCTGCTGTCAATTTGAAATAAAATATCACCTCCTCTCCATTCATCTGTACCTATTGGCACTCTTCACCCCTCTCCCTGTTCCAATGTTTCTCATGCAAGCTCTGTCACTGTCCTTCGATTTGCTGTTTCTAACTCTCTCTGTGCCCTGTTCCCTGTCTCCATAACTAGTGATGTGTGCGGCAAATTCACTTATGAGGGCTGTGGGACATTTTATAGGAGGCAGGGGTTTCTGTCAGGGAGGAGCAAGGGGCACATACTCGGTATTACTATAACCTGCGGCTGCTTGCATGGGGTAATATCCCTGTGGGCGTGGTGGAGCTGTGAGGATTATAGGGGCATCACAGGATTTAGGGGTTACACAAGATATGGGGGTAACACAGGGCGCTGGGATTACAGTTTCTCGTCCCTTAGGGTCCTCAGGGACATCTTCTAAATCCTCAACCGTTCTCCAGAGATCAAGAATGCCCTGCCTGCTCCTCAACTTTCTCCTCTTATACTTTGCGGCTAAATATGTGTATACATAGACCTACCCATCCTTATTATTTTATCCTTCTTCGGGCCAAGGTTTATACATTCCTCCTCTCGTATCAGCGACCCACTCGCGATTGTACTTAACTATCTTTTCCCAGTGTGGTGAAAGCATGGTACACATATATTTGAGAGGGATACTCAGAGTTTCCTTTGGTTATGCACTTGTTATAGTTTTCGTTCCCCTAAACACTGGTCCAGCGGCACTGTTCTGCTCCACCCTCCCAACACTGTACACACTTCCAATCCCCCACCCCTTTCTTCTCACCACTCACATCACACTTGTTACACTACACCTCTCTTCAAACAAGTCAACAGCCGCCCTTACACGTATCAGGTAATATTATCCCCATAAATAATGTTGCCATACATATAGTCACTGGGAAACAGCATAGATGACACTGTTTATGGGGACAATATATGGGGTAAATGGGAGCGGAGTTGTGGGGGTGTCCCCCACTCCCTTTAATAAAATGTGGGGGTTTCAGGGGTGTCCCCCACAGGTTCCATATGTTAATATCGGTATCCAGTTAGTGCATAGACAATCGAATCATCACATTTATTCCATCGAAATACCATTCCACAGAATGGCCATTTCATTGAATAAAATTTGATGGATCCACCAAACTGTAATGTTAAGATTAGGGGGTTAGATTAGGGTTAGGGTTGGGTTAGGGTTGGGGCTAGGATTAGATTAAGGGTTACATTAGGGTTAGGGTTGGTGCTAGCGTTATTTTAAGGGTTACATTGAGGTTAGGGTTGGGGTTGGGGTTTAGGGTTAGATTAAGGGTTACATTAGGGTTAAGGTTAGGGTTGGAGCTAGGTAAGGGTTAGTGTTGGGGCTAGGGTTAGCTTAAGGGTTATATTGGGGTTAGGGTTGGGGTTCAGGGTTGGGGCTAGGGTTACATTAAGGGTTACATTAGGGTTAGGGTTGGGGCTAGGGTTAGATTAAAGGTTACATTAGGGTTGGGGCTAGGCATAGGGTTAGGGTTGGCACTAGGGTTAGGGTTGGGGCTAGGGTTAGATTAAGGGTTACATTTGGGTTAGGGTTGGGGCTAGGGTAAGATTAAGCGTTACGTTAGGGTTAGGGTTAGATTAAGGGTTACGTTAGGGTTAGGGCTGGGGCTAGGGTTAGGGTAAGTATTGGGGCTAGGGTTAGGGTTGGGCTCGGGTTAGATTAAGGATTACATTAGGGTTAGGGTTGGGGCCAGGGTTAGATAAAGGGTTGCGTTAGGGTTAGGGTTATGGTTGGGGGTGGGCGTGGGGGTTGAGGGTGCTGGGGGGAGAATCCCCCGATATACAAAAACAAAATTAAAATGTTACAAGGAGCTGGCCAGTGCCGAAATTTCAGCACTGGACAGCTCCATGTAATGTTTTAACGTTACCAAAAATGCATTGAAAGGCTATCTTTTACATGTAAAAGTGCATTTCCATTGAAACCAGTCCATTTATATTTTCGATGGACTGGTTTAGATGGAAAGGCACTTTTCCATGTTAAATTTAGACTGTCGATGATTTGGCATTAGATGCTTTGTTTTCAATGCTCTTGCTTATCGACTCTTTTTTTTCACTATAAACTGCAAAATCGTCACAAAAAAAATGGTGCTATTCTTGTATGGAAATATTTTTGCAGGGATACGATCACATGGAACCCATTCCACACGGCAACAATTCCATACACACCTTAAACCACAATTCAATAAAACACATTGATATACACAATGGTTTGTACCCTTCCCCATCCTCCTCTTCGAGACAAGGTCATTTACCTCTGTACGCCTCCTTATCCCGGGCGAAGGAATTCCAGGACCGCCCTACAATGGACCATCAAAACAAAATGACACTTATTTACGCAATAGTAGACCCTTCCTCTGTCCCCTTGCCTCATGATGAGGGAATTTCACCTTCTCACACTACTTTTAGCCCAAGTCCTTCATATACTAGACATTTACTCTACTTGCAGCACTGTCTTTCCCCTGTAATGGAGGTGATCCCATTTCCTCTCTCTTCTCTTTTTCTCACACTATGCTACTGTGACATCACCTTTCCTCTCGACACACTCACAATCACCAACTCACTCCACACGCACCATCCCTTTGTTGTTTTCTCCTGGAAAAACGCACATACATGTATGCCCTCTCCCGAGCGCCTCCGATATGGAGCGACTGCACAACTGGGCACCGGCACGCTCCAAGGTGTAGGAAGGCCTTCTGGCAACAAAGCACCTGCAAAACTCAACAAGTCATGCACAGGGGACTGGTCACTACAGATGGGTGCTGCAACCCAGGATGCACATCTCTGGACACCCCTGACCTCAGAGAGAGTCTGGGATCATGTTGGGGTCACCAATTTTGTAGAGAGACATGACTCAAAAGATGTACGATAAAAAAAATTCCAAGAAGTACAATCTACTACTGCACTGCTTTGGAATGGAAAACAAGGTTTATTACATGCAAAAGTCTCAGGCGGTCCCATGGAACTTGTCACACTACAAGAAATGACAGATTATAAAATGGAGAACCGCACATTATTATACATAAGATATAAAGTCATCCCACCACCCTCATTGGCTACCACCTATTTGACATGGAAACACCACCTATAGTCCCTGGACCGATTGGCCACACTGAGCTAAGCCCATTCCCCTATGCACGTGGCCCACTACATCATCACTTTTGAATCCTGGTACATGTTTGGCTATCAGGTATATTGATACACTAATAAATCCTAACCGTCACTTGATGTGCACTTCTCTGACCCAGGCACATTCCGAGTAAGACTGGTGAGGCCATCTCTGCTCTGATAAGACACTGGGCCTTCTAATCATTCCAGACACGGCAATACACACAAGCAGCACCCCCGACCTTGTACTAAATTTACTGGCACCATTTCTGCTCCTACTATCACAAATCACAGTACATTCCAGACATGGATTCCCCCTTATCTCATTCAAAGCCCAGGTTCCCAGTAATGACATGTGCAGGGCACCAGTTCAGTCTGAATTTCAGAGATGTATTTACTTTGGTTAGGCATCTACTTGCAGCTCAAATAGGATGACTGCTCCTTGGGTGAGGGCAGCAGTGCTCTGAATCTTCGCCTGGCCTGTTGGCATCATAAAACCTTGTGCCCCATTCTCATGAATTTATCCTTCTCAGGGCGCATCCCTACCTACCCTGCGTGCATCTATCATTCCATTCCGACCGCCTGCAAACTCTGCAGCTGAATTTCTTGGGGGTAGAAAGGGGATTTGTCTTGGGGCCAAGCTAAACAGAGCCTCAGCTCCACATCAGGGCCTTCATTCTGTTCATCATGTGCTAGGCCTTGGAATCCAATATGGTGGCACTCTTGCTATGTCGGCCCGCTCACCTCACGTTTACAACAATACCTTTCTGACTCCATCTTCTCTCTCCACCTACTTCAGCTTCCTTCTCACGCCTCACTCCAAACATAACTTTGTGTTCTATTTCTAAACACAGGGCTTATAACACACTGCCCTATCTATAACCTCTGCAACCACAACATTAATACATGTGTTGCTCATTCTGTGTTGCTATATGATGTATCTATTAGGTGTCAAAACTAACTACAAGTGATACATGCGCCATTTGCCGTTCAAAACTCAACCTGCTCATACTGTGGTACGTACTAATAGGTTTTTCTCAGCCTAACCTTTTTTGCCTGCCTGGGACGCTGTAAATGCATCCCAACATGCATCCTAACAGAAACCCACAAAGACACCAAGCGCGGTAGTGGAAACACAGCACTGCTGTATGGAACCCACATAGACACCAAGCGTGGTAGTGGAAACACAGCACTGCTGTATGGAACCCACAGAGACACCAAGCAATATAGAGGAAATACAGCGCCACTGTATGGAACACACAGCGACATCAAGCGTGGTAGAGGACACACAGCACCGCTATATGGAACCCACAGAGACACCAAGCAACGTAGAGGAAACACAGCACTGCTGTATGGAATCCACAGAGACACCAAGCAAAGTAGAGGAAACACAGCACCGCTGTATGGAACTCACAGAGACACCAAGCCATGTCGAGGAAACACAGCACTGCACTATGGAACCCTCAGAGACACCAAGCGTGGTAGAGGACACGCAGCACCGCTCTATGGAACCCACGGAGACACCAAGCAATGTAGAGGAAATAAAGCACCGCTGTATGGTACCCACATAGACACCAAGCATGAGTGAGGAAACACAGCACTGCTGTATGGAATCCACAGAGACACCAAGCAAAGTAGAGGAAACACAGCACCGCTGTATGGAACTCACAGAGACACCCAGCATGGTAGAGGACACACAGCACCGCTCTATGGAACCCACAGAGACACCCAGCAATGTAGAGGAAACACAGCACTGCTGTATGGAACACACAGGTACACTAAGCAATGTAGAGGAAACACAGCACTACCGTATGGAACCCTCAGAGACACCAAGCAATGTAGAGGAAACACAGCACTGCTGTACGGAACCCACAGAGACATCAAGCAACGCAGAGGCAAAACAGCGCTGCTGCATAAAGCTCATGGTCACATTGCTATGTCTAGAAATGATAACACAAACATGAACAGAGGTAGGAATGGTCTACCAAAACAGGGTGAGGAAAGACTGTAACAAAGAGAGGGCAATAGCACGGTGGTTCCAAACAGAGGACATGCAACGTTGCTCTTCCAAGCACATGCGCTCACTGTGCAAGGATGTACTGTGCAGAGAATTTCCAGTTTCAGTTTTCCCATCACATCTATACTCTTGCCCTTCTCCTGTGGGGCACACATCATACCAGGCCAGGTAGGGCACTGCACGGAGGAGAACATGCATCAGAGTTTATGCCACATGTGTAGCTTGCGGTTCAACGTGTCAGCCAACATCCTGTGACTGCCCATGCATGGGCGACTCAATCCACAAAAGCAAAGTGTCCACTTGTGTGCAGCACGCCAGCATGCATGTAACAATTATACTTCTGTGGGAACGTGGATAGGCAACACAAAAATGACATCAACCAGTTGCCATCCTTTCTTGCTACCAAGCATTTAACGGCACCACATGCAGCAGGGAACCAGAATCATGCTCTGTCACTAGGGCAGACTTTAAACCTGCTAAAACAAGGCAAAAGCAAAACAAGCATTGGCAATGCCAACAGTTTGGGCTTTTGTGTAGGTACTGCTGTAGTGGTATTAACTGGATATGGATGGTAGCGGGTGAAAAATGGTGCAAGTACCTGGGCATATAAGAGCAGTGCCTGGCAAATGCCTAACACTTATACACAAGCCAATACGGTTCCCTTCCCCAGTGTTTGTTTTTAACATGACTTCAGTGAAGGACACGCATAGTGCTTATAAATCGAGTAGCTGAAGGAAGACCTAGTTAAGACATGTTTATTATACTAGTGGCACGTTTATTTCTCCAATTAAGTCATTTACTCTCAGAAGGCTGCTTTTAAAAGACACTGGCTGGGATTTCTAATGCAAACGGTGATGGTAAGGTTTGATGAACACAAGCTCAAAGAGTTCCCATGAGGAGGTGTTTTGGATGGGCAGGGGCAGGATCTGGGTGGGAACGGCCATAGGGATTAGCATGACCATGGGCAGTGCAAGGGTGGCAAGTAACCAAACAACACCTTTAAGCTGTGCCTCCCTCCTCATGTGCCATTTCTCCCTCCCGGTACACGAATGCAATAGTTTCAGCTTATAGCCCAAACTAATGAACACTGCACTTATGTGACATGAATTTCTTGTAACCACATCCTTATTTCCTGAGCATTGCCAAATGTGTTTGTATGTCCTCACTGTTGTTCTGGTTCTGCAGCCTGGTCTGACCAAGAAAGCTCAGGCCCTGAGGCCACATGTGATGGTGTTTCCTCCTTAGGAGCACAGGATTAAGCAGTGAGTCGGTGGCAGCCCTTCACCTGAGCACGTCATTGAGTGCATGAAGTCAGCACGGTTTAACCTGCCATTCATTGTGGCCTTTTCTTTGTGACTGGCGATTCGTTTCTGCACCTGTTCCGCGAGCCGCGGTGAAGAGCTCAGCAGATCTGCATGGGGCGTATCCCCCTGTGCTAGTGAGGCCATCAGCGATGCCACAGCTTTTGGCATATTCAGGTGCGTTCTCCTTTTTCACTGCAGTGCTGCCAGGGCTGGAAAAGATTTGGGCTACACTGACGTCAGGACTCGGTGCTAGCTAGCCTTTTGCTTGTAGCTCCTGAGCTTCTATCCGGGGCTAGAACCAAAAGACCCAGGGCTATGACACCCCCAGCACCCCTCTGGCAACGCCTCTGAACACCTGCCTCATCACGCCCTTTTAGATCTTCCAGTATTCCACTTTGTGTCTCGCTTACACACAGTAACCTCCTCTGGCCCTTGCCCATGGCATTAATATGTTGGTCTTTTTTTCCAGTACCTTCCCTTCACCCTTCATCGCATGAGTGTGTCAAGGGGGTCCTGCTTTATTCATCCTATTGGATGCTCTGCAGCATTTGCCCCTCTAACTTCTGCTCTTGAACAAGGTGTATCCCCCTGCACAAGCCTGGTCTCAATTGACCCTGCAGTGAGTGAAACATCGCTTGCTGCCTCCTCCATACTGCATGAATCTGTGTTCTTTGGCTCATCCACGTTACTCACCCTGTGATGGTAACTCAGTCCTCAACGGCTATATTCATGAGTGAGGATTTAGGAGTTCAAAAGGGGATCTCTGCTGCAGTCACATTAACCGGCTAAACTATCTCCCATGCAGAACAGCCAGTTAGATTTCAACCTCTGACTTGACTGTAATTCACATTTGCTTTGTCTGTAATCCTGCCAAAAAAGCAAATCTTCTTAGCTAAACCACACGACCACCTGCTACTTTTATGTTGCTTATTTTAATTGTATTCCATTTCCATGGTGTCTTGCTTGTTTATTCACTCAGTGACATGCTTATTTATTGAATCGGTACACTCAGTAACTCACTTATTTACTGACTCAGTGACTTTCTTATTTACTCACTTAGTGGCTTGCTTATTTACTCAATCAGTTCACTCAGTGACTTGCATATTTACTCAGTGACTTGCTTATTTACTCAATCAGTTCACTCAGTGACTTGCTTATTTACTCAGTGGCTTGCTTAATGACTCAATCAGTTCACTCAGTGACTTGCTTATTTACTCACTCAATGACTTGCTTATATTTCAATCAGTTCACTCAGTGGCTTGCATATTTACTCATTTACTTGCTTAATGACTCAATCAGTTCACTCAGTGACTTGCTTATTTACTCAATCAGTTCACTCAGTCACGTGATATTAAAGAACCCTCTCAAATCTTACTATTAGGCGACCTGAGTCTAGGTCTTAATGACCCCGATGACAAATCAGCACAAGCTATAGCCACCATGCTAACTGAACACGGCCTCACCCAAAAAGTTCTCACCCCTGCCCACAATAAAGGAAGGACTCTGGACTGGGTCGCCACCTTGAACTGCGACACCGCCATCACCAAAACCACTCCCCAACACTGGACAGACCATTACCTTATCGACTTCACCTTATCTCTTAATAAACAAATTAGTAAAGAGAAAAACATGGCTCCACCCCTACCCACTAGAGCAAAGAATATATATAACTCCTGACAACCTCCTGCCATTACTGATGTCAACCATTAAAGCTCTTCCTGATAACCTGCATCCAGAGCGCCTGGTAGAAAGCTACAACAACGCTATGAAGAAAGCACTAGACATTATTGCCCCTCGAAAAGTGCAAAAAAGTGATCAACAAGCTCACCTAAACGCCTGGTTCACCTCCCATTTAAAAGAGCTAAGAATGCAAAAAAGGAAACTAGAAACTAAATGGTGCCACACCCCAACTGAAGAGAACAAACTGAAACTTAAACTCTTCGCTAATATGTAAGAGGATTCAATTCAACACTACAGCTAAGTCAATGCCTAGTCTGGGATACTGAATGGAAACCCTTATTGATATATCTTTATGTCCAGTTCATGCGTTCTGGATGACTACCCCTATATAACACCCCTCTCTTGGAATCCCCCTGACCCCACTGAGCCAAGAAGTAGTTCTGTTTTGCAAGTTAAAAGGTTTATTTGAGAATTTAAACTATATATATATATATCACACTTTATAATAACTTAATAATTGAATATCACACTTAATCTGATATGATAAAGATTAACAACGGAGAATCTGGCACTAGCACACTTCTTTATAATCACTAAGGAGTTGACATGAAATGGATAAGGTAGCACACTGGTAAATAGGGACAGAAGAATAATGTGGTAGAGAATGCTTTATAGGGTTCAAGGAAATGCAAGGTTGAATGAATGAAATGCAGTATAGAAGATAAACTGATATGGTTTCACAAAAGACAAGGTAATCACTTTCCCTTTGTGGCAATTCACCCCCCCCCCTATACAATGTAAGGAGATGGAAGGAAGAGCACACAGTTCAGGTATACAATCACAAGGTAATACAGAGTTCCAGTTTCCCAGCAAGCTTAGAGGAGAATAGATATGAGTTTTACACAGGCTCAAAATGCTTTAAAATGTGATAGCAATATATTGGAAAATGTGCTAAAATGATTTTAATTCCCTCTGGAGGTTCAGGTTGAGGATTAGTTGGTTTAAATAAGTTCAGACTTACTTTAGCAATGTTCTAGGAATGATTGGCAGGTTAAACGAATTTTTGGCAAATGAAAGCAAGGAAGCTGCTGTTTTCACACGTGGAGAAATTTGCAAATCGTGGCAAATTTGCGAGTGCGTTTTTCGCGATTGCTGCAAAAGTATAGGGAGTAGGAATGCGGTTCTAGGTTCGTTGAAAAGCCAAGATTCCCAGCTTTCAGAGCAAAGTTACTGCAAGTCTCTAAGACAAACGGTCACGGAGATATGAGCGATATGGTAAAGGTCGTTTTTCAGATTTTAAATTTTAAAAGTTCAAAGTGACAAGTTACAGCTAGCAACTAGAAATGACAGGTGACAGCTTTGCAAATGACAGGTGACAGTTAGGAGACAGTTCTGGTTAGATTAAAATAGATTGAATTATATTATTTTAACTAGGAGATTGGTTCTGCACAGTTCTGCTAGGTACTCACAATATATTTTTGAAATAAATGGGCCTCGCCACGGATCTGGTCAACAGGTTTTCTTCACTCGCCACGGACGGTCTCTGCGCACAGCGTCTGGGTCAGCTCTCTAGTTCTGCGAACAGCGGTCTGGGTCAGCTCTGCTCTGCCTCTGGTTCTGGATACTGCTCTGCTTTCTCTGGGTACAGCACTGCTTCTGGATCTTTCAGCACAGCTTTCTCTGGACCCAGCGCTGATCTGCACGGCTCCTGGATGCTGCTATCGCTGTTAGGTTTGCTGGATGCTGAGGCCCACTGAGAAGAGTTCTCAGTTTGTGGGTTTAGGCCCTTGCTTTGAGTTCTGAATCAAGTTCTTTGGAGTTTTAAAGTCTAAGTGTTGAATCTAGTATCTTCTGGATGTTGTGTGGTCCGGCAGAGCGCGTTGCAGCAAATGGAATTGAATGTCCCTATCTGTCCTGACTGTCTGCTTTTATGTGTTTTGAAAGTGGGTGGAGAGGCTAGCTTTCTAGACCCTATCCCTCTCCACTTGTCATTGGCCACTTCATCCTCTTCCCCTTGATTGGGGGAATGAAATGAAGTGTCATCATGATGAGGTCTGTTTATGATACAGAGAACCCACCCCTGTCAAATTACACACAATCTATATTTTGACCCAAAAGACATATTTGCACAGGTACACATTTGTTTAAAATTACATGCACCCATCACATATATCAGGAGGTATACCCTGTCCAAATCTGCTCTTCCTGAGAGCTTGCATTGAGAAATGGCAACATTTGCACTTTTTAACTGGTTTTGCAATATCGGACATTGACCCAAATTTACACACATGTGCGCAAGGAGTATGGACATTAATTGATGAAGTGTCAGATTTTTAACATGCATACATTTTAAGTAATACCCTCTTAACTGCTAGCTTGCCCCCAGATCATACCACCGGTTCTAAAAACCTCTTAAAATGTGGGCAGAAAAATCACAAGAATTATGGTATCATTTATAAAATTTTCAGAAGTCCGCTCTATGAATGATCCATCTTTTTAGAGTTATGTTCTGGCCCCAAAGGGGTGTGGTTTCCCCCCAGCACAAGGTTGAATTTCTGGTTTTTCCAGTTCTGCCAAGCTAGCTTGCTCTCACATGCAGTGCTCCTCCCCTTTCCTTCCAGGAGGAAGCCACATTTACGACTCCCACCAATAAAACATTTGCCTGAGTCAGGACAAGGCTTTGTTCAATTTCCTGCAGAGCCCAGGTAATTCAATCAGAGAAGTGTCATATCCCTTTTGGTGGGAACAGCAAAAGGCAGCTAGGCATGGGAACACAGCTGTTGTGCAAGTCTCAACTCCTGTCGGGGGTAGCTGGTGGGCAGAATTCAGTGCCTTAAGCCAGGCCCCAGCTAATGTCACTTTTAGTTACCCAGTTTTCTGCATTCAAATAAAACTAACCATTTTTACATATGCAGCTAGAATGCTGATTCTAAGTTTAAAACTATGACATTTAAACAATTGCAACCTATGTGACACTCAAAAGTAGGTCACTCATTTCTTTTAAACATTTAGATTTTTAGTGTCTTTCAGTCCAAATTTACTTAAACTGCTGAAATCCACAGCTCAGCCAGTCTTGTTATAAACCTTCAAGTCACTTCAGAATATAACTTTACATTGTATCCACCCCTCAGTAAGTCTTTCTTTGGCCTGCTTTGGGTTCATTTATTCAGTTTTACACAAAAAAAAGTCTGGTGTTGTTTTAAAACGCCGGCTTTCTGATAGTGGTGAGTACTGGTAATGCACCCATTTTTGGGATTTAAGAAAATGAATTCCCCACAATTCTAGGTTGCTCTTGGCAATCAGCATTGCCATTCACAATGGTTTCAGGCTACTGTGTGGGTAGTCCAATGGGGTTTTAGGCAGTGCACTTCTGTGCCCATAACATCGGCAAAAATGGGTGGCAGCCTATTCTTCATGCATTTCCCTGGGCATTTTCTGGGAAGCTCTGGCCATCATGATGTTTTCAATGCCAGTACTGCACAGTTTTTGAGGTAGGGCTCGGATGCATGGGTAAAAACATCCCACAAGCCCCCCTCTTGCGATGGCCATTCTGTTTCACAGATGGAACTCGCAAGACCGGGAATGTTTCCTCATCTTCTTCCAATAGATGGCACAGTTCAGCATCTTTTCCTCCATCCGGTACTGATCGATCAGTTCTCCTCGCCGGTCCTGATGGGAATATTGGGCGGTACACTGGGCCCCTTGCGTCTCTGCTCCCGGTCTCCGGATCGTCCTCCTTGGCCCGTCTCCAGGTTTTCTTTCTCCTAGGACGACAAAGGAAGAGCGGCAATACCTATTCATGGACATTTCTCCCCCACCATTGATATAGTGGGGTGGCATATAAATTTATAGTCAAAACATATGAACATGCACATTTCTTTTTGCATTCAAAAACAAAAACACCCACATTAAGAAACTCAGAATTTGATAGGCGATATGTAGGATATTTTAAGTTAGAACTGAATTAATCTGAGACAGTACCCTCTAGGATTCCAGAGGATTCCTCCAGTTGCTGCAGAGTGTGCCTGGGATGGCAACACTTCAACTGGTTAATGTGGACCCACTTGTCTTCCCCCTCTGCCAAACCGCCTTTGGGGATGCGGATCTTGTAGGCCACAGGGGAGATCTTGTCTACAATCTCAAAGGGTCCCTTCCATGTAGGCAAGAATTTTCGCTGTTTTGCCTGGTTTCTTTGGAAGTTGTATAGATAGACCCGGTCCCCCACCTGATATTCCTTCCTGGAAGTTTTCAGGTCATAGTGGGTCTTCATGCTATCAGCTGATCTTTCTAGATTCCGCTGAGCATAAGCAAAAGCATGTTGAAGGTGTTGCCTTAAATTCTCCACATACTCATGAGTTGTGGAGGCATTTATCAGTGTCTGCTCTTGGGTCCTGTAGAGCAAATGCTGAGGAAGCACCATCTTGCGCCCAGTCATCAACTCAAATGGTGACATTTTGGTTGCAGATGAAGGGGTAGATCTGATGGCCATTAGGACCTGAGGTAATCGGATATCCCAACTTGGCCCAGAATGTGCCACAAACTTCTTTAATATGCTTACAATGGTTCGGTTATATCTCTCTACTGCCCCAGAAGAAGCTGGCCGGTAATCAATATGCAACTTCCTTTTGACCCCCAGTATCTCCCACATCTTTGTCATTACTTCACTGGTGAAGTGGCTACCCCTGTCTGACTCAATCCTTTGAGGTAGACCAAAACGGGAAAAGATGTGGTTAATCATCAGGGCAACTGCAGTTTCTGCCTTGCAATTTGGGGCTGGGAGACATTCCACCCACTTGGTAAACAAGCATGTAACGGTCAACATGTACTTGTTTCCTCTAGACGAGCGAATCACAGGGCCTACAAAGTCGATTTGCAAATCTGACCATGGCAGTGTCATCCCCCGCTTTTGGAGAGGCGCACGGTGTGTGAGGGACGTCGGCTGAAATTGTGCACACACAAGACACCCCTTCAAGTATTGGTCAAGGTCCTGCCCCATGTGTGGCCAGTATGCAACCTCTCTTAAGATTTCCAGTGTTGTGTGAAACCCCCTATGACCGGTGGTGGCCGCATCATGGGCGTGACTTAACATCAGGCTTCGGAATGAGGTAGGAACCACCCACTGATCGTGGCCAGCTTTGGATTTCCTTACCAGCAAACTGTCTTGGATTCGGAACATTTTTGGACATTTCATCAACACTCTTAGGTCCTCTTTCCCAATATAATCGGTATCCGTCAGGGGAAAGTTCTCAGGGTCCTCAAGGTGTTGGTAAAACTTACCAATAATTGGATCCCCCTTCTGAGCGGTAATCAAATCAGCATCAGGGGTCTCCTTACTCCATTGTGCAATTGAAAGGTCGTTGTGAGCATTTGTCTGGGACCTAGTGATAGCAGTGACCTGGATTTCCCCCAACAGGGACTCAATCTCAATTAGATCCCCTTGGATGGCCCCGATTTTGGCCAGCTGATCAGCTAAGTCATTTCCAGTTTTGTCTGGTCCCTCTACTTTGAAATGACCCTTGATCTTCTTCCAATAGATGGTCATTCCTTTCGAGGTGACCAGATCATCAATGTTTTGGATCAACTTCCCATGTTTCAAGGGTTTGTTGTTAGCACATAACATGCCTCTGGTTTTCCAATTAACCAGGTGCTCCACGAACCCGTTCTGTACATAATCCGAATCTGTGATTATGACCAGTTCATAGAGTTGATGCTGGACAGCAGTGAGGATGGCCTGATGCACAGCCATCAATTCTGCCACCTGACTACTTCGGGGACCAATTTTGTATCCAGCGGAGGGTTCTGGGGACTCATTCACCCATGCATTCCCTACGCCGGCCACCAGTTCTTTCTCCCCGTCATTGTCAACATGGTAAGAGCATCCATCCACATACACAGTGGGCATTCCCTCACACTTGTCTTCTTCAAAGACTTTGTGGGGGGAATTAAGGTATGCCTCCATGTTGTCCTTTATTTTTAGACTTTCGTCCTCGAGACAGTTTTCTCTGGCACAATCATGCAAGTCAGTCAGACCTTGCGCGAGGGGACTCTTCTTGTTTTGGCCATATCTGACCTCCACAGGAAAGCCTTGCATTGACAGAATCCAGGAAGTAATTCGGGAATTACTCACATTTCCGGCCCGGATTCTGTCACTTTGGAGATATTGCAGAGGCTGGTGTGGAGTCTCCACTATGATGTGTTCCCCCTGGATAAACGGGTGGTAATTCTTCAATGCCCACACCGTTGCCAGGAGTGCCTTCTCACAATCGTTGAATTTTTCCTCCACAGAGGATAAAGTTTTGCTCGCATAGGAGATTACTTTATTGACCTTGTCATGCTTTTGGTATAATACTGCCGTCAAGCACGTATTAGAGAACCCCGTCTCCAGGAAGAACTCCTTGTTTCTGACAGGGTAAGTTAGGCAGGGCGCTTCTGAGAGGCTTCTTTTGAGTTGTCTTACTGCCTCGGCTTGTTCTGGACCCCATTCCCACTTGACCCCCCCTTCAGGAGATGAATTAGAGGTCTGGTGATCTCTGCGTAGCCCTCAATGAACTTTCTGCTGTAATTAGTCAGTCCAAAGAGGCTCCTTAGTTCCCGCAGAGTTGTGGGGTCTTTCAGTTTCTGAAGTGCTTCCACTTTCTTTTCCTGGGGACAGAGACCCTGAGGAGTAATCTCATGCCCCAAGAAATTAACACGGGTTCTACACCACTGTGCTTTCTGAAAGGAAAGTTTTGCTCCGGTGGCCCTCAACTGCGTCAGAACATAACGGATCTCCACTATGTGTTCCTCCACAGATGAACTTTTGATGAGGACATCATCTACATAAGCCAGGTTACCCCTCGCACCCAGGTCGGGCATGGCCTTATGTAGGAAAATATTGAACTCATTACCGGAGTTAAGGTATCCGAAGGGAGTCCGGGTCCATGTATACTGCTGGCCCCCAAAGGTAAAAGCCAGCTTGTATTGGTCCTCCCTACTGACCGGCACGGTCCAGTATCCATTGGTCAGGTCTATTGCAGTGAATACCTGTGACCCCTGGATCTGGGCCAGCCCTTGGTCAATGTAGGGCAGAGGCCATCGGGAAGTATGGACCCGTTTGTTGAGCTCCCTGAGGTCGGTGCAGAGTCTCCACTGGCCGTTTGGCTTCAATATTCCCAGCACCGGATTATTGAAGGTGCAGTGGACTGGACGGATTATTCCCCGGGACTCAAGGTTCTTAATTATTTCAGTAAGGGACTCCATTGATGCGAGAGGCAAGCGATATTGCTTCACAAACACAGGAGTCATGCCAGGGTCTGTGGGGATTGTTGTTGTGTGGATGTCAGTGCGACCACAGTCATATGAGTCTACCGCAAAGAGATCTTGGAAATCCAAGAAAACTTGTTTCAACTTTTGCTTTTGTTCCAGAGTCACACAGGCATCAGCTAGGTTGACTCTCTCTTCCACCATCTGCCTGAAGCCTGGAAAGACTTCTGGTTTGGCTATCTCTGCGGCCTCCTCCAGCTGGGTGGAGAAGTCCCTGGTCAGAGTGCTGATTTGGACCGGAGGCTTCAGGTGGGAAAGGCAGCCCTCATGGACCTGGAAAATCACCTCATCCCTCCTGAAGTCACAAGTCATATCTTCCTTACCATAGGGGCAGGAAGTGTACACCAGGAAGTTCCCCCCATGCCGGGTAAAAATCCTGTCTGGTGTTGTATTGTCCTCACTGTCACTGTCAACGCAGTCCTTGGGGATTGGCCCTAACAGTTCATGACCTAAATCAATGGAAAAATGTCGGTCATCAACCGCCATTCCAATAATGGTGCCTGCGGCTAGAGTAATACTCTTTAAGTCGCTGTTATCCACCTCTATTAGAATGGTGTCATGTTCTATGTTGACTAATGGAGTTGGGTTTACCCCCAAACCTTGCTGTTGGAGAGAAGCGTTTAGATGTATGTAAGCATCAGGGTTTTTCAAATGGTGTCCTCTTTTAACTTTCACTTCCAGGGAGAATTGTCGGGTCCTTTCTGGGATGGTGACTTCCTCTTTAATCTGAATTTCAACTGCATAAGGTAGCAATTGAGCTGACCTAAATGCTTTTACTGGATCATCAAAGCCCATGGGATTATCCGCTAATCGGGACCAAGCTTTGAAGTTTATTAGGTCCAAACCAATGGCAAAGCGATTGAGAATGTCACTGCCTAAGTAAAAGGCGGCAGTGACGTCTCGCACGACCCAACAATTATGGACTATGCTCTTGTTGCCAATGGAGATTTTGAGCATACACCTGCTTGGCAGGAGATGTTTGGAATTAGGCGCTTCCAGGTCCATTTCCCATTTGTCTATCAGTTTGAATGTGGGAATGGCTGGATCTTTTGGGAGTTGGCGGAACATGGCTTCGCTGATGAAGCTCTTACCGTTGTTCACACACACTCGAGCGAGAACAGAGTCCTTCCCATCATTTAACTGAACAGGGATGAACAACTGCTCTCCAATTTGCTGAATCTCAGCCAGGCTCTGAGCTGATTTCACATCTTTCTGGACTATAGGAGTGGGAGTTTCTGATTGTGGATTAGTAAAGAATTTCAGGGTGTTTCCTTCCAGTGTGGAATACCACCTTAAACTGGAAGGAAGGTTGATTTTCAGAAATAGAGAGGACCCCCCATCACCAGTCTGTTGTCCTACTGCTATTACTGTCACGTCTGGAATTTGGTTGTTCTGGAAGTGAAATTCTACTTGGTCAGATTTTTGTTCAACCATGTGGCAGGTGCCGTTTAAACTAACATGGTTGACACTCTGTTTTAATTTTATTGGTCAGCTAGTCTGGGTCCAGAGGACCTTGTTTACGCAATCTATTAAGGGTGACAACCTCCTCAGGAGGTCATTCCCCAGTAAACAAGGGGTGCCCTCTGGAGTCACTACTATGACCGGGTGTTTCACCTTGTGTCGCCTGATCTTAATGTCCAAGTCTGCAGTCCCCTCAACGGGAATTTCCTTCCCGTCAAAGTTCTGCAGTTGTCCAGGAAGAGAGGTAAGAGGAATTTGGTAATTCTCTCCCCTTCCTGCATTCAGTTCGTCAAAGGCCCTTCTGGACAGAAGGGTAGCTTGAGATCCAGTGTCCACCAGTGCCAAAATTGTACCCTGCCCCTGTACTTGTTCCGGGGCATAGTATCTTCCCTCCTTCTCCTCAAGGGGGCACAGATAATGCACATTTTTGGACAACTGGTGGGCTAACTTTCTGGTTTTGGACATCGCTAGCGAAGAGATTTTGGCAGAATTCTGTGGAGAGCCTTGGGAATCTGAAAGAAAAAATTGGCAACTGGAGATCAGAGCCATTGTGGGTTCCTCTGGGTCCGGTTCCGGGCCGCCCCCCCTTTTTGGAGGCAGTCACCAGGATGGGTTTGAACCAGGGGATTTTCTTGCTGTTGGTTCTGGAATGAGATGGTGGGCGGCGGTAGCTCAGTCTCCCCATCTCCCCAGTCTGGATTTGCATCCCTAGGGACCCATTTTTCTTTGGGAGGAGTTCCCCCCTCTCTGAAGGAGAAGATCCTTTTCCCAGGATCCTCTGAGGATCCCTCTCCCTCAAATTGGAAGATCTGTACCTCCTCCTCAAACTGAGTCTGTTTGGGTCTTTTGTTTCTCCTACCCCCCCTCTGCTCCTTAGGAGGCAGACTTTCAGGGGCAAGAGATTTTGTTTCCGGTTCCTGGGTTTCCAGGGGCTGTTTACAAGTGAGGAAGGAAGCTTCCTCCAAGGCTTTACACCCCCCTTCCCTTTGTGCCTCCTCCCTGGGAACCGGTGAGTTATCGGGGTGCTGCCCCCGTCATTGTTCTGGAGCACCAGGTCCAGAGTTGGGTGCGTTCTGCGCCGGCATGCCGATCTGAGGGTTCTGCTGAGCCCTCAGTATGTGACCCAGATCCCGCGCCATGTTTTGAACCTGGCGCTCTAACTGGGAAACCCGCTCAGGCTGATACGGGGCCCTGTTTTCTCCCCTGGGCTGATCCCGGGAAGGGTAGCTATCCCTTCTTTGGTAGTACCCCTGGTTGGGAAGATTTGGATACCCCTCCACCCTTGGCCTCCCCTCTCCCGGATTCGGTTGTCTGGGCTCAGGGAATTGGGGAAAGAAGGGTGGAGGATTTTGGGGCTGGAAGTTGAGTGGATACCTGGGGAAGAAGTTCTGCCCAGGGTTTGGTGAGTTTCTGCCCTCCTGTGAGAAGTTGGGAGGGAAGTTCTCTGGGTTAGGTGCTTGGCTGGATCCCCCCCCTTGGGCTGGAGGAGTCCACACATAACCCAGGATGGGTCTGTTTCCCTTGTAACGGGGGCTTACATAATCAGGAGAGCGAGGGACCCCATTTGTGGGGCTGCCTCCCTGGCTCCCTGTCTGTGACTGGCCCGAGGACCTTCTGGGCCTAGCATTATTAGGTGCAGGTAGGTTTTTAGGCCCCCATCTCCAAATCTAAAACGGGGGTGACCTTTACCTCTGCTACCTTGGCAGCAGCAGGGGTGTTGTTGGCTTTGGGGTTTTTGGGCGCATTATTTTTATTTTCTATTGGCTTCTGCACCTCATAGATCCGGGTCGCCTGTTCAATGACCCAGTCTAAAGATCTTTTCTCGTGAAAATCCCTCACGAGCTGGGTCATTATGTATTTGGGCAAGGCATGGAAAAACGTATTAATAAATTCTCTGCTATCCGTGCGCACCCTTCTTGTGGTCTGTGCAAAAGCACGCTTTAACTCCTGCACAAATTCTTGTGGGGCCTGATCCTCCCCACATTGTAAATTGTAGGCTGCCTTGCGAGCCTCTTGAGGATTTCTATGAGTAGAAAAATGTTTCAAGATGGCCGCCTTATAGGTGGACCATCTTAAATGATTTTGGTCCTCCAGCCCCGCAAAGAAACTGGAGTATTCCGGGGAGAAGGTCCACTTTACATATTGAATACAGCTTTGGCTGTCCTTCAAATGGAAAGTCTCCATCATTTGCTCAAACAACTCTAAGTGCTCCCAAACAGAATACTTGGCGTTCTTATGATAAGGCGTGATGACCCTCCTGATTGCCTTAATCTGCTTTAAGGGGTCCTTAAGCAAGGCCCTTTTTGTCTTATTGGCCCTTTTGGTCCGGGTAACCCTGGTCAATTCATCTTCTGACTCAGAGGCACTGCTCCCAGAGGTTCCCGTCTGTTCCTCCAGGTTTTCCCGGATTCTGCGAGCCTGGGAATGGCTGGCAGAATGTGGGGACCTGGTCTCCTGTGTCCTGTACCGCTCAGAGGAGTCTTCAGATCCCTCCTTGCTGCCAGGATTTGATGGGTACCCCCCCCACTGACCTAACTGGGCAGAGGTTTTCAGGATGCCCTTAATGGGCCTACTCTCCTGGGGTTCCCCATCAAATTGCACTGTGCTTGGGTGCCCATGCCCGGATGCCCGCCCCTCCATTCCTGGGTGGTACTGGCCTATGAGCCCCATGCTTCTGGCTGGATAGTAATCTGCCATCCCTGTGGCCCTGTGCTCATGTGCGCCAGGGGACATGGGGGTGGCAGAGTCCAGGGACTGAGAGAGATAAAGGCCTCTGGTACTAGGGCTCCTGGGGTTATGCTCAGGAGTTTCTCTTTCCCAGCGAACCTTATCTCTATCCGCCCCTGCTCCCTGTTGCAATGCAAGAGCCTGCGCCTTCAGTTCCTCAGTTAAGGCCTTACTAGACTCTATCAGTCTCTCCTGCATCGCTACCTGTTGTTGGAGTCTATCATTGTGCTGGCAGAGAGCCTCATTCTCTCTCTGTGCCTCCTGATTGGTCCTGGAGCACTGGGCCAGTCTTTGCTGCAGGAGGGTTACCTCCTGAGCTGTGTCCCTTTGGCCTGCTCCTTTCTTGCCAGAGCATCCTCCACCCTCCTGGTGTGTTCTAACAAGTTCTGGTGTTCTTTTTGGAGGTCACCCAGCCCCTGGAGGGCAAAGTGATTTTCTTCTGTTTTTCTTTTTAAATGGCAGACTTCCTGGCCTAAGGCGTCTCTTTCCTGACTAAGAGCCTGCATTTGTGCCGCCAGGTCGTCCCTCTGCCTTTGAAAGGCACCAGCTTTCTGGCGTTCTTCATCAAACTCTGCCTGGGTATCCAGGTCTTTCAAAATCAGCTTGTTGCTCTCTGCCTTCACTCTATCTAGATGACTTTTCAGGGTGGCTACCTGCTCCGTGCATGCCCTGTTAAAGTCTAATTGTTGCTCCAGCTTTTTCTGGCTCTGCAGTAAGGAGTCCAAACTGTCTTGGTGCTCCTTCTGCAGGGCCAGAAATCTAGTATCCTGGTCAGCCTTTTCCTGTTGCAGTATATCCATGTCCTCTTTTATTTTAATGATATACTGCCTACTATCATTTTCTGACTCCTGGCTCCTCTGCAGCCTCTGCTCAGAAGAGTCCAGATCAGATTGGGCCTTCTGTAATGCCAGCAGTTGCCTACTCGCCAGATCTTGGCCTTCAGCACATTTGTCCTGCATGGCTCCCATATGTAAATATAAATATGCCGCTACCCTGGCAATCTTGTTGTGCTCATCCTTGGCCTTAGAGGACATATATAGTTCACTCAGGGCCACATGTAAGGGACCCTGGTCTCTCCATATATCTGACCCTGTTTCCGTGATCTGGGGTGCAACTGCTTGCAACCAGACCGTCTGGACCTGATGAGTCCACTCACCTCTCACAAATAGCTTATGTAAGAAGTGCTCTCTGGCTATTTTCATATCTACCAAGGACGTCATTCTGGAATTTGAGTTCCTTCCTGACTTACAGAAGTTTGTATTTTATTTTTGCAAAACAGACCTTTTCCTTAGAGCGTTCCTTTGAGGAGTGCTTTACAGCGTAACACAGCGTGGTGATCCGACCGGATATGTGTATCTGGTCAGATGGCACACTGTATTAATCTGCACAAGTGATAGATCTAATCCGGAATCCCCGGCTACGAGCCCCCAATTTGTAAGAGGATTCAATTCAACACTACAGCTAAGTCAATGCCTAGTCTGGGATACTGAATGGAAACCCTTATTGATATATCTTTATGTCCAGTTCATGCGTTCTGGATGACTACCCCTATATAACACCCCTCTCTTGGAATCCCCCTGACCCCACTGAGCCAAGAAGTAGTTCTGTTTTGCAAGTTAAAAGGTTTATTTGAGAATTTAAACAATATATATATATATATATATATATATATATATATATATATATATATATATATATATATATATATCACACTTTATAATAACTTAATAATTGAATATCACACTTAATCTGATATGATAAAGATTAACAACGGAGAATCTGGCACTAGCACACTTCTTTATAATCACTAAGGAGTTGACATGAAATGGATAAGGTAGCACACTGGTAAATAGGGACAGAAGAATAATGTGGTAGAGAATGCTTTATAGGGTTCAAGGAAATGCAAGGTTGAATGAATGAAATGCAGTATAGAAGATAAACTGATATGGTTTCACAAAAGACAAGGTAATCACTTTCCCTTTGTGGCAATTCACCCCCCCCTATACAATGTAAGGAGATGGAAGGAAGAGCACACAGTTCAGGTATACAATCACAAGGTAATACAGAGTTCCAGTTTCCCAGCAAGCTTAGAGGAGAATAGATATGAGTTTTACACAGGCTCAAAATGCTTTAAAATGTGATAGCAATATATTGGAAAATGTGCTAAAATGATTTTAATTCCCTTTGGAGGTTCAGGTTGAGGATTAGTTGGTTTAAATAAGTTCAGACTTACTTTAGCAATGTTCTAGGAATGATTGGCAGGTTAAACGAATTTTTGGCAAATGAAAGCAAGGAAGCTGCTGTTTTCACACGTGGAGAAATTTGCAAATCGTGGCAAATTTGCGAGTGCGTTTTTCGCGATTGCGGCAAAAGTATAGGGAGTAGGAATGCGGTTCTAGGTTAGTTGAAAAGCCAAGATTCCCAGCTTTCAGAGCAAAGTTACTGCAAGTCTCTAAGACAAACGGTCACGGAGATATGAGCGATATGGTAAAGGTCGTTTTTCAGATTTTAAATTTTAAAAGTTCAAAGTGACAAGTTACAGCTAGCAACTAGAAATGACAGGTGACAGCTTTGCAAATGACAGGTGACAGTTAGGAGACAGTTCTGGTTAGATTAAAATAGATTGAATTATATTATTTTAACTAGGAGATTGGTTCTGCACAGTTCTGCTAGGTACTCACAATATATTTTTGAAATAAATGGGCCTCGCCACGGATCTGGTCAACAGGTTTTCTTCACTCGCCACGGACGGTCTCTGCGCACAGCGTCTGGGTCAGCTCTCTAGTTCTGCGAACAGCGGTCTGGGTCAGCTCTGCTCTGCCTCTGGTTCTGGATACTGCTCTGCTTTCTCTGGGTACAGCACTGCTTCTGGATCTTTCAGCACAGCTTTCTCTGGACCCAGCGCTGATCTGCACGGCTCCTGGATGCTGCTATCGCTGTTAGGTTTGCTGGATGCTGAGGCCCACTGAGAAGAGTTCTCAGTTTGTGGGTTTAGGCCCTTGCTTTGAGTTCTGAATCAAGTTCTTTGGAGTTTTAAAGTCTAAGTGTTGAATCTAGTATCTTCTGGATGTTGTGTGGTCCGGCAGAGCGCGTTGCAGCAAATGGAATTGAATGTCCCTATCTGTCCTGACTGTCTGCTTTTATGTGTTTTGAAAGTGGGTGGAGAGGCTAGCTTTCTAGACCCTATCCCTCTCCACTTGTCATTGGCCACTTCATCCTCTTCCCCTTGATTGGGGGAATGAAATGAAGTGTCATCATGATGAGGTCTGTTTATGATACAGAGAACCCACCCCTGTCAAATTACACACAATCTATATTTTGACCCAAAAGACATATTTGCACAGGTACACATTTGTTTAAAATTACATGCACCCATCACATATCACAGGAGGTATACCCTGTCCAAATCTGCTCTTCCTGAGAGCTTGCATTGAGAAATGGCAACATTTGCACTTTTTAACTGGTTTTGCAATATCTGCCAAGCTAGCTTGCTTTCACATGCAGTGCTCCTCCCCTTTCCTTCCAGGAGGAAGCCACATTTACGACTCCCACCAATAAAACATTTGCCTGAGTCAGGACAAGGCTTTGTTCAATTTCCTGCAGAGCCCAGGTAATTCAATCAGAGAAGTGTCATATCCCTTTTGGTGGGAACAGCAAAAGGCAGCTAGGCATGGGAACACAGCTGTTGTGCAAGTCTCAACTCCTGTCGGGGGTAGCTGGTGGGCAGAATTCAGTTCCTTAAGCCAGGCCCCAGCTAATGTCACTTTTAGTTACCCAGTTTTCTGCATTCAAATAAAACTAACCATTTTTACATATGCAGCTAGAATGCTGATTCTAAGTTTAAAACTATGACATTTAAACAATTGCAACCTATGTGACACTCAAAAGTAGGTCACTCATTTATTTTAAACATTTAGATTTTTAGTGTCTATCAGTCCAAATTTACTTAAACTGCTGAAATCCACAGCTCAGCCAGTCTTGTTATAAACCTTCAAGTCACTTCAGAATATAACTTTACATTGTATCCACCCCTCAGTAAGTCTTTCTTTGTCCTGCTTTGGGTTCATTTATTCAGTTTTACACAAAAAAAAAGTCTGGTGTTGTTTTAAAACGCCAGCTTTCTGATAGTGGTGAGTACTGGTAATGCACCCATTTTTGGGATTTAAGAAAATGAATTCCCCACAATTCTAGGTTGCTCTTGGCAATCAGCATTGCCATTCACAATGGTTTCAGGCTACTGTGTGGGTAGTCCAATGGGGTTTTAGGCAGTGCCCTTCTGTGCTAATAACATCGGCAAAAATGGGTGGCAGCCTATTCTTCATGCATTTCCCTGGGCATTTTCTGGGAAGCTCTGGCCATCATGATGTTTTCAATGCCAGTACTGCACAGTTTTTGAGGTAGGGCTCGGATGCATGGGTAAATACATCCCACAAATAACTACAAAAAAGAAATCCTACTCACAAAAAAAATCTATTTAATGAAAGAATCTGCAAGTCCAGCTCTAACACTAGGGAATTATTTGCTATCCTAAGGAAGTTAGAATCCCTTATACCCCCACCCGATAACATAGCCAAAGATAAACAATGGTGCACTAGTGTCCAAAACGCCCAAACAAATAAAATCAAAACTCTCCAAACTAAAATCGCCTTAAAAAAAGACTCCCTAACTACCAACGAGTCACCTCTCAGCACTCATGCTAGAACAACTAACCCACAAGGCCCGCATCCTTTCAAATTCACCAAAATCTCCATCCTAGAAAAAGTAAGAATTATCGCATCACTCATACCATCCAACTGTAAAGGTCATAGCTGCCCATCCCAGCGAATTAAGGACGCTGCCATGGACTTAGCCCCCTTCATGTCCAAATTGATTAACGCATCCTTCTCCTCCAACACCATCCCAAGCAATCTAAAAGAGTCTTGGGTTCTGCCTCTACTCAAGAAGCAAACCCTAGACCCCGCTATTCCCACCAACTACAGGCCCATCACCACGGTACCGTTCCTGCTAAACATAATAGACAGAGTAGCATACCTACAAATTCAGCAATATCTTGAAACTAACCAACTCCTAGGTGCCCGCCAATCAGGATTCAGACCGCAGCACGGTACAGAGACAGCCCTACTTGATCTTAAAACACAGATCAACAAGCTCAACGACAAAGGAAACACCGCTATGCTACTCCTCGTTGGTCTGTCGGCGGCCTTTGACTTGGTGGATCACACAGTCCTGTGCGAACATCTGGCTTCAGCTGCCCACTTTTTGAATGAGGCCATAGCCTGGTTCCAATAATTCCTGAACAACCGCACTATGAGAGTCTTCTCTACATTGGCATCAGCAGACCCCATTAAAATAACTTGCGGTGTACCCCAAGATTCCTGCGTCTCCCCAACCCTATACAACATCTTTACCAAGCCCCTATTTGACAAATTGGATAGACTGGGTGTCACATACACTAATTACGCTGATGACGCTGAGATCCTCATACCCCTTTCGGGCAATTTTGACTCGGATACGGCCTTGGTTAACAAAATATACCTCATCATTCAGGCATGGATGGCCACGCATGGCCTGTGCCTGAATAATGAGAAAACCGAAATCCTGCTCCTCGGCTCCAACGCCAACCTAAAAAAACTCAACTCTAACTACTCGCCATTCAATATTGATGGCAATACTGTTACAGTACCCAAAACAGTGAAAACATTAGGCTTTCACCTTGACTCAGCCTTGACACTAAAGAACCAAGTGAACTCATTAGCATCCTCCACCGCTTACACGTGCAAGCTTATCAGGGCAGTAGAGCCTTCCTCACCCAAGCTAGCTGCATCATCATCGCTAGCGCCCTAATACTTTCCAAACCTGACTATTACAACGCCTTGTATCTGGGAGCCAATAAATACATCACCGACAAACTTCAAACATTGCAAAACAACGCCCTTAGAACAGCCCTGAACTTACCCTCCAAGGAACACATCCCCAATAAAAGAAGAGACCACAAATGGCTCAAAACCTGTGACAGAATCTCACTTAAAATGGCATCACTCACCTTCGAATGCCTTAACAATGCAGCCCGCCCTTCTACCTCGCAGCTAGAATAGTAAGAAAAACTTTCATCCGCCCCAGCAGAATTGTCAACTTCTACTGCCTATAGGTGCCTAAATTTAGACCAAAAAAAACAGGCGGCAGCAGCTTCCCAGTCAAGGCAGCCCAATACTGGAATGCTCTCCCACTCAACATCAGAACAGACCAATCCTACTATAGCTTTAGGCAAAATACTCTCACATGGCTACGTTCTAACAACCCCAAGACTAACCTTGCCTCTATTACACCAACAGATCGTACTTAATCTGACTGTCGATATGTATATTCTTTAACTTGCCGAAATGTAAATTGCTGGCTATATGTAGCAAATAGTTTAATCTGATTTGCTGAAATGTAAAGTTTTATACTTATATTGCGCCTACCCTGTAGCTAAACTTTTAAGTACTCATATTTCCCTGTTCTCTGTTGCGCCCTGTTACCTTTGGGTTTGGCGCGCCATAAAAATCAATAAATAAACAAACAAACAAACAAACAAACAAACAAACGTGCTTATTTACTCACGCGGTTACTTGCTTATTTACTCAATCAGTTCACTCAGTGACTTGCTAATTTACTCAGTGCCTTGCTTAATGACTCAATGAATTCACTCAGTAACTTGCTTAATTACTCAATCAGTTCACTCAGTGATTTGCTTGCTTACTCACTCACTAACTTATTTACTCATTCAGTCCATTACTGATTTACTTCACGACAACTCATAAACTTACTTTTGCTCTTACTAATTTTCTCACCTACCAATGAGTTCACGCCGCCAACCCCTTCCGAGCTGCCAGGTTCCATTATGTCTTTCACCTTCTGTTCACACCTTTCTCCACCCTTCTTTCATTCTTAGTTAACCTTTGTGATTTTGTCCCGGAGACAGCACCTGATTCTAATGCACTGGTTCTTTAATTCTTCCACTGACTTTAAAGGGCACCAAACTGGTTTGTCCTTAGTTGACTTTTCTTCCCACAATACAATGCAACTGATAACACGGCTTAATGTGCTACCACCACCTCCACAAGTATGTTGAGTGCACACGCTGAGTATAGCAGAGGTTCCTTGGTTACCGGTAGGCACTGCCTGTATTTTTAGATGGTGTGCATTGAACATGTCTGGCCAATGCACTGCACAGTGATTGACAAGAACCTACACAGCACTTCCAAGTCAAACCTACCACTTGCACTAATAAAAGCGAGATTGTATCGCAACAACCAGTGTGTAAGAGCAAATTCTTTAAACCACAAAAGCAAGATAGCCAGGAGAACACCCTCCTTCCACCTTCACATGAAACATACACATCCCATAGCATTGCCAAACAATCGCAAGTAAGTGCAATCATAGTGTTTAAACATGTGAAGGTCTGGCTTCATGCCACAAATACAGTTACTGAGTTGACAGTTTTTACAGGTAACCAGGCCACATTTTATTGCACACAATGTCCATGTCATAATAATTGAAGTTGACCCAGCATGATTGATCAAGTTATAAATTAACTTGAACATTTCTCTAGCTCCTTCTGATCCACCAGCAGCCTGATGGCCTATCGGTTATCAGTGTTCAACTGGACAATTGGCAAGCAGGGTTGTCCAACTATGGGCCTAGACTGCTGGAATCATGATGGATTTTCCCGATATCCCTCATTAATATTCATGAGGGTGCATTTGCATACATTTAGAAGCATTGTATGCACATTTCCCTCGTGAATATTGATGAGGGGTATCCTGAAAACCCAGCATGGATCTGGCCCGTGAGGCCCGAAGTTGGACAACCCTGAAAGACGCATATCAGTGAGGACAATCCCGAAATTGAACCAGGGACATGCCTACTTCCCTGATTAGCCGCCCAGGGGAACAGAAAACTATCCACTCCTGTTGGCCTGTGGAAATAAGAGGGCCCTATACAAATAGCCCAGGTAGGAAATCGGAGTTCAGACAGCAAGTTGATGTGTTCATGATCAGCAAATATCCAGTTAAAATTGCAAAGGTTAACAGCAACAACAACATACTAAAAGGAACAAAGAGCTAAATAATATATTAAAGCACAAGGAAGGATACAGAGGTTGCCTTAAAATAGAACCTTAGCCTGAAGCGCAAGTACCATATCTTTGAAAGCCGTGAATAATGGGGTGGGAGGTTGGGCAGTCATACAGTGGGCATGGCATAGAAAGAGGCCAAACAGACTTATTATGATCTTGGCAGTCATTTTGTGGTAAATCCATTCAATGACTGTCAAAATTGTGTACTGTTGCCAGGCAGAATTATTGTAGTATCGTGATTGGCGGAAAAGCAATTCCATTGCCACCAAAAATGAGGAAGTCACAGAATTACTGGCAGCTTTTTCCTGCAGCACCTAACTTGTTGTGAGGCCCAAAGTGCCCTGCAATTAACAATTGGAACTGGTGCACTGGCAATGTGTTCAACTCTCTTCCAGTACACTCACCAATGCAGAACCACGCCAAAGCGGTTAAGGGACACCCCAGTTGCTGCCCTGGCAATGAGGTAACACCTAGTGGTGAAAACAGACGTAGTGAGGGGGAAGGAGGCACTAAAGACGTAATTAAGGGCATTTAAAAGTTTTCACTAACTACATACAGATAGTAAGTGTGAATTTAAAAGAAAACTTCAGGTGCACTGTGGCAAATGTCACGGGGCCACTCGGGACTATCAAAAGAACAGAAGAGAAAAAGAGACATGTATTGCTAACTGTCCGCCCACAGTGCACTCCGATGGGAGAAGAGACCCCCCCAGTCTATTCATTTAGCAAGTAGTTAACGTAGGTTGTCTAATTTACATGATTCCAATTGCAGGATTCAGTGTATACTTTCAATATTGTCAACAAAGAAATTCAAAAAAACATTTGTTTGAAAAAGGAAAAACAACCTGTTACTGGTATTTTTAAATTTCAGAAAAACATTAAACAATAATCTTTGTAGATATATTAGGACAATCAAAAATAACTTAGGATTTATGTAACAAAACAATTACACCATTAGTGTTTGCCGAAAACAGTACACTGTCCGAATTCAAAAGACATTTCTTCCTTAGAGTATCACATGAATCACAGGGCAACTCGCTTTTCTTTGGCTGATTATTGGTGTGGGGTCCTGTTGTCCCCAGGACATTGTGTATCTGTCCATCAATGTGAGTACAAAAATGCTACTGATTGAGGTTTGTCAATCTCAAAAAGTACCAAGTCTATGGGCCTCATTACAACCCTGGCGTTGGACCATGGTGCTATTAGCACCATGGTCCATGCCGGATTCCGCCGTGGTGGATGGCGGATTTACCGCCCCATTCCAAGGTTGGCGGGGCGGTAAATCCCCATTCACCATGGCCCCTTCCCCATTCCCATTTTTGGCCTATAGAGCTCAATGGGAATGGGGAAGGCGCTAATTACGGCACCATAAATTACGGTGCCGTAATTAGCACCAGGTCCCTTAGCGGGTTGGACTTTAACGCCTGCAAAAAGCAGGCGTTAAAGTGTGAATCGGCGTTAAGGGTTTAACGGCGCCGCAGCCTTTCACGGCGCCGTTAACCCCTTAACGTCAGGATTGTAATGAGGCCCTATGTATTTAATTTGTTGTCAACGCGTTTCGGACTATCAATCAGTCCATCTTCAGGGTAGACGATACCATTGGTTCCAGAACATGTGTTCATTCGCACTTTCAAAATCTAAGGCGGAATATAAAGAGGGACCCACCATTAGGGTTGTAGTCAATACTAGTACTTTCATTAAAAATTGTTAAAGTACTGATAACCCACCTCGTGAATTTTGTTGGTGGGATCTATTGTCCCAGGCTTAATAGCAGACCCTGCTGTAAATGATGTCACTGCCTCCGTATCCAAGAGGGTGCCGTTATCTCACTCCCAAATCTGGTCCATTAAGGAGCAGTTGGTTCTAAAGTAAAGGCGGACATTAATCGAATTTAGTATCAATTAGTTTAATTAACCTAGCGGTGCCCACTTACCATGCTGGGCTTTCATTTGGAAGTTGGACTGTCTGCACAGGGCAATTGTGAAAACTTGGTACTTCTACTGAACAAAATGTTTTTAAAATATGTTTGAAAATTAAAAATGGATAACAAAAGAGGTGATGGCTGGAAGGTTTACAGTGAACCCTAACCTCTGGTATCCCTTTGAGCAACCCTCCAGACAAGTTTTCTCAATCGTGCCAAGCCATTAAAGAAAGGGAAAATAATATATGCAAATCAGGCTTGATCCCACCCCAATAGGGGCAGTTTAGCCCAAAATGCTAGGTCACATCCCTTCTGCACGAGACCACAAGCATCCCCAGACATGTTTCGGCTTCACTGGACCTCATCAGAAAGGATTAGCTTGGGTCTCTAGGCCCAGTATGATCCGGACCCACGTCTGGGCATACCTAACCCACTCGGGGTGACATGATCAAAACTAAAAGCTTACGGCTGGAAGGTTTTGAATCAATCATAACCACGGCACAGCTCTGGGCAACTCTCCAGGTCATTCTTCTTCACCTCCCAAGCCATTACAGAAGGGGAAAGATCATATGCAAATCAGGCTTCGTCCCACCCCAAAAGGGGCAGTCCAGCCCAAACTGCTAGGTCACTTCCCTTCTGCAAAAGACAACAAGCATCCCCACAATGTTACGCCTCATTGGGCATCATCAGTGAGGTACATCCTGGGTCTCTAAGCACAGCAGGCACGTATGAAAATGAAAAACCATTTTCAGTAAATCTCTTTTCTACTGAATAACGTAAATGAACTATAGGTTATGTATTTTTTTTTAACGTCTGCCAAAACGGGACACAACAATTCTCAACATCCTGCTTTCAATAATAAATAAATAATGATATTTTCTTTGAAAAAATAAAATGTCATGCCTTTCTAAAGTGAATCATGCACTATGAAAGCGGGGACACCATGCTGTGAATGACCCTGAGATCTGAAAAGGTCATTTTGAAATGCAAGTGCATTCTAGATATAATGTGTGCCCCGCAACATCCTTGGAATGCGTGCTTTCTCATATCGTTGTCTGTAGCCTCCCCTTGGTTTGTTTTACTAAAGTCTCCATTTTCAGGAAATACTCAATAGGCCCTCGCTGTACTCAATCGCTTGGGCTCAGTAAAGACTATCTCGAAAGTGCTTTCTGTAGCCAATAACCTCACAAAGAGAATGGTAATTGCCCCCCTTCATGTATCGCAATGAGCGCCAGCCATGGAAAAGCACGCGTGTTTAATAATTGCTTGAAGATAACAGCGCCGTCACCTTGACAACGAGGTCAAAGGTCTCAAGATTGCCTCCCATGTTCAGTGAGGTGTGAACAATCGAGGGCACCAGGGACAGAAAGCAAAGACTTGTCTGGCCAGACAGGATGTGAAGGCCACGAGGGGCTGGGGACTCTAAACAGAAACACGGTTTCATCAGACGCCATTCTGAAAACAAATAAACCATGAAATGTTTTAAAAAAGAGTGTGGTATTGTATATCTTTGTCATGGGAGTGCATAATGATCACTGGGCATCATTCGGTATTCCGGCGGTAAATCCACCAAAATACCGCCAACTTCAAATATCATTACCGCTACTTGGTATCGTGGTGTTACCACAGAATTACATGTGGTGGCAACTCCCCATTTTTGGAGTCTATAGGATAGCATATGATATGATATGGCATTGATAACGCGCCTATACACAAGTGTTTCAAGGCGCAGCGAAGCAAGGGAGGGGGAACAAAGGGGGACAGACAAGAATCCTACTAGGCCGGGTGACATTCAGATAGCACAAGTGCGTGGGAAGGGGGGGGGGGAAAGTGCAGTACATGGGAATATATGATAAAAATATAATAAACGGCCAGCATGTGGCAAGTGCATGGGTAAGTGCAGACATCATAGGACTCCATGGGGATTTGTGGTGGATTAACACCAGCGGAATTTGTATGAGAATGATCCCCCATGTGACAGACACCTTCCCTTGAATGATAGATATGTTGGCCTTGTTGTGAGTGTCTCTCCTACAGCTGGGAAGATCAACTCTGATCATGTATCTAAAATGTGCCATAGTTGGTGCAAACCCTACATCTGTGATTGTTTTTTTGTGTTTGGGCACGGGGTGAATTTTAAAACATAGTTCCAGCCAATGACAGGAAATGTGGATTGAGTGCACTGTTGTTTCCTTCCCTGGGGCTCCCATCTATACCACATGTGCCACTGGGTTTACTTGCCAGACATCCGTGCCATTCCCCTTGTCTTCAACAGTGGACACATGACCGTGTGTGGCTGGGAAGTGAAAACCGTTGTACATATGTGACTTTACATCCACTAAAGCATGTCTTGCTCTTTGCTTTACCTCCAGACAAAGGAATGTGGTTGAACTTTTCAGGATTGAGTGCACCTAAGAGGAATGAGGTCCCCGCCTCTGAAGCCGAGGTACCTCAGATGAGTATGCTTAGCTGTCTGAAATACAAGCTTGATGACCCCAAAAAAACATCATCAAGGCAAGCAGCCACGCTTGTGGTTACCAAGACATTCCTATAGACAGCTGTCCAGGCCTGGATCTGCATAAAGCACAAGCATGATGACCTGATAAAACCTACAGCAACACCAAGCAAACACTGTTGTGTTTACATCTGCCACTACCTGGCCCTGCATGAAGCACAAGCATGATGACCTGATAAAACCTACAGCAACACCAAGCAAACACTGTTGTGTTTACAACTGACACTTCCTGGCCCTGCATGAAGCACAAGCATGATGACCTGATAGAAAAAACAGCAACACAAGCAAGCAACCTCGTGGATGTCCAGACATTCTGTAAGCACAGCTGTCCCTCCATGACATATGTGTGACAACCTGGAACTGGGTTAGCCTATCCAGGCACGTTATAAGGGCTTGATATGAGAAAGGAAGACTGTGCCGCTGTCTGCCTACCCTGTGGAACATGCTACCACTAAACCTCATTCCCCTCTATTCTCGGTGTCCTGGTCATTCATTGTGCGAGCAGTGAGGCCTGGTTCCTTAACCTACAATGGGAGAAGAAAAGCACTCCTGGCATGAGTGCACTGTTATTCTTTTCCCTTTGGCCTTCATCTATACTCCATGTGCCACAGGGTTTACCTGCCAGTCAGCCCTGCCCTTCTCCTTGTCTTTAGAAGTGACCACATGACAGCGTGTGGCTGGGAAGTGAATTCCTGCTAATATCGATTACTCTTGACCCCCTTATAGCCTTGGCCCCGTTATTGTTTGTTTAATCAGCATGCAAGACACTGATTTCACCGGTGGGGTGATCTAATTTTGTAGATCTAACTGCAGAGACAGAATTATGTGAAAGATCGCTTGTTCCAGCTTTGGATGTGGTTCCTGTGTCTAAAGTTCCCTGGAATAAAGCAAACCTGCAGTGGAATTACATTAGAAGTTCCAGGCTCTGGACAGAAGGGAGTAAAGGACTGAGGCAGATGTTCTCAAATGATTTCTGCCAGGGTGAGGCCTCCTAATGTTGAGATATGTCTTGGTATGATGCTCTTTTCACTAAGTGTCACTCCCTGATCTAACATTCCCTGGTACACACTCGCACCCCACAATGCGAGCAGAAGGAACAGGCTGTCTTTTGAATTAATATGTTGTTTTATTAAAGTAAAACCAATGCAAAGGTGCTCCCCCAAATGTATGCTGGGGAAACCAACACACGAAGATACATGAACTTGGATAGTGCACCTACACAATTAGAGTTGGCATGTCTATGACAATCTCGATAGGATGTGGCACATGCGCACATGGACACATGCACCATATAGCCAATGAATATAGTTTGAACATTTATTTTTTTACTTTGTTTATTTAATGGTCACATTATCAGCAACATGATACACTCTTAAATACATACAGTGTGCAGCACATCATCAGTAATCAACACATGACAGATTTCCAAATGTATACCAAATTGGGTTCAAGAGCTGTCAATGTCAGAGTTCATCTCAGATACATTCTGAACAGGCCCCACATGTCCTTAGGGCGGCATGTCGTAGGTACAGAAAGAACACATTGCTCTTCACGTTCATTAACATAGGTGAGCTCATGTAGCCAAACGTCCAGGCTGGGTGCATCTTTAGACTTTCAACACTTTGATATGCAGTTCTTTGCCACAGCACATGCAACATTAAACAGCCTTCTTGTAGTCTCAGAGGATTTGCCAATATCACCAAACTGGTACTTAAGTGAGGCCAAAGAGGATGAAATGTGTTGTCTTCTATGTGTACTCAGCAACTCTACTCCAAAATGACACAATCAGTACAGTCTGTCACGAATTTAGGCATTCTAGCAGGGGTGTAATGCAACTAGTTCAGGATCTTAAACTGAATCTGACGCAGCTCAGCATTCAAAGATATCGATTTAGTTAGTTGACAGTATTTACACCATTGATCGTCTCCAATTGTGGTTCCCACGCTCCACTCCCATGCTGTTTTAAAGGAATTCTGAGGAATATGAGACTGTATTAACCCATGTAACTCCGTTTTTCGTGCCATCATTAGACATGATGGGCCTCATTACACGGATGGCGTTAAGGGATTACTGGCACCGGTAAGGGCACCGGTGCCGGTAATCCCTTCCCGCTCTACTAAGAGGTCCCTCAGTGGGTCCCGTCCTTAACGTGTGGTCAGACCACACGTTAAGGACGGGACCCGCTGAGGGACTTCAGAGTAAATAACGGTACCGCTACTTGCGGTACCGTTATTTGCTCCTTCCCCATTCCCATTATTTGGCCCTTCCCCATTCCCATTTGAGCCCTATGAGGGCTCAAATGGGAATGGGGAAGGGCCATGGTGAATGGGGAATTACTGCCCCCGCCAACCTTGGAATGGGGTGGTAATTCCGCCATTCACCATGCCGGACTCCAGCGGCAACCATGGCGCTACTAGCACCATGGTTACCGTCATCCGTGTAATAAGGCCCGATGGCTCTTATGCATTCATGCAAATTTGGTTCCTTCGGAATGATGGCCATCTCTTAAGGAATGCAGCTCTCATTCGCATTCGGTGGTATTGCAGCAATTTCAACTGCCCACCCCCTATAGTATCCACAAAATCTTTTTGAGTGACAAACTCCCCCTCAGGATACCTATCGCCTATTTTCAACTGCTTTGCAGGGCCCCAAGACCTTTGGGGCATCTCATCGAATGTGGGGGAGATTCCCAGAAAGCAACATAGTGGAGCTCCATGATCATAGGGCACCTCCACACCAATTTTCCCCAAAAGTTTTGACCATGCACTGACAGTGGTACTTACAGGGTAAAATGCGCAGGAGTCCCTATGTCTTTCACTAAATATGACTGAGCTAAGGTCAGTGGGGGGTGCCGCATATCTCTCTAATGGTATTGGTGTAGCTGTGTCTTCAGGGTTGCACCAGTGTCTTGCAAATTGGGCCTGTGAAGCCAGGTAGTAAAGTTGAAAATCGGGTGCAACGAGACCACCACATGTGTAAGGTTCAGCCAGTTGATGCCAATTTATTCTTGCCACACCCAGTGTCCCCAGACAAATGTAGAAGCTAATGATTTAAGCTAGGTGATGAAGACACGTGGTGGCCACAAGGGAATATTACAAAAGAAATATAACAATTTCATAGGACCACCATTTTCAAAGGCGCCACCCGCACATAGAGTGAAATTGGGGGTTTTGCCCATAACACTAGCTTTGTAGATAGCTGTTGCAAGTAGGTCTCATAGTTGTCTGCATACAATCATTGTCGGTCGTCCGACACCATAATGCCCAAGTACCGGAAACGTGTCGGTGCCCATCTGAACCCACCAATGTTGAGTGGCTGCGTGGTGATAGGTGTGATGGGAAAAAAGTTCGATTTGGAATTTTGTATTCTGTAGCCTGAACAACGGGAAAATGTACGGATGTTGTTCATTATGGCTGCAAGGTTATGTTCAAGGTCCAGGACGTATAGGATGGTATCATCAGCGTATAACGATATGATCTGCGGGGGACCACTTATTCTAATCTCCCTGTGTCCCTGTACCTGCCTAAAAAAAGTGGCCATGGGCTCGATAGTAAGGGCAAAGACTACAGAGAAGGGGCAACCCTTTTTGGTGCCCCTCTCGAGTGTGAATAATGCCAAAAGTGTCTGGTTTGTCAGGACTTATGCACCCGGGTTGGAATACAGGAATTGTACACAGCCCAGGAAGTAAGGGCCGATCCCAAAACAGCACAGCACCATGAACAAATATCTCCACGACACACAGTCAAATGCCTTTTCGGCATCTTGGGTTGCCACTGCGGCTGTCGTGCCAGGACTCACCTGTGCCATCACTCTGAATAGGCGACGGAGATTCAACGCGGTTCACCTCATGGGGATAAAGCCCAATTGATCCGGATGCACCAATTGGGGCATACTTGTGAGAAGCCTAGAAGTCAGAATTTTTCCCAAATATTTTAGCATCCGTATTGATCAATGACAGAGGCCTATATGAGGGCATATCGTGCGGGGGTCGGTGAGGTTTAAGTAACACTGTAATAATAGCTAGGCGCATTTACTTGCGGGACTGAGCCCTGCTCCCTGGATTCCACCCACACCCCCAGTACAATAGGAGCCAGCTCCTGGTGGAACTCCTTATATAGCTCAATCCCCAGGCCATCGGGCACCCGTGCCCTCCCAGATGGCAGCGACTGAAAGGAACTAACAATCTCGTCTTGTGTTATAGGTTGGCCCAGAGTGAGTTTGGCTTCGGGTGATATGGTGGGTAGTTTCAATGCCATTAGGTATCTGGAAAGTTCGTTTTCTGTGACCTCATCCCGAATGGAATATAAAGTGGAATAGAATTGTGTGAATGCGTCATTAATGTCTTTATCATGGGTCATGACTGAAACATCTGCAGTCTGAATCCTCGCAATGGAGTTGCGATAATTCTCAGCTTTTAACAGATTAGCACGTGATTTACCAGATGTATCCCCTTCTCCATATCTGCGAGCCCTGACGGGGTGGCAATATACAATATCTCTCTATCTGCTAATTTGTGGAATTCACTCAATAGCTCCTGAATCTGCGCTAGAGTCTCCTCCTTATGTGCTATGCAATATGTGTTCTCATGTTCCCTGAGTTGGGTTTCAGTTTGGCCTAGTTCTCTTGTAATACTTTTAAGTGATCCAGAGGTTTTGCCCATAAGAATGCCCCAAACCCAAACTTTGAATGTATCCCAGAGCACTGCATGCATACGGACGGATCCCACATTACTGGCAAAGAATTCAGTAATTTCAGCATGTAGGGCCTCAGTCACACGGGGTCTCTTAGGATTGCCAAATGCACCCTCCATCGTAGTGCCTGTGGTGGAGAGTCAGACAGTTCAAGAGTCAGAGAGACCCGAGAGTAGTCGCACAACGTATGTGGGAGGATATCACTACTCTGTACCATATTGGCAATCAAGGGGGTTAGTAACCAATAATCTATTTAGGGATCCGAATCATGAACCGTAGAATAGTAAGTGAACTCCTTGCTATGTGGATGAACTGTTCTCCATATATCCTTGAGGGGGAGCTGTACTAGGATTTGATGTAGTATATTAGCTGCTTTTGTAAGCACCCGTGGGGCATCAGAGGACCGATCCAAGTTTGTGTTTAGAATGGTATTAAAATCCCCCACCCACATCACCCGGGTCTCATCTAGTGGGATCAGCGTGTCAATGGTTGTCTGGTAGAATTCCGGATCATCCAGAATAGGTCCGTAAGTGTTGACCAATGCAGTTGGATGCTGCGCTATCTCACCCCCCACTGGTACATACCGTCTTCTAGTAAACCGGAAACCCACTGAGGGATGGACAAGAGTAAGGACACCTCTAGCCTGCATTCTGTGTAATATCCCAAAGGGCCCCAATTGTGGGCGAATTAGGTGTTTTCTTTCTGCAGAGCATATGTCTCCTGCAAAATCAGGAACTGTGGGCTGTGTCTTGATACATATGCACTGACTTTCCTTGCCTTACCTGGGTTGTTAAGGCCCGGACATTCCAGGTCATCAGTTTAATTTGCAGCCCTCTACCTTTGGGACCTTTAGTTGCCATCTACGACAAACTCTGCCAACAAATGTAATGTGTGTACACTTATTGCTCATAAAATTAGTTGCAAATTGACCATTATTTTCAAAATGTTTAACCTTTTCAAACCACTGCATCTCTTTCCTCCTCCCTTCCTGCCCCCAAAACATATCTACAACCTTTCTGGTGAGGCTGTTTACACCACAACCCCCTAGTACCATACCAGACCAATCAGCTTCTGGTTCAGGTTTAAGCTTGGACTGGTTAATGCTTAGACTCATCCCACCACCATCAGCATCAACCACAACTGGATGATGTACCCGCCTTAACTCGTGGAACTTTCCAGAGTTGCATAAACTGCAGCAACCCATGGTAGCTACAACCGCACGCCTCCGCCCAGGCAACACTAAATCAAATATAGTGGCGCTACCAAATTGCTCAGGCTTATAGTGCAAAGTATAAAGCATATAACAGGTTTCATAGTTCAGTCTGCAGGATCTCTCCTTTCATCGTCCGTCCTCGGACTTCGGTTCTGGTCTGCGCCCCGGATCCGGGGCGGTATCGCTATAGAGGACTCAACATAGTTCATAGCTTCAGTAGGATTTTTAAAAAAATGCACCCGTGCCACCATGCTGAATCTGCAGTTTTGCTGGGAAGATCAATGCATACGGAATCCGGCGCTGTCGAAGTTGTCTCTTCACCAGGTCATATGACCTTCTCTGGGCTTGCACCCCCACAGCAAAATCTTGATAGATATGAATACTGCTTTCCTCATACCTGAACGTCCCCAGTTCTATAGACATCGTCAGTGTTAAGTCTCTGTCTCTGTAATTTAGCAGCCTCGCTACAATGGTGCGAAGGGGGCCTTCTTAGGTGTCAGGGACAGGGCACGATGTGCCCATTCCACCAGGAATTGTTCTGAGAATTAAGCCGTCGCAAACAGGTACTTCAGAAGTGCCTCCACAAAAATGTCCATTTGGCCCTTGCAGGCGGATTCTGGGACTCAGACAATACGTATGTTGATTCTTCTGGATTTCGACTCCAAATCTTCACATTTGTCCCTTATCTTGGATAACTCTCCTTTTAATTGCGGTATGTCTCGGTTGTGTTGATCCACCTTGTCTTCAGTCACACTTATTCTGGATTCCGTATCTGTTATCCGAGCGCTCTCCTTCTCCAGTCTTGCCTTGAGTGATCCAATTGTTGATACTATGTTATCAACTTTGACATTCACGGATAAGAAGCCTGACTACATCGCTGTTAGTAAGTGGTCTTCTCTAGGATTACCGGTTGACGTTGATGGAGCATCAGTAGCCGGGGGTGCCACTAAGCTCACCACTGGGGTCTGGGAGTTGGTGAAAGAATCCATAGGGCCTTTCTTCTTGCCACCTGCACCCTTTGTCATTGTCAATGGATTGTAACGAGGATGGCCGTCTCCGACCAGTCAGATCCTCTCTGCAGTTTCCCAAGAAGATGTAGACTGTGTAGGAATTTGCAGCTGGCCAGCCTGGCACCTTCCTCTCGAGTATCAATACCGGGCAGTCGCCCATCCCTGGCTCATTATCATTAATGGTAATGTCCCAGCTGTTGCTTTTATATTGTCCCACCTATGATACAAAATCCTGAGGCCGGGTAAGGATCAGTCTGTCTGGCCCTCCACACAGGGCAGTATCTCACCAGTTGTCTATATGACAACAGCTTGTCCACCAATGCCAATGGGTTTTATATCTTCATGCACATAGGGCTCCAATCGCCACACTATGTGACGCGTTCGGGTTTACCACAGAGTTAGAAGCCTGGGGGCCAATGGTGGACAATCGACAGCCTCCAACGAGTATCTGCGATTATAAGGGTCCCGTGAGTGAGCTTTTAATATAAATGGCTCATGTTTGTCAAAGACACCCACATTCTATGATTATTAGAATATGGTTATACTGTCAGAATGTGTAGAGTGTAGATGGCCAGCCCTGTTTCTGTTTGTTTGTGCCTTTCTCGGTTAGCCCTGTGAAAATTAGGATGTACTCTAGCCTCCCCTGGACGGAAGACCGATGAAAAGTGACTTTACACTGCTGACACAAACCCAGAATCATGGAACTATGCAAAGTGTATTTTTGCAATCCAAAGTCAGTGCAAGTGGTCATTTCTGCAGTACAAAATGACTTTGCACTGACTTTGCACTGCAAAAATACACTTTGCCCAGTTCCTTGTAGGGTTTGTGTCGGCAGTGCAAAGTCACTTTGAACCAATGCAAAGTCACTATGAACTGTGCAAAAAATTCCATGAATCGGGCCCTTAGTGGTTGCCTACACCTGTAAAAAATAAGCTTAATTTCTTTTATTTTTGAAACCTTGCTGTCAAAATAATGAGTCATGTAAAGAGCTCTCAGAGGCCCTGTTGTCTATTTTCCAATACTGGGCATCTGGTCAGCTCTACTGCCTTAACCAATGTCAAAAGTGACACTCTAAGGGCAATAATGTGTCTTTGAAGCTCTACAAAAGCAGACTAGGTTGTCATGTCAACAGACCTGATTCATATCTGATCAATACACCATAGGTTCAGCCTTGGTCATATGGTAAGACTTTTTAAAAAATATTTTCTTGAAAGGCACTCTCATAAGTGCAGGCATCTCATGAACTCATGGATATTAGTCCAGATGGCCCATTGTTCTGTGAATCTAATGCATTTTCATAATGACAGTCAAATACATAGATCCACTCCCAATGGCCAACATAATTCTCATAGGACACTAAACCTTCCATCTTTTAATTATGCATCCAGGGCTAAAATAGAAGACATGTTTGTCATAGATTGTCATTGGAGAGTTCTTCTTCTTGCCAAACCCAACATTAGAGAGCCATTGATTTATAATATATTTAAACAGTCATGTAGTCCTATATTAGAATTTACATGCACACATTTTTGTGTAATCACAAACGTTTTCTATACGCATTTATAAAGATATCACTTTATGGAATTACAGGATCGTGCACTGTGATGTTTCCTTTGGAAACGCATACCAACATTTTGGTTTATAAAATGACAAGAGGGTGTGCTTTACCAAGTGCTATTACATTTGCATTTACATTTGTAATCCCTTTTAGCAATGCAAAATTAGTTCTCTTCTGTACTTATCACCTTTTCTCACACATTTATTTTCAAAATGAAGTATGTTCTGATTTGCATATTACCTTAATGTGTAGAAGGAAGCAGAAACTTAAAATTACTCAGAAAACAGTCTTTGGACCTTGATGACCCTTTCACCTTACAATGTGGTAATGTTCCTGATGTGTGGTTAACTCTGTGCCATTTGTTGGGTGCTGTCTCTCAGAGAAGCAATTCACTACCTACATGCCGCAGGTACACCATTTTTCATCTACTACCCTTTTCGTGTTTGTCGATGCATAATTTTGGTACCTCTTCACTTTAAAATGGGGTAGTCTCCAAGTCTCGTAATTTGGTCCCACACTGCAGACTGGATCTACTGGGCACCTGAACCACAACAGCATCAGGGGATCAAAGGGTATCCATCTCCATCCTCAAAAGTCTCCAGCTTGGCAAAGGACACCTGGGATGGTGGTAAGTGTGCATCAAGTGGCAGAGGACCTGATCTCGTCCATCCCCTCCAACTTGTATCTTGGGTTAGGGTTGGTGTGGGCAATGGAGTAGACTTTCTCTGGTGTTGTTGAAGGTCACAGCGCCCCTTTTTAAACAACACAACTGATTGTGTTTCTACACAAGAATCATATTTGGTTACCTGAAAACTGTGAAGCTTGTGTAGGTTTGTTGGCTAACCACCTCCAGTTTTACTTTATCGAATTTCCACAAGCACAGCTGTGCTTTTATAGAAGTGGAAAAACAAATTATTGTTGCAATATATTTATATTTCATTTATAGTTTACTATATTATTAAAAATGCAATAAAGGTGATGGAAATCAAACACAAAGGTTTGCAGATCAATAACAAATTGTTATGTTGGAGGAGTTGGATTAATAGGGGTGCATTGTTGATTGGGGATGTCTGGTGTGATGGTAGAATGGCTACTTTTGAACACTTGAGAGGGAAATTTGGCTTGCATAAGAGGAAGTTGAGGAGATACGGTTTGTTGGCGACTTTGATCTCAGAAAGACAACAGATGTTAGGGGTTGCAATGACGCATAGGCCGGAAGGGTGCAACCTCTTCAAGTCTGCGCCACATAAGGTATCAACTGTTTTGAAACTTTTTCCATTAGAGACTCATCTGGCAGGATCATGGGAGAAGTTGAGGCTCACTTGGTCTGAGGAATTGGGTAGGGTTATTACAGTGAAGGAATGGAGTATCTGTGGAAAGTTCCTGTTAGGGCGAAAGTTGACTTGAATTTGCGTTATATTCACCAGAAGATATTGGGGCACCTTTATTGGACGCCGGTTCGGATGCACAGATTGGGGTTGTAAGAAACTGAAAGTTGCTGGGGATGTCAGAAGGAGAAAGGTACCTTGTTACATATGATGTGGAATTGTGTCAGGGTGAGGGATTTTTGGAATGACGTGCTGGATAGAATTGATTTGATATGGAATATTGAATTTCCGAGAACCCCATCTACAGTGCTTTTGAAATCCCCACAACATTGTAGGTTTATTGATTGTGCAGCGTTATGTTGGATCAATAAAGTCCTCTTGGTCGCAACGAGACAAATATTAAAAGTCTGGAAAACCAGGAAAAAACCATGTATCGCAGAATGGCTAGTTAATGTACAAGTTCTCTCAAATTTTGAGAAGATAAACATTAAAAAGCAGCATAGAGAGGATGTCTATGTGGAACAGTGGGGACCGTTTAATGAATTTTAGACAGAGTGCATGAGAATTTGCTTGATGTCGTCTGGTAGGGTGGGTGTTTGTATTGTGTGTATGCGTCTGGTCACGTCCCATGTTTTGTTTTTTTTCTCTGTTATTTGGAAAGCCATTGTTAGATGTTAGTGATTTGGATTCATTTTTTGCTTCAATTGTGCTATTGATTTTTATTCTGATTGTTATTTACTTATAAGGATTGTTTTATTCTGCTGAATTGCATATGTTACGTGTGTGTTGTTTATTTGTTTGTTGTTACCTTTTAAAAAAATGTAAATAAAGAGATTGAAAAAAAAATGCAATATAGGCGATGGAAATCAAACACATTAATGGCCCTCATTACGGATTTGCCAGTCCGGAAGAAATACCAGAAAAAAATGCTGGTAATTCCGGCACCAGCATTTTTTCCAGACCAACAAACACACAAGTTTGCTAATGGGGGCCACAGATCTCAGACCCCTACCAGCAAAGAAATGGCTGAATCGCCGACACCAGTAATATTGGTGCCAGTGATTCAGGCATCCCCATCCTATGGAGTCCTATGGGAACTTACCAGCTTTCTGCTGCCCGTAATATCCCAGTAATACCGGGATATAAGGCGGCAGAGACGGTGAGGGCAGTTTGCCGGTATTCCACCAATATTACCGGCAGGATACTGGCAAACTATTAATGAGGGCCATATCCTGCCAGCCTTACTAAAAGCTCACAAAGGAGGAGTTGGGAGACAGACAGGGCATAGCTGGAGACTACGAAGGCTGTGTCGATGCTGCAGTGGGCATGAGAAGATAGCGTTCATATGGACCGGTGAGCTTTCCTGACACTATTTGATGAAATGTTTTATGGTATAAGGTTGCCACAGGCTAGCAAGTGAATACGCCCAGATTAATCAACACATACATAAACAAATATGAATAAACAAATGCATTATTACTAACACCCCTCTTTAGGCACCTTGTTTGGGCTTTGCTATTTTCCTGCTTGTCATTTTTGCTACCCTTGCTTTTAATAACAACAAAAAGAATGCCAGTCAAGCCGAGATTTTGACTTTAAAAAAAACAAACAAGCCGAAATGGTTTCTTTTTGCATCTACAGAGAAAAAAATGTAAATGTCTTTGTTCATTTCGCTTTAATTTATGAGCACGAGGCGTTCCTTTGGCTAAATGCACGAAGAAAAAGAACACCCTGTGCACAGATCAAGGCAGGCAAAATGGTGCAGTGTTGTTCATGTGGAAACATACAATAACCTTAGACCTGAGAAAATGCACAGATTTCAAGCCTTCTTACTGGAAACAGCTGCTGCTCTCCTCCCCTCAGACGCCCCCCCACCTGCCTCACCCCGGGGTAGCGCATTCCCCACCTTGCGCGGGTCAGCAGGAGGGGGGGAGGACTCAGCGGTCGCACAGCTAATCCATCATGAGGGTCATTAAGTATGGGAATCACTTTCTATTTTTAATTTCTTGATTTTGTGAGAACAATAACCCACATCACTTGAAACACAAAGCCGGGCTCTGTGCAGGTAAGCCATAATGCAAAGCACACAGTTGCATTACTGGGGGCTGTGCGCATCTACGTTAAAATAACGAGCCCGAAAATGCAGAGTTTTTAAAATCAAATTATCAAAATCGCCTTGTTTTTTTTTGCACTTTTTAAAACAGAAATGCACTGGGGAGGCCCCCTGCAGCCCCACCCCACATTCCCCCTACCTTTGTGTATTCCCAAAGCCAACCTCCTATCTATTTTTATGTTAGAAAGTCCAAACATTTGCTTAAAAACACCTGCTGTCTGCACTTACCTTTGCACTGGCCACCTCGGCCGTTTCTTTAATTATTGTTATTATTCTATGCCCATGTACTGCACTGTTCCTTCCCCCTTCCCCCCACAGTTTCCCTCTTCCCCCATCCCATGCACTTGAGCGATCTGAATGACACTCGGACTAGTAGGATCGTTGTCTGTCTTCCCTTTGTTTCCCCCCTTGCCTCGTCGCGCCTTGAAACACTTGTGTATAGGCACGTTATAAATGCCATATCATATCATAAGTGAGCGGTGTGCACGTGCCAGAGCAAACCGCTGTTTGCCCTTACGTTGATTGAGCACTCTTGCTATTGCACAAGAGTGCCCTTTAGTCATTCTATAAGTGTTTAACGGGGGCCTGCCTCGGTTGGAAAGGGCACTTCTGGACACAGCAGTGCTCTTCATATCATGACGCTCCTGGAGGTCGCTGGTCATGGTTGATGGCCAAGCAGCCTCTTTGCCTGGTATGAGGCATGGAGTGGTTCATTAATATACATAGAATCAGAGGAGGCCTGTTGGTAGACTACACTCTTCGGACAAGGCTGAAACAATGTTTTTTGGGGGCCCACACTCTTTCGGGGTCCAACCTTTTCTCTAAGGTCCCACCCACAACTGTACCTACTCTGAGATACTTAGACTTCAAGTCTGATTCTGATTTGTTTTGGACCCCTTAGATTAAGCAGGTCTCATCACCCAGCTGGTATCCTCTGCATCTCTTCCAACGAATATCCCCCTTTCTTACTCGTTCTGCTCGTATGTCTGCAGCTACTGCTCTTATCCAATCCCGCCTTGGCTAAGCGAATGCCCTTTTATTGATATTTTGGCCCACATTTTGTACCGTCTTTAGGTTTCAGAAAATGCGGCAGATTTTTGGGGGGTCTTTTGTCACTTTTCTCTTATCATTCTTTTATTGAAAAACTCTTGTCTTCCCATTAAACAAAAGTTATTATTAAAAACTCTTTGGGCCTCATTACGAATTTGGCAGAAATTCCACCGAAAACCGCCAAACTCAATTACTGTTGCCTCCACTTGGTCCCTTGGCTTTACCAAGGGATTAGGAGTGGTGGAAAGGCTGTAAATCAATATCATATAACTACATATCCTCCTCCATGTTCACCAATATTCAATAACCCGCAATTTAAACCAGGGCAGGAGAGAGGATCTTTTTCTAAATCGAAGAAGAGTAACTACTTTAAATTTAAAGCTATGATTCAGGGATCCAAATTCATTCTATTTGAGCAATATAAAAAAGACATAGATAAACACCAATATTTTCAGGTCAGACGTTGGCTATTACCCCCCCCCAGAATAAAGAGGTGGCCACCAGACCATTAACAGTATTTGAGACGTTTTTAATATCCAACCTAGAGAGCAAAGCCCTTATCTCCAATTGGTATTTTTTTCTTGCAAGAGGAAATTCAAGTGGGGAACTTGAAATATGTTTTGAACTGGCAGCGGATTTCGGGAATATCGATCTTTACCGAAGAATGGCTATCTTTATGGAGAGACATCCCGACAATAACACGATCCCTCCAGATAAGGGAATCATGGTACAAGGCAATGATGCAATGGCATTGCACCCTGCAAAAGTCATACAGGGCGAAGTTGATTAGTACAGATGAATGTTGGAGGGAGTGTAAGGGGAAGGGGAATTGGCTGAAAGTTTGGTGGGAGTGCCCGAAGCTGACTAATTAGCAAGGAACGATTAATAAGCATATCCAATCGATGCTGCGAGAGGACTCACAGCCCCATGCAAAGGACATCTTTCTGGGCACTGAAACTAATTAAAAGCTCAAATTATATTGAGGATGGCAGCATTAGTGGTTATTGCTCAACATTGGAAAGATATCCTCCACATGTTCCCGATTGGTTTATAAAGATGTGGAACTTTGTAGCGTTAGAATGGATAACGTATGCCATCCAGGGTACGCAACAGGCATTCGTGAAACAATGGGGAATGGTATTGAAATGTTTGCAAGATGATTCTGTTGTTGCACACTGTCTACACAATGTGTGATTTTTAGGCATTGCATAGACTTCATCCCTCGATAGACTTCATCATTCTGCGGTGGGAACTGGTGGGGGAGTGTAGGGCGGTTGGGTTAGGGGAGGGAGGAGAGGGGTGCAGAGCTGGGGGTATGATTATGTATGTAACATTTGAAATGCCAATACAAAATAATACTAAAAAACGAAAAAAAAGAATTGGTGGTAACTCACAATTTTTGGAGTCTATAGAACTCCATGGGGCGTTTTGGCAAAAATCAGCAAATTTACTGCATGGTAATTCTGCCGGCCTCAAATCTGCAAAAATTATTATTTTGCAGTCAGTGAAATGTGACGGTATCAGAATTGCCGCCCCTTTTTTTCCACACGCCCAAACTTGTAAAAATGCCTTTTGTATTGTGTTTCATTCTTCACCTTTTCTATTCTTCCCCTTTTCACTCTAGACTTAACATCATTTGTCCCATTCACTCCCTAAGCTCTTCTAACCAATCTTTATTGGTTATACCTAATTTTCGTTGCGCCAGTAATGGAGGCCGTACATCCTTCTGTGTTGCACCTTCCATTTGGAATACACTGCCTGGTTCTATTCATACCACTTCCTCTTTGTCCATTTTCAGGTCTAAACTTAAAACTTGGTGTGCTCTACCTGCATTCTACATATTCTTGTTCATCCATTATACCAGCGTTAAGAAGCCACTTGTGGGATACGTAGCACTTTATGAATTAGAATAGAATAGAATCGAATAGAATAGAATTGAATAGAATAGACTAGAATAGAATAGACTAGAATTGAATAGAATAGAATAGACTAGAATAGAATAGAATTGAATAGAATTGAATAGAATAGACTAGACTAGACTAGAATAGAATAGAATAGAATAGAATAGAATAGAATAGAATAGAATAGAGTAACCCAAAAGACCTCTTAGACCAAGAGATGCAGGGATGGCACCAGAGACCAGCACTGACGTCAGTGACTCTGCGGAGCAAGGGCTATAAGGACATTCCAGAACAGTACGCTCACGGAACCCACGTTAATGATGGTAATACATGTACTAAAGTCCTCCAGAGACCTCAAGCTTCCTCCTCTGCCCCTGTGACCTGCCATGAGCTTGGCAAGTACTAAAGATTGAAGCACAGTAAGCTGAGACCTGGCTGGGACCTAAGATAGGAAGGAACTCCATGTCTTGCATTCCAGCAGTTGGTTGTGGCTTCTTCCTTGGTCCATGTTACCCACAGCAGGCAAGGCAAGTACTAATGAAGCACCCTGAGTTAAGATCTGGCAGGGAACGAGAAGGAAAAGGTACTCCATGTCCTGGTGTGCGACAGAGGCTTGTGGCTTCTGCCTCAGCCCCTTGTGCCAGTAATGGGCATGTGAAGTTGTATAGAACCACCCCTGTTATGAACTGCCATGGACTCAGGAGAAGAAAGCAAACCACGCTGATAAACAGTTTACACCCTCCTTTACCCCCTATTGCCCTGCAAGATCTTCCCATGTTCCACTTCAACACTGGTTCTGTGGATGAAATCATCATTATACTAAAGGGCCTGAAACCTTCACGATGTAAAGGAGACATATGCCCAGCTACCGTCATCAAGGACTGCTCGAAGGCACTGGCTCCCTTCATTGCAACCCTTATCAGTGTCTCCATCACTCATGGCCTAGTCCCCACAAGTCTAAAGGGAGCACTCAAAAAACATCCCTGGACCCCTCTTCTCCAAGCAACTACCATCCCTTACAACAGTCCCCTTCCTCTGGAAAATCCTGGACAGGGTGGCATACATCCAAATTCAGCACTACCTGGAAACCAACCATATTTTGGGAATATGCTAATCTGGATTCCGCCCAGCCCACCGAACTGAAGCAGCCTTGCTTGACTTAAAAAAACAGCTCAATGACATCAAGGACGAGGGAAATCCGGGCCTCCTTCTACTCCTTGATCTCTCATCAGCATTCGATCTGTTTGACCATAAGATCCATTGTCAACACCTTATCTCTGCAGCTAATTTCTCACCGAAAGCCACGACCAGGATTGCTATTAGAGTGTTCGGTGACAATGCCAGTGCCCCTCCTTCACCCATCTCCTGTGGGGTCCGGCAAGGGTCATGTGTATCCTCCACCCGCTACAATATCTTTACTAAGCCACTCTTTGACCTGCTAGACTAAATTGGTATATCCTATACCAATTACCCCGAAGACACCCAAATCCTCCTTCCTCGCTCAGGCGACTACTCACAAGACTCTGACACACTAAAGATGGTTTACCAGAATATCCATGCATGGATGGCAACACACTGCCTCTACCTTAATGATGAAAAGACCAAAATCCTCCTTGTGGGACCCTCAGCCACGATTAAGAATTTCAGCCAGCAATATGCCACCTTTACAATAGACGGAATCACTATCCCTGCCTCCCGCCTAGTGAAAACCATCAAAGTCCACCTCGATGCCACACTCTCCCTTACAAGGAAAGTTAACGTAATTGCATCTTCTGCTGCCCACACTTCAAAACTGATGAATGCCTGCAGGCCATTCTTATCTCCGACAGCTGCCTTACCATTGCCTGATCGGTCATTGGTTCTATGCTTGACTATTGTAATGCACTCTTTGCAGGTACATCCTCATGCAACATACGTAAGATGCAGGTCATACAAAATAATGAACTTTGAGTGGCCCTCAACATCCCCAGACAAGAACACATCTCCACAGTAAGAAAGGCATATTGGCTCCCGATAGGAAAACATATCACGTTCAAAACTTTGTCCATCACTCACACATGCCTCTCTAACTCCACTCCCCCTTATCTCACATCGAAAATCAAGAGAGCCCAATCAACAAGACCAACTAGATCTACCTATGGTCACGGGCTCGTTGTGCCAAATGTAAACGGGCTAAAGTCGCTTGATCAATAGAACACTGTACCTCCTACTCTGCGATCCAAACAATGCTATTGGGCCTTCCGGAAGGCCCTAATAACTTGGCTCTTCGCGTAAGCCCCTACCAAGGTTATTTAATGCATGTAACTAGTATTGTAACACCGCCTTGATGCCCCAGGGTTTAGTGCGCTCTATAAATGTAAAAAGAAATAAATAGATATTTCAAGAAGGCACTCCATGTCTTAGAGTACAGCAGAGGCCCATACCTTCCTACTTGGCCCTTTTCGCTGCCAATGGTTATGGAAAAGAAACACCTTGTGCTCTGATCTTGCAGAGGCCATGGAGATCAAGTTACACAATGCCATGGGGTCAATCTCCCTCTTTGCGCCCGGCTCTCTGCTAAGGGAATGGTAAGTAGTGTATTGCTATCCCTAAGCATGACTTCACCCACCGAATGGGAACTGTGGTCAAGCAATACAGCTCATTCTTAGGGAGTAGGGGAGACATGGATACAGGAGAAAACAGTCTTTCTTTGAAAAAAGGAATGTCCACATAGAGGTATATGAACATATATTTTATATTGTGTAGAAAAGTAGGCATGAATGCTAGTGTAGGTTACAGGAATGTAATGCTGGTCTTTGACAGGCGTATTCTGAAGTCTTTACCATATTTGGCAACTGTGGCCTTAGAATCATACGTTTGTCAAAGGGTGTTCCATGGATATCGTAGGACCTGTAGTCACTCAACCTCTGATTGGTCTCTCACAGGAAATAGCAGGAGGGAGAGAGAGATGGGCTATTGCTTGACTGAGCAGGATACTGGTCCTCAGACTGTGTGCACCTTAGCGGTAGGTATCATCCCGCTGTTAAGTATGGAGTAAATGGTACACTTAGGGTCTTCCTCTGGAAGGACTTGGATGCCTTATCCAAAAGAGAGGCAACGGATCAGAACCTCACACTGTGGTATTTCTTGCATATTCCACGCTTGGTTCATCAATGCTTGGTGAAGGTGAGAGGTCAACAACAGCCATTTCTGTGTTCTGGTTTTCCAGCAGTTGTTCTGTTGAAGCTGATCCACAAAGAGAACGCTGGAGCCACTGAAGATGGTGAGTTGCCAAGAAAGAACTTCCATAGTTCTGGTGTGGTTCCCCTGCCCAGGTCTTTGGACGTCCAGCACTGGTAGTATAAGAAGCAGGTGAGGGCCTGGTCCCCAGTGCTCCCTCTTCTCTGTGTCCAGTCCGCATATGGACAGGCCAGCATCACTTCATGAAGTCACAGGTTCTTCAGACTTGCAACAAACATCATCCCGTGAGAGAGAAAGCACAATTCGGGGTTGCCCTCTGATAGCTAGACGTTCAGTATAATTGCTGCCGGTTCATAGTTCAGTCGTGAGGGAATGTCTTGACAGATTGGTGGTTAGTCATATTTTCCTTCTGCTGCCATCATTCCCGCCACTGACAGAATGCTTTGGGGCCTTTCCAGGATTGAAGGTTGCGTCCAGACCTTGTGGCTAATGGTTATGGGGATCTCAATGCTTTAGGACTGCATTCGAGAATTCTCTTCCCATCTGTCTCTATGTTCAGGTTGTGACAGCCAGTACTAGATCTCCCAAAATGCCTTACAAACAGCTTAGAATACAGCTTCATCTCCGCCCTTGCAGGCCAAGAATGGGTGGAGAAAGAAGATGAGGTGTGAAAGAAAGGTTCTAGTACTGATAACACTTTAGGCAGGTGATTATTAGTCAGCTCTAAATATCTTAGTTATCTTCGGCCCAGCGGTGGTCATCAATTCAGTGGCCCTCATTCCGAGCAGGGCGGTAAGGGATACCGGGCACCGGTAAGGAGACCGGTGCCAGTAATCCCTTACCGCCCTACTATGAGATCCCTTAGCGGGTCCCTCCTTTAATGCCTGGTCTGACCAGGCGTTATGGACGGGACCCGTTAATGGACTTCAGAGCTAATAACGGTACCGCAATTTGTGGTACCGTTATTAGCGCCTTCCCATTCCCATTGAGCCCTATGGGGGCTCAAATGGGAATGGGGAATGGCTTTTTCAATGGGGATTTACTGGTCCCGCAAAGGTCGGACTACACCGGTAAGCCCCATTGAACCATACCAGTGCCGGACCCGTTATTGGAGTCAGTCATGGCGCAAATAGAGCCATGACTACCTCCAATCTCGGAATGAGGCCCAGTGTCCTGGTATGAATGACCCTATTTTTCTACGTCCTTTTTTAATTATTATTAGGGGTGTACCAAACTTTGGCTTAGGATAACTATTTGTCTGAATTCCATCTAAAAAATTGGTATTCAGCTCCAGACGAATAATTTCTTGCTATTCGGCTTCAGCCGCATACTTTGTCTTATGATTTTAATCCAATGTAACAACAAAGAGACACAAATAAGGAGTGAAGACTGAAAAAGAGAATGAAATGAATTTACGAGTTTGACAGTGCGGGATAAAAGTGGAGGTAATTCCATTGCCTCCATTTTTCCTGCACCGCCATACTTGTTGTTTTTTAACACTGGAAGAATCACCTTCGGGTAATTCTGCCGATTTCTGGAGGAAAAGTGGAGGGTCGACCTCGTGTGTGTTGCTGGAGATAAATCCTACACTTTTCCTCCATAAATCAGCGGGATTACCACTAGGTAGTTCCACCACTGGTAATCCTGCCAAAAATCCCCAATGGACTCCAGAAATGGGAATTTACCACCACTCATAATCCCATGGTAAATCCACAGGACCAAGTGGTGGTAACAGTAATTTACAGCTGAGATACCATCAAACTCGTAATGAGTCCCTTGTCTGCAAGCAGCCTTGATTAAATATGAGACTAAGTACATATGTGTGTTTAGTGCAGGGTCGGATTGGCCCCTCAGCCTTTCGGCCCGGGACGAAATCGTCTCTGGGGAGTGGGGGCCGGATTCTGGTTACTCCTGGGCCGGTTTTGAAAAATAAAACACCTGCAACGTGCAATATGGATCTGTACACACAGATATTAATGATACATAAGGTGATCCATTCTTGTATGAAATGTATATCACATTAGTGAAATCATAACCATATTTTTCATAGTGTACTTAATGCTATTTGATGCCACTTCCTGTTTTGTCAAGGTGTGAAAAGTCGTGTTTCATTGCTTCCCAGGATGTCACTTTGGGGTGGGGTCAAATGACATCACTTCCGGTGATTTCATCAGAGGTCAAGGGTTGTGAGGCAATAGGTGGGCCACTTATTGAGGCGAGGGGTGGGCCACTTTTTTTTGGGTGTCCGGGCCTATTTCTTGTCCCAGTCCGACCCTGGTTTAGTGGTGTGAAGGAGTGGTGGGCATGAGTGAGAGGTGTGCATGGTGTGTTCCTATGGGAAATGCCTATGGAGAAACTTGAATTCATCACAGATTGTTTCTACCCCTAGGGCCAAGGTAGTCAGTTATATGTCAGTCAGAGTGGCACACACTACCTAACAGGCCTCTCAGAAGAAATCAATGTTGGTAAATTGCTCTATTTTCCCTGTGGGCCACTCTGCCAGAGGGAGTATGGAGAGACAGATGTGTGAGGACTCTGTATGCGACATGGTCAAAGAGCTCTACTTTGTGGGTGAAATTGTTAGGAAGGGGGGTGTTTGGAAATTGGAACACTTCCGAACCGGCAGGCTGATTCTGTTAGGTCAAATAGGCTGGAGAGGAGTCCGTTACATGTCAGGCAGTGCCACATGTTGGCCACATTTCCCCTCAATATTAACCTCTTGGGAGAACTTTCCTATTGAGAAATCTCTCCAATTAGATTACAGGCCAGTCTGCCCCTAACAGGGAGTTCTTGAGAGAGGACAGAGAGTGATAGGGAGCACTCTAGCTGCTCTTGTTATGGGATGCAGGCTTGAAGACTGAGACATAGAAAACGCTACACAGCCTTACACCCTCGTGTGTTGTGCGGAGGAGGTGGGGGAAGTGGATGTGTGTTGAGATTTTGGTGGAATTGAGCAACTGCCCAACAGGCAAGACCCTTATTAGTGCCTTAAGGGATATGTCAGCTTCAGTCTCAAGTCAAACTTTCCTACCTGTGATTGGCCTCTCTGGTAGAATCTTGCATGTGTGGGTGAGGGAGGTCCCCTCTTTAAAGACCTGACATGTGACCTCAACTTGTGTCCTGCATGCGTGGAAGAAACCATTCATACATTTCTGTGTGAGCTGCAAAGAAAGCTTGCAGTTCAATGCAGTGTGAGCCAATCCATTTTGTTCATTGCAACACAGCACTATGCATTCAAGAAGCCTACCACTTTAAGCAGCACTCCTTTTGCGTATGCAGCATGTGTCCATACATTAGCTCCCTGCTTATTTGTTTCCTTACGTGCGTGTGAAATATTGAATAGATGTTGATTAAAATACAGAGAAATAAATTAAACATGGGAAAACCTAAAAGAGTGATTTTATTTTTAATGTTTTTCTTTTGTTTTAAACATGGTTTATCAAATAAAACAACTATTCCGCTTCATATTAAGAGGTCTGCCGATGGCTTGAGGTGCCAGCTGAAAAGCCATAGGGAGAACACAGCGCAACACGTTCACACGTTTGGCCTAGGAGGAGAGATCCAGCCCTCACATAAAGCTGTTTATTCCTTTCTTTCCCATACCTTCCCTTGCCTTCCTTTCCCTTACTTTCCCTACCCCTCCCTTCCATCCCCTTCCCACTCTTTCCCTCCGCTTCTATTCCATTGAACTTAGGGCCCTTGGCGGGTAGCGTGTCATGCAGTTGGATGGGAAGCAGTGTAACTCTTTACACCAAATAATCAAACCAATTCAGGAAGATGGCAAAGTCACTGTTTTATTATCAATTGTCTAAAACAGGGAGTTACAGCGGACATCAATGGACGTCGCACAACGTTCTCTCAAAACATTTCATAATAAATAACACTTTTATAGTAAACACTCGTCATATGTCACGTCATACTATGTGGCAAATCAGAAAAACCTACAGGGGGTGTCGTTGGCTCAAGGGGAACATCTAAGCATACTTTCTATAAGGGGTCGGGTTGTGATTGGGTCTCTACAGTGAGGTGGACAACTTATGCGCAACCATAATGAAAGTCATTGTCTCTCAAACTATAAGGCCCTTCGTTATATGGCCCTCTACAATTGGTTTGCATGCTTGTGCCCTTCTGGAACATTTGGCTCACTAGTCGAACGGAAGCTTATACCCCAGGTGTCAGGGGGTGGACTGTACTGTACCTCCCCACCAACTTTCCCCAACTTCTCTCACTTACCCATGCCTTCTGCCATGAAGATTGTCTTTGAACTTGGCCTCGCAATATATTCTCTTCTCTGGGAAAATAAGGGAGTGTGAGCACATGCTTATCATAGTTCTGGAACTGCTTGCCCAACTCTATTTTCATCCTGGTCTCACGTGACAGGAGACCGCAATTCGGGCCATTTTGCAGTATTTCATTGTCTTAAATTAATACATTTGGCACTCATGGTGTTCTTTCTTTGCACCTTACCAAGGGATGATTCAGCTTCTCACGTTCTCTGCCTTCAAGAACAGATAACCAATCTTGGCTGCCTTCAGTCGTGACACCAGGCAAGACAGCCCTTCTTGATTCTTCCATGCTCCCAGCTAATTCTCTGCTGCGACAGAGCTTTCAGCCCTTCTCTTCAAAGTTTGAACTTACTAAAAGTGTGACACTGATGTCCAGCTTCTATATAATTGCGGCTCTGGCTGCAGTATATTCACTCCGTATAGCCAGCTTCTAAGATTACTTGATCTAATTCTGTTGCTGCATCTGTACAGTTATTGAACGATTTGTATTTTCTACAGTCCTCTTCATACGTGCAGTCTTCATTTCGCACTTGAAAGTTTACTCGATTCTTTACTTCGTCATCAGTTTCCATAAGGTCCATAAATTCTGTTCTTCGGACAGTCTTCTCAGTGTGTCACGCTCATTTCTTGTGACGTAAAAGTGAGCGTCCCCCAAAAAGGCATTTAAAACTCCACAATGAGAGTTAATGATGGACACACCCCAGATGGGAATGAGACCAAGACCAAGTGCGGGTGAAGTCAAAAAGTGTATCTAAACCAATATAGGGCAAGCAGAGAACTCAGCAAACTCAGAGAGCGCTCTGCCAAACATCAGCAAACATCTACATTTTGTTACAAATCCACGTCACCTATGATGTGGGAACTAGGGATTATATGAATCGATGAGATTGTGCAAAGGGGAATAAACATTATAGATTCTGTAGGGTCTGCGCTCCTGATTGGTGAGACTCCGCATGGTGTCGTGATGATGCTTGTGGGTCAGCTGGGCTCATCGGGGTGGAGTACCAGGTCAGGAGCTGTTCGAGTTGATACATCTTGTCTGCACTAACATTTTGCCCTTGTGGCCACACATACACATTCATTGTTAACGTCTGCTTCAAACTGTCTTATAAATCCTACAAATTGTTAATCTAACATCACAAGAGAAATAGCACATAGCTCTAGGTGCTCCCAATCATCATCATAAAAAAAACATTATTCAAAAGGGGCAGCTTCATGAGTCCAGGTGCCTCATCAGGGGGCTTGTGTCAGGATACCTTTATCATTCTGCTTTGTTAGATTTAGTAGGAGACATCTTTATAGTGTGTTAGTACAGGAGTGAATAAACTGCCACCATGGTCAGTCCGGGTTGGCTGAACTAGAATACTATTGGGTCAGGGGGCACATGGCTGGTACATCAAAAGGCGGTGGGACGTGGGGGCTTGCTGCCCATAATTCTTTTAACCAGAGCATGGAAGTACAAAGTGGTTTTATGGTGGCATTGTGTGTCAGGGGGTATGGGGGAAGGCAAATACCTTGTGCGTGTTCAGCAGAAAGTCGAGGAGGTACATCTGTATTATTCCAACATCAGTTAAACAAGGGCCTTCATTTGTTAGCCAAACCTGAGGAGGGAGGAGGGTGGGGGTCCGAGTATGCGGCTCTGCAGGGGAAGGGAAAGATGCCCTGTGGCTTCTCGCGCATATACGTTATAGGGTTGCATGCACATCATTATAAATGAGAGACGGGAACATGCCAGTATGATTACATATATGTATATATATATATGTATATATGTATATATATATATATCTTGAAGATCATGCAAGGTTATGAACATTATATGTGTTACACGTTTTCGTCTTTCATGATTACCATGTTTGCAAAATAACTTCTATCAACAAAGGTCTTGTTAGCATCACATCATTCACAGGGCTAAGGTTTTACATCTGGGTACGAGACACACAAGAAAAGCTAGCATTAAAAAATGAGGTAGAAACAGGTTGGCGTATGTATTAGCATAGGAAAGAGTCTGCAACATTCTGCTTATAATTTGATTTGTGTAACATGATGCTCAAAGAATAAACAAATACTTCAAAAGACACTCAATTAATATGGTTGACACTCATACCTCAAAAACCCGCTCATATTGCAACACTTAATGGTCTACTTATAAACTTGTATATGTTTAGGAAATCAAAGAGTTCATATGGATATCACACATTGCTTTTAGATATTGTGCAACAACAATAATCCTTGATTAGTAATGGCAGGTTCGAATATATATATATATATATATTTTATAACTTCATGTGTAGGTGATCTGGGATGGGAGAGGGCCGCCTTATTTCAAATGAACAATCAATCTCATGGACTTCAGGTTAATTTATCATCCTTACAGGTGGCTTAGTAGCATGGGTGAAAGTGGGTGGCACATGGGCGTAGCATACATGTCTGGCACTTCAAACGGGGAACGGGGTTGGGGGTTATTCACAGCATATATTATATATGTTGGGGTCTGTGAGAGGACAGGACAAGTTTTATAGAGGTGGCTTTGTTTTTCTCAGACCCCAGCTTTGGCCCGGTCATCGTTAGGTCAATGATGTACTGCGGAAGGTGAAAGATACAGTGTTTGTAATGTAGCTTGTTCGCGCCTAGTCTCCTGTGAGCACAGGCCTTCAGCTGAGCCGCCAAGGGGAGGAGGGTGAGGGAATTGCTGGGCTTGCTGTGCGCGGTCAGTTGGGGCTGCAGCACTGCAGGCCGCTTGTGCCACTGAGGCCTAGATTATTATGTTCAAAATGGAGTCTGGGTGCATCACAAAATAGAGTCTGTATCGTGCTACGGGATAAGCTGTGCAGCCCCATGCGTCGACCGGCAGCCATCCCGCATCCTGGGCCCAGGTGCATAGATGGCTGCTGGCGAGTCATAGGCCTCAAGTTGGTGAGGAATGTAGGGGGAGGGGGTTCCTAGAGACCTTTCCTCCCATACAGACATCACCAACTTCTCTTTCTCTCTTTTTCATATTCCTTCAAGGATCTCCTCCAAGAGATTGTCATCTCTTCGGGAATACATCTGATAGGGTTTTCTTAGTGGATACATTTTCTCAAAGATTTGACGCGGAATAGTCACAAATGCTGGTGTTAAGCATGGCACAATTTCAGGCTGCAGCAGACAGGTAGTAGGGGGTGGGACTTCCTGCAGGGGCAGTTGGTTGCTCCTCTACACCATCTTTTCTCTTATCATAAAGTGTAGTAGGGGGGTGGGACTTCCTGCAGGGGCAGTTGGTTGCTCCTCTACACCATCTTTTCTCTTAGCATAAACGGTAGTAGGGGGGTGGGACTTCCTGCAGGGGCAGTTGGCTGCTCCTCTACACCATCTTTTCTCTTCTTATCCATTCCCTTCCCTTGCCTTTTCTTTCTTCTCTTCTTTTACCTTCCCTTCCCTTCTATGTCATCATTACCCTGCTCTTCCCTTTTCTTGCTTCTCTTCTTTTCCCTCCCTTGGCCTTCTCTTCACCTTCCCCTTTCTTGCTTCTCTTCTTTTCCTTTCCCTGGCCTTCTCTTCCCTTTCCTTTCCTTGCATCTCGTCTTTTCCCTCCTCCCTTCCCTTTCCTTGCTGATCTTATTTTCCCTTCCCTTCTCCTCCCTTCACCACCTTCCCTTCTCATCTGATCCCTTCCATTCCCATTTATTCTCTTCCAATGCCTCCCTTTCCCTTATTTTCTGTTCCCTTCATCTCGCTCCCACTTCCCAACTTCCCCTTCTCGTTTAACCCCTCCCCTTCATATGCATTCTTTTCCCCTTGGGAGAGGGATTTGTGCCAGTTTAATGACACAGCACATTGTGTATCTGGTGAGTTGACTTTACTGGCCCAACTGTCTTTATAATGAATGGCTACCTAGAATACCTGTATAAGTGCCGGTAAATCATGTTCTTATAGTGTAGGGCAGCCTGCACTATCTGTAAGAAAGCCTGGAAATAATGTTCTTATTACAGGCTCTTTGTGACATCACAACCGACCTGTAATAAGAAAATGACATCACAACTCATATGCCATCAGTTATTACGCTTCAGTTGTGATGTCACAATGCCTGCTGCTTGAGCCAGCAGAGAGAATTCCAGCTGTCACTGCAGCACTTAATTAAACCTGTGAAAAGCTTTACAAATTCCTTGCTTGCAGAGTAGTTTTCTGTGTCACTCAGGCCTGCCCCCACTATCCGCAATCCCCATCACTGCACCTCCTCCCACACACAATCCAAACCCCCAAACAAACACACCTGCTGTTTAAGGCAACGTTCAGGGCAGTGCACTGAAGTGCAAGCTTCAACTTCTTTCTTCACTTTTATTTCAAAACTAAACCATTCCAGAGCGGTTTCTGTTTAAATGTAAAAGTGATAAGCAACTGTTTATGGTAGAATGTTTAACTTATGCACTGCTGGATTTTAACTCATATGAGCAAGAAACTGCATGTTATTACTTACTGTAAAGCACAAAATGAAAGGTTTTTTTCAATACAGTTTACTAAATTGCGACAACTATTACTCTGCAACACTTTAAGAGCTGCATGTTTGCTTTTTTAAACCCAGATTCTATATTGATTCTATAGATCAACAAATGTAAGCTCTTATGCAATATATTATACAAGAGACGAGATATTAAAGGGAATGACAGTGTGTGACCAGGTATCATAAGGAATAAAATACCCCCTACCATACATAAAAAGGATATTGCAAGTCACCTTCGGGGTCTGTGACCTTACAAAGGAACTCGCTATTTAGTACTTTATCCCATAACTAATGCAACATAGTAGTTCTCAAAGAAATGTGCAAATAGTTTCTTTGAAAAAAATGAAATGTTTAAGGTGCACATGTGGGAGGCTATTTTTTCCTACCTGGGCCTATTTGTTCGTCCCAGTAATGCCCTGCTGTGCAGGCAGCCAAGCCTGACTCATGGGATGTAAACAAGACCTCTTTGTGTTGGCACATCGCCTCGGGAAGGACCCCACATAAATGGTTTTTCTGACTTTGTTTTCCCTCTAATGCAGCAATTAAAAAGCAAGTCAGGTAAACTCTCGCTCCTGTTTGTTTGTCTTTTAAATCACCAGAAGTCCTCTAAAGGATTTCCAAGTAGCCAGCCAGCGAGAGCAGCCAATAAAATAATTAACATTTCCCTTGCGCCAGCCGCATCCTGGTTCACACAAAATGCACAGGCATTGTAAAGCCATTGCTAACAAGATTTATAACATTGGGTGTGGCAGAAATCATTTTTTTCCATTAAGTTGAGAAGTTAGAAATACTGATTCTTTTAACTAAAGGACTAATGTTTGGAGAACAAAAAAAAAGACAGCATCTTTTTAATAATTGATTCTTGGCATGGTAATGTTTGACGGCCAAATTAGTAAAAATCACAATGAATTAAGTAATTAATGTATATAGATATTTTGTATAGTGTTGTTACGTTGCCACCACCTTGCACTGCTGACATCTTAGGTCCTGGAACCTCTTTATATATCATGCACTTCATTTTGAGAGGGGAAACGCAAATTATTGGGCCTGATTCATCCAAGTGTTTTATAATGGCGCAATCCCATAGGAAAATGTTCCATGAATCAATAGAGGGCGATAGTTCTGTGGGTGTGGCACTCCCCCCCCCACGAACATGACCAAAAAACTGAGTTGAAGTGTTGGAGCCCGACCCCTTTCACAGTGGCCTGTGGGATTCTCCCCCACTACGTTTTCTAAAATAATCATTCAAAGTGGTGAATTGTACAGCAAATTCTTCGGAAGAAAACATAGGGGTTCATTACAAGTGTGCTGGATTGGAAAAAATGCCGGAAAAAATGCCGGTAATTCCGGCTCCAGCATTTTTTACACTTCAAGTTTGGCGGAGGGGGCCACAGATCTTCTGGCAGTCCTGACCTGCCAGTAGATCAGGCCCCTACCGGCAAAGAAATGTTGCAATTACCAGCACCGGTCATACCGGTGCTGGTAATTGCGGCAATCCCATCCTATGGGACTCCATTGCAATGGGAATTTACCGGCACTCTGCTGCCCGATATCCCGGTATTGGGATATCGGGTGGCAGAGACGTAAAGGGCAGTTTCCCAGTATCCCGCCGGAATTACTGGCGGGATACCAGGAAACTCTTAGGGCCTGATTCATGGAATGGGGCGCAGCAATGGCGCAAAGTCCGCACACCGATACAGACCCTGCGCGAGCTGTGGCACAGAACATTTTTTGCAGGCCATGCGTTTTCATGGATTTAAAGACGTTGCGCAATTAAAACAAGCTGCGTGAGGAACACCCACAACACGCCCCCAAGCACGCCAAAAAGCAAGTAAAAGGACAAAGGAGCAAGCCTCCACGCCACCCTGGTCTACCATCCAGTACCCCTGTGAGAAGGCCTGCTTCACCTCGCAAGGCCAGGCTGCACCCCAGCGAAAACTTGTGCCCTCCCTCGTAAAGCCAGACTTCACCCCAACAAAATCGCATGCTTCTCCACCCCAGCGGAAACGCAGGTTCTCACTCACAAGCCCAGGCTGCACCCCAGCGAAAATGCGGGTCCTCCCTCGCAAGCCCAGACTACACACCAGCAAAATCATGCACCTCACCTCGCAAGCCCAGGCTGCACCCCAGCGAAAATGCAGATCCTCCCTCGCAAGCCCATGGTGCACCCCAGCAAAAATGCGTGTCATCCTTCATAAGCCCAGAATGCACCCCAGTGAAAACGCAGGTCCTCCCTCGTAAGACCAGACTGCACCCCAGCGAAAACGCATGTCCTCCCTCGTAAGACCAGACTGCACCCCAGTGAAAACGCAGGTCCTCCTTCGCAAACCCAGACGGCACCTGAGTGAAATTGCGCGCCTCCCCTCGAAAGCCCAAGCTGCACTCCAGCGAAAACGCAGGTCCTCCCTCGTAACAGCAGACTGCACCCCAGCGAAAACTCAGGTCCTCCCTCGTAAGACCAGACTGCACCCCAGTGAAAACGCAGGTCCTCCTTCGCAAACCCAGACGGCACCTGAGTGAAATTGCGCGCCTCCCCTCGAAAGCCCAAGCTGCACTCCAGCGAAAATGCAGGTCTTCCTGCGCAAGACCAGACTGCACCCCAGCGAAAACTTGTGTCCTCCACCGCAAGCCCAGACTGCACCCCAGCAAAATCGCGTGCGTCATCTCACCGTGAAAGTTCAGACTACACCCCAGCAAAACCATGTGCCTCATCTCACAAGCACAGACTGCACCCTCCAGACTGGATACCACCCCAAGCACCTCTCACCTGTGACACCCCCCCAGGCAACTCACTCCAGACAGGACACCCCCCACAGACAGGCCCCTCCAGACTGGGCACCTCTCACTAGCCCCCCTCACCTGTGAAACCCCCCACAGGCAGCCCCCCTACAGACTGGACACGCCCAACAGGCAACCTGCTCCAGACTGGACTCCCCCCCACACGCAGCCCCCTCTAGACTGGGCATGACACCCCAGCCCCCTCACCCGTGACACACCCCCAGGCAGCCCACTCCAGACTGGACACCCCCCACAGGCAGGTTCCTCCAGCCTCCGGACTGAGCACCACACCCCGGCCCCCCTCAGCTGTGGCACCCCCCCAGGCACCCCACTCCAGACTGGACACCCCCCACATGCAGCTCACTCCAGACAGGACACCTCCCACAGGCAGGCCCCGCCAGACTGGGTACCTCTCACTAGCCCCCCTCACCTGTGAAACCCCCCACAGGCAGCCCCCTACAGACTGGACACCCCAAACAGGCAGCCTGCTCCAGACTGGAATCCCCCCCCACATGTAGCCCCCTCTAGACTGGGCATGACACCCCAGCCCCCTCACCTGTGACAAACACCCAGGCAGCCCACTCCAGACCGGACACCCCCCACAGGCAGGTTCCTCCAGACTGAGCTCCACACCCCAGCCCCCCTCACCTGTGGCAGCCCCCCAGGCAGCCCACTCCAGACTGGACACCCCCACAGGCAGCCCTCTCCAGACTGGGTACCACATCCCAGAACCGCTCACCTGTGTCACCACCCCAGGATGCCCACTCCAGACTGGATATCCCCCACAGGCAGGCCCTTCCAGACTGGGCTCCACCTCCCATCCTCCTTACCTGTGACACCCCCACAGGCAGCCAACTCCAGACTGGTTACCCCCCAGGCAGCCCACTCCAGACTGGACACCCCCCACAGTCAGGCCCCTCCAGACTGGGCACCACCCCAAGCCCCCCTCACCTGTGACCCCCTCCCCAAGGCAGCGCGCTCCAGTCTGGACACCCCCCACAGGCAGCCCCCTCCAGATTGGGCACCAACACCCAGCTGCCCTCACCTGTGACACCCCCCCCAGGCACCCCACTCCAGACTGGACACCCCCACAGGCAGCCCACTCCAGACTGGACACCCCCACTTGCAGCCCCCTCCAGACTGGACACCCTCCCAGGCAGCCAACTCCAGACTGGACACCCCCACAGGCAGCCAACTCCAGACTGGACACCCCCCACAGGCAGTCCCCTCCAGACTGGACACCCCCCACAGGCAGCCCACTCCAGACTGGACACCGCCCACACGCAGGCCCTCTCCAGACTGCGCACAACCCTCCAGCCTCCCTCACCTGTGACATCCCCCAGTCAGCCCACTCCAGACTGGACACCCCCACAGGCAGCCCGCTCCAGACTGAACACCCCCACTGGCACCCCCCTCCAGACTTACCCCCCTCCCCCACAGGCAGCCCACTCCAGACTGGACACCCTCTGCAGGAAGCCCACTCCAGACTGGACACCCCCCACAGGCAGTCCCCTCCAGACTGGACACCCCCCACAGGCAGCCCACTCCAGACTGGACAACCCCCACAGGCAGCACAGGCAGCCCACTCCAGACTGGACACCCCCCCACAGGCAGGCCCTCTCCAGACTGGGCACAACCCTCCAGCCCCCCTCACATGTGACATCCCCCCAGTCAGCCCACTCCAGACTGGACACCCCCACAGGCAGCCCACTCTAGACTGGACAACCCCCACAGAAAGGCCCCTCCAGACTGGGCACCACCCCTCAGCCCCTCTCACCTGTGACACCCCCAGGCAGCCCACTCAGACAGGACAACCCCACAGGCAGCCCCCTCCAGACTGGCCACCACCTCCCAGCCCCCCTCACCTTTGACACCCCCCAGGGAGACCACTCCAGACTGGATACCCCCCACAGGCAGCCCACTCCAGACTGGACACCACCTCCTTAACCCCCTCACCTGTGACCCCCCCCAGGCAACCCACTCCAGACTAGACACCCTCCATAGGCAGCCGACTCTAGACTGGACACCACCACCCATCCCCCTCACCTGTGACACACCCCCAGGCAGCCCACTCCAGAATGGACCCCCCCCACAGGCAGCCCCCTCCAGACTGGCCACCACCTCCCAGCCCCCCTCACCTTTGACACCCCCCAGGGAGCCCACTCCAGACTGGATACCCCCCACAGGCAGCCCACTCCAGACTGGACACCACCTCCTTAACCCCCTCACCTGTGACCCCCCCAGGCAGCCCACTCCAGACTAGACACCCTCCATAGGCAGCCGACTCTAGACTGGACACCACCACCCATCCCCCTCACCTGTGACACACCCCCAGGCAGCCCACTCCAGAATGGACCCCCCACAGGCAGTCCCCTCCAGACTGGGCATCACACCCCAGCCCCCCTCACCTGTGACACCACCCCAGGCAGCCACTCCAGACTGGACACCCCGCACAGGCAGGCCCCTCAAGACTGGGCACCACCTCCTGGCCCCCCTTAACTGTGACACCCCCAGAGGCAACCAACTCCAGCCTGGACACCCCCCACAGGCAGCCCCCTCCTGATTGGACCCCTCCCCCCGACAGCCCACTCCAGACTGGACACCCACCACAGGCAGTCCACTCCAGTTTGGACACTACCCCACATGCAGGCCCCTCCCCAGTCTAGGAACCACCCCTCGGCCCCCCTCACTTGTGACACCCCACCAGGTAGCACGTCCAGACTGGACACCCCCACAGGCAGGCCCCTCCAGACTGGGCACCACCACCAAGCCCCCCTCACCTTTGACAACCCCCCAGGCAACCCACTCCAGACTGGACACCACCCACAGGCAGCCCCCTCCAGATTGGGCACCACCCCCCAGCCACCCTCACCTGTGACACCCCCACCCCCAGGCACACCACTCCAGACTGGACACCTCCCACAGGCAGCCCACTCCAGACTGGACACCCCCCCACAGGCAGGCCCCTCCAGACTGGGCACAACTCTCCAGCCCCCCTCACCTGTGACACCCCCCCAGGCAGCCCACTCCAGACTGGACACCCCCCCCCCAGGCAGCCCATTCCAGACTAAACACCCCCCACAGGCAGCCCCCTCCAGACTGGGCACCACTCCCATCCCCCCTCACCTGTTACACCCCCCCAGGCAGCCCACTCCATACTGGACACCCCCCACACGCAGCCCACTCCAGATTGGACACCACTCACTCAACCCCCTCACCTGTGACCCTCCCCCAGGCAGCCCACTCCAGACTAGACACCCTCCAAAGGCAGCCGACTCTAGACTGGACACCACCACCCAGCCCCCCTCACCTGTGACACACCCCCAGGCAGCACACTCCAGACTGGACACCCCCAGAGGCAGCCCCCTCCAGACTGGGCACCACACCCCAGCCCCCCTCACCTATGACACCACCCCAGGCAGCCACTCCAGACTGGACACCCCCACAGGCAGGCCCATCCAGACTGGGCACCACCTCCCGGCCCCCCTTACCTGTGATACCCCCAGAGGCAGCCCACTCCAGACCGGACACCCCCCACAGACAGCCCCCTCCAGATTGGAACCCCCCTGAAATTCTGGAGGAAGGTCCACTGCTGTAGTAAGCCGATTGACCCTTTGGGGCTCGAAATTATTATCTCATACGCTGTTGCTCTCTGTGTTGTTAATGTTGATTTTGACCTCTCAAGAATTGCAAATAATGAGTGTCCTGCATATAATGTTTCTGAACCTCCCATCAGAATTTTGGCGCTTTTTCAATGGCGAAAGCTGCTGCAGCGAGGGACTGTTCGCACGCGAAGTGTCCTTGCATCACAGCATCTAATGTTCCGCTGTAATAGGCCAATCGTTTGTGCCCTAATGATGTTTTCTGTGTAATCACTGCTGTCATCAGTGTTCAATTGCAGTGTGAAAATAAGAAAAATTTCCTGTCATAATCTGGGTTCGCAAGTACTGGAGCATCCGCAATGAGGTCTTTTAATCTAAAGTACTGTGCTATCATGTCATGTGTCCATTTTATTGGGGCCCTATTCTTCTGCGCTTCTTTCATTGCTCGTAGCAGTGGGCGTGTGTATGCTGCGTAATCAAGGATCCATGCTTGGCAATAATTACATATACCAAGGAATTTTTGCATTTCTTTAACTGTTTTAGGTATGATCATGTTGCGTATAGCAGCTGTCCTGTCTGGGAGTATTCGTTTCCCATCTTTTGATATTAGCTGTCAGATGTATACAACGTCGGCCAGGCAGTATTGCAATTTTCCTTTGTCCACTGTATACCCCCTTGCAGCCAACACATTTAATAGTGTTATGGAGTCTTCTCTGCACTTTTCTTCTGTGGGGCTGCAGACGACGTATTGTATGATGGTGCTCTCTACATCTGTGTTTCCAATATCTTCACGCAATACTCTGTTGAAAATGCTGGGGGTTTCGCAATACCCCTGTGGGAGTCTGCTATGTTCATACATGTTGTTTCCTAGTGTGAATGCTGTCAGGTACTGTGAGCCTGGGTCGAGTGGTATGGAGAAGAAAGCGTTCTTCAAATCCACCACAGTAAAACATGTCGATTCTTTGGGTATGCTGCACAGTATTGATGCTGGGTTAGGCACTAATGGGAACTCTTTTTGGATGACGTCATTGAGTGGACAGAGATCTTGGATCATCCTCCACGCCATTCCTTTTGCTTTTTTGATCGGGAAGATAGGCGTGTTACAGGGGGAGACTGGACACCCACCACAGGCAGTCAACTCCAGATTGGACACTACCCCACATGCAGGCCCCTCCCCAGTCTAGGAACTGCTTCTCAGCCCCCCTCACCTGTGACACCCCACCAGGTAGCCCATCCAGACTGGACACCCCCACAGGCAGGCCCCTCCAGACTGGGCACCACCACCAAACCCCCCTTACCTGTGACACCCCCCCCGGCAGCCCACTCCAGACTGGACAACCCCCACGGGCAGCTCCCTCCAGATTGGGCATCATCCCCCAGCCACCCTCACCTGTGACACCCCCGCCCCCAGGTACCCCACTCCAGACTGGACACCTCCCACAGGCAGCCCACTCCAGACTGGACACCCCCCACAGGCAGCCCACTCCAGACTGGACACCCCCCACAGGCAGGCCCCTCCAGACTGGACACCCCCCCACAGGCAGGCCCTTCCAGACTGGGCACAACCCTCCAGCCCCCTTCACCTGTGACACCCCCCCAGGCATCCCACTCCAGACTGGACACCCCCCCAGGCAGCCCATTCCAGACTAAAGATCCCCCACAGGCAGCCCCCTCCAGACTGGGCACCATCCCCATCCCCCCTCACCTGTTACACCCCCCCAGGCAGCCCACTCCAGACTGGACACCCCCCCAAACCCGTTACCTGTGACACCCCCCCCCCCCAGGCAGCCAACTCCAGACTAAACACCCCACCACAGGCAGCCCACTCTAGTCTGGAAACCACCCTCCAGCCCCCCACCTGTGACCCCCCCAAGCAGCCCCTGACATTCTTGCACAATACCAGTGCAATGCATGTCTGCAGCTCACCTGAACTTCCATGGTCTGAGAGCACCATGAAGTGCCACACCAACATGTACACTGCAAATACGACAAACTGGAAGCACCGGAGGTCCATACATGAGTGGAGCATCTGCTCACACACCCTTCCAGGCCTTAATCAGCCACCCCCATACACATGTGACAATTGAATGCAAATCCATGTGCATCTTGTCCATGCCACATTGCCAAGACATCAAAGCACAGTAACTGATTGTGAGCACAGGACAAAAGCAAACCTACCAAAAGATGTTGCAAGACACATAACCAATGGCAGGCATGTCACATCCTGAGTATCAGTGACCTGGGTGGAAATGGTGGCAAAATACATGTCAGGGAACAATCACATGAAAGGGCCATGCATGGGTGATGGTAGTGCAGACGGAGAAAGCATGAGTCACAGAGACTGGAGAATTGTGCTGCTACTCCAGAAGAGCAAACATGGCCCACTACTGCATTCCAGTGGTAGTGGTTGACCGACAAATGAGAGAAGGCACTGTTTTGACTGCACGTGCTGGTGGGCGTGTCTGCACAACATGGGTTTTACACAGCAATGACAAACAAACGTGTTATTAACGTGACCATAGTACTCCGCCACAGTGAACCCACCTCCCTCCACCCCAACCACACTGATGCCAAACACACAGTGATGCTGTAGAGGTAAATGAAAACATTCAGTGCAGACCCAGTCATCTGAGGACCCCCCCCCCTCCCCACATGTCAGGCACATGTGCATCCTACCATCCACAACCATCCCAGCAACAACAACACAAAAGCATGCACCACACAAGGCACATGACTTGCAATGGAGAGATGCACTGTCTGAAAATAGAACTATCAAAGAAGCTGACAGACAAATGAACTACATGAAGTGTGGAATGTAGCAAACGATGTATTGGACATAAATATGTACAAAAATAAACGGGGAATCAAGCTCAAAGCAGTCCTGGGGAAGTATGAAATAAAACAAATATCCAATGCCTAAACAACTATATACAATAAAAATTTGGAAGGAAAGTCTTCAAAGTTGGGAAAAATAATAAATAAAAAAGGAAACCTTCACCTAAATAACTATGTACAAAGGCAGCGGGCTAGTCCTCCTCCCCAATCTGACTGAGCCTTTCCACCAGGGCTGGGTCCAGTACCACGTCCTCACCCCTCAGGTGGGCCTCTGTTGTTGCCTTGAGGGCTTGCAGGTTCTCCATCATTTGTGTCTCTAACACTCGGGCGTCCCTGCAAGTGGCCTCCATGATGGCAGTCCAACTCCTTGTCCGACGCAGCACAATCTCAGCCCTGGCCATCACTACCCTTGCTTCCCGAGCCCGCTGCCTCTCTGGCCCGATCTGCTCTTCATATCCTCGGAACACGAAGACATCCTGTCCCTCAGGTCCACGTGTGCCTCCTGCCTCACACTTCACACCTGGCTCCTTTTCGTGGTTTGCCCTGAAACAAATAGCCTCCTCCTCATTGCCACCTGCTGCCACAGTTGCCGGTGCCTGCTATGTGGCTACACACTCTGAGCTGATGACGATACCCAGGGGCGTACGGCACCTACACTGCTCCTGGGTGCCTGCTGTCCCTCCATTGCCAGTACCCCTGTTGGTGCCTCGGTAGGCACAGTGACCACCTCAGTTGATGTGCCTTGGACTCCCAATTCGGGCAGGGGTGTGGTCTCCACCAGACAGAGTATTGTGATTGCGACTGGTGCACAGGGGGCCCTGAGGTTATCTGGGCTGGAAGGTACCCTGGAGGATGACTGGTGCACAGAGAAGATGAGGAGGTGGTTGCAGCAGTGAACATCCCATGGAGGACACCAGGTAACAAGCATGTTGCAAGCCAGCTGATGAGGAGGTACGGCTCACTGTGATGATGTGCAAGCAGACAACAAGTATCCTGCACATCATCATGAATGACACATCTCCGCCTCATCAACTGGGCCAGCAGAGGTAGCGCAGAATCCCGGATGGCAACACCAGATGGTAATGGGGGTCGGTCTTGGTAGACACATCAGCTGACACCTGGTGGTGGGTCTGGGTGGAGGCATCCCGGCAGGCACATACTGCTGCATCCGATAGCTCAGGGACTGGATTTTGCACTGGCTATTCGACTGTGGCCTGAACAGCCTCATGCCCCTGGGACAGGACTGCAGTAGGCACACCCACCTCAACACCCCCACCTGACCCCATGGGCTGGGCTGCAAAGGCCACCTCCTCCTACTCCCCCTCTGTCAACCTGGATGACTCTGAGGCATCTTCCACCATGGATGGCCCCTGTATGGAATTACCTGCTCACACCACTGTTGAGGAGTCCCTTCCCACCTTCACCTTTTTGGACTAACGCCCAGCAGCCATGCCCGATGTCACTGGCGCTGCCACAGCCACATCATTCTCCGAAGATGAGCTGTCGCAGGGGCGTGGCTGGGGCCTGCGCCTCTGCCTGGTGGAGGCATACCTGCAGCCATTCTCCACAGCACTGGTTCCACCCTCTTCATCAGATGCAACTGTGGAAAAGGAGACACAGAACAGAAACATCAGTGCACTGCACCAAATCGGGCATGGGGTCACCAAAATTCACATGAACATGACTTGCCAAGGAAACAACCATCAGCCTCCACACCCACACACATGGAAATGCAATCCACATCCATGCAGACACCTGCCTGGCCATCACTCCATACAATCACATCAAGCTACTTGCCACTGTCACAACCAATCAATTGTGTGTGCTATACACACATGCATCATTTGCACATGCATATGTGAGCATGCCACAGCAACAAGCACATACACATGTCATGCACACACATCAACTGAGAGGCTTCAAGCAGTGCGATGACCAATCACATCAGAGTCACGTGAACTTCAATACCTTTATGTGACTAAGACAGACATCCAAATGCATGTGTTGCATCCAGGCATGTGTGATGCCTAGTCACACATTCCCATTTTTGGCACATACACATGAGTATCACTACCTCAACTGTCACACTTGTTATCCTGGCACAACTCAGACACAAGTGACATTACTTGTGCACAGTCTCCAAACCGGCACTACAGCACATAATGATAGCACATTTAAAATACATATAGGTCTGAATGCACACATGGAGAGCAAAGTCTGGGGGATGCACGCAGACATCCACCTCAGAAACATACTTGCTGCAAGCCTAAGTGGGTCACTGCCAACATGCTGGTACATGCACAGATCACTTGCGCCATAGAGCATTGCACCACATGGCTACTCACCAGTCGACTCCAGGCATTCACGTAACTCACAGACCTAGGTATGCAGCGCTGGGTAGAACTTCTCCAGGACCCACATGTTGTTAGCTGACATCCGGCACCTACGCGCACGGTGCACCTCCGTGGTGGCAACGGCCTGGACGTAGCGCAGGGCCTTGCTGTGGTACCTGGATTTCCGGTCCTCCCAGCACTTGTGCACAGTCTTGAAGGTGCGCGTTGATGCTCCAGGACCTTCTCCACCAGGATGTCAACTTCCCTGGCGGTGAAGTTGACAGCCCTCTGCCTCGCTGGCACAGGTTTGCCACTCTGGTCAGAGGATGATGGTGCTGACATGGCAAACCCGAGGCAGGTGTGGGTGGGCAAGGTGGTCCTGGAGCTGGGCTGTGAAGCGGTGGTGGTGCAATGGAACAGTGGGAGCCCAATGAAGCAGCTGATGTGGTCATGTTAAAACGTAATCATATAGTGCCTCCTTATTTTTAATATTGGCCGAAGCCCATTTGCGTTACACGGTAAACCGCATTGCAAAGTTCCGATTTTGGGTTAACTTTGCCGCCATTTTAAGACTCATCCGCCATTTTGATTTCAACTCATGTTCCATGTTCTAAAATGGTGGACTGTGTTTTCGTCTTGCAGTCGAGCTGAACAACCTTTGAGTTCTGTTAATGTTTAGGTTGACCGAGAGCCGACTGGTCAAAGAAACCTTGCGCTTTATAAGAACTGTCATTCAAGTGTTGTCTGCACTCACAAGCCTCATCCTTGTATAAACTTCGGAACAATGAAGAGTAAACGTCGATCGTATGCCTTACCTGAACTGCATTGCAGTGACTCTTGAAACAAGGCTTACCGCAGATCGGAGAACCAACAGCACCATTGTATTTTTATGGAAATGTAAACCTGCGTAATCCTTTGCATAATATTGTAATATCTGTCATGTGAACTAGGAAGTACTCTAGCCCGGGAAACATTAACGTGAAAAGAGGCTGGACAATATTGTAAAAATTTGTATGAAAATGCCTGTGTTTAGATGTCCAGCACTCCCTCTCCTCACTGTGTCGGCTGGTACACACTGCGAGGTGTTGGGAGCTAGATAGCTATCTGTTTTGCTCTGTAAACTGTACAGTAATAAAAAACACTTGTATCTTTTCAGCCCGTGATTGGTGTATTTCATTCGTGGTACTCAGCCTCCATATTTCTTTGTTCTTTCAGTCACAGGGCCAAAGACAGGAGCATAGGCAATGGCTGGACAGCAGGCACTTCAAACACAGTGTAGTTGGGCAGCAGGCACACACACTGGACAGGCAACAGTAGATGGCTAAATTGGAGGCAGCACAGGGCAGTACAAGGCAGGTAAAATGGCACAGAGGCGGGAGCGTAGGTCTTCTTTGTCTCGGAATATAGGCAGCCGGAAACAGAGTAAAGGGACTTTGCGTTTAAAAAATGGGAAACGGAGCTTGAGGAGGCGCTGGGGATTCACCCGCTGCCGGTCTTCGTTGGATCAAACAGCTAGATGGGATCTCCCGGGAGGCTAGACCCCTCCTAATATTGTTTGGCCTCGAAGACTGTGAAGGTGAAATGATCAAAGTAAATGGAATTGTGGCCCCTCTGTTCCTTGCCACAAGGGCCTGCTTGGTAATTAAGTGGAAAGTAAACCAAGTGCCCAGCCAGAGAGAGTGGACCGGTGTTGCAACCAACATCTACACAATGGAGCGAATCACTGCCGCCCTCCATGGGAGAGCAGCCCAAATTGAGATGTTGTGGAATGACTTTGTAAATTAATACTTTCCTGATTCCTCACGAAATGTTGGGTAATAGAAATGTTGGTTGACATTTCGGTAAATGCTCTAGTATATGCTCAATACAATGGGCCTCGTCACGAGTTGGGTGGTAACGCCGGCGGTATTACTGCTGGAGCTATTAGCCCTACCGCCAAACCCCCGGCGTTATTAGTGCCAGATCACGGGTTTGGCGGAACGGTTAGTCCCCATTCCCCATTGAGACCATTCAGGAATTTCCCATTCCCCATTGGGCCCAATGGGGAATTTTTGTGCTATTACCGCTGGCGGATTTCCCGCTGGCGCTATTAGCGCCGAAAATTGGCAAAATTGTGGCGGGTTTGCCCCCAGCTCAGAGCTGGGGGGAAATCCGCCAAGGCTGTGATTTGGCGGACCCTTGAATGCAGCAGTAATAGCGTTACTGACGCATTTAAAGGTTACCGCCAAACTCGTGATGAGGCCCAATATGTGTGCCTGGGTAACCTGTGTTCCGGGACTTAGCAGTCCCATTACCACCTGATCTGGATTTTGGACGATGATAACATAAAAGGTGTACTTTATACAACATTCATAAGCACTGTCAACATGTGTCGAATTCTGAGATGAAACTCTGTTTGGGGGGTGGGGGGTGAGTGGGGAAGAGGGAGAAAAAAGAGTTGGGAATGTAAGTTTTGTGTTTGAGGTTACAGATTGTTGGGGGACAAGGTGGATATTCACAATGTAAACAGGTTTTAACATGCCCCAAATGTAACTGCAATTTACTTACCTTGTTTGATAAAACTCAATAAAACCAGAATAAAAAAATTTAAGAAAGGGGAAAGCGTGGACACGTGAAATCTGAAGAAAAGCCCTCAGCGCGTAACTTACATGACACACGCTGCACGCAGGAGTTCAGCACGCCGTATTTGGCGATACATTATTACTTGTAGAAGCAACTTTGAACGTGCGGTGCTTGGGCGTTACGTATACTGTATTTTTCACACCTCGGTTACATTTGAGCCTTGCTTGACCACAGAACTACATCTTCCATCACGTAGACTTCCCCCCAATCACATTGCCCAGGACAATAGCTTGGTGTGCCTTCCATTTTTCCGTTATACCTGGAACATGAGTGTAAAGGCACCAAGAGGGAAAGGGGGCAGATGTAGCCGGGGTCAGGGACATGCTGCAGAAGCAGCCGTCCCAGCCCCAAGGGTTCCGGGATGTGCTGCGTAAGCAGCTGCCCCTGCCCGAAAGGGTAAGGGATGTGCTGTGGAGGCAGTTGCACCAGCCCCAGAGGGTAATGCCATGCCCCAAACCACTTGTGGTCTGGCATCTGGACCCCAAAGCGCTCCCAGCCACACAGGGGTGGCAACAAAACCTTTTGGAAAGAAGGCAAAGCCTGCACAGCAGGAACAGGCTCAACCCCATGACCCGGCACAGGACACTGGCACGTCGAGGAAGAAGAACTTCCATGATGAAGAATTCAAGATCCGCATGGACTGCTTGGCCATTCACCCCCGTGATATGTACCAGGAACATGGAGAACACATACACCTGCATGCAGCATGTCACTGATGAGATCAACGCCTTAGGGTTTGATAAGCACACTGTTACAGAGGTAGTGAAGCGCTGGAATGATCTCACTTGTCGCACCAAGTCCAAGCTGTGTGCCAACCTAGTCTCTGCTCTGGCAACTGGGAGGGGATCGCCAGAGGAGGAGGAGCTTACCGAGCATGAAGATGCTATGAGCCAGTTCATTCTACTGGAACAGGTGCAAGGCGTGGGAGACCTGGAGAATTATGAGGACACATCCGGTGAGTGCCCAACATTGTGCATCCTGAGTATGTGTAGTAACGCATCACCAAGATGTTTAATTGTGGTGCACATCTGGCTGCATTGTGGAATAACTGCCCCTGGTGAAGCATGTCATGTGGTGTACTGACTACTGTCCAGTGTACACAAGAGTGGATACAAACCACGTGTTGTACATCAGTTGAACATGTCAGTGGGACAGTACTCATCCTCCACTAGCATACCCCCACAACATCTGCAACATGATCCCTCAATGTGCATAGTTGTTTGCTGCATTCTTCATGTCAGTGACTCCGCTCTGCTAGACATGTGCATGTGTCCGAAATAGGAGTTACACGTCATGCACTGCAGAGTATAGAATCTCTTTTCACACATGTACGTAGGTGCTTCCATGCTACATAGTGGATCCAAGATGACAACCAACACGCCTTATGGCATGCCCTGAGTGAGTGTGCATATGTCTAGACAGTGCACATCCCCGCTGCCCCATTGGCAATGACTCCTGAGGCAAACTGTTGTGAGGCCTGCTCCCTGTTACCCTCCCACACTCAGTCCACACTTCATGGGCCACATGTCCATGCCAATTTCACTGGTAGTAGTCAACAGTTTGCAATGCCATGGGCCATAATGTGCTTCTTAATGACCCTGGTGGTTGGCAATGTGTCAGCTGGCAGCATGGCCATGAGCAGGGAATTTTGTTGCCAGTCTGCATATGCCATGCTCAGATAGCTTGTTGTCCATAAAGTGTGGATGCTGTATTTCTTATGGTGACATGCCCTGCATTTTGCCGCATGATAGCAATGTGATACACATGTTTAATGTAGACACGTTGCACATGACTCCACATGTCTTTTTCTGTGCATGTGCAGGTGAGGAGGCATCAGATGCGGAGGAGGAGGAAGAGGATGAAGAAGAGTCTGTGGCTCTTCAGACCACCAGTGGAGGATGTGGCGCGGCAGGCCGTGAGAACCCACTGGTGCTACAGACCATCCTAATTCGTGCTGCAGACACTTCTGACTCTTTGGACTCAAGTAGCTCTGATGCTAAACCGGATATGCAGTCCTCAATGCTGGCAGAGGTGAGTGCACCAATGGGTGGAGCAGTTGGGGCCCGTGAGTCTGCAGTTGGTCAGGTGCCTTCACAAGGCCAGTCAGTGGCAGCACGCCCGTCTGTGGTGGTTACGGCTGCAACGCCATGCTCCCAAGTATTGATTCTGGTCCTGGGACAGATGCCCAAGGGAGTGTTTTGCCCTCCTGCAGCCAGGGACTGGGGAATCACAGCAAGGTCCAAGACCACCCCCACGGTCCATGATGGACATTTTGTATTTTTTGATGCTTTTGTTGACCCCAGGCCCGGATGTTGGCATTTTGTTTTTGAGTTACCTTTTCCACATTTTTTTTAATTTACTTTATTTATTTCCTTGAGATGTGTAGTTAACCTCTCAAGGCCATGACATTTGCGGTGGTGGACATGCAGGCATGCATAGTGAGGTCAACTTGCATGTTTGCATGGTGGTGCACCGGATGGTATGTGCAGGTAACTATGGGTTCAGTGTTTCCTCGCACATGTGTGCTGTGTGAATGGTACTTCACTATGGCTGTTGTCATGTCTTCTCCCATGTTGTTTCAGTAATCCGTGAGGTGGCTGTGACTGCTGTCCCGGTGGAGACACCCTGCACCCTTTGACAGCCATGCTCCCCATGCCCTCCACCAGGCACTGGCCCTCCTGTCACTAATTTGTAGACACAGCTCCTGGCGAAGGTGATGCAGGATTCACACCACCCAAGCGCAGTCAGCGGGTAAGCATGAGCACTGTCTTGCATGTTCAGCATGCGTCATTGGTCACCATGTTTGCTGCATGTGTAACTTTACTTATATTTGCTTTGCATGCTACCATGCCGGGATGGTTATTTAAGTGGTACTCATGTCACTGTGATACCTTCCTGGTGCAGTGCATGTAATTGGCCATCTCCAATCCAGGCAGTGTACTCTTTAATATGTGTTTAACTTGGCCTTCCCTCTCACTGTCACTCTCTCTCCCTCTCTATTTTGTGGTACACTACACACATGGGCAGATCACAATCTATGTCCTGCCACCCTCTTGTACCCTGTGGTGCTTCTGCAGTGGGTGCTCTCTGCATATTTTCAGGATCCATTCATGTGTTGTCATGGATGTGCATGTTCTGTCTGTTGTTACTATGCATGTCATTGCATTTAGGAGCTGCGACTCCCGATGGGTTGCATTATAAGCAAGGCAGGTGGGTACCCTGTGCAGGTAAGTGAAAGGCTTTTGCAGACGCTTGTGTGGTGTTTGGCTGGGAGTCTTGCACTGTGTATGATCACTTTGGATTGACTTGTCTTGTGGGGCACCAGTACTACTTCATGGGTGCTTGTTTCACAGGGTGTGGTTCTGGTAATAGGTCTGGGCATGGTGTTGTTTCTATGGATTGATGGGGCCACTGGTTTCATCTTCAAAATTGTGGGAGTTCCAACTGTGTGGGCCTTTCTTTGGTTGTTGGGAGTGGGTGGCAGGGCAGGCTGTTTGTGGTATGTGACAGGTTTTGATGCTTGTGCTGGTGTGTCTCTCATTGCACTTTGACCATGTGTACTGAGACTTCACATCCCTTGCAATGTTTGTGGGGTAATGGTTCAACAGCACATTTGGCCAATATTGCTTAGGGTTCCCCAATTATGGTGGGCAGCCCCAGTTACAAGCCACAACCTTGGAACCATTGATACACATTTTTGGGATGCTATGTTGTGTACCAGCACATTACGTTTTGCGGTGTTGGTGTTTTCACACGCATGTCCCATGCATGCTGCACCATGCTGTTTGCAGCTTCAAGTTGACTGCAGCTGGGTTCATGGTATTGATGCATTCAATTTAATGCACAATTGGATCAATTGTATGCAGTCACAATGACGTCTGCATTGACCTTGCACTTTTACTTTGCATCCTACGTTTAGCATGCATTTATCCTTGCTTGCAGTATCACATTGCTTTGCTTGTCTGCTTATGTTTTCTTTGGCAGTTGCCTCGGTGGCCAACATCGGCCTCTGTTAATTGCTGCGTCAAGCATGATCCTGCCTGGAGTGCAAGAGGTGAGTATTTGTGTACTTGCTTTCTTGTACTTTGCATCATGGGCTCCCCTGACTGTGTTCAGTGCACTGTCCTAATACTACGCAGGTGATGGCATGCCTTGTCATGTCACTGGTAGTCTTGCAGGGGTGTACCTGCTTTTTTGGGGGCTCAAATATCTGAATATGTGATGTATTCTCATTTTCATGCAACGTGTTGACAGATGCGTGCATTTTGTATGTGCTATCATCTTGTAAATGGGGATATGTGACATGCACATTTGCTGCATGTCATTGAGGGTGACAGGCAGTGTGGGGGTTGTTGTTGTTTATCAGTGTGTATGTTTTGTGTGTTTCATTTGCATGCAGTGTGCAGGTGTTGCTGCATGTTTATGGTTGTCTTGTGAGTTGTTGTTTGCATGTTTCATATGTCACCTAGGGGGGCCCGTGGGTCTTGTGTTTTTGGGTGCATGGATGTGTTAGCTGCAATCTGTTTCATTTTGTTCATTGTCTGCAGATCCTTCCGTCAGGGAATGATGGCTATTTCATAGGATGGAGTTTGACTGTCGACTGCATGCCAATGGTACAGGTAAGATTGCATTTATCTTGATCGTTATGGAATGGCTACTTCAGTTGCTGCATGTCTGGCAATTCTGGTGTGTCGCCCTCTTTGTCACAATTGTACATTGCCTATTGTTACTTTTTTGGGGGATGTGGTTTATTGTGGTAATGTTGCCAGATTGAGTAACATGTGTATCGATACAGAACTGCTTTTCTACACCCCACAATAGGGACATGATTGTGCATATTATGCACATTCTAGGACATGTGTGCAGGTATATGCCAATGTGCTTGTTGTATTTTTTGTCCATACTAATATTTGAGGCCTTGTTTGGCTTGCAGCTCAGACATGAAGTTTCAGGATTTATCGCTACTTACACATTTGACAGATGTGTTAGTTAGTCATATGGGGTGTTTTTGGAGCTAAAGCCGCGATTTCATTCAATGGTTGGCATGGTGGTGTCATCCCTCTTCAATGTGTTTCTTTGGGAAACACAAAAAGAAATTTCTTTTTACTTCTAAGGGATGCACACAAATGTGCACTTCCAAGGCCACTATCTAAGGTTGGTTTTGTGGGCACAGTGGATTGACCCATTGTCATCATTGAATGGCACCTGGGATTTGTCGGGATCGTATGCACTCCACAGGGAAGGATTTTAGGTGAAAAAAGATTGCACAAGCTGGGTACGTGCAGCATCTCCACATGCCCTTTGTCCAGATATAAGCAAGTGGTGTGCCTGTGGGTGTGGATGGGATGCCACCACCATGTCCACCGGGACCCCACGCTATGTTGCAACATTGTGCAGGATACATGCTGCCACAATGTTCCTGCAGACTACTGGTGGTGCATATAGCAACACACCACTAGAGTGGTCAAGGGAGCAGAAATGTAACTTGAGCTCCACTATACCCGAGTTGCAACATGGGCAGTGCTGTATCTTACCTCGACAGGTGTGTTGGGGTTGTGTATTGGCGTTATCATGTATGTGCTCAGAGAGTAGGCACTGTACCCTGTAGACGTGAAAATGGTTGTCATTGTCATTTGTTGACATTGTCTATTGGTCTGTGTGCAACATGAATGCATGTGCATGGCCATTCATACTCACCAATGAGCCATGTGTTGCCATGCTTCCCAGCTTCCAGGGGCCGGTGTAGCAGGGACATCCTGAAGATGTAACTGTCATGTGAGCTACAAGGATAGTTGGCATACACTTCAGTAATGGCATCACACACAACCGGAACATTGATAGAGTGCCAATGATTCTGGTTGTGGTAGATGTGCTATGTCGCTCGAGGTGGACGCAGAGCAACATGGGTGCAATCAATGGCACCTAGCACTTTTGGGAAGTGTGCCACCCCATACAAATCCTGGACCACTGCTTGCTTTTCTGCCAGTGTTCTGGGCATATAGGTATGCCGGCGGACAGAAGGACATGCAGTTATGATTGCCAACACCTGTAAGCAGCAAGACTGTGTGGCCTGGGAGATGCCACCTACTATGGCGGTGGTCCGCTGGAATGAGCCAGTGGCCAAAAAATGCAGAGCAGTGAGTACCTTTTGCAAGGGGCTCAGTGCTTGGGAGCATGTAGTGGGTGATGTGTGGTCATTTTCCCACTCTGTGACCAGGTTGAGGATGATATGGGGGGGGACCTATACCTGCCATAGACCTGGTCATCAGGCATCCCAAAAAACTGGTCCTTGGGTGGAAGATATAGGCCCTGTCCATCCTTCTCCTCCTGCAGTGTCCCTGGATGATTGCTGCAACAAATGGTGCATTCATTGTGGCTGTATCCATGTGTTTGTTGATGTGCGTGCATTTTATGCATTTGTTAGTGTGCGCGTTGACGTTTACGCTATTGTTTCTGGATTTGCGTGTGCTTTTTCGCACGCCGGCCTTCCCTGTTCAATTCCATGACTTTGGAACGTCCCTCATAACACCCACATTTTCGATTGTTCTTTCTCATTCCACTTGTTCTGCCCACTTTTCAGGTGGCATCTCTTGGAATTACACGCAAGACGTTCTTCGGGTCTCAGTGACGTGGTGGACTGGCGCAGATTCCTCATAAGTCCCGGGTAAGCACCACGCATTGTGTTCCATGAATCGACGAACAGGGACTTGCGTGCGATTTCACACGCAAGTCCTGTTTTTTCTGTGCAGATTGTTCCATGAATCGGGCCTTAATCTCTTAGTGATGCCCATAGCATTTACAAACAGCTCAGAACATAAAAAATATTCCAACACTCCAGAAGCGAAGATTAGCAGTGAAGTAGGAGAGAAGGGTAAATTAAAAGCAAAACAATCCAGGTGTGGCCCCCATGCAGGGTGTCTGCAGAAAAACTTTAGGGGGCACTGATGGCAAACGGTGAAATGTGTGTCTATGTGTAAGTGCACATAGAGTTAGTATATTGTATGCTATAATTGTCTGAGGTTGTCTGCGCATTGGGGGCGAAGCATGGCACAGTCATCTTTACCCTGAAACCCACTCCCTCTTCTTCTAAACATATAGGACTTACAAAGCTATTAAGACTATCCCCAGAAGATTGATGCTGGACCACATTGGAGAGACAGACATGGCAGCCATGTTCTCTTCCCATTCAAATCCTGTGCCTGGGTGCGTATGTATGGCTCATGTTTACAAACACTTTTCTAAATTTGAGTGTTTGGAAATATGAAATGAACAACAAGCCCAGTATGCAATGTGTACTTTGTGGCTCAAGCATGCAACCCTTTAATCGCAGACATGCTTGTCAAATAAGAGATCTGTGCTTGTCAAATAAGAGATCTGTGGTTATTCTGATGTTCCCAAAATGCTGTTTAATTTCATGCAAAGCAATCAGAAACCCTCATTGTTTTTTTTGTCCCCTTGTCCTTTCTCATGGGGTTATTCGACCAAGTACAATCAGCATGTATCAGACTTCTCATCTTGGAATGAAAATCTAAATAGAAAATAATTTAGATGGTTCTTCTAGGCTTGTTTATTTATTTATGCGTGTCTTAGTTCAAAAGAAATTTTCACATACCCATAATATAAAAATACATAAAACCTGTATTTTATTTTCCCCAGAAAAATCAGTTTAAATAAAACATACAATATTGTTTATCGCTCATTTGATGTACTTAAAAGAAACTAAAAAGAGAGAAGAATAAAAACTAAAAGTAAATGACAACTCATTATGCAGACTTCATGTCATACTTAAGATCACGCATCATTATATTTACAAACTTAGGGTACTCTCCTACGTTAGAATGATTTCTATAATCATGGCGTTTCCTGATAAGTTTCTAAACCAGTGTGTCATAACCAAATAATGAAGACTGGGCACCTAGCCAAGTATACTCTCTAGCTCTTGCTTATGTTTTGCGACATCTTATAAAAGGCCAAATTCCTATGGTTATTTCTAGCTGGCAAGCAAATCTGCCACAATGAATCAGCCCTGTGAAAACGCGAGAGCTCCCTCGTAAGTCGTGGATGCAGCCGTACGAAAACGTGCAGCCATCTTCATAAATCAATGCAGCACCCCTGCGAAAACGCGAGAGCTCCCTCGTAAGACCAGGCTGCACCCCTGTGAAAGCATGCAGCCTGCCTCGTAAGTTAATGCGGCAACCCTGTGAAAACGCGAGAACTCCCTCGTAAGACAAGGATGCACCCCTGCGAAAGCGCAATGCCTTCCTCTTAAGTCAATGTGGCACACCTGCAAAAATGTGAGAGCTATCTCGTAAATTGAGGCTGCACCTATGCAAAAACTTGCAGCCTTCCTCGTGTGTCCATGCGCAACCCCTGCAAAACTCGAGTCCACCCCCCTAAACCCTAGGCACCCAATCTGCCGGCATATACCCCTACTGCACATCAACCCCTCAAGTCACCGCCCACCAGCACCCCTCACCTCCCACACTACCCCCAGAGAGCCCCCTCAATTCCAGAGACAACCCACCAGCCCCCCTCACCTCGACACTGCCCCAGGCAGCCCCATCAAGACCAGACACCACCCACCGGCCCCCCTCACATCCAACACTACCCCAGACAGCCCCCTCAAGTCCAGACACCACCCAACATCCCTCCTCACCTCCCACACTACCCTCGGGAAGCCCCCTCAAGTCCAGGGACCACCCACCAGCCCCCCTCACCTCTGACACTAGACCAAGCAGCCCCCTCAAGTTCAGGGACCACCCACCAGCCCCCCTCACCTCTGACACTACCCCAGCCAGCCCCTTGACAGTACACTCCCCTCCCCCACACTATCCTAACCTCTGACACTACCCCAGGTAGCCCCTTAAGTGCATACACCACCCACCAGCCTCCCTCACCTCCAACACTACCCCAGCCAGACCACTCAAATCCAGACACCACCCACTAGCTAGCCCCCTTCCGACACTACCCCAGCCAGCCCCCTGACAGTACACACCCCTCCCCACACTGCCCACAGCTCTGACACTGCCCCCAGGCACCCCTGACCTCTGACACTACCCCAGCCACCCCCCTGACAATACACTCCCCTCCCCACACTACCCTCACCTCCGAAACTACCCCCAGGCAGCCCCCTCAAGTCCAGACACCACCCACCAGCCCTCTCACCTCTGACACTACTCCAGCCAGCCCCCTGACAGTACACTCCCCTCTTCACACTGCCCTCACCGCCGACACTACACCAGGCAGCCCCCTGACAGTCTCCCACACAACAGGTACAATACATGGCTGCAACTCACCTGAACCTCTCTGGTTTGCCTCCACTATGAAGCTGAGCCCCAACATGTCCACCGCTAACACAATCAGCAGGAAGCACCGAAAATCATTCCTGGACCCAAGCATCCGCTGTCACTCCCAGGAAGACCTGAATCTGCAGCGCCCCAGCCAGACAGCACGAACAACAATGTGGCCACCCCATTCACACGTGACAAGTGAATGCAATGCAAAGTGGCATGTGCATGTTGGCCACGTGTCACTGCAAAGGCCCCAAAGCGCAGCAACTGAATGTGACCTGAGGACAGAATTAAATCGATTAAAACATCGGCCAGATTAACAAATAATGACCATGCACGTTGCCTAAGCATAAGTGAGCCGGGTGGAAGGGGTGGCAACGTCCCTGTGAGGGACCGCAGCATGACCTGCCCATGCTTGGGTGATGGGAGGGCTGTCGGAGAGTGCATGACTAACTGAGAAAGGACATTTGTGCTGCCATACAGAATGAGCAAACATGGGTCACAACTGTATTCCAGGGGCAGAGGTGGAGCAAGACATGAGAGCAGGCAGTGTGTGACTGCACATGCTGGTGGGCGTGTGCGCATGACATTGGACATTGGTGTGACACAGCAATGATAAACCAATGTGCAAGTGACGTGATCAGGCCATCCATCCACAGTGAGCCCACTGCAGCAACTGCAATGCGAAATGATCAATGCAGTGAACAGAGTGCACGCACATACCCAATCCCAAGCATGTGAAAAGTGGACACATGAACATCAGTGGCCCTGAAATGAAAACAATGTGAAACTGTGCAAACACACAGGGACAGGTAGCATTACATCCACAATCAGTGTCAACAAAGAAATACAAAACACATTCACACAGCAATGCAACCATACCCACATGTACATCATCTCACACACACCAGAACCCTCCTCACCAACCACACTGATGCCAAACACAGTGACGCTGCACATGTACATATAATTCAAAACACCCAGTGCAACCCCCAGTTGTCTCATGGACCCACACCCACATGTCAGGCACATGTGCAAGCCTCTACCCACAACCATCACAGCAACAACATCACACATGCGAATGGCACAATACACATGACCAGCAAAGGTGAGATGCACTATGTGAAATGTCAACAATGAAAGTTGCAGACACACAAGTGAACTGCATGAAGCCTGGAATGGAACCATATGAAACCTGTATTAAACAAAACTATATACAACTAAAACAGGGACAGAAGGTACAAGAAATCCGGGGTAAATGATGAAAAATGAAAATAACCTAATACCTAAATAGGTATATACATGAAAAACAGGGATGAAAGTCTTGGGCAAAAGAAAAAAGAAAAATAAATGAAGCCTATACCTAAATAACTATATACAAAGGCAGTGGGCTAGTCCTCATCCCCAATGTCACCCAAGCTGTCGACCAGGACTGAGTCACACGCCACATCCTCCTCCATCAGGTCGGCCTCCGTTGATTCCTGGAGGGCTTGCAGGGTGGAAAGTATATGCAGTTCGGCATCCCACGCCACTCTACAAGTGGCCTCCAGGATGGCAGCCCGACTCCTTGATCGACGCAGCACAACCTCAGCCCTGGCCACCATCTCCAGTGCTTCCAGTGCCCACTGCCTCTCTGCCACCAGCTGCCTCTTGTAATTACGGAATACGAAGATGTAGCGTTAAGTGCTGCCACATGGTCCTCCTGTGTCAAAGTAGCCACCTGCCTCCTTGGGGTGGAGTGCCCTGCAACACTCTGCCTCCTCCAAGTTGCCACCTGCTGCCGCTGAGCCCTGTGCATGCTGCGTTGGTACACACTTTGACATGATAATGTTTGTCAGGGCGTACGGCACCTGCACTGCTCTGAAGTGCCTGTTGTCCCTCCACTGCCTGTGCCCCTGTTAGTGCCTGGGTAAGCACGGTGACCACCTCAGCTGCCGTACCTGTGACTCAGACCTCGGGAGGGGATACCAGCACCACCAGAAGGGGCGATGAGAGTGGGACTGGTGCACAGGGGGCTGTGCTGGTATGTGGCACAGAAGGCACTCTGGAGTACGACTGGCATACAAATCAGGTAACCGAGGAGGCACTTGCACCACTGAATAACCCCTGGAGTCCACCAGGGATCAGGCCTGCTGTCAGCAAGCCACAACGCAGTTCAGCTCATTGTAATGACAGCCAAGCAGGTCATGAGTAGCATGGCCAACATCATGCATGACTGCAGTGCGCCTCGTCAGGCCCGCCAGCAGGGGTATCACATGATCCCTCACATCCTCATGCCCCTGGGACAGGGTTGCAGCATGCACTCCCTCCTTGACACACCCACCTGACCCCATGGGCTGTGATGTCAGGGCCATCTCCTTCGCCTCCCCCTTCATCAACCTGGATGCCTCCATGGTTTCTTCTACTGTGGATGGCCCCTGTGTGCCATCACCCTGTCCCACTGCTGCCGAGGAGTCCTCTACCACCTTCCCCTCCATGGATTTACCCCCAGCAGCCAAGCCCGATGGAAAAGGCACTACCTCAGCCACATCGCTCCCCAAAGATGAACTCTCACAGGGGAGTGGCTGGGGCCTGCGCCTTTTTCTGGTGGAAGGGTCTCTGCATCCATGCTCTACAGCACCGCTTCCGTCCTCTTCATCAACTGCAGCAACTGTGGTAAAAGAGACACAGAACAGTGGCATCAGGGTACTGCGCTGAAACTGGTGTAGCAGCAACAACATTCACAGGAACATGATTTGTCAAAGGCACAACCAAAAACATCCACAACCACACACAAGGACATGCAATCGACATCCAAACAGACACAACAACCCAGACACAATGCAAACCACAGTCATGACACATACACATGTAAAGGCCGCAAAATGTGGGCAGTGAACAGACACAAACCAAGATGAATCACATGTACCAATGGGAAAGTGAACGTGACACTACTGCAACCTGAAGCACATCCATGGGATTGTTGCCACAGGATCACGGGGGTGGGCAGAGAGTAAACTTGTAGGATGCACACACACACAATGCATGAAAGCACTGATGTGCCAGCCCACTGCTGTGGACACATTGTGAACAAAATACACAGCTGAATTATGTCCACCAGTAGCCAACCATAATTGCAACGCACCCAGCATGGCCACGCAAACACCTGTATGGGCACCTCTCACACAATCACAACAAACAACATGTTTCCGTCAAAACCCGTCCGGCACGCATGCAACGCATACATGCCTCAATAGCACAGCCACATGTGGCATGCCATAGACGCAGGCACATACACATGGCATGCACACACATTAACTCTGAGTGCACAAACAGCAACATAACCAAACACATCAGAGTCCCGCAAAAAGCAATGCTGCAACGTGGCAAAGCCAAACATCCAAATGCACTTGTCATCTCCACACATGGGGGATGCATAGTCACACAGTGTCTACGTTGGCACAACAACATGGACATCATGCATGCACATGACATGGCCACCACATACTCATCTGGTGCACTTGGTATCCAAGAACATCGTAGCCACTAGTGACATGGCAGGTGCATGTTTCATTCAACTGTACGATACACACTGCAAATAGCAGCACATGTCCAACCCACAGACGTCACACCTCTCACATGGGGTGCGTTGTCCAGGACCAAAACAAGGGCTACAACACAAACGCGCATGCATATGCACAACACACATGCACCATCGGGCATTGCACCACAAGCCTACTCACCAGCAGACTCCAGACATTGTCGCTACTCACAGACCTGGGCATGGAGCGACGGGTAGAACCTGGTCAGGACTCGCATGCTGTTTTGTGGAGAGCCTGCCTTGCCCCCATGGTGCATCTCCACATTTGCACTGGACTTCAGGGTGCGCAGGGCCTTGGCGTGGGTCATGGATTTGAAGTCCTTCCAGCTCCTGTGGTCAGTCTTGAAGCAGCAGGCTGCCACCCCCTCTGCGTTGATGGCATCCATTATGTCCTTCCAGATCTGGTGATGTCCTTCCTTGCCGCGTTGCTTCGCTGGATTGAAAAAGGGGCTTCATAGTTGTCCAGGACCATCTTCACCAGGATGCCAACTTCCTTGGGGGTGAAGTTGCCAGCCCTCTGCCTTGCTGCCATGGGGTTGCCAATCTGGTCTGAGGCAGATGGTGCAGACATGACAACTCCCAAGGCAGGTGTGGGTGGGTAAGGTGGTCCTTGAGATGGGCCTTTGTGCAATGATAGTCGCATTGAACTGGATAGACCCCTGCCGTCCCATGAGACTGGGGATTTCCAAACAGCCCTTTAAGCCCTTTAAGATGAGCAGCAGCACCCTCGAGATAGATGGATGGGGATGCAGTTTCGTACTAAATCAAATAATAATGAAAACTCATTAGTTTTGCAAAGGGAGTCCGTTTAATGACAAGTGCAAAAAACGGGAAGTTCAATGAACATCAGCAACCGCTTGATCTTCCTCCTCGTTAAACTCCAATTAATTTCAGAAAGAACACAACATTTATACCAAAAACTCGTCATCATTGACGTGTAATCTTAAAAACCTAACATGCAACTTGATTGGTTATAGGAAGGTAACTTTAACATAGGTACTATATCTGTATATGGTAACGGAGAGAGGGGATTGGATAATAATGTAAGGTGGGGCAACTAAGCCCTTCCTTCAATCTAGCCACTGTAAACGTCACTAAAAGTACGACGTCCCATTGGCTCTACTCTATATGGGACCCTAGATTACATGGTCCACTATGATTGGGTTGGCATCGATGCCAATCATACTTTTCCACTTGCGCTTAGCAGCATGCAGAATAATTAGCCAGGTGCAGGGAGTAAGTCTGCACCTCAGCTTCCTTCCAATTTATGTTACAACCATTCATCACCTCAGTGGCCTTGTGTCAATTACTGGTTTGTAGTTTGGCCTTGAGTCTGCTTCTTGGTCTGAGAAAGTTAAGGAGTATGGGTACGGCAAGGCTCCATGCGTAGGTGTGAAAGTCTCATCCCTTTATGCCGCCTTGCCACTTGACGAGGACACCATGAAATCGGCCTCTTCTTCATGCATTGTCGTGTATTTGATTTACTTCTGTCAGTCTTCTACCATCTGCGGCTTATCTCGACCTTGTTGAACAAGAGACTCTGTTATTTTTCTCTTTAATTGTAGGCATTGCTAGCCTATTCCAGCCTGATATGACCTTGACTTCTTTGCATGGTTACCTTCAGCTGAGTTTCTCTTTGTATTTAATTTATGATTTGTTTGCTGCGGCCCTCTCCTCTTGAGACCTTTAGTAACATCTGTTCAATTCTGCTCATGTTCATAGTGGATTTTCACTCATCTATAAAGTGCTTTTTGAGGTAGATATGTGTAAGGTTGGCGCTTGCTGCAATCTATTTTACTACTAAGCATAAGCAAGCTTCATGATGTCTCTGCTTCTTGCAGTTTATTGCATATGTACATGTTTAAACTGGCTTAATGGCTTCATCGTGCATATGGCATAAGTCAACTGTTTCACCTTAGGCTCAAGGTGTCACTTATCCATGGTATTTTGTCTCTTTATCAGCATTCTCAGGTCCTTATATACTCTATATATTTTTCTTTTATTTAAGTTGTTTCAATGGCTTCATAGTAAAAAAAAAACAATTACATGTTTATGAGACAAAAGAAACCTTTAACATTATATTGCAAAATGCAAAATGATCCTCCTAAAATCATCTCCCCCTCCTCAGCAATGTTAAAACCTACGATTATTGCCAAAATTAAAAGAGATTCCTCATTCTCATTTCTTAGGGCACATTTCTTCGTTAATCAGTACCAATTCCATTTACACCTTTCCTGATTCCTCCCGCCCCATTCTTCCATATTTACAATACTGCAGAGGCTTATCAGCATTCCTATTCCATCTCTGCAGGTAAGACAAATTCAAGCATTTTCATGGCAGCAATTACCAACTGTGTCTGATCCCCTATTAAGAGTCATTTACACCAATCCACCCGACTGAGTGTTTCTCCAATTGGTTTATGTTCACCCAAAAAGATATCTCTAATATGCATTAGAGATTCACAGATAGTTATCAAATGCTCAGGAGTTTTCACCACTTCACTAACATTACAATATCGACATTGAGCATTTACCAACCCTGTTTGTTTCCAGTGCCATTGAACCTCCCTTGTACTTAGGAGGTTCAAACAACATCTAAATAACAAATCTCTATACCTAGACGAGGGACATTTTTGGAGATACTTTGGTAGATACTTTGGTAGAGAATTCAGAGATTTTTTTTCCATCGTTGACACTTTACTCATTTTTACACTCTTACATTGATCAATAGTAGTTATCCAGTCCCTTAACATCAATTTCTTTTTTACCTATAAGAGATAATGGATCAACAATTAAAACTTTATATCATTATCCTTCAATACATTATCCTTCAATACATGTTCCACTTTTACTCTCCAGAGTTCTAGGTGTTTATCTTGAGGGAGCTGGGGAGGAGGGGGGACTACAAAGCACACTTCCTGTAAAGGAAGACTGTTTTTCATGATGCCATAGACTCCAATGACTGTAATCTTAACTCATATCATATCGCACAAGAAGGCAAAGAATTCGGGAGTCTCAACACCCTCCTCCAAAATTGATCCTCATATTTCTCCCACCACAAACAAGATAGTTGGAGAGTGGTTTCCGCTCCATATATTCAATCGGGACTATCTTTTGCTTATAGAAGTATAAGGTTGGTATCAGTGTAAATTTAACAAATTTGCGATGGAAGGCTCTACCCTGATTTGCTAATGAAGTCAACCTTGATCGTAAGTACCGGATTTGTTCCATCTCGTTTATGCTCTTATTTATCGTGACTGCAAGTATATCATGGATTCAACTGTTTCCAATGGGATCTCCTCCACCCTCCACTTAACCTGAGACATCTTCTTTTTCCCTGCCCACTTCATGGCCAAAATCTTAGATTTGGTAACATTTATTTTCATGCCATTCTCTCTCAAGTAATGTTCAAATGCGCCGAATCTCCTCTGTAATCCTATCGGAGTATGTTCTAAAAAGACCAAGTCATCCGCAAAGAGAATCCCCGGCACCTCCACTTCATTTATTTTTGGAGGAAAAGCTCTAATCGCTTTTTGAGAGTCAACCAAATCAGCCATGTATAAACAAAAAAGTAGGGGTGCCAACGCACAGCCCTGCTTTAACCCCCGATAGCTATTAATCTTTTCGAGAGCAATCCCTTCGATATACACCCAGATTCTTACTGAGGTATCGGTATATAGGGCTTCAATCGCTTCCACCAAATCCCAGGGACATCCTCAAGCCAAAAGTTTCTTTCTGATAACGCCATCAAAGGCCTGCTTGAGGTCCAAAAAGGCCAGGAAAATTGTATTATCATTCTCCAAAGAACGTTCATTTCGAAGATTGATGATAAAAAGGTTTAGGGCCGTACCCAGCACTCTTACGAATCCTGATTGCCTGGGATCCAAAATACCACTTTTCACCACCCAACTCCACAGGTTCCTTAGTAAGACTGATGCAAACAGTTTACTGATTGAATCCAAGAGGTCAATAGGGCAGTAATTCCTAAGCTTCGCCCTATTGCCGTTTTTAAAAAAGGGGACAATGTTCGCTTCGCTCCTGGAAGTCGGGATCACTTTTTTTTTCATAATTTTAGAGAACATGATTGCTAACAATTTCCCCCACTGCTCTTTGTTTTTTTTTTTAATTCTTGAATCGACAGGCCATTGGGACCTGCCGCTCTTGAGGAACATAATTTACCAATCATCATGATAGCATAATGCTCATCAAAGGAAATATCCCAACTCCGCGGGCTAGTTCCCATTTCCTCCCCCGATAGCCATCCTGGATCGGCGAACAGGGTTGAATAATGTTGAATCCAGTCCCTCTCTGCTACCGTTAGTTAGTGCACTTGCTTGTTGATAAACACCACCATTATTAATAAGTTCCCATATATTTTTGGAGTTTTTGGCACAAACAGCTCTAAGCACGGACTCTGCATCATTCTGTGCGCGAATTATCCTAGTACTCATACACCAGTTTCTATAAGCTTGACGGACCTTCCTTATCCTTTCTCTTTTCTGGTCTTTTTTATCATTCACTATCTTTTTTACTATTTTTTTTTATTGAACTACGCCTTTCCACAATCTCTGAGCCATAGACATGTTTCTGTGTCCAATTTGAATTAGACCTAAGATTCCCTTTCACACAGAATTTCCTTAACAAGCCAATATACTCTGGGCCTGATTCATGGAACGTTTTCCTATGGGATTGCGCCATTATAAAACACTTCCATGAATCAGGCCATCTATATCATCTGGAACATTGCAGAGTTGGGCCTGATATTGACGCTTAATTTTCACAACCTCCTACTGTTTCAATCTTTAATCTATACATGATTCCAACACCCCTGATCTCCACGTTGGACTACCCCGGGATGTCCCCATCTGTTTGACCATTTAACATATGCATTTCTCGTCTCTCCATACTAGACATCCACACCGTTTCGCGTTCATTCCATTTACTCCTTTTCAGAATTTGACCCAATTTGCCAATATTTAGATGCCCACATAACACTATATTCGACCCCTCCCATTCACTCAATGCCTCATCAGTAACACTTGTTATGGAGTCCATACATTTAATCTCTTTCCCCATATTCACTGTCCAATATATGTTCATTAAAATCAGGGAGCAGTTAGACGTGTCATAATTTTGTTTCAGAAGGAGGATCTGCACGTACGGATTTGGACATTTAACTTCCACCACCGACCATCCAGAAACAATCTTAATTAATGCCAAGAGACCAGCATAAGGACGGCCCATCAAACCTTTTGGAGCTGGATTCAAATATATCCTCTATATGTGCATCAGTTCGATCTCTCCTGACGTCACCAGTCGTCTTCTTTTAGTATCTTCTTGGCTTCTTCGGGTATTCCATTCTGACAACTGTCCTTTTTATCGTGTCTGTAGATATGGATGTCTCACTGGGTACCTAACTGTCCCGGTTTGCTTAGGTGTCGGTACTTCAATAGGTGTTGTTACTCCGATAGGCACTGAGCAGAGCCCAACTGCGGCTCTTTGCTGGTTTATCTCTTCTCCATACGTCACATATTTTGGCGTGAATGTTCCTGTCACTTTGAAGGGGGTCGCTAGAGTGCGGATGATGCCTGGCACTTCCTCTTCAGCATACTTAGATGGGAGTCCCGAACAGCAGCTGTGGTGGTCACAGGGCCAGAGACAGAAGCCTAGGCAATGTCAGGACGACAGGCACTCACAATGCAGTGCAGGTGGGCAGCAGGCACATGCACAGGACTTGCAGCAGCAGGCACATGCACAGGGTTTACAGCAGCAGAAGGCAATGCGGGAGGCAGCACAGGGCAGGAGGAGGCAGGCAAAATGGCACAGTGGCATGAGAGTGGCTCTTCCGTGTCTCACTACGAAGGAAGTTCAAAACAGAGTGAAGGCCCTCAGCGCGTATGTTACGTGTCCACGGATCTCAGGGCATTGACAGGGATACATAAGGATGTGGAAAGGCAACACTAACTGTGCGCACGAAGGGATGTAGATGAATGAATGTCGTTTACACCTATTTTGGTGTGCAACGCAATACATTCCCTTCCAGTAGTGTACTGTTTTGCCTCTGGGCATACATGCATATTTTCTATCCCCATTTTTTAGGCCAGTGGTCTATCACATATGCAATTTTTCTGTTTGTGGGTGCTACTGCGTATCGCTTACCTCTTTTTGTCATTATCAAAAGCTTACAGGGTGTCGCATACACACTACTTCATTTTTTGGTGTGTATGGCTTGCTTTACATGCATTTGTTCATATGTGCGTTGACGTTTACGCCAGCTATCATGAGGCGTTTGAGCTCTGGGATTTGTGTGTGCTTTTCCGTGACCCGAAGTTCGGAGTAGAAATTCATGAATGCGGTTATATTTGCGTGAAAGTGGACATGCCATTGCTTGGCCATGTACAGTCCCTCAACACGCCCATATTTTTGCATGTTATTCATCATTCTGGGTGTTTCGCCCCCATTATAGTCGATGCATAGGCCCGGCTCACACTCTGTGAACTCCACGCAAGCCCAATGAAAGTCCTGCGCAGTCAGTTCCATGAATCGACTAACAGGTTTTTGCACGCAGATTGGCACGCAAATCACCTATATTTCAAGCAAATATTTCTATGGATCAGGCCCTTTGTCTGTACAGCTGTATGACTCCCCACAGGCTGTAGCCCACGGTTTTCTCTGGAAAAGCCCTGACACTGACGAATGCGGCTATCGCTTCATCCACTTTCACTTCATTCATGTCAGTGTATTTGTTATTGTAGAGGAGGAGCCAAGTGCCTCTACCGTAGGTCTGCCCCATCTTGCCTATATGTTGGAAACTGGGAATTGCGACCTGCGCAAGGTCACTAATGGTCCCTATACCGCGAAGAGTCCTTGAAACAAGGTATGCATTAAGAAAACCCTATATGATGTAACCTCAGAAAATGTCTTCTGAAGGAAGTTTTGGAAGAAGTGTGAAGATGAATGAAAGAGAAGACTGGTGACGTCACATGAAGTGGAAATGACGAACCCAGAAGAGATGTCAATGAAGAGAGTATATAGACCTTATAGAATCTGATGGCAAAGTAAAGAAAATGAAAGCCATTTTACAATTGTACAGATTCTGTAACGCAAGTAGACTAGGTAATCATAAGGCTGCTATACGTAGTGAATAGACTGCAGGCGGTGCCGCCAATATATATATATGTGTGTATAGAATCTGAATGTTCTCCAATGCATTTTAGCAAACTAGGTCCCATGAATAGAAGGGCTGAAAGAGTGGCGCAGTAAATGAAAACAGCTGAAAACGAGGGAAGATTCGAGATGGCTTATCTAGCCAAGTGTCAAGGGTTGAGGCAGCCAAGAACCTGGTTTTCTATTCGAGAAGATACAATGAACATGAGAATCAAAGCAAGCTCCTTTTGAGGTGTAATGGAAAAACACTAGAAGTGCCAGGTTTTATTCATTTAATAATGTTAAATGCGAAGAAGGAGCTCAAAACACGGTCTCCTGACACATGGTCAAGTTGAAAATAGACTTTGGGCAAGCTACACCGAGACTGGAAGATAAGACTATGCCCACACTCCCTTTTATGCTCAGGCACAGTGATCATTTACAAGGCCGAGTTCAAAGACTAATTTCAATGGCAGACAGCAGGAGTCATGATGGATGATGGGCTAATTGGGTGGGGAGGTATGGCCAAGTCCAACCCGCCAGCACCTGGGGTACCAGCTTGCGTGCTGCTAGTGAGTGGAATATTCCAGAAGGGTACAAGCATGCCAGCCAATCATAGAGGGCCACGCAGCAAAGATCCCTATAGTTTGAATGTCAATGAAACATTGTGTATTTTATGACACGGAGGATGACTTTCACTATGGGTAGGCTTAGCCGTCCACCTGACCTTAAAGACCCAATCACACTCCTGTTCCCCAAAGAATGTATACCTAGATGTTCCACTTAAGCCCATCTTAAACCCCCGTAGGTTTTCACTTATTTTGCCACGTAGTATGACATCACATATGACATGTTTTTGTCATAAAAGAGATATTTTTTAAGAAATTGCTTTAAGACTTATGCTGCGGGTTGTCCGTTGACGCCCTTGATGCCTGTTGTACTTACTGTTTTGGACAATTAAAAGCAGTTACGTTTTGCCAACTTCCTGAGTCAGTCTGATTATTGGTGTGAGAGTAAGATCTGCATCCCCATCCTTCCCATAGAGTGCTACCTCGCATAAAGGGCCTATGGGTTCATGTGATAGCAGAGGATGGTTCTACTCCCATCGGCTTAGAAGTCTTTAGTGTTTTCAGATAATCGGACACCCTCCGCCATCTATCCGGAGGATCGCGAAGATTCCTGTGGAGAGCGGCCAATATAGAATTCTTGCAAGAAACTGGATAGAGGTGGGATAGGTCCCGCTTTGACGAAATCCCTCCTGGTTTCCACGGGAGCTGAGCAGACTGAAGGCGACAGTGATCGATTGGAGGAGGGCGAGGATCACGATGGTCTTGAGCTGAAAAGCGAATGGTGAGTAGATTGAGGGGACTGGAAAAATAAGGGAATTAGATTGTGGTAATGTAGAAAAGTAACGGGATTTGTTTAGCACATGATGAGGAGTGCGTAAATGAGAAGTGTTTTTATAGAGACCGGTTTTCTACCTGAAGGCAGGTCTAGAAGGAGTCATTTCAAAACCCCAAGGGGGTAAATAGGCAGCACATAAACAGGTTTATGATAGGGAATGAGTCAAACTCCAATCTCAGTATTTTAGGGGCTAGGAGAAAAGGAGTACCATGGTGAAAAAGTGAAAAGTTGACTAGTTTGTTTATTTGTGTATTTTGTAATTGGGAAAAGGTGTTGAAGAGCAACAAGAGTAAATTGTGAGATTAAAGAAGAGATAAGAAATTGTTATCTATCTTTTAGTCATTGTCGGTGCCGGCTGAAACAGATAGTTTGAGATAATTGAGAAGTAGAGGATTTGAGTGGCGAGGTTGGAGTGCGCTCATATTGTGGTTTTTCTGAAACATATCTGTGTAACTAACGGTAAGTATCAACAGTCAATTGAGACTTGTCACAATGAGAGATGTTACTCCACTGATGCATTTGTGCAAGACGCTGCGAATGCACGCGCCTCAATTCAAACAGTATAGTGTGGAGTGAGTAAAGGGCAGAGCAGACAAGATGTTCATGCCATGGCCACAAGGGGGATCGCTGTCAAAGGCGGTTTTGCAACACATGACCACATACCTGCATGCTGCGTACAGAGTGAAGAATTTGGAGATGTGGCATGCTAGTTTAGAGCTTTGGAAAATATACCAGGAGGAGCAGGAGGATCCGCCTCCTGAGGATTGGATGCTTAATCATTGTAGGGAGGAAGGTGCTGAGCCTTCTGCTCCCCTTACCTCGGCCAAAGTCAACGGTGATAGTTAAGATGTAGGTTTGTATCCGTTAATGGAAATAAAAGCGGCAACAGGATATAGTAATCCGATATATGAAATGCCTGCCCTCAGCAGCGACGATAGCCCAGAAGAGACTAAAAGAAAGGAAGTGATCTTTAAGGTCTTACAAGACAAGGAGGAGAAAAGTGAACGACTGAATATATCAACAGAGATAGAAAGAAAGATTAAGAGATGGCAAGTAGAAGAGGATAAAGCTGACAAAGTAACACTCGTACAGTACGAATGGATGGGTGGACAGATATTGCTCAAGCTTGATGGGAAAAGTATTGAGGAAGTTAGGCAAAGGGAGGATCAAGATGAAAAGGACAGAAAAGACAGGGAGCAAGAGAAAAGATTGAAAGAAGATGAGTACAACAGAAAGAATAGGCAGAAACGAAAAACAGATGTATCAGGAGGAACAGCAAAGAAAGGAAGAAAGGGTAGAGGAGCAAAGGAAGTATGACAACAGGCAGAGAGCATTCGAAGAACGAGATAGGCAAGAGAAGGGAGAGAAGAGGAGCAAGAACAGACATTAAGGGATTAAAGAATGCAAAGACGTAGGGAAGAAGAAGAGAGTAAAGTGAATGAAAGAAGGGCAGAGAATAGATAAGAAGAGGAAAGGATTAGATGGGAAGCGATACAGTGAAGGGAATTTGATAAAGAAATGGAGCAAAAAAGAAGACAAAGCGAACACGACATTGATCTTATTCAGAAAGAGTTAATGGAACCGAGTCAAGTTATATCATGGGGCCATATAGAAGAGTTCCTACATCACAGGAAGCAACGTCAGGGCTATCTAGGTTAACCCTAGAGGAGCATTTTGACATAGGGAGCATCAGGGACAGGATCGATAAAGCCGATCAAGACTTAAGGGAAAGCAGCAAATTGGGAAGCTGAGGGAAGGGAGAACAATCCCTGATCCTTCAATCACGAAGCAAGGGAAGAGACCCATTCAGCATAGAGACTTGTCCTTAGACTGGCTGACTTTAAATACTGGTGATGAGAACAAGAGCCATACAAGTTGGGGGCTAGATATGTCAGCCGAAGAGAGAGAAACCTTCCGTGGGGAGGAGGGAGAAAGTGCATGCGTTACAGGGGGATGTCTGCAGACAGACAAGGAAGTGAGATGGTTTGATATAGAGCAGCCTAATGATAGGACGCCAGATCCTATGGAGTATCCAGAGTGACCTAAAGGATGATCGCATAGTGAGAAGGGAGAGTCGCCACCATATGTGAGCAGGCTGAGGCCATTGCCAGGCAGAAGGCGATCTGGAATCATTGACCCCACTATGGATAGGCAGACGATGGTAGCCGATTGCGGATTTGGGTTCAGACAGTTCCCTTTTTTGGAGAAAGGAGGGGCAGACCGCAGTATATTCCCTGGCCACAAATGGATAAAGATAATTCAAGATGTACATTTCCCAGCTTAACAGTGAGTGCGGGGAAATGGATTCATGAGCTAGAAAAGATGACAGGAGGAAATACTCTAGCAAAAGGGGACATTAAGGGTCTCCTAGCAGCCATTCTTGGGGAAAGGGCTGATGACATTTGGACAAGAGTAGGTTACTTCAGTGTCGCAGCACAAAACACAGTGCACAATGGAGCATCATATAATAATTGTAGAACAGATGTCTGGAGAGCGCTCAGGGTACAGTATCCTGATACGTCAGATATGGGTGCAATTATGGCACGTAAGATGAAAGATGACAAAGATTTGCTTGCTTATATTCGAAGTATTCAGGAATGGTGGACTCCTGAAATGAGGGAGTTGTGTGGAAAATCAGTGGCAGTATTTTACCACATTCTGTGTCAGGGATTACCGGAGCAGGTACAGAGACAGATCAATAAACTAGTGGGAATGTAAGTGAAGCCATGGGCAGAAATACAGTTGACTATAGCACATCACTGCTGGCTGTGACAAGAGAAAAATAAGAAGAAGGAAGATGCTAGAAAACTTGAGGTAGCCAAGTTCGTTCAGAAGAAATTGTCAAAGTACGTCATAGAAGCGGCAGTACTGACAAGTGGAAAAGGATTGGGAATGCAGCAAGCAGTGGGTGCATAGTAGGCGAATAATCAATGCCAGATGGATCAAGGATGGAATGGGTTTATGCCACAAGGCAGAGGAATGGGTTATAGAGGAAGAGGTGGTTTTCGGAATAACCAAGGTGGGTTTCAGAATATGCAGAATGATAATCAGAATGTGCAAGGAGAATTTAATCAAGGCGTGCTAGTCAGAAGAGCTCCTCTTGTACGTTGGACATGTGGAATGACAGGATACATCATGCAAACATAATGAAGCCAAGGGTATGTCCAGAATGGGCAATTCTCAAGAGGGGGGACAGCTTATTCTCCAGCATATAGCTCACAAGCTAGGGATGGGTTTGCCCAGGATCAGACAGTGTATCAAGAACAAGCACTGCAGATTCAACAGGCATTGCAATCACAGCAAGCAAAATTGAATCTGCCACAAGAGCAGTCACAGCACTCACCCATGCAGATACAGCAGAATGCAAACACAGGACAGTTATTGACACCTAGAGTAGGTGGTGTCACTGAGGTGGGGAAAGTCCTTTTACAGGTACAGGGATAAGCATTTACCCACAATAGGACAGCTCACAGGGTAACTTGATGTGTTCAGTACTATCGGTGACACCAGACCCTCAAGAAGAACCAAGGGTTGATGTGACAATAGGAGGCAACTATCCAATGTCGGGAAATGCCATGAATGCGCAAGGTGTCTCTGGAGCTACAAGTAGAGTTACTTTTACTGATGATTTACCAGTCTCCATAGGAGAGTGTGACATGTTTGTTCCATTATTGTATTTCCAGCAGACACCAGTTAATATTTTGGGAAGAGATTTAATGACAAAGCTTAATATGACGATTTATTTTACTGATGAAGGTATAGTGTGTTCTACTCCAGGGATACATTATATGAATGTGGGTAAATATATATTGGTGTATGCAGGGCAAATGGCTCTGCGTGGAATGCCATTAGAGCAAGAAGTTTTTCTTTACAGGGTATGCATTTTGTTGACATGGAAAGATTATGAGAATACCTGATGAGTTTTTGTTCAGGCCACAGATACCTGTGGACGAAAAGGGGGGACAGACTATTCCCCTATAGTTGAAGCAGCCATAGTGCGTGGGGAATCGGTCATGCTCAAAGGAACAGATGATGAAGGCAGGCCATGGAGAACAGTGATCACCATTGAGGAAGGGTATAGATTGACTGATGTCACTGACAAAGCTATGTTCAGAGATGATCCATCAGATGATGAAGTCATATTCGAGATGAGTATTACCCATTGGATCAGAATAGAGAAATCCCACTGATAATCGTGATAGTGTGAGGGCAGCCAGCATTTTTTAATAAAGATTTGGAAAAAGTCCTAAACTCTTTATGGTCTACCGGACCCTATGACATAGGCTTACTTAAGGGGTTAGGGGAGGTGAAGATTAAGCTGAAGACAGGATCAATTTTACCTCGAGCAAGACAGTACCCAATGACTCGAGAGGTGGTTGAGGGTATTTTTAAGACTATATCAGGCCTGATGGAACTAAGTATTTTAGTGACCTCAGAGTCACTGTGCAATACCGCGGTGTACCCTGTGAAAAAATCGAAGGGGGGCCGTGGAGATTCATACAAGATATGAGACCGATTAACCAGATTGTGAAGGCAGAGTTTCCTTTAGTTCAGATTCCTGCGATGATACTATGTAGTATTCCAGCAGAGGCACGATATTTCACTGTGATTTACTTGAAAAATGCGTTTTTCGCAATTACAATATTGATTTGCATAGTGTTGTGCTGCAGTATGTAGATGACATTTAGTTTTTAACACAACAGAAGATGCATGCAGGCAAGATTCATTTCAGTTAATGACTATTCTAGCAGACAAGGGATATAAAGTGGACAAGGAAAAGTTGCAATATTGTCAAGAAGAGGTGTTGTATGTCGGTCAGTATAATCTCACATGAAGGGAAGAAAGTCACACCTGAAAGAGCTGAGGTGATTATGAAAACAGCAAAACCGCACACGATAAAACAAATGCAGCAGTTTTGGGGGTTATGCAACAATGTTAGAGCATGGGTATTTGATTATAGTTCATATACAAGACCCCTTTTGCAGGCTCTGAAGAAAGCACAAGTGAATACAGAAAAAATAGAATGGACCGAGGAAATGGAGGGAGGGTTTGAAGATTTGAAGAAAGCAATTTGTACAGCTCCATTTTTAGGAATTCCAAACTATGATGAGGAATTATTTTTGTTTTCACATACGATTGGGACAGTTATGCCAGCGGTGCTCTCACAGAGGACTACATGGGGTTACAAACCCCTGGCATATTACAGTGGAATTTTAGATTCAGCTATGAGAGGGCACTTTACTTGCGATCAATCGCTGGCAGCAGCCGCGTTTGCAATAGAGAAGTCTGCTAGTATTGTGATGGGGTGTTCTATGACATTGTTTGTTGAGCATGCTTTGTTTGCCATTTTGGGAAAAACTAAGGGTACATTGACATCTCCAGCACCAGCATCCTCGATGCCGTAATTACCGGTACACTGATGCCGGTAGTAACGGCACCAGAAGCAACATTATCGCGCCAGAACAGGAAATGCGCCGGCGGCCTTCTTTTTAAAATCCATTGCAATCCTCAGTCCACAGCACCTGGACCGGACAACAGTGCAGTCAGGAAGCAAGCTGAGGAAGATGGCAACAAGACAAGGCACAGTCCGCCGCAGAAAGCCAAGGTTCAGCGACGGCAAGCTGATTATGCTGGCTGACACCATGGTGGAACATGCTGATGTGCTTTGCACTGACCTGCGCCGAACAGCCCAACTGCGCAAGAAAGCTGTGTGGGAGGAGGTTGCCCAAAAGGTATCTGCAGTAGGAACAACACACCGGACTGTCCACGACTGCCGCAAGCGGTGGGATGATTTCCAGCTGCGGGTCCACAACCTGCTCTCTGCTAATTGCAGCCAGGGGCTGGGCACAGGAGGTGGGCCACCATCCCCAATAAGACTTGCCACATGGGAGGAGACGTGAAGCACTGTGATGAATATGGCGGGAATCGAGGGCGTTGGTGCTGCCGAGACGGGAGTCCCAACATCAGACAATGAAGGTGAGTGACCCTTATCGTAATATCAAAGTCACAACACACACCTCCAACCCCAACTACAATGGCAAAGTCCCAATGGCAAGTAGATGAGAGCAAACACATGCCGCATCACCAACCACCTAAAGCCACCCGCAATATAACCACAATGTCCCTGCCACGTATACACCCAATAAACCCCACTGACACAATCCACATGAGTCCCCAATTGCCAACACAATCACTATCTTCATGTGCACACACACATACACATCACTGCACAGATGCAGGCCTGACCACTGTGCCATCCCATGGCATGGTGCACACATCACCACTGCCAATTGCACACCTGACCCACCCACCATGACCATGCACGCAGGGTAAACCTCAATGCATCTACGCACATATTGTGACCATATCTGTCCCACACCTAAACAACACATGGAACACAGCCCCTGAGGCATGGCCACACCACGCAAACAACGAGACACCTGTAGGTCATACAACAAACACCATGCACAACATGGCTGCACCAGAAGGATGCCCAGGCACTAGGCCCCCCCATTCCTGTATGCACCATGCCTGCCCCTCCAACATTTCCTTGAGAATTTGCAGGACTCGACATGTACTAGCATTGATGTATGTAGGATGTATGATGATCCATGACTGATGCCCTGCCTCACTGTCCCCCACATGCACAGGAACAGACAGCCAGTCAGAGCACCCCAACACCCAAAAAAGCCGCTGATCGTCAGAGCCGCAGTGACGACAATGCCTCCAGCCAGGGGCCTTTGACCTCAAGGACAGGACTGAAGCATGCCACTACTTCCATGCCACAGCCCCCCAGCCAAGATGACACACAGGCTGCCCAGCAGGCCGAGAAGGAGCAACATACCCCCACCAATGCCCCACAGTAAAGACCCACTGCTGCCAGCAAGGCACACCAGCCAAAAGCCACTCCTGGCATGAAGGCCCCACGAAAAACAAACACATCTGGGGCACAGGAACCACCTCAGGTGGAAAAGCTGGGATCCCCAGTGGCCTGTGACGTGGAGGAGCCACAGTCAGTGACCACAAGTGAGCAAGGTGAGGTGGCCCAATCTGCCCCGAGTGGGACGGGAATGCCCAGACGTGGGTCCCGTGCCTGCTGGGCCTAGAGACCCAAGCTACTCCTCACTGATGAGCCCCAACAAGGGTGAAACATGTTTGGGGATGCTTGTGGTCTCGTGCAGAAGGGATGTGACCTAGCAGTTCGGGCTGGACTGCCCCTTTTGGGGTGGTGCCAAGCCTGATTTGCATATGGTCTTTCCCCTTCTGTAATGGCTTGGCAGGTAAAGAACGGTGGTCTGGAGGGTTGCCCAGAGCAATGCCAGTGGTTAAGATTAATTCTACACCTTCCAGCCATCATCTCTTTGTTTTTGCTTTGTCACCCCGAGTGGGACGGGAATGCCCAGACGTGGGTCCCGTGCCTGCTGGGCCTAGAGACCCAAGCTTCTCCTCACTGATGAGCCCCAACAAGGGCGAAACATGTTTGGGGATGCTTGTGGTCTCGTGCAGAAGGGATGTGACCTAGCAGTTCGGGCTGGACTGCCCCTTTTGGGGTGGTGCCAAGCCTGATTTGCATGTGGTCTTTCCCCTTCTGTAATGGCTTGGCAGGTGAAGAACGGTGGTCTGGAGGGTTGCCCAGAGCAATGCAGTGGTTAAGATTCATTCTAAACCTTTCAGCCATCATCTCTTTGTTTTTGCTTTGTCACCCTGAGTGGGACGGGAATGCCCAGACGTGGGTCCCGTGCCTGCTGGGCCTAGAGACCCAAGCTACTCCTCACTGATGAGCCCCAACAAGGGCGAAACATGTTTGGGGATGCTTGTGGTCTCGTGCAGAAGGGATGTGACCTAGCAGTTCAGCTGGACTGCCCATTTTGGGGTGGTGCCAAGCCTGATTTGCATATGGTCTTTCCCCTTCTGTAATGGCTTGGCAGGTGAAGAACAGTGGTCTGGAGGGCTGTCCAGAGCAATGCCAGTGGTTAAGATTAATTCTAAACCTTCCAGCCATCATCTCTTTGTTTTTGCTGGGCCCAATCTGCCCAACACAGTGAGGAGGAGGAGGTGGCAGACCCCCAGACACCAGCATGCATGATGACCATGAAAGTACGCCACCCATGCAGGCAACCCGACATGACTCTCCGGTACATAGCTTAGGTAGACATAGCACAGTGGAGGGCAGTGCCCCTGACAACAACATGGAGGAAGCTGTGTAGAGCCCTGAAAGCCCACACACGCCACCTCCCATGCACCCACCTGTTTCTCAACTCATCCACGATCTGGAGGGGCGGCTGTGCCGCATGGAGGGTCGGCAGCAGGCCATTCACGACATGGTGAGGCAGTATGTGGCAGATGGCGAAGCTACACGGCAGGCCATGCAGGAAGCCCTGCGGGAGAATGCCAGGGTGGTGAGCCGGGCTGTGTTCCGTGTGACCCGGCGTGTGCGGGAAGGGGTGGCAGCCATGACCCAGGCCATCATGCAGTTGGCGACTGCTATGGCAGAGCAAAGGAATAGCAACACCAACCCCCAACCTGCTCCGTCATCGAGCACGACACTGGCCAGTTTCACACAGAGAATCCTGGTGCGTCGCTCCCTTCATGTATGCGCCACACAGACACTCAACCCCCTCCTCCAAAGAGGGGGCATGAGTAGTTGAACTCACATGTGCATGTTGGGAGGGAGTAGTGGTGAAGTCGTTGTGGGGGCAGTTGTGGGGGGATGGGGTTGTTAGGTTTTTGGGTATTCGGTGTGAGGGTATAGAGTGTGGTGGTAGTGGGGTCGGGGGTAGTGGGGTTGGGGGTTATGGGGTTGATGGTTGTGGGCTTGAGGGTTGTGGGCATGAGGGGGTCAATTTCTTGATATAGTGGTGCACGTTCATCAATGGCAATATGTGCATAGTTCATTTCTGTTCAACACAGCTGGTGTGATTAAGAAAACACATGACTGGACATTGTTTCTTGAGTGTGTGTCAATTTAATTGTGTACAATGACCAGTGCTCAGTGTGCCCCATTCCCAGTGAATTGTGTTCCCCAGTCCATCAAAAGTATTGTGCAATCAAATCTTGGCGTGCCGCACGTCCTTAATGCACATTGTGCCGTAGGAGATTTCCAGCATCTTCAACATCCTCATGCTCATCTTCAAGTGGCATCAGGTCCATCTCAGGGGGGAGGGGTACGTTGTGCCGGATGCACATGTTGCGCAGCATGTCACATGCCAACACTATCTTGCTCACCTTCTCCAGCCGGTAAATGAGTGTCCCACCCGACTTGCTGAGGCAACAAAACCATGCCTTCAACAGCCCAAAAGTCTGCTCAATCATGACACAAGCGTGTTCCTGTGCACGGTTGTAGTACTCTTCGTGCCTGTTGACTGGTTGCCTGATGGAGGTCAGGAGCCACGGCTTCAGGGGATGCCCAGCATCACCTGCATGGGAGCAATAGAAAGTGTACTTGTGATTTAAAAAGTCATTCCTTGTGACGACTGCCTGTACAGTGTTCATGACTACATGCAACAGATCATTCATGACTGCACTTGACATTTTCCTTATTGAAAGACCCAGGTAAGTGTACTTAGGGATGACCCATGGTTGGGGGGATGGGTGCAGGTCACGTCTCAGTGACATTTCCATCAGAAACAGCACTCACACAAATGAAGGCAAAAGGTGCATGCTGTCCTCACATCTGATGGATGTGTTGCCAATGAAAATGGACTATCTAGGGATGTTTCCAAACTCACGGTCACGTGATGATTTCCTGCGGTATTGGCTGAATTTATGGCCTACTAAAGAACTACAATATAGATACAAATTAATAGCGGAATATGAGTAAACATGCCGATTCTGTAAGATGTTTCCAGAAACTCTGAAACATTTGTGTACAGACTGTCCGATGTTACTAATGCAAAGAATTAAATATTTTAAGCCATTACTAATGAACTACTTTATTCCCACCAGTGATAGACTGTGGGATTTGCTGTTCCATACCAACAGGCAGCCATTGAGATATGCTATTTTGAATTTTCTGTATAGCCTAAAATTGTCGGACAAGAGAGTGAATTACAGCAAACTATGATCATATGAAATTTCCTTTCGTAGATCTAATGCCTGTATAATGTAGGATGCTTAATAATCAGCACTGTTGTCATTTTAAAAAAAAAAGAGGAGATGGCTAGCTTCGAATTAAATTGATTTGCTATATATGTTTTATATATTGACTAACATGATTATGTTTTTGAATTTTGTAACTGCTGAATTTTGTGTACGTGTTGAAAAATCAAGTTTACTTGATTAAAACAACTTAATAAAAAAAAATTAAAAAATGGACTATGCATGTACACTGCATCATGACGCTTTTGCCTAATGTTGCTTCATGATACACAGTGGTTTCCAAATCATGCATTCGACTACTTGATGTCAGCATGTACATGTCCATCAACGTCTTCCCCCATAAGGCACATTCACATTGGTGGTGTGGTCCGCCGGTGAAGGATAAAGTTTCTGTGGTAAGGCTGGGTGGGTACTGACATGGTGGAAATGAGGTAATCTGGATGAATCTTGCACCACTCAATCATATGTTAGTGGCGGTAACTGATTGATGATTGCAATAGTTTCCATGCTTGACCAATTTTATTTGGAAGTGTCCCATAAGGTGCCTGGACAGGTAGACTGGTCTGCAATGTATCTGTGTGGTGGGTGCAGTGACTGAGAGTTCCCTGTGTGGCAGTTGGATTTAGCTTGGCATGGTAGATTGACCCGTGATTTACTTTGTTGTGCTCATGTATTTAATGCATTGTGTGTGCAGGGTGGTGCATTATGGTACCTGTAGTTCATGTCTTATGATGGTCCTAATGCATGTACTGGTGTGGGCACTGTGTAAATTGTTTCCATGTATTCACAGCTGTGTAGGCATGCCACATCTTCATCCATTGGCTGTGTCCAACATTCTGTTGAATTCACTAGGGTCACAGTTTTAGGCACCCAGGACGCTGTGTGTGGTCTCGTTCCATGTGTTTGATATGTTGTTGTGCAGATTTGAGATGTAGAGGTGTGTAGGTGTGGTCCGTCGTGCGACTTTGACTTCTATATCCCAATGCATTCTATCTGCACTTCATTGCATCCATGGTAATGCTCACGCCTGGGGTGATTATGGATTCATGCATGTGATGTGCACCTGTGTTGCTCATGGAAGCCATCCAGTGCTATGTTACTGTGGCCCTCATTGCCCAGCCAGCAGTCAGGTTGCCTGTGTGTGTGTGTTCCCCCCCCAATCAACACCCCTCATGGCCCTGTGGTTAGACATACCCAGCACCCAGGTACGTTGTGTAGCGTGTCATGCCATGTGGCAGCGCAGCGTGGAGTTGTGCAGCAGCATGGCATCATGTGTGGATCCTGGGAATCTTGCACAGCAATGCGTTATGATTTTGCTTGCATCGCACACCATCTGGACATTCAGGGAATGGTAGAGCCTCCTATTGCGGTACACTACCTCCACAGCATGCCGGACTACCAGCTCTACATGGATGCAGTCGATGGCACCAATGGTGTTTGGCATGCCTGCCAGTGCATGAAATGCTATTTTGATTGCATTCACCTCCTTGGCGGTCCGTGGTAGTTTGATGTGGTCCCTGGAATGTTTCAGGAGTGCATCTACCACCTGCTTGAGCACACGGGAGAAACAGGGTTGTGAGATTCCATGCAGCTGCCCCACTGTGTGCTTGTAGGTGCCTGTGGAAAGGAAGTGTAGCACAGGCACTACCTTCAGCAAAGGGGGGATGGCTGTCCAGATGCTGATGAGGCTCACCAGGTCATCATGGATGAGGTCCACTATTGTGGTGATGGTGTCCCTGTCCAGGCAGTACAGGGTGTGGATCTGTGCAGGGGTTAGGTCAAATGGACTGGCCCTTTGGCGAGGAATTGGTGACTGCCTTCCGGGTACAACTGCCTGTGCTATTGGTATGTGCTGGCCCAGTCTCGCCCTCCTTCTCCTCCTGTGCCTCTTCTGCATTATCCTGTTCACTGTCTGCTCAAGGAGTAGCAGTGCAGGTATGTCCTCCAGCCCCAGTATTGCAACTTCCAATGGTAGCATTGTGGATTTGGGAGAGGTGTGGTGTGTGGGAGTGCTCCTTTAGTGCTGTGCCAGACTCCATTGGCTCCACCTGTGCTGATTGTGTGCACCTGTGGCAGGATGCTACACAGCAGATTACTATTAACCACTGCTCTGCGATGCCGGTGTTAACGGCATCAAGGTATCCGTCATTACCGGCATCTCCATGCCGGTAATTGCATGTCTGTGTGACTTTTAATGTGCACTTCGCAGCAGCATGTGTCTGCGCTTATACCGGCAAGGAGGAGGCTGGTCACAGCGGGTCGCTGCTCGTAATACCCTGGTCCGAAATAGTCATACCGGCATCGGTTTTACCAGACCGGCAACCTTGTAATGAGGCCCAATGTAGTAAATTGCATTGTATGTCAAAGGTTTACTGCTGGACACACACTGCAAATTATCAAAGGAGTGATTCCTCGACTGAACGGTCCTTTTCAGCATTTACATAATGACAATGCTGATATGCTGCAAGTACGTAGTGCATACAGGTAGTGTGGTAGATAGTGGTGGTTTGTCCCTTTTCTAGATGGATCAATGCAGGTCCGTGTACACACCCTGATGCCACTTGCACAGCAAAATTTTAAGTCTGAGAAGAGTTTGCTAGATGGGGAGTATTTGAGGTGCTGAGATCGACAATGGGCCCCATTCTGTTAACAAAGTATTTGAACAGACAAGCCTATTGCTTAGTATGAAACACACTGTTTCTTCTGCTTATCACCCACAAGCGAACGAGACATGTGAGAGACTCAACGGTCTCCTTAAAGACAGAATAGTGAAACTCAAATTGACACTGAAGAAGGGGTGGCTGTATCACCTGCCCCTTGCATTATATGCATTAAGGAATTAGCCTGGGCCGGACCACCACCTCACGCCCCACAAGTTAGTGACAGGGATGCGAATGAGAACGCCTCTGTCTCCTCCATGGAGGAGCAGAAGTGATGCCCAGAAGACTGCAGAAATGTTAGGAAATGAGTTACGTGCTTTTTTGACATGTATTACCGCTAGTATCTCTGTCATTTTAGATCAACTCAAGCACAAGGGGTGCCTGTCTAAGGACACGGATGAAGACCATTCAGCAACCACACTTCAAGAACTGTTTCTTGTACCTAGATTGTTTGTAGGAGATGCAGTCCTATTGCTTAACATCACAAAGAAGTGGCAGGAGCCCCATTTTAGTAGTGCATTTATCATTGAGAACGTTACTCCCTCAGCAGTAAAAGTCCAAGAGTGACGTGCATGGATACATTTGCGTGATGTAAAACCGTATGCTGGTGAGACTGATGGACACACAACTTTTGATTCAGAAGCAAGACAAGAAGAAGAAGTACAGCACGTACAGACTCGATCGATGACGAGGAAGAAGGACGCTAAGATTGCCGATTAAATAAATGCATGTGTGCATTTGGACTGTGGCTCACCCTGACACTCTTTATAGATATAAAGTTCTCGAGCCACAGAAATCTATGAATTGGACTTTAGAAAGTGCTGAAGTGCTAAATATGCCAAATCTAGAATTTGAGTTCAACGGCTGGAAAAGGGAGCAGTTTCATGATTCATTCCTCACTGAGTTTCTCTTTGGTTAATCTCATGATTCTGTCAGATGTCGATGACCATAGACTACTTCTCGCTATCTTTGTATACATACTCAGAGCATATCCTGCTCTTGTTGGGCGTAGTACTAATATACGTGTTCTTCTGCAAGATCCTAAAAATGGCGCGGCAATTAGGAGAATACTTGCAGCAATAGTTGAACAGATCCTGCAGCCACTTGATCATTTAACAAGGCTGCTTGATTAAAAAGATTGTTTCGTTCCTTAAAGCAGTGAACAGGCACAATGTGGACTGTCAAGAATGATACAGTTCTGGAAAGTGAGCAAACTCAACGATGAATAGAGATTCGAAAAGGGTGGGGTCTAATGTATTGGTGCATAATATATGCATGCTCATCATTTATTATTGTTTTTCTGATTTTGCTAATCCATACTGTCTACTTCATTGGCCTGAGTAAAATAGAATTCCATTTGATTCTTTCCACTCCAGTTACTAATACAGAATTATCTGTTGTGAAAAGACCATGGCCATTTGTTATTATCTCTACACCAGTGACACATGTAAGGTCACCCATTTCTCTGACAAGTGTTCCTATGATTCCCCCTGTAGGAAGGACCCTTGCTGATGTGCTTCATAATGAGCATTATGCACGTACCCTCCTTGCAAGAGACACAAGAGAAGCACAGTGGAAGATGGTTATGAGTTAAATAACTATCTAGACAGTACAACACATTTGTGGAATAACATGTGGTATCAGCAAATGAAAGAGGTGGGAAAAAGTACCCACTAAGGATAGTTGTTATGTTTGTGCTCTCCTACCTTATGCTATGGGGAATTCCAAGATATTCACCGCTATAGAAGTGGCAATCAAGACAGCTCATTGCCTGACACACCTTGCACTCTGCCATATGAGAGGTCAGTTCCAGGGTCGAACAGCATCCTTGGTATGGGTGACTGAATGGACAGCTCCAGAAGAAGATGATTACGTGCAAGATTTGAAGACAAGAGAGAAACCACACACCAGAGATCATGTGATAAGATAAGAACAGTCTGGAATGAAGGGAGCAGGAATCAGATGGGAAATAAATAAAAAGCTCAATTGTCAAGGAAAGAATCACAAAGAAATACAAAGATGCAAGGAGAGAGGCCATATGCAAATCAGGGGAACAGTACTTTCTCCAGATGGATGGGAGGAAGGCCTGGTTGTGTGCAGAGCAGTGGTAGTAACAGGACATATTGAACCAGTTATAGATTGTGTGGAAAAGGGATGCAAACCTCTCTGGCCAAACTTTCAAAGTTACTGACATGTGTTGATGACAAAGGAGGCCCGTTTCAGATATTGCCTCTGGCTAGTGCAGGAATATGCTTCAGAAAAAATGGCACAAGAAAGTTGGCTAGAATCAGCAGTGCGGTCGAATCTTTGATGTACCTGGAATGAAGGATGGAACAGTAGTGATTATTTACCACTACTGGGCCTGTGGATCCAGAGAATACATGAAGCATGAAGTTGCCCAAGGACTGGGGAGGGCTGTGTTCTATAGTGATTGTTCATGTTCCAGAGTTGGTGATTCCGTAGAGTGACCTGGACATTAGAGAGTTTCCAAAAGCAGATGCTCACCTGAGAAAGAGGAGATAAGGTGAATTTCTCAATTGAACCAAGAGGGAGAACTACATTTCAGCTAAATCAATAAAGGATTTTGATTCTATCCGGTATGAGCAGAGGTTGTTCAGTCAGACTTCGGCAGTATGCGTGACAATCTTCAAGCCAGGGATACAGAAGACGGCAAATACTAAATGGTTACAGATTACCAGATGGGATTTCCTGCAGACAATTAACATCATACCATAAAGGTATTCAACACTATCAAGAAAGAATCTACATCATACCATAAAGGGATTCAACACTATCAAGGAAGAATTGAGAGCCATAAGACTAACGACCCTGCAGAATAGATATGTCTTAGACATGATTACAGGTTCTAATCAAAGGGTACCTGTTAATACCACAGGTCCTTCAGGTAAGTAGTACAAAAATCACACACAATGGACCTTGGTAAGTGATATTGGAGAAAACAACTTACATAACAAGTTGACTTCACTGATTTCAACAAAACTATTTTATTCAAAATTATATATATGTTTGCAATGCTTAACACTATGTGCTCATAGAGCATATACATTTCGAAAAATTCTTACATTCATATATATTACACATCTTCCTATTCATACCACCATACATTCAAACTTTCATACATACACATCCTCTATCGACTGGGAGTATGTCTTAAGGTCAAATCTCACTAAGCTTGTTTGAACAGCATCTACTTATGTTTCGGTCGTAATGCATTGGCTTTTAGTTCGCCTTATCTGTTTTGACCCTTGTCAGGATGAGGGTAGATCTTGAATATTGTCTAGCCAAATGGTATCATCAGGTGGAAGATGTCTTCCAGTGCAAATCTACAAACACACAAACAGTGCATCACATATTGCTCCAATCTCTTATTTATGTAGACACAGATTACTTGTGTGTATAAACCTTCATTGGTTATACTAGTTGTCACCTCCAATCAATATTTTATGGGAGTAGTGTGAACGGTGGATATAAACCTCAATGCTACCGGGATGAGCTCTCAGTAGGGTCACTTGCTTATCGACTGGGAGGTGACTAGTGACTTCCTTCTTGTTTGATAAGCAAGTGACCCTACCGAGTATACATTTAACTGAAGTAAAATGAGTACACTCATGAGATAGATAAGGAGTGGGACTCACTTTGTGCCTTTGCTCGCCCCTCATCTTCTTTCAGGCCCCTTGGAAAGTTCATCCTGGGAGCATTGAGGATTATATGTACACATAAGCCACTGGCAATGTGGGCAGACTTCTTAGGAACCACATGTGTAATGGAAACTGTCAAGGAATGTTTGAGTTCCTTTCAGTGCCTGCACTCCCGGAGCTAAAGCGCTGCCAGCAAAAAGCAGCAGATGGTGAAATGAGCTACTTGGGCAGCTGCTGCTGTAATATTTATTGAGAGCATTCTAATGACAGCACAAATCCATCCTCCTCATGCAAACACTGATCACATAGTGAAGACGCTTGCAGGATGTTGGGATGTACATCAGAGCTGAAGCGTGGTGGAATCCTTGTGTTGCTTGCCTCACGTTGCAGGCTTTGCTGGTCCTCGTAGCCTCCCTGCGTTCATGTTTCCTCAGTGGGCAAAAGGGCCTCTGCTTGAAAAGTATCTTTGAGGGACACCCTCCTCTCATTCAATTATGGGGTACTTTGAGTCTTGTTTTTAATCTGCTTTGCTTGTTCCCTGTGTGACTATGTTTCTTTCTGCCTTTAGGACGCTTAGTAGAGTGACTCTGGGAGCTTGGGGCCTCCCCAGACTAGTGGATAATGGTCTGGCGAGTGGCAGGCCCAGCCCCCTCCAACAGGCAAGCGATTACAAACTTGTGTACACAAACTGCCCCAGACACTTTAAAGCAAGTAACTGCATTGCATAAACTGCACAGCAATCTCCCCAGACAAGGAACATCCACACATACAGTGGCCCCTCTCCGGGCCAGCAAAGCCTGTGTAGCTGTGAAGAAAATGTAATCGTCAGTCGCCCACTACCAACATACCATGCTTCAGAAGGGCCTATACCCCACGGGCCGGATTACAGAAACTGCTCCAGCGCAAGTGCAAAGTTGCACGGTATTAGCACTAGGGCAAAGTTTTCCCTATTTTTAAAAACACTGCAACATGTTCGAAAACCATTTCACCATGATAAGTGCAGCTTGGCATGGTATAAGCACCAGGGTAAAATTGCTGCAGTGGAAAAAAGATACATTTTTAAACCTGGGCAAAGTTTTCCCTAGTGCTAATACCAGTCCATATTAGGACTAGGACAATATTTGCCCTGGTGCTTATAACATGCCAAGCTGCACTTGTCATGGTGCAATTATTTTCGAATATTTCCCAGTGTTTTTAAAAATAGGACAAACTTTGCCCTTTTGTTAATACCGTGCAATTTGCCACTTACATCGGTGCAAAGTTTCTGTAATCTGTCCAGAGAAAGGATCAGAAACAACTGCACTCCTGAAGCAGTCCTTGCCTGTGCATGCATGGGGAGATGCAGAGGTCAACCCCAAGAATGCAGACATGACTGATTCATGGAATTATTTGCGTGTAAAACGGGGATTTGCGTGCCATTCTGCCCGCAAATCCGTGTTTGACGAATGGGGATTTGCGGGCAGAATGGCACGCAATTCCCTGTTTTACACACAAATAGTTCCATGAATCAGGTGATTTCCAAAGATGCAATCCTGCCTCCGTGCATGTTGGTAACAGTATTAGCATAATTGAACTAAAAACATTTGACCTAAAACATTTGACTGAATTTTCTTGATTTTTTTGTCAGTCAAATTTTATTAAATATATATATTGGGGTGGGTAATGGTAGAGATTAGGTTGAGGGGAAGTGGGGGGTGGGGTTGTGAGCGGTCTCCCATGCAGTTTAGACCGAATAAATGGTAAAATAAATTCAATCAAGTGTGATTAGGTAAAATGTTTTAGGTCAAATATACCGAAACCTTGGTAACACCAGCTAGCATAACAGCTGTTACCCAGTCACATTTCAAATCAGAGCAATGGTAAACGCCGGTGAACAATAAGGTACACTTGGAAATTCTAATCCTAAACCCATCCCTCGGGAACCAGGGACGACCAGGAAGTGGGCATTCTGGGAATTTGGAGCAGGAGAATAGAACATTGGGTGAGTTGGCATTGGGAGAGAGATTTAGATGGAGAAAGAAGGGAAGGTGTGGAAAAGATTGGAGGTGAGGAGGGTGAAGAGATAACAACAACCATTGACCAACCATTGCAAGGAGGAGAACATCAGACAGTGGACATCGGAGACCAGCAGAGGGTGAAAGAAAAAGGACATCAGAAGTCAAGAGGACCAAAAGGGTAGAAGTAATACAATACACTGGATGGAGGAAGAGGAAGAAAAGGGAAACTAGAGCGTGGTAAAGAGAAAGACATGGGGAAATGAGTGACGAGGATGGCGAGGATGGCCGCGCACAGTGTGTGGCATGGAACCGAGGAGGGGAAAGGCGGGAACCTGGAGTGGAATACAAAAAAGGCAGGGAGAACAGAAGGTGAAGGGGCAAGATGGTGGCTTTCCACATGGTGGGACATGGAAAGGAGGAGAATTAATGTGGGGCTTAAAGAGGAAGAAGAGATAAGGAGGGAGCATGGAGCATCAGAAGGAGAAAGGCGCACATAGACATGCTTACACACACACAAGCACATCTGTTGCAGCACCACCACCTAAGGCCTTGTGAGGAATTCGAAATTGAATGATGGTAGATCATTCTCTGGAAAATGTGTGGGGCTAATCTGCACACATTTTCCAATGCTCACTGCATGACATACACATAGACTTGCGTACTCTGGGTGGAAAAAGCCTACAAGGAGCAATCCCCCTGTCATATTTAGTTGGTATATGTCAGTCAGGATTACACCTTGTCTCTCAGAAGGGGGAGGGCAAAGCCTTTCTCCTGCCATGGCCAACCTAATTAACTATCAAAGTCTCCATTTATTTATTTGTTTTAATTTATAAAGTGTACAAACAACCTGGAATCATTGAGGTGCTGTTACTGGTAAAAGTCTGGAAAGCGTAGTTTGTCATGCAGTTCAGGTGAATTACATCAGTAGTGAGAGCATAGGACCCGGTACCAAAACCAACAGTATTATCAAGCATTTTATTGACGGTGTAAAATTGGCAGATACAGGGTTCGGGGATGGGAAGGGAGGTTGCAGGGGGCTCTGAAGCGAATTATGCAAACAGCTGTGTTTTGAGCGTTTTGCGGAATAGCCAGTACGATTTCTCAGCTCTAAGGGAGGGGGGAGGACGTTCCAAAGTTTAGCAGCAATGTATGGGAAGCTGGACCCTCCTGCTTTACATCTCTTGACCTTAGGCACAATAAGGCGGTCAGAGTAGGGGGGCCTCGTAGGTCTGGTGGTAGGTGCCTTGGTGATTCTTTAAGTGAGGTACGGGGTACATTTGTGGGTGATGGAGACGGTTTTAAATCTGATGCGCTCCTTTATGGGGAGCCAATGTGCTTTTTTCTAGCTTGAGAAATGTGATCTCTTTTTGGAATGTGGAGGGCTGCTCTTAAGGTATTGCTCACTTGTATTCTTTGTATATTACCTGCTGAGGTGCCTGTGAATAGGACATTGCAATAGTCGATCTTGGAGCCAATGATCGTGCGGGTAATAGTGAGACAGTTTTCTTTGGTAAGGAAGGGTCTGGCTACATTCAGGACCTTGGTTGAATAAGCAGCAGAGGAGGTAATGGCACACACTTGCCTGGACATGGTAAGAGAGCTGTCAAGGGAAACTCAGTTCTTCACAGTTGATGAGACGGGAATTGTGCAGTTATCTATCTTGAAGGCAGAGTACTGTTTGTCCAGGGACTTCAGGGCATATGGAGGGCCTGCAATTAGAATGTCTGTCTTATCAATGTTGAGGCAAAGGTGGTTGACTGCAGTCCATGCCTGTATGGTCGAGTAGATATTGTTGAGGGAGGTGGAGTCGGCTGTGTAGTTGCCTGATAGAGAGATCAAGATTTGAGTATCACCGGCATAGTTGGTGTAGGCTATGCCTAATGAATCAAGGATGTTGAAGAGTGGCCTGGTGAAGATATTGTAGAGAGTTGGTACGCCACAAGTGATTGGAGATGGTGTGTAATGTGCAGTGTTTGAAAAGACCCATATGACCCTCCCTTCCAGAAAGGTGGTGAGGTGGTGACAAAGGATTTGGTGGTTGGCCAAGTTGAATGCTGCGGATAGGTCTAAGAGAAGGAGCAATGCAGAATTACCTTTGTCTCGAATCTCGTCAAGTTGGTTCTTTAAATCGAAGTGAGTAGATTCAGTTGTATGGCCTGGGCGCAAAACTGGTAGACGCATCCCTAGAATTTGTCTGTCTTCCAAGAAATGTTGGACCTGCAGATAGACTGCGCGGTCCAAGATTTTTAGTAAGAAGAGGACTGTAGTAATTGTCCTATAATTGATGGAATAGTGGGGTCAAGGGTAGGTTTTTTAGGAGAGGGAGGACACAGGCTTCTTTCAAGCTGGCTGGGATGATTCTCTTTGCAAAAGAAGCATTTATGAAGGTGGTTATGACTGGGGCTAGTATGACGGCACACGCTTTAATGAGAGTAGCAGGGCAGATGTCGCCTTTGCAGTTAGAGGGCTTTAGGCTTTTCATCAATTTGAGGACTTCATTTTCAGAGAGATCTCTGAAATGGAACTGTATGCTGGATTGTGTGAGGGAAGTCTTGAGGGGTGAGCAGCTGGTAGTGGTGGCTATGGGGTGGGTGTTGAATAGAGCTTGTTGAGAGACACTTTTAGCATTAAGGGTATCAATTTTGCCTAGTATTGCTGCCTTAATGTCAGAACACCACGAGGCGTCTTTGGTGAGAGTAAAGGGCGGTTGGGTTGGTGCCTCAAGATCTCTGTAAATATTGAACATTTCTTTCACATCAGAATTTGCATTGCATATTCTAGAGTTCAAAGAGTTGGATTTCGCAGCAATGGTGGAAGATTTGTAGAGTTTGGCAATTGTACTGAAGTCATTTTTGTGAGCAACGGTTGGGTCTTTAAGCCACGTTTGCTGACTTTGTCGCTTCTGGGACTGCAGTTCAAGTAGGTTAGGGGTAAACCAAGAGTCAGAATGCCAGACTTTTTTAGCTTTGTGGAAGGCTAAGGGGACTAGGGTGTTCACTGCTTTAGAGAGTATGAGAGTGTAAGTATCTACAATTGAGTTGGGGTTGGGTTCAAATGGTGGCCAGAGGGCAGACGTGTTCAGTGTAGGCAGGATGTTTTCTCCTGTGAGCTTCCATGAGCTTCTTGTCATGTCAGGTGGAAGTGGATCAGGAGTGTTCGAAGGTTTGTTAGGTTGTGGAATGAAGAAGTGGATGATGTAGTGATCTGACCATGGACAATGTACTGGTAGTGACATGGCAGCGATCCAGACTAGCGTGCGTCCTTTGCAATGGGTAAGCATGGTTCTCCGCTGGTTGAAACCTGATGTGTCAAGTGCACCGGATAAGGATATACATAGTGGGTCGTTAGGGTCAGATAGGCCAAGATTGAGGTCCCCTAGTAAGATGATTTTCAATGAGGCATTGAGTTTATCCTGGAGAGTGTGACGATTGCTTGGCTGGAAGTTGTGTGTGGGGCCGTGTGGTCGGTATAGAAGGTGGATGGTGATGGTAAAGGTGGGTGTGGGAGTACATTTGAGTGTCAAGAGGTCAGAGTTATCTTCGATAGTTGTGTTGCCCTGTCTTAAGGGAAGAGTGTCTTTGGCTATCAGTGTGACAGCACCTCCTCTAGATGTGGCCTGTCGTTTCTGAAAATAGTGTAACCTATGGGCAGGGCTAAGGAGACTGCTGGTCCGCATGCTTCATGAAGCCAGGTTTCTGTGATGGCTAAGGTGTCAAGGTTGTGTGTTGTGATTAGGTTGTGGATGTCAAGTGCATGGGCTGGTAATGAGCGGGCATTAATAAGGGAACAAGTCAGGAGGGGGCAAGTGGCTGTACTGCATGAGAGAGGGCCAGGGCTAGTGATGTGTGTGGGTGTAATGGTGTGTGGGGTTGAATTGAAGGTAGGTTGTTGTGGAGGCGGTTGAGTGTGATGGCTGAGTGCAGGTGGCGTTGCGGGCTTGGAGATGTGAGATGGTAGATAGGGTTTGTTGTGGGTGTGGATGAGCGGTGTAGTAGTCTGTAGTGAGCTGGCTGGGTGTGCAGTGGGCTGGTCCACTGCAGGGTTGCTAGTGGATTGTAGAGGGAGTTTTTCATGCTGAACACATAGCGTTGTGGCTCTGTGTGCCGATGTGTGAGGTCAGTGGGATCTCTGCGGTAATTAGTCTGGATTGAGTGTGGTAGCACATGTTTGGTGTTTAAGAGGGTGAGGGGTGTACTGCTTGCGTCCATTTCCCCTGAGGCTGACTCATGCATGGGTGAGATGGCCTGAACGCATGGTATTGTGGGACGTGTGCGTATGTGAAGCGTGGAATTTCTTTTGTTCAATTTGGGTGGTGTAGTTGTAGGGGGCAATAATTGGAGAAGGGAACAAAGTCTCCTATTTCTATATGACATGTGGGCAGGACAGTGCAGGTGACTTTCTCTCAAGGGGATGTGCAAGGCTGAGGCGTAATCTAGGGGGTTAGGGGCATCATTGGCAGTGTATGAGTAGCAGGTAGGCTGGCAGCTTGTAGAAGAGCATAGTTTGGGCAAACTGCAGATAAGGTCCTCGTGTGCATGTTAAGCCTTAAGGATATGTTTGCAAAATCCCTCAATGCTAGGCAGCCAACGCAGCCTTGAAGGATTTGAGTGCCTCAGGTTCTTTTGGGAACCACCCCAGGCGCATGTGTCGCGGTGACTGTGAGCACATTATCAAGGATTGTGTAGTGTGCTGACTGGTTTTGAATGCTAGGGGCTGCATTGTGAATGCAAGGTGTATCGGACTGCGTAGCCTGGCAGTTTTTGAGAATGTGTCGAACCGCTGTGTTAATTTCAGTGTGCAGCAGGTGTGATTTGGATTCATGGATCCATGGATCCGCCCGGTCCTTTTATGTAGGTCCTGCAGAATGGTGGCAACAATTAACATGATTTGCATACTAATAGAGTATACTTCAAACAGGCCCACATGGGTCCTAGCCGCAGAGGTGAACAAAGGAGACAGGAAACGACAACAACCTTTGATATGCACTGTGTCAACCTCAAGGCAGCTCCCGCCCTTAGCAGCAATGGACAGTGAAATATCATGTCTGGGAATGCGTGCATTACAGTAGTCATCCCTCCTGCCCCTCCCCCAGGGAACCCCCATTCAGAAGCTAGGAGTATGTGATTTGATGGATACAGAAAGCCTGGACCGCTGCAGCTTCAAGGGGGACCTGCTCCTTTAATCAGGAACCACAGAGAGCTCCATTAACTAGAGGGACCCGTTGATCTACAACCGACAGAAAGATGGGTGGGACTTTCACCCCTTTATCTTTTCTGTTGCAAAGCACTCTGGTTATGACCTCAGTCTTACAGAACATTGTTGGTGGGGACCCAGGATTGGTTCATTAATGTAGGTTTAGCCTACACCAATCACTGTGGCCCATTTGGCTTTAAAAGAGGGTTGGTACCTCATGGCATGGCAAGTGGCATGTTCTGTGCCTCTTGGCTCCTATAGTTCTTCCTTTTTTGTTACTAAAGCCAAAATACTTATTGTTACAACTGAATAGCGTTCTGTAAAAGGATTGACCCACACCCTATGGGGAAACTGCATGACTTAATTTTGTTAAATGTATTATATAAACGATATACCCACATCCAAGGAGCAGCAGAGCACTTTAATGAGAACATGCATTGTTTAAAGCGCATTTCCAACATGCTAAATGTACAACAATGTGGCGTGTGTGTGTGTGGGGTGCGTGTGGTGTGCATGGGTGTGCGTGTGCGTGTGTGTGTGTGTTTGGGATTTATAATGCGTGAACCTTGCTGGAAACGGAGAAAAGGAGGACTCTGGGCTTTAGTCAGACAGAATTATAGAAGGCTGAAATAAATCCATTAAACAATACGGCCCAACTCATCTTCTGCCAAAAGAGAGCAATTTGCATTATAGTTGGGTATTCACAAAAAGAAGAAAAAAGAAGGAACATTCTTTCAGCCTTCGCTCAAAGCCCTCCCTGCATTTGGGAAAATGCTAAAAACTTCTCTCTTTAACTAACACTCTCCGACTAGCCCCCTCTCTTCTTCCCATTACTTGCCTCCTTCCTTCTCCTCACTAATTTTAAACGTCCACTGTATTTCATATTTGTTTTTCCTGAAATCCAAAACATTTATTATACTCTGTAACTAAGTATTATGTCTGTAACAAGCACCACAATGCCTTTGGGCTGGTGCGCGCTCTGCAAATGTGATTAAATAAGGGCATACATCAAGTAAGAAGATAGTAAAATGGCTGCGGTTCTAAGCGAACATTAAAATCATATTTAAAAATCAATGTTTTCATGAATGAATAGGGCAGAGTCCAGCTCCTTAGTGGTATGTAGTTATGTTATCAAGTTGCAGCTGTTGGAAAATATCCTTAGTCCATTTGCATAATTATTATTATAATCATCATAATGGTGTTGCATCCCAAAAACTGCTGTTATGACTCGACAACTAACCGCGGGCCGCCCCACACTCTAGGCCGCCCTGAACCATCACACTTGCTTAATGATCAGGCTGCTACACTGGCACGCCAAGCATAGTTATAAGTTAAAGATGTACGTTTATGTTTCAAACATACCTTAAATCTTTCATGTAGCATAGAAACAAGGGGGCTCTACCTGACTCCTGCATCCTGACAACCAAGTGTGCCAGCCAACTCTGTGTGTTGCCAGTAAAATTACGCACAGTAATGAAACTATAAGAAAACATGGTCATGATGGCTCTGCCAGTAGATACCAGCATCCCGAAGTATGAACATTCTCTTGTTGGCTTTGCCCTCAATGTCAGTAAAAATCTCCTGTCACAGGAAAAACATGGTATTTCTGCTGCACAAATGCTTGACCAACCCTTGCAACACCATGCAGTAGTAGTAACACACTACATGTTGACCTTGTCGTTAACATTAGTAAAACATGCAATGTCACAGTAAGCACATTTATATTTGCAGACTGCACAAGTGTTGCTACCCTCCCCATGCAACAACACACATCAGATTGGCCTTGCTCCTTATGTGAGTAAAAAATGTGGTGCCACTGAAAGAAAATGTCCAGTCTGTCTGCCCCATTGTGCCATATAGCCCCCACCCCACACCCTCCTCTTTGTGATTACATTGATCAAGTTGGCTTTGCCCAAAAATACCACTAAACATGCAAGAAAACTACCATGCTCCAATGCCCCTTGCCTTGGCCCAGCATGTCATGCCGACATTCATACCCATTCACCCGCCAGCCACTCACCCATTGGCAGCTAGTGAATTTCTTTGTTGGAGGGGTGTGAACATATCCCACATATATGCCAAATAACCAAATGGGTTAAAAGGGTGCATTTTACAACAGACATTCTGCGAAATAATTGGGTTTACAGCAGGACAGTTTACAATTGGTTTTGTTGCGTAACTCAATCCAAAATCCAATAGATGCAATTCACCAGCAGTGCACAGGAGTATTTCCCAACAGATTTTCATGATGACACAATATATGGTAGTATATAAACATTTTAACTCTGGCTGTACCCATTCTTGGCCATGATGGCTGCACCAATGTAGACCAGTAGTACATATAAGAACATACTCATGTTTGCATTTGTGCATAATGTCAGTAATGATGCTATATGAAAACGTGCTCATGCTGGCTCTGCCAATATATGGCAGCATCACCATGAAAAAACATAGGACCCCATTACGAGTATGGTGGTAAGTGGTAAAATTGGAAGTTATTCTTTTACCCCAAATTTACCACTATGCCAAATTCACAGAAAGTTGGCTTTAATTCCACTGGCAGAATTACTTCTAGCGGAATTAGCTCCAGCAGTAAATCTTCCAACAATTGGCGGAATTAGAACGGGGGCCAATCCCATCGGCAGAATTACCTCCCCTAAAAAATCGCGCTATTTCCTCTGAATTACAAGTTGGGAATTAGCAGAATCACCTCCAGAAATTGGAGGAAGTTCAGCCAAAAACCCAGTGCATATACCTCCACCAAACCCGCAGAGGTAAATTACAGACATGTGATTGAAATAAAGGCGCTGGTGCACCAGATCCCCTCAGGAGGAGTACGTAAGGGCCACACCTTCCTCAACACACATCCAGGCAACATGCAGCCACAAGCAGAAATCGATTATTGTCTCCACAACCTCCTACTTTACATACAGCTACAACAGCATTCAAAACCCGTACCACAAAGGCACAGGAGATGCATGCCGCGGAGGGCAACCATACCACGTGTCTGCCCATCCTCATGGACACCGACGGTCAACCAAGTAGTGACCCTCTACCATATACCGGCCAACCATCACAGACTGGCTCACCCTGATCCAGGCTGATCTCCACAGTGCCATTGGAATGACAACTGTCACCCCCAACCCCTGCTGGAGTTGCCATTGGTCCTACATTTCTGTGCCACAGGCGAATGACAGCATATAGTTGATAGACTGCATGGGATGTCACAGCCCGCATTCGCTATTGTGCTGGACCAACTCATGGATGCGCTCATGAAGCATGCCCATCTAAACATCTCCATGCTCATCACCCAGGTGCAGGTGCATGAGGCAGACATCAGATTTCTGGAGAGTTAAACTCATTGGCCCTCATTACGACCCTGGCGGAAAGGGGTTTACGCCGGCGTAAAGCATGGCGTACCTTTCCGCCTGACTACGAGTTCCCGTAGCGCCATGGTGCTTTTTTCGCCTGCTTTTTCCGGGCGGAAAAATCCATGGCGCTACGGGACTTGTTGTTAATTACGCCACCGTAATTTACGGTGGCTTAATTAACGCCTTCCCCACTCCCATTATACCCTATGGGGCAAAAATGGGAATGGGGAAGGGTAAATGGGGATTGGGGACTTACCGCCCCGCCAAGGTCGGAATGGGGCGGTAAGTCCGCCAACCACCATGGCGGAGTTGGCAGCTTAGGGCCATGGACCATGGTGCAAATTGCACCATGGTTCTCCGCCAGGGTCGTAATGAGGGCCATTGTGTATTTAAGCGCCCCATATTTAACAATGAAACATAAAACAAACATTCAAGAGTTGCCCAACCCATATATTAAAACAGAATTCATTCAGTTGATACATAGTTTCAAGGGTCAGTTTTCCATGGGGATATCAGGCCACATGTTTCCTTTAAAAATCTAATGACAGCAAGTTTTAGAGCAACAGATTTCCCATGTAACATGTTCCACCATGCACAATCAGGATAGACACATTCTGGAATTGGAACAAATTTCCCAAAAGCATTAAACCTTTGCAACTTATTTTTTTCATAATCTTACAAGAGATGTCTCAAAGTTTCCCTCTTTACAGGACTTTTACAGAAACGACAAGGGACGTGTTTTCCTTCCCCATTTCTCTAATTTCCATAATTTCACCAGTAGATAATGCATTGAAGCGAAATCTCATATATGCAATTCGCCAATAATGGTCAGGAAAAATCAAAATATATGATTCTGGGTTAACCACTGACTTCCAATTTGAAACTAAACGATAATATATTATCAGGTTTGTCAGTAATGCTATCGAGTTGGTCGGTAATATCTTCTTCTTCACTCAGAAAACGGAGTTCACCTTCTCCCCTTTCCTCCTCACCTGAGGTAGTAGAAGAATAATCCAATTTCTTCCTACGAGGTTGCTGGGCTTCAGCCTCCTTTTTTTGTGCATGTAAGGTCTGCCTCGGAAGGAAGCCACCGTGATTCCAGCCCTGGGAATCTCCGGAGACCTCTCTCCGCAACAGCCGGAGCCTTGAAGGGGAAAAAGCCTCAGGCATAAAAACCCCCCAGGTCTTGTCGAGTCCAACGGCACAATAAGCCGGTAAAGGTGATGAATATCTCGGATGGATAGCAAAGCTGTATAAATAGCGTAGACAAAAAAAGGATAATCACAACAGGAGACGGAGAGGAATTCTGGGAAGAAATTATAAAGTAATGAATGGTAAGAGTAGAAGGAACAGAACAGGAATTCCCAAAAGTAAACACAGAAGGGGATCAGCAGTGACACTGACTAAAGATTGACAGAACAGGGGAAACAGAAACAGAAGAATAGGGCAGGGAAAAGTAAGAGAAAAAAGCAGGCAATACTGCAAGGCGAAGCGCTAGCAAGGGGAGCAGAGAGAGAGATACAAACTGAAAGCAATAGCATGGGCGGACCGCCGCCAAGGGAAATAATGAGGAATGCTGGCAACAAGGTGAATCCAGAAGTTGCAACGCGCTGATCTGCCGAGCCCAGGGAGGAAATAGAACTCGGCGGCGGCCATGTTGGAAAAAGACTAGACTGCAGCTGCACGCTGAAAAACAGCGTAACGGCACAGTCTAATGGCAGCCGTATTTCCATTTTACTCCATGCATGCCAATTTCCCAAGTTCGTGGTATATATAGGAAATGCCAGTAGGCTGTTTGTTGGGGTTTTTTTCAGTCATCATTTTGTAACAGGCCTTTTATTCTGACAGGGTTTATTATAAGTTCAGAATGAGATTTTCCTATGTTGTCTAATGTGTTTATTTTTTTTTTATTGGTTTACAAGACAAACCTTTAAAATATCACAAAATAAAAAAATTAAGAGAGTCCCTCCCGCCCTTCCAAGGTTCTCTTTGACCATTGTCGGACATCTCACCAGGCTTTAGAATTAGTTCTCACTGTACACTACAGTGATTCAGACACCAACTGTTTTTCAATCTCGTTTAGCAAGAACGTAAATGGGATTAACAGTTTCATATCCACGCCATTGAACATTTTCTGCCACCATTCGTCTGCACTCAGAAAGGGATGTTTTGAGATCAAGGGTCCCAAGTGTGTTGTTCTAACTTTCCAGAGTTCCCAGCAATGCATTTATACATTCCATTTGCAGGAACAATAGCCACAGAGATACTGAACAACCCATTTTTAGTTTAGCACCAAGATCTGCATAAAAAGAGTTCTCCTTTGCCAGGTTTTGATGAAGGGGCATTCTTTTCCATTGCACCATGCACTCTACAGATAGTAATCCAGGTTCATAGTGCATGGCAGCAAACGGTACACATTTCGGAAGATTGACTAATACTTTACACCGAACTTTGGCTTCCAATTTCTGTAAGTAAGATGGTGAAATGCCTGTTAATATTCCCAGATCATAGATTCATTTCGGCACTATGTTCAGCTTATAGAAACGAAGCAAAGGTATTAATGAATATTTACAATTCTCTTGTGCCACTTTTTTTCATTTGGGATACCAGGTTAACTGAACGAGCTGAAATACAATTCAAATACAAATATTTTTTACATGTGTCGAAAACAGGGATGCCCAAATATCTCATTGATCACATTGGGCCTCATTACGACCCTGGCGGAAATCGCGGTGCAAAATGCACCATGGAGCACGGCGGAAAGCTGCCGATAGCGCCATGGGGGTTGGCGGATTTACCGCCCCATGCCGACCTTGGCGGGGCGGTAAATCCCCATTCCCCATTTTACCCTTCCCCATTCCCATTTTTGCCCCATGGGGTATAATGGGAGTGGGGAAGGCGTTAATTACGCCACCGTAAAATACGGTGGCGTAATTAACAACAAGGTCCCGTAGCGCCATGGATTTCTCCGCCCGGAAAAACCAGGCGGAAAACGGCTCCATGGCGCTACGGGAACTCGTAGTAGGGCGGACGGGTCCGCCGCGAATAACGCTGGCGTAAACCCACTCCGCCAGGGTCCTAATGAGGCCCATTGTGTCCAATTTATGGCCGTTTAAGCTCCATCTAAAGGAGGAATGCTTTTTCTGATTTCTTAGGCACATAATCAGTTTTCTTCTCATTTATTACTAGGCCATTTAATTTTAAGTAAGTTGAGAGTGCGTAGATCTTACGTTGCAGGCCAATAGGTGTCCCATCAATCAATAAGAACTCATTGGCATATGCACACCAGTTTATTTTATTTACCTCAATTTGAGGAGAGATCAATGATGCCTCATCCAGACTTACACCGGCGTCCGGCACGTACAGATTGAACAATGTAGGAGCAATTATACAGCCCTGGCATAATCAGTTTGTCGTTTTTATTACTCGTGATAGCTTTCCTTCGAGATTAAGTCTCACCTGTACCATGGAACCCTCTGGAAGATACATTAGTATTGATACAAAACCATGTGGAATCCCCAAATATAGAGGTTTGGTCCTAAATATTATTCTGTCCACCTGATCAAAAGCAAGAGACAAGTCAATTGCAGCAATAAAAATCGGGGTTTCTCCCTTTTTACATGCTTTTTCTTGAAGAAGGGTAAACACAAGCCCCCCTATCTCCGTCCCCATATTCTTACGGAAGCCAAACTGCTTCTTTGAAAGAATATCATTGGATTCTTCCCACTCTACGACATGCTTCAATATTAAGCCAGCAAATATCTTTGATTCGACATCCATGAGTGGAATGGGTCGGTAATTTATTGGCATGGACCTACCTCCTTTCTTATAAACAGGAACGATATAAGAAATATTCCAAGATTCAGGGATAGTCCTTTGTACTCTGATGTCCCAAAACAATAATGACAGAGCTTTCACCCCAACTTCGGGATTTGCCTTCAGGGTAATATTGGCAAGCCTGTTTGGGCCACAAGCCCTACACCAAAGGTGCACAATTTACGGCCCGTGGGCCAGTTGCGGCCCACCATGCCGTTTTGTCCGGCCCGCGAAGAACAAAGACTTTCCTAATGGAGGGCAATCCGCAAGCAGCATCATCCGCACTCCATTAGGAAAGTCTTTGTCGTCTTCCGGCCCCGGACATAACACTGTCAATAATTGGTTCAGTGCACATGCACCACGTTGTTCATACGAGCAACGTTGTGCGTGTGTGCTGCACCAATGGAGTGCCAGCACTACGGCTGACGTGGCCAGTAAGGCTTGATGCTGGAAGGCATTTCAGCCTTGCCATGCCCATGCCAGCCGTAGTGCCAGAAGCCTCGCCAGTGTTCCAGCACATCTGGTAAGTACATGGGGGGTGGGGGGAGGGTTGTATGTTTGTGTGTGTTTGTCTCAGGTCTGTCCTAATTGTGTTTTTTGTTTTTGTATGTATGCTTAGAGGCGGGGGTGGGGGGTGTGTCAGGTCTGTATGGGTGTTTGTATTTGTATGTCTGTGCAGTGAATACTGAGATGGGGTGGGGGGGTGTCTGGTCTGTATGGGTGTTTGTATTAGTATGTCTGCAGTGTATGCTGAGATGGGGGTTAGGTGGGGGTGTCGGGTCTGTATGGGTGTTTGTATGTCTGTGCAGTGAATGCTGAGATGGGGGTGTTGGGTCTTTATGGGTGTTTGTATTTGTATGCCTGTGCAGTGTATGTTCAGATGGGGGTGGTGTGTGTGACAGATCTGTATGGGTGTTGTTTTTGTGTGTATGGGCAGTGTATGCTGAGATGGGGGTGGGAGGGATTTGGATCTGTATGGTGTTATTGTATGTATGTGTAGTGTATGTTTATATGTGGGGGTGAGGGGTTCAGGTCTGTATGGATGCATAGTGTATTGTTGTATGCTTTTGAGTTTGTGTGCTGAGTTAGGTGTTGGGGTTCGGGTCTGTATGGGTGCATGGTGTATGCTTTTATGTTTGTGTCCTGAGTTGGGGGGGTTTAGGTCTGTATGGGTGCATAGTGTATTGGTGTATGCTTGTGAGTTTGTGTGCTGAGTTGGGGGATGGGGGGGTTCGGGTCGGTATGGGTGCATAGTGTATTGGTGTATGCTTGTGGGTTTGTGTGCTGAGATGTGGGTGGGGGGTTCGGGTCTGTATGGGTGCATGGGAGCCATGGAGCATAGTGTTTGGTTGAGGTGTGGGGGCCATGGGGCATAGTGTTTTGTTGAGGGGTGAGGGCCATGGGGCATAGTGTTTGGTTGGGGAGTGGGGGCCATGGGACATAGTGTTTGGTTGGGGGCCATGGGTTATAGTGTTTGGTTGGGGGGTGGGGGTCATGCGGCATAGTGTCACACTTCAAGAGTGAACCCAATAATAAAGCAAAAACAGGCACAGTTAGGAGATGTACATCCTTTGCTTTTTGTGGAAATCTGACTCAACGAAGGTCATACTCCTCTTGAGCAACCCAAACAGCAAGGTATAGCAGTCCAAAATAATGGAATGTTCAATCAAGAGTCAATAAAATATTTATAATTTAATTAAACAGATGATATGCGATAACTAAATAGAAATAAATGATAACAATGGAAAATGTGTAGTACAAAATGTAAGTTTGAAATACAAATAAAAATCGTTACACCTCAAAAACGTATTCTTTTTCGATGTGTTTAATAAAATTGGGGGTTGAAAAAGCCTCCTGCCACGCCCCGCCTACCGCCCCGCCACATTTACTTTTCGGCCCACTATAACCATCATGTAAGGTACGTTCGGCCCAATGTCAAAATCAGTTGTGCACCCCTGCCCTCGACGAACTTGAGGATTTGATTTGACTTTCACACCTGAAATCGAGAATTTATATTCCCATTGGGTGGCTTCTTATTTCCTCAAGAATCGTAGGGGTTGCATATTTCCCTGCATAAAGAGAACCTAGGTAGTCAGCCCAGGTCTCTTCCATTACTCAATTTGACTGAGTTATTACCTGTGAGGACTACATTTGATTTATCAGGCACCAAAATTGACAAGATGAGCTCTGCTTTAGTGCCTTCAACATGACCTTGTTGTCTTTTTGTAACATAGAAGCCTTGTGTTTCTTTGGCCAGTTTTTCAATGCCTGTTTTGCAGCGCAGACTATTTCCGTTTTGACTTCCCATGTTAATGGGCTATTCATTGTTCTTCTAATATTTCTCCTACAAAACATGTTCTGTTGCCTCACTAAGGGATCGTAGGTATGCAACCGGGGCACTGTTTTCAACCCTCCCCCAGTGACTTTAATTGAGGAGGTAATCAGATACTGTTTATATTCAGAAGAATTAGTAGTAGAGAATACTTGGGACCTTTTGTTCCAAGAATGTTTATGATGCTCAGATACAAAAGTCGTGTTTAGCTTTGCTACGTTCCCACCATGCCATTTGATACGGTTACCAGATGAGTTTATTTCTATTCCTACATCAAAACTATCCTTCACAGGGGATTTAGACACCAATTTCAGCCCGATCCTCAGCATCCTATGATCACTTAAATTAGACTCTACGATTTCTAACATTTCACAGACAGAGAACATTCTCTGAGATAAAAATATATGATCAATGGAAGATCTTCTCGTTCCATTTGACCATGTGTATGTATCAAGGTTTGGGTTCAATAAACCATTTACATGCAATAATCCCCAATTCAATAGGGAAATCATACCATATGCGACATTGTATGAGTTTCCTAGGCATACCCCTAGGTTCCCCTTCAACTCGCATATTAGTGTCAGCATTTCGTATTGTGATTGAGCCCCAATTTTTGAACATACCTAAGTCATATTTTATCTCTGCATTCAAATCCCCTGCCACCACAATATGCAAACCACTATACTTCAACATCATCATGGAAAAACAATCATTAAGTTTAGTTAACATATCTTAAAGGTCATGTAATGGGTTCCAATAAATATCTATAATCAGAATATGTGCTAGAAGGTAATCAAGGTAGGTCTCCAAGACCACAACCATGGCACCATTCAAAATATCAACAGATTCTAAGATCTTAATATCGGCATCATTTTTTATTGTCACGAAGAGACCACCATATGGCCTACCTCTTTGGTCTCTTTTTGCCAGTTGGTGCTTGCACTCGAAACTGTGAATTTGAAGGCTAGAAAGCCATGATTCTTGAATGCACACAAACTTGCATAAATTCACCTTCTTACACATATCTTTAGAGGAGAGGAGATTTGAATGGCCTCTCACGTTCCATGACATAATTAGCCATTCCAATTGCTGGTCTTTTAGGTTATAGCTATTTCCGTAAAGATTGTAATCATCTTTTTTAAGAATCAGGTTGGTGACACCTTTTGTAAGTAGAGAAAGGGTCAATGTAAGGATGACTCAAGATTTTATTTGATTCCATCTCCACCACGGGCTCTTATATAAAAATGTGTTTATTGTGTTAAAAACACTTTTTATTGTGTTAATTTTCAGTGTATTCATCACTTTGACAACAAAGGGGTACATGTGATTTACTCTCCAATAAAGAAATGTTCCTGTCCTGAAAAAATCCACGAAAAAACTTTTTAACAAAAAGAGTACTAGAGATAGTACTTAATTAATAACATGACCAAAACATATGTCACAGAAAGAAGTCATCTATTAACCCAATTTTTTGTTGCATTTTATGCTTCAATTTTTTGTTTCAATTTTATGATTTATTTTCGTGTATTTTATCATGAATGATGTTCTGTTTTTATGTACAATTGAAAGTACAAATACATTTACAGAGTTAACAATTGTCGTGGTGGAGAAAAATGATTAACCAGTATTGATAAAAGGTTAATTAAAGTGTCACGAACCTAAGATATTTGGGCGAAGGGAGGGATAATCAGCTCTCCTATATTTTTGAATTTTTTAATTTATGGATCCATCACAGGAGTCAGCTGAGCATTGCCTTCTTTACGCTCCCTAATATGGTCTCCAAAGTCTACTTCATTGGTTTGGCAAGCTGTGCAAACCATGAGGGGATAGCCCTGGGCAATGATATCATCAGTTTGACACTGATTATCCTTCTTACTAGGGGGAGCTCGTACCACAATATTGTCAAAGGACTCTACCGAACGGGTGAAGTCTAGGCTGTTTTGGCATTGAATAAGATCAACATGAATCCTTTCCTTAACAAGTTGCCACCACTCACTATGGCTTTCCCCCTTGGAAGACTGAGAATTAAACTGAGCTATCGGCACAAGGACTTTTGCAATGACATTATCCATACTCTTGGTTGGTGATTGAAAGGCTCTATCCACGGCTACCACTTAAGAAGTGCAGTTTTCCCGATAACTTGCTGCTAGTAGTTCTTTGTCTGTGTTCATGTATTCTTCTGATGGATAATCTTATTCACTTCCCCCTCAGCTCTAGACAGACCCATTGACACTCCCTTCTCTTCATCCCAGTGTTCTCCTTTTTCATCCTGAAGATGCTGTCTTCTTCTAGAATTCCTTGCAAGTACCAACAACATTACATTACTATTAGTCAGGGTAAGACAACCGGGCATGGTGTGAGGTTCCATTAAGGCCAGTTCTCGAGGCCCTGGTCTAGCCATCAAAAATGGAGGCTCTTTGGGTGATTAAATATCACTGATCTCAACTTAGGATGTGGGATGTGAGATGTGGACTCCTTAACAGCGTGCCCCCCAATTCTGAAGCATAGGGGGCAAAAAGGGCACAAAGAGAAGAGCCGGGAACAAACACACTATTGAAGCCTGAAAGCACACAAGCTCAAACAGTGGTGCCTACAAAATGCACTTAGCTCACACAACAGTTCCTGGATCCCTCGAAGCAGGCATGGAACGCTCAAGATATCGACCTCACCTCGCCTCACCAGCCGCAGCTAACTTCTACTGAAAGGGCCTTTGGCAAACAGGGACAGTAAACAATAGCCATATACTCAGGGCTCCAGCCGCCCCTCAGCCTCACGTACTAGGAACCAAAGAAGCAGACAACAAGACGTCACCCGCACCCGCAGCCCGAGCCACCGGCCCAGCACAAACACATGTGCACACCCATGCACACAACATGCACGCTCTCATTTAGCCACACCATTCACTTGATTATTCACATGCCCACTCACTCATTCAAACGTGTACCCACCCACCATACATCATAGACTCACTCAGTCACACATATTGCATAAAACATAAAACACCCTTGCAAGCAAGCATGCATACATAAAAAAATACATCTTAAACATGCAACACACACCCAGAGAGACACACTTACAAAACCTGTTTTTTCTTAGCAACATTTCTTTTCTTGCCTGCAGTTTCCTGAATCTGTCTTCTCCTAGGGTCTCCTCTCCGGGTATAGCTCAAGACCGGCACCTGCATTATACCACACTGAAAGGAGCTAGTAAGCAGTGTGAGTTCCCTCGTTTCTGGCCTATGCAGTGGAGCCGGAGAGCCTCCATCCTGTGCCACCAGTGGAACAATTCTTTCTGAAGTTGGAGTGGAGAAAGAAATGCTTTGACTTAACAAAAAAAGAAAATAATGCACTCATTTTCTGTACAACAAATAGAGAGTTATCTGTGGTCCACCGTGTGGCAATTTATTTGCCCAGGGCATGCTTAAGGAGATTGAGAGCTCTTAATGCTATTGACAAACCAACGTCTGAGCCATTTAATCGTATTTTTCTCTGAATTTGTATAATGTATTTATTTGATGTATACTCTTTTTAATTCTCAAAAGTTGGGTTTTTGTGTATGCTTTGATGGTTCAAATACCAAATAAAGCTTGCATGATAATGATAAAACAATGGGCCTCATTACACGGATAGCGGTAACCATGGCGCTATTAGCACCATGGTTGCCGCCAGTATTTTACCGAGTCCGCCATGGTGAATGGCGGAATTACTGCCCTATTGCAAGGTGTGTGGGGGCGGTAATTCCCCATTCACCATGGCCCTTCCCCATTCCCATTTTTGCCCCAATAGGGCTCCATGGGAATGGGGAAGGCGGTAATTATGGTACTGCAAATTGCAGTACTGTATTTACCTCCTAGGTTCCTTTGCGGGTCCCATCTTAATGGCTGGTAAAACCAGCTGTTAAGGTAGGGTCCCACAAAGGGACCTCGTAGTAAGGCGGTAAGGGTTTACCGGCACTGGTACCCTTACCGGTACCGGTAAACCCTTACCACCATCCGTGTAATGAGGCCCAAGGTCTTTCTGGAGCTTGACAATGGGCCCGTCCCCCAATGACATAGTGCAGCAGGGCCCCCTGTACCACAGGGGCTGCAGGGACCCTCTATATGCCACTGGTCCTGTGCCTTGTGGCACAAAACATTTGTTGGCTTTTTGGAAGACACTACACCAATAAAAACATTTTGCACAAACTAATAGAACTACCTCATGATTGTGCATAAGTACTAAGGATATTTTTCTACCAATTTTAAGTTGAAAACGAACCTATAAAGAAAACTTAGGGACAAAGGAACTATAATTTGCCCTATGTGTTTGTACCATTGAGATGCCAGCAGACATCTTAGATGAAACTCACAAAGCTCAGAAACACTGTGGAACAATTTTGAACTGCAAAAATGACTATGCGCTGACTGTGCCCGGACTTTGCACTGCAAAAATACACTTTTCACGGTTCCATGAATCAGGGTTTGTGTCGGCAGTGCAAAGTCACTTTTCAGCAGTGCAAATTCACTTTGAACCGGGCAAATATTGCAAGAATCGAGCCCTAAGTTTCGCTCTCAACAGTCCTATGTTTTACTGCATATTACATTTCAGAATGTCTCCATTGTTTTAATTGCCATTTCAGCTGGGTCTGTGTTGCTAGCATATACAATTGCTGGCGAAGTCAGCTGGCGGCAGCAGCCGCCTCTTGTCTGTTTAATTGTTACGGCTGATAACAGGACATTAGCTGCTGAAAGGACATTCGGAGCAGACATCAGGTGCCAGCCCCAGTAGAAGGGAGACTGTTAATGAGGTGTTACAAATATAGGTACTTGGACCCCTGAAGCACCCAGGGACCACTGCAGTGCAGTTAGAGTTCACCGACCGCCCTAAACGGAACCAGGGACTGCGAGCCTGGACTGGGAGCTGCGTGCGAGTAATAACCAGGGCACGTAACAGGGTTTTATCTGCTCTGTAACGAGGCTGGCATATGGTAAATAAAACTTGATGGTGCCAAATGCGAAGCAATGTGCACTGGCCTCAAAGTCGTAAACTCGGGCACGAAACAACTGCCACAAAACTGAAAGGGGGGGGGGATTCTGGAAAGGGCCTATGCGCGGTAGAGGGCGAGCAAAAGCCTGTGCTAACACTGTCCACGAAGGCGTGAAAGAAGGTAAAAAGGGCAGGATTACCTTAAGAGCAACATCATGGGGCTGATTCATGGAATTTGTGCGCCGAAAAAAACGGGGATTTGTGCACCATTCTGGCCGCAAATCCGAATTAGCCCCCATGTGTTTGGCGGTATTGCCTCTGGTTATACTTCAAAACTCGATTACTGTAACGGTATGCACTAACAATGCAGTAGCGGGAAGGATGTGCAGGGTTAAGGGTTATGCAAACTCAGTAGTATTCTTTTTTAAAAAAAATGTATTTATCAGCATATCTAGTTGATTAAAAACTTTTTTGGTTTACTTCTCTATCATCTCTCCTACTAATGACATCAAATTAAAATTGAATGTAGTATTATTATAACTGTTCTTTTATAACGCAATTGGTTTCTAAGTGCAGGATCGGGATTCGGACTCGTGTTGCGCTGCGTTGTCTTGCTTCCAAGACAAATGTGTTGCCCATGAGCTATCTCCCCTATTCTCCATTTTGAAGAGCCATCAGTTTAATTTGGGGTAATGCTGTTTGTGGTAATACTGCATGAGTAATCCTGCATCAATTAACACATGTGTCTATAGCAGGTGGTTTTATAGGGTACGTTAACCCATAATAACTTGGAGTGATGAAACAGGTAATATTCGGAAATGCTGCATACTGCATCATTACAGCAGTGTTTCTAATGTGATAATGGTGTCTGTGACGAATCGAAGGTATTTGCCCCTTCAGCCCAAGGGAGAGTCTCGCCCTTTGAGGCTAGGGAGGTGTGCCGACTCAGTAAGACCCTCCCTAAAGGTCTGGGCAAGTGGGACCTCACTGCAAGAGACTCCTCTTATGGGACACGGATTGCCGTTCCTTTGATGAACGTCCTAAGCCACACAGCTTAGTAGCATACGTGGGAGTAATTGCTACAAAGTCTTATGTACCATATACCTGTTTGGCTGAAGATAATGCTGGAAGCAGCATGAAGAAGGAAATGAGAATATCTCTTTGAGAGGTCATGCATGCTTAACTGGGACCAGTGTCAGGAATTTGGAGAAGCAGAGAGTATCCTATGCCGGGGAAGCTCCCTGACGTGAGTACACCTGGAGGAGGCAGACCAGAGAAACATTGGCTGAATGCCCAAGTGAAATGGTGGATACTCGGCATATCCAGCAATGGAAAAACTGTTGTACTGCAGGAAATCAGAGTTATGCTGCAGGTGGTGGCAAGACCACGTCTCTACCGTGGTGGGATAGGCGCCCAACCCAACACGCCAAGACCATCCGAGAATGTAACTGGAAGCGTGAGCAGCTGCCAAGTGGTATAGCCCATGTATGGTGGAAGGGGAGCCGAGAACTGGAAACCCATGAGCATGCAGAACGAAAGAGTCATTGAGAACGCGAGCAGCTTCCCAATTGCCTACCCGGCATACAGCGGAAGGACAGACAGAGACGAGGGAGGGATGAAGAGAAGGAAGGATAAACCCAGTACCAGAGAAGAGCACCTTAGAGAACACAAGATCCAGCAACGTTCCCCGGCCTGCAGAGAGGTAATGCGGAGACCGGGAGAAGCAGGAGGTTGCAGAGGCAATGTAAGTTGAGAAGAGGAACTCGTCCCAGTACTCATGAGGAGTTACTTAATATAAACCTATGTAATTGGAACTGTATGAAGCTGAGAAGGAGGGAATTGACTAACCGTGGATTTTATTTATTTATTTTATTTTTTATATATTACATTGGTTATAGGCCCAGACCCTGAGGTATCACGGTGTGGTTAAAGACAGCTTAGGCATACATAGTAAGGACATTACAGTTAGAAGGAAGGTAAATCAAAGAAATGACAGTGAGAATTACTAACATAGGAAGAGCAGTGTGAAACATCATTATTTACAGAATCTGGAGCTGAACATTAGTTAAAATTGGTTGAATAACCACTTTTTTAGCAGTTTTTTGAAGCCCTGGAAGGACTCCTCTTTTTTGATATTAGTAGAGAGGGAGTTCCAGTGTTTCGGGGCCAGACATTGGAAGCTGCTCCCCCAGGCTCTGGTGTTTTTGTAGCGGGGGATTGCCATAACCAGATTCTTGTTGGATCTGAGTGTTCTGGTGGATTCTTTTTTTAACTACGGTGCTGTTCAGATAGATAGGTGTTTTTTTGTGGAGGCATTTGTATGAGATGCATAGTGTCTTGAAGATAATTCTAGCTCTGATGGGCAGCCAATGGGAATCTCTCCTGATCTTGGAGATGTGATCCGATTTTTTTATTCTCAATGCAGCCCACAATGCTTCATTTTGTATTAGCTGAAGTTTATTGAGGTTAGTGTTGGAGGTCCCTAGTAATGACACATTACAATAATCTAACTTCGATAAGCCAAAGTGATGCAGTTGGTCGGTGTAAGGAATTGGCGGCTTAAGGCAATTCATTTTGCAGTATAAGAGGTGGATGAGGATAGAGCCTTTACGTGTTTTGTCATTGTGAGAATGGCGTCTAGATAAACTCCTAGGGTTTTTACTTGCTTAAGTACTGGGATCATTGTGCCGTCAATGTTAATGGCGGAATAGTCCGGATGGAGAGCGCCTATTTTAGATTAGGACCCCACGATGAGAATCTCTGTCTTCTCATCTTTCAAACAGAGGCTGTTCAACGCCGTCCAGTTTTGGATGGGAAGTCTATGAGGTACCAAACCAGAACCTAAAAACAGAGGGAAAATACTACATGAGAAACAAGCTGCAAAGATATGAAACTGTGACATAAAGTCTGGTAACAGAGGAGGACAAGACAAGTGTGTCAAGTAACGAAAGTGGCGATAAAGAGAGAACCCATAAGTGGGACAATATCAAGGGGGCAGAAACCACAACCAAGCTGCGAGATCCTGTATCAATAGACTGTGTGAGGTCTAAAACCTCCAACCAACAAGTGAGAACGTATCAGCGGAAAGGTTTGCCTAAATACTTTGTTACTGGGAATATCACATACAGGAATGTTGCAGCAGAATTTCAAGAGTTAATTCTAGAAACAAAGAAAGACTATTACTGAAGATTTTGCTAGATAAATAACAACCAGAATAAAGAAATTGATATGTTTGGTTATGTTATGTCATTGTAATTTATATGGCACACCGCTGACATTTTCATGGTGTGCAGGTGCTTTGTAAAATATGAAAAAGGAGGAGGTTGGTTGCTTCAGTTCAGAAAACCTAGTCACTGTGTGCTAGTTTGTTTTTAGTTGGCAGGCGTTATGTGGTGTTTGATGTATGAGTGTGTATAGGGTGATTGAAGTCTAATTGGCTCTGTTTCTTGTTGGGTGTTGCGTAGTCTGTGAAGTTTGTGGTGGGTTTAGGTTTTTGCTTCGGTAGAGGTATCAGCGTATTTTGTTCTGTGTTTGAGGGCGTGTATGCAGGATATTGGAGAGTTTTTAGAAGAGTTAGTGGACAGTTGAATCAAACATTCAGCTAACTACAGTACAGTGGCTATACTCAAAATTAAATTCAGCTAAGTTTAATGTAGTGGCTATACTAAAAATTCTGATAAATTCAATACAGTGGCTGTACTAAAAATAGTGGCTAACTTCAATACAGTGGCTATACTCATAAAGTAAGCACAATCTAATACAGAGGCTATACTAAACATTCAGCGACATTTAATACAGTGGTTATACTAAAATAATTTAGCAAAATTTAATACAGTGGCTGTGCTCAAAATTCAGCTAAATGTAATACAAAGGCTATACTAAAAACATTCTGCTAAATTCATTACAGTGGATGTACTAAAATAAATCAGCTGACTTCAATATAGTGAATAACTAAAACATTAAGCACAATTTAACACAGTGGCAATACTCCAAATTCTGCTTAATTGTACACAGTGGCTATACTCAAGAAAAATGCAGCTAAACTCAATGCAGTGGCTGTACTAAAAAATTAAGCTAAATTCTTTACAGTGGCTGAAGTAAAATAAATACAGCTAGCTTCAATATAGTGGCTGTACTCATAATTTCAGCTACATTTATTACAGTGGCTATACTCAAAATTCAGCTAAACTCAATACAGTGGCTATGCTAAAATAAGCACCTAAATGTAACCCACTGGCTATACTTAATGTGTACCTAAATTCAAAGCTGTGGCTAACTTTGGAGCAAAGCAAGATTCAACACAGTATCGAATTGTAGTAATACAGTAGTGGCTGGGTTTCAGAAGCACAGCACTGGCCATGCTCCCAATTCCTCCCACCTTATCTGTTTCTTGCAGTAGATGGCTTTGTAGGGTGCCCAGGGTGAACAGGCAAAAACAGGCAATGGGGAGGTGCCCTAGGGAGGTGCCCTTTGCCTATGGCCCTCTGCCAGCTGCCCAGGCAAGGCTGCCCTGAAAGGTTCTCTGAAATACAGATGTTCCGATCACATGCTGTAAGCATGGACCAATCCGGTGGAAGCTGAGCAGGCAGGGGGAAAAGACTGGTACATCAGGAGAATCAAGCCAATCTCTTGGAATTGTTTAGGTTTAGTTTCTTAGTGATAGGGTAAGGGTAGAACTAGATGTGGATGGAGGACTTTTTTTTCTTTGGAACTCCCTGACAACAGACAAGCACCTTTAGTTTATTTTATTTATTTTAGTTTGCATTTGCAAGGTGCTTATACATCAAGTAAATTGTGTTTCAAAGCGCCCACAGGGCAACAGGGAGGGAACATGGGAATGAGATGCAAATACATCAATGAAAATAGTGGCGTTCCTACTAGTCCGTGTGAGCATTTTTCAGAATGTGCAAGTGCAGAGACAGAGAGGGATCGTGGGGTAAGTGTTAGGAGTAACCAGGGACGTCATTTCACCAAAATGGCAGGGGCAGCAGAAGGGACATCACATGAACCTTGACCTCTGATGACATCACAGGAAGTGATGTAATGTGACCCCACCCGAAGTGACATCACGGGAAGCGATGGAACCCTACCTTTCACCCCTTGACAAAACAGAAAGTGGCATCACATAGCATTGTTCCTAAGTACACTACAAAACATATGGTTACGATATTACTATAATGTGATATACATTTCATACAAGAATGGATCACCATACTTATTGTTAATATCAGTGTATATTGACCCATATAACCATATTACTGTGAATGCAAGCAGACTTCCAAGGCCAAATGATAATGATGTGTTATTATATAGCACTTACCCTTAAGCGTTTTATATAGAATAAATATACATACAATATCACCCAATCTGTGTTGGTCCTCATTTATCAACCTCAGAAGGATGAAAGGCTGAGTTGAGGTGTTTAAGAACAGACTAAATCAGTGACTCACCCCTGAAGTGTGTCTGAAATAAACCTTTAATGAGTCTAGCAATTATTGTATAGAATTCCACAAAGACAAATTATTTGTTATTCCTATTCTTTCTTATTTAGAGTTACTGCTCAAAGTATTACACTTTCAGAAACCCCTGTTTTTTTAAGGGGCCTGAACAAGAAGGCCAGCCACTCCAGAAACAAAGATCTACATGGCATCTGCACTGGCCACAGCCCAGGAGCTTACATTGAAAAATTAAAATGTTTCAGGGGTAGCAAGGGAGACCACAGCGGGAGCAAGGTAGCTGCAACCCCTGTCAACCCACAAATGACGTCCCTGGGAGTAACACAGAGGGAAATCCTAGCCAGTACGCTGCAAGCAACTGTTTAGTGACTGGCAGAGATCACTTGGCAAGAGTGGTCAACTGACAATAAATAATTGCAGGCCTGTGATAACACAGGCCAGTGGGTGCTGAGTCAATTGCTGGGAGTGGGCAGAGGTTGAAGGCGATTGGGGGTGAGAGGCCAGGGCCCAGGTGGACACATAAAGGCCCTGGTCACCAATCTCATTGACTGTGAGGTTTTAGCAAAGGAGGCAGGGGTGAAGGAGGAGGTGAAAAGGAAAGTCTTGAGGAGTTTCTGGAATATGATGAGATCTGGCTCAAGATGAAGTGGATGGGGAGGCTGTTCTATAGGAGGGAGCCAGCCGAGAAAGAGATCGGCCACCAGCTTGCTGTTTAGCGAAGCTCTTGACATGCAGATAGGTGGTGCGGAGGAACGTAAAGATCTGGAGGTAGTGCATTTAGTGAGAGCCAGTCATATGTAGAGTGGTTGCCGGCCACAGACAGTTCTATGGATGATGCAGAGGGATTTGAATTTGATCCTTGCAGCAACCAGGAGCCGGTGGGGAGTTTTTAGGGCTGGAGAGAGGCAGTCCCTGGGCTTGAGGCCCAGATGAGTCTAGATTAGCTGGAGGGGATGTACAGAGGAAGATGGTAGATTAAGGAAGCAGCAATTGCAGTAATGAAGCCTAGAGAGTACCAGAGCTCTGGAGACATTGAGCTTCTGGGAAAAGGTGAGGAAAGGAAGGATTCCTTTGAGGAGGTGAAGTTGAAAGTGGGCCTCCTTGGCAAAATCCTGGATGTGAGGGAGGAAGGAAGGAGAGGAGTCGAAGATGACTCCAAAGTGTTTGGCTCTAGATGAAGGAGAAGGGGGAGAACCCACAGAGGGTGGCCAGTGTGGGGGTAAGACAGAAGGAGCAGGAGTCCAAATGAGAAGAACCTCAGTCTTGCTGCCATTGAGGCAGAGATCATTGGAGGCACACAATGACTGGATAGCAGATCTCAGTTCCTTTGGAAAGGTAGGGAAACCCCTTTACAATAGGGAAAGCTAGTCTGTGCCATAAAAATAATTTGGAAATATCCTCCAAGAATTCAACTCCTTTATCTGACCCACCACAGGCCAGAAGAGTTCGTTTTGCTTAGATTTAATTCATCCATTGGCTTATATGTCCCTTTCTGATAAAACACAACTACCCCCAACAAATACTATTTGCTCAGTTTGCTTCAGCACAACGATACATGAACCTGTAGAAGGTAGTGCAATTTGTGAAGAAACTCTTTGGGAAGTATTCATGCAACTTGTCTGAAAAGTGATAAAAGACAAGATGTTCAGGGGCAGTGCACTGGACTGTTTGCAGTGCTTTCCAACTCAGTAGATGTAGACATGGTACATTAGTAAAGGGAAAAGTGTGGCTTGGCCACTGCCAGGCTCGACTCTTGCATTGCACCACCACTAAAGGAGGGACACATTTAAGCCGGGGTATGAACATGATATTGCAATGCATTGACATGCATTCCTATAATAAAGTGAAACACTCAATGCATCGCTATATGCTCCCATATTAGCTCAGGACTCACTGGTATTGCACTTATCGGAACCTGACAACCCTAATGCAGCTTGCACAGGCATTGTGTTTCAGGTACCACACCGACGTGGACATTCATGTCCCTACAATCCACAAGGATTGAGGAGGATGACAACATCTACGTCCTCTGCAGTTGAGTGCTTAAACAACTTGAATTAATATCCATAGGATATGTGACTGTGAAATGGGACTCTGTCATAAGTATGGTTATTGCATCATTCTTACTCAGATTAGAACACTCTCCTGTAAAGGGATCTTTTCGATAGAGTTGACATTGACACCATTATACAGATAGGACACTGGCTGATGCAATCATCAGCCATTTGAGAAACCATGGGGCCACTGGCTCAAACCAGTAAAAGCAGATACATGTGGTCTACCACACTGTATAAAAGGGAGGGCCCATGCAAAAGAGCGAAGAACAAGGGTTGGGTGGGTTCTTTGGGGCTTAAAGATACATGTGCTGCTACATGAATACCTGGAGACGCGCAGCAATACAGAAGCACCGTGGAGGCGGTGTGCTTGATGATACTGATAGAACACAGCTAACTGAACCAAGCGATGACACAGGGAGAGGAACCTACCAGATGAAGGACAGGAGAGCATGACATTAACAGCTGGTATGGAACATGGCTTTGGGGAGTAAAGTGCTTGCCCAACTTTACCTAGCCGGAAGGACGTAAATTATGTTCCTATTTCAGACGTACTCTTGTACTCATGGACTCAGACCACTAAAGTACTGCATTCATCGCTGCATCCATGCAAGGCTACAGAGATCCCACTGACCGCCGCCAAGAAAGTGACAGTGCCAGTAATAATGGGAGTGAGTCTCTGGAGGTGAGAAGGGACTTAGAAAGGGAGCTGTCTGATGGCACAAACTGGGTGAGTGGTACCAACTCCTCCAAAGGCCTCTGCAGCCCCCTATGGCTAGTGAGTCTCAGCAAGGGTCCAAGTAGAATTTGAGGATGCTGGCTCAACCAATGGTTGCATGTCACTTCTTATTCAAGACTCTGAAAGGGGTTGCATTTTACAACATGCTTAGGCATGAATCCTGTGTTCTTTAATTACAGATGGATAAACTGAAAGATCCTAAGTAATAAAGCAGGAAAAGACAAGAACACTGAAGAGAACATGTGAAATATGCCAAATGAGTTATATCTGTAACAAGAAGTGAAGTGGCACTGTTTTAAGAAACGCACATTAAAGAATGTGTAGATTTACATAATTGGCAAGCACCCGAATGTTTGCAGACAAATTAGCGCCTGAAGAAGTTCCATAGATTACATTGAACACCAAGACGGAATGAAACATGTTGGGCAAGCTGTATTCTGTAATAATGCCATAGGAAGGTTTTATTACACATGTAATTGATGTTTATTAATTAGCACGTTTGCACTTTATGGCCCTCATTAGGACCCTGGCGGATTTTTTCCGCCGTCGGCGGACTTTTCCGCCATGGCGCAAAGTCCCTTTACGCCATGGCGGATGGCGGACTTACCGCCCCATTCCGAGGTCGGCGGGGCGGTAAGTCCCCATTGACCCATTTACCCTTCCCCATTCCCATTTCGGCCCCATAGGGCTCAATGGGAGTGGGGAAGGAGTTAATTACGCCACCGTAAATTACGGTGGCGTAATTAACACCAAGGTCCCATAGCGCCATGGATTTTTACGCCCGCAAAAAGCGGGCGGAAAAATGACCATGGCGCTATGGGAACTCGTAGTTGGCGGTAAGGGGTCGGCGCAGCTAACGCTGGCGCAAACCCCTTACCGCCAGGGTCCTAATGAGGGCCAATGTCTGAATATGCATGAATGCAGGAATGAGACAGAGCTGACCCTTGAACTAATGTCAACATTTCTGAACAATCTGTAGAATTGGATGTTTGTATATGTTTTTTAGCAAATTCAGGCAAATGCAAAACAGCTGAATTTAAAATAAAGTACACAAATATAGAAGTGATAAAAGAATGAGATGTTTGGCATAAAATATTTTTGATAATTCCACTAAGAGAATCAAATAATTGAATACTAACTATAGTAGTAGATTTCTTGTCTCATGGCTTATGAGTTTATAAATTCACAGAAGTCATAATCCCAGGGGAACTCATATAGCCTGCCTCACCCTGGAGTCTCTTGTTAAGTGTGTTAGAGCCCGTGGTATTAAATGCCACCCAGAGATTCAAAACAATAAGCAAACAGGTGACCTCTCATCCAGCTTTTTCACAGCATCATCCCACCATCTGTACTAAGGCAGATCCCACCGCAGCTCAATGGGGATGATGAATAGCATGGACAACAATACAGGGCACGTGGGCACACCGTACTGCATAGGAATGGGAGCGGATCGCACGCGGCCAACCTGGACAATATTGAAACGCCCTTACAATAAGGATAAGTACTGCCTCAATATACGACCGCCAATGCCCTTGCAACTGGATATATTATATGTTATTTATTTTATATGATAGCTTATTTATTACACGCTTAATACCCAGAGGTTTCTAAGCGCGGACCCGGGGATTGAACCTGTGGTGCTCTGCGTCGTTTTGCTTCCAAGCTGAGTACATTGCACCTAAGCTATCCTCCCGAGTCAAAGTCCCGGTTTCAGAATTTCAAGTAGTACCCAATGTTCCACGGTAGAAAATGCCACTGAGAGATCCATTCCAACAAGAAAGCGGGCACCTCCCACCTCGAGCTGAGGCATAACACCATCCACCACATGTACTGAGGCAGATTCCATGCCACAGCCGGGGTGGATACCAGATGGAAAATCCCTAAGCAAAGTATCAGTTGAAAGGTGAGCTTCCAATTGGGAGTTGGGATGTCTTTCAAGGATCTCCAACCATGCAATGACAACAAGCGAAGTCTGCTTGATCTACTTGTTAACTATGGACAACCGGTCATCCAGGCCAAGTGTCTGTAAGATCTTGTGGACCCCGACTCACATATAAGGGAGCAGTGACCACTACGCCAAATCATCAGCTACTCTGATCACAAGAAGCTCAATTTCTACCCTTTCCACTACTTGGTGGCTATTGAAAAAGTTCTGCCCTGCTGTACAAAAGCAGGCACAGATGCAACTGATGCAACATCTGGGCAAGTGATCTCCAACACTCTGGACTTTGGTCCCCGAAGGTGTTCCCACCACAGCGCATTGAGACTATAATAATGGTAAACGGCGCTATACAAATGACATATATAATACAATACAAGCAGAAGGGGTCGGAGGGTGAGTCGTGAGTGCGTAGGGGGCAAATGTGGGAGTGTAATTGTCACTTGTCATTCTTCACGCTATTTTTATGGTGAGGTTTGTCTTTCAAGACGGGGGTGTGGTAAGCTCGTGAAGGTGCAGGGGTCTGAAATGAATGCAATTACAAATGAAGTAACTGTCTCTCCGGCCCCCACGTACACTCGTCTCCTTATAAGAGTGTTGCTGTGGCTTTATTACAATCATTCTGATGCCAGCCACGTTACAACTCTGGTGTGACCATGTGTACATGCATGTTGTGCCTCTGTGCCACAGGACACCATTCCTGAACTGTAGGGCAGGACACTGCTCAGTGCTGGTGTCTTTTGGGGATGATCTTAAGACGGCAATTAATGGGGACAGGATAGTCTTTGTTTAATGTTAAGATTATTTGGTGGCCAGTAAAACCATCTACATAATAATTTTTGAGGTGTGGTTCAACCATGCTGAGGTGAGGGATATGATTTCCACCCTACAATTAACACCCACGCCAGCTAGTCTTCGGGGTCCATAAAGACTGGCGGAGAACCATGGCGCTATTAGTGCCATGGTTCATGCCGGTAAAATACCGGCACCGCCTTGGCGGAAAGTAGAATTACCGCCCCATTCCAAGGTTGGCGGGGCGGTAATTCCCCCTTCCACCATTGCCCTTCCCCATTCCCATTTTTGCCCCATAGGGCATAAGCGGAATGGGGAAGGCGCTAATTACGGTACCGCAAATTGCGGTGCCGTAATTAGCTCCCTGGGTCCCTTTGCGGGTTGGTTTTTAACGTCTGCAAAAAGCAGGCATTAAATCCCCCAACCCGCAAAGGGACCTCGTAGTAAGGCGGTAAGGATTTACCGGTACCGGTAAATCCTTACCGCCATCCGTGTAATGAGGCCCTCTGTCTTGTCCCTGTTGCCTCTAACGGATCCTGACATCCTTCCATCTGTATCATCATCATCAAGAGGGTTGTCACATAGTCAAACATTTCAAGGTGCAGGCATGTGCTTCGCTATCCATCTTCAGACTGATTCGTTGAGCTTTCTATCCCCCAATATCCCAGATTCCTTTCTGATTTTCGTTGAATGTTGTGTGCCATGTTACGCGCTTCTATGCCTCTGGGCTCTTGTTTCCTGTTATAGAAATAAAATAAATAAATAAATGCTGACCCCCTCCTCTCCCATCTGGATTAAATCCCAAACACTCCAATGGCCATGCTCTCATCCATGTCACCAATTATCTTACCACTGCACACCAATCTCAAATCTCCTCCACGCTCCTCCTTCTAGACCTTTCCACAGCCTTTGACACTGTGGATCATCCCTCTGTCCTTCAAACCAAACTCTCTCCTTCGTTGACTTCACAGACACTGTACTCGGCTGGGTGCCCATCTAGCTCTCTGACCATTCCTTCTCCATCTCATGGGACCAAGGACATTCTCCCCAATACATCTTCGTGTGGGTGCACCTCAAGAATTAGTGCTGCTCCCACTTTTCTTCATCGTATACACCATTTCCTTCACCAAACTCATTTCCTCGTTTGGATTTAATTATTCCCTCTTCTCTGACGATACTCAACCCTTTCTCCTCCTTCTTCAACTTCACCCTGCATTCTCCAAAGGCATAACCAAGGGCCTAACTGAAAAATGACACTGAATAGCTCTACGCTGCCTCATGCCAACCTCTTCAAACATGCAAGTCATCTTTCTCCGTTTCTCCCATGTCAACATACTCTCCCCTCCTCCGTCCCTCTCCTCCCTAATATCCTCGCCTCCACAGCCATGGCTTGTAAACTTGGTGTTCTTTTGACAGCAACCAGGGACTGCACTAGTTCATCATGGCCGCTGCCCCTGCAGCCAGATTTAAACACCTAAAGAGTAGAAAATTGTGCCCACACCTGATGCCCCTCTTAACTTAAACACTTATCTGTACTCTTGTTCTCAGAAAAGTAAACCACTGTGATGGCCTACTTCTTGTGCTGGTCCCTCTAATCTTTTCATACACTCAATAAAGTCTTTGAATTTGCAACGTTAAACTTAGCCAGACACTCCCGCACCTCCACCCACAATCGCCACATTGCATGGCTACCAATGCAAAATAGATTTCTCTTGAAATATTGTTATCCATCTAATTACATCTTGGGGCTTGACCCCACTACCTTGCTGAGTGCATCTCACTGTACTCTGGCTCTTGCACTCTCTGCTTCTTATCTTGTCACCTGCCGCTTTCGCTAGTTTTCCTTATTTACCTCACCTCATTGCCATCAAAACCATGTCTCCAGTGCCACTCTTTGAAATGAGGCTCAAACACCACCTAACAGCAATGGAAGGATCCCTGTCAAATCCCCTTCCTTCCTAGCATAGAACATCACCCAACCCACCTCCCCTAAATTCTGCCCTCAGGATGTAAATATGTAAATGCTGGCCTCAGGCTCTCAATTTTCAAATTATCATTAAGTCCTCCAGTTCCAGTCCTTGGTTTATGTTCCTATTCCTACCCCTTCACCCCTCAGTATACATCAGTCTATCCAACAATGCTCCTATGTGAAGGCCCCGTACCCTAGGACTGCCTCTGATCTATATTATTGTCAGTACTAGTGTAGAAGCCTTGGTACACAGGCCAAAGTGCAGGCTTTCATTGACACAGTAGAACCACTATACATCCTAAGAGAACAGCTCCCTCTAGCGGTAACAACAGGCAAAGCTATGACTTCATCGGACAAACATACATCTGGCCTTTTATTATATTGTTAGATTGTAAGATATTGTGGTTTGAACTGTTCTTTAATTGTTCGTGAGTCCTTCGGTCTAGATGGGAAAATGCAAATGCCATTACCATTATCGCGGTTGATGTGGTGCAGCCATGCAGACAGGTTTCACAATCATGGGCTAAGAAAGCGATAATCAGGCGGATCGGTAAAACAGTATTACCACCAGTTTTTGCTAAAGCTGCGTACTTTTGACAGTGACCTAACAGGGATTATCTGAAACATGACCTAGAATCAAATGGTGTCACATCCTTGCGGCGGTGACGCATCGCGCCATCCAGTCCCATAACAGTCGGAACATCCACAAACGCTAATAGGGCCATCAATAGCTGAGCTCCATCCCTGGACCTTGGCGGGATGATGTCTCCGCACAGATCGCGGCGAGCGGCTGTCTGTCGTTTCTGATGGGAAGGCATCAAGCCTCGCACCCATCCAAAGGATTGATGCTGAAATGCCTCATCGCATTCTTTCACACACCATCCTGTTTGTTGCTAATTCAACAGTACTTAGACTAATATACAGCCAGCGGGCAGCCCATCGCTTACGCCGGGGGTCTAATGCAGTGTTCCGTCACTCGTTCGGTGATGATCTCAGCCCATCATTCACGGTCATTCTGGTTGCAATCGAGACACGCAGCATTTCTCGTGTCACTTAGGGTTTGCCACAATGATGCATGATTTCACTCTGTGCAGTCTGGGAACTTTCTGCTTTCCATAAGCACTGATTCTTGCATTGGCTGGGAACTAGTTGGGGACTCAATGGTTTGTATCAATCTTCACAGTCACCGCTTTACATTTGTCACATGTGTACTACCTGATTCTTCTAATGCATCGATGGTCCATCTTCTCAAGAGCACCAGTCATTACAACTGTTAAAGAGGTCCTCGGAGACTCTACCACTTGCATAGGCCAAATTGAAAATGTGACGATATTTCAATAACGCTTTAAAATGAAATGCAGTCAATTTCTTAGAAAGGCCAATTTTGTTACGTAAGGGAAGACATGAAGTGTTCTGTTCACGATCACAAGAATTGTGCAACTGAGGAAGCTGGGCTAGATTCAAAGCCAGACAGGCAACCACAAACCCGCATCTCAACCCAGCGTTCAGTTATTTTGATACATTTTGATGATAAATTGGTACCAATAATCATTAATTGCTTAGACCTTCATCACCTAAGTAGTGAGTTTTGGGGGTCGGTCTTCGGAGGGAAAAAGGCAGTGTTTGTGAAATTCAAATCTTCCCGGGACAGCAGCAACTGTGGCCCAACTGATAAAGTCATGTGCTGGCAAGATATCACTTTACCTTATCAGGAATTATCCTAGGACAGGCCCTGGCAAGATATCACTTTACCTTATCAGGAATTATCCTAGGACAGGCCCTGGCAAGATATCACTTTACCTTATCAGGAATTATCCTAGGACAGGCCCTGGCAAGATATCACATTACCTTATCAGGAATTATCCTAGGACAGGCCCTGGCAAGATATCACTTTACCTTATCAGGAATTATCCTAGGACAGGCCCTGGCAAGATATCACTTTACCTTATCAGGAATTATCCTAGGACAGGCCCTGGCAAGATATCACATTACCTTATCAGGAATTATCCTAGGACAGGCCCTGGCAAGATATCACATTACCTTATCAGGAATTATCCTAGGACAGGCCCTGGCAAGATATCACTTTACCTTATCAGGAATTATCCTAGGACAGGCCCTAAACTTTCTGCAACAAACTAAATATTAGATTTTTTTATAAAGCATTATGATTGGCTGAGCCAACCAGGAACGAGAAATCCTTGCTCATTCTGTGCACTATTACCTGGAATATGCTTGAAATCTTTGCTCTTGCTTGACTGGTCCAAGCAGAAGACTTCCTTTTGTGGTGTTCGCTCCAAACGGGGACCTCTCACCGCATTACTTACTTACATGCGCTAGGCTCCCTCGAAAGCACGGGATCATCGGCACGGCCTTCTTCTGACTCCCGACATGCTCCGGTGCAGGGCAATCACATATTGCACGGTACGTCTTATGCGGTGTCGCCAGTGCAGACATGTTTCCATGGGCAGACTCCTAAGTGCTGCACTGGTTTTAGGGGGTAGGAGGCCACACTGTAGGCAGAACCCAGTTGCTAACAGCCTTAGCACCCAAACTGTTATTGTTATTTTACATTTATAAAGCGCTCACACAGAATTGTTTTTTTTTTTGTTTTAGTTACGTATTTATAACGCGCTTAAACACCCAGAGGTTTTTAAGCGCGGACCCAGGGATCGAACCTGTTGTTGCTTCGTGTCATCTTGCTCCCAAGACGCGCACGCTGCCACTGAGCTATCCTCCCGGGACGAACTGGGTGGAATTTCCAGGAATTCGGTGCACAAATCCCTCCTTAACACCCTGGATTTGCTCTGGACTTCAGGTCAGGCTTCCAGGGACCAAATGCGCAGAGATTCTCAGGCTATAAAGCTTAATTCTAAATGAATGTCTAGTAATTGAATTAAGGGTTCCTTTACACAGCTGTACATGTGGGTTCAGATGGCTGGTGATCTCAGCAGTTTCTGCTGATTGAGGCTAGGTTTGCTGCATTTTTAAGTATTTATTTGCACCCCGTTAAAGGAAAATTAGCACTCTCTGGAACATGATCAGCTTTGAGGGAGAGAGGAAGGTGAGCTTTGGTTACACCGTAACCCCTTAACTGCCAGGCTATTATGCAAGTCTATGCAAAAAGTGTCACTTTTAAAGCCCACATCCCCTGCTCTTAGCCTGTGTCCCATCCCAGGGTATTCTCACGTGTGTCCTATCCTGGTTCCCTCAACGCTCCCACTCCGCTTCCTTTCACAGCCCTCTGCACTCTTGCACCTCCTGCCTTTGGGACATGCCACTTTACTGGGTTCCCTCTTCTTCACGTATACCCTGGCTCCATGCCACCTTGCCTGTCACACGCCCACACGTTGCCAGGGAAATGGACCATGTGTCTCTGCGGAGGCCATTATTCCATCTCCAGTGCAGACATTTTGTTTTTTAATCTTTCATTCACTCTATGGCTCGTGCACCTGCCACAAGGTGTTTCTGTCTTTCTTTTGACAAACTCTCATCAAGTCAGTGGCTGGCCCTGGCAACTTTCATTAAATCATTTGTATCCATCTTCTTAAGTCTCAGCGCCTAGTTGCCTTTGGGCTTTGCACGCTTTACAAATGCACACGTAAATAAATGAATAAATAAATAAATAAATAAATATTTTGAATGAACTATATGGGATGGTATACAAATGGTAAATTAATGTTTATTTGGCAAATCTGAAATGCCTGGCTCTAGACATTCTTGGCACATCTGAATGCTATCATGCGCACTGAGGGTACACGCCTCTCTGCTTAGTGTTTGTTCTTTTGATATAATAGATCCAGGCTAGTGCAGTCACTGGACAAAGCCTCAGTCCTTCCCTAATGAGGATGATCTGGTGTAGCCCACCTCAGTGTCCTTATTGGTGGAGGGGGAAGACAGAGGAGTGACACTCTCAAAATAAATCACATCTTGTGTCCTGAATCATGTTCTGACATTAGAGGAGGACGCTTGGTGTCCCTCGTCCTTCAAAGGCATAAGATGCATTTCCAGGTGTGTCTCACAAGCATCACCAGCATTCCATGATATAGCTGTCTTTACTTCAGGCAATTCGATATGTTATCTCGATGCGATTTGCCCTGAGGTGGTGGGCCAACCCTGTTGGTAACGGCCCCAAAAACCAAGTTAAGGGCCCAAGTTCAAAAAAAGAAACTTACTGTTACAGCACGGCCGTGCAGTGCTGTAAACCTTAATTTCCTTTTTTGCAAATTCAAACCAAAAGACACCATTAGCACCCATGTAGGAAACTAAGGTGAGGAGGAAAGGATATCAGGGAAGGGAAGGGGCGCTGGCTCTCCATGGTGGTCAGAGCACAGGATTATTCCTTAGAATATAGCCTGTGTTCCAAGCATCCTCATTGCTCAGCACCCCCCCCCCCCCCCGCCCAGGGTGCTAATGAAGGATAAGAATGACCAGCATAGACTAGACAACCCATGTTTTATGGGAAATATGTTCACGCTTCATGCTGAGAACTAACTTCCAGAAGCCCTTGTAGCTAATTATCTTCTGTCTAACCTGGTGAGAAGGAGAGTGGAGGCATCCGAGGATAATTTGATCCATTGAACTGAATTGGGGTTTGCCATTGAATAATTCCCATGTCCACCTCTCCGATCAATGTATTGCCATTATACGCCTGAGTGATTCTTAGAAGACTTACTGCCTCTGCCTTAGCTTTCAGATGCAAGATGAGCTGACAGGTGATGGTACACACAGGTGATGGGACACACAGGGGATGGGACACACAGGTGATGGGACACTTCATGTCCTCAGGAGGCCAGAACATTGCCCTGCACAGGAGTCATTTCTGGGGATTGGCCCTTTTTGAAGATCTGCATGGAGAAGGCATTTAAAGATCTGAAGCATGCCTTAACTTTCAAAGGGACACAAAACCCTTATCTTCAAACCAGTTTAATCCTCTGAATCAGTTCTTTTTGTCATTTTTCCCGCCAGGCGCGTGGATGTAGTACCTGGGGGAGCGACAACATCTTCAGCGTAATCAATTCTCCAGTAGTTCTTCATTCCAGAAGCAGGGCCCTTGAGAACTGTAGTCAAAGCAGAGTCATACCTGTTCTCATTTCTAAGAAGACTCACTGGAGTCAGTGTCAGATCATCAGATCGCTGGGCCGGGGGGCATCATTGCAGGGGGTTATGCGATCTAGTTCTCTATCTTCTTCTTTCTGAGCCAGGACCACACATCACAATGTGCCCCGTGGCCCCTGTGCAAGATTATGCATTTTACGGCTGTCACTTATGCAGCTTCCCCCATTCACTTATACTTCAATCAAAAGGTGACATTCAAGGCATCCATCGCAACCTGCCAATGTACAGATGTAATTATGACTGGCTGAAACAGCACGTGGGCCACATAAGAATTGCAAGATGAAAGTCACATTAAACATCGTTTCTTTCTTCTTAATGCAAAGGTTGGTGCAATTCCTATAGAGGATATGGAGAAGGGTGACTAAATCCAAAAAAGGGAGAATCTATGGCTAATAGTGTCAGGATGGTGGCTGAGTAAAACAGGTGCAAGGTTGCATACTTAAATGACCTGGTGCCATTCCAAGTCTGTTCAGCTATTCTAAATCACAGATGCCCAGGGTTGCCTCACCCCATGGCTTTCTTAGTCCCTCAGCATGATTCTTTCTTGGTATTGGTTTGTCGCTTCTTGGATTGAGGATTGCCCCCCTGTTCTCGAAGTAGGAAACACTCCAGAATGCCTACCTGCCCTACCATGTGATACCCCAGGCCTTAGGGTATACCCAAGACAAATTATCAGGAGGCGGTTATGGGGTGTGGGTAGCCAGCATTTTGGGTGTTATCCTTTAACAGCCTCACAGTAGTGTGGGGTATAGTCTGTGCTTTAACCTGTGTATCCATTGGTATTGGTTCTTCATCAGACATTGTTGAAAAAGCCAACGTTTGGAAGATTTGCGACGTTGGTGAAATGTGGGGGCATTCTTAGACAATACTGGGATGTTGTTCCAGATGGTGTGTGCATGACAAGAGAAGGATTGTGGTTCAAGCCAGTTGGTCGATTTACTTCTCGATGAAAATGTTCCACCAGATATGTGGATTTATTTATTTTTTTTATTGTAAAACTTCAGTTCAATGCATGTATCAAACTTTTGTTACATTGAGGTATCTCAAAATTTAGTTTTTTCTGCTCCACTCAAAGTTAAATGAAGATACACTACTCTCTGGTGCTTATCATTGATGTTTTTCAGTTTTCCAGACGTAGTCTACTTCTTGTGTTACTGGACTAAATTTGGCCTGAGAACAATATCGCATCAAGGAAGTTTATTATGCTGCATGTTAGCATGATGCTTTTCCCAGCTGAGACAGTTTCCCACCATTCTGTGGCGTCGTAACGTATAGGTTTGAAGGTACGGAAGTGTAACTCTCGTGTGATACTAAGAAGCTGAGAGCATGCTGTTATTAGATGTTTTAGCGACTCAACTTCTCCTGTATTACAGAACTTGCATTTGTCCGAGATTTTTTTCTGTTGATCGTCGCAGACAAAGCATTTCTCTGTTATTCAATGCGTTCAGTCTGAATCTCAAAAATTGATTCCTGTGATGGCGTGAAGGACACAATAGGTACTTAGGTTGAGAATGTAGTTTCAACATACTCAGAGAACCAGGGACAGTGGATTTAAGAGTTGCTCGATGTGCGTAGTTGTGAATCCAGTCCCATATTTCAAGGTTTTTTTTTCGCATGCTGTGGTCGATCAAGCAGCTCTTCAACGGAGATCTTTGTGACTTCAATGATCATTTTGATTTTTGACTTCCATAAGCACAGTAAGCTCGATTGTGTATGTTCGTTATCTTTGGTGAAGGTTTAGTATGATGGAATTTGAGCTCCAAGTAGCATTTTTGTCGATAAAGATTTCCATATTATCGTCTTCTAAAGTGAGTTCAAGGTCAGTTCATAGCTCAATGCTACCATTGAGATGTATTTAGGGAGCCCCAAGGCTCGCTTCCAAAATCTGCCTTCGAGTTCTGCCAGAGACGGTGGTCTAGATTCCAGCCTGTTTCTCCGCCAAAACTTATTGTTGGTATAAACTTCTGCAGGTAGAAAGTTATTATAGGAGCTAATGAGAATTTCCCAAAATCCTTGTTAATTTTTGCTCCTTGTAGACCTAATTTATTTGTTCTTTCTATTAAGTCGTTTGTCGAGGCCCATTCACAGATCGAGTCATTAACCATTATTCCTAAGTATCGTATAGATTTAACAATACTTAAAGGAGCTTTTTCAATTGCCCATCTAAAGTGTTTGTCCTTCCTCGATAAACTTTTTCCGATGGACATGATCTTCATTTTTCCAGTGTTTAGGTGTAAATAATTGGCTTTTAAGTACTCATTTAAACTGAGCAGTAGATGTTGCAGACCTATCTGAGTTAGGTTGACCATCATAATGTCGTCTGCATACACAAGGTATTTGATCGGTGTTCCATTTATTTTTGGGGAGAAGCACTGAACGGATTCCAACCACTTTGGCAAGTCTGAGATGAATAATTTGAAAAGTTCAGCTGCTAAGGGGCACCCTTGCTTTACTCCTTTATACGTTGGAATTGGTTCAGTCAAGACACCTATGTGGAATTTAGCCACCTGGCACTCTGGTTTGCTACTTGCGACTGCTTTGTAGATGATAAATGCAGTCTTGAACAGTTTTCTGGCCTAGAGAGGAAGACAGAATAGATTGCGTAGGATGAGGTGATTTGGTCAACCTCCTACCACTCATCTCTCTTGGACTGACCACTTTCTACTTTCCTCTCACCTGAAACTCTCTGTCCCCCAGGCAACCAGCACTGCCACCCACCTTCTTGGTCATTCAGCCCATTAAGCATGTGTCAGTGAATGCCTTTGCCTCTTCTTTCTCTGCTCCTCCTACTACTGTGGCTGACTCACACTCTGACACAGCCCTCTCTAACCTGCATTGTTCTATCTCCAACGCTCTGGGCATCCTTGCCCCTGTCATGAGAATCTGTCTGAAGCCTTCATCCAAGTGAAACTCTTGGTATGACTCTGACTTTGCCGCCCTGAAATGCGAGTGCAGGATGGCTGAGAGAAAGTGGAGGGCTTTGGTTGCATCCTCTGACAAACTGGCCTGCCGCCTGCTCCAAAGGCAATACAGACACTCTGTCTTGTCCAAGAAGAGAGTCCACATCCAAGCCTGTGTCTCTAACAACATGGCCAAACTGTTAAGAATCTGCAAGGATCTGGCCAATCTTTCTGAAGTCTCTGCCTATCCTGTTCCCTCCCAGGCCCTCTGCACAGCTCTGGCTTCTCACTTTACCTCTAAAACCCAGAATATCCTGTCCTCGCTCTCCTCTTCCACTCCCTCTCTCATCCCCTCCCCCTCCGGCTGCTTCCCCCTCTCCTCCTCCTTTCTCATCTTTGTCTCTGACAACACCCAACAATGTTTATAGACAAGTCTGATCTATGAAAGTGTCATCCAAACAGGTGCTTCCCTGCTCCTCTAGAACCACTGAGGACCACATTGACACTTTTGCTACAGCATTGCCCGATTTCTGCAATCACTCTTTCACCACTGGATCCTTCCCCTCTCACCTCAAGCACTCCCTTGTGCATCCCTTCCTTAGAAAGCCTTCTGCCGATCCTACCTGTCTGGAAAACTATCGTCCGATCTCTATCACTCCTTTCCTGGGGGAACTCCTGGAAATTCTGGCCATCTCCTAGCTGACTCTCCACATTGAATCTGTGGGATGTCTATGACTTCATAGCAGCCAGAGGCACGGAAACTGCTCTCCTGAACACCCATGAAGATCTGCTCTCTTGTCTTGATTCCAGCCTTCCTTCTGGCCTAAGCCTCTTTGACCTTTCCTCTTCTTTTGACATGGTCAATTACACCATCCTGATCAATCGGCTCTGTGACAACCTGGGCATCATGGATCAGACCCTGGAGTGGTTGGCCTCCTTCCTCCTGGACTGACCTTCCCAGGTCCAACTTGGGTCCTTTCTCTCCCCCACCTCTCTCTGCACTGTTCTGGACTAGTTGCAGAGGGCAGAGAGTAGAGTAAGGCAGATTGAGAAAGAGGCTGTTGCAGTAGTCCAGCCTACTGAGAACCAGGGCTCTGGAGAGAGTGAGCTTCTGGGGGAAATTAAGAAAAGGAAGAGTACCTCTTAGGAGATGCAGCTGTAGTGGGCCTTCTTCACAAGGTCCGTGATGTGAGGAGAGAAGGAAAGGGTGGAATCAAAGATGACAGCAAGTTTTTTTTTGCCTCACAGGAAGGTGAAGGAAGAGGGTCCAGGGAGGGTGGCCAGAGTGAGAGAGAGAAAGCAGGAGCAGGAGTGCCAATGAGAAGGAGCTCGGACTGACTGGCATTAAGGCAGAGACCCATGGAGGCACACCAATCCTGAATCATGGATAGACAGTCAGGAATGAGCAAGAGAGTAGAGGAGGCTGAGGGGAGCCTGAAAGTGAGCTGAGTGTCATCCGCATAACACAAAGTTAGAGGAGAAGGTGGAGATCAGGTGGGCTGAAGGGGCCAGATAGACACCGAAGAGCCAGGGTGAGAGGTTAGATCCCTGGGGAACACCGCATGTAGAAAGGGAGATAGATGAAAGGAAGAACTCAAGTTGGACCTGGGAGTGTCGATCAGAGAGGAAAGAGGTCCGCCAGGCCAGAGCCAGATCGGTGATGCCCCAGGTTGTCATGGAGATGATTGAGCAGGATGGTATGGTTGACCGTGCCAAGGCAGAAGAGAGATCAAGTAGGATGAGGACAGAGGGGAGTCGAGGTTGGAGAGCAGATCATCACGGATTGTCAGGAGAGCAGTTTTGGTGCTTCTGGCGGCTCTAAAGCCAGATTGATGTTCATGGAGACAACCAACAGAATCAGAGTGAAGGTTAAGCTGTGAAATGGCTAGCATTTCCAGGAGTTTGTCCAGAAAGGGAGTGATGGAGATTGGGCGATAGTCGGGCAAGAGAAGTCATCTGTGGGATTCTTGAGAAGAGGGTGAACAAGAGAGTGCTTCAGAGGGGAGGGGAAGGCTCCTGAGATGAAGTAGAGGTCAGAAATCGAGCAGGTCAGGAGCAAGGGTGTCAATGTGGTCCTTGATGGTTTTGGAGGAACAGGGAGGAGACTGTTTTGACGAGACCTTCATAGATCGGACATGTCTAGAGACCTTGTCAGGGGAGAAAAGAGTAAAAGGAAAGGAAAGAGGGTGGGGGAGTGGCAGTAGGAGGGCCAGAGTTCAAAGAAGGACAGGGGTATGGGGGGAGGGAGCAAGAGGGTGGACATGATATCCTGGGTTTTAGAGATGAAGTGAGAGGCAAGGCCCGTGCAAAGGGCATGATATGCCACAGGAGAGGTGGAAATTACAGCAGGGTTGGCCAGGTGCTTGCAGATTTTAAAGAGTTCGGCCGAGTAGTTAGATGCCGCAGAGACATGGGCTTGGATGTGGGCTCTCTTTTTAATGTGGCCATAGAGTCGGTATTGCCTTTGGAGCAGGCGACAGGCCAGTTTGTCAGAAGATGAACAAGAAGCACTCCATTTCCTCTCAGCCACCCTACAATTACGTTTAAGTGTAGCTAGGTCAGAGTCATACCAAGAATTGCACTTGCCTTTGGGCTTCAAGCGGATTCTCATGACAGGGCAAGAGCATGAAGAGTATCGGAAATAGAGGAGTAGAGCATATGTAGGACTGTGTCAGGATTTGAGTCACCAAGAGGTGAAGTGGGGGACAGAAAGTTGCGGTGAAAGCCCCAACTGACACACGCTTCATGGGATGGATCTCCGAGAAGGTAGGTGGCAGTTTTGCAGTTGGCTCTGTGATAGCCCCTCTTAACATGGCCTCATCAGAGAACCTACCAGTCAGTAGCTGCACAAGGGGATGCCACAGATAATTCAATAACAGGGTCTCCCTGTACGGAAGTTTCAATCACTTTGTTATTGATTTGAAAATAGGTTTTATCATTTGATTCTACTTGCTTATAATGTGGTACAAATGTTTTCTGTTAGTGGTGGTTACAGGGTACTTATGTATTTTTCAAATATTCCAATTTTATATACTGCCACTGGTGATTATTTATTATTTTCCTTAAGGTGCAAGAACAATGATTCCATTTGGAGCAAATTGATCAGACAAATTTACGACATAGTTTACGATGCATTTTGCTTGAATTATACAAAATGCACAATGTGCATTCATCAAACAACAAGAAAATGCACTCAAAGGCGCAATACAAAATAGTGAAAAATCAACATAGGGTTCATAATCTACCAAACCAAATTTTAATCACAATTTAGGTTGAGCCAAGAAAAGGAGTTCAGATGGATAACTGATATTGTACAGCAGGGAATGATTACATTGGTTGTTTTAAGCCAGGCAGGTAGTTGACATGCATGTTTTTGCATGTAGATAATGTAGATCACCTAAATCAGGACATAGAAGTACTACAATAATCCCGGTAGAGGGGACCCCTGCGTGAAAAGAAATATTAGATGTAGTATCAATGTTGTTGAGACATATGCTGCCTTACCGGTCACTTCAGTAGTCCCAATTTACTGCAGAACACTGGTGAGGCATAAAGCTACCGCCCGTCTGCCAGGTGTCATGACCCAGGAGAACAAAAAGGATATGGCCCTCCTTCCATGATCATTTACTACAAATTAAGAAATAAGGACTCAATCAAATATACCCTGTATACACGGATACATGTAGATACTGAACAATTAAGGATATGTGTATGGACACTGACTTGATGACTGGACTGGATGATTGGCTGCTCCACCCTACTTCTCCACCGATCAGGCACCGGGAGGCGCTAGCTGGCCCTTTCAGGAAAGGCCCTGAGGGCAAGGCCAACAACTGTCCAGAGACTGTCCTGGGCTGACCAGAGCCCAGGGCCGTACCCCCTGCTTGTTTTGAGGCTGTGAGTAACTTATATTTGCCTTAGGCTATACTACCTGCTCCCTTGCACCTTATCCTCTTAAACAGCTCTCCTCATTGCCTTTCTAGCACCTGCCTTGGCTGCAGTCACTGCACTGGACGCTAAGGGTGCTTAAACTTCCACAACAGTGCGCCACCCTAGTCTGCCCTATGTTCTCCACACACTGATGGGCATCCCTGCTATGCTTACTATGCCCTGTCATCCTTTGGCAACATTACATTGCTGTGTTTTCTGTTCATACATTTTGATCTTGTGTCCCATTGCATTTTAAGTTAGTGCCTTTTTGGCTCCTCCTGCTAATCTCGAATCTAGGTACCCTTGATTCATGCATTTAATTTGTGTCCCATTGCATTTTAAGTTAGTGCCTTTTTGGCTCCTCCTGCTAATCTCGAATCTAGGTACCCTTGATTCATGCATTTCATTTGTGTCCCATTGTATTTTAAGTTAGTGCCTTTTTGGCTCCTCCTGCTAATCTTGAATCTAGGTACCCTTGATTCATGCATTTAATTTGTGTCCCATTGCATTTTAAGTTAGTGCCTCTTTGGCCCTCCTGCTAATCTCAAATCTAGGTACCCCTGATTCATGCATCTATTTTGTGTCCCACTGCATTTGTGCCTTATGGTTGCTAACAGACCACATTGATTGTTGTGTTGTGCCTTATGGTCGCCTACAGACCACATTGATTGTTGTGTTGTGCCTTATGGCTACCCTCTGACCACATTGAATCGATCTGTGTTGTGCTTCTGGTCGCTAACAGACCACACCTGCTACCCTGTGTACTAGCAACGCCACCCACATCATGTATTGGTGCCTATCGACTCTCATCCACCTACTGTATACATAGAGTAGACACTGGACTAGTCAACCCAACCCACATTCTAATCAAGACACATTCACGAGCTCATGTATGGTAACCACCACCCTCTCCTCATGGCCCAGCACCGTGACACCTGCAAATCCGTACTTGGATGTTCCAGCACTCTGGATACGCCACTTTGCTACTAGACCAACACCTAACCAACCTTACACCATCGCTATTAGAAACACTAGACTGAATTCTAGAACTAGACTACCTACTTATCCATGCTCTCACCACCCTAGCCTACTGAATAGAAACGCTAGATTGAATTCTAGAACCAGCCCACTTACCTCTCCTTACTCTCACCACCCTAGCATCTTATCCAGAAACTCTAGACTAAGAGCCCATAGCATGAAACAATTGCATATTGACCATAACTTTGGCAATTCCTCTATTGACTCAGACAATCTAGCTCACAGCCTTCGGCATAGTCGACCGATATCATCTGAACAATCTCCCAAAAAAGACAAACTAATCAAAGCAGCCTTGGTGAATGCTAGGTCTCTTCCTGCCCATGCTCTCGACATCGCTGACTTTATAATTTATGAAACTCTTGATCTCCTCGCAGTCACAGAAACTTGGCTCAATGCTGCATCCGGCCCATCTCTGGCCCTCGCCATACCTAATGATTATGCTATCATTAGATCCGATAGAAACACCACTCAAACGAAGGGAGGCGGACTCGCCCTCATATTCAGAAATACCTTCGACATTAAAGTCATCCAAGACGCTCAAATCCCTTCTGCTGAATCCCTATCAATTAAACTACCTCTTTCACCCAACCACACGGCAACCGTGCACTTTATTTACCATCCACCAGGACCCATTTCCTCTTTTATAGAGGATATTGCATCACTTATGACCATAAATACCAAACCTAATTCTCAAACCATCTTACTTGGGGACTTTAATCTTGGTTTCAACGACCCTAAGGACTCTAACGCCCATGACCTCGCCAACACCTTATCTGAACTGGGTCATACGCACATTATCCATGAACCCACTCATATCAAAGGCAGAACACTAGACTGGCTCCCCCACCTCAAATGCTCTATTGACCTCCTATCCAATGACCCTTGCATCTGGTCGGATCATCATAAATTAACCTTTGCTATCAAAGCCAACAAACCCCTCCCGGTGCCTATCATCGCCCCTGCCACCTGCACGAGAAACAAGAAAGATATTACTCCTGACAAACTCATACCTACTCCCTATTTTGAATAATATTGATTCAGATGCTGACCCCACAGTCTTAGTGGATACCGACAACCAGGCTATACTCAAAGCACTGAACTCCATTGCCCCTCTAAAATTGCGGAAACATAAACCACAGCGTCACCTTAACACCTGGTTCACGCCGCAGTTAAGAGAATTACGCAAAACTAAAAGAACCGCTGAGCCACATTGGAAAAAACACCCCACAGTATCCAACAAGACTGAGCTAACCCTAGCCTCCTCTAGCTACAAAGAAGCCATACTTCTTGTTAAAAAAGATACCTATAATAAAAGGATTACACAAGTGGAATCCAACACAAAGGAACTATTCAAGATTCTGAAAGAACTAGAATCCCCCATTGCCCCCATAGACAAATGTGTAACTGACACACTATGGTGTAGCAATATTCAGAAGGCCCTATTAGATAAAATAGCTCGCCTACAATCCAAAATCAACGCAAAACAATCCTTACTACTAGCTGACCCGGACTATAAACAACTACCGAACAAACCATCTACCTTTAAATCAACCTGTAAACCTTTCAGCTTTTCACCCCTCTCAACCCGGGAAGTAGAAAACATCATCAGGAAACTTAAACCCTCAAACTGCCAAGGTGATGCCTGCCCTGCCCCGATCATCAAAGCGGCCTCGCACGACCTGGCACCATTCATTACCAACCTCATCAATGCCTCCTTCAAATCTGAATTAGTACCTGACAACCTTAAAGACGCTTGGGTCATTCCACTTCTCAAAAAACCTACTCTTGACCCAGCCAACCCGTCTAACTATAGGCCAATAACGACTGTACCGTTCTTATTAAAAATATTGGACAGAGCAGCCTATTTACAAATACAGGCCTACTTAGAATCAAACAACCTCCTAGGACTTAGGCAATCAAGCTTCCGACCGAGACACAGTACGGAAACTGCATTAATAGACCTCACTACCCAGATCCAAATCCTGAAAGACAATGGCAAACTCGCACTCCTCTTACTGCTTGACCTGTCAGCAGCTTTCGACCTGGTCAACCACCAAACACTCTGTCATCATTTGAAATCTGCAGCACACTTTTCAGACGCAGCCACGGCTTGGATCAGTTCCTTCCTGGCAAACAGAACCAAGAGGGTCTTCTCTCCAATGGATTCTGCCGAACCTTCACCTGTACCCTGTGGAGTCCCGCAAGGCTCCTGCGTGTCCCAGACACTTTATAATGTATTCACAAAACCCCTCTTCGATATCCTTGACTATCTGGGTGTCACGTATACCAATTACGCGGATGACACCCAGATACTCATTCCTATCACGGGTGATTACGAAACTGACAGCACCACCCTTAATGAAATCTACTCTGTAATACAAGCATGGATGGCACACCATGGCCTGTGTCTCAATGATGAAAAAACTGAGTTGATCATCCTGGGCACTCATGCCAAACTCAAAAATCTTAATCCCTCATTCAAAGCCTTTACCATAGATGGCAATCTCATCCCTGTGTCAAATAACACTAAAACCCTTGGTATCTACATCGATTCCACCTTATCCTTCTCCAAACAAACCAATGCAGTAGCATCATCGGCCGCATACACCTGCAAGCTCATCACTGCATGTAGACCGTTCAACTCCGCACCCAATTGCATTACTCTTGCCCGAGCATTAGTCCTATCCAAAATAGACTACTGTAGTGCTCTTTACTTGGGCACTAGTCACAAAAATATCAACAAATTGCAAGTAGTCCAAAACAATGCCATCAGGGCTGCCCTCAACATTCCCAAAAAGGCACACATATCTGAGACCAGACGAAAACTATGCTGGCTCCCTGTCGAGCATAGAATATCCCTTAAAACGCTGGCCCTTATACACAAAGCCAGGGCCAACCTTGCGCCAGTATACCTTACTAACCAACTTACACCCCACACCTCCTCAAGAGCACTCAGAGCAGCACAAACTAACACCATGACCATACCGAGATTCAAACTTCTTAACTCGGGTGGAGCTAGCTTCCCTGTACAAGCTTCCAAATTATGGAACACTATCCCTGCGCCCTTGCGAGCAGAATCCTCATTCAACCTGTTCAAACATAACACGAAGTGCTGGCTTCACAATTTGGACTCTATGACAGCCTAACCTCCTGATCCCAGCATGTTAGACTGCCGCCGGTACACTTTGTAATTTAATGTATATTTGTCCGCACTTGCAATATTATGTTTGTACCTATCTGTAACTGTAACATAACCATTGTTGACTGCTTTAAATTGTAACTGTAACCAGATCTAACTTATGTGCCCATATGCCACCGGGCCTTGCTGCGCTTTATAAATAAATAAAATACAAATACAGATGTTAAAAAAAACGTAGGAATCATGTGTTAGCCAACCAAACAGTGCAGGGTTTTAGTTTGTTTTAAAGCAAAAAACAACCGAGGATCTTGCAGCAGTGATACTTATTAGGCTAGCTCAATATATGTGCCTGGTAGCGTTCAAGACCACACGGGTCTCTTCCTCAGGTAGTAATATTACAACTGAAACAGAACCTTCCTTTATGGGGGAGAACAGTTTACCCTCGCCTACCCCCAGATACACAACATTTTAATTTCCCTTTTGAATGACAAAAAGTCCTGTGTTCCTATGTAATCAGCCTGCTTGTTCCTATGTATATAATTGGCATGTTGCTCGCTCTAAGATATGACTGCAGGTCAGCTGCATTTTACATCTCTGCATTGATGTATAATAAACATTGAGCCTCCTCGCGCATGCGTGCGCGCACACACACACACACACACACAGGGTAACATGGAATTGAGATGAATCGGTAACAAAAATAATCACACATTATTATGTATGTTTTCAATAATTTTGCATTTCCCTTTTCTGCACCATAAAATACAAAGACGTTCCTTGCTTTCCTCTGCTCACTTGCACTCAACGGGGCTTATTTGATCCAGTCTGTGGGCCTCATTATGAGGGGGGCGGTAAGGGATTAACGGCGCCGGTAATGGCACCGGAGACGTTATCCCCATACCGCCCTATCACGAGGTCCCCTTGCGGGACCCGCTCTGGTTTTACCAGACGTCCTTAGCGGGTCCCGCGAGGGGGCCAGCATGCTAACAACGCGCCCATCATTAACGATCCCGTTGTTAGCATGCCCCCCATTCCCATTGAGCCCTATGGGGGCTCAAATGGAAATGGGGATGGATCGCGTCCGGGTTCCCTGAATGGGGAAATACCGGGCCCTCCAAGGTCAGAATGGCCTGGTATTTCCCCATTCAGGGAACCCGGACCTGGGTTTGGAGGTAGCCATGGCATTAATAAGGGCATGGCTACCCCCAAACGCGTAATGAGGCCCAGTGCTGCTACAAAAAAAAAAAAAAAAAAAGGACTTAATTACGAGTTTGCTGGTATCAGGGCAGTAAATCTGTCCAAATGCCACCAAACTGTATTGACGTTAACACCACTTGCTCTGGCAGTATTAACTCTAGATTACAAGTGCCGTGTAAATCCCATTTTTTTTTTAAGTCCATATGTCCCAATGGGGCATTTGTAGCAGAATTACTGCTTTGGTAATTCCGCTGTGGTTATTCTGCAGGAATTTGGCAGAACGCTGGCAGATTTACCTCCAGGTCATGGCTGGAGGTGACTCCTCCAAAGTTTTGCCAAACATATTGTTGGACAGTGCAGTAATGCGGTGGTATGCAGTAATACCGCCACATTTAACCCGCATTACCCAACTTGTAATGAGGCCCACTGAGTCTCCTGTTCTGTTGCTCGGTTATGTGTCTGCTTTTGACAATCATTTTGTTTCAATGTCAGGTTGTCTGAAAATTAGAAATGGAGGTTTCTAGGAAGACTTCTCACAACTTTTCATCTTCCTGCAGAAAACGTTGACATTTTCCTACAGTGTCGGCTAGTGATTTTTTTAATAGGAGGGACGTTATTATTTACCACAAATATGCATGAGCAACTGAGCGTAGCGAGGAAGCCCCAATCGGCCAAGGGGAGTTTCAAGGCATTCTCTCCATGATATCATTCTTTAAATAATGAGTTAAAATCTTTAAATAAAGAGTTACAATGGTATGTTATACAGCACACTTTCTGTGGAAGAATTGGGTAAAAAACAGAGTTTGCAATCAGTTTTGTAGGGTAACACATGAACATGTCCAATAGATGCAAGTCACCAACAGTGCACAGGAGCATTTTCCAAACCATGTTCATGTCTTTCCCACAATATATGTTAGTATAAAAAACATTTTAACACTAGCTGTGCCCATACATTTCTATGCTGGCTGCAGCTTTACTTTCCAGTATTCCCCAGCATATGCCAGTACCTGCGCATAAGAACATACTCAAGTTGGCTTTGCCATTAAAATCGTAATGCCACAATAAGAATCATGTCTGACACATAACACTTATGCTTGCCTTATCATAGATACCCAGCACAAATACCATGTCACATAGGAAATGGCTCTACTGGCATCACCCACATTTCAGTCTAGCCACATAATAACACTCATCATGCTTGCTTTATCGTAGATGCCCAGTAAAAAATGGCATGCCACAGTAAAACATGGCTAGACTGGCTGCATCAAAATGCCAGTCTAGCCACATAATAACATTCATCATACTTGCTTTATCGTAGATGCCCAGTAAAAAATGTCATGCCACAGTAAGACATGGCTAGACTGATATTACGTTGTGCTAAAAAAAAGGGCATGTGTGTGATTTCCAGAATGGGTTCTGTATCATTTCTTCGATGCCTGTTTTTTATGGGTGTTTTTATGATGGGTGTTTTTGCCAAAAAAACTCATCAACATTTAAAAAACATTTTTTTGGGGGTGTTTGCTTCCCCAAACCCCACACCCTCTACCTATTTTTGTTATTACCGATGCCCCAACACTTTATATGCCCTCCCCCCTAATTTATTATTCTTTTTTTTTCGGCAAAAATCCATCGTAAAAACACCTGTCGTTAAAACGGATGTCCATGACAGGACGCCGTACTCCAGAATGTTGGGGTTGGAGAAGTGACAGTTGAACAAGGAGCTGGAGGCTGAAGAAGAGCTCTGGGATCCTTCCTGCCCACTGATGTTTCTCAGAAGACCTACCATGAAGTGCTTCTATTCCTGTCCCCGGCTTTGTCAAAGGATGTGGTCTTCACCCTTCTCTATTCTTTCTTCCAGTTTGGGAATGAGCTAAGTCTGATCTAACTGGTTACCTGATGATACAACCCCAAATTATTAAATGTGGCTACTGGACTTGCTTTTAGGACTCCTTTCGCCTCTATTTCGTTAGTCAAACTTCGTAGTCTAGCACTTCATCTCAGGATCAGGTTTGAAGCACTTTTCTTTCTTCAACAGGCCTTACAGGGCATCGCCCTCCCTTTCCGATCGTGATAGCTCACTCATATGCTGAAGGCAAGACTTTGTTTTTTCAAACGATGTTCTTCAGAATCTACTTTGCTGTCTAGTTCATAAAGGAGGTGAATCATTCTTAGTTCTGCATCCTGCCCTATAGATTCCACATCCCCTCTCACAATGCTTTATCAAGGAAAACCTCTCCTTCCATAGCAGGTTCAATACTCACGTGTTTCCATTTTGATTCCACTTATCTTGTTTGGTTACTCTGTAGGATCCTCCCAACATAGAGCCAAGATGCATTTGGCAATGTGCGCTCCACACATCTATTCCTATTCTGACAGCTGGTGGACTGTAAGACCCAGCGGTGAACCCACTTTCTGGAATGGAGACCTCAACAGAATGGCTTCAGCCAAGTGTTCCTCTCTTGCGGTGCGCTCCCTGGTTCTTAAACAATTGAGATGCTTGATGCCCTCAAAAGCAATGTGACCAGTGCTGAGAACGTTTTGCCCACTTGAATGCCATAGACCTAAGTCTATTAAGATAAAAGTAAACAGCTGCATGAGAAATGTTTAAATGAAGAACTTTAATGAGTACAATGCTGCAGCAATTCCATGAAAAGGCACTCAAAAAAGATCGAAGCTCAATGAAGGCTATAATCGTGGTCATTGTAGAATTAAAGCAGCTTTCTTCTAGAACAACAAGAATGATGATGATGGAAATTCACCTAAGGAAATGTGATACCTGCTCAAGGAGCTGACATTCTTATCTCATGCTGCTATTCTCTCAGCCCTTCATTGCACCCCTGCAGATATGATAGGTTATTTATAACACGCTTAACACACAGAGGTTTCAAAGCGCGAACCTGTCTTGTTCCGTGCTATGTTGCTTCCCAGGCGGGCACGTTTCCCCTGAGCTATCATCCCGAGACAATGATAAAAGTAAGATTCTACAAATACAAGGATACAAATCGAAGATCTAAGGCACACCTTTCCCCTACCTCTCAAGACATCTTAACCAATGCTATCAACCGATACACACCCTGTGGGTTGCTCCCTGACACAATAGCTGTGGGCAGAAACCCTGTAAAGTCATGCAAAGCATCGTCCTCTATAATGGCCATTTGTGGAACCCATCTTGAAGCAATGTATACTGTGAACATTCCATTCGGGTTTCCATCTCAATGGCAGTACTGAAACGTACCTTATGGACATTGCGGAGAATCTGATGCTTGACAAAGACCAGTGGGGCCTCATTACGAGTTTGGCGGTGTGGCCAAAAATGGTGGTATGCAGTTGTAATTTACCACCGCATTACTGCACCACTGTACTGTAACTTTGGAGGTAATGCAGAGGGCAAACCTCAAGCAGAATGCTGGAGGTAATTCTGCCACCTTATTGCCAGAAATCTGCAAAATTGGCTGAATTACCGCTGGCGGTAATTCCACAGAAATCCCCACAGAGTCGTATAGACGCCATAAATGGGGACTAACACTGCCATAGCACTACTTGCAATCCAGCGGTAATTCCATCAGACCAAGTGTCAATACCGGTAATTCCATTCAGTGGTATTCTGGCAGTGTTACCACTGGAATACCACCACACTTGTAATGATGCCGAGGCTTTATGCCTTGATAGTTCTCGAAACCTCTCAATTTAACTGCATCCTTTAACATTGTTGATCACAACATCTTGCAACCACACATGACAGCAAATATTGAGGAGAGAGCTTTATGGACGGTCAGTTATTTTCCCACTAAAAGTCCCAACTCGGTGAAAATTGCCACGTATGTGTCCTTGACCCCATGATTAGCTGCCGGGTACCTGCGTGTATTGCTCTTTACTAATCTCCTCCAAATCTACATGGACCTTTCACATAGATTGTCAGTGTGTGAAAACCTGTCTTAGACCTTTATACAGATGATACTTGGTGACACCTTAATCTTTGGAAAGGTTGCGGGGTCCTGCTGCCTTCATAGCCACGGCTGGTAAGATGCTAAGCACCTCTGCTTCAATACCTGCAAGATGTAGGTCATGCAGGTGGGGGTTGTTCACATGGTCTCTTTACCACATGGGTCGAAAACCAGTGGCTCTGCAGGGGTTTTGGACAATGACTCCCATTATTCCTGACCATTGGCGATACTGGGTATGGCTGATGGGAGTTGCAGTCTGAAACATCTGGTGAGCCAAAGGTTGCAGGTGCCTGCATGGCTACCTGATTTCGCTTTCTCCAACTCCCAAGCTCAGAATCTCTGACTTGTTTTTGTAACTGGCCAATCTGCTATGTGTAAGTGAACCCAGTTTTTTCAATCTACCGTCTAACCCCGGAGGCTGATGCAAGGGATCCTCCTTTCCATAGTGATTTCTTAAAGGATCCCATGGTGCAGGTATGAGTTATGTGCCAGCTTGATTACTGCAATTAAATCTGCACTTGTATTGCTAACAAAACTCTGCATGAAATATTAATGGGTCAGAGCAATGCAGGATGTCTAATCTCTGACCTGACATGCTCTGTCCACATCATCTGACCTTGACATCACTCCATTGACTACCAAACAAATTGCACATTCATTTCAAAATCCTATGCCTGTCCTGCAAATCCCCTACACCTCACCAAAGTGTTACTGTTCAGAGAGCCAATCATCTGCCTATGGTCAGTTTACCAAAACCTACTGGATGCACACAGGATGAAATGTGCTTGTTATGGAGCTAGACCCTGCAGCCATCAAGGCTCAAACCTTTGAAATCCTCTATCGATGTAGCTCCATTTTAAACCTGACCGTATGAAGCACTGAATACTCGTGTTCTTTGAATTTGGTCTTTGTTACTCTCGTATCCCCCTCTTCTTTTTTTAATGGTTTATATTTTATTTATTCTACATTTACAACAAAACATAAGTCATATTCAGAACACCCTTCTGTAGTTGGCTGTCCACATAACAACATAACAATGTTCACTCCTGTTCATCGCATTGGTCTGAACTGTCCTCCCCTCTCCCCCGTCCCCCTCCTGCCCTGTCCTGAATACAAGTTACTGAAACAAACAGATTATAGACAACTAGAAGCATACCCACTGGTATTGAATATCCCTGAGAGTAAAAGTATGTTTCCGTTACCTCCTGGAATGCACAGATCCAGAACACTCACAATGTGGGATAGTAACCACCAACCATCTCCTATCCAGCATTCGCCCCTTCATTTCTTAAAATCACAGGCTCTTCATGCCTGATCATATTTGGCCCAGAAAGATGCAGATACTTTTTCCAGGTCCCTGGATGTCTCATTGATCCAATCCGTTGGATGCTCCATATGATACAGTTCCCTAACCTTTGTGAGCCATTCCTGCACAGCAGAGGGGAATGCTCTTTTCTGTGACTATGCGAGGCATGTTCTAGATGCCAGCAACAAATGGTTCACCATGTGGGGAAGATTTCGATAATCCTTTACCCTCTATCATTCTTGACTGCCTATCTGCTATCCAATCCTGGTAGCCTCAGTGCACAGGAAGACTTAACCAAGGAGTAGGAGAAAGGGCAGTCCAGAAACATACAATGGCCAAAGGAAGCAGAGCAGAAGAGACAACATCCTTATTTAGTCATTAGAATTAATCAAATACGTTTTAATGGCTTTTTTTTTTAAATGACGGTCTGGGTATATCTTAACTCAAGTGGAAATGAGTTCCAGAGGCCAGCACCACATACATCAAAGCTAGTGCCTCCAAAAGACTAAAGCTTATGAAAAGACTGAACAAGTGTATTGTGTCTGTTGGAGCAAAGAGATTGTACAGCGGGATTCCAATGAATTCTATTAGTTAGGTACACATGGGCTTGATGGTAAAGGCGTGTATGGGTCAGAGAGAGCAATTAATGAGAAATCTGATGTCTCACCGGAAGCCAGTGCAGAGAACATCGGCCCTAGGAGACATGAGTTTTATGTGCAAGACCACTGTACTGCTCGTACAGCATTATTCTGAGCAGTGTGAAGAGTCTTCAAGTTATGTTTAGTAGTTCCAGCAAGGAGACTATTACAATAGTCAAGTATGGAGTTTACAAGTGCCGTCGCCAAGGATTCAAGATTGCCATCCAACAGATGTGGTTTAATATGCCTGATGAGCCTGATGGTGTAAGAACATGTGGATTTTATATGGGTAACATACTTATTCATATTAAGAGTAGAATCCAGGGCACCGGGTCCTGACGGAATCGCTAACGAAATAATCAAAGCAAGCCCGTCTTTTTGGGCACGTACCTTATCGCGTCTTTTTCATGGTATTATTGATTCAGATTAAAAGCTTGAGGGCTGGCGACAGTCTATCTCAGTCACGGTCTTTAAAAAGGGAGATAAGATGGACCCCCTTAATTATCGACTGCTGCCCATGCTAGACACCAGCAAATTCTTTTTCGCAGCCCTCCTCCTGAAAAAGATGAACATCTGGGATGAGGAGAGGGGACTGAATAATACATTTCAAACTGGTTTCCGTAAGGATCACTCAGCCACTCTTAACCTGTGTGCCCTGCAAAGCCTTATTGCCGACGTGGAACAAGGCAAGGCGAAAAAGCTATATGTATGCTTTTTGGATTTATCCAGGGCATTTAACATGGTGTCTCATGATAGATTATGTTCCAAGTTGATTGGCTGGGGGATAGACTCTAGATTGCTGTATATTATCAGAGAGCTTTATTCCAGTACCACTATTGCGGTACAAACCAATCAGAATGGGTTAGTTTCCAAATCGATAAGTATAAACCATTTGACTAAAGCAAGGATGCATTCATATACCCCTGTTTTACAATTTATGTACAGCTGACATGGCTCTGGCCATTGGGGCAGTGAGAAACTTCCCTCCGGTAGTGGGGTGCGATGTGGCACTTTGGTTTGGATATGCTGATGACACCGTGTTGCTGGATCGCACCCCAATAGGTCTTCAACGTTCTATTAATGCTCTTCCATCCTATTCCCAACAAAATAACCTTACAATTAACATTGGTAAAACCAAAATTGTAACCTTTGGCATTAGAGCAAATAAAAAAGCAAACTGCTATACCTGGAAGTTGGGCATTGTGGCCATTGAGGCAGTGGAGAGCTACCATTATCTTGGTATTCAGGTTAGAAATTGCCCTATTAATGCTTACTATCGAGATTTTATTGTGTCTAAGATACTAACAAAATGGTGGACGCTCAAGAAATGTGTAAGTAGTAAGGGAGGATGCAATATCGAGGGATTGGTTTCAGTGTATAGAACCAGCATTGTGACTGGGATTTTGCACAGCACTGTAGCTATTACAGAGCCCACAATTAGGGGGCTAGAGACCCTGGAGACAAAGATCTTACACTCCATCCTGGGGTTCCCATTTCAGTCCCCATTGAAGCATTACAATTAGAACTTGGTCTGATGTCCCTGAGAGCTATCTGGTTGCTTCAACACTGCAAATGTGTGGTCTCCCTCCTTTCTCTTAATCTTGATCCAAATTCCCTGCGGGGCGCTACTTGCGGGTTACTACTTATTCTTATTTACAGGATCTCCGTGAATCCACACTAAAATATTTGAATGAAAGTCATGTTAGTATTGATGATTCGATAGACCCCCCCAGTGAACATGGAGAAATTGAAGGGAAATACTGCTGAATGCGATGCGAATCATAATCTGAGTAGGTTACATAAAAGTATCAGTCAGTACCAGATCTGTATAATTAGTTACATAAGTGATCTTACATGCCCGGTTTACCCTTTATTGATGCTATTTATTTTCTATTTTGTAATTTGTTAAAGTCAAGACTCAATTAACACTCTTTCCACATGAGAGTATTAATTGATCAACTAAGAGTCAACATTTAACTCCCGAACGAAGATTCGGTAAGAGTGCATTTGGGCTTACTGCCTAGCAATAGGTAGTTTAGGTTGTTTAGATATTTTGTCCCAAGTGGTCTTGTGACGTTAGCCCGCCTGCACCTGAAATTTCACCATAAAATTCATTGACATTATTTCTTTATTTAATAGTGTGAACTAACACCTTTGGTGTGCTTCTACTCCACATCAATTATCCTGACTTACATTAGCTGTGCATTCCCACCTCACAGTTCTCTTGTGTTTTCCTTCTCTGACCACACAAAGGGAATTGCACGCACCTTCTAGATATTCGGTATTATATAATACCTGGATCTGTTCTCTAGTGAACAGTATAATATGTCTTTCTCTAAAATAGACCAGACTACAAATAACAGAGCTGAAACTTTAGCTTTCAGCGAAGAAGAAGCCACGAGAATCCTGGGGCTGATTAAGATAGCAGGAACTGAACTTACAACCACTGACAAACCAGAAGCCCTGATTCGACAGTTAGAGTGGAAGATTCGAAGGGAAATCAATCTCAAGTTACATGCATCAACTTTAGCTCAGTATTTCACCACAAAGAGGATACCAAGAGGCCTGAGGGTAAACCTCGAACCCACCTTATGCAAAGAAAATCCTGCCTTTGTGAAACGTTGGCATTTGATCCTCAATAAATGCTCACTGGATTTGATCATTTTAACGATTGAAGAACTGGCTCGTTCTTTGACTACCTTGAATGAAGATATAGAAGGTCTCAAAACTTCACTAAGCAAAACCTACACGGCAGATCAACTTAAACAAATTCTTGAAGAAACCAATCAGAAACTAACAAACTATTCACAGGAACTTGAAGCAAAAAAGATCAGGAAGTTCAGAAGGGACACGCAAGACTATAAGTTGGACATAGTCTATAGTTGGCAAGCCTATTACGGGTACTACCCGAATAAACAGAATAGTAGCAATCCACGGAAGACTGGACACCCATCTACTGGGAACACCTCTTCTGACGCTTCCAGCACAGAACTAGACGCCATATCAGGTCAGACCGCGGAAATAACACCAGGTCCCTCAGCCAGCGAGCCCACGAACCATGAAGCTACGACTTCCCCTTTTTTAGAAAAAAGCCGACTCGAAGAGGACAAAAGAAAAAATCCACAGAGAAAGAAGGGGATGAAGAAACCCTGATAGTCAATATTTCGTCATACCATCTCTCGAAGATGGAGACACAAGTTCTGAGGAAAGGTTTATCCTTTGTTCCAATGAATAACAGTACCTTATTGAGGGAAAAGATTGATTTCTTTAAACTTATGCGCAAATTGAAGCTTAAAGTATTCTTCAACTCCCTGGAAGAAGACAACATCGAAAAGGAACCACATGAATTCCTAGAGCTTACTCCTAAAAGTACTTTTAATCCCCCAATACATAACCATATACTATCCACTTTTGAGAAGACCGTACTTGAAGACTTCAAGAAGATACGATTCAAAACTAAGGCTCAAGGAAACTTCACTAAAATCGAACGCCAGACATTGAAAAATCTATTAGACAATCAAACTATCATCTTCAAACCAGCAGATAAGGGAGGAGCCCTAGTCCTGATGGACAAACAGGATTACCTTGATGAAATTGAAGGCCAATTAAGAGACGAGGAAACTTACCTTGAGGTCCCTATGAACCCAACAGAAACAGTGCGAGCTCTGATTGAAAAAGTCCTGGATGAGGCCGAAGAGAATGACGTAATCTCTGAGAAAACACGCCGGTTTCTCGACAATAAACATCCCATCATGCCGGTGATGTATATCTTACCTAAAATCCATAAGAGACTGTTAAAACCTCCAGGCCGCCCCATTATAGCAGCTACTAACAGCATCCTTGAACCTTTGGCACAATATCTGGACAAAATACTTCAACCCTTGGTCCAAGAGACGCCGACTTATGTGAAGGACACCATGCACTTCCTGCAACTGTTGAAGAACACGCAGTTTGTGGAAGGGAGAGATATATTATTTACTATGGACGTTACGTCCTTATACACAAATATTGCCCATGAAGCTGGCCTAGAAGCTATAGAATGGCTTATTTTAAGATCGGACAAATGTCAAGGAGACCGGCTGTTCATTCTCTCCCTCTTGAAATTGGTACTTAACAACAACTTTTTTAAGTTTCAGGATAGATACTTTATCCAAATTTCAGGCACAAGCATGGGTGCAGCTATGGCACCGTGCTATGCCAATGCATTTATGTACTATCTGGAATACGAACATGTTCTCACATCATCAAGATGGATGAGACACCTATCCCTGTACGTGAGATACATTGATGACGTCTTTGGGGTATGGACTGGTCCTCAAGACGAATTGGTCAATTTCTTTGACATGATGAATCGGATGAATCCACGCATTAGGTTTACTACAGAGACAAGTACAACAACTATACATTTCCTGGATGTGGAAATTTACGTGGCTGGAGCTAAACTGGAGACCAGGATTTACACCAAACCAACCGACAGGAATAGTCTATTACTCGCCACAAGTTTCCATCCTAAACGAACCATTGACAGTGTGCCACTGAGTCAATTTCTACGTTATAGGAGGAACATCTCAGAACCCACTGAATATGAACGTCAGGTGATTACACTGGAAAATAAATTCACAGCAAGAGGATACGACTCTACATTGATCTCAGATGTATCAAGAAAGGTCCGTGAGATAAACAGGGACTCACTACTAGTACCGAAACCAACAAAATCTCGAGAAACACTGGTATATGTTACCACCTACTCGGTCCAGAGCACAAGAATTAAGAAAGCCATCAAAAAAAACTGGCCCATGCTACAATTGGACCCACAATTGCAACATCTTTTCCCTGATCCTCCAACGTTTGCCTATAGAAATAGCAAATCTATACGAAAGACCCTAGTGAAAGCTGAGATCCCAGTTGGGGGTCCGTCCACCCAACACAAAGGCACTATTCCATGCCACAATTGTCAACACTGTGGCAACATCATAAAGGGCAATCACATTACACACCCCCATTCTGGCAAACCTTTACAATTAAAACACTCCTGTACCTGTGATGCTCAAAATGTGATATATGCACTGAAATGTCCATGTGGACTCTATTATGTAGGAATGACTACTCGGAAAGCAAAAACAAGATGGACTGAGCATAAGTCTAATATTCGGAACAAGAGTCCCAAATCACCTGTTTCATTGCACTTCACAGAGGCACGCCACACTGTGGCGCAGTTAAAATGTGTTATTTTAGAACAAGTGACATCAGGTACCAGGGGGGGAGATATACAACGGAAATTAGCACAACGTGAAATACTATGGATTGATCTTCTAGACTCACTGCACCCCCGGGGGATGAATGTTGAATTTGATTTAATGTGCTTTGTATAAATTAGCCTGAATCGCCACAATGTCCGCCCAGCTGCAAGGGTAACTGACATAGGATAGTTTCATGGACTACAATGCCTCACCCCAAGCTGTAAATAGGGTTGTCCCCACGCCATTGTGACTCTGAGCTCATATTTCCACTTTCTTTATTCCTTATTAGGTTTTCGTTCTCAAACATCTAGAGCCTGTGTCCTTAACATCTAGATTGTGTGATATCATATATTCCCGTCTTGGTCCACTCGATTCGTTACCATGGGCTTGTCGATACATTTACTCTATGACTTTGTCACTTGGTGATTAGTAGATTAGGAATGCACATAGCTATATTGGCTTGACTCGCCAGTTCAATACCTCTTTTTAGTACAGAGATACGGCCACCTGAGATACCCCTCCATTGAATTGTCATTTATATTGTTGCGAGATGGGGGCACCCCGTGAATCCTTTTGGTTTCGCGGTGGTGCCCCCACTCGCATCCCAGAGTAAGCAATGCCTGTTTGAGTACTTTCCTCTACATATTTAATATAGAGACCCCGCTACATGGGTTACATTGATTCCTAGGTGCTCTTACCTATTACTCTATGGAGCTCCTCTCTCTGCGACGAGTGGCCCACACCAATATGGCGGATTTCCCGGCTGGCCCAGCGCGCATGCGTGGGGTTACCGGGACAACAACTAATGCCTACCGCAGTGGAGCCGCTGCGCTTACAGCGGTCGGCTCACTCGGTGTTTATCTGCAACCTAGGTAGGTCTTTAGACTCCGTGTGGACGGCGCACCTGCGTCTGCACTTTTTTGCACCCGCCTTTTTACACTTGGCGTGATGCATTGAACTTCATGTATCTCGTAGCGAGATACCAGGCTTGCGCTCCTATATACATTTAATATCTGTTTCTATCCCCTCGGTGGATAACTTAGACATAGCTTGTTGAGAAAACTTTGTTATGACCATCTAGATGACTCATGACTGTTTGGTCTGATCATTACTCTGTTACTATTCCTTATAGGGTGTCCCGGCCGTATTCTGTCACTTCCCGGCCTCCGGCGCATTACAGCTGTTGACTGGGTCTGAATTGGAACTTTATCAGCCTCAGATTGAGGTTAGTACCCATTACCTCTCTACTTATTTCGGTTCAAAATTACATCAGTTAACCTTACTGATTAGCTTAAATGGTAATGTTTACTCTTTTGAATTCCCCGCAGGAAAGGCTTTTAGAACGCATTTAGCAATCACTACCCTACTACATACAGGAACAGTGAAGTCCCCACCCTGAAGATGGATCATTCGATCCGAAACGCGTTGGTTACCTATGTCACCTATTAAAAGGGGCTTCCCTGAATGGAGCTACTTCACAATACAAAACCCCAAGAGTGAACTTATTGCTGTTTGTCAAATTTATATCGCTGGTTTACAATTGGTTAATGAAATGTATACATGTCCCTTTGAACATTTACAGGATGTAAATAATTATGCTAGGCTTTGAGCTACTTGCTTTCTGCTTTTGTTGCATTTATGTACCTTCACGAACCAGGATATACTCTGTTTGTTAATTGGAATGAGAATTCTTGGATGCTTCACCATTGTCTGAATAATTCTTTTGTACATTGTTCATTTGTTTGGAAAAAACAGACCTGAAGAGGTCTATTAAAAAGTATTAAAAAGTATTAGTCAGTACCAGATCTGTATAATTAGTTACATAAGTGATCTTACATGCCCGGTTTACCCTTTATTGATGCTATTTATTTTCTATTTTGTAATTTGTTAAAGTCAAGACTCAATTAACACTCTTTCCACATGAGAGTATTAATTGATCAACTAAGAGTCAACATTTAACTCCCGAACGAAGATTCGGTAAGAGTGCATTTGGGCTTACTGCCTAGCAATAGGTAGTTTAGGTTGTTTACATAATAAAATTAATCTTATTGAATTTTCACGGCAAGATTTTACTCCTGACACTCCCTGTAGTTACCTAATTAAACAATGCACTATTCAAATTAGGAGTTTTATTGCCAATGTGCGATTTAACATTCTTCCCACAAGAGAGGTTGTGCGACGCTGGACATGGGTTCCTCAAAAGGATTTGTCGATTTTGTCTGCGAAAAGTTGAGACACCTCGCCATTTATTTACCTGTTGTCCCCGGCTTCTCGATCTATATGCAAAAGGTGATACTCCCCTTGTTCCAAATTGGATAAAGTTATAACAGACCAATTCTGGAGCTGCATATATGGTGCAGAACCTATTATATATGCAGTTGTCACATATTATATATGGAGAGAGATACTAGACAAAATGTTGTTATCGAAGTGTGACTAATATTTTATCTTGCACCATTTCACTCATATGAAATGTTCTACTCACCATAAAGACATCCTTACTGTTTCTTCTAAGTAATTGAAGGCATTGCTGAGTGAGAAGAGGACATGTATTTTTAATCTATGTACATTTGAGTTGTTTTTATTTGGCTGTGCTTTTAATGTCTGTTTATTTGTTTATGTGCTTAAGGTTTTTTATCTTTTAACCAAATGCACAATAAAGAATTTTTAAAAAAGAATTAAAGATTGTTATGGAGGTATTAGCACCGATCATGGATTCTGCTCAATACAATGGGATACTTGTTTAGCGTTATTTAGAAATTTGGTGTGTCCATTATTCTTTGTGCCCTAAGACTGCAGAGACCTGCAACTAACAGCCAGGCTAGGGGTCTTTTCTGGGATAAGCCCATACATGTTGTGCAACCCAGAAAGCAGCATTGATAACCCAGCAGAGGCACATCATTTTTATTTTATTTCCAATTTTAAGTGTCATCCAGGTCAGATGAAGATGGACAAGACAGCCGCAACCAACATATACATCAACTGCCAGGGAGGCAAATGTCCTATAGGCACTGTCACAAGAATTATAAGTCAGACCTAAGAACATCCTAACATAGACGTTTTCTATTGTTCAACTTGGGGGGTTACTAGTGTTCCTGCAAGAACCCTCTGGAAACCACTAGGAAACCTATTGGAATCAGTAGGAAATAACAAGGAAACGCCCCAGTTGTTGATAAGAACGTTAATACTGAAATTCAGTATTTTACTAAGAGGTTACTTCTAGTGGCATATCTGTAAACTGACTAGGAATGGGTGAAACCTTTCACACATAAACAGAATCACCTGAATATTTCAACATTTGGATTGAATCAGCTTGCCCCAAATATTGTCATTGGTATGGGTAGAATAATGTGGGTGGAGTGTACTACAATGGTATAACTAGGGAAGGCACGGTTCCATTTTCGGATCAGTCTTGTTCGGCAGAGGCTGAGGCAGCTACCAGAGTTGCAGGAATAGGATTTAGATTCGGGAGAAGTAGCAACATGTTGAGGAGAGGTACAACATTAAAATAGACTTTAGTTGTTGGGCAAGTAGAACATTGAAATCATATTTAGTTGAGGGGCAGGTAAGGCATTAAAATGGGCTAGGCCATCTTTACTGTCACCTTACGATTAATGACTCTAATAACCGCCATTAATCCTCTGGCTTGACTTAAACACATGTGATATTTCTTGTCAGTCTGAGGATAAGAACACCAGCGAATTTCATGCTGCCAGTAGATTAAACTATATTTGGTGGTTGTCAGTGACTGTGCCATCTTTAGGTTGCCATACAAATTACTAGTTGCAGAGAAAACGTCTCATAACTTGGTAGGGAAGAGGAGCTTGTATTCTGGAAATGTAACTGAGTACACTCTTTTAGTTGCCAAACCAAATACTAGTTGCAGATAAAGGTTGGCAGGAGGAGCTCGTATTCTGGAAATGTAACTGAGTACACTGTCTTTTAGTTGCCATACCAAATACTTGTTGCAGATGAAGGTAGCCAGGAGGAGCTCGTATTCTGGATATGTAACTGAGTACACTGTCTTTTAGTTGCCATACCAAATACTAGTTGCAGATGAAGGTAGCCAGGAGGAGCTTGTATTCTGGAAATGTAACTGAGTACACTGTCTTTTAGTTGCCATACCAAATACTAGTTGCAGATAAAGGTAGCCAGGAGGAGCTCATATTCGGTAAATGTAACTGAGTACACTGTCTTTTAGTTGCCATACCAAATACTTGTTGCAGATAAAAGCCTTACATTTCTCGGCAGGTAGAAGAATATATTAATTGGCTGTAACTGAGTTAGTGGCCTTTCAGTTGCCATACCAAATACTAGTTGCAGAGAGAAAGTCCTATATTTCTTAGCAGGCAGGTGGAGATTATATTCAGTGGCTGCAACTGCATCTGCAATCTGCCATCTTAGTAGGACTATGGAGAAACAATCCTCCTGAGTGCCTTCATGTCCTGGACACATAGAAGTGCAGGTTGGAGAGGGAGGCATGCATATAGGTTCCGTCCTCTTTCTCTATGGCAGAAGAGGGAGCAGAGTTCCAGATTGTGTCTAGGGACAAGCTTAGAGGGACAAGTGCAGGTTGTGGAATGTCCCTGGTCTCTTCCAACCCCACCCACTGATGATGAGGCTCATGATAAAGATGATGATATTTACAACCAAAGTAAAGATCGTGACCTATCTGAGATGAGGTCCCGAGCCCTGGTTCTCTCAAGGCTGGACTACTGTAACAGCCTCTATCTTAATCTGCCTGCCTCCACTCTCCGCCCTCTGCAACTTATCCAGAACAGAACTGCGAGACTTGTCCTTGGCCTCAAGCCCAGGGACCGTATCTCTCCAGGACTGAAATCTCTTCACTTGCTCCCAGTGGCTGCGAGGATTAAGTTCAAAACCCTCTGCATTGTCCACAAGGCCTTCTGGGGCCTGGGGCCTAAATACCTTCAACTCTCTCTTCCTAAATATCTGCCTTCACGAGCCCTTCGCTCATCCGTCTCCAACTCCCTCATGGTCAGCCGCTTCTCGAAGCAACGAGCTGGGGGTAGATCTCTCTCCGCAGCAGGGGCCTCCCTCTGGAACAGCCTTCCTGCCTCCCTGAAACTTGAGGAGAACCATCTCCGGTTCCGGAAGCACCTCAAAACCTTCCTCTTCGCTTCTGCCTTCTCTCTCCCTTGCTAAACCTGCTAAACTCCCCACTGAAGTCTGCACTAAACCTGCATCTGGGCCACTCTGTGACCTCGGTCCAGGGCCCAGCCACTCTCCACTTGCACTGCCTCCCTGGCTCCTCCTGCACTGTGGGACTGTCACTGCATCCCTACAGCCCCCTTCCCAGCACTTGCTCTGCACTTACCTCGCACTTGCCACCAGCTGGCCCTTTTATTTATTATTTATTATTTATTATTTTATTACGCTACTTACCTTGTACTGCACTTTCCCCCCCCACCTCCTCCCCCTGCACTTTCTCCTTTTCCCCTTACCTCTGCACTTGCACGATCTGAATGACACCTGGCCTAGTAGGATCGTTTGTCTGTCTTCCCCTTGTTTCCCTCCCTCCCTGCCTCGTCGCGCCTTGAAACACTTGTGTATAGGCGCGTTACAAATACCATATCATATCATATCATATCATACAACACATTATTTTGAAAACATGTGACACACAGGAGGAGAAATTAAAAAGATAATGTGAAGAGTTGCAGAGGCAGGAGGGAAGGATAAAGCTACACTTCCATCTGTGTACAGGTTCTTCAAAGATAGCCTATTAGATTGAAACAACCCAACATCACTGTGTGGCAATCAAAGCACCAGCTCCCCCACCTTCACCAGGCGCTTCATGACTCAAGAGGGATAAAAGTAATGTCTTCTTACTACTGAAATAAAAGTATACATGTGGGTGCTCTTCATACCACAGGACAAACAAAGGCAGCTTCTTGCCGCCTCCCCTGTGCAATCAACCTGTGTGTCTGAGAACGTCTGGGATTAGTTGTTCAGACCAACAAAGGCAATTATGCCGAAACTACCTTCCCTAAACGTGGAAAGTGTGGTTGGATATGGGCCGATGGAAGCTGGCCAGGATTTAACTAGTTAGGCTATGATACCGGTCCATGTGTTTGTGCAAGACGTGTCAGCCTTCATTGGTGTACCCCACTTTACCGGTGTGTTGCATGTGGCAGTTCCTGCCTCTTCACTGTCGTACCCTCAAGCAACCTAAAGTGCCCCCACACTCATGATGTGATAGGCACGGCCTGGCCCTGGGATGAACCCTATCCCACGTCACTCTTGACCAGGGATGCCTGTGCCTTTCTTGCCCTTCTTTGCAAGAGCAGGCACAGGTGCATAAGCCTCAGTGTCTTCCTCCTCCTTAGACATCTCCCTGGGGGAGCACCTGTGTCTCCTCCACCTCCAGCTCTCCCATGTCCCATGCATCACCTCACCTAATCTGACTCAGGGAAGTCCAACATATCTGATGGATCTCCCCTTCTCGTCCACACTCTCAAAGCTTCTTGTGGCATTGTCCAGGAATTACTCTATTGTCTCGGCACGAACAATGCCCCTCTTCTGCATCAAGTTAAGTATTGCCTGCTTGTCCTGCACACTCCACTAACCAGCACTTTTGGTATAGGTACGCCCTGCTCCAGTCTTGGCTCTTCTACCTATCGCCTCCACTGTCTCCTCCTGTGGTGGAGACATTCCTCTGTCAGCTCTGCCCCCTTCTCCTAATTTCTTCTATCTGTGGAAAACGTTCCATGAACCCAACCTCTTCTCCTCTTGCTAAACTGTCTCCTGATAGATAAGTCGCCCATCATAAGCAACACCTGCACTGGTTATTGGTCATATAGCACCAAAAGGCCAGGCCCCAAAGCCACCTGAGGCAAACTCTTCACCCGCTAGAGCTCCACCTGGCAATTACCATAGTCATCCTACAAAAGGCCAACCTCCTCTTCCTCCTTAAACTCTCTCTCCCCAAACTTTTCCTCCTCCCAATCCCTGCCCCTCTTTGTCATTTCACTTCACTTATTCTTAAAAAAGGCCTAACAAATACTAACAATATGGACAAGTGACTGACTACGGCCCACAAATTGATTCACACAAGGTTCTCCGACAAAGGACTGTGACTAAACCACACACATGGGAAGGATTATTAAGTTGGTTTCATAAACCAGTGTGAATAGGACTGTACAATTTCACAAATATCTGTGAGTACAAAAATTAAACCTTTGTTTTGATGTTGGTTTTATCTTTGGGTATTAAATGGAAGTTACGCTACACATATGGAACACACTGCACACAACCTAGTAGGACAAACACACAACCAAGTGGGATTACAAATACAAAAGACAAAATAGCTTTTTGGTGTGGCACTAAGGTGAATGGGAAACAGAAAAGTCAGGGAGAACTTTTTTGGAGTGGGGATGAATAAGGCTAAAAAAGAAGACCAAAAACAGACAAAAAGGGAAAAAGGGGACAAATAAAGACCAAATAACGCTCAAATATATTTAATTGTCACAAAATATCACCAAACTCTAACAGAAAATCACTAAAGCACATATTGTGAGCTTCCCCTCTAAACTCTTGCTACTACAGACTAACAAAACCAACTAAGCAAACCTGAAAGTGTTTTCGGCCTTATATAGCGCTCCTGAACCTCAGAGAACATGGTGAATGTTTCCGGTTGATCTGATTGGCCCGTCAAACAGAACCCTGTCCCCACAAAACTCACGGGCCAAGTCCAAACACTGTTATTAGCTGCTGGAGAGCCACAGAGGCCTCCGAATATCAAGGTGCGCTTTTGGTTTTGAGCTGCATACAGGGCATGGTGGAGGTCCCCCCAACCTTAATAATGACGCAAAAGAAAATAAAGAGATGTATTCAGGGGTATGCCACTGGCAACTTGAACACTGGTTTATTCTTTCTACACAAGCTAAATCATCAACCTCTCCCATTTATGAAACAGACAGACCTCAAAGTCAAGCTGAGGTGGAATGTCTGTGAAATAGTGATGATCCGGATGGGGATCAGCATAGCTGCCAGGTTTCCCAGTTTCATGTGTGAGACCTTTGGTCAGCCCTGGCTGGATTTTCCCTTTGTATGCTGGGACTTGTAGGCCCTTAACCTAGTCAAAAAGGAAGACCTTCCTGGAATTATTCTTAAGTTATGCACAGCAAGTTATGGGAGATCATCCGAAGCAATTCTGAAGTATGTATATAGGCCGAATTATTTAAATGTGATGACTCTAGAATAATTGCAATAACTACCCCAGGATGAATTCCTGATTACTTGACTGGAAATGGTGATCTCGAACTATTCCACGATGGCTCTATGTTAACTTCAGGATGATTGGGGATTACTCCAGGATGACCCACTGACAACTACAGGATGGGTTGTAATTACTTCAGGATGACTTCATGACAACTGCCAGATGGGTTTTGATTTCTCCAGGATGACTTAATGACAACTGCAGGATGGGTTGTGATTACTCAAGGACGACTCCATGGCAACTGCAGGATGGGTTGTGATTACTCAAGGATGACTCCATGGCAACTGCAGGATGGGTTGTGATTACTCAAGGACGACTCCATGGCAATTAGAGGATGGGTTGTGATTACACAAGGACGACTCCATGGCAACTACAGGATGGGTTGTGATTACTCAAGGACGACTCCATGGCAACTGCAGGATGGGTTGTGATTACTCAAGGACGACTCCATGGCAACTGCAGGATGGGTTGTGATTACTCAAGGACGACTCCATGGCAACTACAGGATGGGTTGTGATTACTCAAGGACGACTCCATGGCAACTACAGGATGGGTTGTGATTACTCAAGGACGACTCCATGGCAACTGCAGGATGGGTTGTGATTACTCAAGGACGACTCCATGGCAACTGCAGGATGGGTGTGGATTACTCAAGGACGACTCCATGGCAACTGCAGGATGGGTTTTGATTACTCAAGGACGACTCCATGGCAACTGCAGGATGGGTTGTGATTACTCAAGGACGACTCCATAGCAACTACAGGATGGGTGTGGAATACTAAAGAATGACTCCATGGCAACTGAAGGATGGGTGTGGATTACTAAAGAATGACTCCATGGCAACTGCAGGATGGGTTGTGATTACTCAAGGACGACTCCATGGCAACTGCAGGATGGGTTGTGATTACTCAAGGATGACTTCATGGCAAATGCAGGATGGGTTGTGATTACTCAAGGACGACTCCATGGCAACTGCAGGATGGGTTGTGATTACTCAAGGACGACTCCATGGCAACTGCAGGATGGGTTGTGATTACTCAAGGACGACTCCATGGCAACTGCAGGATGGGTTGTGATTACTCAAGGACGACTCCATGGCAACTGCAGAATGATTGGGGATTACTCAAGGATGACTCCATGGCAACAGCAGGATGGGTGTGGATTACTAAAGAATGACTCCATGGCAACTGCAGGATGGGTGTGGATTACTAAAGAATGACTCCATCACATCTTTATGATGGGATGCAATCACATCAGGATGATTTCTAGGCCAACTTCTGAAATGTCTAATAGAAAAAGGTAAACCCTAAATGTACTCTGCAGTGCACTGTGCATTCATACTGAAATGTACAATACATCTAAATGTTTTATTTTTAAGAAGAAGATCTTCATTTGACATACAGTAAAACAAAATCACCTTTTAGATATTCATTTATTTCCACCAAACAGTAAGAGGCAATTGTGTGACTCCCCACCTACCCAATCCCCTCTGCCAACCCTGCTCTAGACCCACCCCAGCCCTACTTTTCTGCTAATTCCTTCTCTTGCAGCCTCCCTCTTAAGCAGTGTTCTTCCTCCCAATGAGGACCTAAGTGCACAGCCAAAAACAGCCTCAAACGCCACCAATAATGCCTCATCCAGACCTTATGCAAAGACTCCCCCCCCTTCACATTCAGAAAAGGATGCTGCAAAACACAGCCTTAACAGCCCAGAAAAGGTCTTCCCCTTTCTGTATCGACCCCACTGAGTACACACACACACAGACACATGCACACACACACAGCCCCCAAACACTTAAAATCCACCATACACATATCATGCAGCCCATACTATTACGAAAGATTTCCATTTATGGATAATTTTCCCTCCAGTTGCGAACCCCCCAACTTTTTGTTGTTGTCTGACCATCCTAGCCTGACTTTTGCCAGTGGAGCCCAGCCTTCTGCTGTACCTTGCTGGGCTTTTGAAAATTGTGTTATGGGGAAACTGACATGCCCTTAAGACAGTCAGTACTGGGAGACTTTGTTTGCCTTAGTCTTTCACTTTGTTGCTATTCTATAGTAACATAGTATCAGTGCACAAAGTACCTTACAGTACAGTGCGCTGGTGTACTTTTTTCATTCTTAAGGCCTAGACACCCTCGAAAGATTTATTGGTGAATGTACAAGTGTGCCTTGGAGAGAGCTGATGGCAGCTGTCACTTTTCATGCGTTTTCAACTATTTCTTAAGGGCCCATAACATGTTTACCGCGGTTGGCCCAGGACAGTGGCTAGTCCCTAAAATATCCATGCCACGAGGTCCTTTGTTCTGTCCTTTGGCCATCTTGTCTCTTAGCCTTCCCCAGGTTGAGACCCAGAAAATTCCTTATTTGATCATGCAGACCTCCGCGCAAACTGAAGCTTTCACAGGGTTTTGCATGCCTTCTGTGTGTGCCTCCAGGATATGGGCTGGAGCTGTCCAGTTCCAATACACATCCTGGGTACCACGTCTGGGATGGCTGTACGTGAGCAGGTCTCCTATTGGTTTCTCTTAGTTTTGGGCGCAAAGGAGATTTTGGATAAGAGAAGGCATCTTACACCCATTCCAAGTCAATCTTTGGAGTTCAAAGCAAACTTATTAAGATCCTGAATCAATAAAGCAGATCTGTGGAACCGCTGGTGACCCGCTGGAAGGTTTGGTACCCTGACCTGCTGTTGTCCCATCAGACCCCCTGATTCTGATCAAACCTAGAAGGCCTGCAAAGGTGCTTCGCCCCATTGGAATAGTGGGACTAACTATTCTTGGCACCTCCACCTTAACCTGAAAACGAGCCTCTTCGGAAGTGTTCATACACCTGCCATTGAACTGACCAGCTCATAAGGGACCTTTGCCCTGGATCGGCAGCAATCTCAAGTTTTTACTTGAGCTCTTGAAGACTGTATTCTCTGGGTATAAGGCACTCTCCTGCCGAGTTTCATCCACCTAGCATTCCTACGTCTGGAAGTAGGAAGTACGCCTGAACCCGAGCACATGTGGTCACTGTGTTGCCCAGCTGTAATGGTGAACTTCGTGGTTGCCTTGATGCTGTGCCCCCCTGTGCCCTCAGACTCACTGCAGCCAATCTGACCTGCTCCCTTCAGCAAGAACTGAGAAATCGCCACTATCCCGCCACGGAATCATCCCTGTAACACAGCCCCTGAAAGTCGCAGAGCAACTGTAGGATTTGAACATGCGACCAAAGTGGACTCGACTGCCGAAGTTTGGTCTGGAGTGCGCCGAGGGTTGGTGAGTACTTGCAACCCTTACAGGTGGCCTCTGGCACATCATCCATTTTTATGCACCATCCATTTTTACACACAAGTGTCCCCTGAGGGCCACTCTTCTATATCGAAGTAGCCTGTGCTACCAAGCTATTGCCAACTCTTGGATCCTGTTCTGCCCCCTTGGGCAGACCCTCCTTGAATAGTGGAAACTTATTCTTCACTGCCTCACCCACCTTCCCGAGTCACTACAGCCCCTGAAAGAGACTCTGTTTTGACTTAAACGGACAATCGAGTGTGCCAGCACCGAAAGTATTTTTGAGCTCAAGTCTCCCCTAATCTTAGGGACTTGACTGCCTCTCAGTTAGGGTTTGAATTGTGACAGACTGCCACAGAGATATTTGCACTGTATAACCCCTTTCTTTACAGGTTTTGGAACTGTGCTAAGTAATATCCCTGTTGGCCCTTGGTTGATGTACATATGTTTGCTAGATCAGTGTTGTGTTGGCTCTGTTATTACTGTTGAATATTTACTTTGTGTTTCACTTAAAAGGCCTTTAATAAATGTATCTATATTTTAATATATACCTTACTGAGAGTAATTTGTGGTATTGTTTGCTGTGTGTGCTCTTTGTGGGCTTTCGATCACCCTCACCCCTCCTGGGACCTAGTCTTGACAGCCGCCAATGTTACCGTGATTGGTCTGGCTTGTCCGGAAGGTTACCCTGTTCCAAGAAACTAGGCTGGCCTTCTGGACCTCTGCCTACCAGGTCAGAGTTCATAAATCCATCTTAGCACCTACCACACAACACTCCCCAAAAGCAGCACCCAACCGCCCCCCACACAGATCACCCAGCTCCCAACACTCATCCCCCAGGCTGCCCCCACACACAATAAGCACCTTGCCACCCCTCCCCAACTGTTTCCCCTCTCCCCCGACCCCCTTCTCTCCAACTGTCCCCTACCCCAACAGCACCCCTCACCCATGTTCTCCACCAAAGGCCCACCTACTCCCCTTCTCACCCAAGAACGTCCAGCCCCATCTCCCACAACCCCCTTCTCCATTAACAGGCCCTTGTTCTCTTGCAAAGGCCACCCATTCTCCACCAACTGCCCCATCCCCTTCCATACCAGCTGCCCCCTTCTCCAACCTCCCTGGTAAGATAGCTCAGAGGGTAGAGCGATTGCTGCTGCGATCTGTATGTGATGTGCAGGTAACAGGGTCGAATCCCGGTAAGAAGCCAACTCAGCCTTTCACCCGTCCGAGGTCAAAAAATGAGTACCACCTTCGGTTGGGTGATATTGTATGTAAATATGTCCTAAATATATCCTATGTTAATTGCTTTGGAGAAAGCGCTATATAAATAACACATTATTATTCTCAAACTTCCCCCTTTCTCCTTCAACTACCCCTCAGCCCTGCTTCACCCCCAACTTCCTTCTCCCTCAAATGCTGCTCCACCACCAATTACCCCAGCTGCCTTTCTTCCACAGCTGCCCCACCCCTTCTCCCACAACTGCCACCACCCCTCCTTCAACTGCACCCACCCCTCTTTCTCCCCCAACTGCACCCCACCCCTTCTACCTCAATTTCCACCCCATGCCCACCCTCCATCTCCTCAAAGCACCCCCTCTCACCCAATTGCCCATCCCTTCTTCCACAAAGTACCCCTTCCACCTTTACAGCCCCCACCCTCTTCTCTGCCAACAGCCCTTAGCCTTCTCAACTGCCCCTTCTCCCTCAATTGCCCAACCCTTCTGTCCAACCGCTCCTTCTCCCTCAATTGCCCCATCCCTTATCTCCAACTGCCCACTGCCGCATCCCCTTCTCCACTAACTGCCTAACTGCCCTCTTTTTCCATATTTGCCAACCACCCAGCTTCTCCAACTACACCCGCCCCAACGGTCCCCAGTCCCCCTTCTCCCTTTCTTCCCATCTGCCCCATCCCCCTTTCACCCCAACTGCCTATTCTTCCTTAACTGCCCCTCCCCCCAAATGCCCCATCTCCACAACAACTGTCTTTCTTCCCAAGCTGTCCCCAACCTTTCTCCTCCAAGTGCCCCTTCTCACCCAAGTGCCCATCCCTTCTTCTCCATACTGCCCCTTCTCCCTCAAATACCCCTACCCACTTATCAACTGCCAATTCTCCCTCAATTGCCCCAGCCCCCTTCTCTCCAACTTCCCCTACCCCCTTCTGAACTTCCCCTTCTCGCTCAATTGCCCCCCACAACCCCTTCTTCCCAGTTGCCTCTTCTCCCCAATTTCCTTGCACCCCTCATTCTCCCCAACTATCCCTTTTCCATAACTGCCCTTCTTCTTTATTTGCCACCCACCCAGCTTCTCCCCCCAGCCACCTCCACCCCTCCTTTGCCCCAACTGCCCCCTCAACTGCCCCCTTTCACTCCCAACTGCTGATCACCCATCACCTCCAACTGCCCCTCCACACCCAAATGCCCCATCTCCACAACAGCTGCCTTTCTTCCCCAGCTGCCCAATCCCATCTACTCCAAACTGTCCCTTCTCCCTCAACTGCCCCAACCTGGACCGAAAACCAAAGGATCAATTTTTGTTTTAAATTTATATTTTTTGGGGGGATTTCGTATAGGTAAAAAAAGTGTTTTTACACCAAAAAATGAGACCCTTTTGTTCGGTCCTTTTGACTCGACCCTTTTGTCATTCGATCCTTTTCATTCGAACCTTTGACCTATAACCGCACCCAACTCCGTATCCTCCAAAGGCCTCCTTCTCCACAACAGCCACGATCATTCTCTCCCATTTGTACCCACTTTCTCCCCAACTGTCCGCTTCTCCCTCAACCGCCCAGCCCCTTCTCCTATAACTGCACCCGTCTTTCTGTCAACTGCCCCCTTCTCCCCAACTGCTCCTCCCACAACTGCACCTTTACCCAAAATGCTCCATCTCCCCAACAGATGTCTTTCTTCTCCAGCTGCTCTCAACCCTTCTCACCCCTGTGCCTATGCATTCTTCTCCAAACTACTTGTTACCCCTCAGCTGACCTCCACCTCCCCTTCTCCAACTGCCCCACCCCCTCAAATGTCCCTGCCCACTTCTCCCACAACGGCCCCACCCCCTTCTCCCACAACTGCCTCCTTCTCACCAACAGCCACAACCAGTTCTCCCTCAATTACCCCCACACCCCTCTCCTCACTCAATTAACCCGACCCGCTCTTCTCCCAAACTGCCGCCAACCCCTGCTCCCCAACGGTCCAAACAGCCCCTTCTCCCCTAACTGCCCTCTTCTTCCTCGTTTGCCATCCACGCCAGATTCTCACCCAACTAACCCACCCCTCTTTACCCCCAACTGCCCAACCTCCTTCACCCCAATGACTCCCTTTGACCCCCCTAACGGACTCTTCTTCCCCAACTGCCCCTTCACCCCAAATGTCCCTTCTCGCTCACATGCCCCTTCTTCCCCTAAATGCCCCTTCACTCCCAAATGTCCCATCTCCCCAACAGCTGTCTCTCTTCCCCAGCTGCCCCCCACCAATACTCCACCAAGTGCCCACTTTCCCCTCAATTGCCCTCCTCCCAAACTGCCCCACCCTCTTCTCCAAGAGCCCCCTTCTCACTCAAGTGCCCATCCCTATTCTCCCCCAACTGCCCTTCTGTTAAACTTCCCTTTATCCCCACCTATATGTCCCAATTATCTCCTTCTCAACTTCCTCTTCTTCACCTTCTTCAACTGCCCCCACTTCTTGATGAAGGGCTGATAACTCCAACCCATAGAACCCTGTCTACTGCCTAACCCCTCCCCGCCTCTTTGTTTGTACACAGACTCAGTGATTGATCACTGCTTATAGAGATAATCGTCATAATGCTCGTGGCTGCATAAAAATCTAAAGGTCACTCCGTGAACCAGCATACATTCGACCTCTCCAAAGATAAGAGGAGAATGCTTCACGAACGATCACTTTCATTTCCTTGAAGCCATTTTGAGAAAGATATCCAGCAGCGCGCTATGTACGCTGGGAGCTGGCATAGCTCTCAACCTTTTTTGTCAGCAAGGCGGGTGAAAACACCCGATTTTCTTTTTGGCGGGTGAGAGGCCCATAGAAGTGAATGGGCGTATGAGTGACTTGGCGGGTGATTCCACTGCTTTCAAGGCGGGTGACACCCGCCAAAAGCGGGTGAGTTGAGAGCTATGAGCTGGGGTGTGGAGTTCGACATGCGGGGCATACTGGTGTGGTGTAGTTGAGCTGTGCCCGATCACGTGAGTGAGGGGAGACCCGTGCCACATGACCAGGGGCGTAATAAAGGATTCGCCCGGAAGGGATTCATTCTGGTGCAGACAGCGAACATCGCGAGTCAGGTGCTTTATTTCCTCCGCATGAGTTAGAGTGGGAGAGAGGCATATGAGAGTCACCCCACCTCCCAGAACGTACCGGAGGTCGGGAGAGATAATATCACACTGGCGACGTGGCTGTTTGAAGCCGCGTGCGACAAACAGAAAAAGAAAATAATAACATGCTGCTCTGCTGCCTGCCCAACGCCTACATCCACGAACACCAGAAGGGCCTAGAAGGGTTCAAAGGCCATCAGTGCCACAGCTTCCAAGCCACCACAAGGGAGACACAACAGTGCATGCAGACACCGTAAGGACATTTAATCCCAGTCAAGGTGACTACATGGGAACATGTGCTGCCCACAGGCACAACAAAGAAGGAAGAAAAGGCGCACAAGAGAAAAGGCACGCAATAGGTGAAAAGCGGGCCTGTGCCAACACACGGTGAGCCAACATGACAAGCCCCCATACCAGCCCGTCCAGAGCAGGCAGTGGCAGCGCAGTGCGAAGAGATAGCACTTTCAGATTGGACAACTGGGAAACCACGCAAACAACCTTTATGAAACCGTTTGATCCATACACCATGGGAGCGGCCCTCAGAGGGGGAATATGGCTCCAACAATTTGAGCTACACCTACAGGCCAGACACATCGTCGGAGGTAGGAGAAAATGACTGTTTCTACTACTAAATATCGGCAGCGCAGCACTACGTCTATTCAACACAATTCCAAACAGAGGGATAACAGATGAGTACAACTCAGCAAAAGAGGCCTTAAACAACAAATCCAAGCCAAAAGGTTCCATTTTTGCATGACCCGCCAGAGGGAGAAAGAGACCATTGATGACTTCCATTGACAACAACTTAGAGAACTGGCGATTGGATGTGAGTTCCCGGATGAAGACTTTGCGATCAGATTATCAATGGGTTGTCATCTGAAAAAATATGAATGGCAGTACTGTTGGAGAAAAACATCCCGTTGGACCACTTACTAGCTATGGGGAGACTCCGGGAGCACACGGATGATCAAGTAGCTGTCATGGAGGCAGCATTCAGTGTCTGCCCCTTGATAACACACAAAAAGAAGAAGAAGTAGCAGCAGTCCGAGGTCGACAAGAAGAAAGGCACCCCAACAGCACAAGACCGGGACACCCATCAGGACGAAGTGACAACGGCAAGTGGTGTGGTGGTCACAGGAACAGAGGTGAACTGTGTCCGGCCTTAAGAATAACCTTTTGGAAGTGCAAAAGGCTGAATCACTTCGCAGCCGTATGCCTGAATCCCACACTCCCGAGGGACCCGGGCCGACAATACACCTCCAACCAGCAACAAAGGGGAAGAGGAAAAGCCAGAGCTGTCGCCACCGCCCAGAGATCGCCCAGCAGTAGCAACATGGATGAGTCCTCGAATGAAGGTGCGTCCCCCGACAGACGCAAAAAGGAAAGACGGAAAAGACCAAAGGAAAAGAGCATAGAGTTTACATTATCTCCACCATAAAGCCAAACAGAACAGAACACAACCCAATCGGAAGAGAAAACAACACAAACGACCATTGTGCACCATCCTGTCAGAGGGGAACCCCAAACCTAGTTGTCAGACACAGGAGCGACGGTGAATGTCATGCCCATCCACACTTACAAAATACTAGATCTGAAGCCGATGTTCTAAGACAAACGAGTGAGACTCTTTGCATATGGGTGCAAGAGGCCCCTAACAGTAGCCTAGCATACAACGGAGCCACATGCCGGGCCAGGATATATGTGGTGGATGCAGGATTAGAGACACTGCTAAGCTGTCGCACCGCAGAGAAATTGCACCTGGTGCATTTTGCGTTCAGCGTTAACCCACGGGAAATAAACAATCTCTTAGCAATACACCACACAGTATTTCAAGGAATAAGATGCCTCCGTGGGCGAACGATCAAGCTACACATCGACTGAATGATCAAACCCAAGGCCGTGCAACACCGCAGAGTCCCCTTCCATATGAGGGAGGCTTTCGAGAAAAATCTGGAGAAGCTAGAGAAGCAAGGGATAATCAAGAAAACATCTGGCCCTACTCCATGGGTGAAAGAAAAATAAGGGTGCCTGATTAACGTCTATGGCCCTCCAGGCAATGGAACACTAGAATATGAGGAGGGTGGGCCAACTAGACCAGAAATTACCTCTTACTATTATTTAAATCATAGTAGCATTTGCATTTATTGTACACAAATAGTTACATAAGGAAAATAAAATACATCAACAAGTTTTTTTTTTATTGCCACAAACACATCCCTCCATACCTTCTTCATTCATCAAACTTCCTCATGCATTCATCATACCTTCACAAAAAAAACAGTGATATACCATTAATATCACAATTTCAACATAAATGTCAATTTGTCACTTTATCATTTTGCAATGTGACCCTCTGTCTATGTTCAGGGGTTTAGAAAACTAGTGTCGACATGTTTCGGTTGAGTTCTCTGCAAGGGTAGAGGTCCCCTTGTCCATTTGTTTGTAATCAACCTTCTTCAAGACGGAGAGCAGCCGCTAGTTCTGCGTTGCCTCTTCAAACATACACAATGGGGGTGGTGGATGAAAAAGCCTCAGTTCTCCTCTGTACTTACAGGGGGCGCAGACCGGTGATGTGGATTGATTCCTGGCGTGAGTGCTCCCGTTTGTGGTGGTTCACGTCAAAAGGGGTGTCTGAATTGAGATTTTTTAAGTACCCAGATTGGTTATAGGGTAAGATGATATTATGGCGCCGGCGGGAGCCCGAATAAATGCAAGCGCATATAGCACCTGCTATCAGGTTGAAGGTGGCTTGCTGGTGCCGGTGGGTGTGCTCCTTCTAAGTGCCGTGCGTCGCGGGAAACCTGGCTCTGGTGATTCAAAGATGTCCTGCTATCCCCTGTGGAATTCACGGTCTGGCGTCTGTATCTGCTGCCTCGACCGTAGTTGTTGCTGTACCTACTCCTTGGGTGTCACTGATGGTTGTTGCCCAGACATCACGGCAACCTAATGCTGTAAGAATATGCATCGAGATGAGGCTGCCCAACGTAGCCACCGGTCTGGAACGCCATGTCAACCCCACCATCGATGAGCTGATCGTGGACTTAACGGTAGCCAAAGTCTTCAGAAAGCTTTACCTAAGGTCAGCCTGTCACCAAATACGCCTCGCCAGAGAGTTCAGGTACATAACAACGTTTTCATCCCACTTAGGCCTCCAAAGATACAAACGGCTGAACTTTGGTATTTCCTCAGCGGCCGAGGATTTTCAGACTTATTGCACAAGATTTATCCCCAACCTGGCCACCATTGCAGCACCGCTGAGAGAACTCACGAAGAAGGAAAAACAATGAGAATGGGTGGAACAACACCAACAAGCGATCCAACACATAAAAGACTTGTTAACCAGCACCACAAAAATGGCATTCTTCAACACTGATCGAGCCACAGAACTCCTGGTAGAGGCCAGCCCATTGGGGTTAATAGCGGTGCTCACCGAAGTGGACAAAGATGGCAGCGTATACCCAGTTGCTTTCACCAACCGCTAACAAGAACAAGAACCAAACAAAACTATGCCCACATTGAGAAGGGAGCAGTGTGATTTTATGGGGTTGTCGTCACTTCAGAGTATATCTCCTAGGGTAACCAGCAAGAGTATTCATGGACCACAAACCACTGAAACTGATTTTCAGGGGGTCAGTAGCACACCCCCCAACACGACTAGAAAAATGGTTGCTCTAATTGCAGCCGTTCAACATTGATGTCTCGTACAGAACCAAGGCAGACAATCAAGCAGAATACCTGTCACACCACCCATGACCGGCCACCAGACACGAGGAGGAACATGCGGTCGAAACGGAGGAACATGTGTGCCATGTGATTGCCTATGCATGCCCACGAGCTTTAACACTGCAAGAAATAGCAGATGAAACAAAGACAGATGCCTGCTTTCAACGGACAATTCAGACCATCTAATCAGGCGACTGGACAAACTACTTGTCCGCAGTGACACAACGCACTGCGGCAGCCCAAGAGAAGCTACAAGCTTTGTTTGGCATCCGCCATGAGCTCACAGTATCTGAAGAAGGTATGTTGCTGAAGGGACACTGAATTGTCTTACCTGGGACTCTGGAAGAAAGAGCCCTAAAATTGGTGCAAGGGGGCACCCAAGGCATTGTGAAGACCCAGGTGTACATGAAATCAAGTATGTGGATGCCGCGGATGCAGAACTGCATGACTGAATTAGTGGAAACATGTGCGGCATGCCAGTCCTCGAGGAGACTAACAACACCCGAACCCATAATGAGCGCGCCCAGGAGCCAAAAGAGGTGGGAGTCGGTGAGAGTGGACATTTGTACCATCGCAGTAGAAGGGTACCTCTTCGTCCTCATCAACGAATTTAGCAGATACTAGGAAGTGGAGCACGTCAAGCCCACAGACGCTGTGTCAGTCATCACAGCCTTCAAGAAAGTATTTGCCATACACGGAATACCAAGGAAAATGAAAAGTGACAATGAGCCACCATTTGCCAGCCACAAACTCAAGCAGTTTTTCACCAACTTGAATGTAAAACACCGGAGGATCACCCCAAGCTGGCCACAAGCAAACAGTGTTGTGGAACGCTTCATGGGATCCCTAAATAAAACCATAATAATTGCGAAAGACCACAACCAACCCTGGCTGCCGGCAGTATATAGATTCCTCTGAACACACAGACAAACCCCTCACACGTCCACAGGAGTACGTCCAGCAGCATTGATGTTCGGAATGCCAATAGAAGCCGAACTACCGCTACACCCGATCTGGGTGAACCCCGACATACCACTCATAGAGGAGGGGTGAGCCAGGCGGAATGAGAGAGAGAGTCAAGCCTGACACGCACAACACAGGGTACTGCAGCCAGGGCATACCGTGTTAGTGAAAACCAGAACACCCCAGAAGAAGATGACACTGACTTACGAGTCACGCCCATGGACAGTACAGGATGCCAACCACAGCATGGTAGCAGCTGCCCGAGGGACAGAAGTTGTGAGGCGATATGTATCCCCTTTCCGAATGTTTCCAGCGACACTGTGGAAGAAACAATGAAATACTGGAAAACCAAGTGAAGATCCCGCAGCGGATCCCGAGACGCCAGCAAGAGTGAATGGGAATGAATTCCTGCAAATAAATACAGAGCTGGGGTTTGCCCCAGCACAAGACCCCCCGGCCACGGGACTCGACGAGACCAAACTACCCGAGAGAACACACTCAAAATACCAGCTTTGATAGAATCCATGGCCCTCGTCCCGGCTACAAGGATACGTGCTGCAAAGGATCTACCACTGGGGGCCATAGGTAGGGGAGAGCCAGAGAGTGGAGGAGCAGCGGAAGAGAACCGCTAAGAGACATTGAGAACTTTGTGTTTGTCAAGTATTCTATGTTTGGGAGGAATGTGGTGTATTTGAGCTGAGCCCGATCACGTGAGTGAGGGGAGACCCGCGCCACGTGACCAGGGCCGTAATAAAGGATTCGCCTGGAAGGGATTCATTCTGGCGTGAGCGGCGAATATCGCGAGTCGGGTGCTTTATTTCCTCGGCATGAGTAAGAGTGGGAGAGAGGCGTATGAATGTCACCCGACCTCCCAGAACGTACCAGAGGTTGGGAGAGATAACATCACAACTGGGAGACATAGGCACGGATTGGGGAGGGAGCGTGGCCTATTTTGGTCTACTAGGCACGCAGTACTTTGGGTATTAAGATGTTTTTTCGTATTCAGAAATACAAAGCATTCTTGCTCCTAACACCATTTTATATTAACTTTAAACTACGTCCCTTTAGTTGAAAGGGTCAAGAAAAGAAAAAGAGAGGTCCCTTTAGAATCCCCTTTGCTCGAGCAGGCGGTGCCCTTTACCAAGTTATGGTCTTGGCTGAGACACACACGCAGCGTAGTCCACGCCTGCTAAGCCTGCACATTAATGACCTGCAAACACAGTTCTTCTGTTCTCAGAAAAGCCTTTCTTATGTGTGGTGAACGTCCTAAACCAGTTTCCTAGGAAACCTGTGCCAATTACCAAATCAGTTAAACTATATAGAATTAAGCCCCCCTTTAAAGATGTATTTTTTACCCATCATGCTTACTAGCAGGACATGCGAATACAAGCTTTGCTTTAGGTCAATAGACACATGTTCTTAACATCATGCATAAAACAGAGGTAACTGAGTTTATTACACAACTTCTTTCAGTGTGTGACTGAAGGTTTTTAAAGCACAATTGTGTTAAATAGGAGATGTGGCAGGCTTGCATTATTTTACTTCCTGGGACTTATACTTTTCCTTCCCTTGACATTTTTCTATAAGAATGTGCATGTTGTCAGGTTGCATCAATTAGTGTATTTTGCAGGTAAACTATATAGGACAGTTTTATTGTAGGTAGCTGACCTTGTTGAGTAACTGTTGCTGAGATCACATGTGTTCAGCAATGACTGTCAAGCCTATGGCTTTTTGCAATTTTTTCTGTAAAAATTCACTATTATTTAAAAGAAAAAACAAATATTGGGGTATATACCCCCAAACCATTTGGGGAAAGGTTGCTTAACCACACCACTGTCACCAGTACCTCCACTACTCAGTCTCACTCTAACACACCTGCCATCCAACCTCACCACAGCAACAAACATCCAACCTGCACCAGTGTATCACATCCCACCCCCAACCCCAACTTCACCCAACCGTCTCACCCCAGGACTCAACCTCACTCCGGTGCTTCACCCATCAGTCCCTACCATCCAAACCCTTGTTAGCACCCAACTTCACCCCACAATGCACCCCACCACCGAACCGAAGCCTACCGCCCACCCACCTGCATCCAATACCTCACTCCAGTACCCCCAGCACCCAAACTCTTCCCAGTACCCCACCAGTATAGCTCACCCTAGCAGCAGCCTGCCCTGTCAGTAGCACTCTGCCCAAGACTCCACTTTTCTCCCCTGCTCTCTTCCCACCTCCTCCTCTTAAACAATGACTCCAGACATTTGACCATATCACACAGAGTCTCAATATGCATCCAAGTTTTAAAGGTACCATTTCAAAACCCACAAACCATTGTGCCCTCAGCCGAATTGCATTCTATTACAAGTAGTCTTCCATTCAAGATCAGGAAAAACAACAATAACATCAACCTTTTTGCTTATCGTATTCTGTCTTTTTATAAATCCACAGCATAGTAGTTTATTATGATATGTGTGGATTTCAAGTTATCAATATAAAACAGAGTATTCCTGAAAGTTAAACACATTTCTACTAACTACAGGTGGAAAAATATGTGGTCAAGTGCTGTCTAAATTGCAGACTCACTTCAAATCCCAGCTTTACTACTTAACTAATGTGTTTGATTGTGGGAAAATCGTATCTCAGAGCTTTATCTGACAAAATGAGAAGTTCCTAGAAGTGATTCAGTGCACGCTGTTTACTACTCAAACATGCTTTACTTGCAGCATTGCTCCTATATAGCAATACTTGCCCACCCCAACGTTGGCAATGTTTGCATTGTCTTTGGTCATATCATGAGCCATTTGCTAAATTGTGTTGTGAATGTGAAGATATTTTACTGTGGCTGTAATGATGATTTGGTTTTGAAGTGGACGGGATGTGGTTTTGGTACTGATGTGGTTATGGCTGTGTGTGTTATATGTTAGGGATTTGGATGTCATGTGTAGCGTGTCCTGTGGTTTTGATGTGACTGTGGTGGGGTTGTGATATGGTTGTGGAAATAGCATAAAAGTTCTTGGATAGAGTAATATGTTGTTAAAAGTCTTAAATAAAATATATTTTAAGGATTACTGCAGATGCATTAGTCAAGTATGCCAGTCATTAGTAAGTGTGTCCTCCAACAGCCGACCTAGCACACTGATGTATAGTGCTAGGAAATGCTCCCTGTTGTGAGTGTTGTCCCCCAGTCTGTTAGCAGCATGAATTGCTCGCATTGAGGTGTAGAGGCGCAGCGAGCGGCAGGAACAGAAACAGAGAAAGCAAAACCAGTGCCAAAATAGCAATGAAAAAGGAAAGAGCTGCAGAGATCCACTCACCAGGACCTGGGTTGAACACATTCTCCTTTCTTTGCTCCTGGCTTCTATGATGCACCCCTGGAACCTGTTGTCAGGGTTCCATTTCGCCAATAATGGGGCCAGCCCAGCATAGGATAAGCCAGGGTTTCCTGGCCTCCACAGTAGCATCACCTGCTCCAGCTCAGTGTTAACACCTCCGCCATGAGAACCTTTGAGGAGAAGAGCATTGCCAGGTCTGGCTACTAAGTGTCCACAGATCACTGACAAAGTCCTTCTAGTGCCCATGGTCCCAGTTAGTGAGGGCGGGGGGTGGCCGCCATTTTAGAAATCCACCAGAGGTAGCAGAGTGGCTCTGATTTCAATATGTACTTACATTCTAGAGCTGCAGGGAACCCTCTTGCACCTTTGGTTGCGGAAAATGCAATCCCAGGTCAAGGTGTCTGTGAAAATATAGACTTTGAGATCCGTTTTTTTTTTAAATATCAGGATCACATTGAAAGAGAAACCAGTATTGCATGTGGTAATTACCATGTGTGGTATTCACCAGATCCCCATGAAGTATTATGGGACTTCAAAATGGTGAATACCAGTATGTCTGCATGACTCATCGCCATGTGGACCTACCGAACCACGCAGTCATTATGCATGCAGTAAGGGTAAATGTGTTTGGAAATGTTTCCGGGTGTAATACCTCAAAACCCCATATCAGGCCTTTAGTACCATATGGTTTAAATGTTTCCTGGGGTTGCATCTATCTGTCTCCTCTGAGAGGTACAATCCTATTTTTAGTTAAATCTGATGCCAATGTCAAAGACTGTGTCCTCCTTCATTCTGCATCTGTGTTGGTTCTTCTCATCCTTATACTTGGATGCTTATCACGGCATAGGATCAAAAATATAAAAGAAAACAAGGTAAGCGAATGAGAAGCCTGTACTCTCCCTGGATTAAGTTATACTAGAACTTGTATTTAATCTATGACCATGTTTTCCTTTTTTATAGACTATTAACAAGAAGTATTATCTGTTTTTTTTTCCTTTATTCTCCCCCTTATAGCTTTACCTTGGAAACTTTGCCAAAAATAAAATTAGGATAAATATCCTGATGAATATTAGCGAGACTCGAGTATATAAAATTTGGAATAACAAGCAGGATACATGCTAACAATAAGAAAATTAGAAGGGTGAGTCATTGTAGCAAATATTATATTTACTTTTTTTGAAAAAATTTTTAAGGCATTACTGAAAATGAGAATTTGGCTTTTTCTTTTTAGTACAAACACTTCCTCTCCTGAAGAACCATTGAGAGTGACAATGGGGAAACACGTGTCGAGAGAGAGAAACATTTGAATTAGAATATATTGATGTGAAGCAAAAATAAATGAAAAAAGTGACATCTAACAGGAATGTCTCTTTATTTGGAATGTTTTTTTGAAACCTTTTATGAAAGATAAAAATTATTAGTGTGAAAAAACACTAATAAAATTTAAAAGACTGTAAAGACTCGCCTGTATACATTTATTTAAGGGGCTAGCGCATTTGAGTCTATTTTCCCAAATTTCTTTTCTTTCATCAGGAATAAACTTAGTGATGCTGTGGAAGTGATCAGCAAGTCATGGTAAATTCATCAGGAATAAGCTCTGTGATGCTGTGGAAGTGATCAGCAAGTCATGGTAAATTCATCAGGAATAAACTCAGTGATGCTATGGAAGTGATCAGCAAGTCATGGTAAATTCATCAGGAATAAGCTCAGTAATGTTCTGGAAGTGATCAGCAAGTCATGGTAAATTCATCAGGAATAAGCTCAATAATGTTCTGGAAGTGATCAGCAAGTCATGGTAAATTCAACAGGAATAAGCACGGTGATGCTGTGGAAGTGATCAGCAAGTCATGCTAAATTCAACAGGAATAAGCTCTGTGATGCTGTGGAAGTGATCAGCATGTCATGGTAAATTCAACAGGAATAAGCTCTGTGATGCTGTGGAAGTGATCAGCAAGTCATGGTAAATTCAACAGGAATAAGCTCTGTGATGTTGTGGAAGTGATCAGCAAGTCATGGTAAATTCATCAGGAATAAGCTCTGTGATGTTGTGGAAGTGATCAGCAAGTCATGGTAAATTCACCAGGAATAAACTCTGTGATGCTGTGGAAGCGATCAGCAAGTCATGGTAAATTCATCAGGAATAAGCTCAGTGATGTTCTGGAAGCGATCAGCAAGTCATGGTAAATTCATCAGGAATAAGCTCAGTAATGTTCTGGAAGTGATTAGCAAGTCATGGTAAATTCATCAGGAATAAGCTCTGTGATGCTGTGGAAGTGATCAGCAAGTCATGGTAAATTCATCAGGAATAAACTCAGTGATGCTGTGGAAGTGATCAGCAAGTCATGGTAAATTCATCAGGAATAAGCTCAGTAATGTTCTGGAAGTGATCAGCAAGTCATGGTAAATTCATCAGGAATAAACTCAGTGATGCTGTGGAAGTGATCAGCAAGTCATGGTAAATTCATCAGGAATAAGCTTTGTGATGGTGTGGAAGTGATCAGCAAGTCATGGTAAATTCATCAGGAATAAACTCAGTAATGTTCTGGAAGTGATCAGCAAGTCATGGTAAATTCATCAGGAATAAGCTCAGTAATGTTCTGGAAGTGATCAGCAAGTCATGGTAAATTCATCAGGAATAAGTTTGGTGATGCTGTGGAAGTGATCAGCAAGTCATGCTAAATTCAACAGAAGTAAGCTCGGTAATGTTCTGGAAGTGATCAGCAAGTCATGCTAAATTCATCAGGAATAAGCTTGGTGATGCTATGGAAGTGATCAGCAAGTCATGCTAAATTCAACAGAAATAAGCTCTTTAATGTTCTGGAAGTGATCAGCAAGTCATGCTAAATTCATCAGGAATAAGCTCTGTGATGCTGTGGAAGTGATCAGCAAGTCATGGTAAATTCATCAGGAATAAGCTCTGTAATGCTCTGGAAGTAATCGAAAAGTCATGGTAAATTCATCAGGAATAAGCTCGGTGATGCTCTGGAAGTATTCAGCAAGTCATGCTAAATTCATCAGGAATAATCTTGGTGATGTGGAAATAATCACCAAGTCATGCTAAATTTGTCAGGAATAAGCCCGGTGATGTTCTAGAAGTAATCAGAAAGTCATGGTAAATTCATCAGGAATAAGCTCGGTGATGACCTGGAAGTAATCAGCAAGAAATTCTAAATTCATCAGGAATAAGCTTGGTGGTGCTCTGGAAGTAATCCGCAAGTCATACTAAATTCATCAGGAATAAGCTTGGTGATGACCTGGAAGTAATCAGCAAGTCATGCTAAATTCATCAGGAATAAGCTCAGTGATGCTCGGGAAGTAATGCTAAGTCATGCTAAATTCAACAGGAATAACTCGGTGATGGTCTTGAAGTAATCCGCAAGTCATCCTGCAGTCATCCCCAAATCATCACACACATTTCGGAGACTTTGCTGATGACTTTAGGCGCGTGATGATGTCTGATGATGTGTTAACGACTTCTCGATGATCATCAAATGACTCCAGGATGGTCTCTAAAGTCATCCTTTAAGGCAAGGGTTACAAAGAGATCAAGCAAAACCAGCTGTCCCAGCATGCAACAGCAAACACAGGACTAGCTCCAAGTGTCATGAATGGAACTCGGAAACTAGGCAAGTATGGACCGGGACATGACATATGACAAAGTAGGACTACATTACCCAAGAGGGCTGCTTTAAATGGATTTCCAAGAGATACATGTTTGATGAAAGTGGCTTCCAAAACATGTCTCGGGAGCAGGGCTTTAAGTGGGCCGGGGCCTGCCGGGGCTGGGCCCCGGCAGGCCCCGAAATTTTGTTTTGAGGCGGGGCCCTGCCGGGGTCCACTAATCTCCCCTGGCAGCCCCGGCCACAACACGAAAAGGCATTTTTTTCTACAGCCTGAATCTCTCGCTCGTGTGCGAGAGCTTCAGGCTTCAGAAAAAAATGCCTTTCAGCCATAATGGTGGCGCCGCACCTACGAGGCATCCCTTTAATCAAGTGATGCACGTGGGCCGGCGCCTCTATTATGGAGAAAACGTGAGGCTGCTGGAAGCAGAGGCCTTGCTTTCTAAATACTGAAGCTCCCGCGGATTCGCGGGAGTTTCAGCCTTCAGGGAAAAGGCCTCTGCTTCCAGTGGCCTCACCCTTTCAGCCTTGATGGTGACACTGCCCCTCCCCAGCTGGCGAGGGGCAGCACCACCATTAAGGCTGAATAGGCGAGGGCGGCACTGTCCCCTGCCAGGCAAGCCTATACACAATAAATGCAGAGATCAGCAACCTCTCCCCCAGAGGAGAGGGTGCTAATCTCTACAAAAGGCTTCCTGGCAGGGGTGCCAGTAGTCCATTGAGCCGGGGCTCGTTAAGGGGGCGTGGCCTAACGGGCCATCAAGGCCCCTGCTGTTAGGCCACGCCCCTCGATGAGCCCCGGCTCGATTTGTAGTGCCACTTAAGGCACTGCTCAGGAGGATAGCTAAGCGGCAACGTGCTCGTCTTGGAAGCAAGACTACACAGATCAACACAGGTTTGATCCCTGGGTCGGCGCTTAGAAACCTCTCGGTATTAAGTGCGATAATCATATTATGTAGTGAATTCAGAACCAAGGTGCTCTCCATGAACCCTAGAGGTTATTCGACAGCGTGTTGTGTTCTACGACAAAGAGGGCACGCAGAAGCCCTGAGCTTCCATTTGCATGCACAGACTGAGGTGTGTGTCAGAAAAGCAGATGTCGGTGTGGGCGCCCGCGCCCGTGTTGAAGTGATTCAGTGTAACGTCTCGGCAAGCTGCTGTTTAATGGTCTGCAGGCCTTATTTTATGTTGTGATCATTGAAATGTAAAGGGTCAGAATTCTCATTTCCCCGCCACTGTGTTTTTAAACAACACTTGCACTTTAGCGTATTGGAAAAATCTCATCTCCTTCTGCCAACAAACATGACACCTCCATCCGGAGCCATCAGCGCCGCAGTATATTCACATGTTTTAAACCTAAATCAACGTCAGTGAGATATTTCGAATGGCCGCGGTTGTAAAACGCCGCGCGGGCCGCGGGTTTCCGCCGACTGTGTTTATTGCTGCCGCGCTTTGTATGCGCTGCAGACGCCCATCTTGAATGATGCAAAGGCTCCTGGGAGCAGTAAAACATGGACGCGCGCCCGAACATCAACTACTTTTAAAAGCAAAACTTAATGAAAACCCCAATGTGAGCAGGATATGGATTGATGGCTAGCTCTAGCAGAGAGCTGGGCATACTATTAGCATGGTAAACGATTGTTTTGGTGTTTCATATAGTGCTAAGTTCCTGCCTTATGGGTGCTTCGAGGCACTGCAGCAACACACGGACTTTGCTGAGGTCTCCGGGCTGGGCCCTCTGTCTCAGAAAGGGACCCTTAGAAACTAATACTTCCAAATGCCCTCTATAATTATAACTTGTCATTTATATGGCACTTTTACCCAAGGCACTTTAGACAGAACATATGTACATACACTATCACCCAATCAAAATTGGTACTCACTTTAGCGACCTCGGAATTGTGAAAGGTTGAGTTGGCATTGCCAGGATTTGAAATTGTGACCTGCAGATCAAACACAGACCCCAACCAGCACTGAACCTGCTGAGCTATATTCCAGCCACTGCGTTGTTCCATAGAAAGGTCGCCTTAGTGGCTTTGAAGAGACTGTCAAATATTGGTGAGATGTGATTCTGTGTCCAGGGCCTGCTCTACTTTTATTGGCCAGTTTCCTTTGGGGTTGTGCAGAATAATTATGTGTCGCTAAATACTGTGGTAAAAAATTGCCAGATTATTTACTAGTACTCATTATTTCCATTTTACCAGTTACTCATCACAGTCCTTACTCATTCAGGTGTGCACATCGGCTGGCAACCAATGTGGTGATTTTTTATCACCACCCTCCCTCCTTTTACTTTCAGCGCTGAAAAAGAAAGCATTGCCCTCAAAGGCAAAAGCCAACCTCAGAAAAGGGGACAATTGGGCAGGAAAGGAGGAAACACAATGCCCGTGACTATGAGGAACTGTAACCGATGGTTTGAAGACCACTGTTAATGGCCTAGGCATTAACTTTCCATAATCAATGGTAAGCAGTAGCACTGTTTTATTTGACCCAAGCCACCAACTTGCATTGCAGCATCGGTGCAAATGTAATGATGCAGAGCAAATAAGAATCACTATCATTCAAACGGCAGAGCCCCGACTCCAAATGGTCTGACATTGCGTGAGGCTCAAATGTTGAATGAGCTGCTGGCCATGAGGCTGCTTGGCGGATCTCTAGCGAAGAAACAGACTTAGGCTTAACCGATATACCAAAAGAAATCTTGCCTTGGGCTCAACTGATGAACCAGAAGAAATCTTGCCTTAGGCTCAACCAATGAACCAGAAGAAATCTTGCCTTAGGCTCAACCAATGAACCAGAAGAAATCTTGCCTTAGGCTCAACCAATGAACCAGAAGAAATCTTGCCTTAGGCTCAACCGATGAACCAGAAGAAATCTTGCCTTAGGCTCAACCAATGAACCAGAAGAAATCTTGCCTTAGGCTCAACCAATGAACCAGAAGAAATCTTGCCTTAGGCTCAACCAATGAACCAGAAGAAATCTTGCCTTGGGCTCAACCAATGAACCAGAAGAAATCTTGCCTTGGGCTCAACTGATGAACCAGAAGAAATCTTGCCTTGGGCTCAACCAATGAACCAGAAGAAATCTTGCCTTAGGCTCAACCAATGAACCAGAAGAAATCTTGCCTTAGGCTCAACTGATGAACCAGAAGAAATCTTGCCTTAGGCTCAACCAATGAACCAGAAGAAATCTTGCCTTAGGCTCAACCAATGAACCAGAAGAAATCTTGCCTTAGGCTCAACCAATGAACCAGAAGAAATCTTGCCTTAGGCTCAACCAATGAACCAGAAGAAATCTTGCCTTAGGCTCAACTGATGAACCAGAAGAAATCTTGCCTTAGGCTCAACCAATGAACCAGAAGAAATCTTGCCTTGGGCTCAACTGATGAACCAGAAGAAATCTTGCCTTAGGCTCAACTGATGAACCAGAAGAAATCTTGCCTTAGGCTCAACCAATGAACCAGAAGAAATCTTGCCTTAGGCTCAACCAATGAACCAGAAGAAATCTTGCCTTAGGCTCAACCAATGAACCAGAAGAAATCTTGCCTTAGGCTCAACCGATGAACCAGAAGAAATCTTGCCTTAGGCTCAACCAATGAACCAGAAGAAATCTTGCCTTAGGCTCAACCGATGAACCAGAAGAAATCTTGCCTGAATAACAGGAGCAGGAGGAGGCTAGAACCAGGATAGCTCAGGGGCAACTGCTCGCCTTGGAAGCAAGACGACCAATAGCAACACAGGTTCGATCCCCGGGCTGGCGCTTAGTAACCTCTGGGTGTTTAGTGCGTTATAAATAACCTATCATATCATATCACCAAAGATATAGCAAGTCATTGCCAATCGTCTTAAAGTGAACAGAAGATGTCTGCTTGACCATTGGTGCATTCCAAGACACATGTTCTTGCTCTCCAGCTCAAGGTCTCTAGCACCATAAATACATCCCGGCGTATGCTGCTGGTCTTCTGGTGCGAAATTAGGGCCCCAAAGTAGACCCAGAGATACCAAGACACGTCAGATAACAGGATAACAAAATGTCCTAAGAGGACGACGCAGGGCAGACAGTACCCAGTATGTAACCACTCCATGACTCTAAAGAGCTAAAAGCTGCTCTGTGACACTTACTGTGGCACTTGGGAGCACCTTATTGAGTGTCACGTAAAGTAAACACAAAGAGAGGACTGTTCCTGTATCACTGTTCACTAGAGAAATACCCATTGACGGGAACCCCGGATCGAAGGAAGTTCAGAATTGCGCACATGAACATAGGCGCCTTGGTCTTATGCCATATGTTTACATCAGAGGCTTACCAGAATAACCCCCAAAATTTGGATGTTCCCCTGCCGGTAGCACAACGACACCGCTGGCCACCTGGCCGCCATCTTTGCACATGTGAATCTTAATGAGGGACAGCAGGTGGACATTCCCGAGTCGGCAATGCGAGAAAGGCATTACACTTGAAATAAAGAAAGCTGCTTGAAAAGAAAACCTTTCTTAATTTTAAAAAACTCCAAAGCAGGGGAGCTCCTTCACACTCAAGGAGGGGTCCTTCACACTCAAGCAGGGGACCTCCTTCACACTCAAGACAGGTACTGCTTTCACACTCAAACAGGAGACCTCTTCACAATCAAGCAGGGGACCTCATTCACACTGAAGTAGGGGGCATCCTTTAGACTTAAAAAGGGGACCCCCTTCCCACTTAAGACAGTGACCTTCACACTCAAGCAGGGACCTCTTCATAATCAAGCACAGATCCTCCTTTACACTCAAGCAGGGGACCTCCTTCACACTCAATTAGCGGTCCTTCTTCACTGAAGCAGGGGACCTCCCTCACATTTAAGCAGGGTACCTCTTCATACACAAGGCAGGCACCTCCTGCACGCTCAAGAAGGGGTCCTCCTTCACATTCAAGCAGGGGACCTCTTCATAATCAAGCAGGAGATCTCCTTCACACCCAAGAATAGGTCCTTCTTCACTCAGGCAGGGCACCTCCTTCACACTCAAGAAGGGGTCCTTCTACACTCAAGCAGGGGATCTCCTTCAAACTCAAGAACAGGGACATCCTTCACACTCAAGCAGGGGATCTCCTTCACACTCAAGAATGGGTCCTTCTTCACTCAATCAGGGGACCTCCTTCATTCTCAAGAAGGGGTCCTTCTTCACTCAAGCAGGGCACCTCCTTCACACTCAAGCAGCGGACCTCTTCATAATAAAGCACAGGTCCTCTTTCACATCACTCAAGCAGGGGACCTCCTTCACACTCAAAAAGGGGTCCTTCTTCACTGAAGCAGGGGAACACCCTCACATTCAAGCAGGGTACCTCTTCACGAACAAGGAAGGAACCTCCTGTACACTCAAGAAGGGGTCCTCCTTCACTGAAGCAGGTGAACTCCCTCACATTCAAGCAGGGTACCTCTTCATAAACAAGGAAGGCACCTCCTGTACACTCAAGAAGGGGTCCTCCTTCACTGAAGCAGGGAAACTCCCACACATTCAAGCAGAGTACCACTTCACAAACAAGGAAGGCACCTCCTGTACACTCAAGAAGGGGTCCTCCTTCACATTCGAGCAGGGGACCTCTTCATAATCAAATAGGGGACCTCCTTCATACACAAGAAGGGGTCCTTTTTCACTGAAGCAGGGGACCTCCTTCAAACTCAAGCAGGGGACCTCTTCACAGTCAAGCAGGGTACCACCTTCACACTCAAGCACGGATCCTCCTTCAAACCCAAGTAGGGGACGTCCTTCACACTCAAGCAGGGGACCTTATTAACTCTCAAGTAGGGGGCATCCTTCAGACTTAAGAAGGGGACCTGCTTCTCCCTCAAGACTCAAGACAGGGACCTTCACACTCATGCAGGGGACCTCTTCATAATCAAGCACAGGTCCTCCTTCACTCTCAAACAGAGGACCTCCTTCACACTCAAGTGGGGGGCATCCTTCGGACTTAAGAAGGGGACCTCCTTCTCCCTCAAGACAGGGACCTTCACACTTATGCAGTGGACCTCTTCATAATCAAGCACGGGTCCTCCTTCACACTCAAGCAGAGGACCTCCATCACACTGAAGCAGGGGACCTCCTTCACACTCAAGAAGGAGTCCTTCACTGAAGCTGGGGACCTCCTTCACATTTAAGCAGGGTACCTCTTCACACTCATGGAGGGCACCTCCTGCACACTCAAGAAAGGGTCCTCCTTCACTCAAGCAGGCGACCTCCTTCACACTCAATTGGGGGGCATCCTTCGGACTTAAGAAGGGGACCTCCTTCTCCCTCAAGACAGGGACCTTTACACTTAAGCAGGGGACCTCTTCATAATCAAGCACGGGTCCTCCTTCACACTCAAGCAGAGGACCTCCTTCCCACTCAAGAAGGGGTCTTCTTAACTCAAGCAGGGGACTTTCTTCACATTCAAACAGGGTGCCTCTTCACACTCAAGGAGGGGACCTCCTTCCCACTCAAGAAGGGGTCCTCCTTCTCACTGAGCCTGAACAAGGCCCTTCTTATGGGTTTTGTAATTAAATGTTGTTTCTGAAATGGCAAAGTGGTGTATGTTATGGGGATGGGCCAGAAGATAATTTCTTACTGAGATAATTTAAAGAACAAACAGATTCCCTAACCCTCCAACCAATGCGGACCTCACCCTCATGAAAATATACACCAGGGCATTTATTGTTATTTAATTGATTAGCACAAGCTATAGAAAGGGAACAGGTATCGGAGCATGGCTGTGTATGACGTTATGTTACTATAATTTTATACTGCACGGAATCACCACTGTAGTACTTTCAAAACACTGGGACTCATTCCAAGTAGGGCGATCCATTAAAAAAGTGCTGGTGTCAGAGTGTACCAGCACCTTAACGGACCACCCGACTACGGGAGTGCCGGTAGGGCTCCTGGCTTACATCCAGCTAAACGCTACCGGCCAAAAAAGCCCTTGTTACCGCCACTGGCATTGCCAGTGGTGGTAACAACGGCAAATCCCCTCATGGAGTCCTACCGGACTACATGAATGGGGATTAACACCGCTCCGTCGGCATCCGTAATCCGGACTGGGTGCCGGAAATGGTATCCACATTTTCTGGTATCCTGGTGGATCTACGGCCAGGATACCGGCAGGGTCGGAAGGAGGCCCTCTGATCCTTGTCTGCGCCGTATTGTGCCCCACCTGGGTAACCCGGACCTTAGTTTGCTCTGAAGGAGAGCAAGAGTGAATTAAGGAGGAGGAGAAGTAGGGCAGGAAGTTGAAGGCGTACCGAGGGAGTCAGGCCATCGGGAACTGCTTTGTATTAGTGCAGATGAGTATCCGGCAGTGCCTGTTTAGCATTTGTGACGCTGCAGGTAAGTTCCCATAGAGTAATTCTGGGACTGTCAAACCGATACCAGAAAGTAGCTGAGTCCAAAATGAGGACATCTGAGAAGGTAATAAGAGGCAGTGGAGTGGGATAGACAGAATTAATAAAGTAAAATGTGAAAATCCATGGCCCCTTGATTTAACAGGAAGCAAAGTGTGTGCTCCTTATTCTTTTCCTATGAATCATAAGGCAAAGCCTTAATGCAGAGGGGCAAATGTCAATGGGATTTGGAAAACGATGTGTGGGCTCTACCAATGCATACTGCTTGATAGCCCAATATTATGAACTTTAGGAACCCAACACTCAGTGTATATGCTGCCATGCGGTCTCGGGAGGATATCTCAGGTGCAACGCACTCGCCTCGGAAACAAGATGACACGGAGCACCACAGGTTCGATCCACGGGTCTGCGCATAGAAACCACTGGGTGTTAAGAGCGCTATAAATAACCAATCACATTATATCATAAACACATTCCTTATTTACAATGGCATCTGTTTCTTCACTTCCGAGAGCCTCGGGGCGCTCTTCCAGAGCTATGGGGCGAAGGGAAAGCTTTTTCTTAGAAAGGTCCATTAGTACAGTTCTATAAAATGCCTCACAGTTCTTTCCTGGCCAGAGATGTGTTCCAGTCGCCCAGTTACATTGTTGTAATTTGATTAACTGGGGTTACCTTTACAATTATTCAATGGAGCAAACTCCAGAATAGCAATTCAGGACTGAAAGGTTGGGAGGCCAGATGTAGCCCTCTCCTAGGATACACTTTGTGAAAGGATAAAAAGGGCAGGGCTGGCTGCTATGGATCTGTGGCCACCTTCTAGCACACATTGCAAACCAGGCACTCATAGCTCAGGGTTGGTGTGCCGGGAGCTTCAGGGAGTGGCCTGTGTTACATGACTAGTTCCATAGGATATGACATGCTTGGAGAAATGCAATTGGAGTCATTAGGAATTCATTAATTTAACACGTGCATGCAAATCTCGTAGAGATATAAAACACAGTGCAGCTCATGTTGGTCAATAACGTCATTTGATGGTGGGGACGTGGAACATATAAACAGAGGCATAGCCAGATACCTGCTGTCAAATTTTCATCTTTTTCCTGGTGGAGTGCAAATGTGCAACCTTTACCCTGCACTTTTGCACTCCGCCGTGCAAGGGGAGTAAATGCTGCCTGCCATGCTCTCCTGCCAGGCAGCGTTTACATTTAATTGTGAACCCTGCTTGCCATACTTGCAAGGCAAGCAACGTTTACTTGTAATTACATGTTGTTGGGTCCCCTGCAGGCAATTTTCAACTTTTATGAAACTGAGTGCAAGGTAAAGCAGAACAGCAGATGGAAATGCCTTTTAGCTTCGTTTTCACCATCCATTTGGTAAAAACGTAAACACTGCTTTTAATTTACATGTGCCCTTTCAAGTCAGCGGAGGAATGCATGGGGTGGATGTTAATTCCATTTAATTTTTCTCTACCTTCAAATGGCTGTTAAATGCCTTGGAGTGTAAAAGTAGGTTTAATTGGCTGACACCTTGCTTTTACATCTTACATGCGAACTCCTGTGCTTAGAAAACGAGCCTTCAATAATCAACTAGGAAACAAGGGAGGAGAGCAAGAACAAAAACAGGATCAAACCCTCAACATGGAGCCAAGGAACATGATCAGGAGGAACAAAAAACAAGTCAAAAACTTCCATCTTCCCCATCAAGGAAAAGAAAAGGAAGAACTAGAAACAGGAACATGGCCAGTGTGCGAGAAGCCTCAGGAAAGGGGTAGCTGCAGAACAAAGCAATGTCTATGAACTAAAGAACCCAGATGGACTGTGCTGCCTGAAGATCACACCATTACTCCGACCATGTAACTGCGACCACCGAAAATGTCGATTATTGTTTATTTTGATCCCCTTTGTACCCAATATATATGTGGGGGGATGGATATGGTATATAATGCATTTAGAGGGAGTGTGCAGGGTCTCCACCTGCATATGTATGGGTTGAAAAGGGGGTTGACATTAAAAATAAAGTGAACATTTTCAGTGGTCTCAGTTCATTGGTCGCAGTAATCACATAGATCCGCTGGGAATGGGGAGGCAGAGGAAAAGCACGGGCTCTAGAGCAAAACGATTGCGAAAACGGAAATCCAGCAAGCAGGAAAATATTGCTAAACGGAAACGCAGGAATACAGGAATCAAGAACAAATGACATAAGACTAGGAAACTCAATAACAGAAACATGTTCTGTTTTTCTGTAAACTTATGATTGACAACTGACAAAAGCTGACATTAATACCTCTTTGCAGGAATTATAACCTCACTCAGTGTAGGCCGGCGATGGCTTTTCCATTATCTACACATACTATGGGTGTTGACTGGTCCTTACTTTCATACTCAAGGGCGACGATGAACACTAGGAAAAGACTGTTATTCCTTGCCACTCCTTGACTTATATTATCTGCAAATACTGTGGGTGTTGCCTGGTCAGTATTTCCACACTCAAGGTCGACAATGAACATTAGGAAAAGACTGTTATTCCGTGCCACTTCTTGACCTATATCATCTGCAAATACTGTGGGTGTTGCCTGGTCAGTATTTCCACACTCAAGGTCGACAATGAACATTAGGAAAAGACTGTTATTCCTTGCCACTTCTAGACTTATATTATCTGCAAATACTATGGGTGTTGCCTGGTCAGTACTTTCACACTCAAGGTCGACGATGAACACTAGGAAAAGACTGTTATTCCTTGCCACTTCTTGACTTATATTATCTACAAATACTAAGAGTGTTGCCTGGTCAGTACTTTCACACTCAAGGTCGACGATGAACACCAGGAAAAGACTGTTATTCCTTGCCACTTCTTGGCTTATAATATCTGCAAAGACTATGGGTGTTGCCTGGTCCGTACATTCATACTCAATACATTCATACTCAAAGTCGACGATGAACTCTAGGACTTTTTTTTAGTGTCTGTATTTTTGATAATGTATACATTTTTGTTTTTATTAGGGGTGTACCCAACTTCAGCTTCGAGTAAGTATTCGGCCGAATTTCTGCTGAAACCCAGCTATTCGGCTTTGCCCGAAGGTTCCTGGAAAACTTACTCGAAGCCGGAGTAAAAAAAATATATATATATATTTTTTTTAAAGTCCTCTTTCTATGATTAGCAATCGTCTCTCAGTGTGAGAGATGATAGCCAATCCTAGAAAGTAGAACAGTGGGAAAGCAGCAGTAGCCAGTAAACTGATAGCTTACTGGCTGCTGCAAGCAGCACAAGGAAAAATACCCTGCACCGAGGCCAAGACTGGAAGAAGACGACCAGAAGATCGGGGAATGACGGAAATCGAGGCGGCATCAGGTAAGTCTTTTGTTATGTCTCATTCCTCTGTCCTGTTACAAATGTGCCCCCCCCAGTGGCCTGTTCCTTTCAACTCCCCCACACGTACCTGATCACACCCTGTCATCCCTTCGGTGGCTCAGTCTTAGGGGGCCACTACATTTGCCTTCAGGGGTGTCAGGTTATTCAATTCAATTCAAGTTATTCAAATATACGTTAAGAGTGATCGAGACGCAAAGATCTTTTTTAACAAGTGTGTGAACATCGAGGGAGAAGGAGGGTCTTTGCTGCCACGCCGAGAGTAGGTGGCACATGCTTTTTTTAATTCATTTGGAGTGTGGGTCGTGAAGTTGCTTGCTCCGGGGTCCGATTCAATATTGAAAACCCTGATCCCCTGCCTCATAGGGGTGGACTTCCCCTACCAAAACTACTGAGAAACACTGCTCTACTGTGTGTGCTTGGCAACCACAACACTAGATGAGCAAACACTGCACCACAGCAAGGCCTAGCACCCACTCTACTGTACTAGCGTGCAACACTGCTCTACAGCAATACCTAGCGCCCACACTACACTACTAGCATGCAACACTGCTCTACAGCGAGACCTAAATAAGGGCCTTTGTTCCTGCTGAGCCCTTGCAGACCTATTCATAAAATCGAGGCATTAGGACAGTGCCCCCTTACTTCAGATCAGCTGTGCTTGGGGGTATTGGTATGGGTATTTACCAGCAAATACTGTAACTAATGAAGATGGGTTTAAAGTCTGCCTTGTGCCGTGCCTTCCTCATTGCAAACCCACTGTTGACTACTATACCATGGCTTTTCACAGCCCCCAGCAATGGGAGTGCTTCTCCGTTTATCAATGTGTCATGTGTACAGCCTCTTCAAAAACACATATAAAATACAAAACATGCAAATTTAGTTCTGATCTATGGTAGAGAGGGTGCCAGGACCAGTGACACCTGGACCTGGTAAAAGGAGAAGCCAGCTTTGGTTGTTCCCTAGCACACGAGACGCAGCACCCTCCTTGGCGCAGGGTGCAGTGTTGCTCTGCAACACGGATGAGAGGGTGCCAGTTCTGGTCATTGCCTGGAAAAGGGGGCGCCAAACCGGGTTGCATCTGAGGTCTGTCACATCACACAGGTGTTCCTGATGGCACTTCACTCGCTCCGCAATCTCACGTTTTTCAGGTGCGCAGAGGCTTAGCGCCCCGGGTGTGCAAAAGTATGAAGCAAATGCGATGCTATAATCAGAGCAGGCTTCCCGGCCACTGTGTAAAGAGGGAACACAACCCCCTGCCAGCTGCAGCGCCACTCACGGTTCACCAGCCCAGCTGGCACAAGCCTAAGTGGGCCTGCTTCAGACAGAGTACGTGCCGCTATTGTGACGTGCTCGGAGCGCGTGTGCACTGAGCCCAGCACAAAGCTTTCATCCAATGCACGGTGGGTCAGCTCCACAGAGAGTCGGCAGCCGGCAGCCTGGCATGATGCGTGCATTCACATGCTCTTTAGTGTCTTGGGAAGCAGTATTTCTCATGTGCTGGAAAATGTATTTAAAAAAACAACTATTCGGCTTACTATTCAGCTTCGGCAGAATAGTTTTGCTAACTATTCGGTATTCGGCAGAATAGTCATTTCACTATTCGGTACACCCCTAGTTTTTAGATTAATGATCCATTTTTAAGTATTACTTGGAAATATGAATTGTATTTTTTTAAGGAAGGTTCTTCCGAAATAGGTAAACCATGATGATGATGATGATGATGACGACTAGGAAACTAGACCCCAGGAACCAAGAAACGGGGCAAGAGGACCAACCGCAAGAAGCACACTGGGACCGTGCATAGAGCCGGATTTAACAATCTGCAATTTGTAATGCTAAGTAATGAACATATGCCTCAGGTGTGATCAAATACTAGCACCTGTCTGCCACAAGGGTGTACATGAAGAGGTGAGCAAGGTATTCTGGCAACAGGCTCTTTGTATAAAATTAGAAAACTGGCTACTACAATCCTGAAATGGATCAGGATGGGGAGTGGTTTCTGAAATGCAATGCAAGAAATCCCAGATCACTCCTCGCCCCACTAATATGCCATAAGATTTGTAAGCAAAGCCCAAAGCAATGCATTACTGTCCAGCAAGTGCTTTCTTCATTACAGTGACTAAAACAGAATTCAGTAAAAATTATATTGTTGGAAAATACATTACCTAAATATTGAACCTTCTCCTTTTGTAAAAAAAAAAAAAAGAACACACTCTTTACTTTGAATAACATCTTGCCTCTCTTTCTCAAATACTTATATCAATCCTAAAGCATGTTGTACTCCTGCTTGTTGTTCATGTAGTCAAGAATATCATCAAGGAATAAGAACAAACCAATGATTTTGTTAAAAACAAGTGCATACTTTTTTGTATTAGAGAAGAGACAGGCACCAATTTTAAAGGCACCCTTTGGAATTGGAGTGCTACCTCAGGAATAGAAACACATGCCGTCCTGACTTACGACTCAGTGTGCATTTTGGTAGGCTGATTACAGAACCAATGTTGAAAAAGAACATGCATCTCCCACAGTTCTGTGAATTTGTGAGATTCTCCATTATTTTTAGAACTTTTTTTGGGAAGGGACTTGTTGATGCATAACTGGATGCAAAGTGTTTTTTTTTAATGACTTACGACACATTGCTCATTTTGACCGCAAGGTAAACTTATAACAGAAACAATGTTAAAAAAGGATTCTGTATCCCCTACAGTTAAACACATTCATAAGCCTCTACAATAGATCTTTAGCTTTTTGGGGAAGGGAATTCCTGATGCGTAATTGGAAACAAAGGTGCAATGTGTCTGTGTATTCTAGACACTGATTGTGTCAAATTATCTAGATGATGCGGGAAAGCTCTACCCATAACCTCAATTCCACATTATTATTCTTGATGATGAATATGGTAGGTAACTGAAATAATGATTCCACTTCCTCTGGAATTTTATCAGCAAATGTGTTTCAAAATGCTTGTAAAATCTTCCCACATTATGAGTACCACACATTGAATGGGGCGTCTAACTGGAATAGCCCCATACTTAAACTTAATTTTATTGTGAAGTTCCATTAGTTGCTTCAGGGCAGAGCTGAACACCTTTGTATGTCTGTCCAACACGATTCTAACCTGTTAGTTATTATTTGTCACCACTGTAACCTTCTCAGCAGGTAATTCAGTGAGATTCACCTATATACACCATTGATTATTTCTTCCTTCCAACTACCAATAGCCCTTCATAGCAATGTAAACTTTGTCCCTATTCATTTCTTCTAATGCTGAAGGCTTTCAGTACAATATCAGGAAGCTATTTAATTTGGTACATGCACTGCAGCACAGTATTGTGGACATGAAATCATACAGGACTTTGTAATAATTCCCTAATCACATCTGCCTAGAGCAAACCATGTGAATGCAGTTAATTCATGTATCCTTTTTAAGGCGCAGTTGTTTACAGTCCTCCATACCCCTCTTGTGTTGCTAAAGTTCAAGGCTGGAATAAATCCATTAATCAGTGTGTTTGGGGCATGCCATTTGTGGGGCCAAATGTGTTTTTAAGTTTTGGGTTTGTGCAACACAACCAGACTATTTGGGGCCAATTTGCCATTCTTTAGGGCAGGATTGTTGTTAGCATATTTTGGCTGTGTTTATTATTTTTTTGTTGTTGAGTTGTTTCTGCCATTTTATTAGATTACTGGAATGTGTTCATCTGGGGGCTGGGATGATACTTCTCACATATTTATCCAGTGCAGGAATATGGGTGTTGGTCATTTAATACTAATGTCATACACTTATTACAGTTTAGGGGTATTTTCCTTTTGTTACTGTATATTGTTTTATCTGCAGTGTGTCAGAGACAGCAGGGGCTGGGTTTTCACATAGTTGTACTGATGCTTTTCATTTTATTGCCGGTTATGGATTGTGGATTGGTCTTTGATCATTTGGAAAGTTTAGGAGGCTTTTTAGGTTTATATGTTTGTCTAATGGTGGGTTTTGCTTGCAATGCATTGCAATTTATTTGACAGTATTGAAGGTTTTTTATTATACTCTGGTTGCATTTGCCTTAAGGGTCTGGAGGATTTTGACAGCACATTTAGGAAAGTGATATTTTGTATGATTTTTACGGCGTGACAGAGTGACACATCTGAAGTTGGAAAGTGGACAGAGAGATAGTCTGGAGAGACCACCTGCTACCTGATGTCAACTCTTGAAGAGGTACATGGTGGATCCCCTAAGCTAAGGCCTCATTTTTGTTCCCCATCTCTTTGTCCATGTCAATAATCACCCAAGAGCGAGCTTGTAATTGCACACATCCATCCAGTGTGGAGCCCCTAACATGCTGCTGTGGCACTTCACAAGTGGATCCTGGGGTACATGGTGCTTATATGCCACAGTTCAGGCGAATGGGCGCATTTCCTGGGCACATGCTTTGATATTACTGAGCTTGTGACAGGCAAAACAGATCACCATATAAATGTTACGTTACGTTATTCAGTATTTATATTGTGCCCATCCCCACCGTAGGGGTCTTACGACGCCTGACATTGTCCGAGGAGTGGCGCATTCTGACCCCGCCAGGGTATCATCAGACCTTGGTCTGTGGATATAGATGCTGTTTTTTGAATGCAGAGATATGCTTTCTGTTGATTCCCTGCCTGCTTCTGAAGTCAGACTGGCACGAAAACAGTCAATACCAATAGTTATTGACTGCATTCTGCACATTCTGATTGGCTGAGAGTAGGTCAATAACAATTACTGTAGTCTAACAAAATATATTAAACAAAAAAAGGTTGCTATAATGTCATTGCAGCATAGATTATTTCAGGATGACTTGCTTAATCATCTGAAGTTTGGGAATCCTTTTGGGTTGAAAAGAATTTGCAAGTTGAGCACTTAAAGAGTGCACATCTCTCTCCGGACATCCTCTACTGAAATGGAAATATTAGCATTGGTATGTTGTGGTACTAGTTATTTATTTATGTATTTGTTTATTTATTTACTGGAGGAACAATGCTCTTTTGATCACAAAAGAATGTGCAAGAGATAAGAAATCAGATTTGATGGGAAGCTGTGAGCTTCTTACAATGGGATGAGTCTGAGAGACATTCTGAGCCACAAGGGTAGTTGAGGAGGCAGAGCAGAGATTATGAGAAGGCTTGTAGAGTTGGATATAGGAGGATAGATACACTGGTGCGTTACCATGGATAGATTTGTGAACCAGGAGAAGAGATATAAATTGGGCCGTGGTTTGCATCTTCAGCCGTCCAGCCTGGTAATGTTACCAGGAATTAGGTGTGAAGTGAGGAGTTCAAAGAGAGTCTTGATAATGAAGTTAATGATTTTGTCAAGAGGACAGAACGCATAGTTGGGGAGGCCAAAGAGGATACTCGCACAGTAATCCAGTTTAAAGAAGACAAGAGTGGTTAAGAGATGCTTGGTAGTGGAAGGAGGCACCTGATTTTGCTAATATTTAGGAGATTGAGGTGAGCTGCTGTTCCAGTTTTGGAGATGAAAGAAGAGAAGGTTTGAGATGGGTCATAGATGGTGATGTTTCCAGATGGATAAGAGTAGGGTAGAGCATCTGGTGGGAATTATATAGACAGAGTAAGAGATGAGAGAGAGATTTTGGCAGGGAAGAAGAGCACCTCTGTTTTGGTAAGGTTTAACATCAGAGTGAGCAAAGCCATCCAATATTTAATGGCAGAGAGACAGTTGGAAATTGTGATAGAGAGAACAGAGGAGAGTTCAGGAAAATAGAAGAAGAGTTGGTACGAGAACCCATAGGAGGTTATTATTGCCCCAAAGCAAAGGTTTAGAGTGCAAAGAGAAGCAGTCCCAGGACAGAGTCTTGTGTAACACCAACAGTTAGAGGATTGAGTTGAGAGGTGTTCTTGCTCCAGGAGACAGAGAATTGGCGAAGTGCAAGGTAGGAATTAATCCAGGCAACGGCTTGATCGTGAATCCCAAAAGTAAGCCGGTAGGTTTGGGTCCGCCCCTTGCTTTTTTAGGAGAGATATGATCATGGCTGCTTTAAAAACAGAGGGAAGGCAAGCAGAGTCGAAGGGCAGGTTCAAGAGTTCAGCGAGGGGAGAGGGCACTTAAGTGGCCGTAGGTTTCACTAGCTGAGGAGCAAGAGGGGCTACCCTTTCGTCAGTAAAGAAAGCACTTGTTCAGTATTAGTGTGACTAAAGTGGGAGATAGAACGAGTTTGACAGCATTCTGCATAAATACCTACAAACTCTGGGTTACTGTTACCACTGCTCAGTATGGCAGAATGACCACTTGAATGGTGGAATGGTGAGTTAATCCCCAATTTTGCAGAGCATGGGACTCCATGGGTATTTGGACAGATTTATGGCAAGCGGTAATTCTGCCACATTTAATCTGATGATTTTTGGAAGTAAAGGGGGGTTTACCTCCAGTTTTTTGCTAGACGTAACTCCTCCACAACCAACCTAATAATTTGGTGGTGCAGGACAGTGGTGTTAAAGTGGTGGCAAATCTGGTACTGACAATTTACTGCAATATTATTCTGCCCCGCCCAAGTCCAAATGAGCCCTAAATTATCGACGCAGTCAGGCGAGTTAGACATCAAGTCCTCAGAGGCACTGAGGAGAGACATTTGACTTTCATAAAAAGAAAACAAAAAGATCCCACTATCTAAAATCAAAGAAAAACTACATGTTGATAACATGTTTTAATCATTCACCATCTACCATATATGGCCTAAACAAATACAAGCTTTTGACACCTTCCACAAAGGACCTTGGATGGCTGTTCATAGAATATCAAATTCAGGCTAGGATGATCGGCCTTACCAGGATGATGGTGAAAGCACTTCCACTGTCCTTTCTGTCCAATTTAGTCAATATCCAGGTGCCTTCAACATGTCTCAGATCCTGGGCCAGCCCAAAACTGGCCACCTCTTCACAGTGCAAACGTCAGCTTTGCCCCTTCTACGATTTGCACAGGATATTTCCTCTGGGTCTAAATTGAATTTGAAAGGGATCGGGATCATTTCACCAGGGCATTCTTTTTGTGGGGTACCCCTGCACCTGTTCGGCTCCCTGACTGCATACTGCCTTGTTCCTTTTTCCAAGCCCTTCGCACCATTCAAAGGGCACGTTAAGACACCCGCACACAGAAGGCTAGGGTATGATGGCCCGGGACCACTGAAAGAGTATCTGCTCATTTGCAGAGCTCAACCTATGGATCAATGTATTTTGACAGCCATAGCTATACAATGAGCCTCAGTATGAGTTTGACGGTTATACAGTCGTAAATTCACCTCTGAATTACTGCCAAAAATGAGTGTCGGATGTTAATTCTGCCCGGAATTGGCAGAATTACTGTTACCAAAATGACAGCCGGTGTAATTAATGCTGGCGGAAATAGCGTTATCACTGGAACGGGAAGTACGGTGGTGGCCATCTTGAAAAAGCAAATAAACTCAGAATCCCTCATTTCCAGTTGCCATCCGGACCCAGAAGGGAGAGCAAACATATCTCAGGACAAAGGGAAAGGGAAGGTGCCAGATATGTGACTTAGTAAACACATATTCGGTGAGGCAGAGTTGCAGGTCCTCACCGATGAGGTAGTGGCTCTGCCGAAGATCTCTATGGATCCAGGCACAGAAAAACATCTGGCCAGAGGAAGGTTGCCATCTGGGCCAGCATATGTGACAAGGGTCACAGAGGTGAGCACAGTTGCACAGGATAGTGTGGAATGACCTCAAGACCAGGGGTCGCAGCCTCCTGGCAAAACACTGGTAGCAGGCATATGCCACAGGAGACAGCAATGTGGACCCCTTTGTCCTGACCCCGCGGGAGGTGAAGGCCAGCAGCATCCTTCACATGGAGGGGTGCCGAAGTTGGAGTCATCAGCCAAGGTGAGGCTTGTGAGTATGAATGTCCCTCCCTACCGGCAACCCAAAGGCAATGTCACCTAATGTGTTTGCAAGGGATGGTGGGCAACTGTGCACATACCAATGCATGCATTAGCACGTGAGCCTGTGCAACTATGAGCAGCTCTCCAGCATGTCATTGTCCACCCACAGGCCCAAATGTATTCCATTGCAGGGCCACCAGTGGGACGACAACAACCACCATCCTTGCACAGCCTAGCAATGGGAGGAGCAGGTGTAAGGGCAGGATAGAGGCGCCAGCGCCCAGCAGCATCATGCCAGTGCATCCGCCACTCCACAGCTGGAACCTGTGGTTGTGTCAGGGGAGGCAGATGCAGCCACCGGTGCACTTCAAGCTGCACCCACTCACCCATCTGGCCCATGACACCCCCTCGTCACCTAAGCCTGATGAACAGGCACATGTCCAGTGTGACCTGGAATCAGAGTATGACACCTATGCAAGTGGAGGTCAAAGGACTTTTAGGACACCCTGCTTCGGCCCCCATCCTCCCAATAGCCCACCTCCAATTGCACAGCATTCTCTTTGGCAATATGGAGGCTGGTGACACTTGCAGACACTCAAGACCAGCACCTGTAGGCAATCTGTGATTTTGTTCAGGGAGCCTCATGAGGATTGCGAGGTCCTTGGACTGGGAGCGATGACCATCGCCTGTGGTAACTGCCACCCTGACCATGGTGGGACAGAGGGTGAGAAAGCTCCCGGAGGGTATACCCGACTTCGCTGAGTCAATTCAAACCAGCAATATCCTGACCCTCCAGCCCATGCACAGCAAGAGTCTGGCCAGCCCAGCTCAGTGACCCCTAAGAGAGATCTGCAGCTGGCAGCCCACGGCACAGCTCCATGAGGAATGTGACCCGCCCACAGCCAGAGCTGCCTGGCAAGGGCAAGATGCTAAGAAAATGAGTGACACACTGCATTGCACCTTTTCTCACAGGGGACGGGTGAGATGAGTATGAGTGTGGAGGAGGGCAGAGGGTAGGTGGGTGGGGAGGGTGGGTTGGGTACGACGGTTGGGGGTTGGGGAGGGTGTGTTGGGGACAGGTTAGGGGAGGTGGGAGATGGGAGGGGACAGTGTATTGGGGGTGGGTTTTGGTGAGGATGAGGTAGGTGTGGAGGGTGTGTTGGAGATGGGTGTTGGAGAGGGGGAGGTGGGTGGGACGGGTGTTTGGGAGAAGGGTGTTGGCGAGCGGGAGGTGGATGGGATTAGGGGTGGACATTTTGGGCATGTGTGTTGAGGAGGGGGAGGTGGTGGGGACGGTGTGTTGGGGGTGTCTTCCAACACACCTATGTATTAGATACTTCTTCACTTGAAGCAATGTTAGGACATTCATCATTGTGTGAATGTGATTTATTCAATGTGTGTCTATATACAAAGGTGAGAAGCATTTGATTAGCAATGTGATCAGAAATAAGTGTGTGTGTATTACTTCTTCCCACACCAGACGACCATCCCTTCCCTCCTACCACTTACTGTGTGGCAGCACTGCATCTGCAGGTAGCGAGTTGTCTTCTTGGGAGGCATGTCATCATCAGGGGGCAGGGGGACATTTTGCCTGATGCAGATGTTGTGCAGCATGGAACAGTCATGAAATACTTGTCCAACCTTTTCTGGCCTGTACATTAATTCCCCTCTGGTCCGGTGCAGCTGAAAGGTGCAATCTTTGCACAGCCTGGTCTTGATGTGTGCCTCATTGTAGGCCACCTCACGTGGCATATGTGGATTGCGCACAGGTGTCATTAGCCATGGTAGCAGTGATATCCACAGTCATCTGCAAGGGCACAGGTGTCAGTCACAGTGCATTGTGAATGTGTTGTCTTTTCAAAGGGCATGTTGACGGTCATGCAAGCGTTTTTCCTGAATTGTTGTACAATATGGTTTGCCATCACAGTGCTTGAATGAAAAGCAATTTACTATGGGGGATATATGCATTGTCATGTTACATCATGCACACAGCTCATGGCCAGTATTAGTTGCTTTCATGGTCTGTGATTGGCATGACAGAATGCATGTTGTCTAATCGTTGTTATCATGCATGCACCCTGATGGGCAATAAGTTGTACTTGTGCAGGTTTGTCGTGTCTGGGTATCTTCCATTAAGGCTTCACAGACATGGTCACCTGAGTACATTTCATCACTCTCTGCCAGTGTTACATTGTCTTCATGCAGTGTTGAACTGTGGCATTCGATGTGTAGAGATGTGTTCAATTGATTATGATTCCTTCAGTCCTGTATATGTGTGTGTGTGTATTGCTTGCCTGTTCAAGCAATATACTTTGCCGACATACTACTGCATTGTCCAGCATGTCGTGGTCCTGTGGTTTGGTAGCTTTCATGTTTGGGTTGAGAGGGCAGGTCCTGCATGCACAGGGCCTTGGCAGGTCATGCATTTATCAGTTGTGGTAATGTCACTCCCCCCCCCACCTTCACATGGCATTTCACTGCTGCTGCAAGATAAATTTGTGTGATGGCACTTATACTGACCCAGTATCCATGCCCATTGGCCTTTGTTGCTCATCATGTATGCAGGCAGTGTGCTGTTCCGCAAGACCATGGCATTGTGTGTGGAACCAGGGAAGCCGGCACAGCAATATGTGATCATGAGGTCCGCATCGCAGGTGACCTGGACACTCTTGGAGTGATATTGCTTCCTGTTGCGGTATAATTCTTCCGATGCCTTGGGGGCGGTGACCAACATCAGATGGGTGCAGTCCAGAGCAGCAATTACATTGCCTTTGTGCCGTTTATCAGTGCCGGGGTGGTAGGCAGGGAGATGTGCCAGGAGGAATGGAGTGCTTCCAGCACGTGCACAAGCACCTATGAAAGTGTGGTCTGGGACATACCATGCAGAATGCCCACAGCGTACTGGAAGATGCCAGTTGCAAGGAAGTGTAGGACTGACACAGCTTCAGCAGCGGTGGTAAAGCAGTTCTGATGCTGATTCTGCTGATTCTGCTCTGTAGGGCATCATCAGTCAGGCTGAGTAGCTCTGCCTTGGTCTACCTGTTCACCCGGTGCAGGGTAATCAGCTGGATGTCAGTTAATGTCCAGGGTGAGGGCCTGACCCGGGGAATGTGCCTCACCTTGCATGGCATCTCCTACTCCTCTCTATTCTCTGTGCTGCTGTTCCTGCCTCTGCAGCTCAATGTGAGCGGGAGGAGCAGCATGTCCCAGTTAGCGACAGCAAGTGGCAGCATGATGTGCTTGGGTCAGGTGCAGGCCTTTTGTAGTCTTTCAGAGTAGATTGGGTGCACCTGTGACTTGTTCTCCGTCACCTGTATGCATTTACCTCCACCTTTAGGTGGAGGTAACTGCACTGTGTTTTTGGCAAAATTACCGTCCATTTTTGGCAGTATGTAGTTTGACTTCCAGTGTGGTGAAAATAGAGTTTTCACTCTTGGCAGTAATTTTCGCCGGTGGAATTAATAAATAAATAAATAAATACTGCAGGGATATAGTTCAGAATCGTTTATAGATGCCTATTGCCACAAGCAACCGGCGTAGCTGCTCACAACGTCATGGTTGAAAACTAAGGAGAAAAAACATTTGATGGCATAGCTATCCCTCTTACGCTGCCACCTTGCAACTCAAGGAGATTTTAAAACCACTTACACATCTCCACTTCTCAATCAGGAAAGGTAATGGCCTTGTTTTATGTGCTTATAACTTCTGGTACTGTTCATTGGCCCCCAGGGTTTTCAGACTTCCTCCCTTCCCTTTGTATGTGTCCAGTAATAAAAGTCGTTTAATTTTGTATTTTGTTCCTGTAACAAATTGGTCTATCCCCCATTTGATTATAAAAGTGTTCTGCTAGTAAATGACGAAAGACCCAAATGATTAACTGTAGATCAAAGGATATCAAGGGCTTGGTCCCCAGTGGGTTCTGGGGGGTACAGTGTAACCATGGAAACATCAGGATCTGGTCTTTCTGGGGACCAGAACTCATAATTAATAAAAATAAAAAAAATCCACGAGTAATGAACCAAACGTGGCAGATCTTTCAAAGTCTGTTCTCTTAATGCCGAGATGTTTTGTTCTTTTGCCGCTCTCCGTGTATATACAACATTGTATAAACCGCTGTCGAGGAAAACTAGACAGTGGGCCTCATTACGAGTAGTGCGGAATGGGTTTAACGGTGCCGGTAATGGTGCCGACGCCGTTAAACCTACTCCACACTATTACGAGGTTCCCTCACCGGACCAGCTCTGGACGTCTGGTGTTTCCAGAAGTCCATAGCGGGTTCCTTGAGGGAACCAGGGAGCTAACAACGGGCCCGTAATTAACGGGCCTGTTGTTACCTCCCTCCCCATTCCCCTTGAACCCTATGGGGGCCCGAATGGGAATGGGGACGGACCGGGCCCGGGTTCCCTGAAGGAGGAATTTCCGGGCCCTCCAAACTGAGAATGGCCCAGTAATTCCCCATTTAGGGAACTCGGACCCAGACACGATTTTGAAGGCAGCCATGGCGCTAATAGCGCCATGGCTACCTCCAAAGTCGTAATGAGACACATTGTCTCATATACTGAATTCAACGTACAAATTTGCCAGACAAATTTTTTAGATGCAGGTATTTAGTGTGATTTAGGATATTGGAACTTGTTCACACAGTCAAGTAGTTTTCCGATGCCCAGGCTGGCTAAAAATGTATGATTTTCAAAGTTTCTCTGAGGAATGCATTTCTGTTATAATTAAAGTCAATTTCGCATCAGTCACTTTTGGGTATGCACATATGCGGATCCGCGCGCCCCGCGCGCAATGGCAGACTGGCATACAGAAAAGACTGGGGATTGATCAGTGGGTCCTATGCCATGCCACTATTTTGAGAGACTGAATGCTACTTTGCCGCATATAGCACACACTTATGAGATCTGAAAAGAAACAAACAGAACTCTGCTTGACCTACAGTGACTGGGGTACACAGAGTTCTGTTTATTTCTTGAAAATTTTGCGAATGGTGCAATAACATACCCTCCCAGTGGGCAAGCGTGGGCCTGATGTGCATCCCACAAATGGGGCCAGAAGGCGGTGGTTGGCTGTTGGCAGAGAGTGGGGCCACTAGTAGCTCCCTATATGTGCACCCCTGCAAGGAAGGGAGGCCCGGTGAGAGAGGAATAGCAGGCAGGCTAGTGGAGTGTCCTGGTTGGCGTTTCCTGTAAATCGGGGGAGCTGTATTTCATGTTTTGTGGTGCCTAGGGATTGCAGAAGAAAATGGAATTGTAATTTTACCGGGGAACCGAACTGTACAGAGGCATGCAGTTACTCGTATTAGATGTTAATGTTAAAGCTATTTGTTCCGTGCACCATCACCACTGGAGTGGTCCCCGGGCACTTTGGTGGATCTCAAAAGGAGGGGTGGCAGGTTAGCGGCTTTAGTTTGGTTTTCACCATCCGCTGAGCTTGAGTGCAGTTGTCGGGTCGGTGCGAGTTCCCATGTGCTGTTGATATGGGTTATGTGTTGTTTGTCTATTGTTGCAGTGTGGTGTAGTACATGCAAATTGCTGTGCAAAAAATAGTTGTGTGGGGTTCTGTATAAGAAGTGTATGGGGAAGTTGAGGTTTTATAGTAGGGTTAGTGGGTTTTTTTTCTTACCTCTTAGTGTTTGCATTTTTTTGCCCCACATCTATGGACATCCTGCAAGTTTGGTTTTGTAGTTTGTCTGTCTGGTTTGCAGGTATGATGGGGTGGCAGTTTTCCTCTCTGCACTTCAGTGGTTTGTGTACCTGGTCTTGGTGATGTTCAGTTTAGCGGATTCTGGTCCCTTCCTGCCCAATCCTGTGTGGGTGGTCCTTACCTGCACATGTTTCCTCTGTGTACTAGCGGTATGCGGACATGGCATCCTCCCCCTGCCCTACTGGTCCCTTCTTGCTCATTTCCATGTGAGATCTTAACCTACCTAAGTTTCCTCTGTGGGCTAGCGGTATGCGGACCTGGCGTCCCCCCCTTGCCCTACTGGTCCCTTCTTGCTCATTTCCATGTGAGATCTTAACCTACCTAAGTTTCCTCTGTGGGCTAGCTGTATGTGGACATGGCGTCCTCCCCCTGCCCTACTGGTCCCTTCTTGCTCATTTCCATGTGAGATCTTAACCTACCTAAGTTTCCTCTGTGGACTAGCGGTATGCGGACATGGCATCCTCCCCCTGCCCTACTGGTCCCTTCTTGCTCATTTCCATGTGAGATCTTAACCTACCTAAGTTTCCTCTGTGGGCTAGCGGTATGCGGACCTGGCGTCCCCCCCTTGCCCTACTGGTCCCTTCTTGCTCATTTCCATGTGAGATCTTAACCTACCTAAGTTTCCTCTGTGGGCTAGCTGTATGTGGACATGGCGTCCTCCCCCTGCCCTACTGGTCCCTTCTTGCTCATTTCCATGTGAGATCTTAACCTACCTAAGTTTCCTCTGTGGACTAGCGGTATGTGGACATGGCGTCCTCCCCTGCCCTACTGGTCCCTTCTTGCTCATTTCCATGTGAGGTCTTAATCTACCTAAGTTTCCTCTGTGGGCTAGCGGTATGTGGACATGGCGTCCTCCCCCTGCCCTACTGGTCCCTTCTTGCTCATTTCCATTTGAGATCTTAACCTACCAAAGTTTCCTCCGTGGGATAGCGGTAGGTTGTAATGCCACCCCCCCTTCAAGTTGGGGAAGAGTAACTTAGGAAATGAGGGATTATTCCGCAGTTTCCCGCTGTGTATGTGCTTCCTAGGCTTTTTCTTCTGGTTCTGGAGCAAAGAGCCACGTTTTGGTTAGTTTTCTGAATTGAAGATGATCCCTTGAGTTACGCATGTATTTTGGTAGCTCGTTCCAGGTTATTGGTGCCAGGTGAGAGAAAGATGATCCTCCAAATTTTCCTTTGTTGTATGGTTTTGGTTCTAGGCGGATGTTGTTGCTTGATCTGAGTGGGTGGTAGACCTTTATTTTCTCTTTTAGGAACTCTGTTCCTTGGCCGTGAATTGCTCTGTGTGTTAGATGATGTGAGTTATTAGTCCACTGCTCACAGGTTTTGGGTAAGTTCCCCATGTCAGACCGATCCTTAAGGAACATATGAATACATCACAAAGGTAGCTCATTCTTGCTAAATGAGGAAATCTAAGAAGAGAATACAGAAAACCTCAAACTCAATACAAGCTGCCCAAATGTCCAAAAGAAAAATACATGAAACGAGGAGTGTTTGTATGTAAAGGAATATTAATACAGTACACCCTCCAATTCAAGTTTGGGTATGCAAGAGAGCAAGTACAGTACAAAGTCATTTGTAACATGCAAACGAATGTTGGAGTGACAGTGATGAATCCTTGAGTGAGGGAGACTGTTTGTGCAGGTGCAGTGCATTGCAGTGCATTGCAGTGTAGCATTAACCCAGTCTCTGCTCATAGGGACGATGCATGTTGGAGTGACGGTGATGAATCCTTGAGTGAAGGAGACTGTTGGTTCCTGTTTGCAGGTGCAGTGCAGTGCATTGCAGTGTAGCATTAACTCAGTCTCTGCTCATAGAGACAATGCATGTTGGAGTGACAGTGATGAATCCTTGAGTGAGGGAGACTGTTCGTGCAGGTGCAGTGCATTGCAATGTAGCATTAAATCAGTGTCTGCTCATAGGGACGATGCATGTTGGAGTGACAGTGACGAATCCTTGAGTGAGGGAGACTGTTCATGCAGGTGCAGTGCATTGCAGTGTAGCATTAACTCAGTCTCTGCTCATAGGGACGATGCATGTTGGAGTGATAGTGACAAATTCTTGAGTGAGGGAGACTGTTCGTGCAGGTGCAGTGCATTGCAGTGCAGTGTAGCATTAACTCAGTCTCTGCTCATAGGGACAATGCATGTTGGAGTGACGGTGATGAATCCTTGAGTGAGGGAGACTGTTGGTTCCTGTTTTCATGTGCAGTGCAGTGCAATGCAGTACAGTGTAGCATTAGCACAGTCTCTGCTCATAGGGACGATGCATGTTGGAGTGACAGTGATGAATCCTTGAGTGAGGGAGACTGTTGGTTCCTGTTTGTGGGTGCAGTGCAGTTGCAGTGCATTGCAGTATAGCATTAGCTCAGTGTCTGCTCATAGGGACGGTGTTGAATCCTTGAGTGAGGGAGACTGTTGGTTCCTGTTTGCAGGTGCAGTGCAGTACAGTGTAGCATTAGCTCAGTCTCTGCTCATAGGGACGATGCATGTTGGAGTGACAGTGATGAATCCTTGAGTGAGGGAGACTGTTCGTGCAGGTGCAGTGCATTGCAGTGTAGCATTAGCTCCGTCTCTGCACATAGGGACGATGCATGTTGGAGTGACGGTGATGAATCCTTGAGGGAGGCAGACTGTTGGTTCCTGTTTGCAGGTGCAGTGCAGTACAGTGTAGCATTAGCTCAGTCTCTGCTCATAGTGACGATGTATGTTGGAGTGACAGTGATGAATCCTTTAGTGAGAGAGACTGTTGGTTCCTGTTTGCAGGTGCAGTGCATTGCAGTGTAGCATTAGCTCAGTCTGTGCTCATAGGGGAGATGCATGCTGGAGTGACAGTGATCGACCCTGGTTTTGGGGGACTGTCGGGTAGCTGGGTCCCGGCTCACGAGGGACTGCATGTGTCAGTAGCAGAAGCAAATGCAAATAAACATATAATGATTCACCAAAGACCAATGGGTATCCCCAGGCCATTCTCTTTGCTATTGAGAGAACAAGTGCCAAATGCACAGAAAAACTATGGGGGTCATTACAACCCTGGCGGTAGGGGGTTAACGGGGCCGGTAGAGATGCCAGCCCTGTTAACCCCCTACCACCTCATTACGAGCGGGCCATTGTTAGCATGCTTCCCATTCTCATTGAGCTCTGTGGGGGCTCGAATGAGAATGGGAATGGGTTCCTGGAATGGGGAAATTCCGGCCCTCCAAGGTCGGAATGGCCCGGTATTTTCCCATTCCAGGAACCCGGACCTGGTACCCGGAATGGGGGTAGCCATGCCGCAAATAGTGGCATGGCTGCCTCCAAGGTCGTAATGACCTCCTATATGTTACTCCATGGTGATGCCGTGTCCTGGATGTGGGAAGGGATATTTATGGATTATTGGACACTGGGTGGAATAGTCACTGCGATAGGTTGGTCTGGAATTGACAAGGTAAAATAATTTGGTCTAAACTAGCAGATTCCTGACGATGGACACCAATACACATACTATGAAGCTCTACTCTGGAGCTCTCTGGCTCCTTTGAAAACATATGTACTTGTCCTAAAAGGCGGAAAGGTAGGTGCGACCAACGTGCCAGCACACATTTGTGGAGTGGGAACCCCTACAATGCCAAGACCAGAAGCGGGGTCCCTGCTTAGCAAACTCAGAGATGCAAGACCTGAAACCTGCCATCGGTGCCTGCAGGGGCTGAAAGTTGCAGAGGGCTGCCGCAAGGAAAAGGATCTTGTGTGAGATGTTTAGTGTCAATTGTGGTCCAGTGCAGAATCAACTTTGCCTTACAGTTCAGTAGTTACTGCACCTTTTCGGTGGCCCATGATTAAATACCATGTTTTTCTAATGTTATGATTGCATGGACAGGCTGCAAAACAATAGAAATGAAATCTTGCCAGAAGACTTGCTACTGTCATTCATAGATGCAAACCTTTCCATCAATCACTTTTTATTTTCCTTTTATTTTCACTGCTGAAAACATTTTATTTAGTGCTCCAGTTCCATTCAGACCCCAAAGAACATTGTTGCATTGATTTCAAAATGTTGACAGAGGAAAAGAAACTAGTTCAACAGAAATCATTACATTTCCAGCATATGATGTTGTTATTGTGCAATGTATTATCAGATTGAATGCAATGTTTTTTTATTAAATGATACAAGGTCAGAAAGAACCCATATAATGTAAAAGCAAGCAATTAATAAAAGAACAATTATATTTTTGAAAGTACTTCTGCATGTGTGCTACCATGTGAAAGGAGCCATGTGAAAGAAAACATAGTGAAATATGTTCCATGAGGACACTAACAGATAATCAACGTATTTACAAAGCTAGAATTTGTATTACAGATCACACCATATCTTTCGACAGAGCTGTTGGTTTGCTATAGTACATAGTTCACATTTTATTTTACATGCAACAGAACATATCTCTCTTACTGCATTTCAAGCTGTGAACTTAAAATGACCAAAATGTACATGTCATGCATAAACAAACATTATGTCAAGCTCTTTTGTAAAACCAGAATGTCCAGGACCCATTAACATACCACTTACATCACTAAAACAATACAAGTAGAGCAGCTGTGTGTACTAACAAAAAACGGCTTTCTTTCTTAACTACAAGAAATATATTTAAACAGGATTATTTTGCCTCGAAAATGCCCCAAACAATGGTCTTCTTTTCTAAGCTAACCTGAAATCCAACAATACCAGTATAAGGTCATTCATTAAATACATTCTCGAACAGGCTCGTTACCCCTGACCTTGGAGAGAATTAGGCCCCATCAGAAATGTGCTTCTGTTCCAATAAGCTGCTTATTAAAAAAGGTCCTGTATTCAAAGTAACAGGTATTTTATTGGTACTGATTTAGGCAACAAATGAAATTAGCCGCATAATGTGTAGTACAATAGGTGCATTCAAGTGGCCATTTTAAATATATCATGAATTGTAATTTCTGGACCACATGTCCAATCTAAAAACCGGATACAGATCTGGATTCAGCAGAACACCATGGATCATGCGCATTATAATGTACAATATACCCATAATTTGCATGTTTTAATGACTGCATTGTGCGTGAAGGGGCAGAGACATAAGTGATATCTGCAGATTCTGAATATTCTTATGAAACTGAACATATTCTTATCAATGGCCATGTCCATGTAGCACATTTTCCAAAAAATGAATATTCTAGTTCAATAATCATTTCACTTAGAAAGGAGGGAGCAAGTATGTAGCCGATACAACCCTTTATAGCACATCACATTTCAATGGGCCCTTGGGAGCATGTAGGATGGTCCTGGTGGGTGTTATAATGTTAAGGTACCTTTCACAGGCTATGTTGAATCAAAAATGCTGCTTCAAATGATGTGGCATGGGTGGAGTTTCCTAGGTATTTTAACTTAAACATATTGGATGATGGGAGAGTTTTTGGAAAACAGGAAAGCAATAAAGCACTCCCAGCAGGGATGACGCAGATTGTATACCAAAGGTGTGTAACTAATGTGGAAATCACCTTAAAAGGGCATTTTCCCACATTGAACTGAATGCTGCAGTCTTTCCCTATGCAAGACAGGATTACCTGAGGTGGTATTTGGGTGCAGTTGCACAGACTGTAAGAAATAACTTACCTGGTGGCCTGAGGCCAATCTGTGCCCCAGCCTGACCTGGGTTTTCGTAAGACAATAAAAAAGTGAGTGCCCTAGCCCCAGATTATTAAGACAAATGTTCCAAGAATTAATGAAATCCCAGCGAGGCTTTAAAAATAGATTGGGGAACATTGTTTAAGAGATATATCACTGAAAAGGGGAATAAAGTGAAAAAGATATGATATGATATGGCATTTATAACACACCTATACACAAGTTTTTCAAGGCGCGATATGTGCTTTCTGATTTATAATTAAATTGAATGCCTGGGTTACATTTCCAAAACATGGATTTATCTTGCAGTTTGGGATCTCTCGTGATTTTGGGCATCTCAAATTAAAATGTAGAAACACAAGTCTTGTGATTTGTGTCCATCAGTCAATACAGAAACTGAAATATGTTTCTTAATGAACACATTGAACAGGGGTGTTGTGAGGGTGAACCCGATTCCTTGAGATTAGTGAGATAGTTAGGCTCTGCTCTCTCAGCAGTTCAAAGGAAACAGCATTCATGAGAAACCCAAACCTTTTTGCCACCAATCAAACATTTCAACATGTCAAATAGCATTGATGCCCAAACTATGAACCAATAATCTGTTATGTATAATCTCCAACATTCTAAATATAAATAATTTCAAGAATCTTTGAGCTACATGATATAAGCATATTTCTTGGATGCCAATTCCTGATAAGGGTGTCAGAGAAAGTGAAGTTCCTGTTTTGTTTCCAACTTAATGCTCAAAACAGCTTCACCTTTTCTTTTCAGGGAGAGGTGGATAATATTCTATATTGTAGATTAATTATTTCACAAAGGTGAACTCAAGTCATTTCAATTTGTGTGTCGACATTGTGAAATATATGATCCTATTACCTATAAAAGTCACTCATATTTGTTTTCCAATGTACAGATCTTTGGGCAAATAGAAGGAAATAATTAGCGAGACAACAGTATGCAGGCTGTGTTTTTCTTTCTGAAGACATGCTGCTGGTATATATTTGAAGTAGTGTTGGCGATTTCCCCAGCATTGCAAGTTTGAGGCCATCTATAGTTCTTTGATTTGTTATTTTAAATTAAACAAAATATTTGGAAGAAAACAGCCTGTTTCTTATCCCAGATTTTCGGGTGGTATTGTTGCAGTGGGGGTGTATTTCTCCCTAGTAAAGAATTAACCCCAGAAATGTAAATATATTCTAAGGATGGATCTCTTTAGATTTGTGATATGATGATTAAATGCACTTATGAGGTGGACAGGCCAGAGCAGCTTGCAAAAGGAGAAGCAGATTTGATGGCATGGCATGTTTTTCACTTCATTCTACAGCTGAGGTGTTTGTCAGTAAATAGTCTGCTGTTGGGAAGAGAGCTCCAAAGGTTTGGCATTATTCCCCATGCAGGATCATCCTCCAGCCTGACCTAGATGAATGAAGGGAGCAGAGTGAAAATGGAGCTTGAGTAACTCAGGACTCATCCCAGCCAATAGGGAATCTATTTTTTTATTTACTTATTGGTTGTTTGTAAAAAAGCTCATTCAAGCCAGAGATTTTATATCAGAGCATGAAAGGCAAGAGCAGGTGTGTTGTCGGGGGACTGAAGGGGTAGAGGGTTGGAGTCAGATGGGAGGGAGGTGTTTGGTAGAAGTTGACGCCAAGTAAGTGGAAAGTTTTCAGAGTGCGCTAAGAGGTGAGCGCCTTGAGATTCCTTCTGAAGATAGTTTGGACTTGGTCATGGTGGAGTGGAGAGCATTGCAGAATCGGAGGGCCTGCGTGGTGATGCAACTGACTCCTAGGTGTTGTTTTCAGAGCTTGGGATGCAAGCTTCTTTGTGCTGGAGGAATGAAACATCATGAATGATTGGTGAACTTTGTTGTGGGAATGAAGAGATGGGTCATTATGGTGAGGAGCGCTGAGTGTGACAGCGGATTGTCAAGGTAATGAGTGAAGAGACTGGGAGCCAGCGGAACTATGTTAGTGGTTGTGAGATGTGGTCACAGGTCTTGAGGTTAAAGAGTCATCTGTCAGGTTTATTCTTGAGGATGTGACTCTTGGCAATATACGATTGGGGTAGACCTGTATGGATGGAGTTCACATAATCCAATCCAGAAAGGATAATGGCTTGAATGAGGGAGGCACAGTGAAGATGATGAGTAATGAGGTGGTGGTTGCGTGATTGTTGATTTCCTATGGAGCTAGAGCTTGTCGTTGAATTGTATTCCATGATTGCTATGAGTTTAATAAAGAAAAGCTGTCATACCAAAGGCCAGTGGCAAGGTTAGATAGATAGGTGGTAGGATTTTAGGTTTGTGAGAATTCAATGCTAGTTCATTGTGGGTCCTCCACTCTAGGATGGCATACAAGGAAGAGCCGTGAGGATGGATTGGGATCACTTCAGCTGCTCAGCCAGGATTAAGGGACAACGAACACTACGGGCCTCATTTAGAATTTCGCAGTGTAGTAAAATATAGTGATAAAGGAATTACCACTAACTCACAAAAAAGGCCTCCTTTCCTGTGGGGGACATTTCTTCCACACAAAAGCTGCCCCATTCGAAGTAATAGTGCATGCTGCAATATGGCTTTTCCCAAGGAGTTCCAGGGGACTCCAAAATAGGGACTAACTGAAGCGTCTGCCTAGCCCTGGATCATGCTGAACCTTTAAGTAACTGCTTGCTTTCCACATGCGGTAAATGAGGTCTAGAGCGGGATACAGGCATACAGATGTGTTTCTACTTTGAAACTGCCACTTACATCGACAAGAGGACATATTTAGTGCCTGAAGAGTGAAGCAAGAGTGGAGATCCTTGAGGTGCTCTTGAGTAAAGGGTGTACCAAGGCCAGAGGAATAGGCTGAGTTTCATTTGTTGCAAGCCTCTCTAATACCAAAACCAGACTAATGCCTTTCAAAGAGGACTCTGTGCTTGAGAGTTACACATTTGTCTGACTATTCAAGATGTATTCAAAGTGGAGTTTTGTTAGGAAAAAGCTCTTTACGAAGACTTTCTCTGACGTCTCTGTGAAATGGTGCTGTGTGTGGGGTCTGAAACCTGATTGGTGGATGGGATGTCCCTGAATCAATCCCTGTTGATTTTGGCTACTGAACATTTCCATGATTTTGCCAATTTGAGGAAGGTTGGAAAAAAGCAGGTGTTTGCATGAAAGTGAGGATCCCGTTTGGGCGTCTGCAGTGAGGGAGCCAGGCAAATGTTTGAGGTGTTTGGGCACAGGAGTCGTCAGCGAGGCATCTGTTGATAATGCCAGAGAGGGTTGGGGTGACAAGACAACAAGTAAAACACAGAGATAATTGTGGGGACATTGGAATAGCCCCAGTGAACAGCTGTTTGATAGCATTTTAAGCAGTCGGTTCAGGGAATGGGCCAAATGCCATGAAACGTTCAGGAAATGATTGAAACGGATTGGGTGAAGCGACTGCTGGAAGTGAGTTTGTATTTATTGTGGTTATTATGTTAGCATTCTTGGAGGGGAAAGATGTCTTTGAGACTGTTGCAGTGATCCTGTGAGGGAGTGATGTGCTGGGATAGCGACTTTGGTTTGGTTAGAGAGTGATTGGGTTAGACGAGCGTGTCTGAGCCACTGGATGCTTTGTCATGGCTTGGATGGTTTAAGATTGCTAAATTGGTGAGGACTGTGTGATTTTGTCGGTTGTATTACATTTCAGTAGAATTCCTCATTTTTTTTTTCAGGTTGATTCTGTCGCAAATATGTACAACGGGGGAGACCCCGCCCCGGCAGCCCTCCCTTAACCCACCTACATTAATTATTTACCTAAACCCACCCCGACATATATTTGCTGCAAAATGCCTGGTAAAAGATTTGATGATTTCTGCCACGACAAAATATGCTGTGGCAAAGGTTCTCTGTCCTGGTGGGTGTGGCGTCTTTGCCAGCTGCAAAACTTAAGAGTAATGGATTGATGGGCGGATTTCAATAAATATTTTTAACAAAACATTCACTCTCTATGGCTCTCTCCCTTTAATAATTCAAATGTTTGCAGAACGAGAGAACTAAGGAGAGCGAATCTCTTTTTTTTTGCTGTTTATTTTGATTCCATGGTAGCGGCACATTATTTTCAGATGTATATATCGGGCCATCAGAAGGGCTATAATCACACTGTGTTGTTTTTCTCAATGATTCGGAATACATGTTTACCACTGGCATTGCCCTGGACAACACACAAGACATAATATTTAAGACCGCAAGGAAATTACAGTTATTCCATGTGCAAAAAGGGGTGTCACAAGATCTGGAAGAGATCCGGGGCTACGCTAATGTTGTGACTGTCGTGACTCAAGGCTAGCTACCCCTTTGTCTGTATCCCCTGAGCTTTTATCTGGGGCTACAACCAAAAGACCAGGGGCTATAGCCCCCTCAGCCCCCCTAGCAACGCCTCTGTGTGCAAATAAGGCTTGGTTCCATCCCAAAAGAGCCAGTCCTGAAATTCTATGTCAGATCACTTCTGAACAAGCCCAGAAACCTTCCCAGACATGTTTTGGACATGCTTTGCTCCCCACGACCACCCCCACCAGACCACCCCTGCTACATCTTACCTTTCTCTCAGTATGGCATGACGTGCCCTTTCCCGAACCGTTGCTTAAACCGACTTCCCCACTGACTGCTCCACCGTCTCGCACACCCCACCCACACCCAAACATGCAAAACACAGATACAGGGACCGTTCCTCCCCCTCAGCACTACACACCTTGCCAGCCCAGCATCAGAGTACCAACCACACCTTTCCTACAAACCTCTATCAATCCCCCTTTGATACCTTGGCCCACCCTTTCCTTTTTTGAACAAGACCAAGAATCCCCCCTCCAACATCAACCACCAACATCAACACCGCCCTACCCAACCTCTGGCCAAAAAACCTGAACACCAACAAGCCTGCCATCTCAGAATGTCCCCTCCCCACTCGCCACACCACTCTCAACCTCTGGGCCAATCACTACTAAACTAACTTCCAAACCCACGCCGGACCTCTTCTCAGAGGCCTGTGACCACCCGCTCCCTCTTCCCGCACCCGACACACCACCCACACCCCCCTCTTTACTAACCCCATCCCACCAGTCACACTGACCATCTCAGTCCAACCAGTCACACTGACCTCCCCAGTGGCCAACCCCATCCCACCATCCTCCTAGTTTGGTGTTCTTTTGTCTGCGACTGCTTTACTCTGCTGTCACCGCCAGTGATTGAAGTGGTAGGATTTTAGGGAACCCGCCCTGAAGAAGGACCCCGGTCCAAAATGCATCGGTGGTAGAGGCTTCTGCTCTACCAAAATTGACAATGTAACTAAATAAAACAAGAAACTATTGAAGAAACACTGAGTATATGAATATAATATACAGTAGTCTGTACTACATTTTTTGGAGACCCCAGGTCTAGTGAAGGTTTCACCGGACACTCTTTTGTTTGCTTCAGGTTTTATACTGGTGTAGTGTACATCAGGTTTCTGAGGATCGCCATCTAACCAACAAGTACATTCATTAGAGAAACGAAACATACGTACTTGTGTGGTGCCCACCCTACTCCCCCTTGCTTTAACCCCATCCCACCAGCCACACTAACCAACCCAGTCTCACCAGCCCCTGACACCTGTGGAAGCACCACCCACACCACATTGAACAAACGCGCTTGCCTTCTTACCAATGCGCGTTCTGTGGCCAGGAATAGACCCAGCATCTTTGATCTCCTAACCTCCGACTATCTTGATCTCATATTTATTACTGAAACATGTGTTGATCGACAAATATATTGGCCCTCCCCCTGTTGATGTACAGATCATCATGTCACCTATAGCCCATGCCCCTCCCCCGGTCCAGTCATATCGCCCATATTCTAAGTAGGTGAAGAAAATGATATATATGAAGTGAACTAAAGACAGCGAGAAAGACGTGCACTCACCATGAAAAAACACAGACACTAGATCAAATGATGCATGTATACATGAACAATATTACATTTACAGAGCATTCATAAGTAATATATTTGGAATGCAACACTAACTATACACAAATATAGCTCACTAACATAGAAATGTAACAGTAAAGGCCAGCCAAAAATGTCTAAAATGAAAGCCACAGCTAGCCTCTTTAATGCATACAATCCTTACAGAGTTTCAGAGAGCAACATGCTGAATTAATTAAACGATCTATCCATGCAGAGCACAGACAGTGAAATTAAGGTCTTAGCCTTTGAAAACTAAGACCTGGCACAAATTAAGGAAGAGATTGGAAGGACAGGAGAACCAATCTCAATGCAGTGAGACAATGGCTACGTGTAAGTTAAACTTGAGCGCTGGGTACTATTGGGTTCCATTTCCAAGCAAACAAGAGCCAGTCTAAACCTGTACTTTCCCCGCTAATTCTGCTGATCGGCACATGGCAATGTCACAAATTGGTGTGGTGGGTGCTCAGTGCAGGAAGTGTCTTTGCCCAATCAGCATGTTTGACATGTCCAAAATGATATTAATGTATTCAATTTTAATTTTGTCATCCATGTCTACAAAGCTTGCTTTGAGTGAATGCAGAGTTGATAACTTGTTGTCAGCCCAAGAGCAGGGCTGCTTCTGAATCTGTATCTCCCAGCTGTTTGGAGTCTTAATAAATTTTCTTTGTTCCTTTCATTATGGAGTATCCGTTTTTGGAGTATATCTGGAAATATGACCGTCTTAACACATGGTTCTCGGACAACATCAAACCGATCGCACACGAAGCATTCCCACCGACTACTCACTCATCACCCAGAACAGACCTTCTAGAGGTGGCGGAGTAGCTTTCCTACACAAACTACACATAACCATCACCTTCTCCAAAACTCAGCCATGCACAGCTACTACACACTCTATCTCCCTCCCACTCACTCCCACAGCTTCCTACTCATCTACAGGCCCAATGGATAGAACAGACATTTCACCAACACCCTATACGACTCGCTAGCAGCAACATTAGTTACCTACACAGCACTCCTGCTCCTGGGAGATTTCAACATCTGGTTTGATGTGCCTAACAACTTCATGACTCAACCCCTGGAAGACAGTCTCTAGGAACTCAACTGTACCCAGCAGATTACAGGACCCACCCACACTGCCGGCCACACCCTTGCTGCCATTTTCAACTCAACTGACCTCATACAATGCACACCCCTAGACCACTCATCTGGAAAGACCACTCAGCCATCCCTTTCTGTCTCTGCACACCCCTTCCGCCCCTCAAGGCCTGCCCTTTGCCTCCCTCACAGTTCAAATCATGGAACATGGTGAAAGTAATGCCAGACTTGGCAGAAGCGTTGCTCCTCACCTCCACTCACTCCCAGCTGCAGATAGATCTCGACAATTCAACCTCTTCCACTCATGGCTCAACGACTCACTCCTTCCCCTCACACCTTCCAGCTCCACTCATACCCACCAAGAAACGACCCCCAAGTGGTTCACCCCACCTCAATGCACTCAAAACTCGAAACCACTCCCTACAATACAAATGGCGAGCCTCCAGAACCCCACAAAACATATCACTATACACCCTCCATCACTGTAACTTTAAAACAGAGATCGCAAGACCAAAAAAGCCTATTACAATAACAGAATCCTGAGTAGCCACAGCAGCAACAAAGAGCTCCACAGGAGCATCACTGAATTTCTGAATCCACCTTGCAACTCCGTCTCTGAACACTTCCACAAAACATCCCTAGACAGGATGCCCACCCTCAATGACAAACATTTCCAGCCTCAGCATCCGTACAACACCCTCTCCCCAAGAACCAACCAATATGCCTGCAGAGACCTCTCTGTTCTGCTCTTTCAGTCCCATCTCGAGCAAAGAGTTAATCAAACTGCTGTCGGACAGCCAACCTTCCAGCTGCCCCCTCGACACTTGTCCCACCTTACGCCTCGAAGAAATCTTCATCTCACCATGTGCTGAGGAGCTGGCCAGGTCTATCCTTAATGACTCCCTTACCTCTAGCATCTTCCCAGAACCCTTTAAAATCGTACATGTCAACTCCTTCTAAAGTAACCATCCCTCAACCCTCTCCAGCCAACCAACTACAGGCCCATTTCCAACAACCGATTCTTGGTGAAGCTCATTGACCCCAGTGCATACTCCAAGCTCAACTGTTTTGCAGAAACCATCAACCTCCTATACTCCGCACAATCAGGCTTCCGTCCTCGTCACAGAACTGAAACCACACTAATCTCTATCTGGGCAGAACATTTTGGAGCATCAGAGTTCTTCGCTTGCATCCTTATTTTTGTGTAATTAAAATTTGTTACACTTTCAAGAAATCTCTTGGCTTTTTCCCCCCCAAGCCGGTTGTATTTTTTCTGGCTCAAGCGTTCAGGGGTGTGCCTTCATTTGGTGACCCGAATGTGATCCCAGCAGACCCCATACCTACATAGGTATCCAGGCAGCTTCTCCGGATGGGCCGTGCCCACCTTCAGCGACCTACCCCAAAAGCATGTACTTCCCAGTGACCGTACAGGAGCCAACTTTGCGGAATCCTGTCTGCTCTATGGAGCGGGGTGCAGCCCCAAGACGAAGTGCAGGTCGATGTTGTTGGAACCCTGTGACAAACGAGTTTGGGTGAACGCGTGCACGTGAGTATAGCCTTGCAAGGGATACCGAGCAGGGGACAGATGTATGGGGAAGTGTGACCAGTGTGAACATGTGGAAATTGAATTTGGAAGTGTGGCATTTATGTGGCTTGTTTTGTATGTTGGTTTTATTAACTTTTTAAGGAGAATAATAAGGAAAGGAAAATGAAGTGTAAGCAGCCTCCCTGAGTCAGGGGAGAAGGTAGTGCCACTCATATTGTTTAACGAAGAACAAAGAGGAAATACACAGGAGCCCCATATAATTAGAGGGCTCGGGAATAGTAGTGGTTGTTATTTTAGCTTAGCTTGTTTGTTTTATTTGTATATTTTATTGTGTAGGAAGGAGGCCTAGGAGGGGTGTTGTGTGGTTTGTGTTTGTGTGTGTAGAGTGTGGTTTGTGTGAGTAAGGAGACCAAAAGGAAAAAAGCAGGAGGTTTGGGGGAGAATAAATAGCATTTTTTAAAAATCCTTTTTGAAGAAAAGGAGGGTGAAAAATGGTATCTAGAATTTCCATCGAAAATCTATTCATCTAAGTAATTTCCATCGAATTTTATTCATTAAAAATACTTTCCATCGAAATGCATTTTCATTGACTAAAATGTGATGGATATTCGATGGATTTTTTTTAATTTAAGAATTTGGGTTAGGGTAAGGGGTAGGGCAAGGGTTAGAATTAGGGTTAGGGTTAGTGTAATGGGTAGGGCAAGGGTCAGATTTAGGGTTAGGGTTAGTGTAAGGGGTAGGGCAGGGGTTAGAATTAGGGTTAGTGTTGGGTTAGGGTTAGGTTTAGGGGGGTGCCTTGGGATTGGGGGTGGTGGTTTGAGGGGGAAACGTTTCAAGTTGGCCAGTGTCGAAATACTTTGAGGATTTCAGCACTGGACATCTCCATGTAACGTTTTAATCTAAACAATAAATGCATCAAAATGCTATATTTTACATTTAAAAGTACATCTCCATTGAAACTTGTCCATTGCTATATTCTATGGACAAGTTTCATTGGATATGTACCTTTACATGTTAAAGATAGCATTTCGATAGATTTACATTCTATGCATTTCCATCCCATCGATGGAAAGACCAGAAACTGTGGAAAATTGAATGTGTTCTTGACAAATATATACAACTGTGTAGCACATTAGCACAGGTGTAGCACCAGTGAGGGTGAGACCAACCCGAATATGGGGGGAGAAATGCCCATATGATACAAGTGCAAAGCCCTGCCATTGTACTCTGACATGATCAAGATAAATCACAGCCAGTGGGTTACTGAGACTAGGGGAGGGGTGATGCCCCGCTCATGGCCAGAGCAGGGCTCCTATGACAGAAGTATTCTGGAACGCATGTGCATCTTTCTGACAGCAAAGTACAAAAGGAAACAATTGCAGAACAGAAGGGAAATATTAAACCTCTGGAATTTATTTGAGGATACAGAGGAGGTGAAGGAGAAGGGAGGCCAGCAGCGATAGTAAGGGCGAAGGCCCACGCAAGGATGGGAAGACATGAATGGGACAGAAAGGAATATATCCTCTAGCAGCCCATCCCGCAGTGGGATACACAAACCCTAGTTATGTAGCAACACCGGCGACAGACCCACCGCCCCCATATGTCTCCCCTCCAGTGGTCACAGTGCATGCAGATGTTAATCCAAGAGAGTTAGAGATAGCACTGGCATTAGCATGCTCAGAACTCGCCAGACTGCAAGTGGCGTGCAGTGCTACTAAGGTGGACATACCAGTACAGCAGGGGGCAGATGAGTGGAAGTCCAAGTTTTTTTAAATTCAGGATAGACAAGGCACCCATCATAACTGTACATGTAGAGCATGACAGGGAACGGACAGCTTGGGTAATGAGAATGTTGGGTCCCGTAGGGAAGACGAAGATGAGTGGAGCATGTTCAATGAGGTTGAGGACGATGAGGATGTCGAGGCAGAGCAAGCACCTCAATGCATTAGAGAGCTTATGGGATGGCAGATTGAGAGAGAGGTTTGGCCGGATGGCACTCACAAGAAAAAAGGGAAGTACGAAGAAGGGCGGGAGAAGCAATCTACAAATGCAAATTCCCCTAATACACAAGGGTACAGGGAGACCACACTGTGTGCCATGGGGATAGATGGACAAGAAAAACAATCTAATAAAGGTGCTTGCAGACCTTACAGCAGATGCAGGGAAATGGATACATACGTATTAAAAAAGAAAACAATGGGAGTACCCCTAGCAATTGGAGACACAAAAAGCTTATTGGTGGCCGCTAGCAGAGATCAGGCTGCCGATGTGTGGGTAAAGGCGGGGTATTTAGGAATAACCCTGAGCAATAATGCACATGATGGAGCATTCTTCAATAAAATTAAAGCAAAGGTGTGGGATGCACTGCTGTGAGCTTTCCCGGACACACCCGATTTATAGTCCATTATACAGTGTACCATGGATGATGATAAAGATGCTGCTCAGTTTATTCTTAGCCCCTCATTACGGCTGCCGCCGAAATCGCATCCGTGTCATAACAAGATGGCCTGTTGTTTGCTCCCTCTTCCCCTCGCGGGACCCGGTAAGCGCGCCTGGTTTTCCCAGGCGTGCTTAACGTGTCCCGCAAGGGATGTGGCGAAACGGGTTGAACGGCGCCGTCACCTTTTACGGCACCATTTAACCTGTTCCGCCAGGGTCGTAATGAGGCCGTTAAACTCCAAGAGATGTGGAGGGCAGAAATGACCAACGTTTGGGACCAGTCAATACTGTTCTTTTATTTTATCATCAAAAAAGGCCTACCCAAAGAGGGCCAAAAGGTGCTCGATAAAATTGTGGGGCTTGAGGAAAAGGGATGGCTTGAAATTCAGAGCATAACAGTGCACCATTGTTGAAGGATAAAAGAGCATGAGAAGGAAATGCATCAGAGGTGACAGGCAGAGGAAGCACAACTGGTACAAAAGAAATTAGCTCAAGTATCTGTGGAGGCATCAGTATCGATGCCAACACAGACAGAAGTGGCAGGGTACATCTTGACTTCACAAATGCCACAATAGCCGCAATGTGGGCTGATGGAGGATAGGGGCAGTGGGCAGAAGCCTGCAGTACCCTGTACTGCAGTGACAAGGAAGACAGCAGCAAAGATGAGGTTTGGTTCAGAGGAGCAAGGGGGCGAGGGTTCAGAGGAATGGTAACGCAAGGAAGAGGAATGGGTCACTATTGGAACTGTGGGAAACGGGCACATTTCCCGAGGGGGTGCAAGAGCAGACAAGTAATGGATACAGTTATGGACAACAAAACTATGGCCCACCACCCAAAGGAACCCCTCAAGGACCGACTCCCAGAATGACATCCATACTATATTAGATACACACAGATGACCCTGCAAATACCGGGGCCTCCACTTCCCTAAGAGCAACACCTTCTACAGGAGATGCAACAATAACCACCTCACAACAACTTCCAGCAGGCAGGAAATACAAATCCCTTTAATTGTGCACCCAGTGGCATGGTCACCCGTTCCAAGATGTTACAGTGGTGAGGTGTAACCCCTTCTCATTCCCGGAGACAAATACCTATCCTGATTAGGACAGCCCACAGAAAGCACTTGAGTGTCCGGTCCTGTCGATGACCCTCAACCCAGAAGAGGAACCCTTGGTGAGGGCAGAGATAGGAAACAGGAAATTCATCTTTATGCTGGATTCAGGTGCTGACAAATCATGTGTCAGTGAAGGTGACTTCCTGTAATCTGACAAAATCTCGACACACAGGGATTCTCTGGGGCGATTTCTACGGTTCCATATACAAAAGATTTGTATGTTAAGATGGGAGGAAGGGCAGTTTGCGCTCCCCTACTGTATTCTGAGAGCTCCCCTGTCAACTTGCTTGGCAGTGATCTGCTTAGAAAATTGAACATGATGATCTCATTTACTGTGTGCAATGAGGGTGATGCTCATAATACACGCCATGACCCGTGGCGTAGTAGTGTGAGGCATACCCGTTCTCCCAGACATGTTCATCTATGGCATAACAGTGCTTCGGGAAGCAGTGCCACAATTTGCCAAGGCCTGCTGGGGAGTCGCAACTGATTTCATTTTCTGCTGCATAGTATCCCCAGAATTGGTAGAAGGCACGATATTATCACTAGATCTACAAGGGTTGTTAGAATCTGCAAAAAGAGTAGTTGTTCTCGGAACAGATGGCCAAGGGTGCCTGTGGCGTACTGTATTGTGCATTGATCCCATCGTACCCCTCAAGGAAGTGACAGATGCAGAACCTTTTGAAGACAATGACAATGACAGGGAGATATGTATCCCCTCTGAAGTAATGGTGCAGTACAGAAGAGTGCAATGTCCCCTAATGGCTGTTGTTGTGCCACCTCCCTTCATCCAGGCTGACATAGGATATGTGCCAGAACAATTATGGATAACCAACCCGCATGATGTAGGGCTATTGAAGGAAGTGGCCCCAGTGCAGATTACACTAAAACCTTGAGCGGTATTAACCTGGGTGAAACAGTACCCACTATCAAGATACCCAGAAGAGGAGGTTAAAGACACAATATCGGATCTATGCCACAAAGGCATCATAGTGCCCTCTACCTCACCTTGCAATGCTGCCATATACCCTGTCAAAAAGACAGCAGGGGCAATTGGAGAATGATCCGGCATCTCTGCCCCTTAATGATGTAGTACAGAAAGAATTTCCTTTAGTTCTGATCCCAGCCACCATTTTGTGCAGCATTTGCAAAGAAGCAACACACCTCATAGTAACTGACTTAAAAATAAAATGCTTTCTTTTCAATACCCTTACACCCTGACTGTCAGTACCTCACAGCAGTCACAAATGCCCCAGGGGTATTGCAAGAGCCCAAGCATATTCAACAGGATACTACATGAAGACTTGGGCAATATACATGTGGCAAGCATGGTCATCCAGTATGTGGATTACTTATTAGTTTGCAGTGACAGTGAGCAAAACTGTTGCAGAGATTCCATCACCCTCAATACAAGTGTTGGTCTGCAAGGGGTACAAGGTAGACAAGGCCAAACTCCAGTATTGCTAGCTTGAGGTGCTTTACATGGGACAGCTCATCTCAGAAGACAGCAAGAGGATAATACCAGACAGAGCAGCCACTGTGCATACCACTCCCAAATCTGTGACAGTAAAAAACATACAGAAATTCCTGGGGTTATGTAATTATTCCAGGGCATGGATTCTGAACTATGCAGCATACACAAGACCGCTCTTGCAATTTCTCAAGGAGGCACAAAAAGTCAACCACAAATAGAAGGGACAGAAGATTTGGTACAAAATTTCAATAACTTAAAGTAAGTGATTTCCACAGCCCCAGTTCTCGCCAACGCAGATTACACGCAATAATTCTTTATCTTTTCACACTCAAATGGCACACTCATGACTGCCTTCCAAACACAGAAAAGTACAATAGGCCACAAGCCGTTGGCCCACTACAGCGGTACACTGGATACAGTTATGCAAGGGCAATTTGGATGTAAACAAGCTCTCACTGCTGCTGCCTTCACCATTGAAAAAGGCTCCACAATTGCAATGGGATGTAACATTGTATGTGGAGCACTCATTATTTGCGATCTTGAAAGATTGAAGTCCACCCTGAGTACCCAAAGAGCATCAGCCTATGAGATCATCATCTCCAGCCCAAACATTCATGTAGTGTGATGCAAGACAGTAGATCCTGCCATGTTCCTGATGGAAGTGTGCACTGATGAAGACTTGCAACAACACAACTGCGCCACATATGAAGGCGAAGAAGATTACATCCCCAAAGCAAAGGACCGTCCACTAGAGGAGGGTGAAGTACTTTTTGTTGATGGGTCAGCAACGATTGACCAGGGCACAGGTCAGACACAGACGGGTGCAGCAGTAGTGCACCTTGAAGGAGGAGACTATGGGCCTCATTACGACCCAGGCATTAAGGGTTAACGCCGTCGTTAACCCTTAACGCCGATTCCGATTTTAACGGCTGCTTTTAGCAGCCGTTAAAATCCATGGCGCTAACCTGCCATGATGCTAATTACGCCACCGTAATTTACGGTGGCGTAATTAGCGCCTTCCCCACTCCCATTATGCCCTATGGGGCAAAAATGGGAATGGGGAAGGGAAAATGGGAAATGGGTATTTACCGCCCCACTCACCTTGGAATGGGGCGGTAAATCCGCCATCCACCATGGTGTAAACATAGTTTACACCATGGTGGTAAAGTTGGTGCAATTAGCGCCTGGGTTGTAATGACCCCCTATGAAACATTAGTAATGAAGAGATTACCCATGCACTACTCAGCACAGCAGTGGAGCTTATAGCCCTCATTGAGGCGCTACACACCTCACAAGGGTGCCATGTGACGATTTATTCAGACTCGGCATACATTACTACAGCAGTGCATGCTGGGTTGTCACAATGGAAAGGGCAGATGTTCTGCAGAGCAGATGGTTCAACATACAACACGCCACACTCCTAAATACACTATTTTCTGCACTATCACAACACTCTGTGGTAGCTGTCGTCAAATGCACTGCACACAGGGGTGGCAAGTAGGAAATAACATTAGGAAACGCTGCGGCAGATGCTTCAGCCAAAATTGTGGCCTAACTTCCTGTCCCGGTAATATCAGAATACATCATAACCACACAACCAGAGAACTCACAGCCAGCAGCATACACAGGGCTGCCCTTAATGCAACTAATTGAACAGCAGGGAAAAACACCAAATAAGGAAAAAGAACTATGGTCCAAAAGAGGGTGTAAACAGTCCCCCATGCACCAACTCTGGAGACAAGAGTGCACTGGAAAGCCAATGATGCCTGTAGAGCTCTTGACAATGCCATTCAACCAGTTACACCACCCATCCCACATCTTTAAGCAACACATTGCTGCAAACATTCAGGAAGATTGGTTTATACCAAATCTTCAAGAACATCTCACAAATCTCATTATACATTGCATCACCTGCCAAACTTTCAGCACTGGCATTACGCTCCAGACAATACGAGGAACAATGCCTCGCCCTATTGGGCCATTTCGTGGGTTACACATTGATTACGCAGACATGGGAGGAAGATGCAATGGTTCACAATATCTAATAGTTGTAGTGTTTCCATTTTCACGATGGGTTGAGGGTGGTCCTTGTGCACACCCAAATGGCAAATACGCTGCCAAATTTCTAGTGTGTGAGGTGTTCCCTCAATGGGATGTGTGCGATATGTTAAAGTCTGAAAATGGCACACACTTTTTCAATGAACTCTTCAAGGAGATCACAACACTACTTGCCATTAATCAATTTGCCACCCCAAGCAAACGGCGTTGTGGAACAAATAAACAACCTCCTCAAAAGTAAGCTCTCCAAACTCTGCACCACCCTAAAAAATAACTGGGTGCATTGTTTTCCCTGGCCTTGTTCAGCTTGAGCACTCAGCCAAGTAAAGACCATCACCTCTCACCACACAAAATAGTAACAGGCAGGCGCATGCACACTCATCTCCCCAATAAGGAGGGCATCAGACACCCATAGAGCTGCAGCGGTTCTGGGGGAGGAATTCAAAGAATACTTAACAAACCTAACACATGTGATCAAATATGTCTCTTGGCAAATTGCACCACCTTGCCCAGAATGTCCACAAGACCCTGAAGAGCAGCCTGTCACAGATACCACTGCCACCCAACCACTGCTGCCAGGTGACATGATATATGTCGGGAGCTTTGTGCGCAGATGGAACAACCCTAGATTCCACAGCCCTTATGAAGTGGTGTTTTCCACTCCTCTCGCAGTAACAGTGAAGGGGCTTTGATATTCGATACGCCTCTCTGAAGACACCCCCAAACTCCTCACTAATACCATAAAAGAAAACAAACAATCTACCTCACAATGGATACCTCAGAATAAATAATGTTCCATAAAATAAAATAAAACATGCATTGCTGCTATATCCTAAGCACCTAAAAGTAAAAGACACTTTTTATATTTCTCCCACCTTCTTTCTTTCCCCTCTCTCCCTCTTCCTCTCTCTCTCTGTACTTTCTCTCACCCCGTTTTTGTTCCCCTACAGGAATAAATGACATGGAGCGCTGAACAGTGAATTGTTCAGTGCATGTTCAGAATAATGATAGTTATACTGTTAGTGCCACCAGGTTATATTCCTACAATTGTGTTTACACTTCACTGCAATCCTATTTACCGTATTAATGATTGTGTTGGGACTTTATTGGGGTACATCTTTTATCAGGGCAGGCCATCTAAAAGAGAGGGAGAGGGGGACCATGAATGGAAGTGCACCACTAAATGCAAATACATTGTCAAATAAAACCAGCAATGCAACTGTACATTTGCATAATACTTTCCAAATAAGTCATAAAAGTGTCAACAATGTGTGCACAAGCAGAATATTAGAATTTCTTTTCTCAACAATTAGAAAATATGTTTTGTAGCACAAATAGCAACAGCAACAATGTCAGCAGTGGTATAGTAACAAGGAGATATGCATCGCACAATGATAGAATGAAAAGGCAAGTGCATAGGCCCAAATACGATGCATACCATGATGTAGTCTTAGATGCTATTCAAGATTTCAGACATAACAAGCCTTCAAATGCCTGGTATGCTGACATGAGTGCAGTAGAAAGATGGATAACAAATACTAGCTGCTATGTATGTTTGTTGATACCGCACGCATCAGTGGTACCCAAAGTTTTAGTACCACAAGAAGTTCCAATTATAGAAGCACAATGCCTGGTTCATTATGCGCTATGGAGGATAAAAGGTATTTCCAGGTACACAAGGTGTGACTAAAGCTTGTCGATCCAGATGCCCTGCAATGCAAGAGCAACCCAAACACCCTCAACTGCTTACAACAACCATACTTAGTGATTGACAGGGTGAAGTATGTAAACAACAAATAGCAAGAAACTTCCTTCAATTGCTGAGCTGAAGTCCTCCTGCGGTAGGAAGAGAAAACAGTGGCGTTTGTAGGAAAAGCATGTGCACGAATATGGAAAGAGAACATCACCAAACTGTCCTGGATTGCAGCAATCGAGAAGCCATTGAAAGTACACAGAGAGGAGAGCTACGAGCTGTGCTTCCACAGCCAAAGGACTATATTTGTCGGCTCCAACGAGCGATGCAACCGGACATTGTTGATCCCAAGCTTGAGGAGGGGCACAGCAGCCGTGATGGACTAATACTGGGTGTGTGGCCAACAGGTTTAATTGCACCTTCCACCATCATTGATGGGCTACCTTTCGCTGGTAGTCCCAGAAGAACATTTGAAAGGGGGGCCAATGCATGACAGAGCACCAACAGTTTCCCCGGTGGTCGAAGAGCAAAACCCAATGCTACTGGCAGAATTTCGTATCCTCCCTCTGAAGAGCCAATATGATAATCTACAAAGGAAAAAGTGGGCCTCAAACTATTCCTCAAAAGACTCGACAGCACTGCTTCAAGAGATACCTGAGGAATACCTGTTTTTCAACTCTGCTGAAATGTTTTTCGCATCACTCTTGCTGGCCGCCGTACAGACAAGAAGTAATGCTTAATGGCTGCAGATCGTACGATAGGAACTGGTCCAGTTGGTAAACGATACTGAGCAGGGGTTCCACGACAATAAATGTTGAGCTGCGTACCCAAAGGGTGATAATGATGCAGGACAGATTTGTCCTGCTTATGCTGACGGCAATAGAAGGAGGAGTTAGCAAAGATATTGGGAATTCATGCCTCGTGAACATGTAGAAAATGGGTTGTTGGCCTACATAGTAGTGGCTTTGCACCACCTAGGGGTGCACCTAAAAAAAGAATCTGGTATCCAAGGAGATGTTTGGTTTGATAACATGTTGTTCGACTGGGCACCGTCCTGGTTAATAGCAGTTGTGAAGATGCTGGTTCATGTCATCGTGTTCATCCTTGTTCTTTTCTGAACGTGCCAAGTGGGACTCCGATGTTGTGCCAAAGCAGTGCCTAGTAGCGCAATGATGATGGTTTTAATGGCCGTTTCAAAAGTACCTCATAATACAAAAGAAAAAGAAATACAAACTGACCACCCTATCTCCCGCACGGTCCCCATACCCTATGGAGATGAAGTAGACAGAGTTTACCATACTGTCATTGTTCCTCCCCGGACACTGAAAATTACGTGGACGTATGGGCAGATTTAGCAGGGGCTGGGGGATATATCTAAATGACATGCACTCCTGAAGAATATGCGCAAGCAGGAGAAACCCTGTGGGAAGTAAGCGAACACGACCACATGAAGCTGCTGTAAGGAGGGAAAATTAATGCAAGTATGCAGATAAATTCTTTAATGTAGATGTAACGAAAGGGGGGAATGTTGGGAAGGAAATAAATATTTTGCGCCCCTCCTAGGCACTTTAGAGGGAGGCAAGTCCCATAAATAAGATGTGCAATGTACCAGGGGGGAGAGGGCTGTGCTAAGGAACCCTGCTCGAACACAATATTGCACAAAATACAGATGTATAGATGTGTTGCGTGCATATAAAGAGGCACCATTTATGTAATCATGGTAGATACATTCAGTCCTACATGGCCGTGCAGTAAGCACAGGCCCGATGAAGAAACCTGAATAGGCCCAAGCACTGATAGTAGAAGGACCAGCGCTACTAATTCCCATAGAAACAAAGCTTTTGTTCTTTAATTGTTGCAACTACTTGTTATCCCAAAAAGGAATGCACTCTGTAGGGCTGCGTGAGAGGACCAGGCTCCTTGCTGCACACATTCATCACAGCCAGGCCACCATCAGACCTCCAGCCCCCAGCCAACTCACCAAGAGTTATTACACCCACAACGGAGCCAATCCAAAACCCCTTAATTCGGCAATAGTAGGTGACCTCAGACCACCAAACATAAAACCTGCGGTCATAAAAGATCTGAAAGAAAATGACCATTTCACCTCATCCCGTAATAACATACTTTATAATACGAGGTACAGGGTTGAATAAATTATAGTCCAAAGTGAGGGTGGAAATCCTCGGTGCACAGAGTATGACGATAAATAAGCAAATCATGTGTGAGTCAGTATGACCATGATCCTCCCCCTGTGCCAGTCCCATAGTTTCCCAGGTAATGTCATAATGATAGAGTAGCATTGTCTTGCAATAGTAACTTATGAGGAACGCGACCTTCAGTTCCTGGAGTAATGAGCCCAGCTGACCCAACGTGATGGAAGATGGACGCACGTGGCTGGGGCCAATCACAGCCTGGCATTCCGTTATGGAGCAAGCCTATGTATAGGGTCTTGCCAAGCAGTCACGCAGGTTTTTTACTGTATGTGATGATGATGTGCTGCCTTATAACCTTCTGCTTTTACCACCTTTCAGCAGAACGTTCCCGAGCAGCAGAGTTCTTTGCTTGCATTCTCATTTTTGAGCGATTAAAACTTGTTATCCTTGCAAGAAATCTCTTGGCCTGGCAACAGGGCAGGTCTTCAACTGTCACATGTGCATTCCTAAACGAAGATGCAGAATTCAAGGTTCCACAGACAGAGGTAGCATTTTAGCTGCATAGACCTCTGGTTCAAAACCTCATAGTTGTGTACCGCAGCCACCTGGTGGCACACTAAATATAAATATAAACCTATCTAGTGTTGACATGGGAGCTAGTGAGATCAAACAATTATACAGCCACACTCATCTCTGCTGGGATTAAGCAGTTATATAGCCACAATAATTTGATGCAATTTATATTCAGCGTGGTGAACAGTGCCTCATTCATGGCAGGACCAGGTCTGTGCTGGATGTACCCACAAAATCTATGTTTGGTCCCACCAAGACATCTTCTCTTGGATACCCCTTAGAAGGGTTGCCACCTTCTTCCAGGAACTCTATGGGAGGTTCCCTTAGAATTGATGCTTCAAAGACAGTCCTGCCATTACAATAGCCACCTCACATCAGGATGCTGATTACTGTAGACCTTTCTGATATAGGCACACAGAGGAAAGGGTTGAAGTTAGCAAAGCCCAGAGGAGAGCCTCAATCCACAGAGGGGTCTTACCATCTATTCACCTATCCAAAGCATCTTGGATTTGCGTAGGGTTCCAAAATGGCATGTCCCCCTCCACACTTCCTCCAGTCAAGGTCCTCTGTGTATGAAATCAGCATCAAAAGACACTTGTTAAAGCAGCCTGGATTGGACCCTTAATGAATGTGTTGCTCTGACCCAATTCCTCATACTATGTTGCCTATGTAAATGGGGGCTCCCCTTAGTTGATACATGTTTGCACACTACTTGAACAAGCATTCATCTGACCCCCTTCACACTACTTTCAGTCACAAGACACTCTGGGTATGAAATCAGCAGCAGAGGACACTGTCACGACCCTCGCCCAAAACCCCCTCTGGCAAACCCATTGGCCAGGTGGAGTCAGGACTCGGGCCTCTAGAGCCTGGCATCCTCTTCAAAAGCCCTCATGGGGCCAGTCCTCGCAACTAAGGCGCCAGGCTCATACACCATGAGCAACAATGTGCTTGGGAACTACTTTATTTTATTGTCAGCCAACATGGAGGCATCCACATAGCTTGGTTCCCTAAGAACCAAGCTATGCGGTCTAGTGTTTTGGGTGTGGCAGGCCTGCAACTACTTTCCCTGGTACTACTTTACCTGGGCTATATAAACCTGCAGACTATGCTTTGTGTTACTTTGCAGCTTGCAACGTGACGCTCACCATGTCCAGCTGTTCCCTCGAACCTCGGAGAAGCAGAACCTGCAAGGAGACAAAAGGAACATCATTAGCAGCAGCATCTTACATTCAGTCTTCATCTTTAAACACTTGCAGCTACTGGGAACAGCTTCCACGAATCTGCACGTCTCCCGGACAGAACAACCTGAAAGAGGAAGATAGAGGCAACATTAAAGAAAGCTGTAGAGACATTTACAAAAAACGAACTGCTCAAAAGGCTTACCTGGCTGGTCGCCTCTCGGCTGGCACCACTCGGGACATTACACTTGCGCTGAAGAACACCGTGACCTACAAGGAAGGAAAACACAGGTTAGCAAAGGCAAGACTTTGCAGCGCTGTGCATAGGGCTTACTTACCGCATAATAGCGCTCTTAATGCGCCATCAGTTACCAGCAGGGCTAAACCAAGCAAGTTCGCCGCGCTGAATCTCTGCATACCTAAGGGAGAAAAAAGAGACATTTTAAACAACTAAAGGCATGCAGGATAGCAGCAAAACTAAAGAACAGCAATAAGACCTACCTGAACAATATCAAACGGGCCGGCGTCAGTGAAGTAACTGGACCGCACTCGCCCATGAAAGACAACGCGCACCTGCAAAGAAGGCATGACGGAGAGCACGCATAATTCTAGCACAAGGTGAGGAGAGGGTGCCAGAGGGACTGAAATCATACGGGGGTGAGGGAGGATACTTACCCCAGTCGATCAGTCTTGAACACAGTCCTCCTGTATTTTCAGGCAGAACCTTCCCCGCAGACCACTTCAGGGCAAAGCTGAGAAGCATACCAGCGAGTAACCCGGCTGGGTGGCGTCCCTGTGGATACCAGGTGAGCGTAACAGACACTTGTTAAATCAGCCTGAATTAGACCCTTAGCAACAGTGTAGAGGAGCAGCCAAGTACCCCTGCAGGAAGCCCCTCCCCCTTCACACCTATATGCTGGAAGCCAGAAATCGTGCCATGCTTGACACCAGAGATTGTGCCTATTCTGCAGAGAATCTTTGAGAAAAGTTGTCCACTAGGAAATCCCTATCCGATGTATCCCCAAAGAGATGACGATCTCTTGGGAGAGCTCCCTGAAGGAATATGAAGAAAGAAAGAAAGAGAAGTTGGTGACATCACAAGAGACAGGGGTGGCCCACTGAGAAGACTGGCTGAAGAAGAGAATGTATGGAGCTCATAGAATCTGATGACAGAGTAAAGAGTCGACTAAACTTTCATATGCAAAGATTGCACATGTGAAGATGTAGAGGAGGTCCCAAGTACGGCCCACACTCCAACCATCCATTTTGAAGTACCAGGAACATTCACGCCAAAGTATGTGACGTATGATGAGCAAATAAATTAGCAGAGAGCCGCAGTGGGGCTCTGTCCAGTACCTATCAGAAGAACATCACCTATTGAAGTACCGACACCAAAGAAAACATGGACAGTAAGGTACCCATTGAGAAAGCCATATCAACAAATGAAACGAAATGAAGATCGTCTGAGTACAGTCCCTGAAGAAGCCAAAAAGGTCTTAATGGAAGATGAATGGTGATGTCACAAGAACCCGGACTGACTCACATATAGAAGATATGACGACCTGAGAATGGCGTAAACAGATGAAACGCCATGGACAAGGGACATCATGAACCTAAAGTGAAAGGACGATGTCAAAAGTAAGAAGCTTATGCCATGAGCATGACAAAGGTATTCAACCAGTTTACACATGTACATATGCTTGGAACCTCAAGAAAGCTAAGAAGATTTTGTGGCTTGCTATGCTTAGTAGTAAGATAGATTGCGGCAAGTACCACCTATACATATCTCCCTCAAAAGAAGCATGTTTTATAAGTATACTTCCACTATGCACAAGAAGCAGAAACAACCAAAGGTTACTGGAGGCCGCTTGAGGAGAGCTTCATATTTAACAAAACAAGAATAAAAGGCAGAAGCGAAACTCGGCAAAGACAAATTGTGCCAAAACGCCAAGGTCGTATCAGCTAAAATAGACGAACAGTAGCTACAATTAATGAAGCAAGGAACAGAATATCCTGCTTGGGAAGGTCAAGATAAGAAACCAAAGGCAGGTGGTGGGCAAAACAAAATCAAATATGCGAAATACATGGAGAAGAAGGCAATTTTACGGTGTCTGAATCACTTGACCAGCCAAGCGAGAAGAAGTGAGACTTCCACACCTACGCATGGCGGAGTGCCATGCAAAGATATCAGAACATTTTATAGACAGAGATGCATCCTCAAGGCCAACCACAGTGAAATAATTGACACATGACCACTGATGATTGATTGTAGCAATAATTGGAGGAAGGCCGGGGAGCTGACGGGCCCCCTGCACCTGGCCGACCATTCTTCATTCTGCTAGGCAAAGTGGAAAAGTATGAGTGGGGTTGGTGCCAACCCAATCATAGTGGACCAAGTAACCTAGGGTCCTATAGTTAGTAGAACCAATGGGACATCGTACTTTTAGTGACATTTACAGTAGCCATTTTTAAGGTAGGGCTTAGATGTCTCACTTGACAGTGTTTATCCAATTCCCTTACTCCGTTACCATATACAGATATAGTACCTATATTATAGTTACCTTCCTAGAGCCAATAGAATTACATGCCAACTTTTAAGCGTTACACGTCAGTGATGACGAGGTTTTAGTATAAATGATGTGTTTTTTATGAGGTTCGCTTGAGTTGTGAAGCGAGAAGGAAGATCACGCATCCGCTGATATTCATGAAACTCCCCGTTTTCTGTACTTGTCATTAAACTGACTCCTTTTGTCAAACCATTGAGTTGTCATTATTGATATGATGCTTGAGTATTAATCTGCATCTCCATCCATCTCATGGGTGCTGCTATTCCATTTTAAAGTGCTATGTGCAACACCCAGCTTTATGGACCGGTTGGGGTCCTGGTGCACAAAGAGCACTGCAGAAAATTCAAGACGTTCAATAACTGTAGAGATGCAGTAACGCAAGTAAATTAAGTGATCATAGAAGCTAGCTATAGGTAGTGAAGAGCACTGCAGGCAAAGCCACCATTATGTAGAAGCTGGACATCAGTGTCACAACTTTAGTAAGCTCAAACCTGTGGAGAAGGGCTGAAGGCTGTGTTGCAGCAAAGAAGCAGCTGGGATCATGGAAGACCAAGAAGGGCTGCCTGTCCTGGTGTCAAAGACTGGAGCAGCCAAGAACTGGTTATCTATTCTTGAAGACAATTAACGTGAGAAGCTAAGTCATCCCTTGTTAAGGTGCAAGAAAGAACACCATTAGTGCCAAGTTGTATTCATTTAAGACAATTAAATGCTGCAAAATGGGCCGAATTGCGGTCTCCTGTCACGTGAACTATGGATGGAAATAGAAGTTGTGCATGCGACTCCAGAACTAAAATAGCACGTGCTCACACTTCCTTATATTCTCAGAAGCAAGGATACTTTGCAAGGCGAAGTTCAAAGACAATCTTCATGGCAGAAGGCATGGGTGATGAGTGATGATGGGCTAATTGGGTGGGGAGGTAACATTATGTCCACCTCCTGGCACCTGGGGTAAAGCTTATGTGCTGCTAGTGAGACGAATGTTCCAGAAGGGCACACGCATGGCAATCAATTGTAGAGGGCCATATAATGAAGGGCCTTATAGTTTGAGAGCCAATGATGTACCGTGTATCTAATAACTGTTGAGGATGACTTGCACTAGGGGTGGGCATGAGTTGTCCACCTGACTGTAGAGACCCAATCACAACCCGACCCCTTATAGAAAGTATACTTATATGATCCTTTTTAGCCAACCACAACCCGCCGTAGGTTTCACTTATTTCTTCCTGAGTTGGTTTGATTATTTGGTGTAAGAGTTACTCTGCATCCCATCCACTACATGGCACATTACCCGCCAAGGTGGTCGCAGTGTATGATGGTTCTAGAAACATCAATCTGTTAGCTCCAGAATTTTGGACGATCAGACATCCTCCAGTCATCTTGCAGGAAGATCGCAGGGTTTTCTGTAGAGAGGGCCGAATAGAAATCTTGCAAGAAGAACCGAGACGGTGGCCAGAGTCCCTCTTTGACGAAATCCATGCCTGTTTTGCACAGGCACTCTTGGGACGGAATGGCGAAAGTGGTCGGTTGGAGGAGCAGACGATTTCGAGGGCCTTGAGTCAATAAGTGGACGGATGGTGAGTAGACTAAGGGGAACGTCAAATTAAGTGGACAGGGTTGTGCTAATTTTAAAGTAAAGGGAACGAAAAATATTGTGTAAAGAGAGAGATAGCACCTAAGAATCCTAACTCAAGAAAGTTCAGAAGAAGTCATCTCACACTCAAACGGGAATCACTAAGCTACGTGTGAATAGGTTCACATAAGGAGACGAGTTAAACTCTGTAATAGAGCTTTGAATAGAGGCAAAGAGAAAATGATGATCAAAGGGTATTTTTAGTATATGTCTAAAGTCGACTAGTCTGTCTGTGTTATATGTTGAGTTAAGGTGTGGAAGAGCGATATGAAAAGTTGTGAAAGAATTAAGAATTAAGTCCAGGAGATATACTATCTATCTAGGGAGGTGGTTGGTAGCAATCCAGAGATAGGCAGAGATAATTGAAAAATAGAGGTTTGAGTGATGGTTCTTGGAGTGTGCTCATATTTTTTGTTTTAAAAGGTATTGAAAAATTGGCAAAAGGATTTTATGAACTGGTAAGTATTGGCAGTCAATTGAGACTGGAAGCGACTCCTCTGATGCATTTATGTAAGACACTGCCAAAGCACATGCCCAAGCTCAAACAGTATATTGTGGACTGGGTGAAAGGCACAACAGATAAGACGTTCATGCCATGGGCACAAGGGGGATCATTGTCAAAAGCAGTATTGCAAAACATGACAACATACTTGCATGATGCGTACACAGGGAAGAAATTGGAGAAAAGGGTAGCTATTTTAGAGCTTTGGAAGATGTACCAAGAAGAAGGAGAAGGTCCCCCTCCCGTGGAATGGATGCTTAGTCAGTGTAAGGAGGAAGTTGTTGAACCCTCAGCTCCCCTTTCCTTGCCCGTAGTAAAAGGCGCTAGTACGGAAGAAATAGGATTGTATCCTTTAAAGGAACTGAAAGCGGCAACAGGGTATAGTAATCTGATATACGAATAGCCTGCTTATAGCAGTGACGATAGTCCAGAGGAAAGTTAGAGAAAAGAAGAGATCTTTAAGATCATACAGCATTAGGAAGAGAAGAATGAGTAATCGACTGTATTGTCAGAATTAGAAAGAGAGATTATGAAATGGAAATGATAGAAGGATAAAGCTGACGAGGTAATGCTCATGCAGAACAAATGGGTGGGAGGACAGATATTACTCAAACTAGATGGGAAACGCATTGAGGTACTAAGGTAAAGAGAAGATCAGGACGAAGAAACAGGGAACGTGAATAAAGATTGAAGGAAGATGAGCTTAAGAGATAGATCAGGGAGTGATAAGAACAGATTTATGAGGAGGAGCAAGAGATAAAAGAGGAACGGGCAGAGGAGCAAAGAAAGTATGACAAAAGGCAGAGAGCAATAGAAGATAGGGACAAACGAGAAAGGAAGAGAGAGGAGGAGGAATCACAGAAATTGAGGGACAAAAGAATACAGAGGCGAAGAGAGGAGGAAGAAAGGAGAGCAGGAGCAAGGAGAGAAGAACAAAGGCAAGAAGAGTTGAGAATTAGTGGGGAGGCAAGAAAGGAAAGAGAATTAGATGAAGTTAGAACACAGGAGGAGACAGCAGGAGCTTGATATTAGCCTAATTCGAAAAGAGCCAGTAGGGCCAAGTCCAGCAATATGATGGGACAGAATAGAAGAGTTCCTTCCGTTAAAGGGAGCAATGGCAGGGGCATCTAGAGTAACACTAGACAAATAAAACTTTGATATAGGAAGTATGTTATGTTATGTTAACAGTACTTATATAGCGCACCGTCACCAACGGAATTGGTCCCCAGGTGCTCTTGAGGATCTGTAAATGAAAAGGTGGGATGGGTTAGTAAGGTGAAGAGGGAGTAGGATAGTGAGAGGAGTGGTGTACTGTTGGCAGCTTCAACTCGGTAGACACCGGGTGCTGAGCTTTGGTGTGAGTATTGGATCGATGTCAGTCTGCGTGTGCTGTTAGTGCAACTTATGTGTTGTTGCAGTGTGGTGAAGTGCGTGCAGCTTGTTGTGCGAGAGATGGTTGTGTCCGTTTTTTAAGTGTGCAGAGAGTTTGAGTTTATATTGGTTAGTGGGTTATGTGCCATTTAACATGCAAGCATTCACAGTTCTGTCCAAGTGTAGCACCCGCTGACCTACTCAATTCAGTCTGAGTGTGGCACTCACCAATCTTCACAATATTATCCAGATACCGCACAGGCCAATGTTCACAATACTATCTAAGTGTCGGACATGCTAACATTCTCGTTTCCTTCTAAGTGTTGTGCTTGATAATCTTCATAGTTCCATCTAGGTGTGTCACTCACTAACCTTCACAATATTATCTAGATGTGACGCAGGGCGAAGTTAGGAAATCCGTCTAAGTGTGGAACACGCTCGCATTCACAATCCTGTCTAGATACAGCGCAGGCTGATGTTCTCAATTCTAAGTGTGGCACATGCTAACATTCAAGTTCCATCTAGGTGTGGCACATGCTAACATTCACGATTCTGTCTAGATACGGCACAGGCTAATGTTCTCCATTCTAAGTGTGACACATGCTAACATTCAAGTTCCATCTAGGTGTGGCACATGCTAACATTCACGATTCTGTCTAGATACGGCGCAGGCTAATGTTCTCCATTCTAAGTGTGGCACATGCTAACATTCAAGTTCCATCTAGGTGTGGCACATGCTAACATTCACGATTCTGTCTAGCTACGGCACAGGCTAATGTTCTCCATTCTAAGTGTGGCACATGCTAACATTCAAGTTCCATCTAAGTGTGGTATGTGCTAACATTCAAAATTCTGTCTAGATGCGACGCAGGCCCAAGTTAGGAATTACATCTATGTGTGGCACATGCTAACTTTCACAATTCTGTCTAGATGCAGCGCAGGCTGATGTTCTCAATCCTATGTGTGGCACATGCTAACATTCAGGTTCCATCTAGGTGTGGCATATGCTAATATTCACATTTCTGTCTAGATGCGACGCAGGCTGATGTTCTCAATTCTAAGTGTGGCACATGCTAACATTCACAATTCTGTCTAGATGCGGCGCAGGCTGATGTTCTCAATTCTAAGTGTGGCACATGCTAACATTCACAAATCTAACTAGATGCGACACAGGCCAGCGTCCCCAATTCCCTCCAGGTGTGACACTTGTTAAGATTGACTAGTATGTTGGGATGCAGTGTACGGCAACATTTCAAACACTGCCATGGTTGATATCCGGCTGGTGGTCACACAACTTGCTAGGTATGCATGGGCTATGTCTATGGCAGTCTATGTTATGGGATGGTAAGGTAGAGTGCCAGGAGTTTTCTGGGTAGAGTAATTGCTCTACACCCCACCCATGCCACACTTACAGTTTTTGTTGGTGTCTGTTAGCTGCTGGCTTCCTTGGCTTCCCCTGTGGACACCTGCAGACAAATCTTGGAGCTGCCTCTGTAGGAGCCGGCCTTTGCCTTGAGCCCCTTAGCCGCAGGGCTGCATGGGCAGAGGGCTGCCCTGGGAGGAGCAGTGATGAGGGCCGAGAGGACCAATGGGAGCAGGGGGGAGGGAGGGGGAATCAGGAGGAGGGCATGGGTCGGTAGGCCCAGCTGACTCCATCCAGGCGCCAATCAGGGCCAGTGTTGTGGGCCGGGATGGCCAATCAGGGACGGTGGGAGGCGGGCAGTAGAGGAAGTCAGGAAGCGATGGAGGCTGGGGCACGGAGGCCGAGGAGGGGCACCAAAGGGACTGGGGCACCAACAAAGTGCAGCTTCTTAGGTGGAGCAAAGGCCCAGAGGGTCTCAAAAGCTTATTCTACTCACCAGGGCAGCAGGCGGACAGGAGACAGGATCGATAAGGCATATCAAGAGTTAAAGGAAGGAAGCAAATCTGGAAGCTGAGGGAAGGGGGATCAATCCCTAGTATTTCAATCATGAGGTGATGGAGAAAATCCGTTTAGCCTCTAGCACAGCAGTAGACTGAACTTAGATAAGGGCGAAGGGGATGAGAGTCACACTAGTTGGGGACTAGACATGTCAGATGAGGAAAGAGAATCCTTCCTTGGGGAAAAGCAAAAAGTATATGTGCCCCTGAGGGAAGTGTGCAGACAGACAAAGAAGTAAGATGGTCATATCTAGAGCAACCTAAGGATAGGATGCCAGATCCCATAGAATACCCAGAGCATCCCAGAGGATGATTGTATAGTAAGAAGGGAGAATCACTGCCATATGTGAGCAGGTTAAGGTCATTAACAACAAGGAGATGGTCAGGGACAATTGTCCCTGCCATGGACAGGCAGACGATGGGACCCGATTGCAAATTAGGGTTTGAGCAGTTTCCCTTATTGGAAAAAGGTGGCAGAAGACCACAGTATATTCCGTGGCCACAGATGGATAAGAATAATTGAAGGTGCAAACTCCTGAGTTTGACATTGGGTGCGGGAACATTGATTTATGAATAAGAGAAAATGACAGGAGGAAATACATTGGCCAAAGGGGATGTTAAGGGTCTCTTGGTAGCCATTCTCGGGTAAAGAGCTGATGACATATAGAGGAGAGCAGGCTATTCAAGTATGACAGCACAGAACACAGCGGGGGATGGAGCACTGTTTAATAATTGCAGAGCAGATGTTTGGAGAGCTCTCAGGGTACAGTATCCTGACACATCAGATATCGGTGCAAATATGACATGTAAGGTGATGGAAGATGAAGACCCTATTGCTTCCATTCAGGACTTTCAAGAGCATTGGTAACTCGAAACGAGGGAGCCGTAGGGAAAAATAGTGGCATTATTTTACCACATTTTATGTCAGGGGTTGCCCGAGTAAGTACAGAGGTGTTAGGCGATCCCCTGCACACCAGTCCACTCCACGTCAGAACACTGCACACATTCCCCCAACATCTCCTCCCACGGTTCGAGGCTCAAGTGATTCGGTGAACCCAAAGGACCGAAAACACCATACCAGCTTTGGTGTACGGGCTCGATTGCAACCCTTTCTGCATTGGCAATTGCCTTGGAGAACTTATAGCAGAAGGGGCGGCGTTACGTCTTCACGTCGGTCACGTGATCCAGTGTGGCGTTCCTCACGTGACCTTGGTGGACGTCACATGACCCAGAGACGTCACATGACCCAGAGACACACAGTATAAAGGTCTGAGAGACAGAATGCTCATTGCTTCTCAGCTGTCTTCAGACCCTGTTTGGCGTTACGAACTACTCCTTGTTACTTTGATCACGGAACTCTACCTCGGACTCCTTCGGACACCCCTTTGTACCTTTGCTTGGAACTGTGTACCTGTTGCCGGATTTTGGACTTCACCTCGACCTGTCTTTGGATCATCCCTTGATACCTTGCTGAACTCCTACGCCATTTCCCTTCTGGGATTCAAGTCAAGCCCTCTCTCCTACAGGTGGCTAACCCCCCATCCACGCTCACCTGCGGTTCTACTATTCCAGGGACCGCCGCATCATCTGAGTCTCGAACCTCTCTACTAGGTTACCTGGGTTTCCCAACACCAGATAGGTAAGACTCTTTGGATCCTATCGTTTACCTGACTGTATTGTAATTGCCTGGTACTTAACCTCGTTCCCTTTTAACAGCAGCATCGGTGTTCCAGAGGTTCCGTGGATCTGGGAAGACATCTCTCACCTGTGGCCTCAAGGGTCGCACAGCGGGTTTCTATTAGTTCCCCTGTGCGTCACTTGAGGACGGAGGTCTCATCGGTCTACACGACTCTCAAGTCAGAACAGACTGAGAAGCCGTTTAGTCGTGTTTGACGATGCAGGGATCCACGGAAGAACCCATAGCTGCCTTAGTCCAGGCATTTACAGTATTAAGGGCGGATATGGCCGCCGCTAACACGGTGATCCACCAAAGGTTAGATTCCATACAGAGTGTTCAGCATTCCCTTCCCGCAGACCCTGAGTTTGGAGATGCTAGCTCCTCATCTACACCCCCTCCCTTGGTTACTACTACAGTCCCAACTCCGGTGGTCCTCCCAACCCCTTCCCCCCTGGCTGCTCCTGAACGCTATCAAGGTGACCCCAAGAAATTCAGAACCTTTGTTAATCAGTGCAAGTTACATTTCTTATGCAGACCGTTGGCCTTTCCTACTTCCACTGCCAAAGCCGCTTTCGCCCTTTCCCATTTAGCCGGGACAGCTGCCGCTTGGGCTAATCCCCTGCTGGAGAATAATAGCCCAGTCCTTTATGACTTTGATCTGTTGGTTCTAGAGATGTCTCGAGTATTCGATACCCGACACAAGGCACAGTCTAGGGATTTGGAGTTGTTAGAATTAACTCAGGGTAGAAGGACTTTGATAGACTACATCACCCGCTTCAATCAACTAGTTGCTGAAACATCATGGCCAGAAAACAAGCGGGCGGTGGTCTTTTATAGGGGGTTGAGTAACATCATGAAAGATGCTTTAGCAGTGATCCCTTCTGTGCCCACTCAGTATCAGGAATTGGTTGATCTCGCCCTGCAGATAGATGCACGGCGATCGGAGCGTAGAGCCGAATTGGGGGTTTCTTCCCATCCTACTCTTGCTAGTACTCCTGCTCCCAGTACAGAAGAACCTATGCAAGTGGGAGGTTTACATAGTCCTATTACAACATCTGAGAGGGAACGTAGGAGGGTGGATAATGCATGCTTTTATTGTGGCACCACTGGACATTTTGTGAAAGAGTGTCCTCGACGTCCTAGGAAGAGCCAGGTTTTTCGGACAGCTCGACCTTAGATCCGGAGAACAGGTCGAGTGTTCCGTCATCATCTCCGGGTACCCATCTTGCCTTTGCTCGTGTTCAACCCATCTCTGTAAAGGCTACTCTATGTCCTTCTACTGGCCTTCTTCATGCAGTCAATATCCTCATTGATTCAGGTGCTACTGGTAATTACATAGACATTGATTTGGCCCATTCCCTCAACCTACCTCTAGTGGTAAAAACACGACCTGAACATGTTCAAGCCGTAGACGGCTCTGCGTTAGTTTCTGGTCCTGTTAGACACCAAACTGCACCTCTCTTGTTGAACATACAAGAAATTCACACAGAGACCTTAAGTTTTGATTTGATTACCACACCTCAATTCGGTATCATATTAGGGATTCCATGGTTACGTGAACACAATCCGCTGATCAATTGGCAGTCAGGCACTGTGCTCTTCGAGTCCGAGGTCTGTCAGAACTATTGTCTCCCGGTCCATCAAACCACTGACACACCTTCTCGGGCCTTGGGAGCCTTAGCTCAACTCACGCTGACTGCTGCCGATCCAGAGATTGTGCTTTCTCATACTGTTGGTGGCTTGGTGTCTGGGATTCCACCTGAGTACAAAGCATTCGAATCAGTTTTCGATCGTGGCTCTTCCGAGGTACTCCCTCCACATAGACCATATGACTGCCCAATCGAATTACTTCCTGATTCCACTATTCCTTCGGGCAGGATCTATTCCTTATCCCCTTCGGAGGAACAAGCGTTGAAAGAGTATGTACAGGACGCCCTTCGTTTAGGACATATCCGCCCCTCTACTTCACCAGCGGCAAGCCCTATATTTTTTGTGCCCAAGAAGGAGGGGGATTTACGTCCTTGTGTGGATTATCGACGTCTTAACGCTATCACAAAAAAGGATAGATACCCAATCCCGTTAATCACACCGCTTCTAGATCACTTATCACATGCTTCTATTTTCACCAAGCTTGACCTACGCGGCGCATACAATTTAGTGCGCGTTCGCGAGGGAGACGAGTGGAAAACTGCTTTCTGTACTCGTTACGGATTGTATGAATATCTAGTCATGCCCTTCGGCCTATGTAATGCCCCGGCCACATTCCAACGATTCATGAATGACATATTCAGGGATATTCTGGATGTATACATGGTTGTGTACTTGGACGACATCTTAATCTTTTCTCGTAGTCTTGATGAGCATGTAAAGCATGTCCGAGAAGTACTATCCCGTCTGAGAGAGCACTCCTTATTCGCCAAACCTGAGAAATGTCAGTTCCATAAAACGTCTGTTGAGTTTCTGGGTTTCCACATTACCCCTGGGGCGTTATCCATGAACGAATCTAAGGTCAAAGCAGTATTAGATTGGCCAGTACCTCAAGCACTCAAGTCCCTGCAGGCCTTTTTGGGATTCGCCAACTTTTATAGACGTTTTATTTCTTCCTTTTCCACAATTGTTGACCCGCTCACGGCTCTGACCAGTCCTCAGGTACCCTATCGTTGGCAGAGAGAACATCAGGAGGCTTTTGAGGCTTTGAAAACCGCCTTCACTACCGCACCAGTACTCCAGCACCCCAATCCTGATCTTCCGTTCATAGTTGAGGCGGATGCCTCTTCTTTTGCTCTCGGTGCGGTACTGTCTCAAACATGTCCTACAACAGGCAAGTTACACCCAGTGGCATACCATTCCCGTAAGTTTTCCAGTACTGAGACACATTACACCGTGACGGAGAAGGAACTCTTGGCTGTCATGAATGCCTTTTGTGTTTGGCGCCATCATCTTCTGGGGGCTTAACATCCCATCACTGTATACTCAGATAATCGGAATTTACAGGACCTGGCTTCATTGAAGTGCATTAATAGCAGACAGGTCCGATGGCATCTTTTCTTTTCCTCTTTTGATTTTCATATTATGCATCGTCCTGGCACTTCACATGGAAAAGCAGATGCCTTGTCACGTTCCTCGGGGGGGGTCGAATTGCCAACCTTCCCTGACACCGTTCTCTAAAAGAGTCATGTGATTTGTCTTTGTACACCCTCATTGTCATTATTAGACTCGGTCCGATCCTGGACTAGCAATCATTCCGATCAGTTGCGGGAATGGGACCCAGTGTATTCTGATGGATTACCTTTCGTACATGAACGTCTGTTCCTTCCCACACCTGACACTCGTAATCTGGCCCTTGAGTGGTCTCATGATGCTCCCTTTAATGCCCATCCCGGTCAAGAGCGCACTTTAGATCTTCTCAAGCGTTGGTGTTGGTGGCCCTCTATGACGCGCAATGTGGAATGTTATGTCAATTCGTGCGCAGTATGTGCTCAGGCTAAACATCGAAGGGGTCGACCGGTTGGGTTGTTACTTCCACTTCCGGTACCTCCCAGGCCCTGGCATACGTTGACTATGGATTTCGTTACCGATCTCCCCAAGTCGAAAGGCTTTGATTCCATCTGGGTAGTGGTGGACACGTTCACAAAAATGGCTCGTTTTGTTCCTTGTAAAGGCATTCCTTCGGCCCCGGTCTTGGCGGACTTGTTTTTTGAACATGTGTTCATGTTATTCGGCCTTCCTTCGGTCATTATATCCGATCGAGGATCACAGTTCACCTCTCGGTTCTGGAGGTCGTTGACGAAATTACTGGGCATTGATACCAGGTATTCTTCGGCCTATCATCCTGAGACCGATGGGCAGACCGAAAGGACGAATCAATCTATGGAGCAGTACCTTTGCTGCCTTATATTGCAACATCAGACCTCCTGGTTGGCCGTTTTACGGCTTGCTGAGTTCGCGTACAATAATGCGGCTCATTCAGCTACTGGTTATTCTCCCTTTTACGCCCTCTACGGCCAACATCCCAAGGTCTTGCCGGTCCCTGATGCTTCTAGTTCTTCGAATCCTGCGGCCACGACATGTTTTAGGGATTTGTCTGCTGTACATGCTAGTACGGTGGTTCATCTCACTGAAGCAAAGGCTTCTATGAAGGCCCGTGTGGATGGCAAACGTCGAGCTGCTCCCCCTCTGGTGGTGGGTTCCAGGGTCTGGTTGTCTTCACGTCATCTTCGCCTAGTGGGTTGCCGGAAATTGCTACCTCGTTTTGTCGGCCCGTATGTGGTCTCTCAGGTTGTGAATCCGGTGGCTTTTCGTCTAGTGCTTCCTAGTTCTTGGCGTATCCATCCTGTGTTCCATGTCTCCCTCCTCAAACCTTGTCCTGATTCCGTCCGTCTTCGAGCCCCTGTTGTGCCGGTGTCCCTGACCTCTCCTGATGTCTTTGAGGTATCGGCCATTTTAGGGTCCAGATGGTTTAGGGGTAGGCTCCAGTATCTGGTGGATTGGAAGGGTTACGGCCCGGAGGAGCGTTCATGGGTTTCCACCTTAGATCTGAACGCCCCTCGGTTGGTGGCCCGCTTCCATAGGGATCATCCCTCCTGCCCACGGGGTCGTGGGCCATTGGGGGGGGCTATGTTAGGCGATCCCCTGCACACCAGTCCACTCCACGTCAGAACACTGCACACATTCCCCCAACATCTCCTCCCACGGTTCGATTCGGTGAACCCAAAGGACCGAAAACACCGTACCAGCTTTGGTGTACGGGCTCGATTGCAACCCTTTCTGCATTGGCAATTGCCTTGGAGAACTTATAGCAGAAGGGGCGGCGTTACGTCTTCACGTCGGTCACGTGATCCAGTGTGGCGTTCCTCACGTGACCTTGGTGGACGTCACATGACCCAGAGACGTCACATGACCCAGAGACACACAGTATAAAGGTCTGAGAGACAGAATGCTCATTGCTTCTCAGCTGTCTTCAGACCCTGTTTGGCGTTACGAACTACTCCTTGTTACTTTGATCACGGAACTCTACCTCGGACTCCTTCGGACACCCCTTTGTACCTTTGCTTGGAACTGTGTACCTGTTGCCGGATTTTGGACTTCACCTCGACCTGTCTTTGGATCATCCCTTGATACCTTGCTGAACTCCTACGCCATTTCCCTTCTGGGATTCAAGTCAAGCCCTCTCTCCTACAGGTGGCTAACCCCCCATCCACGCTCACCTGCGGTTCTACTATTCCAGGGACCGCCGCATCATCTGAGTCTCGAACCTCTCTACTAGGTTACCTGGGTTTCCCAACACCAGATAGGTAAGACTCTTTGGATCCTATCGTTTACCTGACTGTATTGTAATTGCCTGGTACTTAACCTCGTTCCCTTTTAACAGCAGCATCAGTGTTCCAGAGGTTCCGTGGATCTGGGAAGACATCTCTCACCTGTGGCCTCAAGGGTCGCACAGCGGGTTTCTATTAGTTCCCCTGTGCGTCACTTGGGGACGGAGGTCTCATCGGTCTACACGACTCTCAAGTCAGAACAAGAGGCAAATTAATAAACACATGGGAATGGAGGTGAAGCTGTGGGCTGAAATACACTTGACAATAGTGCATCACTATCGGCTATTGCAGGAGAAAAATGAAAAGATGAGGTGAGGAAAATTGCGAAGCTAAATTAGTTCAGAAGAAATTGTCAAAATGTGCCGTAGAAGGGCTGGTATTGACAAGCATAGAAGGGTTGGGGGTGCAGCAAGCAGTGGGTACATCACAGGCAAATAATCAGAACCCTATGACCAAGGAGGGAATGAGTTCATGCCACGAGGCAGAGGCATGGGCTATAAAGGAAGGGTTGGATTCCAAAACAATCAAAATGGGTTTTAAAATGCACAGAATGAGAATCAGAATGTGCAAGCCTCCTTGCATATTCTGTGGCCTTCAGCCAAGGGGGACTAGTCAGACATGTTCCTCCTGTATGTTGGACTTGTGGGATGACAGGGTACTTTGTACGCGTATGTGGGAGCCAAGGGAATGTACAGAATGGCCAATTTTCAAGAGGGGGGGACAGCTTATCCTCCACCATCTAGTGCACAAACTATGGAAGGGGTTGCCCTAGATCAGACAGTGTATTAGATACACGTGCCACAAATGCAACAGACACAGCAACCAGAGCAAGTGCAAATGAATCCACCACAAGGGCAGTTGCAACACACCCTCATGCAGACACAACAGTATGCAAATACAGGAAAAATATTTACACCTAGAATAGGGGGTGTCACTGTGGTGGAGAGGAAATCCTTTCATAGGTATGGCAGTATGCATGTACCCACTATCAGACAGCTCACAGGGAGACTTGATGTGTTCAGTACTATTAGTGACACCAGACCCCCAAGAGGAACCAAGGGTTGATGTGACGATAGGAGGCACATCTTTTTCTTTTTTAGTAGACACTGGGGCTACTCATTCATTTATAAGAGGGGGAAAATATCCAATGACGGGAATTGACATGAATGCTCAAGGGTTTTCTGGAGCTACAAGTCAAGTTTCTTTTACTGATGAATTACCTGTCTCTTTAGGAGAGTGTGATATGTCTGTTCCATTGCTGTATTCACGACAGGCACCAATTAACATTTTGGGAAGAGATTTGATGACAAAACTTAATGTGACGATTTCATTTACGGATGAAGGTATAGAGTGTGTTCCACTCCTGGAATACACTATTTAAACGTGGGCGAGTTTATACTAGCGTTCAAAGGGCAAGTGTCTCTACGAGGTGTACCAGTGGAACCAGAGGTATTTCTTTATGGGGTGAATATTCTACTGACATGGCTACTTGGCTTAGTGGGAAAAAACGGTGAGACTACCTGATGATTTCTTGTTCAGACCACAAATACCTATGGATGAAGAGGGCGACAGACCATACCTCTAGAGTTGGAAGCAGCCATAGTATGAAGGGAAATGGCGATGCGTGAAGGAACGGCTGATGAGGGTAAACCATGGAGGACAGTAATAGCTCTCGAAGAAGGGTACAGGTTGACTGACATTACTGATGATGACATGTTTAGAAAATACCAAACAGATGATGAAGTAGTGTTCCTTATGAGCATTACATACTGGATAAGAATAGATAGAGAAGAGGGAAGTCCTACAGAGAATTGGCAATAATACGGCAGCGTCCAGCATTTTTTGACGAAGACTTGGAGAAGTTGCCCATCGTCATATGGACTGCAGGCCCTTATGACGTAGGATTATTAAAGTGAATAGGGGTAGACAAAATAAAGCTAAAGCCAGGGACAATTGTATCTCGAGCAAGACAGTATCCCATGTCTCGAGAGGATGATGAAGGTATATGCAAGACCATTTCAGCAATGAAGAAACAAGGTATTCTGGTGCCATCAGAATCATTGTGTAACAATGCAGTGTATCCTATCAAAAAATCGAAAGGACGGTTGAGGCGATTCATACAAGATATGAGACCGATTAACCAGATTGTAGATGCAGAGTTTCCTTTAGTTCATAACTCAGCGACAATACTATTCAGTATCCCAGTGGAAGCACAATATTTCACGGTGATGGATTTAAAAAATGTGTTTTTCTCAATCCCGATTCCCAAGACTTGACTTCATTTACGTTCCCCGAGACTCCTCTGAAGCATACTAGTCTGCCTCAAAGGTACTGTGAGTCTCCAATGATCTTCAATAGAGTCCTACAGATGGACTTAGGCAATATTGATTTGAAAAGTGTGGTGATAAAGTATGTAGATTACATTTTAATTTGAAGCAATACAGAAAATGAGTGTAGACAGGACTTAATTTAGTTGATGACTATTCTGGCAGACAAAGGGTACAAGGTAGACAAGGAGAAGCTACAGTACTGTCAAGGAGAGGTGTCATACAAAGACCAGTTGATCACACATGAGGGAAAGAAGGTGACACCTGACAGAGCTTAGGCGATTATGAAAACTGCAAAACCGCACACAGTGAAACAGATTCAACAATTTTTGGGGCAATGTAATTATGTTAAAGCCTTGGAGTTTGACTATAGTTCATACACAAAACCTCTCTTGAATGCTTTAAAGAAAGCACAGGTAAAAAAGGAAACAATAGAATGGACTGAGGAAATGGAGGAAGAATTTGAGGAGTTGAAGAAAGCAATTTGCACAGCTCCCATTTTGGGAATCCCCAATTATGCTGAGGAGTTTTTCCTATTCTCACACACAAATGGGACAGCCCAGACAGCAGTGCTTACACAGAGGACTACATTGGTGTACAAGCCTCTAGCGTATTACAGTGGGATTTTAGACCCAGTTATGAAAGAACACTTTCCTTGCGAACAGTCATTGGCAGCTGGCGTGTTTGCAATTGAGAAGTTTACAAGCACGTTATGTTTTTTTCCCTTTAGGGCCTCCACGTGCCTCCAGGTCGTGCGTGGCCATAGGAGTTAATTGGGCTGCACGTGCAGCATCCTCTAGGAGTGGCAGGGTGGGGCCACGAGTCAGAACAAATGGGCATGGCTGGGACCAGGCTATTTAAGCCTGGCCCCGCCCGCATGCAAGCGCTTCACGTCAGTCTGCTTCTAGCAGTGTAACGCTCACCGCCACCTGAAGCGCATACTTACCTGATTCCAGCAGCAACTGCAGTCAGAGCGCATCCTTACCTGATTCCAGCAGAAAACGCAGTCAGAGCGCATTCTTACCTGATTCCAGCAGCAACCACTCACCCGCCGGCAGTTCTTTGGATAACAGCATTCCAGTCCGACATCGCCAGACAATCCCTGCAAGAGAAAAAGACAAAACAAGGTTAGAAAAGCAATAAAGACTTTACGCTAAGGTCGCGCTCAGACCACTTCTCGCGCTTGACCTTAAAACCAAACTTACCACCTATTGGGACATCGTGAACTCCCTTTTCTTCCATTGGGGCTCGCTTCTTGCACCGCAACTACCGCTGGGTCTCATATCACTTATTGGGGGAAAGTAAAGACATTACATACGGGCAATGATCAAGGAAAGACATTACAAATGGATATGGACAATAATCATTATTGAAAGGATACTTATCTTTGGAGTGGTTCAGCCACAGCCGGTCTGGGCTGCCACGCACATGGACCAGTGAAGAAACTTGGTCTATCTAAAGCACCCCTCCACTGAGAAGCAGGACAAGCAGCTCACCATCATAAATAAACAGGTGAGACTATATGGGTCGGCGCATGCTCACCACATTCTGGGAAGAAGGGTTTGAGAGGGACCACAGTCATATTACAGCATTCTCACGACCTCTCATATTCTTGCAGGGACGTGCCAACAACCAGTGCAGTCCACAACACAAGAGCAGGAGAAGAAGCCTGACCAAGGGGAGCCTGTTCCATGGAGGGCTACAACCGTGCCCCAACGTCCCCGCACAGACTAGGTGAGCGTAACAGTTCCCTAATATCTTATGCTTTGGGAACCTCTAAAATATTCATAGCCACCCAAGTATCAGTGCCTGACACATCTCACACATTGCCTGACAAGAGGAAAAATTCCAAGGCAGAACAGCATCCATAGTGTGGATAAATAAAGAGACATCTAGAAGAGAAGACAATTATGTGCAAGATTGAAAGACAAGAGCGAAGATAGAAACAAAACATCAAATAATAAAATATGAACAGCCTGGCATAAACCGAGCAGGAATCAAGATTGAAGAAAACAAGATTCTGCAATGCAAAGATAAGAATGGGAATGAAATATGAGATTGCTGGGAAAGAGGTCAACTACAAATCAAAGGAACATTGCTTATTCTCGATGGATGGGCCAATGGACTGATTGTGTGCAAAGCAACAGCATTAACCGGACCGTGAGATGTAGTTGTGGCAAATGCAGAAAAAGAATGCAAAGATCTGTGGTCGAAAATTGCAAGATTGTCGACATGTGTCGACGATAAGGAAGGACCATTGAAGATACTACCCCTGAAGAATGCGTCCTTATATTTTAGAAATAATGGAACGAGGAAAGTTGGAGAGAGTCACCAATGTGGGGGAATTTTTGATGTACCAAGCATAAAGGAAGGGACAGCCACCCTGATGGATCGATATTGGGCTTGTGGGTCCAGAGCCTACAGGAAGCTGCCCCAGGACTGGGGAGGGACGTGTTCTTTGGTGCTCATCCATGTTCCAGCATTAGTGATTCCTCAGAGTGACCTGAACATTGATGAATTTCCAAATGCAGATGCCCAATTTAAGAAGGATAAGATTGATTAACCTTCTCAATTGAACAAAGAGAGAGAATTATTTCTCGACAAATCAAAACAAGCCTTTGATGCTATTCCATATGAGCACAGGTTGTTTAGCCAGACTGCTCCAATATTCATGACTATCTTTATTCCTGATATCCAGATGATGGCGAATGCTCAATGGTTACAGATAACCAGATGGGAGCTTCTGCAGACCATCAACACCACAATAAATTGATTCAATGCTATCAAAGAAGAATTGAGGGCCATACGACTGATGACCCTACAGAACAGGTAAGTCCGTGACATGATCACTGCGATGGATGGAGGAGTTTGCACCATAATCGGGCCATCATGTTGCACATTCATACCTTCTCACGATTACGAGAATAGGACCTTGACAGAGACCATAACATTTCTGACAAACCTGCACAACAAGATGGAAGACGAGACAGAGGACATTGCAGATGATGGTTGGTTTGCGTCTATTTTCTCATGGATTCAACAATGGTTGGCAAACATCTTCAAGGTTCTTGGAGCTGTATTAGTGATGGCGATGTTTGAATTTTGCGTAATTAGGATAACAATTACACAGAGCAAGAAGACAACAAAGAAGGCAGTAGGAATGAAGATCAAGATTGATGTTGAATATATATAGAGGCCAGCATAGTATCACCTGAGGGAACGAAGTTCCTGCATCCAAGAAATCACAAGGTGTATGTAGGACGATGGGTCTATTGTAATCCAAATGGACAGTGCAGCTATATGACCTGGAGTGTGGATGAACATGTAAAGTCAGCTGGATCCCTGAAGGGAGTAGTAAAGATCTAGGCCCTGAAAAAGCATTTCTTCAAGAGAAGAAATCAGAATTTGGAGATTGATGAAAGTGTGGTCGATGAATCAACCAGAGGAGGGGTGTAGAGGAGCAGCTAAGTGCCCCTGCTGGAAGTCCCACCCCTTTAAACCTAAATGGTGGAAGCCAGAAATCTTGCCATGCTTGACACCAGAGATTGTGCCTATTCTGCTGAGAATCTTCGAGAAAAGGTGTCCACTAAGAAAACCCTGTCCGATGTATCCCCAAAGAGATGACGATCTCTTGGGAGAGGTCCCTGAAGGAATATGAAGAATGAAAGAAAGAGAAGTTGGTGGGATCACAGAGAAGACTGGCTGAAGAAGAGAATGTATGGACCTAATAGAATCTGATGACGAAGTAAAGAGTCAAGTAAACTTTCATATGTGTAATGAAGATTGCACGTATGAAGAGCACTGCAGAAAATGGAAGTCGTTCAATAACTGTACAGATGCAGTAATGAAAGTAGATTATGTGATCATACAAGCTAGCTATAAGTAGTGAATAGACAGTAGACGAAGAGGACATTGCATAGAAGCTGAACATCGGTGTCACAACTTTAGTAAGCTCAAACTCATGGAGAAGGGCTGCAGGCTGTGTCACAGCAAAGAAGCAGCTGGGATTGTAGAAGATCTGAGAAGGGCTGCCTGGCCTGGTGTCAAGGTGTCAGGGACTGGAGCAGCCAAGAGTTACTCTGCATCCCATCCAGTGCATGACATGCTACCCACCAAGGCCATAAGGTCAACAAGCTTGCACTGGACAAATCCCTCATAGCATTTACAAAAGTGGGGCAGTCAGGGACACTCTTTAATTGATTCATCTTTGAACTCTGCTTGAAGTAGCATTCATTGGAAGCTGATTGGCAGTACAGTCTACTACAAAGTCCTCAGCCAGAGAGGTGCAGAGCAGGAGCTCAAAAGAAAAGGAAAGCTCTTTACCCTACCCATCCCAAGGGTCTATTTAGGATGAACATCTGACTGGAAAAAGGTTGCTCCAACTAAGAGACACTGGGACCCTGGACCATGGTCACTGGAAGTGACAGAGGCTTGCAATGCTCGCTCCAAACATTCCTGGCTGGGAAGGTCAGAAGAAAGGATTAATCTTGCCCTTGATATTCTGGATTGTGTCTTCAACCACCCAAAGATATGAGGAACGGAGCCCCTGTGTCTCGCTGCATCTCCGAACAGCCTTGACACCATTTTTGGCACCTTTGAAACCAATGAAGCTGCTGCAAAGGAACTTCCAGAGTCATCCTCAAATCTGACACAGAGCCGCCTCATGCACCTCCGAGTTTATCTCAATGCTGACGCTGAAGCATCTCCACATCAGAGGCACACTGAGCCTTAAAGCTTCCCCAACTCGACACTTCCTGCCTAATTACCATGTTCTTCAACCTACTGTCAGAATCCAAGGATTCATATTCCTTTCTCACCTGTTTGACTTTGGCGGTTTTCTTCTTGGTTGTAGTTTTATCTTTCTTTTTAGTGGTTTGGGATTCGTGGAGATAAGGGTGAGCCTCTCCTGACACCACCCTGCTGGCTCAATGCCAACCAGACTACCATCGGGGGCCACTGCCCATGCAAGGTTGACCGGTGCAGTTTCCATGAGGTCCGCGTGGTCACCAATTCCGGGAAGGATAATCCAGAAGCAATCGTAGTGACGGTATGCAGGAAGGAGATCAGAATAAGTAGAATCCGAGGACCCAGAGAAAAGCCTTCCGCCAGAAAGACGGTAAGTGAAGGACTGTCTAAGGTGGTTCACGAAGAGTAACCACAAGGCTGGAAGAACAGGAGTCAGGAAGAAACAGGAAGGAGGCACAGGTAAGAATAGCAGCTACCGTTCACAGAACGAGCTGAGAATCACAGAGAGGCTGCAGCACAACCCAGGGGTGGCACTACCGGGAAGGACAAGGAAGGGAGGCAAGTAGAAGCACTGAGCACAGTAGACTAAAAACCGAGCGTTGAGACGCGCTGACACATGTTCAGGACAGCACTTAAATGACATGGATGTGAACAAACCCAGTGACTAGACCGCAGCAGTCTACCTGAACAGCGGTCATGTTGGAAGTAAAAATGGACACTGCCGTTCGACATCGGAGCCTCCAAGCTGAAAGAAATGGGTGACCGTGTTGAATCATGATAGCATGGCACCTCCGAAACCCTGCTCCACCGGGTTTGCCTGGATGGATCTGGTGGAAAGGATGAACCAGACAGGGGCATGAATGTTGCCCTTATCGCTCCATTGGGCGGTATCCCTCCCATTCAACAAGGTACTGTAGACCGCCTCTTTGGTACCTTGCATCGCATATCCTCGAGACCTCGTATTCGAGCTGGTTATCGTTGATGACCGGAGGAGGACATATCTTCGTTCTTGTAGATGGATGATAAGGCTTCAACAAGGATGAGTGGAAGACGGGATAGATTCTCTTCCAGGTCTTGGGGAGACGCAGTCGAAAGGTTACAGGGTTGATGACCTTGATGATTGAGAATGGTCCATAAAAGCGAGGCGACAACTTGTTTGGTCTTACATGCCTGTGTAAGTATTGAGCTGATAGCTAAACCTTATCCCCAATGGCATAAACTGGTGAAGGCCGGCGTTTGGCATCTGCAAATCTCTTGATATCCGCCCTGGCTTGTTGTAGGTGTTCCTTGATGTTTTTGTATACTATCGTCAGGTCAGTTATCCATACTTCCACTGAAGGTAACCGGCTGGGATAGGGCACAGCCGTGGGAAGGATTGACGGATGGTATCCTTGATTGCAAAAAAGAGGACATGTCTTCATTGTTGAATGTTCAGAGTTATTGTAGGCAAATTCAGCCACCGGCAGAAGAATTGACCAATCATCCTAGACCTGGGAGGAGAAGTACTGAAGGTAGTGTTCAAGGGTTTGATTGACTCTTTTGGTTATACCATTAGTTTGGGGATGCTAACCAGAAGGCAGGGCTCTTTTGATACCTAATAGGCGACAAAGATATTCCTAGAACTTGGAAGTGTATTGGGGGCAACGATGCAAGATGATCTTTGACGGTAACCCATGCAATCTGAAGATCTCTTTCACTAAGACTCTGGCCATGTCGCTGGTGGAAGGTAGTTTCTTCAAGGGCATGAAATGGGCCATGTGCAAAAAGAGGTTGATTGGGACCATGATTGTGGTGTGACCCTGGGATGGTGGTTGATCCATGATTAAATCAGTGGCTATGGATTCCCATGGTCACGATGGGAGTTCCAGTTGAAGGATGAGGCCTGCTGGTTTCTGGTTGTCATATTTGTTTCGCTTGCAGATAGCACATGCCTGGATTTGGGCTTCGACATCCAGATGCATCTTTGGCCACCAGAATTGTGGTTGAAGGGTCCGTAGGGTGGACCTGATCCCTCGATGTGCGTGCAGAAAAAAAGTAATCATGACACAGACGCAACACCTTCTCTCTAAGGTTTTGTGTAGGAACCACCAAGGAATTATCCTTAAAGAGAAGATCGTCTTTTGTGGTCATGTTCCATGGGTTGGTGCCAGTGTGTTCCATCCATAGGTCTAAGGTTTGGGTCTCTGATTGGATTTTATCCAGAAGTGTTCCTGCTTGGGCAATAAAGACTTTATCAGGAAACATCTTGGGAAGAGGTAATGGTTTGTCAGGGATGTAATCTTGTCACCTGTATAGGGCATCAGCCAGTGCATTCGATGAACCTGGAATATATGAAATCTGATTCTGAAACAGGGCAAAGAAATAATCCCAGTGAGCCTGCCAGCTGTTTCTGCACTCCATGGACAGAAGCACCTGAAGGTTTCTATGGTCGGTTCTCACTTGGACTGGATGTCTGGCGTCTAAAAGTAGATGTTGCCAATCAACAAAGGCTTGATGGATAGCTAGCAGCTCTTTTTCCAGGACTGAGAAATGTGTTTTGCTGGTGCTTAGTGCCCTGGAGAGGTTTGCAATGGGGTATTGTAGGCTGTCTTCTTGTTCTTGTTTTAGGACAGCCCCTATGGCATAGTCTGAGGAATCGATCTCAACCAGGAAGGGTTTGGTGACATCCGGTTGGCTTAACACTTGTTCTTCAGTGAACTTCTTCTTTAGAGCATTGAAGGAAGACTCCTGTGTTGAAGACCAGACGAAAGACGTATCCTTCATCATTAGAGCGATGATTGACTGGATGAGCGAGGAGAAATTCGGGATGAATTTCCTGTAGAAGGTCGCCAATACCAGGAAGGACTGTATTTGTTTGAATGAAGAAGGAGTGGGCCATGAGGTGATGGCTACAATCTTAGAGGGGTCCATGGCAATGCCTTGCAGACTTAAGACGATTTGTAGGTATTTCACTCTGGCGACATGGAAGATGCATATCTCTGGTTTGGCCAGCAAATGATGTTCCCACAAACGTTGCAATACCAGGGTAACGTGTTCCTGATGCAAGGCTGGATTTCTTCAATACACCAGGATGTCATCCAAGTAGACAATGACAAACTGGAACAGCATGTCTGAAAAAATGCTGTCCATGAAACACTGAATAATGGCTGGGGCATTGGAGAGGCCGAAGGGCATGACAAGGTATTCGAAGTGGCCAAAAGGTGTCTGGAAGGCGGTCTTCCATTCATCGCCATTCCTGATGCGGATGAGATGGTGGGCCCCTCTCAGGTCTAATTTGATGAATACCATGGCACCCTGTAAGGCTTCCAGGATGTCCGCGATTAGAGGCAGGGGGTATCGATCCTTGCTGGTACATTGGGTCACACCTCGGTAGTCCAAGCATGGGCGGAGTTCATTGGTGTCTTTCTTTGGCATGAAGAAGAGAGATGCTCCTGCTGGCGATTTCGACGGACAGGTTGTACCGTTAGCCAGATTGGTATCCGGGTATTCACAAAGCACCTTTTTCTCAGACTCGGACAAAATAAACATCCAACCAAAGGATATGACTACATCTTCATCGTTTTCAATGGCACAATCTTCCGGTCTCTGGGGAGGCAGGGTTTGTACAATGGCTGTAGAAAAAAACATTGGAGAAGGAATGATAAGCCTCGGGTACCTGGTTGACATTGGAGACGGTGATCTGCTGTCTCTTGGGTTGATCGTTTTTGGTGGAAACCACCAGCTGGACTGTCCAGAAGAGACAATGTGCGAGACAGTATTTAGATCCAAGGAACACGGAGCCGGCTGCCCAATTGATATAAGGGTTGTGATGTTGTAACCAAGGCATCCCTAAAACCACCGGATAGTGGGCAGCCCTTATGATGTCAAAGCTCATGTTTTCCTGATGATTGTTGATGGATAACAGAAGTTCCGCTGTTTGCTGAGTAATAGGTCCGGAAGACAATGGGTGTCCGTCAATACCTTCCACTGCCTGCACCAAGTCTTTGGACTCCGTGGGTATGTGATGTTGATTCGCCATTCGGTCATCCAGGAAGATACCCATGGCACCGCAGTCAACCAACGCCAGGACCGGATGAGCCACTCCTGTGGCAGAGGCCAAAGTCACTTGAAGGATAACCAGTGTAGAACCTTGGAGTGGTCCCAGAGATGCAGAAAAAGAGAAGCGAACATCGTTCTCCCGAAACTTGGCACCATTCAGGATCGGGCGCTGGCGTTTCCCAGCCGCCTTGGTGGGGCTATTGGACAATTCTCAACCAAATGCTTATCCGAGGCACAATACATGCATAACCTGCTGTTGATCCTTCGGGTTCTTTCTTCAGGTGTTAGGGGTCCCCTCAGTGTACCCAACTGCATTGGTTCTGCTTCTGCTTGTGATGGTTGAGGTGCCTCTCTGCGACTAGGATAGACTGGCAAAGGTTTGGGCTGAGGCCACATATCCGTCTTTTCTCAGCCTTCCTTTCTTGAAGAAAGAAGTCTATTTGGAGGGACAGATCCAAAAGAGCCTGGAAGGAACTTGGGCGAGCCCATCTGGCCAACTAATCCTTCACCTCCTCATTGAGTCCTTTTCTGAACAAGGTAAAGCATGCCTCGGGTGGCCAGTCAGCTTCCTAGGCAAAAAGTTATGACTTAAGCAATAAGCCCTGAGAAGGAGAGGCATTGCCCCTTTAGGTAGAGCCCCGGGGCCCATGGTTAACATGAGCCCCAGGGCATTACCTGAAGCGGTAATTCCCGCCTTTGAGGGGCTTATTGCTATTTGCACCCCGGCCTGTAAGACCAGGGTACTAAAAGCCCTTTCTTTCTATTTGCGAAACGTTCCAACATTTTGCAACTAAAAAAAATAAATAAATAAATAATCCGCCTAGGAAGGGGAAATGAAGTCCGTTCTCCCTTTCCAGTTGCGATCCCTGGTGACCCCCAAATGACCTCCCTGTGCATGCTCCGCGCTCCACACGTACAGGTTTGGGCTACTTTGGACTTCTTTCAGCATTGCTTCAGTTTTTGGGCTAATTTTGGGCTATGTTTTGTTCCCCCGCCTGCCAGGCTTCACCACTCCCGCATGGAGAGCATGGAACCCGACATAACACCAGTAAGGCCACCCCTAAAACTCTGCTACCCCTCCTGCTCCGTCCATTTCTCCCCACTTTTGTTTGTGACTGGAGCGTTTTGTTCCGGTCCCTAAATTCATATGGCGGCGGCCATTTTATTTTCTAAGGAGATGAGCTTGCCCATTACATGCTGAGCTCAACTCCTGACACAGTAAAACAAAAAGGAAACTATTTGCACCCCGGATAGACCCTGGGGTGTGAATGGCTTGCATGCCCCGGCGGGGAGCGGACATGGCCTTTAAGGGCCCGCTGCCTGAGTTGAGGCCCTCGCTTCGTACAGTCCTACCTTAGCTCGTTCTGGCGGGCAGTTAAAGGCCATGTCTGTAGCGGTGCACCCACTGCTTGGGTGTGAAAACCACAACCTTTCATTTACCAACCACAGGTATTGACTGCTTGTGTCACGGAGACTGCGCAGAAACATACATCACTATACCTGTAATAGCAATCAGAGCCAAAGCGCCTTTGCATACCTGCCTACATTTCCAAAAGCAAAAGCCGGGGAATGACGTCACCGATGCCCCGCCCCCTTCCCCAAACCCCCACCCAGCCGACTCTATAAGAATAAATAAATTAATAAAACGGCTACGAGACACACGAACACATAAACAAAAGAAAAAGAGAAGTCTTTTTTTGTTTGCTTGTGCGCGGGTGTCACTCTTCACGTCACTGCAGGAGATGCAGCTAACTGGGCGCCAGCCTTTAGATCTGTCGTAGATCCTAAGTTTCCGCCCACACCTCGATGTGATTGGCCACAAACTCTGTGTGTGTAGTCAATCACATGGAAGCTTGGGTGGATTTCCTTAGATTGCGGGTAACCCCGGAGAGGCCGCGCTCTTCCCCGGAGACCCGGAGAAGAGCCTAAAACCCCAAGACTCCACGCTCTTCCCCGGAGACCGGAGAAGCGTGTAAAAACCCAGAGTCTCCGGGCTAAACCTGGAGACTAGGCAGGCATGCTCCTTTGTTTTATTACTTGCTTATAGCCACAACTAAAGCTGCACAGTTTAAATCCGGGAGCAGTGCTAGAAGTGAACATTATTTAACTTGGCATCACAACGAGTGGGGGGGGGCAGGGGTGGAGGGCGCTTGAGGGTGGCAGGCATAGTCCTACTTCTATGTTCTTGGCCAGCCCCGATATTTAGTTAGAACATCTGGTCACTGTATTGGCAATGGTTCTTGGAGGCCACATACCGCTTTCCCTATATCACCCAAAAAGTCCACACTTATGAAGGTACAATACTTTCAAATGCTAGAATCGAATAATAAAGAATGGTTCCAGTATTGCAGCAATATTTCGAAATGCTGCCCGTTTCACTGCAACTCCTTGTGATTGGTTCGGATCACACATACAGCAAAAAAATGTGATTTTGTGATTGGAAGTATTACTCAGGATGACAGAAATGGTGGTGGCAGTCTCACCGGTTCCAGCAATACTAATTCCCCTACAGAGACCTATGGGGCTACAGAAGAGGGGGCGGGAGGGCAATGCAGCCCCTTAATTCATTAATAATCTTTCAGAATGCACTTACTAACATAACAGGTGTATTTGTAGTGCTCACGTTCACCACCAGGGGGCATCTTGGCTTGGCACTGTTGACAGATGAATGATGTGAATTGTTACCCAACTTAATAGTACTCATGTTATTGACCTCAGTAGGGTGAAGGGCTGAGTGGACCTGTGGGTATTTGAACCTCTGACCATGAGGTCAAACACAGCCCCCTCGAGTGGAGGCTTTAGTCTACTGAGCCACTGACCCAGCCAGCCCAAGGCCAGTCTCTAATTTCGGCGGTAAATTAACGTTACCACTTGCAGTCATGGGGCTTCAGTTACACATGTATCGCTCGGTCTCCGATATTTACTGACAGCAAAACAACTCTGTTCCATTAATAAGTCTGTAAAACGGGTCTGTCCTCTGGGCCTACACCCCTCTAACTGTTTGTCCGAGCGAGACTCCTTTTATTTGCCCGATAATAGAGTTCGTGTGATGATATATGTTAGCCCTTAACATACATGGCGCACTTTCCCACAGAAACCCCGAGAATGAGTGCCTTTGCGTGCACAACGGTTGGCGGGGCTGCTCCTTGCTGGGGGTGCACTGCATTCCACACACTTAACAGCTCTTTAGCAGAGGTAACCAGTGGCAAAATAAAACACAGGCAGCTGCCATATCATTTACACCGCTCATATCATTTCAATGCAATGAAAAATGTAATTGCCCCTCGACGGGATAATCATAGAAGAACACAGTGCACACATTTCACTATGGAGGGAACTGGTCGAGGCGTGCAGTTCCCCCGTCTGTGTGCAGCGCATTACACACACGATTCATCGTTACATTGCAGAACACATCAATGTATGATTTTGTTTACTTCTTTCAGGATCGTGGCAGTTATTTGGCATCTGCAAAAAGAACTGGGCGAATAAGAAAGGAACTATATTTGCCGACGAAATGTAATTTATGTCACATTTCTGCCTCGCGCTTGGCATATTTCTGTTGAGAATAATCCTGTTGTAAGCGTTATATTTACACTTGATGAATTTAATCAAATCAGCGACTGCTTCATTTCTGCTGTACTATTGCTCATAAAGTCCAGCATTGAAACTCTATTCTGTTTTACATACTGGATATAGCGCCTAGCCAGCTCCCAGCATAATGGAAGCACTACTTTAGAGGGGAGATTTTGTTTATAGTGGGAGCTTCTCAAACATACGGTGCTGCACATACAACATATGGTGCGGGAATCCTAGCACAGATGCACACACATTCAGATTTCCTGTTTCACGGCCTTTGCGCAACTGCACAAATAAGGAGGAGTGTGTGCACCTCTGAAAGCACATCCTGAATAAACAAACAGGAATGCATTTTAAAAAGAAACACCTTCCCCTGCTCCTGCTTGTGGCAGGTGCAGGGGGTGCACAGTGCATGACGTCAATGTCCACGGTGATTCCTGACACCTTCATGCATTTTTCTGCGGCATGAACCGCTTCTGTAATACCTGCATTTCTATTCCCCAAACAGGGATAGAAATGTTTTTTTTTTCTACGTTTTTTCTACTTTTTACAATGATGGTCCCTTTGATGGCCCGTTACTACTACATTCCATGTCAAACATTGATATCTGAAGTGTACTCAAAGAATAGTGTATGCAAGGGGACTGCCCACTGCGTCATTTGTGCTGTTGTTCACCCTTCTGAAATGGGCACATCAACTTTGAGCATAAACTAAGCTGCATATTTCTAACACAAATGCACTTTTTTTTAATTTGAATTGGCTTTTAAAATGTAACCCTCTCTGTGCATGTCTCATTATGCAGGTAACCCGATACCTGATTCACCACACCTAAATCGAGACCACATCTGGAGATGCCAGGGGCATTTCTGAGAAGTTGGGGTCCAAAAGGGAGTCACAAAAAACATGCTCATGTGCCTCTCAGAGATGACCCGGGCATCTCCTGGTAGCTGCTGTCATGTAAGATGTGGCTGGCACCATGCTCTTGCTTACTGATGTTGACCATGCAACCTTATGTAGCTGCCACCATGTAAGATGTGGCTGGCACCATGCTCTTGCTTACTGATGTTGACCATGCAACCTTATGTAGCTGCCACCATGTAAGATGTGGCTGGCACCATGCTCTTGCTTACTGATGTTGACCATGCAACCTTATGTAGCTGCCACCATGTAAGATGTGGCTGGCACCATGCTCTTGCTTACTGATGTTGACCATGCAACCTTATGTAGCTGCCACCATTTAAGATGTGGCTGGCACCATATACTTGCTAAACTAGTCTGAGTATCCAATGTTAAGCACTTATTGTAACTTTATGAAGCAACATGTTCGTATGCCTTCAAATGCACTTATGTAACTAAGTAAGCCTTCTTAACAGCGCCACGATGCCCGAAAGCAGTTGGCGCTTTACAAATGCAAACAAATAAATATATAAATAAATGCATACATACATACATACATACATCTCCTGATTTGCTCCAGCGCAAATCTCTCTAAATTAGGGCACAGGTTCCACGGGCAGACAATAAGCCCCCTCCCACCTGCCTTGGCCTGAGAGGGACTAGCTCTCCCTCAAGCGAATGATTTGCCCCCAATGTTATGCCATGTGTGTTTTGAAATCTTGAGCTTGGCACTGTCAGCAAGGACATTGGGAAAGCAGGTTTTGTTTTAGTGATGGAGCATAACTGGAGAGTTACAGCAATGGCCGCTCTGTTCTGTCGCTTCTCTGATGTGATAACATCGTGCTCGGCTGGATACGCAGCGTAAGGTCACCTCTGGCGGTAGCCAAACATCCGGCTCGTAATGATGAGCGAAGGTGTGACAGGGCGAACATGCCCCGACTATTTCCACCCCTTGTTTGAAAGGTATTTGAGAAATATTGGGTGCTTTTGGCATCATAAATCCTCCGCTGCCTCCTGCAAATGTTCTGTGAAAAGAATCCGGCCAAATTCAAGGTCCTTGCTTCACCCACAAGGTGGGCCACGGGGCAGCGCAGAAAATTAAGTGTTTATTGGTAATTATAATACACATCATTATATAGTGATTTGCGATGGATTGGAATGTCTAGGTATGATAATAAGACTACTAAAGCACTATATTATGATGTAAACATCTGTATTCTTAGCATCCTGAACCTATCTATCATCTTCTGATTATGTAAATAACTGTTTCGTCTTAGTCCATACGGGACGTCCTATGTAACCTTGCAAATTACTATTACCATGTACACATCTGTATTCATAACATCCTGAACCTATCTATCATCTTATTATTATGTAAATAACTTTCGTCTTAGTCCATAGGGGATGTCCTATGTAACCTTGTAAATTACTGTATTGCCATGTAAACAACTGTCATATAAGTGACCTGAATGTGTACATTCGTAACTAAAACGACAACTGTATTTCCTCACATGTAAGAAAAGTGCCTGGATGCCCACGGGTTAGGCGCGCTATACAAAATAAATAAATACATAATATCTTGCTCCAATTGAATAATGTTCAATGCACCCACCCACATTGGAAGGGTGAAGGGTTGAGTTTGCACAGTTCGGACCCAATCCTGAACAGCAGGTGGCGCACACATCTCTTAAATGAACTTCTACGACCAGTTTAATGGAGGCAACTAAGATCTTTTGTTGTTGCTGCAGCCTCTCTTTTGGAGAGTCCTCAAGGACTTTGGTGACAAATCCATACATGAAAGACTGGGATCCTGGGTGAGGGAGACCCTTCGAGTCAAGAAGCCACCCACACCAGGCTGCTAACCCCGGAGGTGGTACATAAGGGAGCCCCCTGGGCCACTCCTCCATTCCAGCCTCACAACTCAGGCCACCCACACATCCAAACACATTATGATGAGGCGTCTAAACTACACACATTGAATGCAATCCATGGATCCTTGAAACAAGAGGGTGGTCCGAGGAGCAAATTGGGACGCAATGTTACCCAACATATGCAACCCAACCGCGGAAGAGACAAGGGACGCCACGGCTGGACGCACGAGGAGGAGTCAGGGGAGGTGAAGGCAAACGACATGCAGAGCGGAAGGAACTACAGCACCATGAGGGATCAGGTCACAACCATAATATGGAGCAACAACCCAAGCAAACACTGTTCAAAAGGCGTGAGACAGAGGAGAGTCCTTTGACCATCACCACTAACATGGCCCAGGTGACCACACTGAAGCCCTCATTACCCGATCCCATAAGGAGCACAAGTGCAAGTGGAAGCAGTGGGTGGCCCATGTCTGTGGAGTTTGGAGAAAAGTCGTTTGTGACGAGCCGCACGCACGCCGAAAGAGGGTGAGGGAAAGCAGTGTCAGGGAGAGTGCAACAGCAAAGTCTTGATGGAAGGAGAACATACAAGGGGGAGGTCAGAGATGGAGAAGGGATAGAGGAGAAGGTAAAAGGGGATTGGAAGAGAGACAAGGTGAGAGGCAGAAGGAGAGAGAAGGTGAGCAAGTAGGAGGCAGTGGAGAGAGGGGTGCAGAGGAAATAAAACAGCACTGTCCAATTAAAGAGGGTAAGGTCTGGAAGGGATGCTGAGAGGCAAACGGAAAGACCAGCTGAGCCAGGGTTGGGGTGGGGGCAGGTCACAAGGGATGGAGACCTGGAAAGCCTTGTTAACCTGGGGCCTATTGGTTGGTGTGGAAAAAAACAAAAGAAACTGAGAGAAGCAGGCAGAGAAGAGAAAGACAGAGGCTAGCTGAGAACCCTAACATGGTGGAATTGGCAACCTCATTAAGGAGAATATAGGGGCTCACTGAGGTTTCTCAATAGGGATGGAAGCACATTATAGTACCAGATTCAAATGCCAGTTCCAACCTTTTGAAGAAAAGGTTTGAATCAGCTTAAATCAGCTTGAGCTATTCGACCCTCAAGAGAGGTGGATCATGAGTCGAATCGAGCCAAGTCAGTAAATGTCCCATTTTGCAGAAATGGGCTTGCCCCAATTCAAGGCATAGGCTAAGTTCTGTGTGATGTCTTTGAATGTATTTCATCGGAGTAGATTGCGCTGCTAAAATATAGAAGGGGGGGCTCACGGCTCCCCTTTAAGCCCCTCCATTGATTAGTCACCTAATCCACTGGCCACATATATTTGGGGCAAAATCTGTTGAAAAGAATTAGAGGATTTCTACCGCGATTAAATCTCCTGCGGCAAAAACTCCAGTTACCACAGGCTACTTTTGCTCATTTTGGGTTCAACAACTCCACTTACCACAGGCTACTTTGTCTCAGTTTGGGTTAAAAAAAAACTCCAGTTACCACAGGCTACTTTGGCTCAGTTTGGGTTCAAAAACTCCCATTACCACAGGCTACTTTGTCACAGTTTGGGTTCAAAAACTCCAGTTACCACAGGCTACTTTGTCTCAGTTTGGGTTCAAAAACTCCCATTACCACAGGCTACATTGTCTCAGTTTGGGTTCAAAAACTCCAGTTACCACAGGCTACTTTGTCACAGTTTGGGTTCAAAAACTCCACTTACCACAGGCTACATTGTCTCAGTTTGGGTTCAAAAACTCCAGTTACCACAGGCTACTTTGTCTCAGTTTGGGTTCAAAAACTCCCATTACCACAGGCTACTTTGTCTCAGTTTGGGTTCAAAAACTCCCATTACCACAGGCTACTTTATCTCAGTTTGGGTTCAAAAACTCCCATTACCACAGGCTACTTTGTCTCAGTTTGGGTTCGAAAACTCCAGTTACTACAGGCTACTTTGTCTCAGTTTGGGTTCAAAAACTCCCATTACCACATGCTACTTTATCTCAGTTTGGGTTCAAAAACTCCAGTTACCACAGGCTACTTTGTCTCAGTTTGGGTTCAAAAACTCCCATTACCACAGGCTACATTGTCTCAGTTTGGGTTCAAAAACTCCACTTACCACAGGCTACATTGTCTCAGTTTGGGTTCAAAAACTCCAGTTACCACAGGCTACTTTGTCTCAGTTTGGGTTCAAAAACTCCCATTACCACAGGCTACTTTGTCACAGTTTGGGTTCAAAAACTCCACTTACCACAGGCTACATTGTCTCAGTTTGGGTTCAAAAACTCCAGTTACCACAGGCTACTTTGTCTCAGTTTGGGTTCAAAAACTCCCATTACCACAGGCTACTTTGTCTCAGTTTGGGTTCAAAAACTCCCATTACCACAGGCTACTTTATCTCAGTTTGGGTTCAAAAACTCCCATTACCACAGGCTACTTTGTCTCAGTTTGGGTTCGAAAACTCCAGTTACTACAGGCTACTTTGTCTCAGTTTGGGTTCAAAAACTCCCATTACCACAGGCTACTTTATCTCAGTTTGGGTTCAAAAACTCCAGTTACCACAGGCTACTTTGTCTCAGTTTGGGTTCAAAAACTCCCATTACCACAGGCTACTTTATCTCAGTTTGGGTTCAAAAACTCCCATTACCACAGGCTACTTTGTCTCAGTTTGGGTTCAAAAACTCCCATTACCACAGGCTACTTTATCTCAGTTTGGGTTCAAAAACTCCCATTACCACAGGCTACTTTGTCTCAGTTTGGGTTCGAAAACTCCAGTTACTACAGGCTACTTTGTCTCAGTTTGGGTTCAAAAACTCCCATTACAACAGGCTACTTTATCTCAGTTTGGGTTCAAAAACTCCAGTTACCACAGGCTACTTTGTCTCAGTTTGGGTTCAAAAACTCCCATTACCACAGGCTACTTTATCTCAGTTTGGGTTCAAAAACTCCCATTACCACAGGCTACTTTGTCTCAGTTTGGGTTCGAAAACTCCAGTTCGTACAGGCTACTTTGTCTCAGTTTGGGTTCAAAAACTCCCATTACCACAGGCTACTTTATCTCAGTTTGGGTTCAAAAACTCCAGTTACCACAGGCTACTTTGTCTCAGTTTGGGTTCAAAAACTCCCATTACCACAGGCTACTTTATCTCAGTTTGGGTTTAAAAACTCCCATTACCACAGGCTACTTTGTCTCAGTTTGCGTTCAAAAACCCCCATTAGTACAGACTACTTTGTCACAGTTTGGGTTCAAAAACTCCAGTTACCACAGGCTACTTTGTCTCAGTTTGGGTTCAAAAACTCCCATTACCACGGGCTACATTGTCTCAGTTTGGGTTCAAAAACTCCAGTTACCACAGGCTACTTTGTCACAGTTTGGGTTCAAAAACTCCACTTACCACAGGCTACATTGTCTCAGTTTGGGTTCAAAAACTCCAGTTACCACAGGCTACTTTGTCTCAGTTTGGGTTCAAAAACTCCCATTACCACAGGCTACTTTGTCTCAGTTTGGGTTCAAAAACTCCCATTACCACAGGCTACTTTATCTCAGTTTGGGTTCAAAAACTCCCATTACCACAGGCTACTTTGTCTCAGTTTGGGTTCGAAAACTCCAGTTACTACAGGCTACTTTGTCTCAGTTTGGGTTCAAAAACTCCCATTACCACAGGCTACTTTATCTCAGTTTGGGTTCAAAAACTCCAGTTACCACAGGCTACTTTGTCTCAGTTTGGGTTCAAAAACTCCCATTACTACAGGCTACTTTATCTCAGTTTGGGTTTAAAAACTCCCATTACCACAGGCTACTTTGTCTCAGTTTGGGTTCAAAAACCCCCATTACCACAGGCTACTTTGTCTCAGTTTGGGTTCAAAAACTCCCATTACCACAGGCTACTTTGTCTCATTTTGGGTTCAAAAACTCCAGTTACCACAGGCTACTTTGTCTCAGTTTGGGTTCAAAAACTCCAGTTACCACAGGCTACTTTGTCTCAGTTTGGGTTCAAAAACTCCCATCACCACAGCCTACTTTGTCTCAGTTTGGGTTCAAAAACTCCAGTTACCACAGGCTACTTTGTCTCAAAAACGTTTAGAACCCATGTGGATTTTGAGAAAGGATGGGGAGATTATCAAAGCATGCCCACCCTTTTTTAACAGGGCGCCTGTGTTGGCTCAATGCAGATGTACACATTCAGGTGACCCTTTTCACCTCTTTGCACATTTGCACCTTTAAAAGTGTATTTTAGTGCATTTCAAAGCACATCCCAAGTCCCCAAAAGGAATGTTCCTTACAATACTCAGAAAATAGCCACATTCCCCCTGTGCCCCTATTTGGAATAGACACAGGGAGATGCGCCACGTATGACGTGGTCATTGCACCCTGTCATGCATGTTCTCTTAAATGGAGCCACAATGGCATGACCTGCTGCTGTTGCACGTGCATGTCCATCCCTCAAACATGTTTCCTTTAACCTTTCACAATGAAGGTCCCTGTAAGGGCCACTGTGGAACGTGCACCCAGCACCCACGTGGGTTTTGTGGGTGTCTGTCATGCATTACGGTTGGGTGCACACTCCTGACACTTATGTATGCAAGGGGATTGAACAGTGCATCATTTGCGATGCCGCGCAGTCCCCTGGCACGTGCTGGTCACCTTCGGAGATAAAGGAACATTTTTTGTGTACGCAAGTAAGTGTTGCAAAATAGTAGAGTTCACTGAAGTGGGGACCCATCTTTTTTCTGAGAGATGTGTCTTGCTGTTCCCGCCATTTTACAAGGAGATGCCTTCGGTCATCTGTTGGCACAACCTTCCAAGATTAATTAATATAGAGTTCAGCAAAGAACAAAAATCTACTCTTGGGATTTTTTAGTTTAACAAAACTTAATGATTCCACTAAGCATCTTTTACCATGAGATTTTTTCGTCCTTGATTCAGAGGACCTGAATTTGGCCTTAATGTCTGCAATAGGCAGTTTACCCTCCTGAGGGCAGCAAGGGTGTTAAGGAGGGCTTGCTGGTGCACTCAATGCCGCCCCTCTAGAGTAGTAAGAATATTATCACCTGTGGGGAGTGGCGGACTGAGTGCGGGGCTAGAAAGCGGAGACGAGTGTCACGGTGCGCGTTGCCACAGACAGCCAGTGTCACATATTGCATGGTGAGTATGTGAGGCCAATGACGGCACACTGAGGAGAGGTGTGCCAGCCTACAGACAAGATGTGGGGGCGACATCAGAGCAAGGAGTCCTGGTGGCACAGCTAGCGCGGCGCGCGGCGCGCAGAGAGCGTAATCACAGAGTAGGAACAGTTGAGAAGTGTGCAGTGAAGCGATTTGCAGGAGGTCTACCACAAAGAGGTGAATTGGGGCTAAGCAACGAGGGCCAGAATCCTTGCCACATCAGGCACGATGAGGGAATTCTGAGGTACTACCAGTTAATAGTGCCAGCAATTCCAGAATTCTGATTGGCCGGGTGTGGTGAATATCCAGAAAAGGGTGATAATGATCTTTGAACATATGAATAAGACCAGTTTTCAGAAGACCAGGGTCCAAATGGAATATGTGTTTTTCGATGGTCCATAATAAGACTAGAGTTACCTAAAAGGCCTGTTCTCTCCCCCCTCCCTGCTGTGAATAGAATGATCATATAAACATCACAGAAAGCGCATGTACCCTTGTGAGGAATTACTTGTGCCCTTTTAATAGAGTTTGGCGGCTCTGCTTCATGTAATGTCACCATATGGAATTCTCATGATTGCATGTGCTAAGCATGCTGTAATGTGAAGAGTCTGCATGATTGAAAGCCACGTGGTGTCATTTAGTTATTCCCCATTAGACTCCATGGGCATTGCAAATTACTGCATGTGGTGATTACGTTATCTGTTCATGTTTTTGTGGGGAGGTAACCCCCACCACACAAAGGCAGGTAGATTCACATTTTTTTTTATATCTGAGAGTCAGAATTTGGAAGTTTGGCAAAAGATCTGTTATTATAATTTATCAAATGCTTAACCATTGCCGCCAAATTTGTAATCAGGCGCTTGCGGTGGTTAATTTCCCATGGCGAAGCTTGGGGTTATTCAGAAAATTTGATTTCTAGCAACAATAATGAAAAATCATCCTGTAATATGGGTCAGGTGTCAAGTGATGGAAACTTGACTCTGGACCCTTGGTAAAGGGTTGAAGTCAATTCATTGTTTGCCCTTTGAAAGCCCACGTAAATTCCTGGGTCAGTCGTTCGCGGACCCTGAGTTCATAAGATGGATGATTGAAAGGGATTGGATGTGGTTTCTGAATTAATTGCAAAATGAGTCAAAGAAATAGCTCTTATGAACACTAAGCAGCTTGGTTAGATCATATTTACAAAGTTCATCATAAAATCAATACACCCATTCATCCCAGCATTTAGTGCATGAGCAATGACGCTTGCAAAGACGCGTAGCGCTTAATGGCAAATGACATAGGGGCAAAGTGATGGGAAATGTAAACATATGGGTCGAAAGTATGAAATATCACCCCAACACTGATAATATTCATAAATATTGATGGTGAAATTAACAGAACCTAGCACCGATTGTTGATCCCTATTTGGCAATGATAGTTTCACAGCTACAATGCAGTGTTTCAGCCTACAAATAAATCAGCGCATGCATAAGGTTGCCAGGCCTTCTTCAGGTGCATGGAATATATAGGGCCCAGTATTTCCTATACGTAGTTGAGAACATTTTCACATGTTATTCTGAGACTCTGCAACAGTATTTTTCTGACGATGAGTCTATAATGGTGAACACATTGTTGGACTATGAAACCGTGTCGTAGGAAAAGTCAAATATCTAAGCTACTCGGACAACCAGGCAACTCTAACGTGTGTCAAGTATGAGCGGCGTTATTGTGTGTGTGTTTAGTTGAAATGACCTGTTATACTTCAAGATTTCCAATGAACGTGCTATCATGTAGCATCAGACTACACACACAACAATTATACTGAAAATTGTACAGGAAACTGCAATAGGCATAGAACACATTATTCTGATATTAGACCTCCATATATCTTCAAAGTGCAAGAGACACAGATGAGTTCCATGATATGCTTGAAATGCTTCCCTGTTGTGCAAATAACAGTTATTAGAAAATGGATTCCTTTATAATGGATTCCTCCTCTGAGTCAGTGATATGATATGGCATTTCTGAACACTTATAATGCAGTCATTAACCACTATTGTGGACCGCATTCCACGCATTCTGATTTGAGCACCAGCCTGACAAGCAACACACACAGACCTCTCTTGTGCTGTATGAAGGCAGAGAGCAGCATGTGCAGTTCAATTCTTCAAGCTAACAAAAATCAAGGCAAAATGAAATGAACAAAGTGTATTCTTACTAATTCCATGTTGATTAAATTAATATTACAAGTTACCTGGCTGTCCTCGTTACCCCTCCAACCCCCACCCCCAACACCAATAAAAACACAAGCTTCCATGTTTTAATAGCCTCGAGGGGTCATTATCGTTTGGGGTAGTCACCCTTCCCCAATGTGCTGCCTGGTCTTTGCCCTAGCAGGTCTTTATCCCATGAAAATGTCCCCTCCCTCCGTCTATAAGGCTTAAGAAAATAATCTGAGCCTTTACTATGGGAAATACATGGTGGTCAGTACATCATTATGACAGTAGACATGCAATAATTTATTTATTTATTTATTTTTGCCATTTGTATAGCACACCAAACCCGGAGACATCTAGGCGCTGTTCTTACCGAATTATTACGCAATAAGGTCACGTTCGGGATCATGGAGGTGTGCGAAAATATTAATGCCATATTCTGCACATGAACTCGCTGCATTTCAGCGCATGGCATTGTTAATTCTGCTTGCCAGGAAGAATCAAAATGCAGGGTTTCAACTGGGCAAGGGTTAAGTTATGCGGGTTTACTTTTTTTTTGTCTTAAGCAAACGATTCTGGTTTAAACTATTCCTGTTCATCAACTGCAAAATATGCCGTAGTGCATTCTTTTTCAAGAACAGACAGACCAAGCACGTGCACAGTTTTATAGGAAAAAAGCCATACACAGTCATGAAGCCTGATGTGTGCCTAGATCTCCTGCAAAGAGTGGCTGTGTGCATCCAACCTCGGTCTGCTACGACTTCGCAAGTCAAATAGGTTCAGTTGGCGAGCTGGTAAACATCTCTGCTTATATGTTCACCTCAAATGTCTGCCGGCCATTATTAGCACTGCATAACACCTGGGAGAAATTGACATGAAACAATTCTCCAATGAGAAAGCACATGAGTTACCACAATTGGATTCCCAGACGGAGCAGGGCCTTGGTTTTACCCCATAAGGACTATAGTAAAAGTGTGTTCTTTGGCACCGTTAAGAAATTTACCAAGAAATGGCAACCTATTCAAAATAGAAGAGTCATATTAAAATGTATTAAAAGGCAGGACCAGCTCTCACCAGTCAGGAAACATTGGCATGCCTTGCCCAGGAAATACCATGCAGTCCTCGATGTTCTCTGCATCACCCAAAGGACCTTCTGGAGCATTGAGAAAAGTGCGTGGAGTAGGGGGAGCGTGAAACCGTCCCAGGAGTGGATGGATTGCCGTATTTGGAGCTGGGACCCAGCCCTGGAGTGGACGTGCTGGGGAACGGGGTAGGGCAGCACAACGGCGGCCTAGGAAAGGGCGAGAGGGGCAGATGCCATAAGGGAAGCGGATGCCAGCCTAGGAGTAAATGTGGGGGTGATCAATGCAGGGCTCGCAAAACTCGCCCAGGCGTGGCTGAGAAGGAGGCAGGCTGTAAGGGATTTCAGAACCAGTCAAGGAGCGGATGAGGTGTGGAGCGGATCATGTGATCAGAAAACAGGCGTGGGAGGTTATGAAAGATGGGGATGTCATGAAGGTACAGGGGAACCAGGCAAGGACTGGCAGTGGGGCAGGAGATCTCATAACAGGCTCAGGAGTGTATCAGAGGAGGGGATGTCATCAGGGGATAGGGGAACCAGGCAAGGTGTGGGGAGCAGGGGAGATCCCAAACATGCCCAGGAGTGTATTAGAGGAGGGAATGTCATAAAGGGACAGGGGAACCAGGCAAGGAGTGAGGAGCGGGGCAGGCAACCACAAAACAGGGCCATGAGTGCCTGAGAGGAGAGGATTAAAGGGACAGTGGATCCAGGCAAGGATTGGGGAGCAGGGGGATCACAAAATATGCCCAGGAGTGTATGAGAGGAGGTGATGTCGTAAAAGGGACAGGGGAAATAGGCAAGGAGTGGGGAGCGGGGTAGGAGATCACAAAACAGGCACATGAGTGTATGAGAGGAGAGGATGTCATAAGGGGATAGGGGATCCAGGCAAGGAGTGGGGAGCGGGGCAGGAGATCACAAAACAGGGCCAGGAGTGTATAAGAGGAGAGGATGTCGTAAAGAGACAGCAGAACCAGGCAAGGAGTGGGGAGCAGGAGATATCACATAATATGAAGAGGAGTGTATGAGAGGAGAGTATGTCATAAGGGAATAGGGGAACCAGGCAGGGAGTGTGGAGCGGGGGAGATCACAAAACATGCCCAGGAGTGTATGAGAGGAGGAGATGTTGTAAAAGGACTGGGGAAATAGGCAAGGTGTGGGGAGCGGGGCAGGAGATCACAAAATATTACCAGAGTTTATGAAATGAAAGGAGGGGATGTCGTAAGGGGATAGAGGAACCAGGCAAGGAGTGGGCAGCGGGGGAGGAGATCACAAAGTATGCCCAGGAGTGTATGAGAGGAGGGCAATGTCATAAATGGACAGAGGAAATAGGCAATGAGTGGAGAGCGGGGCACGAGATCACAAAATATTACCGGAGTGTATAAAAGGAGGGGATGTCGTAAGGTGATAGGGGAACCAGGCAAGGAGTGGGGAGCGGGAAAAGAGTTCACAAAGTATGCCCAGGAGTGTATGAGAGGAGGGTGATGTTGTAAATTCACAGGGGAAATAGGCAAGGAGTGGGGAGCGGGGAAGGAGATCACAAAATAGACCCAGGAGTGTATGAGAGGAGGGGATGTCGTAAAGAGGGGAACGAGGCAAGGAGTAGGAGTGCGACAGGAGATCACAAAACATGCACAGGAGTGTATGAGACAAGGGGATTTCGTAAAGGAACAGGGGAACCAGGCAAGGAGTGGGGCAGCAGATCACAACTCATGCCCTGGAGCGCATGAGAGGAGGGTATATCATAAAAGCACATGGGACCTGTGACCAATCCACTTCCGGTGCACAAGTGGTCTAGCAATGTATATCGGTTTCGAAACCATCACTGTCCAGTCAAGATTGATTAAATATATAAATATATCTATATTATTATTATCACAACAGACAGTTCTAGCACACTACAAAATACAACCCACCTTGTAAAGGAATGCAGAGGAGAGACAATTTCAAGGAAGGAAAAGGGATGCACTCTGGATACTGACAGGGGGTTAGTCGGTAATGTAATTCATTGCAATAGTTCAAGGATACTTGGTTTAAACACAAAGGGAACAATGGGTTGTAAAATGACACCAGGGGCCTTCGGAGAAGGACCACAAGGACACAACCCCAATGTACATTGTGCTGCAGATGTTCTTGGTGCTCAACAGGGTTGAGTTGGGTTCAGGGTGCCTTGCAGCTTCTGAGATAGAGTTCAAGACGGGAGACAGCTACAGGTATTAGGCGGCAGGCAGTTCAGCAATCGAGTCTGGACAGACAGCAGCAGGCTGGCCTACACGGCGGCTCAGGGTCAGGAATCTGTGTCTCTGTGCTGGCCTGTGGTTCTGATGCACTGGTTGAGGCGTCTTGGACAGCGTTAGTGACTGCGGCATAGCAACAGTCAGTGGTGCAGTCAGTTGCAGCTCGAGGGGCTCAAAAATGTCCTTTAAAGCAGATGTTGGTAGATGCTTGTCGATGAACCCCTTTTAGCTTTTTCACTGGGCTTGTGTTGTCCTTTAAGGCAGATGGCTCAAAGCTGAGGAGACTGTTGCAGGTACCGGCCTTGTCCTGGGTTTGGTTCAGAGACTCTCTGGCCCTTCCCACCTAGGAAGTTTGCTGCAGAGCCTAGCAGGACATGCTCTGTACTGGCTGGGTACTTGTTCTGAAGTGGTAGGAGGGTCTTCTAGATTCAGTATCTCCCTCTGTTCCCTGGGAGATGTTTAGGGGAGGGATCTTGCTTCTCTCTTGGATGCCCTGGCCTTCCTTCACTGGCTGAAGATGTAAGGCAGACTGTACCTTCAGCCAGGGTCCAATGCTGAGTTCTTGTTCCTGCTCCTTGCAAAGTCTTCAGATGATCTGCCCAAAAGAGGGTCTCAGCACTCTTTTAAAGCCAAATGGGCCCCAGTGATTGGTGTAGGCTAAGCCTATCCCCACCAACAATCTCCTGTATGCATGAGGTCATAACCAGAGTGCTTTGCAACCGAACAGGTAAAAGGATGAACACATATAATACTAAGTCTCGCCCATTTTTCTGTTTGTTTTGGATCAAAGCGTCTCTATGGTTAATTGAGCTCCCTCTGGTTCCTGATTAAAGCTACAGGTCTCCCTTGAAGCTGCGGTGTGAGCAGACTTTCTGGACTCTGCAAATTGCATCATGGTACCTTCTGAATGGGGTCCCCCTGCAGGGATAACTACTGTAAACAGCTGTCCCAGACATGCCAGTTCACTGCCATTGATACTGAGAGGCGGGAGCTGGCTTCAGGTTGACGCAGATGCTTATTGTTGGGGTTTCCTATTCTTAAACCTCTGCAGCCAGGCCGCAATACTCTATTACTATGCTAATTAGGTTAATCACTGCCACCATTCCGCTGGGCTCAACAACAGGACAGGGCAATCCATGGAGCCTTTGATAGTTAATTAGGCTGGCCATAGCAGGAGGAAGGTTTTGTCCCTCTCCCTTCTGAGATGACAGGGTGTAATCCTGGCTGTCATATCCAAACTAAATATGACAGGGTTGGTGGTGCCTGCAGGCTGTGTCCACCCAGAGTACACAGGTTTAGGTGTATGTTATGCAGTGAGCATAGGAAAGTGTGTGCAGATTAGCCCCACACATTTTCTGGAGGTTGATCTACCATCGTCGTTAAATTTCATTTAAAATTTCGAAAATACCTAGGTGAGCACACTCCCACCGTGTGGATGGTCGAATTCCTCACAGGAACGAGTCAAGGAGTGGGGAGTGATGCAAGAGATCACAAAACAGGCTTAAGAGTGTATGGTAGGAGGGGATGTCATAAGGGGGCAAGGGAACCAGGCATGGCGTGGGTATCTGGGTAAGAGATCACAAAACAGGCCCAGGAGTGTATGAGAGGAGGGGATGTCGCAAGGGGATGTCAAAAGGGGATAGGGGAACCAGGAAAGGAGTGGATAAAGTGGGGAGCAGTGTGGGATCACAAAACAGGCCCAGGAGTGTATGAGAGGAGGGGATTTTGGGTAGGGGAACCAGGAAAGGAGTGGATGGAGTGGGAGCAGTGCGGGTTCAGAAAACAGGCTTAGGATTGTGTGAGAGGAGGGTACGTCATAAGGGGACAGGGGAACCAGGCAAGGTGTGGGAAGGGATGGAGACCCTAGAGGGCGTCACACAGGGGAAGAATCCAGCAGAGGAATGAAGCACTACCGGTAAGTTAAGTAGTAGGCCGGCATCTGACCTCTCCACCACCGGACCGTGGAACATGCATGGGACTAACGGCTGCCTGGCAGGGTTCCAGGATGGCGGGTCACGATTTTTAGGGACTGTTTGATACCTTGCACAGTGAAGGATATAATGCTTCATACAACTGTCCATATTTCCAGGAATGCTACCTTTGGTTTTGCTTGGAATAGTCCTTAATCCCCCCTCACTTCTCCTTCCCTCCCACGAAGCCCCCCTGCGCTCTGAAGAGGTTTCCACGCGCATCTCTTAATAAAACCCTTAGTAAATCCATAAATAAACAAACATGTGTTTTAATGAAATCTCACATATTTGCATTGCAATTCTCTTCCTCTGTGGTTGCAAATATCTTGCACAAATATGCTATTAAATGGCATCTGCTTCTCCCGCACTAAACATATCGATGTGGCCACATGCCTTCCTTGTAAACACTTGTGTATAGGCGCGTTACAAATACCATACCATATCATATCATATCATGTCCGGATTTGCCTGGAATGGATATCCTCGCCGTCAGTCCGAATGCTCCAGATGTGGAAATACCGTATCGGCGGGCCGAGTGATCGCTGGGTGGCTCCCGCAAAATCCTCTTCGGAAAATAATCCACTGGCAAAACAGTTAAGGAACTCCTAGGTGTTTTTAATACCATTGATTAGAGCAAATGAAAAAAGCCACAATGGAGGGAGACAGGCGCGCCCGACGGGTGCGGACATTCTATCACGGCGGACAGATATTGACTAGCGCTCCGAACAAGTCACTCACTCATCAGCGGCCAGCCTGATTGAGTTGCCTGCAGCCAGGGAACGAGCCTTCAGTCGGCTCTGGGTCGAAATGAACCGCAATCTTTTCAGACCTCGTTGCTGGCCAAATGAGAGATTTAAAACCCTGGAGGACTCCAAATGAATTTACCAAGGAGGCCCAGTAACTAACAAAGCCTCAATCCATCAGGCAGAGGCTCTTGGGTAATGCACTTTCTGCCTCTGTGTGTTCGTCTGTCCTCTCTGAACAATGCACTGCTAAACAGATCAACCCGGGGTGAGCCTTTACATTTTTAAAGGGTTTAAAGATTTTGATGAGAAAACATTAGTCTGTCCCCTCGGGAAATTCACTCCCATTGATTTTATGTTTTTTGAGCGTGCTACCCATCATTTTTGAGCACCTCAGCAAGAAAATCTCTATTTGGATTGGACGCATTGCTGGCTATGTGTCCGACTGTAGCGGCAGGCAATGTACTTACGCTCATGGGTCGATCACTTAGTGAAGGTAACGCACGTGGGGCTCATGTATTCCTAATTTGAGCCCCAATCGCTCCCAAAATAGAGACTCTCATGTAATGGATAAACACAGCAATCGATTTCTCGCTCCACGCCAGAAAGCTGGGGGTATTCTACTTCTCATACTCCATGATTAATCATTAATTTATTAACAAGTTGTGCCCAATATTTCCCAGTTTTTGGTATTGGAATATAGGGTGGAATATAGGGCACACTTTCACATTACCTTCTGGCATCCTACAGAGAGGAGAGGGAAGGGAAAGGTTGTTGGGAAGCAGAATATTTGGTTGGCATGGCAACTGGAAATGCTACTGGCATCCCTTGGCTGCATCACAGATTGTTATGCTTTATGTGCTGTTACTCACAGTGTTTCTTCTATCATCATATCTCAGTGAAGGCACAGATAAAGAAAACAAAATATATTCCTCGAATATATGGTGTATGAGTCAGATCCATAGACCCTCTGCCATGTCCTTGGCCCTCCTCCATGCCCTAGTTTAATAATGCCTTCAAATGCTTCACAAGGTATTGAAATAATCCGGCAGGGAAGTGGGTATATCCACCACTATTTTGACATGTTCGTAAGAGATGATCGAAAAGCATTTCAGGTGCTTTATGGTACCAGCAAACGTATGCTACCCCAAATGGCCAGGCTGACATTGTTCCTATGAGACTCTCTGACCAGTGTACACAATGGGATCCAGGGAATTGTGAACCGGAATCTGGCCCAGGTTAAGGTTAAAGGATCCACCCATGATCAGACTGGCTGTTCTGCAAAGTTCTGAGAGAATTGACGAGTGGGATCCATCCACACTTAAGTAAGTCTACATCATCGAAGCATTAGAGCGATGGTTGTCAATGAATCATTACACAATAGCGGCTCAAGAGGGCATCTTCTTGCCCTGCCCGCCACACCAAGAAACGGGAAATCTATCAGCCAATATGCAACCTAAGATTTTCTGTGGCAAATGTCTATGAAAATTCCTCCATCGAGATCTGCTCGTGGATCTACCACTTCCAATCGAGATCTTTTATTGATTTGTATTGACCTCAGTACAATCTATCATATAAAGTCTGCATTTTGGCCATATTCATTTACACCAGCTCCAGAAGATCATTGTCTTGACTGCAAGCTTTAGGCTAGGCATGGGTAACCTTCTGGATTCAGGATGCAATGAATAGAGTGTTCATATTGCAGTGGACCTGACAGGCCCTGCCCACAGATAACATTACTCACAAAGTGGTTCTGTATGTGGTTGGAGAGATGGGCTGCAAGTAGAAGACCTGCATGGGCTATACCTTCCTGATGTCTGAGTGTCCGGAGTGCACCGGGCACTTCGGTATGCATTGGCTCCCTGGACTGGCGCTTTTGGAGAGTTGCCGGCAGGATGACTTCAACTGGACCCAACTGTCTCCTGCATAGGTCCTGGGAGATAATTTCAGGCAATGTGCTCTAAAGGTATTGGGGAGGTCAGGAAGGGTCCCCTTGATGATGAGGGGTTCATGTTGCATGCACCATATTGATGACTGGGGTGGCAGTTAACTTGCACAATTTTACAATCTCATATGTATCGAGTGTAGTTGATTATGAATGGGATATGTTTCTTTTAGTGTTCAAAGTCACGCAGAGTGGTGTTAGCATTTGTTTGGACCGGCAATAAAGATGAGGCCCAAGGCTACGGTGTGCGGTGTTCAATTGCTTTTTCAGGGTGAAACTGTAGGCTGAACGTGCTGGAGTGGTGGTTGTATAAATTAGAATCTGTTAAGAGGAGCTAGGAGGCTGGATTGGATGGGCGTGCAATTAGTAGTTCAAAGAGAAACTGCTCAGCCCTTCCTCGTATTGCTGAGATATCTGAGTGGACCCAGCACAATCATGCTTACGCTTAAAGGGCTCTAGGCCAATTGTTACTAAGTAATTCATTGGCCCTCATTACAACTCAGGCGTTAAGGGTTAACGCCACCGTTAACCCTTAACGCCTGATTCCCACCTTAACGCCTGCTTTTTGCAGGCGTTAAGTTCCATGGTGCTAAGGCACCTTGGTGCTAATTACGGCACCGTAATTTACGGTGCCGTAATTAGCGCCTTCCCCACTCCCATTATGCCCTATGGGGCGAAAATGGGAATGGGGAAGGGAAAATGGGAAATGGGGATTTACCGCCCCACTCACCTTGTAATGGGGCGGTAAATCCGCCATCCACCATGGTGTAAACGTAGTTTACACCATGGTGGTAAAGTTGGTGCACTTAGCACCTCAGTTGTAATGAGGGCCATTATGTTGTATGTGAATGTTTCATTGTGCCATGACGTCACAACCTACCACAGACCAAACCCCAGTAAAGACGGACTTCAAACATGATCAGAAGATGGTAGCAAAGATTTTTGTTGACCAATGATAAAGGATGAACTTGGAAAAGATGGAACCTCTTTGCAAATGTTGTATCCAATAATGTTTGAGGGGTGGGTGATAATAAAATATCTGGGAGTGTTTTAACTGTTGCTAAAATGTATAAAAATGTATCAATTGATGTGGTTCATTGAGACTTGGGTTAATTTGGTCCTATGGTGCCATCTAACTGCTCCCAGGATGTTTTCACAATAAAATTGCTTTACATACAAAGCGTGCACAATATGTGTTAGAATTCTTTGAAAGTCCAGGCTAGCATATATATCCTACTCTCGCATTTTCATTCTTGATCTTATCACTTTTTTTCTTTTCTTTATTGTATTACATGAATGTGACAAGCGAGTAGTCATTTTTCTTCTTCTTTTTCGTTTTCTTTTCTTTTCTTTTTTCCGCTTTTATATATTGTAGACTCTTCACTATATCAGTTTGGTCAAGTATAGTTTTTATTTTATGTAAGGAGATTTTTCCTGAATTTTGTAAGCTATATTTCAGAATCAGAACGCATTGATTTATGTGTTAATCCTAAATTAGATGATTTAGGTAGTGTTACGATGCACATTTGAATTTTCACTAATATTTACTCTAGATAGGTAGCGAACACACCACTCTAATATGGCCGCCATATTCGGTTGACTTAGCAAAGGTACTATTACCATGGGGACCCATGGTTACCTTTAAACAACATTAGATATTCAGTGAAACGCGCGTTTCTGAGTTTGATGTGAGTTGCTTTCTATGTGAATGTTTTCGTTTTTTGAGATGCTATAATTATGTGTTAGAATTCATTGAAAGTCCAGGCTAATATATATATCCTATTCTCGCATTTTCAATTTTTGATCTTACCACTTTTTTTCTTTATTGTACTACATGCACGTGACAAGCGAATAGTCATTTTTCTTCTTGTTTTCCTTTTCTTTCCTTTTTTATGCATTTGTATATTGAAGACTCATTACTATATCAGCTTGGTCAAGTATAGTTTTAATTTTATTTTATTTTATTTTATGTAAGGAGATTTTTCCTAAATTTTATAAGCTATATTTCAGAATCAGAACGCATAGATTTAAGTGTTAATTCTAAATTAGATGATTTAGGTAGTGCTATGATGCACATTCGAATTTCCACTAACATTCACTCTAGATAGGTAGCGAACATACCACTCTAACATGGCCGCCATATTTGGTTGACTTAGCAAAGGTATTATCACCATGGGGTTCCCATGGTAACCTTTGAACAACACTAGATATTTAGTGAGACGCGCGTTTCTGCGGTTTCACCGTGTATTGAGACGAGTTTGTATACAGCACTAGGTAAGTTTGTGCCTACAGCCGTAAGGATGATAACTAGAGTAGACCTAGAGTACCACCTAATGGATACATATATTTACAGATTGTTGTTTCGAGAATTGTTCGTGTCAGAGGAAATACTGCGATCTCTGCTAGCGAACGCGCAGCCATTTTTGGAGGCTTCATTTTGTTACAGGGAGACCAGGTCAGTGTAATTATTAGTTCCCTAGCATTATGTCTAAGTGATGTGACTCTGGGTAATGACTAAATGACATTTCTGTTTTCTCTCCATTGGTATGGTTATACACTTAATTTCTCAACATTCCAATTTTCCGTACGTATATTTAATATTTTATCTGGTTTGTGCACTGATGGGCATGAAATGGTGGCACTTTTTATTGGTGATGCATATTTACGTTTCTTTTATACATGGGATTAATGCTCTGGAAATGTGGTATTTATTGACTGCTATGTTTTGCACATTCGTGCATACTTGCCAACCGTGACTATGGACTTGATATTGCTTGTTTGATAATTCTTTTTGGTGTTTTCGTGACTTTAACTTGTGTGACTTATGATTATATACAGGCCCTGATGAAGGATTTAGTCCGAAATGCATTGGCCTATCCCAGAAAGCATTTGCATTAAGAAGAAATATTAATTGATGACATTTGTTTGTTTTTTTGTTTGAATAAACAGTATATATACAATATAAGCATTCTGCATCAGATTGTGAGTACTAGTGAGATGGTTTTTTGACTCACTGAAAATAAGCCACTTTGCAGTGGACATAGGAGTGCAGCCCGCACCGCTGGCCTCGCGGCCAAGGTCTTTGAACATTGTAATTAGCGCCTTCCCCACTCCCATTATGCCCTATGGGGCGAAAATGGGAATGGGGAAGGGAAAATGGGAAATGGGGATTTACCGCCCCACTCACCTTGTAATGGGGCGGTAAATCCGCCATCCACCATGGTGTAAACGTAGTTTACACCATGGTGGTAAAGTTGGTGCACTTAGCACCTCAGTTGTAATGAGGGCCATTATGTTGTATGTGAATGTTTCATTGTGCCATGACGTCACAACCTACCACAGACCAAACCCCAGTAAAGACGGACTTCAAACATGATCAGAAGATGGTAGCAAAGATTTTTGTTGACCAATGATAAAGGATGAACTTGGAAAAGATGGAACCTCTTTGCAAATATTGTATCCAATAATGTTTGAGGGGTGGGTGATAATAAAATATCTGGGAGTGTTTTAACTGTTGCTAAAATGTATAAAAATGTATCAATTGATGTGGTTCATTGAGACTTGGGTTAATTTGGTCCTATGGTGCCATCTAACTGCTCCCAGGATGTTTTCACAATAAAATTGCTTTACATACAAAGCGTGCACTCATTCCTCAGGCGGTGGACAGGGGTAATTAGGGGTCTGCCCCCACAAAGAGCCATCACTTAATTCTAGGTAAACTGGACAGGAATACTGATGGATTGCACATCATTTGAGTTCCAGCCACTACAGGAAAGGAGGAGGACTGAATAGACCTCTGTCGGACCAACACTTTCCCCTGTGCCTGGCAAAATATGGCAGAGGGGAAACCCCTAACAAAAGAGCCTGTTTATGTGAATATCCCTCTTTGAATAAAATAAAACAAATCAAAATCCCTTTCATACCCCTGAATGCAAACATTTCCACCCGTAGCAAACTGGATGGGCAGCATGATTTGCCCGTCAACTGATTCACTAAAGTTCATTTTGGAATGGCGCCAAACAAAGATAATGCTTTGTTTTCCTACTTGGCAGAAGAATGTGTCTCGTGCAATTCGAAAAATATCCTATACGCTTTTCCTGCTCTCCCTGCACAGTCCTCTGTTGTTGCGCCTCACCAATTCATCTGAATGTTTTGTGAAAGTTTGAAACCTTTCACATAGGAAGAGAGCAGAAGGATCCATTTGAGCCACTTCACATTTGTCGCAGCAGCACCCAGTAGCCCTCACTGGAAATTCACCTCCAATTCAGAGCACCCAAGCAAAGCATTGTGGCTATTCAAAGTAGCCCAAATACAAGCCTTCAGCTCTGAATTGCATGAATTGAGGCTGGCACAGATGGGTAATTTCAGTGGTAGGGTTTTCCACATCCATCGCGTGATTACTGAAAATCATTTGTTCCCAATACTCTTGCCTCTTTTTCTTGGCACCATACCCTTGTTGCCACCTATGGATTATTAAAAGAGATGGGGGAAGTATAGCATATCTTCTCTTGGAGATATGTTTGTCTGTTCCTGTTATCCAGGCATAGCCCTACAGTGCCATAGTGACATTGAAGGTCCTTTGCAAGCGCATAGGACCATACATGTCACCCTTAAATAAGTGGCATCAGCCATTGTTTTCTTTTTATAACATTGAAGTTATCACCAGTGGCACCTTTAAGAAGAGCAATAGACTATATGTAAATGTGTAAACTAGGCCACACACTGAGCCCTCAAAATAGCTGATGCTGGGAGTCATTTTAAAATTAGTATTTGTTGCTCTTCAGATCTTTTTTGGGAGGGAAGATGAATGAGAGGATTCTCTTGAGCTGGTCGACTTTGAAGAGCAGACAGGGGTTGATGATCCCAGAGGTGCTTTGTGCCCGGCGCCCGGATATTCGTTTTTGAGGCATATAGTTTGAAAATATACTGCCACTAGAACCTTTCGGCAACCGAGAATTGGTATCCTGTGCCAGATAAATCCCAAACTGCTTGGTGTCAACTGGCACTCTTCCAGAAAGAAAAACCTTTCCTCCCACCTGAGGTTTTTTCGGAAACCATGGTGCAAGTCCTGTTAAATGCACACCTCAGTGGAGGGATTGCCCTCCTTACACTGTCCTAGCCACATACCTGGCCCCACATTAGAGCTGTTCACCAAACTGCTGCCATCATTAGTACAGGAACTTAATTCTCCATCAGAAGACAATTGTACTGGTGACTCGTCCCATTCAGGATATTCTTCTAACCGGTGTTGAACACATGTATACTGTGAGAAACCTGAAGGTGTGTCACCCACTAGTTGCCGGGGATGTGTCATCCAGGTGGCCAGGACACGGGCATCACTATTGGATCCAGTTCCTGGGGCTGGACCAGTGTGGGAGGATCACCTGGATAGGTTTTTTTTGGAAAATGGAAGTGGGACACCAAAGGGTGAGACACAGTATCCCCTTTTTTATGGCACCTTTTCCCCATCCTACCAGGTGGGAAATCTAGAAACTCTACCTCCCCGACCCTTTTCCGACCCAAACAACTTCTCATGGATATTTCATCATGAGTGACAACGGACTAACACCAGAGCCATATACATGACAAGGCCCAACACAAGGGTCAGACAGAGTCAGGCAATTACTGATAACCACACACACCTGACTCCCATTACACTTCCCCACACGGATAAAAGGCTGAGCACGAAAGCACACTCAGAGCAAGGCCCAATGCACGAGGAAGCAGCTATCATCAGAAGGCAGTTCAAACCAAGGAGAAAGGCAGCGAAATCGGAGAGGACACAAGGAGGGAATTACCCATGCCCTTTTCAACCCAGAAATGCGACTTTCAAGAAGCCTCATTGAAAACAACCATAAGACTGGGAATTGTAGCTGACGAATGGTGTAGCGTGTGTCAACGGTACACAGAGCCCTCTGACTTCGACAGCAAAGCAACGCCAACGAATTCAGCACAGCCGGTGAGTGGAAGAAACTGAAAGCAGACCGGACTGTGTTATGCTCAGGGTTGCAAGTGGCAACATTTTATGAAGAAAGAGAACTTGAATCTAATTGAACTTCGGGAAACTAAGATTGGTACCATATACAGAGAGGTCCGGCACCGCGTGGGTGCTCACTCGAAGGTCTCTGTTTGGTGCATCCAGAAGAATTGTTGAACTGTAAAATTGAAGTGGTCCTAAAGTGGGTTGCGTTGAATCCAGTGCACACTCGGAGGTCTTCTGAAGTTGGTCTGAGCCCGGCTGAGGGGGACTAATTGTAAAGAAAGGTTCTGAGCCCGAAGAGGGGGGTCCTGTGTTTAACAACATATGAGAAGATTGTTGTAGGAAATGTGAAGCTGACTGAGGGATGCCGGCGAACTGGGGTGAACAGTAATACACCCGAGAAGACTGTTGTGGAAAATGTGAACCTGACTGAGTGATGTCTGCAAATTGATGTTGGTCTGAACCCGACTGAGGGAGGCTAATGGTGAGGGAAGGATTGGAGCCTGGCTGAGAGGGACCCTGGGTGAAGAGTATATCAACCTAAGTGAATATTGAGAATGAACTTTTCTTTACTGTTTATGGGACATCAGATCTTATAAGTCAAGAGACGTTACACTAAGAGATTTAGGCACAGACAGCCCTGATGTTGGTAAAAGGAACTGTGACCTCGTGCTGGAGGAGCCCTGGAGTATGCTGTGCTCAAGTGATCCGCCTTGTCCCATGCTAAAACGAAGGAAAGGGAGACCCCGGCCTACACATCCTGATTTATCATTTTGTGAACACTTCTTTCTGTTTGTGAACATTGTTCCACACTATTTTGTAGCATAGCGGTAAGGATTGGCAATAGTTATTTCTTTTAGTATAAGCCCTTTTATTTTGAATCAACTCCACAAGGACAGTATTATTATTGTTTGATGGTCGTAGCTTGCTCCCATATTAGATTTAGACATAAATTAGGCTTTTATCTCACCCATTTTGCATGTGAATAAACACCCTTGAACTGTGCTCGCTTGTTTCTGTCTTACTTTGTTACATGCTTTCCTTACACTACCTAGCCATAAAATGCATGGGATCAGATGGGACACGTTCCTCTAAGAGCCAAATCATTGTGAGGCTCTAGTTAATGCGGTCACGATAAGAGAAAACCAGGAAACAGGCCTTCGCTTGCTATACCCCTTCCCCTGGACCAACATCTTGGTCACCATCTGGACTGCTCCAGTGTCCCTGTAGGTCAGGGAGGAAGGGAAAACTCTGCTCTTCAGGGAATACCTAGGTGCTTCTTAAAACCTGCTATTGTTAGATATATAGCCCCTATAGTGTAGCATATCCAAGCTACTATAGCCTGTACCCTCCCCTTTCACTAAACTCTGTTAACCCCAAAATACGTTTACAGTGTTCAAGTGCTTTCTAGCTAGGGTTGCACTATATAAACCCAAATACAAATGATACATGCAGGTAGATCCAGTCTCTATGCAGGAGTAAACATGTCTAATACAGCACCTTGTAGAAACATTTACTTTCTCTGTTCATTCACCTTTCATTCACTCATTTCTATTGTCACTCAACATTTTAAACTGTTTCAATACCTATATATATATATATATATATATATATATATATATATATATATATATATATATATATATATATATAATTTCATGTTAATCCCAAAAAAATCATAAATAGAAGACAATGACGCTAGACACAATGACATTAGACAAAAATAATAAAATCTCAAACACTCAATTTCTTATACAAAAAATGTTTAAATGATGGGGTTAGTACTCCAGTGCCATATTTTCACCACAATATTGTACACATTTTAAGGCACAGTACTCGAGTTTTGGAAAAACAAAACATCGGTCTGGAAAGTTTGTCTTTCACTTGATAATTTAGTCTGGTAATTTCATATCTTGTATAGTCTTAACAACACATTTTTTCTTTGGCCCGACATATTTATATATAAACCACAGCTCTGGGACCATTCATGTGGTGGTTTCAGTGTTGTCCCATAAGTGCTCACAAATAAATATTAAGGAGTAAAGAGGTGCAGAGTGGATCCCTGAGGCCCAGCACACGTGACTGTCTAGGAGTAGACCATGCTCTCTTCTCTCCTTGTCAGATATCATGGAAACCTCTTTATAGTAGGCTCCAATTCCACGGCCACTTATCTCAGCCACTGCAGCATCATGTCATGACCCAGTGAGTTAAATGTTGCAGATAAGCCAAGTAGCATTAACATTGACAGGTTTCCAAGTACACATATACACAAGGGGACATTATGAAGCCACTGAGTAACTTTGGATCCAATATAAGTCCTATATCAAATTCTCTGAGAGTTTGTATGTTTAATTCAGAACGTTCAGGTGTATTCGCAGAGTGCATGCACACCCCCGGGCCAAGGAGGTATTTTACTGCTACATACAGATAACAGAGGTTTATTGTTACCCAACTTTCAATGGCACTCATTTTATTGGCTGCAGATGGTAGACCTACTGCTATTCCAGACCAATTCCATGAGTTCAAACACAAATCTCTGCATTAGCCCACTGAGTCACAGACCCATCATCGAGTGGTGCAGGATACACTGGAGAAAAGGAGGCAAATGACTTCAGCAGGCCTTAGTGGAAAGCTGGTACCACGTTCTCACAGTTTTTCCCAATCTTCTGAAATTTGGAGCTGTGGTGAAATCACGCATCATCCAACTCAAGGCACTATGGTAAGTCAGCCCTTTTATCCCACAAGAGTATCATGCTGCTATTGTAGTCTTGCTTGTCAACTCTCGGCAAGCCTCTCTTATAGGTTAGTGAGTCCCTCGGGTTCGACATTGACAGACACCTCTCCTTCAAACAGCACATTGCAAGAAAGACGCAAAAGGCTTGGTACCAACTTTCTCCCCAGTGAAAAATCAAACCCTTCATCTCAGAAAAAACGTAAGATCTTCTGTCCAAGCCTTGGTCCTCTCCCACCTGGATTGGGGCAATGCCTTTTCGGAAGCACTTCCCATCAGAGTACCCATACACCCCTCAGTTGTGTCCTGTATGCTGCACCATGACTCATCAAAGGCCCCCACAAACTCTACCACATCACCCGACCCATATCAAACTGCACTGGCTCCTGCTGCAAGCCCGCATCAGCTTCATATCCTGCTGCAATATCTAAAGGGCTGTCGCCCTGAAGTCCCCAAGCTACCTCACTGAGAAGCTCAACATCCCTGGAGGCCTATGACTCACCAGAAGTAAGGAAATCTGCAGACTTGCACTTCACCAGATGGGCCCAAATCTCGTCTTTCAGGTACCAGTTGCATGCATTACCTGATTGGGCCACAGAGACCGGTTCGAAAGCAACAATTTATATGCAGGAGCAGTGCTGGAAATACTGTGGGATGCCAGGGTGGGTTGGAGACAGGTTGGGGGGAGAGGATAGTGGGGTCTGTAATAGGAAAAGGGGGTAGTCTTTCTTTTATGTTGTTGGCCTGCCCGGTTTTTCATCTTGAAAGTCTATTTGCCATTTGTGGTGTGTCCTGACGTGGCCCTGGCAGCAGATAGCAAAATATCATGCTCTCTAAAATGCATGAGATGTTTGGTAAAGAATGAAGAGACTGGTGCTGTGAACTTGCAGACTATCAGAACTTGTTAGACAGAGATGCTAGAAAATCACTTATAACTGTGCCCGGTAAATAATAAAAATCACGAGAAAGCGCTTAAAAAAGGAATTAGAGAATGAATCCAGCTCATATTTCCAACACACAGATTTGCCAAGTTCAAAACACAATGTCGCCAATACCCATCCTCCTCCAAATAGCTATGCATTTGATATTCCCATTTCTGTGCGCCGCCACAGAGCGCAACCGCCAGAGAAAATGGACCTGCGTTCTCACGCCCGCCCGGCCTGTCACCCATTGGTAATGTGACTGACACTTTAGAAAAAACGGTGCATTTTTCATCATGTCAGGAAAATCTATGAACACTTCTGGCTGGGAACACAAAAGCCTACTAAGAGTCTGTTTGGCATTCTGAGGCACCCTGGTGTCGCCCCAACCTGATAACCACCAGAGTGCACAGCTACTCACTGTTTAAGAGTAAATACCTCACATCCACAATGTGAACAGATTTTTCCACAGTAACATTTTCCGAAACTCACTCAGTATTATGATAGCTTTATAGACTGAGAGAGGGGTCATTATCGTGACATAATGACCCACCGCCAAGTTAAGACCCAATGTGAAGTCAAGGCCGTGAGTGGGCAAGGGTCATTATCCCAAGCAATAATGAACATTTCTGAGATCTACAAAGCTATTAGCACATAGTGGTTAAGTAAAGAAAAGTGTAGTTTAATAGTGAGTAAAGTAGATACACAAAATGTGTTAGTAAATGTGATAGGATTTATTGTGTAATATTTAAACAAGGTTGTATTTAGAAGGTAATCATTTTAAATTGCACTTTCCCTGCTCCCTTCCCCCCGGCGCACTTTTCCTTTCCCCCCTTCCCATGCACTTGCGCGATCTGAATGACACCTGGCCTAGTAGGATCGTTTGTCTGTCCTCCCTTTGTTCCCCCCCTTGCCTCGACGCGCCTTGAAACACTTGTGTATAGGCGTGTTATAAATGCCATATCATATCATATCAAATATAAACTTGGTTGAACTGAAACAGATTTTGCATAAGAATGCTGCAATTATTATGTAAAAGGGAACGATTTTCCTGTGCGACCGTGGCAGCATTGTTTCATGATTAAGTTTTCAAGTGGCCTGTTAAATTGGATGTGGCCTGTCACACAGAAGAAGCAGTGAAATAAAAATCTTCCCCATGTGAAAACAAAATCAAAATATCGAGGCTGAGTACCCCAAAAGGAAATACACCGTACACGGATTACAAAGGAACATACAAAGTACTTTATTTTATACTGAATCCAGTCACTAAGAACAGAGCAAGCAGCGTGGTTCGATGTTTTCAGTGAGAAACGCTGTACATTAGAATGCATTGGCTTTTTATACTTTTTGTGAGCACGATGTCCAGCCCCACTTCGGGTTAATATTCCACTAATACATCACCGATCTAGGGTTCATGCCAAGTCTCGCACATCCGCATATAACTGGTTTGCTTTTAATACATATATCAACAAGCCTATACGGCAACTGTGTATTCTGGGATTTTCCATGTAGGTCTTCTTAAACATTAATACAATGTAGTTAAACAAGTGTTCTACGTTCAGTATTTGAATACATTGTTCTTATTGTATACTCGTGGATTAGTTTAATTGCATGAGTAATCCTTCACACACAGGTCAACGAAGGACAAGGTCTCAGTTTACGACCTCAACAAGTGGCCTGGAGGCAAGTTATATATTAGCTACATACAGAGGTCAAGACGGCCATGTTATATTTTGGAATGACATTGTCCACCATTTTAACTCACAGGGTGACTTTACAAAGCAAACCGAAAATGGCGGATTGACCTAAAATGGCGGCTTACATTGATTTTAAGGTCAGGACCTTGCAACATGGATTCCTTCGCAAGCAATCTACGAGCAGCTTGGCGTAGGCCAACATACATATATTTATTACATTAGGAGGCATGATATAATTTCTCTATTGAAAAACCCTCCTTTTGGCCTATGCCAAGTGCTAAAACTACTTTGGATCTCCTTGCAAATAACGCCATGCATCATCGTCCATGCACCCTGAATCACTGTCGGAAATATGTATTGCCATTAGGTCATTCGCTAAAATTTCTTTCAACACATATTCTTTGGAAGTTTTATCTGGGGCATACACTTTATGTCCTATCGAACCTATCGCTTGTGCGCAACATCCCCCTAGCACCAAACACATACCAGGTAGACACTGAATACAGGAACAAAGAAACAACAGGATTCCCAAAATAATCAGCAAGACCAAAAGTACCTTCCAACCCCAAGATCGCAAGAAGTCCCAGAACCAAGCGCTAAGATCCCAGTTTCCCTCGGGAACATGCACTTCTGAACTAAGGACGTAAAGATTCTGTATTGCCTTGAAGATGGTTGGGGAGGAATCTGGTACGAAAACACAGCAAGCGGACCCCACTAATTTACACACTCCACCACGTTCAGCCAGAATGACATCTAATGCCATCCGGTTTTGAAGTGCTACTAGTCATATCGCCTTCTTTTCTAACGTCATATTATAGAGTATGTCCATGGTCCGGTTGATGGTTCTCTCCAGCACTCTCGCTAGTTTTCTGATATCTTCTGAATTCGCAATTTGCACCCAGAATGGCACAACTGATTTTGTTATATCTCCCAAGATTTGTGCTGGGGTGTCACCATTCTCGTCCCACTGTGGACCAGCCTTTGAAACTTCTTTTGTACTAGCTATAAACACCTCAGGTAACAGGATCCCTAAATAACAGGTTCCCTGCCAATCCCTGGGCAACCATGGGAATGCTACATTACCGCAGACAAAGTAGACAGGTTCGCCTACATACACAGGTCTGTTTTCCCCAGTCAAATTTGCAACGTTGGCACAACCTAGAAAATCTCCCATTGACTGAGTTCCATTCCTCTGTATGCAAAAAGAAACTGAATTGGGGCTATGATTAACAGTGTAAGAAGGAGGCATGGCATACCTATTGCCTATCAGAGCCATTATAAAGGAAATCAAAGATTGGAAAGGACGAGACAGTCTGTCAGAAGGCCTAATAGAAGCAACGTTAGGTTTAATCCTGTTTGCAAAAAGCAAGCATCCCAGGGAAGTCAAAACACGTATCTCAAAACTATTCAAATTGGTGCCATCAAAGTTCTTTGAGATGCTATCATTCCAACGGCCAAAGAACAGTGCTCTAAGAGAAGCATAACAAGCAGTTGTCAAAGGTAAAGGGTGAATATACCAACCTAGCCCCTTATCCCAATGTTGCGGTAAATGTGAGCAGACCCAACAGTTAGACTTATTAAAAATGGCATGCGTAGCATTCATGATAAGTAGTAAAGTATTATTGTGGTACCTTTGTCTATGCTGAGAGTCCCTAGGGGACAAAGTATGCAAATGTACAAAGGGAGTAGGAAAAGTAGGTATACTTTAAGTAGGTAACACAAATTCTAAAGAATGAGTATCCTCAAGGTACCACAATCCTAAAGCAGAGACTATTATAAACACAAAAATCATTATAAAAACACAGCAATACGTTTTCGGGGCCCAGGCGTTTTGTCCATTGTCCCGGTTGGTCACCCCCTTATTTACAAGTCCCATACGAGCGGTAGCGGTATCAGGCATTGTAGTCTTCAGACGGATACCCCAATGTTCGTTGCTGGCGACCTCCCAGTCACGTGACTTCTTAGTCCTTCCACAACCCTAGCCAACAGAATCCCCTTTCTCAAATTTGGGCAGAAACAAGCCCTCGATAATCCTTTTCTTCTTCGAATGCACAGCCGAACCGGTTCGGTAAGTCTATCAGATGCACAGCAAAACCATGCCGTAAGTCTATTTTCTTGGACGTAGATTGTACGTTACTTTTCCCGGTACTGATTGATCCGGAAACAATATGTCGTCACTTCCCGTTGGAAGCAACGTGTCAGAGACAAATGAAGATGCCAAATTTATAACAGCTGTTTCCGGATGCAAAACTTTTGGAGAGTGTGGAGACAAAATGGCGGCTTCCCCAAGCCTCACAGGCTCAGAGAGATTCTCCGACACACTCTCAGTGCTACTTACTGCTTTGGGATCGTTGGTTGCAGCATTAGCGAGGGGTTCTGTTTCTTCTGTAATGTGTGGCACTGGGTGAGGAAGTTTCTTGATGTGGGATGCGTGGATCCAGTTCTTTCTTCCAGAGACCCGCACCACTGTTTGGGTGACCAACAGGACCTGGAAAGGTCCATGCCAGCGAGGCGCAAGGCAGGAAGAGCGCTCAAATGCCTTGATAAGCACCCAACTCCCAGGCCGTATACTGTGGCCTGGGCCCTCGTATCGCACAGGTAAAGCTTCTCGTACCTGGTGATAAATCAAATACAGGTTTTTAGTCAACTGGCTGCAATAATCTGAAAGTAATACTGAATTGCATTTAGGAAGGTTCCAAATATTGGCAGGTCTCCCCATTACCACCTCAAATGGAGAGAGCCCAGTCTTAGTTTGAGGGGTTTGACGCATAGATGAATGCGAATGGCCGAATGGAACCGTTTGTCAATTTGTAATGCAGCACATATCTGCAGAATTACAGCAGCAACAAAATGTGGACCATTGTCTGACCAGATAGCTCTTGGTAGCCCGAACCGCGGGAATTATTTCCTTAACATGGTTTTTGCAGTAGTCATGGCTGTAGCATCTTTAACGGGGAAAGCCTCAACCCATTTACTAAAAGCACAGATGACCACCAGCACATATTTTTTATTGTCACATCGTTCCATTTCAATAAAGTCAAAGTGGATAACTTCAAAGGGGACAGAGGGTGGCCCAAAACCTCCCCTTGGAGTTACTGTCCCCTTTCCCACATTGTGTTGTAGGCAAATCATATAATCCTGGACGTTGTGCTGGGCAATTTTCGAAATTTTGTCATTTACCCAAACTTTCTCTAACATTTTTGTCATCTTCTGGGCACATACATGCTTAGGACCATGGGTCATGATGACCATCATCATTATATACGCACCAGGGAGTAGCCATTTCCCTTCCGCTATATCCACCCAACACCCGTCATCATCAAGTTTCCCCAAGCCTTCAGCCCACCTTTTGGTTTCTTCTAACGTGACATCAGCTTGGATATCCCATACAGACCCAAAAACCCTTATCCATTGCATAAGCATTTACAGTCTCCCTTGAAACATACATCTCCGTAAAGGGATCGGTAGCAGTTTGACTAGCTATCTGATCAGCGAAAGCATTCCCTTTCCCTATGTCATCTGTAACCTTTCGATGTGCTGCACATTTCATAACTGCTAACTGAGTAGGGAGCGCAAGCGCTGAGAGTAGTTGTACTATTAGGGAGCCATGTTGGAATTTAGTGCCATGTGAAGTTAGGAACCCTCTCTCTGACCAAAGTCTCCTAAAGTTGTGAACCACCCAAAAGGCATACTGACTATCAGTATATATATATTCACTGCAAGCCCTTCGGAAAGTTCACAAGCTCGGGTCAATGCTATAATCTCTGTGGCCTGCACAGAATTATGCATGATTCTCTTAGTTTCCAAAACCGTGCTTAATGTGGTGATTGCATAAGCAGCTGTGGGTGTGCCATCCGGAAGTTTGAAGCAAGAGCCATCACAGAACAGCTCTCCTTGCGGATTATCCAAAGGAGTGTCTTTCAAATCAATTCTACCCTTTGTCTCTTGTTCGGTAGTATACAAACAATCATGTGACTCTTCATCGCCGCAAGTAGTATCTTGCGGGAAAGGTAGGAGTTCAGCCGGATTAAGAACACAACACCTCTTAATTTGAATGTGAGGAGCAAACAAGATCAATTCATATCTTGTCAACCGTGCAGAAGTGAGGTGTTACGTTTGGGTTCGGTTCAGTAGAACATCTACAGAGTGAGGCACCATCAGGGTTAGATCATGGCCTTGGACCATTCCCTCACTCTGTTTTACAGACGCAGTAGCAGCAGCGACAGCTCGCAAACATCTTGGCAAAGCACATGCTACAGGATCAAGGGTGGAAGAAAAGCAACCGCACGGCCTATTCTTCCCTCCATGTTCCTGTGTTAATACAGCCAAAGCACATCCATCACATTCATGCACAAACAACACAAAGGCCTTTTCATAGTTTGGTGTGCCCAAAATTGGTGCAGAGCATAATGCAGTCTTAAGCAAGTCAAACGATTGCTGGTGTTCTGAGTTCCATGGCAATGGCCGAAAAATGCTCTTCTTTGTCAAAGCCAACATCGGTTTGATCACTAGTGAGAAATTTGGGATCCACAACCTACAGTAAGAAGCCATACCTATCAAGGCTCTAACTTCCTTCTGTGTATTTGGGACAGACATGCCAAAAATGTGTTTTATTCTTTCAGGTGTCAATCTTCTTCCCTCCTTTGACAGGAGATAGCCTAAATAGGCGACCTCCTGTCAACAATATTAAAACTTTTGAAGCAAAGCTTTGTGACCATGCTTAGCTAGATGTATAAGCAATAACACAGTGCCCTCCTTACAGGCGCTCTCAGAGTCCACAGCTAAGAGCAAGTCATCAACATACTGAAGCAATGTACAAGTAGAGGGCAATTCAAGGGTATCAAGTTGTTCTTTCAAAGCCCTACTATAAATGCTAGGACTCTCTGTGTACTCTTGAGGTGCATGAGTAAATGTCAATGAGCGCCCCCCTAAGGTGAACGCGAACAAGTATCTACTATCCTTGCGATGTACAAAATCGGAAACAATGCATTTCAAAGCTTGCTCGCCCTCAACTGAAATCTTATACTGGGGTAATGCGTGGCAGCTCAATTCCATGCTTCAAAACTATCTTAACAGGTTCAATCTGTAAAACACCAACATCATTGTCGTCAACAGCCCATAAATTCTCTGGTACCTTAATGAATTCTGGCGGCAAAGGTCTAGTCAAGAATTGCGAGACAGAAAATTGCTGTGGTGTGAAATCGTCAAGCGCACTCCATCAGAAGAACAATAAATCACTACATTTAATTCTTTTAACAGATTCAACCCCAGCAAGTTCTCTCCACAATTCGAAGTCAACAGAAATGGACAGTGGTCCGTAAAGGGACCCAAAGAAATAGGTACCGGTGAATAAACCGGTCAAACAACTGGTGTGCCTGAAAACCCTACAGAAACATTGGTTTGCCCTGAGAGTGGAATGTTTGGAACCCGTGAATGATCAATGGAACACTTCTGTGCTCCAGTGTCTATAAAAACTGATTCTTTCTATTTCCCACCACCATTTCATCGTAGGGACCTTTATGATTGACGGGAATAGGTGTAGGTTCCAAACCCTGCTTCGGGCAATCCTAACAAAACAGAATGTCATCAAAAGGAAGCTCTTCAGATAAATATGCAGCGGAAGGATGATCAAATATGTTCCTGGTGTCCACACTCAAAATCTGATTGTCCTGCGAGAAAGGTTGCTGAGGATCCTGTGTAAACTGACCTCTACCAGGGCCCCCTACACCCGGGCGACCTCTGGATTGTCTACCCATATTCCCGAATGTGTTATTCGACCTTTGTCGAAGGACGGGGCATTGTGCACGCCAATGACCCTCTTGACGACAATAGGCGCACTGGTTAATGTTCACAGGACCCAAGGGCACATTCCCTTGCGGGACATACTGACCTCTAATCTGAGAACTACCCCCTCTGGGGCCTCTAACAATTTGCTGCAATAGCACTTTAGTTTCAAATCACCTTTTCGTTTTTCAACTCTATCTTTTTCATTATTGACACAGTTCTCGTAGTACTGAGCCACGTGCAGTACTTCTGATTGCGATTTCGCCTGCCAAGCGCTCTCAGAAGACATCATTTGTGACTGGATGTCAGGCAGCAATCCACGCACAAATTTGTTAACAAATAATCTTTTCCCAGACTCTGTGCCTAGGTCTTGTCCACTGAAATCCGAGAATACCTGTTCGAACCGATCAAAGAACTTGGTAGCACCCTCTGACTTTCCTTGGACACAGGCCGTAAGTTTGTCCCAAATAATTCTTTTCTCTGGAATTATGGTTTTAAATTTTTCAATAATTGTATCAGGCAAAGTCAATATCACCCGAGGCGGTCTTTCACCAGGTTGCCTTTCTCCATCGAGTCTAGTTATATTCACCCATGTATCGCCCAACCCTGGCACATCGTCTATAGTTCTAACTTGTTTCCACAAATCTACAGGCAGGAGTACAGGGAATAACAAATCGATATTGCCTAAGGTGAACACTGAGGATTGCAAGACGGACTCTATTTCTTTATAGAATCCTGTTGGATTTTTCCTAATATCAGGAATAGATTGCCTAATAGTATTCACTTCCTTTCTTGAGAACGGGACGTGAACGAACTGCGATACATAATGTGCAGGAATGTCCACAGCGACTATATTTCGTGCAACATCGACCGCAATCTCAACCTTCGGGACAAATGTCGGAGGAACCTCTCTCATAGGCAACTGAGAAGTAGGTGACTCCGTACGCTTACTAAGCAACAGAGCTAAATCGAGCGCTAAAGAAGTCGAAGAGGTGTCAAGTGAAAAAGCTCTCTTGTAAATACTCATTAACTCTGTTGGACTACTAATCTTTCTTTTTACACAATCATCCTGTAGGTACTCTATCATTACCTGTATCACTTTCCTCTGCATTTCTGGCGTATACTGACTATATGTGTCATATACTTCAACTGGAGTTATCGACATATTCGAAATCCATCTAAGTGCGTCCTTCGTACAAATTCGTGCTTCCTCAGATATCGATTTACGACAAGGAAGGAACTGTTTCTGTACATACATACTTTCCTCCTCGTCAGCCTCATTCTGCAACTTTTCTAACTCCTTTCTATACCCAAATAACCTCTCGACATGCTCATTTACTTTCTCCACAGTGTCTCTAGAAAACGCTAAAGTATTTAGATCCCTTAACCCTTGCGGGAGATCTGTATTATTTAATTTTTCCCACATTACACACAAATGAATCCCTAAACCTTCAATAAAAACATTTTTCTCAGGAAAATTATTCATATTACAAAGTTTGGCAAAAACATTAGCTTGATCATCCTTCTCCATACAATACTTAGCCCATGCAATCAAATCACTTTTCTTCTCTGGTGGTACAGTATTGCGAGTGACAACCTTTGACCCTGCACCTTGATCGACTACAAGCGGCTCAGGACCACTTGGAAGAGAGGAGCAGGCAAATTCAATGGAGGTACTGTAACTGGTGCGATAAGAAGAGGTGGAGGAGCCGGAGGAAGGGGAACATTAGGAGGAGCAGGAACAACAGGAACAACAGCAAGTAGATCAGGAATAACAGGAAGAAGAGGCAAAGCAGCAGGAAGAGGAACATACGGTGGTGGCGCAGAGGCACCAGGCCTTCGTTCATTTAACAATGTATCTATAAATTCATCGGAAGCATGGAGGTCTTTGGAAGGATATATTTTTTAATTCCAAGTGAGAAAGCCCTATCCATATTCCTAGTCGATTGATGTTTATCTTGGTCATACAATAATGCTTTTTCGGCGCCCGTCTTATGACGGCGCGCATGTTTTTCTCTACTTTTAAGTTGCTGCAACGCTTCTTTTTTCCAATTCTGCAAAACATCAAATGCTGCAGGTCTAGCCTTTTTCTTTAATAGAATTGACTCTAAATACTCAATACGAGGGATCTCAAAACTGCCATTGATTGGCCACTGAAGTTTGGAGGCATGCCTGGTTTGTCTGTGCCAAATGTCATTCAATACTACACTTCCAATGCCATGCTTACAGTACATAGTACATGCCGGCGACCCCTCCTGTGGTGCAGGATGGCTAAATTCCAAAGATTGTCTATCGCTGCGGAACAACGCCCTGAAGCAGGTAGACAATTTCTCAGGCATATCAAATTATTGGTGTTACCTGGTCAATAATTGTGTCTGCAGATACGATGCGCCAAATTCAAATTATCAGGGTTGAATTAAGAGTTGGGTCACGACTCACCTGAATAAACCTAAGGAGGTCCGATCGGATTTCAAAGAATCTTACCTAACTAATCTTACCTCGTGTATTGTGATTTCGGCAAATCTGCCCGCCTCGATAAGTGGACCCTTGTCAAGATGCCGTCTTGGACCACAAGCTAATTGTCCAGGGATCGGGTCGTGCAGCGCTGCTGAGGTGTCGCGTCTCGTTCAGTGGGGCTCCCTCTGTCGCACCGTCCGATCCCAGTCCGACAGCCTGAGCCAACCTTCAACAATCCAGCATTAATCTTGAGGGTCCCTATTCGGGCGCCAACTGTGAAAACAGAATCAAAATATCGAGGCTGAGTACCCCAAAAGGAAATACACCAAACACGAGTTACATACAAAGTACTTTATTTTATACTGAATCCAGTCACTAAGAACAGAGCAAAATCAGATAGCTATTGGCCCTCAGTACAACACAACAAACTCCAGCGTGGTTCGATGTGTTCAGTGAGAGATGCTGTACATTAGAATGCATTGGCTTTTTATACTTTTTGTGAGCACGATGTCCAGCCCCACTTCGGGTTAATATTCCACTAATACATCACCGAACTAGGGTTCATGCCAAGTCTCGCACATCCGCATATAACTGGTTTGCTTTTAATGCATATATCAACAAGCCTATACGGCAACTGTGTATTCTGGGATTTTCCATGTAGGTCTTCTTAAACATGAATACAATGTCGTTAAACAAGTGTTTTACGTTCAGTATTTGAATACATTGTTCTTATTGTATACTCGTGAATTAGTTTCATTGCATGAGTAATCCTTTACACACAGGTCAACGAAGGACAAGGTCTCAGTTCACGACCTCAACAAGTGGCATGGAGCTAAGTTACATATTAGCTACATACAGAGGTCAAGAAGGCCATGTTATATTTTGAAATGACACCGTCCACCATTTTAAGTCACAGGGTGACTTTACAAAGCGAACCTAAAATGGCGGATTGACCTAAAATGGCGGCTTACATGGATTTTAAGGTCAGGACCTTGCAACACGTATTCCTTTGCAAGCAATTTAGGAGCAGCTTGGCGTAGGACAATATACATATATTTATTACATTAGGAGGCACGATATAATTTCTCTTTTGACACCCATAGAAGGTGTGTACTGGGGAGATTTTTCCACAGCCCTCTGGTGAGAGGTGTGCATCCATCTTTACTAAGGGCAAGTAATGGCAAAGCAATCTGGCATTACTCAGGGAGGGGAGAAGACTGGTGAACAGGTAGCTTTGGTACCAATCGATAAAACCAAATAGTGCACTGCATAGATATACTGACACATATAAACTCTTTATTAGAGGATTACATATAAATCACACAATATAAGCCTGATGTGTGTTTGTCCAATGCAGTAGCTTTGCTTATTGTCATCCCTAGAGGGAGCTGTTGCCTTAGGATATACAGAGGCAGTGCCAATTCGCGTAGCTTTGCCTGTTGTCACCCCTAGAGGGAGCTGTTGATTTAGGATATGTAGCGGTCCTACTGTGTCCATGAAATCTGCACTTTGGCCTGTGTACACAGGCTCTTACACTAGTATAGACATATAAAGCTGACTGTTCCCATTCTTAAAGTCAAATGCATGCCCTGTATGTGGTGGCAAACTCAGTCCATTATAATGCTTAGGGGTGGGGAGAAAAAGGGAGCCCTAGAGGAAAGCCACACAAGTTACTGAATCCTATTCTGAATCCAAAGTGCATATATGAAGATTCACTGTATTCCCACACAACCTCTAGTCGACATTAAAACAGATAACACAAAGGCAGATCATATACTTAAGTGTGGCCCAAAGGAACTGAATGGGTTAAACATGTTTAGACAATGCCCAGAGGGCCACCAAAATACAGGCTAAACACAGACGTATTGTACCAGACCTAGGGAGCCTCAATACATGCTTCGAAAAAGCTAGACACATAATAGCCAAGGTTAGATAAAGTATCCCAATACAGTGATTTAATATGGAGAATGATCTAATAGTATAAATAAAGTATCCCAATAAGGTGATTTAATATGGAAGATGATCTAATAATTTACAGCTAAGTAACATAAATCCAGTATTTGGTGAGAAACTCCACAGACCTAAGGGAAGCCCAAGACACATGTCAAAAGTCAGGTAAGTACCTTTACAAGACACTTTGCAGGAGTTATACATTTTGTAAAAAAAATATCCCAGGGGAATAAGTGGGATGTATTCTATAGACAAACAGATGTATGGGTTTGCCTACTTAAATCTAGGTAAGTACCAGTGCTATCCCACATGTGCAGCCAAAGAAGCAAGCAATCCCAGGAAACAGCAGAGGAGAATCCCTTAACAATCTGCAGCTCCTGGTTCGAGATCCAGCCAGCCAGAGAAGGATGGGTGCCGAGCAGGATTCAGGCCAAAGAAAGCCGACAGACATTCACGGTAGAAGGGGGCATGCAACACCCCACCACTCACAGACTTAGGGCACCCCTGAAGAAGGACCTGGGGATAAGGATTTGTGGTGGTACTCATTGAAGATATGTTTTGGAGACAGTGGGAGAACAGGACCTGAGGAGAAGGACTTGCAATGCCAGTCATTGAATGTACGGGTTGGAGACAGCGGGAGAACCTGGCTTCAGGATTCAGTACCCAGGCACTTCAACCCTGGATGAGCAGTGGCCCAATTGGATTAAAGATGACGTGTTCCCAGAATGCAAAGGTACTGATGAAGACGGCACCAAAAACAAGGAGGAGCATAACCAAAGGGATCTGGGCAGTGCAAGGGGCAAGCTGGGCAGCCAGCCAACAAAGAAGAGCCCCACAACGGAAGCAACAAAATGTAAGTGAGACGGGATGGCCCAAGACAGATATGAGGTGAGTAGTGGCCACCCACATCTCTTCTAGGATGGGGTGGTTCCCTTCCTCAAGGTGATTGGTCCAGGAGGATTTTGCACGCGGATAACAAAAGAGCGACGCAGGAGCAGTCCAATCCCTGGACAGCTAGTCCAGCCAGCAAGGAATACAGGGAGAGAATAAGAAAGATTGCAGGAAGGATTTAGCGCAGACAGCAAGAAACAAGTAGCAAAGACAAAGGTGGCACGGTTGGTTATTATGGCAAAACCCGATCTTCAGATGCAACTTCCCATCTTCATGGCAATCCCCAAGCAAATAAGGTAAACATCTGGGGAATGGACAGTATCGCTCCTAGAAAAACACATTCCCTGCAGCGGATGGCTCGAGTCAGTCCTCCAATGACTCCCTAGGTAGATGCACAATGGCCCTCATTCCGAGTTTGGTGGTAGTCATGGCGCTATTTGTGCCATGACTGCCACCAATAACGGTACCGTCTCCGGATTGGTGCATTGGGGACTTACCGGTCTAGTCCGACCTTGGCGGGACCGGTAAGTCCCCATTCACCAAACCATTCCCCATTACCATTGAGCCCCATAGGGATCAATGGGAATGGGGAGGGTGCAAATAATGGGCTCGCGAATGTCAAGCCCGTTATTTGCGCCCTGGTCCCTTAACGGGTCCCATCCATAACGCCAGGTCTGACCAGGCGTTAAAGGAGGGACCCGCTGAGGGACCTTGTAGTAGGGCGGTAAGGGATTACCGGCACTGGTCTCCTTACCGGTGCCCGGTATCCCTTACCGCCAACCTCGGAATGAGGGCCAATGATTCTGATGGGCAACCAATCAAGCTGGTCCACCAATGCTGGGTGTGTGTTGGGCTCCTCTAAGGCAGAAAACCAGGATAACCCAGTTGTAATCACTTTTAGAGGGTGCAGGCTCTATTAAGCATGAGCCCATGCAGCACAACCAGCAGTTTAAGCCAGCCTTGTGGTCCACACAGGCAAAGGGATAGCGAAAAGCAAAATGATCTGAAGTAGGGCTTTAAAATTAATTAGCACTTCCTTGGCAACCATGCTGAAGGATTGGGCTACAAACATACCTAAACCCTTAGTGAAGCCAAAACTACTTCAAAGCTGCCACCAGACTACTCCACAGCACACCTTTAGGGTGATAGAATCAACATTGGGCCACAATGGAGTAATTAAAATGCACCCCAATCTTAGGAGCCAAATGGGCCACCATAGAGCACCACTTGAAAATGAGTTGCAGTAACAGGAGGCGTTCATTGGAAGTCCCTCTGTCAGGGGTGGACTGGTCAATAGGGAACTTTGGAGATATCCTGGTAGTCTCCTTCACTTTGGGCCTCTTTTGTGTGGTAACCTATTTTATTTCCAGATGTTCTGATAGGAAAAGTGTTGCGCTTGCTTAAATGTGTGTAAGTTGGATTTTAAATGTAGTGTAAATTGTAGGCTTCATGTTCTGTACATAGTTAAGTGCAGCATCTTGAACAGGCTGCATGCTCCAGGTCATGGCAAGATCTGTATCCAGATGGCCAGGCAGCCTGGAATGTTATTGTGGTTGCCTGGGTAATAGCATTCTGGCCCAGAGCTCCATGTAAGGAGTTAAAGGACTGCACCCATGGAGCTTCAGGCATTTGCCAGGATCTCTACTGTAGGCAGGCTTCATAATACATATAACTTTAATAAAGTGTTGGAACACTTACCTGCCTAGCTTCTTGTGGACTTAACAATGTGGAAGATGGGGCCTCTTTGAAAGTTAATTACAGGGCCTCTGTTGGTTCACAATCTACCCCTATCCTCTGTTTACAAAAATAAAGTCAAAGATCTGGGAAAATAGCAGAGAAAAAACAAAAGGTTTAGGGGTGAAATAAAATGGGGAAAAATAACCTTAGAAATATAATTCTGTCCAAACAGAGTGGCTTGTTGAAAGAAATCTTGCTCTGAAATTGCATTGTTGTCATACAATTAAATGCTTGTGCTGCTTTCCGGTCTGTTTCTGAAGTCAGAATGTTTTCAATGCAGCCAATATCAGCAGGTATTGACTGCATTCTAAGCATTTTGATTGGTTGAGAGCTGGCTCAGTAATGTGATCGTATAATGTATTCCTTTTTGAAGCACAAAGTAGGGCTTTTCTAGGAATCCAAGTGCTGTACAGGTGATGCAGAGGTGAGCCAGAGAGAGAATGGTGGGCCATAAATGGAGCGGTGGGACACTGAGCAAATGGTGGGTGAGGGCCAGAGACAGTGCCTTGAACAAGGGAGGGAGTGGACAGCCAGAGAAGGAGTGAAGGAACGTGTGAAAAAGGGCAGTCTGCAGCATTCACTCAGCTGGTGGCAGTGCTGCACTTACAGTTTCTGGGGGTGTCTGTAATGCCTGTGACCCAGAGAAAGAGCTACGAAATAAAAACAATTCCTTGACCGGAGCGTATGTAGAAGTGCGACGAAGTGCAGTCTGCTGTAGTTAGCGGCAGGAGGTAAGCAAAAGTAAGGGCTTCCCTCCCTTCGAAACGCAAGTTGAGGTTCACCTCTTTAACCGAAGCCATGATAGTGGGAGCATTTGGGGTAAGTGTTACCTAAGTAGCACCTTTAAGAAATGTGTACCTTGGACAGCAGGACTGGACAGGCTGATAGTTGCAGTCCTTTGCATACGAGCCCAGCTGCCCTTCATATCGAACCCACTACATCTAGCGCACTGGCGAGTCAAAATACATACCCTCCTCATAAAATCACTCCTCTGCACCACTTGTATCACCAACTTTATTCACAACTTTGGGGAGTCTGAATTAAGGGCGCCTACGGATGATCCAATGTGTTCAACTGATGCCCAACAGTCCAAGATGGCTCTTCCTCTCCAGCTGCATTAATTGATGCTTCTCTTTACAGGGCTGGTGAAACAGAACCGAGCACTTTGCTGGCGCGCTCCATTCTTCAGGCTCCAGCACACGCTTCTAATACTTCTTTTGCGAAGGCTGATGCTTCACTACTCTCCCTAGCGCTTCGGAAATCTTCTCCGCACTCCCTACGTGATGCCCCCCCTCCTGGTTTCAGGACCATTCAGTATAGAGTAATAACTCTACCCACTCTATACGTCATTCATTAGAGGTGGAAGGTTTTGAATAAATCTGAGCCACTGGTACTACCCTGGGCAACCTTCCACACCACAGTTTCTTAGCCTGTTTGCTTCATTGGTCTGGAGGGTTTCCCAGAGCAATGTCAGAGGTTAAGATTAATTCTAAACCTGATAGACATCACGTCTTTTGTTTTCCTATAGTCCCCTCGAGTGAAATGGGTATGCCTAGACCTGACTGATGAGGCCCAACAAGGCCGAAACATATCTGGGGATGCTTGTTGTCTCATGCTGAAGGGATGTGACCAAGCAGTTTGGGCTGGACTGCCTCTTTTGGGGTGGGACCAAGCCCGATTTGCATATGGTCTTTCTTCCTTTGTAATAGCTTGGCATGTGAAGAACAATGGTCTGGGCAGCTTCCCTGAGCAATGCCAGAGGTGAAGATTCATTCTAAACCTTCCATCCTTCACCTCTTTTGTCTTGCTCTAGCACCTAAATGAACACCCCTCTGTTCCCACCATTGCTACTTTCATATCAACCCTGTCTATGTGCTGTTAGCCCACAATGAAAATCCAAAGTGTGGCTGTACATCACTCAGAATAAAATGCAAATGATTCTGTCCACTTGCACAATTTTGCAAACATCTGTCTGCCCAGTGCTTGCACAAACTTGAGCACCACATCTTTTTGGACCCATTTAGTTTGGCATCATGCATAAACATGAGAAGAACTCATGAGACCTGAAGTGCATTTGAGAGGATTGGAGACTCTTTGGGCCCATAGGCGACTATGGGCTTCAAGAGTGCTGAATCGGCTCGAGCTATTGAATCCTTAATAGGTCCAGAAAATTCGAGACTCTTCGAACATGTCAGTGCCGATGGGCTCGAAGAATCTTGAATCAGTTTGAGCAATGTCACTAGGCAAAGTGTTCTACCCACAGTGTAAATGCTCGAGACGATTCCAAAGTCACTGAACCAATTTATGGTGATATTGATTGAAAGCATTTTGAGTCAGCTCTAGATTCGATCCATGGATAGACCCCAAAGAAAACCCTGCAGTGCACTCACGGGACCCTTTAAATCACTGTAACTTGACTGGAAAATCTCGCGAGACGGTTTACAAAAAGCTTGTTGAGCATTAATCCAGGAGATTGGCACTACCATAGGCACAGAAAAAATAGAGAGCTAAGCTCACTAGCCCTCGGTGAGAGTTGCATCCACTATTGTGGCTTAAATTCTTTTCATACTTCTCATACACACTTTTCAAATCAAATTGTTCTGTTATTTTTCATCGGTATGAATGAGACTCTTATTCTGGATTGTTTTTCTTTTGCAAAATATTATTTAATAGGTTCGATTTGATTGCAGATAAGGACTTTGTCAATGCATTTCGGACTTAACTTAGCCCTTCATTAGGCCTATAATTCTCATCTGATTAATATAATCACCAACAACAACACCCCCAGTATAACACATGGCCACACGTTAAATTCAAAACAGCCCCGTATCGTTTTTTTTCCGATCATCAGACACCCACACAGTTGTCATTTGCCATTATGTTCATAATAATCGGAGTACAATATAAAATTGTCATTGTTTGTCACAAAGATGTGAATCCCATTAAATGCACATTTACAATAATTCAAAGTATATATGTGATTGGCCACAAGACATATTGACAGTAATAGACAGACAATTTATAGAGACCATATAGAGAAAAAATGTAAGCAAGAATAATGATATACTAATTGCATATCATCCTTAGTTCCATTCTTGTGCTATTCATTTTACATATACGTCGTTTGTTATAGTGACATTGTGCGCGAGGCCCTGTGTTTCCAACCATTAGGATGTGCGGTCATTCCCTATGGGAGAAGTTCTGTGACTGTACGCAGTTTATAGTAAAATATTAAACACACTCATTACAAGTATGGCGGTAAGGCAACAATGGTGCCGGTATCGCTACCGGCACCATTGCTACCATACCGCCATACTAGGAGTTCTGCTCGATGGGTGCCAGACCCGGATTCGAGTTTGGGGGTAGCCTTGCCGGTAAAACCGTCAAGGCTACCTCTAACCTCGTAATGAGGCCCACTGTTCTGTTTTTCACATGCTGTATGTGTGTTAGGTGCTAACCTTGGTGGCCTTGGTGACTCAGTTCTAAACTCATCGTGCTGTTGTACCTATGCAGGATGTGTACCCATTGCCAGCCTCATGCCTGCTCCCATGTAAATTTACTCGCTAGGAGTGCAAACAGATAGAGTATTAGCGTTCTAACCTGTCTTCTCTTGGAATCAGCTAGGCGGAAAGGTGTTCGAAATCTGTATGGGATATTCTGTCACTGTAAAGACTGTATTGTTTACTATAGCGTTAGATCATAATTTGTCTCATTCTTACCTAATTATGTGCCGGTGTATCCTTGTATGCCCTCTCTTCGACCTCGCTTGTGCTGAGTGCTCCGGTACACTCAACCTCGCTCTAACTCAGATCACTCAGATCAACAATCTGTTGCCATAGGAACCCTTTCCAGAAAATCCAAAATGTCAGATCCCGTGATAGGCACACAGTCTGCCATATTGGAACAGTGTGTTTTTAGTTGGTGGAGATCCTAGTTAATTTCTACTCATCTAAATCATCTGTTGCTAAATTGTGTTGCGCTAAATCGTGACATTATTTATCAGGTTAAATTGTGATCATTTATATTGGTGGGAACACTCTAATATCTCGAGTGCTCCTGTAATTTCTATTGTGTGGCATAATGACAACGTTTCAAGAAACCTTCGTGATCTGGGTGGCGTCTTATGTATGATTGGTGTGCTTGAGTCTCATCTAGTGATGAAATTAAACAGAACATGAATTCTTTAAGACATGATACAATATGATACAGTGTTCATTTCCAAAAGGTGAACTTCAATCCTTCTGTGAGCTCTACGAGTCTTAAAGTTCTGAGGACATCACATTTATTTAATTGTTCAAAGGGACGACGATTGTTCCTTTGCGCAAGCGGTTTTATTCGTTACAAGAAACAGTTTAAATCCCACCCTTTGTTTATTCCATTGGGTGAAAGAGAGTGGAGTTGATCAATCCAGTAAGCCTCTCTTTGTGATCTTCTCTTCCTCGTATCTTGTTTGCTGCTTTTGGTGTCCAAAATCTCCAATACCTGGTATTTCAACTGTGCAATGTTATGCCCTTTCTCTTGGAAATATCTTGCAACTGCTGAAGCCATGTTCTTATTCCTAATACATGACTTGTGTTAATGAATTCTGATACAAACCTTTCTTCAAGTCTCACCCATATAATACTTACAACATGACACCAAAGGCACAGTTATTTTGCATAATAATCAAAATGGGGCCTACACACAACTTCTGCCCATAAAATTGAAGACCTGCGTATGCCCAAATAGCACAATCACAGTGAATTCTGCGATGAAGGCACATGATCTGAATGTCCTCAAGAGGTTCTGGGGACCTGGAATGACTGGAGCGACACAGTGTCAAACCTGGAGCGAGTATAGGGAGGATTCCCAGATTGCTTCCATGAAATGCAGGTCATCTTTTCTCATTGAGCCATGGTGTAGTAATTCACAAACACTATTTGAGAATCAGGATGTGAAGGGGCCTAAGCTCCACGGCCTTAACCCAGATGACGCTTCTCTGAGAGAAGGACTCTCTGTCTCTCCCACACACCCCTTTACATACAGGAACAATGGTGTCCTGCTTATTCATTACCCATGTGCCTCAAAATAGAGTAACCTCATCACGCTGCCAGCTGTATTGAGTAATGTGGGCCGTTCCCTTGGGTCCGATTTTTTCCAGCATTTTGTGTGACACATTTTATTGACAGGAGGGTGTGAGAGAACCAGGGTGTAAGTGCCAGGGTACAAGGAAGAGGCGGTGTGTGCGAGGCTGCAAGAGAGCTAGATTGTTATAAAAAGCACCTTTCACATGTTGTCTGCACTATCAATTTAATTGAGAGTCCTAGATGTGCCAGGCTTGACAGGACAGTGATTGTTTTGCTCTACATTTTTGTTTGGAATACATGTCTATTTTATATTAGTCAATGCAATGATCGTTATTACTTGTAATGGTGCAAATATTCCCCTTCTATGTTCTCCTAACTCCCCAGTCACCCATACCCCTCACTCTCACAAATTCTCATTTGCAACTTGCACTCCCAAACATCTCATTCTGCCAGTCATGCGCATACTAAACAGCACTGGAAAGAAACAATTCACACTCCTCAGCACCTGCCATACTCCCAACTGGGTTCCCAACACACCATCCACTCTCCAGTTCCTAATGCACTCTCTGTTCCTTTATTCTTTCTCAGAATCTCTTTTCCCCAGACTCCCCTTTGTTACACAACTTCCCAATTCTACTGCATCTTGTGTCATTTCTCTCAGTCAATGGCGCTCTCTCTCCCATCCTCTCATCCAATTTGCAGCTTGCTCGCTCTTTCCTCCAGTTACTATCTCTCTGACCCAGTACGCCCTCTCTGGCCACTTGTCGACTGCTCCCTCTCTGGACCACATCTCTCTTTCTGACCCTATACTCCCTCTCTGTTGTCTAGCCCAATGCTCATTGCTTCCTCTCGGGCATACTGAACCGACCGATCACTGACCTTTTACCTCACTCTCTGTCCCAGTGTTCCATCTCTAGTCACAACTCCATCTCTGGCCTATGCTCCCTCTCTGGCCCACCATTGCCTCTCTGTTCCACTGCTCATGCTCTAGCCCAATGCTCCTTTGCTAGCCTCTGACCACACTGGTGCGCCATTCCCTCACTAGCCTCTTGCACACTACTTCCTCTCTGCCCCACCACTCCATATCCAGCCCAGCACTCCCTCCCTGGCCCACCGTTCCCTCTCTGGCCTCTGGCCCAATGGTCATTGCTCCCCCTATGGCCCATCACTCCCACACTGGCCTCCTGCCGACTGCTCCCTCTCTGACCATTTGCCCTTGACGCTTCCTTTTCTTAAATTTGTTATTTGGATAAAATTAAACCTTAAACAATTGCATTCAATGATTAGCATATAAAATACACAACAGATCATTACATTCCAAATCATAGAAATGAAATAAGGCTAAAGGTAAAATCACCATTGAAAAGGTAGACATCATCTAAAACATGTCAAAAAACAACTTCAATAGTGAGTAAAACCAGTACAACAGTCACATAATAAATCACAAAAGGGTCATATTTTGGAAACTTCATGTTTAAAAAGGATTCTGGTGGATTAAGAATTTCAGTCACGTATGTTAGAGTGGCAAATGTTAATGATACCTGTTTCCCTGCCAGGATACATAACCAAAGGCTAAGAGGAGTAATCAATGCCTAAATATTTTAATGTTGCCACTATTTCTAAATTCATACAGAATCGACAGCATCTCTTATTCCTTAAAACATTAGATCTAGCCCCTATTAGGTTCAATCTAAAGTGCATAAATAATGACTTCCATTTTTGACATTATTTTTCAGATAGTCATTAAGTATGTTATATGGTTTTTCATTAGAGGCAATGGCATAAATAAGACTATATTTGCCTATTGTAGCTCTGGTGATACACCAATCATTACCAAGGGATCTTTCCTAGGATTGTTGTTTTAATATTCAAGCTGATCAGCAGATGCTCACATCTTTCAATCTAGTTATTAAGTTCAAGTGAATTCCCTCCTTTTATTTGAATATTTGGATCTGCAAAAAGAGTTTTTGCTGAAATTCTTTTAATTAATAATGGTGTCATTATTTTTTGTTATTTTTTAATAGAGCATCAGAATTTTCCATCTTACGTTAGATGGCAATAACAACAGGCCAAATCCATATCGTAAAATTGATGTAGGGAGGCAATTTGGCAGGGTTAAGACTCTCCTCCAGATCATCCCTTCAAGTTTAGACCAGATCTCAGAATCGTATTGCAATCTGTCAAAATGGGTAGTAAAGAATAACTTTCAAAACATGAATTGATCTTCTTCATCTGGGCGGCAAACATTATACCTTTAGAATGGAGTCTTGAGACGAAATCGCGAGAGACTAGTTTTTTGTAGATCACAAAGGCCAGCTAAGTAAACCGATCTACAGATTCCAACTCAGTCCCGACCAGATTCCAAGAGAAGGTCATCTTTATCCTTGCATTGGTGAGGATTAGTATCGTGGACTTATTATAGTTTATTTCAAGGTCGTTACTGAGCATGTAATCACCCACCATGTTCAGGCTACATTGAAGGCCAATTGGAGTATGATCAAAGATGGCCAAACCATCCACATCTGCCAGGTAATGTCACACAATCAAGCCTAATTTTGAGGGAGAATAATTTTGCCTTCCTGAGTCTATTACCAAGATCTGCAATATAAACACTGATAAGAGTCATGGCCAGAACGCAACCTTTGACGTAGGTCCCTATAGGTTCACCGGTTCGGTCATCATGACAGTCCCGTTCAACCTAAATCTAATCTGTGTATCAAAGCAGATCTGAATAATAGTCCCCAGCAAGGCATCATGAAGTCCACAATCCATAGCTTGCCCCAAAGTGTGCCCCAATTCACTTGGTTGAAAGTGGATCATAAGCCAATGAATGGTACATATATCACTTTTCTTTTACTAACTTTCATTCTCTATTAAAGAAATAAAAAAAAGTTAGCTGGGTTCCCACTCCTTTACCTAATCTTGATTGGTGTATATCCCAGTAGCCATCTTCTAAGGCCCAACTAGTCAATTTGACAACATTAGGTGTGCACAGAGAAGGGCAATAGGGTGATAATTGGAAGGCTCTATTGCCCTTATTGCAGATAGTTATAAAAGAAAGTCCTCCAATATCGAGGTATATGACCAGTAAAAACAATGGGCCCCCCAAGTTCAGAGGTGTGGCCCAAAACAATGGTAAAGCAGTGGCAACATAGTTACCACTGCATTACCACCACATTACCACACACTGCCGAACTATGGTTTTGGAGGTAAGGGGGAAGAAACACCTCCAGCAGAATTCTGGAGTTAATTTCTCTGCTTTGCCCCGAAGAAAACAGCCATATCAGCGGAGTTGCCATCAGCAGTAATTCTGCCGGAATCCCCATGGAGTCCTATGCACTAACACCACCTGCTACCACTAATTCCGGCGGACCATGTGACATAACGGTAAATCTGTTTGATGGAATTCTGGGGGATTTACCACCAAAATGCCACCAAACTTTAATGGAACCCATTGTCTTTGAAGAAGAGATTAAAAAAATAGCAGCCCATAAATTAGGATGGTCCTTCAAGGTAATTTGATAACCCATCCAGGCCATAATTAGGTCTAAGATATCACCATAAACAAAATTGCCCCCCTAGGATTCAGGGTAATGGGTACAAGAGACATAAGATCAGTCACAGGGCAGGCAAAAAAGATTCTGCAAGTATGTTAACCATCTCGATTCTGAAATTGGATTAAGTTCTTTTATGCCCTGTGAGTCATCAATTGTGTTTATTAATTTTCAGAAACATTGACTCTGATTGTTGCACATTATGTGGAACATTAATGCACAGTCCTTTTGCCAAAGGATGACTCTTTAGCCAATGGCCCTCATTACGACCCTGGCGGAATTCGGAAAACGATGGCGGAAATGCAATACCGCCATCGAATAGCGCTCGGTGCGACTATGACCCGTCACCGCAAAGTACGAAGCCATTAGCGACACCGTAGTGAACGCCAACGCTAACTGCACCAAGCACGCGCGCGCGCGCCATGCCAAACCGCAAACACCACCATGGCGCAAGGGTACGCCAATTCCGACCCTAGCGGACATGTACCTAACGCCATCAAGCATGGCGGAATGTACCATTCCGCCATGGTGAGAAGTACGGCATCGCGAATCAACCGTAAACGGCCCCACTGAGTGCCTGTACACCGCTCCCTGCCCACAAAGTACAACTCCCCGTAGGTGCAATGAAGTCACAATGCAACCAGTGAAATGTACAAGTCACCCATGCATGCCAACGAACAAAAGAAACACAACAGGGGCCAATGGGAGCTGCAGGGCACAGATGGCACGAATACAGAAGCCATCCCAATGGACATGACCACAGTCCCCCACCAAGAAACGCACGCAAACACAGGCACCTGTGACCAGCAATATTCCGAGAATCACATCATTCCACCAGTCCACCTGGCTGACCGGCATCTGTTACACAAAACCCAATCCCCCGCCCCTGAGCATGACAACATTCAAACTGTCATATTGGCAGCCCCCATCCCTGACCTCACGGGCTTCGTAGGCAAACGCGCCCAGTACAGTACCACGCAACTAAACTCCGAAGCTGGAACCCAATGCAGATCTCCTCACAATACATCGCCCCCCAAATAGGCATATGCCACATCACTTGCAAAGAAAAACGCTACACGGGCCAAATCAGAATAGAAATTTAATGCACATCAAAATCACCAAGCCCATACAGCCATCAGGCCATGAACTCCAAAACACTTTTCACCATTGTGGGCTGCATCCGCAAGAAATGACCAGCCACTACTTGTGTGACGCCCTGTTCCCTCATGGTACACAGAGCCACATTCACGTACGAAAAGGCAACATGGAAGCGCACAGAACCGCAGGGCCGTCCCAATGGGGAGGCACTAGTCCAGCTGAAAGGCCGAAATGTTGCTCCGAGCCACCAGTACTGCGTAAGGGCATGTGGGCCATTGGCGATCGTCCCATAAGATCGTAATGCTGCTCCACTGATTAACACGAAGCAGCAGGTGTCGGGAGTAAAACCCATCTGCAGGAGTGGCATACAGATGGCAGTGGCAAAAGGGGAGGAGATACCTGTCAACCAAAAGAAAAGAAAAAGAACAGAATGGCCATCAGAACTACATTCGAACAACTCACTTCAATGATCACACTAAATCCACAGCCATATGCATGCTAGCCCACTCCAAAGGATCATCACCACCCCAAAACCACTTGCGACTCATAACCATCTATATCGAGGTGCAAACACCATCACAAACGAGTGTACCTGTGCATGCGTCTGTCAAAACAGAATCCATCAGATGGGAATGTCAACGTGCATGGACACAAGTGTCTGAGGGCGCGTCGAGACAGGGAGGGCTCAACAAGGCCAGATAGACGATGGTCCCACTATGGCAGCCCTGCATCACATAGCGTAGGGGAGGCGGATAGATCCCAAGAAGCCCTGTACATGGCAAACTCTGTATCAAATCACCTGCCCATGCATCCATTCATCATTCCCTCATCCCGGGATTAAAACGCCTGAATATTTACTCACATAACATTAGAAATATCCATTGAGTCTGTGCGTTATGCAGCCTGCAAAATCCACAGTGCCCCAGCCCGTAATTCCAGTGTAGTGAAGTAACATGTATTTGGGAACGTCCGGCCTCATCGCCCACGTCGCAATTGCGCATCCCAAACTATTCATATCAATCATTGCATCCTCGCCATGGCCCCTGTCTCAAGGACATTGAACAATAGTACGTTATATTTGCAGTCAGACCTGTGGGCATTTCCTCGCCGCTAGCTGAAAACCGAAAGCGCCGCCCTTCGAATTCCTCATTTGCAACATCACGTCGAAGAGGCATCTGTGGCCGTTTGAAATCACTAATTATTCCATCGAGTGCGGCTGTGTGTGAAAATGGCAACTGCCTTCACCCACAAATGGGACGCCCCGCCCGTCGTTGCAACTCGGTACAGTGATGCATGAGGGCCCACCGTTACTCGAGTACTACGTTCCACTGACCCTTCACAAGTCTGTTCGCGACTGCACAGATAGTATGTGAAACAATGGGACCACAGCAGAATGAACATATCAACCAATCTTACACGGCCATCGGGTACAAATACATGATTGCAATAGCAAGATGCCATTCCCCGAATTGCAGCGTTGTGCGCGGGACGTGCTCGGCCAAAGGGGAGAGCAGTTTGCACAGGTGGAATGAATCACCACAGGTGGAGGCCATACAGCCTGAAAACACATAAATTGCACAGCCAGTCTCCTCCCACAACCACACCGAAATGCTACCGGCAGGACTCGCGATGTTGGCCCTGGGGGACCTGATAGCACTGCAAGTACTCCGACTCCAAGAAGAAGACGAACACCAACTACAACCGGCCGCACGGAGGAGACGCAGGAGGAGGAGGAGGCCAAGGCAGGGCCAGCAAGGGCCGCCAGCACAGCCACTACCACCACGCAGGCAGCCCGCAATCCCACGCCTCCGAGCACATCCGTTCAACCTCACTGATGAGCAGATCCACACCCTCTACCGTCTGGACCGGGACACCATAGCCGCCATTGTGGACATGACACAGGCTGACCTTGTCAGCATGATAGATAGCCCAACCGCCATCCCACCCCTACTGAAGGTGGTGTCTGTACTCCACTTCCTGGCCACAGGCACCTACCAGCACACAGTCGGACAGTTGCATGGCATTTCTCAGCCACTGTTCTCACGGACACTATTTCAAGTGCTCGATGCCCTCCTGCAGCACGCAGACGACTACATCTCTCTACCACGCTCGGAGCAGGAAATCACCAACACAAAAGTGGGATTCCATGCACTTGCCGGCATACCGGGTTGCATTGGTGCCATCGACTGCACCCATGTGGAATTGGTCGTCCCACATGCCATGGAGGCCCAGTACCGCAACCGAAAACAATTTCATTCCCTGAATGTACAAATGGTGTGTGACTCCAATAGGATCATTACACATTGTTGTGCCCGATTCCCTGGATCAACCCATGATTCTATGGTCTTGAGGAACTCTACAATACCACGCTACATGGAGCGACACGCAGGGAACAGATCCTGGCTACTCGGTGAGTCTCATTACATGCATGATTATGTGGGGTATGTGATTTGGCAATGACCTGGCAGGAAGGGGGGGGGGTGTGCGTACGTAGCAATGGCATTCCACATCATACGTTTCTCGTCCACATACAGGTGATGCTGGATATCCACTGAAGAGATGGCTCCTCACACCAGTCCGGAACCCACGGGACCAGCATGAGGAGGACTACAACCATGCCCACTCACGTACCCGTGTAGTCATTGAACAGGCATTCGGCCTACTGAAGGGTCGTTTCCGCTGCCTCAGCAGGTCTGGCGGGGCACTCCTGTACCGCCATGTGAAGGTTGCAAAGATGGTCATGGCATGTGTCATGCTCCACAACATGTGCGTACGTAGAAATGTGCCCATGCCCCCTGACGCAGAACTGCAAGCACCTGATGATGGTCATGATGAGGGTGGGGATGTGGCAGCACCTCATGGAGTCTGCGAGGCACCGGAGGCCCGTGACATTCGTCAGCATCTCATTGATGCATGCTTCTAGCACTCACGCCTGGTGGCTGATACATGGACACGGGACTCGTGGCACTGTGTGTGTCTGGGACATGCACAATATGGACTGTACGCCTATGATGGCCTAGTACACAAAGATCAATGTCCACACATCTCATTGGTTGATCGTGCACTGTTTATGGCATATGTGATATCATGTTGAACACCCTATCGACCCGCCACCCAAGTGAGCCCAACACACCCCCTCCACCCTCCTACCTCCCCCCCGAACACCAGTGTCCAAAGATGCTCATTGTCAGTGGGCTGTCGCTATTGCAAGCCCCCTCTGCGGGTATCAGGGGCACCCCTGCCTGTGGAGCGCAGGTTCCTCCCAGATCTACGTTGGGGGCTGCCCTGGACGGAACTTGCAACGGATGATGTGTCTGCCTGCTCACGTCCATGCATGTCCCTAAGGGTTTGCGAGAGCTCAGTGAGCACACGGCGCACTGCGGCAAGTTGGGCACATACGTCTTTGGACGTCGCATGCAGTTCCCCCCTCAGGCTCTCGGTGCTTCTCTCCATTTGTACTCTCAGGCTCTCGGTGCTACTCTCCATTTGGACTCTCAGGCTCTCGGTGCTACTCTCCATTTGTGCCCTTAGCGTCTCTGTACCTCTCTCCATTTCTGCCCTAAGTGTCTCAGTTGATGTTTCTATGTCTGCCTTAGTGCCCCCACATTCATCGGCATGGTCCTTGAGGAGCGTGGCCAGTTGCTGCTGTTGCACGATTAACTGGTCGAGGGACTGTTGCCTCTGCTGGGCCATGGCCATTTGCGGGGGTGTCACAGAGGGGCTGTTGTCCTCATGTTGCCTTGCCACAGGGCTTGTGGGGGATGGCCAGTCGTCGTCTTGTGGGTGCCCCTGCGTGGTATCCTCATGTTGTACGGGATGGGACAGACAGGGGGATTGGGACAGGTCATGGATGGATCTGACTTCGACATCCCCGTTTTCTGTGTCCGAGCATGCTGCCATCAATGGGGTGTCACCTATGGTGCTGCTGCCACCAGAGGCAGTGCCTTCTGTGGCATCCATTGGGGGGACCTGTGGTGGTGGTGGTGTGGGCATGCTGGCTGCTGGGGTGCCTGTTGATGTTCCCTCCTCTGTGCTGCCACCTGATTTGTGCTGCTGCCGTGTCTTGATGCGTGCAGCTGAGGTGGAGGGTCTCTGGCCGTTGGTCTTGGCCCTCTTTGCAGGTGTGCTGGTAGGGGTGTCCTGTAGCTCGTCGTTTGGATCGGACCCTGTGGTGGAGTAAAGGAGGGCGAGGGTTATTGATGGGTCTGTGGGAATTGGAATGGCATTGTATCACATGCATTGGGGTGGTACCTGAGGGTGATTTGGGTCGGGGCCTTGGAGGTGCTTTCATTTGTGTGTGGAGTGAGGGTGCAGTTGTTTGGCAGCCTGCAGTTAGGGTGTGCCTGCTGCACGTGTAGTGCGTGTTTTAGGGGTTTTTAATTATTTATGTATTTATTGTGGGTTTTAACGTGCGCTATCAGGCCGATGTGTGTGGACGTTCTCCTGGACATGTGTTTCTGTTGCACTATGTGGACGCATGGTACTTCACATGGATGGACTGTGTGGATTTGGCATTGTTTTATTTGGCCCACCTACCTGAATCTTCGGATGTCTGCACTCCTTTCTCCATCCCTCCGACTCCCTCTATGCTCTCCATTCCGATGGTGGAGGCACAGATTTCTTCCCAGGGGGTCAACTTGATGGGTGATTCAGGACCTCCCCCGGTGGCTGTGGCAATGTTGCGGTTGGCAGAGAGTATGCTGCGGACGCGTATCCGCAGGTCGTCCCATCGCTTGCGGCATTGCTGTGGGGTGCGGGGTGCGGTCCCCACCGCACTTACCCGCTGTGCCACCAGAGCCCATATGGCCTTCTTGTTTGCAAGTGCCGTCCTGGTCATTTGCGTGGAGAAGACGACGGCAGCATTCTCCTGGAGGGTCTCTGTTAGCACGGTGAGTTCCTCACGGGAGAAGTGGACCTGCCGCTTGCGGTCGCACGCTTTCTTCGCTACTTTTCCCATTTTTCTTGGTTTCGCTAGGGTGGATGACGGGTTGGGGTGTGTTTCAGGGTAGTGATTTTAGTGGTTGTGTGGTTTTAGTGGTTTTATAGGTGTACGGCGGGATGTTTCCCGTTCCGGGCCCATGTTTTTGCTTCCGTTTCCGTATATTTCCGGTCACAGTACTTTCCGGTAGGCGCACACTGCGGTGACCGCTAAGAGGGGTGGCGGTATTGCACCTAGGGCGCCGTACGGCAGCGGTGTGGGCCGTTTTGGGGTCATTTCCGCCATCGCGGACTTTGCACTTCCGCCATGGCGTGGTGCTCGTGCCCGATGGGTCGGAATGGGCCGCACTTTGCTCCTTCGTGCAATGGCGGAAACGCTATTTACGCTGTGGCGGTCCGGTCAGTCACTTTCCGCCAGGGTCGTAATGAGGGCCATTTGTATATATTGCTGTTTAAGTAGCTTTTGGGAGTATATCAAGGCTCAAGTCCCCTGATTTTTTAGGGTGGCTAGCTTCTGTTTTAGGGCTAATTTATTTTCCTCAACTCTTTTGAGTGCTCAGCACAGTTCAAGCTTATTTTAAGGTTGAGGTTAATTTAAAAAGGAAACTTGATAGTCTCTCATTAAATGTCATTGTTAAATTATGTCTCCACATTATATGGTTGCCTCCATTGTCTACCAAAAGCGTATTAGAGCAGCAGGATCTCCTAGAGTCATACAGATCACTAAATGTACAGATTAAAGCTAAATGATCACTAAAATTGAAGTATACCTTATTATATTTCACACACAGGTCACAAAAGGACTGGGATACAAACATGTAATCAATTGACAATGTTTGGGATCCTCTATGCTAGGTTGGAGAAAGTGATTGACCTAGAGCCATGCCACTATATAGGCATATTAAGGCCCAGTTGCTCATTAGATTACACCAGTTCCATCTATTAATGTTTAAGGAATTTTCCGGTTTGTATTGTAAATCAAGCAAGTGCTTCCGACAGTCACAATTTAGATCCCCCGATTTAATTATGTGTTCAGAAATGCCTTCAACAAACCACTTGACGAAATACTTGATAGGCTTTTGAAAATATGCACACCTTGCATGAAGAGCAGATGCCAATAAATATTTTATATTAATATAACTTATTACTTAGGAAAGAATGCTCTGAGCCTTTGATCAATTCAACTACCAAAAGACCAGGGTGAAATATATGGCTATTTTCACATTGTACCCTAATATCATTTTTAACTGCTGTCAGAAGACCCCCAAAAGGACCACGTTGCAACCCTTTTAGAATTCAGTAACCATCTAGGGAAGGAAATTCCTGCAACTAATTTTCTTGTACAGTAATGATCTAATAATCATGAAAATGCTTCAAGAACAGAGTAAATTAATATAACCCTTGTATCCCAAGATAGTAATTGGACCACTGAACCCTCTGGTTTAATGTTATCAAATGTAAATCTGTTCTGACAGAGAACTGAAGGAAGCCAAGACCAGTCGGGTTTTTTATTTGCTCAGAGTTTTAATTGAAATCTAGGTTGACAAGCCTCTGTGAATCAAGCTGTTTATCAGTCTTAAAGTTAGATGGATACTCATGAAATTCCTCGTGAACTCATATCCATCATAGCCATGTGCAAGGGTGTTACTTTTTTAAATCATAACAAATTGTATATTGACCTAGAAAAATATGCAATTGTTGCAATATCAGTCCTCTGTGAATCAACAAATTGCATTTGCTCAAAAAACCTTAGATAACAACAATCTAAGGCTATGCACATCTCATAGGAGATTCGACATTTGTTGTACAATTTAATATAAAATCAATTCTAGGCCCAATCTACAGAATTAAACACATTCTACATTCCGTGAGATGACATTGTTCACGGATGCACTTAAGAATGGCTTGGGACGTGAAGGAATTTGAAAGAGGTACTCCTATAAGTATGTGGCCTTCACTTTGTGACTTGTCAGTGGCTTAGTTGTAGGATTTTTAGGGCTAGGGCATACATCATGCAGTGGAGACTTAATAGAATAAATAGTAACTAGTCGGGTCATCATAGTGAAAAGTCCAAGAGAGGTGTATTTTCATCTCGATTGCAAGCAGGTTTCATTTGTAAGAACGAAAGTATAGAACAAATCTTATTTTCATAAAGGGCCTCAGACAGGTCAAACCTATCCTTGTAAAATAGAGGAGTACATTGGCGTTGAACCAGGATGCTATTTACAGAGATAAAGAAAAAGCACAAGGGAAGATCACGAGCAGACCATGCGCAAGCACCTATTTTCTAAAGATGAAGAGGAACACAAACATTTACGGATGCCAAATATTGGGTGCTTAAAGGGCACAGAAGTCATTATGGGATGGAGTGAGGAAGTTTCTAAAGGACAAAAGAAGAACTGCACCCAGCAAGCAAACATTGAATCAAATAAGGATAAAAGCACGGTTGATATGGACGAATTCATGCTCTTACAAAATGTGATGAAGAGCTCGCAAGCAAGGGCTATTCATTAGGCCTGGAGCTAAAATAGCGGTTTACCTATACTCCCTCGGATGTCCTGAGACTCTACAGAATGGCATGATCAACCTGCAAATTGAAGACACTGGCATGAGGCCTACCGATGAAAGTTGATGGCCTAATTGGGAAACAAATGAAAAGCTGACGTATCTACAACCACCTGGGTTTCATTTCTATGTACATGCTGCTAACAAGCCGAATGTCAAAGGATGGATTTGGGTTGCCAACCCATTAGAATAGCCTGCCAAGCACTTATTCATACAATGTTGCAGAGTAATAATGACTTGTTCTCTCAATCCAATCCCACCCCTCGATAGGTTTTTGAAGTTTGCCATGTAAGATGACATCATAGATGACTCATCTAGCATTATATAAACTACGCATGATTGAAAATACAGGGTGATCCTGCTTGAGTAGAGTTGATGAGTGTATATTCATTCTGCTTTACTTCTTGAGATTAAAGCAGTATTTTACCATCTCCTTTGAGTGTGTCCGGTTATTGGGTCCGAAGAATTTTGTTTGGTAAATCCATCTAGCTGAACAAATGCTTCAGGGTGCTACATCACAGCTATCTATTTGATAAGCGATCCTGATTTTACTCATAGCCACTTTGGAGATATTATCATTAATACCTAGAGGCTGCGAGCTGTGCTCCCCTCTGTAAGTAACATAGTATCTGTGCATTTACTTCTAACATGCCCGCACTTAGAAGTGGGTTTGAAACTGTTGAGAACCAAGCACCTATAATAGTAGAGGTTCAACCTGGCTCCGGGAGGCTGAGTGAGGCACCTGTGTACATAAATTCTACTGGAAATATGCCTAACCCTATTTTAGCTGTGGGTAAGACTAAAGAAAATCCTATTTTAAGTGCTGAAGGGGGTCAGAGGGGCTCCTCTTCTACCGACCTTGTAGTGTCCGATGTCGCAGCTCCTAGCAATGGGGATATGGAGTTAGCAGTATCCGAATTTAATGGGGTTCATAGGGACAAACCAGAATTTAGACAGGACCTTACAGATGAAGAATGCCTCCAACAAAGGTTTATTGGTACTAAAAGGGTAGTTCGCTATCACGCTTCTACCCCCCTTCAGAGGAAGATTTTGAATAGTAAAACACAAGCTGGAGAAGGTTTAGAATCGTTACCTTGGAAGGGTATAAACCCATCCGGATTCATGCAATTTTCGCATATTTCGCCAGCTACATTCATTTTTGGAAAGGAGAATAAGGATAATGTGCAGTCTTCCCTAAATTCTCCAAGGTTAGAAACCCTTAAACTAAATGATGGGGGGGTTCATTCTAAAGGGACTTCTAGTCGCCCTAAGTATAACCCCAATCAACCTATTGGGGAAAGCGATTTAGATGACTCTTTTTTTACTATGGCAGATGCTACGGGTGTTTTGCTTAAAGAAATTGTGGATTTAGAGATACCAGCAGGTAGATCTGTGCATAATGGAAAGGGGGCAAGGAGTCTATCAGAGGGTGCGCCTTCATACTCATACCCATGTGATGAAAACACCTACATAACTGGGAATCAACTAGTGGGTACGCAACAATCTCTGGTTAAATTGACCATAGAAACAGACAATTCGTCTACACACAATAAAATAGCCTCTACTCAAACTGACAAATGGGAGGAAACTATAGTGCAAATGGAAGACAAAGCAACGGATCCTCAGCATTTTCTACGAGAAAATCATGTAGTAGAGGAAGATAAACAAGAAACATCTGGTTTAAGTAGGAAGGAGAGAGGTGATTATTTGTTACCACTCCTATCGAACCTACACATTAGTCTAAATCTGGCCTTGAAAACACTGGGGGAGTCTCAAGAGACTATGGCGGGCTCTATGATAGGGCAACAAGCGGCTTTCAATCAGCTGGTGTCTCGTCTGGCATTTTTGGAGGGAATAGTAGAGGGCAAGACCATGAATGAACATATTATTAAAGAACAGAGTCGATGTGACAAATTTAGAAAGGATCAGGACATAAGATTAACTACCATGGATGCAAAAATTACCACTCTGTTGGAAGTTATGCTTTCAGGAGACCGCCCTACTTCATCTAAGAGAGAGCTAGGGGAACGTGATTCCCAGGGCCAAAGAGATAATGAGGACAACAATAACAATTATGGAAAGAAAAGGGTTTCTCCTGATAGTCCTTCAACCCTCGTAGATGTCATAATGATGGCAACTGAAGGGTGCTCCGAAGATCAGGAGTTGGATAACCACAGTGCACAGATGCATACGAGAATATCTCTTAATGACATAGAACTCTTGAACATCAGTAGTGAAGACACAAGATCCCCTCAATACACCACACCAATAAAAGGGCTAAAAAGCAAACATAAGACCAAACATAGAGAGAAAAAATCATCAAATCAAGAGCTGGAATTGGAGGCAAAGAGTAACAATGATGGAAGAGTGCCTGGGAATATTTCCGACTATAATATAAATGAGGTGCCCCAATCTCCAGTGGGTAAGTGTAAAAAATCTAAAAAGCAGGGGAGGACACTTAAAAAAAGCAAAAACATGCCCAATACAAAAATTAAAGGTAGAAATGCCAACCTTAAAGGAATTAGAAACATCCCGTTCCAGGAAGAGACGGAAGTTAGGGGGGGTCCCAAGGATGCTCATAAGGAAGAGAGTCCAGTTCAGGGCGAGAATAACAAAGGCCCGGTGGCTTGTGGGGAAACTATTATAGACGCTAATAAGGAAAAGAATAACTTGCTGAAACGTGGATTTGAGCTTATTCAAACCAAACAAACAAAGAAGACAGCTTTTGGCACAATAATTAGCACCAAACACGCCAGAACATCTGTAGGCACACAACAAGTCAAATTCCCTACGGTTTCCCAAGAAACACTGCCAGCTATAAGTAATACTACCCATCCCGTTAAGGGGTCGACCGAATTGTTTGGGAGGGATAGTGGTTCTACCACTAATATTATGGGAAGAAACCCCCAAAATATACAACCCCCAAAACTACAAGATCCGGAAGGCGATGCTATGATCCCTTCTGGAGTAGATCACACAAAGAAGCAACCTACTGTGATTCAGGCCCCTACTAAGCTCTGTACAGGGAAAATAGTGGGTTGGATTAACAATAATATAACAGACTCACAGGTTAACTTGAACAGAACTCATCTTTTAAATCTGTTTAAAAAGATCCCTGTGCTACGAGCTATAACAACAGATGATATAGATGCCATATCTCTTCCTAACTGCAACAATCACAGAATGGTAAGTTGCTTTCATTCGGAAATGGTAGCAGATATGGTGCGTGCCCAAGAAAAAAACCTTAATTCTTTGGGCTATGATCTACTCTCATTAGCAGATAAGAAAGAGGCCAATAACTTTCTTGAATATCAGGAACCGAATAACAGTCAAATCAAACAAATTATTCAACTTGATAATAATAAATTAGAAAATTTGGGCCCAGGGTTGGCACTGATTTCAAGCCTCCTGAATAATAATCAGGATTGGTCATGGCTACAACCGGCACTCAAAACCTTGGAAACATTTAGACAAGATAAGGGGTGTTCCTAACTATATAGAGATTGAGGTGACCTCTTGGAATTCTTGTGGGGGAATCAATCTCAACATGTTTCTGAATAAAAGGGAAAATTATGTACGCCCCCGTATCTATTTCTTACAGGAAACTATGATGCTTTCGGATATGCACATAGAAGGTTCCTACACTTTTTCTTCAGTAGCTACCAGGGGTCAGCTGGGCAGACCCAGCAGAGGCCTGATTATTGTCATCGATCGTAACTTGGGGTTCGTAGGTGAGGTGATATTTAGGAGTAACTGGCTTCTGGCTATTATGCTTTCTAGGGAGAATAATTTAGAGCCGATACTCCTCTTGAACCTCTATTGGAATCCGCTAAAAGTAGACATTGAGGAAGTGGAGGACTCTCTAGATATAATCTTGGGAAACTGGTTTGAGAAAGGGTTTGGAAATCGCATTATTTTGGGAGGGGATTTCAATTCAGCTTGTGCCGATGGTTCGGTGCTTAATGAAAGAGGGGTACTACCTAGACTTCTTAGTACGACTACAAAAAGAGGTATAGGGTGGGATAATTATTTAGATAACTGGGATTTGGGTCTTTTAGACCATGCCTTTGATTGGAATCTTCCTAAACATACTTGGAAAAGAGGAAGTAATAGCTCTAGAATTGATTTCTTTTATGTATCTAATGGCTGGAAGCAAGCTTGTGGAAAACTGTCACATATGGAGGTCGAGTTCAGTGATCACATTCCCTTATGTTTTTCTCTCTCCATCCCCGACAAGGGTATCTATATCAATCCCATGTTGCAGGGCTTAGAGGTGGGAAACAATGGGAGAAGGGTTACTTGGAATAAGAAAATAATTAAGAAATTTAATACCTTGGTGTTGGAAAATTTGTCAAAGGTGCAGCTTCAAAGTATCAGGGGGGATGACATTGAGTTGGGAGGTTCCTACTATAATATTATTTTGTCATGTGTTTATAAAATTAGTATGGCTGATCCCAGAATTCAAAAAGCCAAGCATACTAAATATAGGGAAATCAAAGTCTTGAAAAAAGCGTCTATTCCTTTCGCGGAATTTAGGCTGAGAAAGAAAAAAATAATTCAGAACTACAAAAACTTTATCAAGTCTCTTAGAATGGATCACTATCACGAAACACATCAACTGATGATGTATAATCTATGCAAGGGCAGAGAGGTTAAATTTTGGTCTACCATCAACTCCATACTCACGCCTGCTAAAGATAAATTAGACTGCCCCATTCAAGCGGATGTGTGGACTCTCTTCTATAAGGCAAAGTTCGCTCTACCCTCTAATTTCTCTAGGGAACAGGATGTGAACTTAGGTCCTCCGGTTGTAAGTGAGTGTTTGTGGGATATAGAGGATATCAAATGGGCCATCAATAAGCTTAAACCTTCTAGAGCACCGGGCCCTGATGGTATTCCACCCTTTGTTATAAAGTCGGCCCCGGAAATGTGGGCTAAGTTACTCAAACCCATATTTGATGATGTATTTAAATATCATTCCATCCCTAAAACCTGGTCGCAGAGCATTATAATTCCTATCCACAAAAAAGGGGACGTCCTAAATCCACAGAACTACAGGCCTATAGCACTGTTAGATGCAGCGAGCAAAGTCTTTGGTATTTTGCTTTTGAGGGACCTTAATAAGGTTATTAGAGGGAAGGCCTGCTATAGTAAATTCCAGGTTGGTTTCAGAGAGGGCTTGGGAACCGACCTGAATGGGATGATTTTGGCTCATCTAAGAGATACAGTTCACCAAACTAAAATGGGAGATGTATACATGGCTTCCCTGGACCTCTCTAATGCCTTTGATGGGGTTATTAGAGCAAGATTGTGGACAAAATTGTTAGCTATGAATGTTCCACGCAAGATTGTCCAAATCTTGGCTCTTTTACATAGGAATACCTCCGTTAGGGTACGTTTATCACAAGAAGGTTCCCTATCCGATGCTGTTGATACTGAGGTTGGGGTCAAGCAGGGCTGCTCCCTTGCACCCACGCTCTTTAACCTGTACGTTAGCGATGTGGAGGACATGTGGCAGGGCCCTTCCATTGCTCCGGTCAGGTTGGGTAGCTTGGCTATCGAGTGGATGGCCTTCGCAGACGACTTTATCCTTTTTGATCGTACCCTGAGAGGCCTTCGCAGAAGGATGGATATTTTTTACCAATATGCACTGGCGAATAATCTTTCCCCCAACGCTTCGAAATCCCAAACGATTGTAATTTCTAGGAAGAGAGTTGTCAAACCATGTATCTGGAAGATGGGAGATAACTCGGTGGAACAGGTTCAGGCCATAACCTATCTAGGTTATAATTTTTCCAACCAATCTAGCCTAAAGATGTGGAAATTGAATCTTGGGGATAAAACAGCTAAACTAAAGAATCAGATGAAATTTCTGAGGGGAAAGGTCTGTAAATTTTCGCTTCTGCCTATTAGACGCTTCTATCTTGCGAAATGTGAACCGGTTCTTTTGTACGGTTTGGACATTTGTACAAAGGACTTGAGTTCATACCTAAATGTGATCCAGGGTAAACTGTGGAAAGAAGCAATGGGCCTTTCTAGGGCAATCCCCAATTCCATTATTCGGCACGAGTTATGTCTCATATCACTTAAAGCCAGATACTTGTGGAGGCAACTCTCCTCTTTTAGAAAAATACATGATCCTCCGATAAACACCTTATATGAGTTGTTGAATAAGGTAGTTAACACGGGGACGGTACTATCTATCAAGAGTTTTAGCGATAGAATGTACTCTCTGTTGGAATCGCTGGGACTTTGTTTAGACGATCTGATTCAATGACCGGGATTAGTCAAAAAATCTTTATTTAGGTCAGACTGGGTAGACACAGTAAATGATATTGAGTCCCGTGTTACCTACAAGGAGTATGCTAAATTTTTGCATGCTAGGGAATCGATTCCTCTATATATTCAAAGATTTCCTTGCCAGAAGGCGAGAACCACATTTATGCGTTTCAGACTAAACCAGATGCCCACTCTAGAAAGAATTTACCATTGGACCCATACAGAAAAAGGGTCGAAGGATAATTCTAAAAATCTCTCATGTCGATTTTGTGGAGTGACTGACATGACAGAAACACTTAGGCACCTTCTCCTGACATGCACCCATTTTGGGAATAAAAGATCTCTCTACTTTATAGATAGATTTGATGGGGATTGGGAAATGTCGAAGAATCTGTTCTGGAGTCGCTGCATGTGGGGTGCAAATATCTCCCTAATCCTCGCATTGAATTCACTCCTACTTAATATTCAGGAGGAACTGGAAGCAAAAAATAAGGAATTCAATCAGTAGAGACTCGAGTGGTCCTATGGTATATGAAATGATCTACGGTATATGAAATGTAAATTGTATATAATATGTATGGAATTTCATTTTATGTCTGGGAACGATTTTAAAGGCTGATAAATGTGTTAAAAAAACTTTTTTTTTTCTTTATATATAGATATTTGTATTTGTATATTGTATATCTGTTCATAAAATGAAATTTTTCTACTTGTTTGTAATGCACTTTATGTTGTATAAGGTTTTATGTAAACTAATCATACAACACTAAAAATAAAAAAAAAGAAGCTTTATGCCGGTAAGATAGCTCAGCGAGTTGAGCGCCTGCTGCTGAGATCTATGTGTGACCTGCAGGTCGCACGTTCGAATCCTGGCAAGGCCAACTCAACCTTTCATCCTTCTGAGGTTGATAAATGAGTACCAGCTTTGGTTTGGATGATAAATGTATGTAAATTTGTTCTCTGTAAAGCGCTTTGGCTTCAGGCGCTATATAAATAACAAATCGGTATCATTGTTATTTTAAAGGGATTGTACACAGGTGGGAGGCACGTGTCTACTACTTCTGACTTTGTGTCTGTGATCACGTTCTCTTTCTGCTCATCACCACAGCTTTTCAGCCCGGCATTTCTGTGCAGACTGTTATTATAATAATTTCGCGTTTATATAGCGCTACGGACCCTCAGGTCTCTGAGCGCTGCTTATTATTACCCACTTATGTGGTGCTCCTCGGAAGGATGAAAGGCTGAGTTTGGCCCCGCTGGGATTCGAACGTACGTCAGCAGGCTCTGCATGGATGTCAAAGCAACCACTCTACTCATTGTGCCACTTGACCCGTGATGGATCGTAATCTTTCTCTTGATCATTATCATCGTCTGTGTCATCCCAGATATCTTCATTTTCGTCAGACTCCTCCTCAGTGGATGGGATTGGAGGAGACAGAGGCCGGGAGTTCTCAATTTTAACCTGCACTTCAAGTGAATTGTGTACCTGTTTGTACCAATCTTAGCTAGATGAGATCCCTACCGTGCCCCTGGCAACAGAGGATGGAATTGAAAGGGCAATCTGGGTGCATAACAATGTTGGTGCAATGCCTGTGCATGTACCTGTGCGGCATGCTCTTCAGAAATGCAAGGGGTGGGGATGTAATGTTGGGTTGGTGATGCCTTCACTTGGCCACTTGATATTCTGGCGTCACCAGTGCACTCACAAGTGCTGAAGCGTCATTCACTCACTTCAAGAGACAAGAGGCTGACTCTGAGAGCTATCTCCTGCCTTCCTGGATACTTCACCCTCCACAAGTGTCACTTGAGCGTGCCAACAGTAGCACAGGGTGCAGGGATTCTCTGATTATCCTTGCACCCAAGAACACCCGTGCAGTTCTCTCAGTTCAAGAGATGTTCTCTCCTTTTGCGACTCCCTGAATGTTTGCACCCGAGTGTCACCCAAGGGCAACGTCACAGTTCAAGAGAGGGACACTGACAGTCATCGCCTGCCTCCCTGTACGTCTGTAACTTTCTCCCACTGCAAGCGTCATTGGGCCGCTTGTGTATTTTGAAGGCGCAAATACTCTTGTGACGGTAAAACCATTTTGTGGATCATGGGCTGGTATATTCATTTATGTGCCTTTCTTGATCAAGTCTTAAGTACTTCTACATCTTGCATGCATGGTTTGGTGAGATATGTGCTTCTTTGTGGCGTAACACCGGTAGCGGCGAGCCCCCGGGCGCGCCAATCGTTAATAGGTCTGTTTCAGACATCTCAAAGCTCATTTCGCACAATGATGTTGGATGTGAATGGGTGTTAGAAATGTAAAGGTGTCACAAAAAAGTGTCACATTGTTTAAAGCCTCAGCATATATCAGCAGTTCAAAAAAGAAGAAAAGACCTTTGTGCGTTGGCTTCTTAAACCTGGAGAAAGTGACACATTCTGCATTCTGCAGGGAGTTCCGGGGGGAGGGGTGCGGGGCAGCACAGCGCCCTTCATTCATACCACAAATCAAGGTTAGCACCTTGGAACTATGAAATAATACAGAGCAATTGAATGAGCTATCATTTAAGCATTATAAAATAATGTGACATAAGAACTCACAAGTGACTTTTTGCCCACACAAAATAGTTTGAGAGCATTTCTATAGAGAGCAGGCCTCTGGCATGTCTTGGCTTGGAGAACATTCTCCAAACCCAAGGGACTCATGTGTAACCCCACCTCTTGCAAGGGACTGTGGGCAAATCACCCGCATGCTCAATCTCCGTGCAGATTGCACGGAAAGGACCTTGGGTGCCAACATGTGCGCGTCTGCAGCATCTCACCATGGCATTTTCATTGTTCTTTGCCAGGCGTAAATTGTCACAGGAATCCAGGCAGTCCTGTTTCCCCGTACCTTTCGACACCACTAAGACAGGTAGTAATTTTGGCCCACCGTGGAACATGTGGCAGCAGGCATTACATGAAATCCGCAGGGATTCTCCCGTCTTCTTACCGGTGTAAAAGACAAACGGCATCCATAGGGATTCAAAAATCTCTGCCCACTTCAAATCTGCTGCAGGCGAAGAAGCTGCTGCAATCCCTACATGGATCAGAGCTAAGAGGTGGAGCATGCGTCCATGCCTCAGCTCCATGGCGAAAATGCTTTCGGACCTGGAGAATGGGCGTCAGCCAATCATGTGGCTGGAAGAGCGGGCGAGAATAGACATTCTCTGCAGGCTGCTTCCAGTCACCCGAGGCCTTTCCCCAGGTGATGGCATTTCTTTTTTATATTTAATGTGGGGAGGCAACAGGGAGCCACTACATGTGCTCCGGTCCCGGCGCTCCTCCCATCTCCCGGTCACTGCCATAGTTATGGAAATGGGACTTAGTTCCTTTTCCCTATGGTGGCGGATATATATATTTTTTCCCTCGGGAGATCGGCTGCGCAAGCAGACCGAATTTCAGGAGGAAAAACATTTGCACACCGAATTAACCCTGGGGTGCAAATGGCTTTCACCCCGTGGTGGGTGGGCGCACATGGCCGGTAACAACCGAGAGCCCTCGACTACGTGGGGTCGAGCTGGCGGACCGTTGCCAGCCATGGTCTGGGACACCCCCAGTTTAAGCAGAAAGGAGAGGCCGGGAAATCCTGCACTCAAAAACAGAAGTCAAAGTCCAAGGCAAAACCTGCTTTATTAACAATCCACATAAAACCAGGAAAGCATGCAGGCAGTAAACTCTTGGTGCTCTCAAAGGTCTTCATACAAAACAACAGTTTATAACTCCAAAATACGTCAATACTGATGTCATATTGCAGTCTTAGTTACAAAAACCTACGGGGTGTAGGGATTGGTTAAGTGAATCAACTCTTGAAAATATACAGGTTAGTCTTTTCATTTGTTATAACATATCTGATGGCTCCACCTGAGACCACATCTAAATTGATAGAAGTGAATACATGTCATCTCGACAATAAGATATTGGCTGGCATAATACGTAAAGTGCGGCCTAGCATTGGGGGTTTCCATTGGTTGGCATCTTACTGACCAACTTTGAGTAACTGACAGGCCATCAACACATGAGCCAAATGAGAGTAGAGGCCGAAAGGCCGAGGAGCTGTTTTCCTTTCAATACAAAAAAATACTATCCCTTAATCCTAGGCCCTTAGCCAGAATGACCTCTGTAGTCGGCCTTGCTCGTTGCCACATTGCTGAGAATATGTGTGGAGTCAAAGCAGGTGCCTATTTGTGTCTGAGGCTAATGAATAGACAGTGTTCTTGAATTATGGATCACGTGTGAGGGTACCATGTTCTGAATTAATTCACCCTGCATTAACCAAGTTTTCAGCTAATATGGGTATGCATGTTATTACTTTTCTGGCCAGTAGAGACTTAGTTGTTCTGTTTCTTGTGAGGGTTTTAGCTTATAATTACTCTGCACCTTGCCTTCAGAAGCTGTTTGTTCTTTAATTAATCTCAGAGAAATATGCATTGTGCCGTGGCAATTATTATCCCGCATTCTCTTCCGAGCCATTCAAACCCTCGCTAATTTCTGAGTAACCTTGGCAGGGTCCATGCAGCTACTTATCAGTGCCCCACATGGATCTGTATTTCAGTAAATCAAGCAGTTCACATTCATGAAGTTTTGAGGCCTTGTATTAATTTCACTGCATGCTGCTGCTTCCATTTTGAAAAAGATGGCTGCCAATCACTCTTGCTTTTCTATGTTAGTGAGCTATATACGTACATCATTTGTGTTGCGTTTCAGCGTGTACATTGCTCATTTTATGTTCTTCATGTCTTTATGGTTTACAAGCGATATTCTTTGTGTATGAATGCATATGTAAACTAGTGCTCGTGTCCTTTAGCAGTGAGTTTGCTTTTTCTCGCCATCTTTAGTTACAACAGCTGCAGTTCCTCCTATATCTTCCTGTGAAAAGTCTGATATGGTCACCTTAGTGAGTAGCGTTTCTCACCTCTGTTTGGGGGTTCGGGGCTGTAGCTATTATTGATGTATTCATCTGCCTGTAAACATTCCCCCTTCTGGTCGAGTCCTCGACCGTGCCCCTTTTAGTGCCCCCCCAATAAGGTATTTTGGGAGTCCATTTCTTGGTCACCCCTCTCAGGTACCTTCATGTCTTATGTGTTCATCCATGCTCCAGGTCATATGGCAGCACTCCCCATCTAGCGAGCAAAATAGTGTCCAACGTAGTTGTGCGGGTATGGCGGATAAGTACATTTTGTTCCTGGAGGTGTGATGGGACTTCCTCTTACTTGGGCACGAAGTGGGTCATTTGGTTATGTAAACACAGGTAGAGGAGCATTTATGTCTTTTACTACTTCCATTAAAACTGCTCCTTTAGCAGCCTTTTGGCAACCATTAATTGCTATCCTTGCAACAAAGAAGCCCAGTGGTATGAACACGGCTATGGCAAATAATATCTTGAATGCATTGGCCAACCAAGTGAGTATCCAGGAGAGTAGAGAGCTCAACCACTCATCACTTTCAGGTTCATCCAGCTCCTCCACCATCTTTGTGTACAAGTTTGTCAAAGTTGCTATGGCCTCTTTGAGGGTCCCACTCCCATCATCATGCAAGTGTGTATACATGCAGAAAGATGGCCCAATTTCTGCACACACGCCACCCTTTCTGGTAATTATCAAATCTAGGACACACCTATTCTGGAGCGTCATGAGCTCCAATGCACTCAGCTCTTCCTTTAATGCATTGGAACCCTTTACAGTTGCATTTAGCATCTGCAGCAGCTCCCATCTGGTTATTTGCAACCATTTAGCGTTAGTGCTGGCTTGCAACCCAGGAACAAAGAGATGTAAAGAATGCAGTTTCTCTATTGAATAATTTGTGATAATCTGGTACTTCATTAAAGGCCACTTCTGACTTAATAGAGACATAGTTCTCTCTTTTGGTGCATGTGAGGGTAAGGGACCTGTTCCTTCTTTGGTGTGCATTCATTCAGGGGAAGTCAATGATGTGTACTTCGCTTTGAGCTACTACCAAAGCGGGTGTACTTAACACTACTAAAGAACATAGTCCTCCCCAATTCGGATGTAATCTTATGTAATCTTTTAAACCACAATCCCAGTAGTGGTCCATGTGGACAGCTGTGCCTATTTTCATGTTTGCACCCCTTATTTTCTCCCACCTTTACCGGATCAACATTCGTAAAGAACAACATAGCATTGTTTACCTGTATTATGATTAGGGGGGCTTTTTCATTCTCTACCCGTGTAATTGGGAACATTCTCTGCAGTCATTAACTCATAGATCATTTGCATTCTGTACCCCTTCTACTGGTACGGTTAGGAGAGTCTGTGCTTTTTACACCATCATTCCTTCAACCCAATCTTCTGAGGTAAATATATCCGTATCTATGAAATTGGGGTCCCTCCCAATAGCCAGGCTTCCCACCAGTCTCTTTTGTTGCGGTATTTGGGCACTGTAGTAACTTATGGTCTGTTTCTCTAACTTCTCCTTGATTTGGGTCTTTTAAGATGTAGTGTACTACCTTATCTTTCCTCAAGGGGTCTTTCATCATTTCCTTTGTTTTTATATAGCCATCTTTTTGCAGGAACGTCTCCTTTGACACCAATCGTAGGGTAGCCCGTTTCTCTTGAAACTCTCCCCTAGTTGTGCAACATTGTACCTGGCTTAGGCAGTGTACTCTGTGCGTTGGTAAATCTGTTGCTATACAAATGCTGGAAACGCTAATGTCTTTCCCATGCACTTGCGCGTTGTCACTGGGCCTAGTAAGATCATTGTTGTTGTTGTGTTGTGTTCTCCCCTGGTCCCCTCCCTTGCCTAGTCGCGCTCTGAAACACTTGCGTACGAGGGCGATACAAATAAAATATCATATCATATCATATCATGGGGATAAGAGAGCATACATAACAGCTCTCATTAGACGTCTATTTCCCCACTCAGGTCATGTGCCGGTACCATAAATTATTAGTGACTTGAGCGGAAATAGTCGCATAAGAGTTAATGTGCTCAAATTCATCCATTTAACTAATTTTGAGTCTTTTTATTTGCCTAGTAAGTGCAGGAAATTCTTGGGTGATTATTTCACTTGTCATGTGATGGGGTTATATTGCTGTACACTAGTTGGGATACATTATAAAGTAACAGTTCTATTAATGCAATGAAAATAATAAAATAGAGGCTGAAAAATGTAAACATTTTTGCTAAAATCATCATTGTCAGTGTCTACCTTTTGCGAATAATCATGTGCCTTATTACATTCGTGAGCCAAAAGCAAGTATCTAACACAATTAAAAAAATCAAATTTTTCTTTCCCAAAAAGTCTCTTTTCGTTTGCTCAAAAATCTGTGTTGACAGAAAAAAATGTGTCAATACAGCCAGAAGAATCCTTTCAAAAATAAAATACATTTTAATGTACACCAGAAAAACGGCAAGGGTTATATTTCTCACTCCTAACGCAGGATGGGAAAACTTACTAAATAAGAAAAACCATAAGAAATAAAACTGTCAGAGTAGGCTTTTAGTGTATATACTTCTCTCTTCATTAAAGTGCTACAATTTATCTTATGCAGGAACGTGGGAAAGTGTTCCCAACGTCTGCTCTATTGCTGCATACAAACACAAGGAATACTGTCTCCTTATACTGTGACTATTGTTTGTTTTTGGCGGTCATTCTTGTCTAGATGCATCTCAGCGAGTTGCAGCAGGGGGTCTCTCCTTTATATGGTTTGATGTCGCTAAGGGGCTGCCACGCCCTCATAATTTGGGCTAGTGTGTTAAAGCCTTCTTTCATTGCCATGTTTTGTGCACAAGGGTATTTCGTGCAGTATCAAATTCAAATATTTTAGGGCATTACACTGCCCTTTTGACTTCCAAATCAGCAGCCTTGTTTCTGCAAGAAATTAAATCTGTACCTTTAGTGTGGGCTGCACACTTCACCATGGCGATGGCCGATGGGAGTTGAAGTGTGTGTATGAGCCTGTCCAATAGTGGTGCATGTTGCACTGGACTGCCATCTACATTTAAGAAACCATGCCTCTTCCACGTGATAATCCTGTGTGCACTGTTGACGCCATGAAGGTGGAGTTAGAATGCACAGTTTCAAGTGCCAAAATTAGTGCTGCCAATTCTGCTGCTTGCGCCGAAAAATCCAGTGTCAATCTTACACTTGCCACTGTCTCAAAGTTGCCATTCAGTCTTGATTTCACCACTGCGGTCCCTGTATGCCTTTAACCCATGCTTTGCTCAATTGATGATGACCCGTAAACGAAGAAGATTGTCTCCCCTCCTAGGGTATTTTCTTTAACATGTGGTAACTCATCATGCTATTCAGTGTACTTGGTGAATTCATGTACACTATCTCCTTCTTCTACTGGCTCTGCTATAAATATTGCTGGATTCACTACTCTACACAGCAAGGAAGACCAATGCAAATGCAGCAAGCATCAATGAAAGTCCAGCAAGCCTCCATGCAGAGACATCATACCCCGGAAGAGGGTCTACAATGCACTCTTCTGTGACCTTGTCCCAGTAAATAACTTTACCAATAATGCATTGTATGAGGTTCAGTGTGTTGCCCTCTGTGACCTTGTCACAGGTATACCACCATAATCAATGCTTTATCATCTCACAATTACACAATATGCAAACACTCCCCCCCCGTTTTGCCAGGATGATGCTATATACTTACATCCGTGGATCAGTCGAGAGCCTCCAGAATCGAACCTCCCCAAATCAGCCAGTTGTCTTCCATCCTACGGGGTGCCTTGCAGGCATCAGACAGGATTTTCTCCAATGGGGCTTCTGTCGACCTTTCTCAGTTCACACGTGATACCTCTCTCCACAGGTCACCTCACAGTCTTCAGACCACGGCAGGGAACTTCGGCAATCTGAGTGCTCTGGCCAGAACCATCCTATCTTCTAACATATGTAAAAGTGGTCTGGAAAACCCACAGTTTAAGCAGAAAGGAGAGGCCAGGAAATCACACACACAGTAAGGGAAATAGTCAAAGTCCAAGGCAAAACCTGCTTTATTTACAATCCACATAACCCGCTTTAATAACAAACCACATCAAACAGGGACGGCAATCAAGCAGTAAACTCTTGGAGCTCTCAAATGTCTTCATACTGATTAAGCATCCACTTGTTCGCAGGTGGCTCTAAAAATACGTCACTACTGACATCAAACTGCAATCTTGATTACAAAAACCTACGGGGTGGAGGGATTGGTTGGGTGAATCAGCTATAAAATAAACAGGGGTTAGATTTTTCATTGGTTATATCCTATCTGATGGCTCCACCTGAGACCATCTCTAAATTTATAATAGTGAATACATGTCATCTCTACAATAAGCTATTGGTTGCCATCATATGTAATGGGTGGTCTAGCATTGGCGGTTTTCATTGGTTGGCATCTTACTGACCAACCTTGAGCAACTGACAGGTCATCAACACATGAGTCAAATGGGATTAGGGGAAGAGAGGCAGAGGCGCTGTTTGCCTTTCAATTAAAATAAATACTATCCCTAAATCCGAGGCCATTAGCCAGAATTACCTCTTTGTAGTCAGCCTTGCTCAGCGCTGCATTTCTAAGAATATGTGAGGAGTCATGGCAGGTGCCTAATGAATAGACTGTATTGTTGTATTATGCATAAGGTATGTGGGGGGACCATGTACTGAATTACTTCAGCCTGCATTTACCAAGAATTTAACTAAATGTGTAGGCGTGTTATTACTTTTCTGGCAACTAGAGACTTAGTCTATCCGTTCCTTCACTTACTCTGCACCTGGTATTCAAAGGCTAGTTGTTCTTTAATTAATCTTAGAGCAATATGCCTTGTGCCATGGGAATTATTATCTTGCGTTCTCTTCTGGGCTGTTCAAACCCTCCCTCATTTCTCAGTAACCTGGGCAGGGTCCACGCGGGCAACTTGTCAGTGCCCTGCACAGGTCTGAAATTCAGCAGATCCAACAGTTCAAGTTTCATGAAGTTTGGAGGCCTTCCATTCATTATGAATGCATGCTGTTGCTTCCATTTTGAAAAAGATGGCTGCCCATTACTGTCACGTTTCTATGTTAGTGAGCTGTATACATATATTGTTTGTATTGCATTTCAGCCTATACATTGCTTATGTTATGTTCTTCATGTCTTTGTGGTTGCAAGCAATATTCTTTTTGCATAAATGCATATTTAAACTAGTGTCTGTGTTTCTTCATGGTGAGTGCATATTTGCTTGGTTTCTATTGTATGCATGCCTGTCCTTTAACATTGAGTTTGCTTATTCTCGCCATCTTTAGTTACATCAGGTCCAGTTCCTCCTGAATCTGCCTGGGATAAGGCTGATATTGTCACCTTAGGGAGTAGCGTTTCTCACCTATGAGATATTGGTGTGGGGAGGGGCCGTAGCTATGAATGACGTATTCATCTGCCAGTCAACACCGCCAAGGAAGGGAAAGCCATAGTCTGAATGCGCCGGATTTTGCCACAATTTGTTTTGACGATTTTTCACCGCAATATGCAAGAGGAGACCTCCTTGCCCCCAGCAACCGTCCACCAACTCCCCACAAACATACCCCCTATGCAATTTGCAGCAACATGTTGTTAATCAATTGCAAATCTGCTGTGAAATATCATAGTAAAAAGACTGGATGCCTGTGCCGGAATGTACTTAAAAGATACATTGTTTGTATCTTTCTGTTAATTATGTTTTGGTGCATTCTGCCCAATGACAAAAACAAGCACCTTGATATCCCCGTTACCATATCTGCCAAAACTGGGATTCTCTCATTGCAAGAGGCCCCAAATACCATATATAATTTGGAAGTTAAGTAGACTGACGCTAAGATTGTCAATCGAGGTTTCGTTCAATGTTCGGGGCTACGGACCATACCACCGCAGCATCTATTGTATAGAGAATATCAGCCAATGGGCCGTCCCGTATTTCACCACAATGTAATTGTAATTATAATGGGTTATTTATAACGCGCTTAATACCCAGAGGTTTCTAAGTGTGGATCTTGGGATCAGAACTCTGTTGCACCGCTTTGTCTCGCGAACGCGTTGCCCCTGAGCTATCCTCCCAAGAATAGTAAGGGCAATGGAGCTGTAAGGGTCACAGTCATAGTTTGGCAATCTTTCCTATGGAACTACCGCCAAACTCAAATACCATTACTGCATGTAGCAAGTAGGCAGTAATCCGAATGATCTGCATGATTTAGTCATGTGGCCCCTTCTGTTATTCCCCATGTTGGAGTCCCATTGGAAATTGACATATTACCACATCTTGCATTTATTACAGGCGGTAATTTGCATACAGTAATGGTTTTGTGTGGACTTCATTTACAACACACAAAACCAGGCGGTTCGGGAGGAGTTTCAATTGCGAATTTTGAAACTCTGAATTTAAAGTGGCAGGACAAGTTGAGGGAAGTGCATTACGACACTTTTTTTTTTTTATTTTGATAATTTTTTTTTTTATTAAGGTATGTAGTATACAATCATAAAGTCATAACTTCATAAACATAATGCAGTGAAACCTTTACAATAGTATAGGTTAAACAATGGTAAAAGAAAGTGTTCCGAGAAAGCAGTTAATTGAGTGCTCTGTGTATAATTAGGAGTTAAGCATTTGAAGAACAACTTTTCAATACAATTGAAAACATACGCGAAACAACCATAGCACCGTGTTGTGCTAAACTTAGTTTAGAACGATTTCTGCATTATGATGTCTTAAGTGGGGGAAGACAAACACAAGACTGACATTTGACAAACACGAGATGTGAGGGAGGGGGGAAAAAGAGGGGGGGTAGATATTAATGAAGAGAGGCACATTGGCATATATTACAGTAAATATTCAGTTGAGTGATGGGATCAATATTCACATGTAAAGATCTTGGGAGCATCAAAGGAGTATGAGATATTTGAGGATGTCACATTCCGTGCGTAGTTACATTGAAGTGATTCAGATAGCGAATGAAAAATGACCATTTAGCATTAAACTTGGGTATAGAATTAAGATTGTTTGCCATGCACATTTCCATCTTTTGCGTGAGACATATATTGTTCCACCAGCTTCTTATACACAGGGAACGAGAATCTTTCCAATTGGCAGTTATACTCTTCATAGCCAAACAAATAAAGAGATCATAGAGCCTGGAAGCATCATATGGCAAGTGGGTGGTAACTGCCAGGCTACCTAAAACAATATTCATAAATGAAAGTGGTATATCGGTGAAGAAAATAGAGTTAAGGTATTTCCATACTTGTTGCCAAAACTTAAGGGTATAGGGGCATGAGAAGAACATGTGCTCATACGATGCAGGGGTAGCTCCACAAGTCCAACAATTGTCATTGTCATTAATATTGGATAGAAATAATTTGGCTGGTGTAATGAAAGCTCTATGTATAAAGAAGAAAAAATGTTGGGAGTTATTTGCTGATGTTGAAATATATTTGATTCTAGAGAAGAGCTTGGACCATGTGTAATCGTCTAAAACATAGCCAAAGTCATCTTCCCATTTGTGGCGTATCGAGCACAACTTCAGAGATGATATTAGGATGTTGTAGAATTTTGAAGCCTTTGTGTCAGTGGGCATAGTAAGATGTAGCAATCTTGAGGCATCAGGAGTCAGAATATCATTGGAGGAGCTGTGGAGAGCGTCAAAGCAAGAATTAACTAATTCATTATAGAAGTTGTAATCTGTGTTGGGGATTGAGAATCGATTTTTAAGCTGCTGAAAGGAAAGGATAGATGATTTATTTATGATTTGTTGTATAAATCTAATACCCTTTTTCTTCCAGGATTTTCTATTTAGGGTTTTATTCTTAATCAGTATCTTATTGTTATGCCATAGGTAAGGAGAAAGGCATTTTTTTGGGGAGTCTGTCTGTGTGAATAAAAAGAGTTGGAGGGCTGATATTGTGGCTCTGATGGGTTCTGATATAGCCAGCGAGGAGTGCTTAAATATATAAATGAGATCGGTGATTTCTACAGGATACATTAACTGCTTCTCTATGGTACACCATGTGGCAATGTCTGACGTTATGGGGCAGGCAAACCAATATCTAGCTTGCTTCAAAAGAAAGGCAGTGTGGTATGCTTTGAAATCAGGAAACCTGACACCTCCTTTGTCATATGGTGCCTTCAATTTGATTAAGGCTATTCTTTTGCTTTTGCCCTCCCCCCATAGGAAATTTAGTAGGATAGAGTAAATTGATTTATAAAAGGAAGGAGATATCGGAACACATAAGAGTTGTAGATAATATAAAATTATTGGTGATAACATCATCTTGATCGTATCTAGTCGGCCCCACCAAGATAGATATAGGGGGGACCATCTGGATGTTAATTCCTTAAGTCTATCTAGTAATGATTGTGTGTTCTGTTTAATGGTGTCTTGGATGGTAGGAGCAAATCTAAGGCCTAGGTATTTAATAGAGGAACTGCACCATTTAAAACCAAAGGGGTCTATGTCATATTTAAAGCAGTAGGGATTGAGGGGCATAATTTCTGACTTATCTTTGTTAAGTTTGTACCCTGAAACTGAGCTAAATTGGGATAATACTTCAAGTAAATATGGGAGGTGTGTTTTGGGGTTTTTGATGAGAATAAGGATGTCATCAGCGTAAGCAGCTATTTTAATATGGGATGTGCCACTTGCTATACCTGGAATATTGTTATTGGATCTGATTAGTTCTATTAATGGTTCTAAGGAGAGGATATATAGAATAGGTGAGAGGGGGCAACCTTGTCTAGTACCTCTGCTGAGGGAAAAAAATGGGGAGGTAAGACCATTAATACATATTGAAGATTTTGGGGATGAGTAAAGTAAACTGACTAGAGAAATGAACTTGTCACTGCAACCGTGCCAGCGGAGGGATTGGAACATGAAGTCCCAGCTGACTCGGTCAAAGGCTTTTTCAGCATCTAGTGCTATAACCGCTGCGCCCTGTTTATCTTTTTTATTTTTATTAGATAGATGGATAGCATTTAGAAGGAGTCTGGCATTGGAAGAGATGTTGCGCCCTTTAACATAGCCGACTTGTTCAGGTTTGACAAGAGAAGGAAGGGAGGATTCGATCCTGTTGGCTAAGATTTTTGCAAAGATTTTACTTTCTACGTTTATTAGAGAGATGGGCCGATAATTACCTGGTAATGACGGGTCCTTATCGGGTTTGGGGAATAGAATAAGCAAGGCTTCTGAGAAGGAACCTGAGGATGCTTCTTGGGATATAAAGTAGGAAAATAGATTTTGAAGCTTGGGTATGAGAGATTGAGCTAACCTGTCATAGAATTCTGTGGAAAGGCCATCTGGACCTGGAGCCTTGCTTTTACCCAATCCTTTGATTGCTTTGGAAATCTCTGGAAGAGTAATTACAGAGTCTAAAGAGGATAAATCAGCTTGGGGGTAGGAGGATCTATTAATATTATCAAAAAAGGACGTGATGTTATTATGGGGAATGGAGTTCTCGGGAGTATATAGTTTGGTGTAGAAGTCTCTAAAACAATTTAGTATATCTTTGGGATGGTGATGCACATTGCCTGAAGAGTCTTTGATGTGGGATATGAAAAATTGTTCCTTTTTGGTTTTTAAGTAAGAGGCCAGTGTTTTTCAAGCTTTGTTGGATGTTTGATATATTTTCGTTTTGTATTTAAGAATTGTCCCTGCAGCAAGATTTGTGATCTCTTTATTAATTGAGAAGCGTAAAGTCAATACTTTGTGGAGATTGGTAGGGTTGGAAACACTATAGTAGTGTTGTTCGGCTGTAGTTAGCTGAGAATAAAGGTCATCTAAGTGTTTTTTGCGTAGAGCTTTCATTTTTCCAGAGTAAGCCATGATGTGACCTCTCAAGGCAGCTTTAAAGGCATCCCAATTATTCACTACTGAAGTGTCTCTGTCTTGATTATCTGCATAGAATTGTTGAACAAAAGACTCTACGGATAGGATGAATTGAGGGTCTTGTAAAAGAAAATTGTTAAGCTTCCACCGAGATGACGGTTTCCGAACATCAGAAAGACTGAAAGAGGTACAAACAGGGGCATGATCAGAAATAATTATATTTTCTATTTTGGAATCTATAATGGTACCTGTAAGGTTTTTAGTGGAAAAAATATAGTCAAGACGAGAGAGAGTATTATGTGGGGAAGAGTGGAAAGTATAGTCAAGTTGAGTAGGGTGAGATATTCTCCATGTATCAATAAGACCAGTTTCGGCTAAGCATCCTGAGAAGGATTTGTGTGTTTTATTATTTTTGAACAAGCAGCTAGATTTTCTATCCAGAAAAGGATCAAGGACTTGATTCATATCCCCACACATAATTAAATTGGTAAAGTTTTTTTGAAGTATCATATGTTTGATGGTGGTCCAAAACTTGGGATCTGGGTTGGTGGGGCCATAAATATTCAGAATGGTAACATCAGTAGAATCTATATTTAGTTTAGCCCAAACCCATCTGCCATCTGTGTCCGCACCTTGGTCGAGAACTTTATATGATAGTTTCTTGCTGATTAAAATAGCTACCCCATTTTTTTTAGCAACAGCAGGACTAGAAATGATTTCTTTGATCCAACGGGACTTCAGTTTCTGTGTTTCTCTAACAGATAAATGCGTTTCTTGTATACAAGCTATGGAGGGGTTTAGTTTGTTGAGATGCGAGATGACCTTACACCTTTTGATGGGATTATTGCAGCCTTTAATGTTCCATGTGACACATTTAAAAATCATAATAACAGTGTAGATGTTATGATAGCATAGCGATAATATAAGACCATATACATGCAAATGTTAGGTGCTCTAGAACAGTGTCTGAAATAGCATTTGTGAACCATATAGATGCAAACAATGAGTGCCCAAGAACAATATTTTGAATACCAATTAATGAGAAAAGGACACATTAGGAAGACACATGAGGTAATAGGATGAGGGTTGGGGTGTCTGATCATAAACGGTTGCCTAATGGCTTGGAGATATGGAATAGAACACTGATCAGACTGGAAAAAAAAAAGGATGCTAGGGGAGATTCAATTTGTAGGGAAGGGTGACACCCGCTGAGTCGTCAAAAGGGAAGTAGAGCGACTCAGGATGGAAGATGGACGTCACGAGGCCACCCGTCCCACGTCATATATATAGGAGATAATCATGGCATTAAATTTGTAATAGTAAGGAGAGAAAGGGAGTAAAACGTTCATGTAACGAAAGAGGTGGAGGTACTTGCAGGCGAGGTAGTGTCCATGTTATCGGTTTTGATGGATCGTATAAATGCTTTTAGGTCTGCTGGTTCTTCAAACATTCTGGTACGGCCTTCATGTGTGATTTTGAAAGAACAAGGGTGGTATAGCCCATAACGTATGTTGAGCTGTTTCAAGGCTGGGCGAAAGGATAAGAATACTTTCCTGCGCTGGGCCGTGCTTTTAGCGACATCCTGTGAGATGAAAATCTTAGAGCCATTCCATATAAGGGATTTACGTTCCTTTGCTGCAGATATAATGAGCTGAAGTTGGGAGTATTCCAGAAGATAAAAGATCATTGTTCTGGACGAAAGTCGAGGAGAGGTGGAAGTAGATAGTTGGCCGACTCTATGAGCACGTTGAATATTAAGTGTTAGATTAGGGGGTAAGTGAAGCAGCTTTGCTAAAAATGTTTGCAAAAAGACAATGGTATTAGTTCCCTCTGATCCCTCTGGCAGCCCTGAGATGCGGAGGTTATTACGTCTGCTGCGATTTTCCAAATCTTCATTGTGTTTTTGAAGTTCTTTTATTGCCTTTTCCAGTTGTGTTACTTTAGATGTAGTTTCTTCCACTAGACCCACTCTCTTCTCCACCTCTTCCATTCTATTCTCAAAACCTCTCCATCTGTCGTCCAACTGTTGTAATTTTAAATTTGTAGTCTCTATGAAGGGTTTGAGTGATCTAATCTCTGCCAAAATGGTCTCCAAAGCAGGGTCCGAAATGCCCAACGGAGGAGGTGAGTCACTTTTGGGTCTCTTGAGGTTGGCGGTGAGAGTATTAGGTTCTTTGGTGGTTGAGGTATTATTTTTTTTGTTGGCCGCCATGATATTGGCTGCAAAATATGGATATATGAGCAATTGAAAAAAGCTTGGTTAGCAATATTAATGATGCAAGATTAAGAGTTGCAGAAAGTTGTAGCATGTACAGCAATAGTAGGTTCCGTTGCAAATAGAAACTATTTTGAGAAGAGCTTGTGATGGTAAGCACATATGTATAGAGTCCTTAAATAGAACTTCGTGGGGTTCTATGTACCAAAGTTTACAATTATTACGTCCATATTATTTAGGTAGTACTACTCCTGATAGAGGAGGTTAATAGAAGCACTGTTGAATAATAAGGCGTAAACTTAGGTGTGAGTTGAGAGTGCTACAAGCCTTGTAGTGGTAGGATGCTTCCTGTTAATATGGGTATCCAATTATAGTTAGGTTCAATTTACGGTTGAAGTTATACCCAGTTCCATGCTTATTCCATCATGTTAAATGCGTGGTTCAATTATAGTTCAGGAGACCAAATATGTGCTCGCTATCAGAGCCAGAGGCGAGCGAGAATAGGGTTGTGTCTCATAAGTGGCAATGTGTGGTAGATATTCTGTGAAGTATAACAGTATTCCTTTCTATGTCCCTTTCGTTTTTTTTTTTTTTTTTTCTGAGTCTTAGAAATTACGTAGATGCGATGTTCTATATTTTTTGCATGGAGGGGTTTAACCAAAATATGGTTTCTTATGAAGCCACGAAGGGCTTATTAATCCTTTCTTTTTTTTTTTTTTTTTTTTAACTTTCTCTTCAAGAATGTGATGCTGTTGCACGCCGGCACCAGAGGCGGCCGCTTTGAGGCAGAGAGGGTGGACCAGGCCGCAGCCGGCGCGTCACGTTACACGTGACGCGGACACTTACTTCAGAGTGGGCGGATGCCTGAAGGCGGCTGCGGCGGTCCCCGGAGCTGGAATGCCGGAGCTGGTGAGGCGGCGCGGCCGAGCATGGAGCAGCGCTGAATTTCGCTCGACGGTATGTGGAGGAGGTCCGGAGCTCGGGGCAGGAAGATAAAGGTAAGTTATGAGGGAAAAGAATATGGGGAAATGCCTTTTTTTTTTAAACTGTGGGACGGAGCTGCCAGGTCACGCCGCCATCTTCGTTGGCGTCAGGCCACGCCCCCCTACGACACTTTTTTTTACAGCACTGCCAAGCTCTCAATGAGGCCCAACGTCTCCCAGGCTTGACGATCGGATCCTGACACTAGTACTGATGGTGAGGACACTCCTAGACTTGACTTTCTTATGTGAACACTCCCAGGGGCGCTGTCTGACCGGCTGCCATTACTATACCTGCATTAGAGTGAAACCCCCGGCCCCTGATGAGTGCTGCTCCACCAGAGTCTGTGAACTGTAATGGGGCTGGGTTAATTGTCTGCCGTTCCCACCTTGTTTCAGTGCTGTTTTTTTCGTGGGGAGTAAATTACTTCAAACCATTTTTGCTTCTCGAATACATTTTCATCAGGAGCAGCAAATAACAATATCAGCTAGGTTCCAACTCTGCACCAACAGAAAATCCAGATTTATTTTTTTCACTGTCCATGTTTTTGGGGCTGGATACATTGCTGCACATATGGTTTATGTCTTTAACCTGTGTTATGTGAACAGAGTAGATAATTCAAAGGAAGCATGATCAGTAGGGTAACCAGATAAAAAAAGAAGAGGGACAGACCATAGACATAGAAGTAGGACTATGGTATAACACAAACAGGACTCAGTTGAAACTGTAGTTCTACTTCTATGTCACTGGTCTGTTACGAGGGGGGGTGTATTCCAGGTACACTCCACTAATTCGAGGTGATCGACCAGGGAGGGGAAGACGGAGGACATGGGGGCGTGAAAAGCCTTCACGCATAGGAAGAGCCATTCCAGGCCCGGATTTCAGGATTTCTGAATCGTAATCTGCCGGAAAACAGGACCGCAGCCACCGCCCATCTAGTCCCGGGACGTCTGGTCACCCTAATGATCAGGCAATTTAAATCATTTCAATGATGTAAAAGGCCATTATTATTGAGTAGATTGTCTGTGCCCTTTATATGTTGATGCTAGTGTCTTCATGTTTTCAGTTATATCCCAGCTTTAACCATGGGGTAACTTTGAAAAGTGACCAGCGAATTTTCATGAGTCTCCTGTTGAAAGTCGAAGAAACGAGGGGAATATTCACTGGTCGCTTGAGGCTGCAGGTGCCCTGACCTAGACAAAAAAGTCTTTTTTTGAATCTTTCAAGTGCTGTACAGGGAGGGTAGGCCCACATGCAGCAGTACATACACTTGTTTTAAATAATGAAGCCCTCCCTTTGCCATCCTCAATGTTCCTTAGCTTGAAAGGCGCCTGCTGCTCTTTGTAGTAGACATAGTAAAAGGAGTACAAGATGGCAGTCCTTCTACTATGTCTACTAAGAAGAACAGCAGAAGCGTAAGAACTCAAGGGAACCTGGTGATGGTGGAGGGATGGATTTGTGGAGGGGAACCATTTTCCACTCCCCTGTTAGGGCCTGTATGTTTCCCTGGGCAGCCATCTGAACTATTTTAAAGTTCAGATGACCCTGAATATCCTGAAGATGATGTGATTATCTGAACCTACTTACTCGGCTTCGAGGAACAGCCCTAACCTTCACTGAAAAATCTATTGTCCATTTGTTCCTCTTCAGTGATAGTAATTACACATTATAAGGGGAAGCCCAAGTCAGCAAAACAAAGAGCCTTTTTGGCCTTTAATGGTTTAATGTGGCAGGAATTCCTGCAGCAATGGGTGACTGCTTGAATAGCGGGTGGTGCTACAACGTGGATGACCACACCCTTCCCACGGTAAGTGGTTGCAGGTATCACAAGATGTTTGGCCCTTACTCATGAGCTGAGATTCTAGCACAATTGATAAATCCTGGTGGCTGCTCCATGTATCCAGCTAAGTTTCTTTTCTTTCTGTTTTTCTGTTTAAGACAATGACCATATTGACAGGGTGGTAATGGGACAAATGTTATCACGGGGCACCAAAGAAGGTGTCTCACGTTTGGTACTTGCAATTCATGATGTTTCACAGCAAGCTGAGTAGTACCCAGAAGTCTAAAATGTGAGTACATTAGTGGGGAATGGTGCATTTTAAAGTGTAGTAGGCCTGTGACATTGGTTTCAAATACCAAACTTCACCATACTTTAAGTGTCCCACAAGGGCACAGAGGAGTGGGGTATTAACCTTCTAGGCTGGCCCTTGATGTTTTGCCCTATTTATTTCACTATGGCTCAATCCGCGCCTGGATGTTGCCTATGGAATGCTATTCAAAGGATGTGTTCCGTCAGCTTTCTCATAGTCACACTCTGAGTACAACGCGCTTGCTTGAATAATTTTTTTACGGCTGGGTTTTGATAGGAAGATCAAATTCTTTGGGGTGGTAGATGGCCTGTAGACTGGTGATCTCCCACCCACCAAGAGGTTTATTAGCAATTGCAGAATGTGAAAATAGATATCTGGTCATTTCATCTAAAACATTACCATCGAATACCATTCCATCGACAAAATTGCCTCGAAAAAATATGCATTGAATGCATGTTTTTTCAAGGTAAAGGGTTTAGTGTTATTTATAATGGGTTTTAAATGGTAAAAAAACGGGGTTGGGGGGACCCCCATTCTTTATTAAAAAAAAGGAAGAGGAAGAAACATGCATTTGATGGTAATTTTTTCGATGCGTTTGTTTAGATGGAATGGTCATTCGATGGTTAAAATTTGATGGAATGACCATAAACCGTGAAAATATATATTAGGTTTTCCTTCTGTAACAGCAATTAAACCCAGGGATGTCATCTGGGGTTCACCAGTGGTCGCACCTGTGACCCATGAGGTCTCCGTTGCTACCCCTGTGGTATCCCTCGCTAGCCCACTCTTCAGGGGGTGAGTCACTGATTTAGTCTGTTCTCAAACACCTCAAATTCACAATGTAGACAAAAAATTGCCCTATTGAAAGCTTTTAGAGTAGAATGATCATTCATTTCGGAATATGTGTTTTGCTTTTCGTACGTTGCAGTTATAGCATGTTTCCTTCTGCAGCTGTCTCTGTTACGATCATCTCAAGACATTCTGGGGGTAATTCATAGAATCCAGTGCACAAGTGGCACACATAGCTGGCGCACAGTGTGCGCTTGCGACAGCCTGCGCCAGCCGCGTGCGCCAAAATCCATTTCCGCGCACAGCGTATTCATGGATTTCAACATCCATTACCAGCCGTGGCGCAGAGTGACGCAGCGACCCTACAGCAGCGCCAGTTACGCCCCCAACCCCTTCCCGTGCGCCATGCACAGCGCACAAATCCCGTACATGGCGCACAGGGCAGTGGACCAGCATACAGCCCCCCAACCACGAAAACACCTGTAAAACTCCCCGTGGGGAGATTCACACGCGATTGGGCCTGTGTGAGCAGGGTACGTGTATTACTGGGGTTCGCGGGGAGTTTCACACTTGATTGGCCCTGTGCGAACGGGGTACGTGTATTACTGGGGTTTGCGGGGAGTTTCACACGCAATTGGCCCTGTGCTAGCGGGGTACGTGTATTACTGGGGTTTGCGGGGAGTTTCACACGTGATTGGCCAAGTGCGAGTGGGGTACGTACATTACTGGGGTTCGTGAGGAGTTTCACACACGATTGGTCCTGTACGAGTGGGGTAAGTGTATTACTGGGGTTTGCAGGGAGTTTCACATGCGATTGGCCCTGTGCGAGCGGGGTGCGTGTATTACTGGGGTTCACAGGGAGTTTCACACGCGATTGGCCCTGTGTGAGCAGTGTACGTGTATTACTGGGGTTCGGGGGAATTTCACACGCGATTTTGCTGTCAGAGCGGGGTACGTGTATACAGTGGGGTGGGCGGGGAGTCCCACATGTGAATTGGCAGTGTGGGTCCTCCCAGGTGTGCCCTCTACCCCCTCCACGGCCCCTGCAGGCAGCCCACACCACAGGGGACTACCCTGCACCCCTAGTCATGTCCCGCACGCAGCCCATCCACCATGGGCATGCCCCCCAGCCAGCCCACATGTCACCTTGCATTAGTGATCACCAACTCATGTCCCCCAGCACCCCCACCCACCCAGCAGTGAGGCTCAGGCCCTGACTCATGTCCCCCAGCACCCCCACCCACCCAGCAGTGAGGCTCAGGCCCCGACTCATGTCCCCCAGCACCCCCACCCACCCAGCATTGAGGGGCACCTGCCAGCAGGCCCCGACTCATGTCCCCTAGGATCCCCACCCCCCAGCAGTGAGGCTCAAGCCCTGACTCATGTCCCCCAGAACCCCCACCCACCCAGTAGTGAGGGGCACCTGCCATCAGGCCCCGACTCATATCCCCCAGCATCCCCACACCCCAGCAGTGAGGCTCAGGCCCTGACTCATGTCCCCCAGCACCCACACCCATGCAGCATTGACGGGCACCTGCCAGCAGGCCCCGACTCATGTCCCCCAGCACCCCCACCCACCCAGCATTGAGGGGCACCTGCCAGCAGGCCCCGACTCATGTCCCCCAGCACCACCACCCCCCAGCAGTGAGGCTCAGGCCCTGACTCATGTCCCCCAGCACCCCCACCCACCCAGCAGTGAGGCTCAGGCCCTGACTCATGTCCCCCAGCATCCCCACCCACCCAGCATTGACGGGCACCTGCCAGCAGGCCCCAACTCATGTCCCCCAGCACCCCCACCCCCCAGCAGTGAGGCTCAGGCCCTGACTCATGTTCCCCATCACCCCCACACACCCAGCAGTGAGGGGCACCTTCCATCAGGCCCCGACTCATGTACCCCAGCACCCCCACCCCTCAGCAGTGAGCCTCAGGCCCCGACTCATGTCCCCCAGCACCCCCACCCACCCAGCAGTGAGGGGCACCTGCCATCAGGCCCCGACTCATGTCCCCCAGCACCCCCACCCCCCAGCAGTGAGGCTCAGGCCCTGACTCATGTCCCCCAGCATCCCCACCCAGCCAGCAGTGAGGGGCGCCTGCCAGCAGGCCCCGACTCATGTCCACCAGCACCCCCACCCACCCAGCATTGAGGGGCACCTGCCAGCAGGCCCCGACTCATGTCCCCCAGCACCCCCACTCTCCAGCAGTGAGGCTCAGGCCCCGACTCATGTCCCCCAGAACCTCACCCACCCAGCATTGACGGGCACCTGCCAGCAGGCCCCGACCCATGGCCCCCAGCACCTCCACCCCCCAGCAGTGAGGCTCAGGCCCTGACTCATGTCCCCCAGCACCCCCACCCACCCAGCAGTGAGGGGCACCTGCCATCAGGCCCCGACTCATGTCCCCCAGCACCCCCACTCTCCAGCAGTGAGGCTCAGGCCCCGACTCATGTCCCCCAGAACCTCACCCACCCAGCATTGACGGGCACCTGCCAGCAGGCCCCGACCCATGTCCCCCAGCACCCCCACCTACCCAGCATTGACGGGCACCTTCCAGCAGGCCCCGACGCATGGCCCCCAGCACCCCCACCCATCCAGCAGTGAGGGGCGCCTGCCAGCAGGCCCCGACTCATGTCACCCCAACACGTCATCATGATCCACAATCATGGGCCTCATGGCCTCTCAAAGCCCACCGCACACCACCCCTGTGCAAAGACCCAACCAAGTATCCCATCCAACCCACATTGAAATGCCCATTACATGATACAACCCAAATGGCAAGAATGTACATCAACACATGTCTGTCACACACACAATGGGTGCTGGTGATTGTGAAAACCTACACCGTGACATGCATGAAACCAATGAGAGAATACCACACATCAAAGTAATAAACCAAAATGTATTGAACACAAAAAGAATGTAATCAAATGAAAACATGAAAAAAATGTTTGAAAAAAAGATGAAATGCAGCATGTCCAAAACACAAAAAGTCTCCGGCCACCAAATCAAATCCAAAGGAAACGGAAACAGTAAAATCCATTGCTCCATGGTGAGAAAAATAATAATAGATAAATCCACTGTTCAACTATGTACAAAGAAGTAATCCAGGGTCCATGAGCCCAACAAATGAAATGAAACCTAGCAAAAAAACTACCTAATAAAGAACTATGTACAAAAAGGCGGGGCATAGTCCAAGCGCCCCAAATGAATGAAAAAGATAAAGGAAATCTAAAACTACAAACTATATACAATGGCGGCGGGCTAGTCTGACGGCTCACTTCCCGATTTCCGAGGCCAGGGCATCATTGAACTCCTGCTCGATGTCCTGGAGGCGGTCCTCTTCCATGGCCCCGAGGGTTCGCAGGGACGATGGCATGTTGACCTCCAACTCCCTGCAAATTGCCTCGAGGCACTCGGCCCGCTTCAGTGCCCCCCGCATGGAGTTCTCCACCCTGACCATTGTGAGCCGTGCCTCGTCCACCGCCGCCGCTCCGCATCTATGGCCTGGCCCAACCGCTGCCACACGGAAGACACTTGTAATCCTGGGGCCTCTTGCCCTCTGGCCGATGCCTGCCCCTCGGATGTTGAATGCCCCGAGCCATCATGGCTCCCACCTTGTTGCTGCTGCTGTGCCTGTGCGCTAGCTCTTGCAGCCTGCACGTCCTCCTCCGTCTGGGATGCAATTGTTGAGGTGGCCACCCCTGCTGGACATCCGACTCCCGACTGTGGCAGGGATGTGTCCTCCACCAGCCTGGTCGCAGGGTCATAGGCAGCTCCACAGGGTACCCAGGTGATACATGGGTGGGAAGATGGCATGGAGGACGACTGGCGCATAGGGGGTTCAGGTGAAGAGGGGGTTGGAACAAGGTCCAGAATACAGAGGAATCCAGCCCTGGTGACCCGTCCCAGTAGGTCAACACGGTCAACGAGGCATCCGAGATGACGTGCAGTGTCTTCACGAAAACACTGCAGGTCATCTCGCATGCCCGGTTGACACAACGTCATCCCAGACAGGGCAGGCTCAACCCGGTCCCGGATTGCCACGTCCGCAGGGAGAGGAAGGCCAGTTGTTGTGCGCTCATCCCCTCCCTGAAAACGGGTCTGGGTGTAGGCATCCCTGCTGGTGCAGGATGATGCAGTCACAGGATCGGGGACAAGATTACACACAGGCACCTCCGCGGCAGCCTGTGCTGCCTCCTATCCCTGCCCCTGCACTGCACCACTAGCACCAGTGGAATCCCCACCTCCAGACCCTGTGTGAGTCCCTTCCACGGCCTCCTCCTCCACCAAACCCCCCACCAACCTGGATGACTCCATGCCATCTTCCTCCATCGGACCCTGTGGGGTCTCAGCTGCCCCTTCTTCGTGGCACCAGACTCCTCACTCCCCAACGAGATCACAACATGGGAGGGGAGCCGGGCTTTGCGTCTCCGGTTGGTGGTGCGATCCCTGCCGCTTTGCTCCACAGCACCCTCTCTGCCCTCTTCATCAGTTGACGCTGCAGACAGGGAGAGATAGAACACATGCATCAGGGCACTGTACAATGGACTGATACACACATGACAGTTGCACATGAGTGGCAGTGTAAATCTGCAGACATGTCATCACACTCACCAACAGACATGGCATTTCAACTCACACACATGAGCAAATCAACAGGAATATTTCACCAGGCAGCACCGTCCATACACAAACAACAGCACGAGCAGCCGAAGGTGAGCCTGACGTCCCAGGGAGTGCACAACACATGCACATATGCCACCAGACTGACATGCATATGTACATCTCCACCACTGCAGTGATAATGTCACCATCCATGTCACATCTGGAAATCAGCCTCCTACATGTCATCATCACATGCATTCATGTTGCATCACAATTGCACACTTGTCACATACACACACATGCACATGTACACAGTGCAGATACATGCAGCAGGAACCCCCATCCATGTGTGACACCACAAACATGCCACAGTACATACACATAATTTTCACATGTGCGCAAATGCATTTGGCCAGCATGCTTGCCAACACATACACCATCGATGCGTCTCACACGTGAGAGGAATCACATGTGACAGGTTCACGTCCCTGTACATACGCATCCATACATGGCCCTACAAAGACATATGTTGAACCTGCACACTTCTGGCACACCACAACACGCACAGCATCCAATAAGTAGGCATGTACATTTACTGCTCAACTCCAGAAGCGTCTGCCTCTCAAGGACCTGGACATGGAACGCTGGGCGTATGCGTTCCAGGACCCTCATTTGGTGGTCGGACAGGTGGCCCTGGCGCCCCTTGTCATCCGCTGCCTTCAAGAGGCGCCAGGCCTTGTCGAGGGTCCTGGATCTGAAGTCCTCCCAGTGCTTCCGGACGTGTTGAATGTCGTGGACTGCCACCCCCTCTGCGTTGATGGCAGTCACGTTGTCCATCCAGATCCTCTTCGGTCCTTCATTGTCGGCGCGTGAACTTCCAAAGAGGGCATCATACTGACCCAGGGCATGCTCCACCAGGACACCAACTTCACTGGCACTGAAGCTGGTGGCCCTCTGCCTGTCTGGCTGGGGGTTGCCAGTGGTGCCATATGGTGTAGACATGGCAACCCCAGAGGCAGGTTTGGGTGGGCAACTGGGTCCTGGGGCTGGGCTGTGGAGCGATGGTATCCCAGTCGGGAGTCTTCAGTTCCAGCAGGGGTGGTCACAGCAACTGCACCCCTGGCTGACCTGCAGACACCAAATAGCAGGGCACGTGGGCAGCAGGCAGGCAGGCAGAAGCAGATGGCAGGTGGGAGCGTGCTCAGGGCTCTGGGGGGCAGGAATATGGCCTTCTGGCAGGAGCGTGGTCTTCCGTGTGTTGTTGCGTGGCCAGCTTGATACGGAGTGATTTGACACTTGAAAAAATTGCACTTCAGCGTGTAATTCGAGGAAAGGCCCTTAGCGCGTAAGCGCGTCTGTGACGTTACGCTCGTGGGCATTTCCCTCATGACGTGGGCATAGTGGTTCAGTGTGTGAAAAAACTGCACATCCGCGTGTGAAAGCATGTAATCCGAGGAAAGGGTCTATGCACGTAAGAGACGCGACACGCGCAGGCGTTTCCTTCAGCACGGTTTAAAGTGAGCGGGCCAGCAGTTCGCTGAACGTGCCTTTCATGGAGACCGACGTGTGTTGCTACTTCGTGTTGTTTCACGCGCCATCACAACTTCACAGCGGATCAAGGACGTATCTCTTCTTTTGGCGGGGGTATTGTCTATGCGTGTTTTTCATCATCACGCTAGTCTGACGGTGAGTCGTGCACGCTATTTTTCCCACTGCGGGTGCCCCTGTGTATCGCACACGTTTTCGATGTCATAGTAGCCTGCATGTCCCACGCGTATGCATTTTTCGTGTTAATGGGTGCCACCGCGTACTGCGGGAGGTTAATTCCACAAACGTAGGCTGCAGGGTTGCGTGCACGGTTTTACTGCAGTTTTGGGGTGCCTGAGCGTTGCGTGACCTGTCACTACATCACCGGGGTCACATACAGCCTTGCATGTGCAGGGGGGCTGTTAACATCTTGCATCCCACCCCCTTCACCCCAATTGCCCAGGACAATTGTGGTGTACACCTCCCAAAGGTGAGGAGCGCCTCAGATGGACATCCTCCTCGTGGTGGGCGTGGTCAGGGACGTGGCCGGGATGACCAGGGAGTAGGGAGACTCCAGGGTGTCCAGGGTGGCCGCAGAGGGGGAAGAGGCAGCGGTGCACCACTTGAGCACGATGCTGTGCCATGTGTCGGTGCAGTCATGCCACCAACACTGTGGTTCCGGGAGATGCAGTTTCTGCATCTGGCACTGGCACCCGTGTGACCCGGCAGTCCGTTTCATCGACTGCCACGGGCCCAAGGGTAGTGGTAGCTGCAGGTGCAGCTGTGGACACCACCACCCAGGCTCAGGGTCTGCCAGCGCAGGCTGCGTTGGCACTTGAAGAGTCCTTGGGAGATTTCCAACAGGGCAGGAGGGAAACCGTAGGTGCACGCATGGCTACTCTGACCGAGACACGTGTCCCTGGGGCAATAATGTCATTTGCTGCCCCAAACAGCCAGGTCTTGGCAAGTGCAGGCGCAGATGCAGCCAACAACACCCCTGTTGTGAGTCTGCCAACCAGGACAGTCGCAGTCAATGACCCTGCCACAGCGGATGTTGCTGCGCAGAGTCCATTAGAGGGCACCCAGCTGCCACTGACGCAAGTCAGGCCTTTGGTCGTCCCTCCACCTGCCACTCTCTTGGCTCAATCCACCGGTGTCACTGGCCATACTGATCAGGGCGGCATTTGCCAGCCAGGGTCTGTGCCACAATCCAAGAGGAGGAAGGTTGTACCTGCAGCACAGGCTGAGACCCCACACACAGCCACGACATCCTGCATAATGAGGAAGAAGCCTTTCTGCAACCAGGAACTGGACTACCTCGTGGACTACGTGCGGGACCACAGCCGTGACATGCTAGTGGGGCCTAATTGTCAGACTACGGCTGCCCACCGTGATACCCACTGGAAGCAAGTTGCGGAACATGTGAGGGCATTCGGCCATAAGGTGCGCACGGCGCAAGAGTGCAAAAAGCGTTGGAATGACCTCAAACGCAGCGCTAAGGCTAAGCGTGCCTCAAATTACAACTTGACTCTGGTGACTGGCAGTGGGCCTGCACCTGAGGAGGAAGACCTCACTCTGCATGAGTCACTCGTTGCGGAGTTCATACCACCTGAATCGGTCGAAGGAGTGGGAGAGATGCCGGACTTTGATACCCAGTCCAGTGAGTGTTGCTGCGTGTTTGCTGAGGACATGTGTGTTTTAATAGTGTGATGCATTGTGCATGACTGCCACTACATGTCACGTGTACATGGTTCTGATGTGCAAGTAATGCAATGCTTCACTGATGCATGGCTGCTCTGCTGGATGATGGACATGTGGAGCGGACGGGGACTGTCCGCATCACCACTATTGCACCCTACTCACATGCTTGCCACCAGGATGCCCCTCCGGTCCATGTTCCAGCTCACTGGCCCTTCTGCATGTAGCCTGGGGTGACCTTCCTCTCAGCCGAGGGACTATGTCATAGCATGACTGACGTGCATGTGTCCTCTGCATGCATGCGGGTACTCCATGCAGGCATGCTCCCTTGTCCCTCCTTGTCTGCACCCCAATTCCACCTTTGCACTGGTCTGCTTCAATTTTGCATACTTGCCTGTTCATGCGTCCTGTGTACATGCTAACTTCCACCGGCCAATCTGCCAGACATAATGTGTGTGGTACATCCTTTGTACTTGATGCAGGGTGTCTCACCTGGACTGTGCAGAGGTCAGATGCCCCGCAGGGACATGAGTGCCCATTCATGCTCCATGTGTATTCCACGCATGCCCCTATGTGTCCTTGACTGGATGATCATTGTAGTATGAGTCTAGGGTGACCTACATTGCATGGCATTTCATCAGCCTTCCCATGGCCACTCTGGCTCAGTCCTGCATCCCACACATGTTTAGGGTGTGACAGTCTGTGTGGGTCACAGGCCTCAGCCTGTTTAATGGCCAATGACTCTGTCCAACTGGTGTAGTGTCTTCTTCACACGTGGGTGTACTCCGGAGGTTGCATCATGTGTCCTGCTTACTGTCCCATCATCATTTGTTGTGTTGTCACTTGACTCACATGATGCAGTTGATGCTAGTCAACACTGTCTGTCAATACACAGGTCTATGGTCATCCTTTTGATACCATGCAAGGCATCCCTGCATTTGCACTTGGGGGGGAGGGAGGTTTGCTTGTAGCTATGCTACCCATTGAATGCACATTGCACGTGATGCCTGAAGTTGACCTTGCACTGCCTTCACATTTTCAGATACACATCATGAAGTACTTTTACATGTAGATAGTGAGTAACCTACAAATTTGCTGCTCTGCATCGACTCACTTCTGAGCAACATGACACCATTCTACATGCCTAATCATAGAAGCAATGTTAAGTTGACCCAGCATGCATGGCATGTTCTCTTTTGTGTGTGACATGTCTGCTTGAGGTGTTTGGTGTCTGTGTGATGTTTGTGTGTGTGTGTGTTGTTTGCTTCTAACATGTGTAGTGACCTTTTTTCTCTCTACTTTTCAGATGATGACGCAATCGAGCCAAAGGATGGTGTTGTCATGCCAGGCACAGGGTTGTTATCACTACAGCAACCAGGCGCAAGTGGGGGTCCTGGGGTGGTAGGCCACGAAAACCCACATGTGCTACAGCCCATCTTGTCTCTGGCTGGCAATGAGTCCAGCCCTGATGACCACTCTGATGTCCATGTCGAGTTGGATGTGCATCAGGTCCATATGTCAGGGGTGAGTGATTCTGATATGGGCACTCCTCTGTCCACGATACCTGCACTGAGGGATCAGACAGTGTTGGAACCTCTGCCTGTGGTGGATCAGGACACAGGGTCACCCTCCACCCAAGTCACTGATGTGCCTGGGACATCACGTCGACGGGGGCATGTAGTCATGCAGCCGTGGGCAGTGCCAACACAACAAGGACACCCGGTCCTTGGGTCCCGCAGGGGTCAAGCCCAGCAACGCGGTCGCCACACGCAACCGCAGTATACTGAGTGGGAGCAAGACATGACTGCCAATTCTGAACGCCAGGGGACAGCAATGGAGAACATTGCTGTGAGCATGGAGCGTGTGGCTCAATCCATGCTCCCCCCTGCTAGTCAGGTGCTTCTCCAGCAGAAGGTGGCACGGTCCATGGCCCGCTCACTCAGGCTGGGCATGGCGGCCTCAGACAGGGCACGCCAGGCTGAAATGTTGTCTCTGCGTCAAGCAATTGCTGCTCACGCAGAGGCACACATGGAGGCCCTGAGGGAGGAGTAGGCTTCCCTCAGATCCACTCTGGGTGTCCTTCTGATGTCCCAGAGGAAGCGGTCAGAGGAAAGGTTTGCGCAGCTTGAGCATACCATCTCGGCTGAGCTACATGCTTGCCGGGAGGTGCATCAGTTGTCCAGCCAGGCCTTGCAGGAGGAACTCTGTGTTACATGTGCTACCTTGCAAGAGGAAGCATGTGTATCACGGGAGGTTCTGCATGCAGACCTACGTGTGATCGCCACACAGAACCAGGCTCACCCGTCTGGCAGACTTGCTGCCGACGAGGGGCAAGCTGCAGCTAGGCGTGGTAAGGCTCCTGTGTCACGTCCTCCTTTTCCAGGAAGAGCCAGACTCGGACGACAATGTATCTCCCACATAGGTCGGGCTATGCAGGCGTTGAGCCCATGGAGGTTTTTTTTTCCTCAACATCATCGCATGTGGGTGTTGAGCAGCACCCTGTACCTCCCCCCTCCTGGGAGACTCCCCCCCGGGTCGTATGTGGCCATTTTTGATTTTTCTTTTAGTTTAGTTAGTTAAGTTTCTATTTGATAGTTAGTTTAATTAGGTAATGTAGCTTTTTCATAGTGTAATTAGTTATTATAGTTCAAAATTGCTTGTCTATTGTGCATTCATGTGACGGTGTGGTGCTTTGTGGCTTTTGAAAGCATCCACTGTCTGTTCCAGCTGGGCCCTTCAAGCTTGTCTTGTGTATGTGTTTGCAGCTTGGGGTCCTGACTCACATATGCCACTCCTTCTTCCCTTTTCCATGGGCTCGAAAGGATGGTTCGGTGTAACAGCCTATTACACAAGGGCTTTGGACTGTCATATCTGTGGCATGTCTGCTGCTGTCCTACTTGTGTTAACACCCCTAGTGGGGATAAAAGGGGTGTTATTGACCACTGTTCTTCTTTTGCTAGACGGGGGGTTTTATGATTCATGTGTACATTATTTGCTATACATGTGTAGTATGTTTCTTATCTTTACTGTACATTTGCTTGTTGCAATTCATGCTGTAGATAGTGTGTACCACACTTTGCCTGTGAAAGACGCACTGATGGTGTGATTTATGATGTACGTCTATGACATGGTCCAGTCATGAAATGCCTGAAGAGACACACACAGGTGATTTTAAAGCATTAATCATGTGTTTCATGCCCTTTCTGCAGGGGAATGAGCCTCCAGACCACCTTTGCCAGCAGACATGGCCCATTGGACGTCTGAAAGCTGGACACGTTTGGTGGTGCCGACATGCGCCCTTTGTGCGCAAGCAGAGGGACAGGGATTGCGCTCATACATCCAAAAAAAGCTGACGTGTTTCAAGGGACTCTAGGCAAGGTGAGCAGCACAGGGGGGCTACACCGCAGCCAAACATCCACCAGGCCAGTTGCACATGCATGCTTAGTAGCAGCACTGATGGTGAGCTTGGACAAATGTTGTTGTTGAAGCGCACAATACAGCTGAGATGCGTTGGTGGACTAATGGCTAGTTGATGGGAAAGTTGTCTGGGACACCTGCAGGGGCAGTGGCACATACACTCAAGTCGACCATGGTCCATTGAGGCAGTTGTATTAGCCATGTAGCGTTCCAAGAAATGGAAAGAAGAAGCTCACAGGGACAGACAGCGAGGGACAGACTTGTGTGCAGTGCATTTCTTTTCCATGTAGATTTTGACACATGCACTACCTACTTTATTTCGGTTATGGTGGAACACGACTTGTTCTGAAGCCGTACCTTGCTATATGTGTCTGGCTGCTTACCCAGGGAACATTGCATGTTGTGTGAATCGTAACACATTGGTCTTCTTTTGCTACGCACCCACCGGCGCCTGACTTACTGCATTGACTGTGTATGAACCATCACAGGGTTAATGTTACGTATGGGTACGAAGCACCACACCAGATTGTTTGTTTGTAGAGTAGTTTGTTACTTTGGGGCATATATGGTGGTGTGTTTGTGTGTTATGGGCATGCACAGATTAGTAACTGTGGCTCTCTTTGCAGCATTGAACTGCTCCTGCTACCGGACCAGAGAGTGCGCAGGCAGGTGGCCAGCACTCACCCCAGAGATAAGTTTCACTTTGACTTCCATTAGAGTAATTTGGTACTATGTACATGATAAACAAGTTTGGTCTAATTGTGTATGTGTTAATGTGAGTAGTACAGTTTTGTGTATTAGCTACTTTCCCGTGTCAATTCTACTCCCCTCTCCTGCCCCTCATTCCAGTTATCCAGTATTCCAATGCCTGTCCCGACTGCATATCCCTGACCCTCCTTCCCCACCAGGGCCTCAGAGACCTGTGTGAGTTTGGCCTTGCAGGCACCCAGACCACGGTGGGGGTGGTTGGTTCGTGCCACTCATGCGCCTGTACACGTGAGCTGTGACAGTACACATCAGTTTGTGGTGCATCATTCTATGTTATGTACCACACATGGTACACATCCTGTTGTGACATTGTTTTACTGTGCTACCTTGGTTGTTACATCATTGTGGTAGTACTTGGGCTTTGTGACGTACTGCTACTTCAAGTCATCTACTGGAGGCTCTTCTGGTTTGTTTTGCTGCCTGCAGGCTTTTTGCTTGGCTTCTGTGTTGGCCTGCTTAGAGTTCTCTTTGATTTGGTGTTTTTGCAAGTCAAGGTGGCCTCTGAGGGTGCTGGACACTTTTTACACACAAGGTGGAAGATGGTGACAAAGGGGAAATTGTTCAGTGGGTCAGGCGCAGTTGTTCAGTGGGTCATGGTGATTTGTGAGGGAGGGGTGGTGCTTGGTTAGTGATAGTTGCCTTGCCCTGCAATGTGATGGGCACCCTGACATTGTTATTGTGGTATCCTATGTATATGATATGTTCTGCTGATCAATGCCTGTTCATGTGTTGTGTTTACCTTTCAGGTGTGAGGGTATAGTTGTGGTTTGACATGCTGGGGTGTACACATGGTCAATGTTCACATGTGTTGTGTAGAGGACACTGATGGTCAATTGATTGCACATGCATGTTTTGAGTGCATGTCCCTACTGACACACACACTCGCACTATGACCCACAACATGTACAACCACCCTTCCATGTCCACATGTACACTCAGTTTGCCTTCTGGGGTCCACTGTATCCCTGCAGCACATGATCTATGACCATTTGTGAATCCAGTACATCCGTAATTTGCTTTTTGATGTAGTTTGTCGTTTTGATGTGATGCTCAGGGTGTGCGTCACACACAATGGCTGGTCACTATGCTGTGTGCTGAGCAGTGTGTTGCAGGAGATGGACACAGCACACGGAATCTGCAGTGTTGATTTTGCAATGCACAATGTGCATGTAAACAGGCATTTATTGTTATGTTACAACTACAACTGTTGGAATGCATTTGGGTATGACTTATTTTGGGTGGGAGGTTGTTGGTCAGTCATTTCATCTGATTCCATGTCAGGCATCATTGTCTGATGCCACTTTACATTTTTCACATGTCAATGTGAACCTTATTGGTACTGTGTTGGTGTTTTGCTATTGCTTGCCATGTCATGATGTGGTTTGGGAGGGTTTGGGTGACATGCCAGTGATGGTCATGGCCTGTTTTGCAGGTCTGTGTGATTCACACCTTGCATGTGTGCCTTTTGGTCACACAGGATTGCTTATGTTTAAGAAGCTAGGGATGCACACAATGTGGCACTTCCATGGCAACATTCTCAGGGTGGCAAGGTTGTGACAGTTGACTGTCGCTTTGTCATCATCGATTGTCACCTGGTATGTGCCAGGCCTGTGTGCACTCCGCAGGGGTGGGAGTTTAGGTGAAAAATGTGGCCACAAGCTGGGTCCGGGCTGCCTCGCCACGTGCCCCATCCCCTCCCATGGGCAGCGCCTGTGCCTGTGGTTGGGGATGTGGGGGCACCACCATGTCCACCGGTACGCCCTGCCGTGTTGCAACATTGTGCAGGACACATGCTGCCACAATTATCCTGCACACTACTGGGGGTGCATAGAGTAGCTGCCCACCAGAGCGGTCAAGGGAGCGGAAGCGTGAATTGAGCACTCCGAATGTGCGCTCCACTATGGCCCTGTTTGCAATATGGGCCGCGTTGTATCTTACCTGGGGTGGTGTGGTGGGGTTCCGGATTGGCGTCATCATGTGGTTGCTCAGAGGGTAGGCACTGTCCCCTGGAGAGGTGATAATGGTTGTGATTATTGGGGTTTGTGTATTTGTGTGTGTGTGTGACATGCATGCATGTGCACGTGCATTTGTACTCACCTAGGAGCCATGTGTCACCATGCTGCCCAGCTTCCAGGGCCCAGCTCTATATGAAACTGTCATGGGTGGAGCCAGGGTAGTTTGCATAGACAGAGGTGATGATTCCCTTTGCATCGCATACCACCTGCACATTGATGGAATGCCAGTGCTTGCGGTTTCGGTAGATGTGCTCAGTGGCCCCAGGTGGACCTGGGGCCACATGGGTGCAATCTATGGCAACGAGCACTTTGGGGAAGTGTGCCACCCTGTAAAAGTCCTGGACAACAGCCTGCCTTTCTGCGGCTGTTCTGGGCATGTATGTGTGCCTGCGGACTGAGGGGCGTGCTGTCATGATTGCCAAGACCTGGTGTAGGCAGCGTGACTGCGTGGCCTGTGAGACCCCCCCCACTATGGCAGTGGTCCGCTGAAATGACCCAGTGGCCAAAAAATGCAGGACATTGAGCACCTTCTCCAAGGGGCTCAATGCTTGGGAGCAGAGGGTGGGGGATGTAAGGTCATCTTCCCACACCCTGACCAGGTTTAGGATGATACGAGGTGGAAACCTATACCTGCCGTAGACCTGGTCGTCAGGCATCCCAAAAAGGCTTGTCCGGGGTGAAAAAATGTAGGCCCTGGCTATTCTCCTCCTCCTGCGGTGTCCCACCATCAGTGCTGCGACAAAAGGGGCATTCATCGTAGCTATATATACGTGTTTGTTGTTTGCGCACACTTTCATACTGTGCGCGGGGACGCTTCCGCCTGCCTTCGTGTGGCGGATGCGTTGATGCCTATGCGCGTCTTTTGCCGTGCACGGGTTTCCCGTATTCGAATCCATGAATACGGGTTGTTCGCGTGCGTGTGGGCGTTCTGTTTAGTTCCCTGCAGTACTTCCCCAGTTATGCCTTCTTTTTCACGCGTTGTTCCCCATTCCGCATTTTACGCCCCATGTTCGCCCCCTTTTTGGTGTGTGTGCGGACATTGTGCGCTTTCCCTGTGTGCGTCGCACACGGCGTTCGGGATGTTGCAATGACGTGTGCGCCCGTGTGCGCCACGCATGGGTTTGGCGCACATTTTGGGTAAAACACGTGCAGGGACTTCCATGAATCGCACACGTGCGTGTGTGCTTCATTTTTCACGCTAGCGCCTGCTTGCGCCAGCTTGCGCCACTTTTTTCGGCGCACGTTTGTTCCATGAATCGGCCCCTCCATCTCACTGTCCTCGGTCACTTGACAAAATCCTTGTGCCTAAAAGCTCGTGTACAGTGTAGAAATGTTTGACCATAGCACATATAGAGGCTCTCGATTTCATTGTGCCACAAATAAAGCTGTGTTGTAATGTGTCTATCTTTCCTATCTCCATGGCATCCTGTTCACAATGTTTGTTTGTACGTACTTATGAGGTAACCAGTGCCAAGAGTACGGGATGCCATGTGAGTGTGCTGCTTTCCCTGCGCTACTCTAAATTCTTTAATGCACAGTGGTATGTTTTTTGCCAACCTCTAAATTCTGAAAAGTAGATCCGAGCAGGCTTGACATGTGGTCCACTTTGCACCAGACCTGCTGTTAAATCTTAGTTACCGGTTTAATGGTATCCACTACAGAGTGTAATTTGCTTTCTGACTTTGAGAACATTCAGCCAAGTAATTGCTCATTTTAGTATAGCCAGAGAGATAGCTGTAGACAGTAAGATAGCTCGGTGGGTTGAATGCTCGCTGATGAGATGTTAGGGTGATCTGCAGGTTGCAAGTTCGAATCCCAGCAAGGTCAACTCAGTCTTTCATCCTTCTGAGGTTGATAAATGAGTATTAACACTGGTTGGATGATATTGTATGTATATGTGTTCTATACGAAGCTCCCAAGTGTAAGTGCTATATAATAACACATGATTATCATTTGGCATTGGACGTCCGTTTGCATTCACAGTCATGTGGTAATATGTGCCTATACACACTGATCTTAAGGATACATATGTTGATCCTTTCTTGTATGAAATGTATATCACGTTACAGCGATATCTTAACCGTAGTTTTCGTAGTGTACTTAGGAACAATGCTATGTGATGCCACTTCCTGTTTTGTCAAGGTGTGAAAGGTTGTATCCGTTCACTTCCTGTGATGCCACTTTGGGGTCGGGGGTCAAATGATGTCAGAGGTCACAGGGTGTCTGATGTCACTTCCGTTACACCTGGCATTTTGGTTAAATTACATTCCTGATTAAACCTGTCACCAAATGAGGAGGCCCTAAAACTTCCATTTTAGGAGAAGTCTCAAAAAAAGTGTTCCATAAAACTTCTTTATGCAATATGTACAATATCGCAAGAAACAAGTTATTTTAATATATTTATTATGATTTATGTTGCGCGTTTGCTATAGCGCAGTCGTAGTTAATTAAACAGTTACAAAGGGTTAGAAAAACGTATAATTTGATAAGACATATTGAACAACTTTCATTCCGGAAGAAGTAAGAAGGTATGTTTTATGGAAAGAATGAAAACTGGAAAGAGTAGGAGAAGAGTGGACAGGAAGAGGAGGACCATTCCAGAGTTTGGGAGCTAAGAAGGCAACAGAGCAGGAGAATAAGCTGGATGAGGAATGGCAGGAGAAGTAGAGCAGAAGAGCAAAGTGACAGAAACCATGGTAGAAAGATAAGGGGAGGCAGGTCCATATATCACAAAACAGAGTGAAAGAAACTAAAGACGGACTGGAAAAGGCAGGCAATGGAGTGCGACCAGACTGGGGTGATTTGAGAGCAGAGTGGGGATAGACAGCAAATGAAATGCAGAATATTAGAAATAGAGTGGGGGAGGAGGGGCATGAGCAAAGAGCAGGAACCCAACAGGCCAACGACCATACCAAACGAGCATTCCTTCACTTTATCAAATGTGTGACGATTGTTTGCTGTCATAGCGCATTTCAGGACTGTGTTTGAAATAATAATTCCGACATGGTCATTGCGACAATTATTGGAGAAGAGGAGGCAAAGGGCCTCATTACAAATCAGGTAGTCTGGAAATAACGGTGGCGGTAAACCCGCCGCCACCGTTGTTTCCGGACCGCCTGATCCCGACTCCTGCAGGCGGGAGATGATGTTCCCGCCAGGTCTGACCTGGTGGGTTTAACACCACCCTCCTGCAGGCGGACGAGGAAACACCGGCAGCATCACGAGATGTTGCCGGTGTTTCCATGATCCCCATTCCCATTGAGTCCCATATGAATGGAGTTAATGGGGATTAACACCATTCCGCCCCCGTGATTCCCGCGAAACCGGGGTTGTAATGCCCCGGTAATTCCGGGAATCACGGAGGCGGAATGGTGATACGAGTCCGGCGGTAACCAGGCCGTTTTACCGCCTCGGTTACCGCCAGACTCGTAAGAGGCCCAAAGTCTCCACTTTAATTCCCCTCTAATCTCGGAATTTGGCGGTATCGGAAAGTAATTATTTGTAGAGCATGCACACACATGTAGATTCCGTGTGTCTCTGTGGGAAATATTTATGAACCCGTTTGAGACGCAGCGTAATGTTCTTTGTCATCATTTCCTGGCGCTGCATTCAACGAGCCGATTTAATAGATTTTTCTTTACCAGCTACAGTACAGTTTCACTGCATCGTTTCCCTGGTTTTGTCTATGTAGGTCAGAGGGGGGGTCCTTTTTGTATTTGAAGGTTGGCAAATCATAAAGAGCCTTGAACGGTCCCCATAACTCTAAGTACACTCTAAGTACTTTTTTTTCTCTTCTCTCCTTTTCTGTCTCTTCTTTTCCATTCTTTCTCTATTTCATTTTCTCTTTTATTTCCCATTTATGTTGTTCTAAGTGTTGTTTTACGTGTGTAAGTGAGCTCATTTGGAGAAGATGACTTACGTTTCACATGGAATGGTTGTTTTAATGGAATATACAATGTAAGATACGTAAGATGCTTTGAAACTTTGGATGCTATTGCTTATTGCAAAACCTTGTTAAAGTTATGCGAAACCGTTATAGTTTGCTGAAAATGTAATAAAGAGATTTAAAAAAAAAAAAAAATGAACATCAAGATGTCCTGAGAGAGAATGGCGCACGGCACGCCGCACGTGCGTCCCGCGCGCGCTTCTTGAAATGACATGCTGACGCATGACACGCCTGCCGCACGCGCGTCCGGCGCCCACTTCCGAAATGACACGCCTGCCGCGCACACGCCCCGCGTGCACTTCTGAAGTGACATGTCTGCCCTGTATTTTAAAACTGGGAGCAACGCCTCAGCTGAAATCACTTAAACAAAAAGATTGCAGCGAGGGGCATAATGCAAGAAAGTAATAAGGTTTAAAGCAGGCCGCGGACCTCTGCGTGCTCTGCTGCTCCTGAGTGAGATGCATTATTTAATGGTCTGTGGTCACTGCTGATATACTGTTGATGAAATAGATGATTGTGTTCAAAGGAGCATTAGAAGAGGAATATACACTGCCGCGTGCGTTGCCAGAGACCCCTTTGCTGCTCAAGGCCGGGGTATTGAAGCCTTCCCTCTAGACAGAAAAGCAAAGGCCTTTCGAAATGGAAAAGTCCGCGGCGGTGGCACGTACAAATGATAATAACACTGCGCCATCAGATCCAACATTAAATGGCTGCTCCTCGCCACCAACAAATAGCAGAGTAATCGCTAGCGAGGGCTTTGGCGCAAAACCTTGGGGGATGGGTCTCACTGATGGACCAACTTAGGTTTTAATGTCTGATGGGCCTCTTTGTCACCCGTACCAGCTATTAGAGCTCCTCTGCTGGTCCCCGGGATGGAGTGGCGCTGGCTACGCTGCATGTTTCGGCTGATAGATCTCTCTCCCGCTGAAGCAACATTTTCGTGTTGTGCAGTGAATATATATTCAGGGGTCTGGAGCTTTGTGGCAGCCTTTCATAATGGATACCATTGCCGGCCCTTCTGAGAACTGCATCTGAAAAGGGCGGATAAGTCGCCTGAGTGTGGCAGGAAGAATATGGCATTACCGCCTCATTAGTTTTGCCTATTCTGTGGCGCTTTCGTGCCACCTATTAGCCAAAACTATTGCATTGCAGATCGGAGGGAGATTGGCTGTGAGGAGGGACACACGGTTTGTGTGTATAAGGCTTTTTACCCTCGCACTTACTGATCATGGCCATGGTATTCCCTATCCACATTCCCACCCACTACCTGCCCCTCCCTGCCCAAAGAACACCCTCAGAGGATCTTTTTGAGCTAGCTATATTATGTAGTAACATCAAACTGTATGCTGTCTAGTACCTGCCAGTGTTATTTCCAATCTGGCTTCTGAGGGTTAATTCCTTAACTGCCGCTGCAAAAAAAGCTCTTGGTGTAATAAAAATGTATTAATCAAGTGTACAATATGTGTGTCCCTTCCAACTGCTCCTTGCACTGAAGTCCTGTTGAAAAAAAAAAATGTGTAGTGTAAGTAGTATCTACTTGTGCATAGGTATTAGATAGGAATTTTCCAGGCACTGATATAATAAATAACCTATCGTATCATATCGTATCAAATATGTAGGAAGTCACTCATAGAGCACCTCATATACTAGCAACACCTGTTATTACAGGGCTTAGGAGCCAGAATAATCCAGCGTGAACTGCTATATAGGTAGAGCTGGACGAGCACCGTGGGGCCTGGGCCGGCCCGTACCCCACCTATGGCGCTTGCCTGACCCTCCTTTGGGTGGGTGCCTGCCAAAAGCTGAGCCCCAATGACTGCCCCACCCTCCCCCAGTCCACTGAAACAAAAACAAAAAAAAGATGTGCTCCTGAAGGGCTGGCAGCACTTCACAGGAGCGCTTTTGCCTGATGTCGGGTCCCGACTGCCCGACTTCGGGTCCCGAGCCCAGCCACTCAAAGATTGGAGGACAGGAAGTCAGGCGGCCGGGACCAAGTCAGGCAGATGCGCTCCTATGAGTGCTGTTGGCACTCCGGGAGCGCGTCTTTTTCTTTTTTGTTCCGATCCCAGCCACTCAATGAATGGCTGGGGCAGGACAAGAAGTCAAGCAGCCGGGACCAAGTCAGGCAGATGCGCTCTAGTGAGTGCATTTGGCACACCAGGAGCGCGTATTTTTCTTTTTTGTTCCGATCCCAGCCACTCATTGAATGGCTGGGGCACGAGAGCAATCTGAAAAACACTTCCTGGTGGTGAGGCCCTTTGTTACCCACTAGCTCCTTTTCTTGCCCATCCGATCTTCTAAGCTCCCTTTGTTGGCCCAACCACTTCAGCTGCTATCAGTCCTGTTTAGCCCCCTTTCTTGCCACCCAACTTCCATGTAGCCCCATTTCCTAGCCCCTTTGCCCCATTAGCCCATTGTCTTGCTGCTGTTAGCCTTTTCTATTGCCTTTTCGATGCCTCCAGTCTTGTTTAGCCCATTTTCTTGCCCTTTAGCCCCTTCACTTGTCTCCAGCCCACTTTGTCGCTCTTAATCCTTTTTGTCCCCTTTCTTCCCCTGAACCTCTGACATAGGCCCCTCCCATGTTTCTTGCTGTCATTTGGCTCAGCTCATATTTGGCCATAAAAGCGAGGTTGGTTCCGCAGGCTTCGGTCCTGGCTCAGCCCTTCCCATGATTTCCCTGGCTCCCCAAGGTCTATAGGAACACAAATAATTATTATGTGAGGTGCCCTCACTCACACATGATGGTGACCTTTGTGTGCAAAGGTGTGTTGAGTCTTAGATACTTCGATCAATTGTTGATGACGAAATTCCCTAACTATCAAATCTGCGCAGGCTTTTCAGCATCGCACCCAGCTTGGTTATCAAGCCAACGTGTAGTCCTCAAATGACATCACACCTGCTACGGTGGCTCGATCATGCCAGAAAAGAGTTTGAAGGATTACATTTTAGATTTGAGCAGAACCCTTGAGCGGCAACGATTCATTCCTTTTCATGCAGCAAGGGATCTTTAAAAGCAATGCATTATTATATATTTTAGTTGTTTGATGTATCCCACCTCTGACATCAATGAGCAGCAGAGAATTGGTTTTGTGGCAGGAGCATGGCAAACATGAGTGGCTGTATACAGAAAAAGTCTTGAGTCCAGGTGAGAATGCAGTGCAGAAAACAATGAATTATAACAGCACAATGTACAGTAAGCTTTCCTTTCTCATGTCTAGATTTTGGTATGTACTGATTTGCCTACAATGCCATGTTTGTTTGCGAACTTTCAAAGCTAAGATGGGAATTGAAGACTCCAAGGCGCCTTGATCAGCAGTTTAGCCCCTGGAACACTTGTCCACTCTCTTAATGCTTTGATAGGCTTTAATTCTTATAATCTTTTACCAACAATGACCGAGCGTACTCAGCAAGACTCAAGACTCAATGCTCTAAGGCTTAGTCATATCCTTCCATTGACCAACACAGCGAGCACTGGTGTGGGAAAGCATATCTTCCCAGCCATAAACAGTCACCGCAGACAGATCGCATATCCGCTTTAACGCAGTCCGCGCTATGACCTAGCACATGTAAGGATCCAATAGGCTGTAATTTCCCAGTCATCTTATATCTCCTGAGTGGTAGCACATGATCCCGCGGTGGGGATCAATAAAAACTAATTATCTTCTGAAATAAATGCTGGGATGATAGCCCGGGCATCCGCATTGACTTGACCAGTCCAAATGCGCTGGAAATTAGAATGGCTGCCGCAAGGTCAGGATGGCGCAGCAATGTCGAGGCCTAAGAATCTAACGATGCGGCGCCCCATTAGGAGGTCTCAAGTGCGCGTGGGCTTTCGGGATCAAAACACTCTTTAGTACCATCTTGTCCACGGTTGCATGAAACTAAAATTGATCTCCAGCTGCGATGTTGACGCGCTATCTGGTATCAATGCACCAACACTATATTATGCAAATGATACAATGATCCTATAGTGGAAGCAGCCTTTACTTTTTAAGTTTCAAACATATATATTCATGTGTATAAGATTGATAACATAGTCATAGAGCTCGCCTCAGAAAATTACAAATGCAGTAATCGAGTTCTTAGGAATATGATTGCTATAATATATGGGACAAGTTACCCCACACTGTATATCATTTGGATATTACACGTTGCCATGGAGTTTCATGACTAAAGGTCAAGTTCCTTTATAAAACACAGAACTCTAAGGTAACTTGCAATATCCTTTTTAAGTGCCGCAAGGGGTATTTTATTTCTTATAATACATGGCCACGCCACCATCCCTTCTAATAAGGTATCAGGTAATAATGTCCCTATACACATGGTCGCCATACACAATGTTGCTGGGAAATGTTTGTGGTGACTTTATATAGGTGACGATATATATATAGGGACCGGGGGAGCGGGTTTGAGTGGTTGTCCCCATCTCCCCTTGAAAAAAAAAAGAAGTTGTTGGGGTTTGCAGCGGTGTCCCCCGCACCTTCCATGCAATAATGTCCCCGCAAAAAACAGCAATTGTTCGGCAGATTTTTGGTATGGCGACCTTTTTGTGGGGACAATATCACATGGAACCTCTAATAATTGGTATCTAACTTACTTGAATGCAAAGGATCTCCAGTTGATACATTCACTCGATGTGGAATCTGGTTGGAGAGAAAAAAAAAATGACTATGAATCTTGTAATGTTCCATGAAAGATATTTTAAGTAGCTAAATGCAATGCATTTAAAAGGCGTTTTGTGATTCCAAGTAAGTAATGACGTGCAGATAGCGTTTTACTCTCCCACGTTAAACTGCAGCGATATACACAATAAACATAATCATGAACAGCTCCTTATCAATTAACGTCTGAAAGGTGTCACACAGCCTAATTAGAGTTTGGTGACATCTTGGAGGTAATACCACCGAGATACTACCTAACAGTGGTTCCATGTAATAATGTCGCCACAAAAATCTCGCCATGCAAAAATATCGCCGAAAAATGGCGTTTTTTTGTGGCGACATTATTGCATGGAACATGCGGGGGACACCCCCGCAACCCCCAAATTAATTTATTTTTTTAAAACATTTGTAATTGTTTTTTTTTTTTTTGCCCCTGTCCCCATATATATGGTCACCCATATAATATCGCCACAACCTTTTCCCGGCGATATTATTTACGGCGACCATGGGGATAATATTACCTGATACCCTAACAGTATTACAGTTACCGCTGGATTACAAGTGGTGGTACATGGTTTTCGTCCCCATTAATGGAAGCCTGTAGGACTCCAAGCAATTCTGGCGGTATTACCACCAGTGCTAATACCACTGATTTGCCCATTTTTGTGCGGTAAGGTGGAGGAATTACATCCGGCATTCTGTTGGAGGTGCTTCCTCTGCCTTACCTCCAAACCCGTGGTTCGGCAGTATGGTAATGCAGCAGCAATGCAGTGTTAATCACTGCACTACCACAGCTGTTTATCACACCGCCAAACTTGTAATGAGACCCACAGAGAGTTCTTTTAGCAGGAAGGCTCTGGAAAGCCGGTCACAGCTTTAATGAAGTGCTCCGGCGGCAGCTGGAATTCTAGTCTGTACTTTTGGAAGCAGCATGCCGCAGCATTCCAGCTGTAATAAGTTATTAAAACCACTGTAGTGGTGTCATTTTCTGCTTACAGGTAAGGGCATTTTTTGTAGGATTTTGCACAGATATTACAGGTTGCAATCTATAATGCACATATACCATTAATACATACACGGCACAGTCTGTCCCTCCTAAAGCCAGGCGGCATCATCACTTATATGCAACCAAAGTCAGAGCATTATCAAGCTTAGACTGTGTGGTGAAGAGGGCGAGGTGGCGTTGAGGGAAGGGAGGGACAGTATAATGTGATGTCATAATAGCCATTGCTCTGTTTCCATTAGTGTGAGGACCAACTCCCAATATTGACGTCCCCCAGTGATTGCAGGTGGTTTCCAAGCTTCCTGCACGCAAGCTCATTAAGGTAAGTGGCCCCCCAGCTTCGACCAGGTCTGCTCAAGCCCCTCTCCCCATCCCCTCCCGTTACTCAGTTATCTGGTTGCAGTGGTTTGTGTAAAATAAGAACATCCCCTGTTTAGGATACAATGGCCCTCATTAAGAGTCGGGCGGTACGGGGTTAACGGCACAGATAAAGGTGCCGGTGCCGTCAACGCCGTACCGCCCGATTACGAGTTCCCCTCGCGGGACCCGTTCTGCACGTCTGGTTTTACCAGACGTGCAGAGCGGGTCCCGCGAGGGGGAGAGGGAGCAAACAACGGGCCATCTCGTAATGGGCCGTTGTTTACTCCCTCTCCCATTCCCATTCAGCCCTATGGGGGCTGAAATGGGAATGGGGAAGGACCGTGTCCGGGTCCTTGGAGGGAGGAATTACTGGGCCTTCCGAGGTCCCGGACACAGACGCGATTTTGGGTGCAGCCATGCCGCCAATAGCGGCATGGCTACCACCGAACTCGTAATGAGTCCCAATGAAACTATCTCTTTTCCCTTAGAGGAAGCTCCCCAGGTGGGGGTTCCAAAATGTTGGCAAAATCACAAATAACTGTGCGAACTTTCTTCCAAACATGACAAACCTTGGTGCAGTCACAGAACATGGACCTTTGGCCATCAGTGTTTCTAACGTCCCGGTGGAACGCTCAAGAGTTAATCGCCACATCTTAAAAGAAGAATGCCTTGTTTTATCACAAATTCAAATCCTAGTAGGGCTGACTCAGGCCTTCATACTTTTGAGGTCGAGAAATTGAGTATCATTAAATTAGGTCATAACAACACCCTGGGCTTCATTACAAGTTTAGTGGTGCAGTAAAAATGGCTGTAAAGTGACAGTAATTCTACAACCACAACTTTACCGCCACATTACCGCATCACTGGTTTTCGAGTTTGGAGGTCACTGTGGGGATTCACCACCATCCAAAAAGCTGGAGGTGGTAATAAGGCCCATTGCTTGTGGCTTGTAAAAGTCGTGGTATTAGTCGGTGGGCACCCTTAACTCATGCAAGTATCATGAGAAGCGGTGGTAATTGTCGACTCTTCTTGGCGATCCCAGGAGACAGGACAAGGGACAGGTATTTGTTTTTCATTTTGTTCTTCAAAGTCCAGAATAAATCGGCAGTGCCGTGGCTGCTTTGCAATTTCTTTCTTTAAAAGCACTACTTATCTAAATGTAATATAATGTTACAGTTGTAATTGTACTTAGCGCTGGCACTGCCTGTTGGTGGCTTCAGAGCTATATATTCTTTAGAGACATTTGTGATAGAGTGTGTGTGAGTTTGTAGGTGTGTGTGTTTAGGCGTGTGTGGTGTGTGTGTGGGGTGTGTGTAGGTGTATGCGTGGTGTGTAGGTGTAGGTGTGTGTGTAGGGCTGTGTGTAGGTTTATGTCTGTGGAGTGTTTGTATAGGGGTGTGTGTAGTTTTGTGTGTGTGGAGTGTGTGTAGGTGTGTGGATGGTGTGTAACTGTAGGGACGTGTGTGTGTAGGTTTGTGCGTGTGGAGCATGTGTGTAGGGGTGTGTGTGTGTGTGTTTAGGGGTGTGTGTAGGTGTGTGCATGGTGTGTAGGTGTAGGGATGTGTGTGTATGTGAAGGGGTGTGTGTAGGTTTATATGTGTGGAATGTGTGTGTGTACACATTGGGCATCATTCCAACCCTGCTAGTATCCTGGCGGTAAAGCCACCAGGATACCGGCAAATGTGGATACCATTTCCTGCTCCCTGTCTGACAGCATTGCTGCCGGATTGCAGGTGGTGGCGGAGCGCTGTTGATCCCCATTTATGGAGTCACATAGGAGTCCATGAGGGCATTTTCGGTCGTTACCGTCACTGGCAATGTCGGTAGGGCGCCTGGCTTACCTCTAGTATTTAGCTGAAGGTAACCCAGGGACCCCACCGGCACCCCCGTAGTCGAGGGGTCTGGTAAAGTGCCGGTATCCTCGGATACCGGCACTTTATTACCAGAGTGCCCAACTCGGAATGAGCCCCATTATCTCTTATCTCTTGTAGACAGTATCAGGAATTTAAATGTGTTCCCTTTTTACCAGCAAGGTTCTTTCATAAACCTAGTAACAGTACTCTATGAACCACCCTAAAAGGAAAAATACGTAAAAGTACTCTCTTGGTTACACACTTCAGACAATTTGCAAATTAATTGATCAGAACGGATCATAACGTATTGTGTTCATTGCGTATTTTTGTAAAGGGTTTTCGCAAGCACCCCAGCAGAGGAATAATCGCCCTGATTTAACCTGTTCCTCTCTCCCAGGTTGTGGGGTTGCTGATGAAAGAAGCAACTTAAATCTAAATATCACCTTTTGCCTCTGGATTTGAGTTATGCATAAATCATGATCAAAAAAGCACGTACCTTGCAAGCGCTTTAGGCCCAAAGCGAATAAGACTTTTCTTGGAGAAAAGTGTGCGGAGCGGAGCCAGCTGCCTCTCATAGCATCCATAGTGTTGAAGTCCATTACTAAGAGATTTCATGACATGTTTGAAGATCTTTCCTCATCTGAGTGAAGGTTGAATCCCTTGCTTGCCAGCTTCTTTGCTCTCTTCCTGCCCCCCTGGTTCCATTCCTTAATCCATCAATTGCCTCCAGCTCTTGCCACAGGCAGGCCTGCTGCCATTTCACAGACCTTTCCCCTCAACCTCAGGGAGGAACCGCAAAAGGACCCTTCTCCCTGCATAACTCCTGGACCTATCTGAGCACCGCCTCTCACACCATCGACAATACCTAGGAGGGAGAGCAGGAGGGAAGTACTGGCATGGGGAAGGTGCATGCAAAGGGTTAAAGATTACCATTATATAAAATATGGGCATCCGTGATTTCACTCAATCCACTTCACCTAAAATCATCGCATTTTATTTTCTTAGAATAGTTTTTATTATGCAGCAGGAGACCCCTCCCACTTCCCCCTACCTTATCCCATCCCCTTACCTCACCCCATCTATGTTTTTAAATGCCTACTTACCTAACCAATTCGAAGAAAAAAAAAGTTCTGTGATTTCTGAGTAGGTGGAATTGTATTAGGTGAAATCTACGTTATCGATATAATATAGGCCTTGGCCTGCTTCCCTTCCCTCAGCTCGTACCTTAAGCACACGAGGATGCACCCATGCATTATTATTTTTTTCTTTGAGTCCCACTTAAACACAAGCAGACCTTCGTATGAAGTATGCCGCATGCTTCTGCAAAGGTCAGCACCTTAGAACGAAAGGAGTTGAAATTCAGGTCCCCGGCATCCAAACAAGAGTGAGTGACAAAGATCAACAGGGATGCCCAATGGATGCCCATGCGGTTGTTGTACAAATATCAGTTAACAATGATCAATGATCCTTGAGCATCTGCCCAGGAGCCTACCACATCACTGGAGGACCACCACTGGATCTTCTCAGGAAGTTCTGCCTGAGGCAGGGCGTAGGCCAAAAAAATCAGCAGAGATCTATCTAGTCAGGATGCTTAGCTAGAGGGCTCCTCCCTTGGCTGCTGGCATACACATGCATAGAAAGATGGTCAGATCATCGGACAGAACTTAATCCAGTCTAAATCAATCTCACTCTCATTTTTATTTTTGGTGGGTGCCTCCAGTGAGAATAGGTCGGGAATATAGAGGGTGCGGCTATCTTCTGATTGCAGTGAAAAGAAGACACTATCAGGGTAATTCATAGAATTTCGCAGAAAAGTGTCGCAAGCGGCTGGCGCAGAGTGTCCGCGTGCGATTGACTGCGCCAGGCACTTGCGCTAAAACCGATTTCCGCGCACAGCGTATTCATGGATTTTAGGCTCCCAAACCAGCCGTGGCGCAGAGTATCGCAGCGACCCTGCAGCAGCGCCAGTAACGCCCCCAAGAACGCCCTTGCGCAAGGAAAAGCCATCAAAATCGCTAAATCATCGCAAAGGGCTGCGCTAACCCTGGACCAGTTTACAGGGCTGCCAAACAAGGAACGCAAAGCGGGTAACGTGCATATCAGGGGTACGCGTGAAGTTATACACGCGATTAGCCAGGGTACGTGTATTACAGGGGTACGCAGGAAGTTTAACACGCGATTGGCCAGGGTACGTGTATTACAGGGGTATGCGGGAAGTTTAACATGCGATTAGCCAGGGTACGTGTATTACAGGGGTACGCGGGAAGTTTAACACGCGATTAGCCAGGGTACGTGTATTACAGGGGTACGCGGGAAGTTTAACACGCGATTGGCCAGGGTACGTGTATTACAGGGGTATGCGGGAAGTTTAACATGCGATTAGCCAGGGTACGTGTATTACAGGGGTATGCGGGAAGTTTAACATGCGATTAGCCAGGGTACGTGTATTACAGGGGTACGCGGGAAGTTTAACACGCGATTAGCCAGGGTACGTGTATTACAGGGGTACGCGGGAAGTTTAACACGCGATTGGCCAGGGTACGTGTATTACAGGGGTATGCGGGAAGTTTAACATGCGATTAGCCAGGGTACGTGTATTACAGGGGTACGCGGGAAGTTTAACACGCGATTAGCCAGGGTACGTGTATTACAGGGGTACGCGGGAAGTTTAACACGCGATTGGCCAGGGTACGTGTATTACAGGGGTATGCGGGAAGTTTTACATGCGATTAGCCAGGGTACGTGTATTACAGGGGTACGCGGGAAGTTGAACACGAGATTGCCAAGGGTACGTGTATTACAGGGGTAGGCGGGAAGTTTCACACGCGATTAGCCAGGGCACGTGTATCACAGGGGTACGCGGGAATTATCACATACGATTTGGCTGTGTACGTGTATTACAGGGGTACACGGGAAGTTTTACACGCGATTGGGCTGGGTACGTGTATTACAGGGATGCGATTTGGCCAGGTACGTGTATTACAGGGGTGCGCAGGAATTATCACACGCGATTTGGCTGGGTACGTGTATTACAGGGGTGCGTGGGAATCATCACACGGGATTTGGCTGGGTACGTGTATTACAGGGGTGCGTGGGAAGTCACACGCGATTAGGCTGGGTGGGTCCTCACAGGTGTTCCCTGTACACCCTCCACGGCCCCTGCAGGCAGCCTACAAAACAGGGGACTACCCTGCACACCTGCTCATGTCCCCCTGCACCCCCACCCCCCAGCAGTGCAGGGGCAGCCTCCACCAGGCCCCCACCCATGCCTCCCACCACCCCCAACCCCCAGCAGTGCAGGGGCAGCCTCCACCAGGCCCCCACCCATGCCTCCCACCACCCCCAACCCCCAGCAGTGCAGGGGCAGCCTCCACCAGGCCCCCACCCATGCCTCCCACCACCCCCACCCTCCCGCCACCAGGGGCAGCCTCCACCAGGCCCCCACCCATGTCTCCCACCACCCCCACCGCCCCCGCCACCAGGGGCAGCCTCCACCAGGCCCCCACCCATGCCTCCCACCACCCCCACCCCCCCGCCACCAGGGGCACCCTCCACCAGGCCCCCACCCATCTCTCCCACCACCCCCACCTCCACCTCCCCCTGCCACCAGGGGCAGCCTCCACCAGGCCCCCACCCATGTCTCCCACCACCCCCACCAGTGCAGGGGCACCCTCCACCAGGCACCCACCCATGTCTCCCAACACCCCCACCCACCAGCACTGTGGGGCACGTGGCCAGCAGGCAGACAGGCAGCAGCAGGTGGGAGCGTGCTCAGGGCTCTGGGGGGCAGTAATTTGGCCTCCTGGCCAGGAGCGTGGTCTCTCGTGTGTGAACGTGTGGACAGCCTGATAGGGAGTGAAATCCCACACGTCAGCAAAGGCCCTTAGCGCGTAAACCCGTCAACAGCATATGCGCGCCTATAGCCACCTGCACGTGCAGGAAATTGTTGCGTGACACGTCCTAGTGTCAAAGCGTGTGATTGGTGAAAATGGATCTACACGCAGAAGTGACAAAGCGTGTGATTGGTGAAAATGGATCTACACGCAGAAGTGACAAAGCGTGTGATTGGTGAAAATGGATCTACACGCAGAAGTGACAAAGCATGTGATTGGTGAAAATGGATCTGCACGCAGGAGTGACAAAGCGTGTGATTGGTGAACGTACACGCCGCGTAAGTGACGCTGTACGTGTGGGCCAGTATATAAGGTACATGTAGAACACCATTTCCTTGTACGTGCTTTTCGTGGAGAGCGAGTGGGTGAATTCTGTACTTCTTGTCGTTTCACACGCGATTTACTTCACGGCGTTTCCAGTTCGTATTCCCTGTTACCTCTGACAGCTTTTTCTCTTTTTTCTCTTTTACTGGTTTACCTGGGCCTGTTCCCTCAAACAGTGTCCCCTTCTACTGTTGTCCTGTCTTCTCAGACAGCGTACACATCTTCTTTTGGCGGGGGTTTAGCCAGCCAAACACGCTCATTTTTCACGCTCTTTTACCTGGCAGACGGTGAGTCACGCACGTATCCAACTTCTGTGCTTGCCCCGTGTGTAGCCTACCCCTTCAGAGGTCATTCTAGGCTGCGTGTGACACGCATACGTTCATTCTTGTGTTACTGGGTGCCACAGCGTAGTGCAGGTTTTTCTTTCTGCACACGTGGTCTAGGAGGGGTTGCGTGCACGTCATCTCCCTTTTTTGGGCCTCCTGTGCGTTGCGTGACCCGTCATCTTTCCCCAGGGGTTACAATCAGCCGTGCTAGAGCACTAGGGTACAATTACCATCTGGTACCCAACCCCTTTGACCCCCAATTGCCCAGGACAATTGTCTACAGCCACTCCCATACGCACATTAATATCAGTGCCATGGCTGGGAGGCGAGGATTCCGTAAGGGTGGCAAAGGTGGAAGAGCCACAAGTGGTGGCCGTGGTGGATCCGGTAGGGGACGTGGTCGTAACTTGCAGGGTGAGCCTGTCCCCCCATGTGTGGAGGACCAGTCAAGGGCACCCATCATCCCCCACCCCTTCCCCCCCTCCCCCCCTCCCGTTGAGGCTGAAGTGGCTGACACCATCCATGCTCAGCCCTTGTTGGACCAGCCCATTGTGGCACCAGACCTGGCTGACTCCATGGCTGACTTCCAGGTCAGCAGGGCTACGACACGTGCGCTGGTGCACGTTGATGCCATCATGCCACGTGGATCTGGGGCAGCAAGGTCATCTGCTGCACCAAGGAGGCAGGGCGGAGAGGCTGCAGGGGCAGCTGCGGCTCCATCCACCCCAGCCCTCACACACCCAGCCAGGACAGTGTCGGTCCTAGTCCATGCTGCTGACATTCCCCCTGACACCATCACACTAGAGCCAATGCCTGCACCAACTCCCATGCTGAGTGTGCAATCCCACACTCCTGATACAGAGTCCACCAGGGCTCCTGCCCCTAGTGTCCAGAGCGGCGCAGGACACTCAGGATCACCACCACCTTCCAAGCGGAAGAGGAAGAGTGCTCGTCCGGTACAGGCTGATGCCCCAGATACGGCTACACAGTCCGGCCCGTCCAGGAAGCCCAGCTTCACGGATGACGAACTGAATGCACTTGTCGAGTATGTGTCCGGACATGACAACGAGATGGTCATTGTTGCAGGATCCAAGACCACACCTGCACAACGCCAGGCACACTGGCAGACCGTTGCGGACATCGTAAGTGCCCTTGGAATCGTGAGGCGCACAGCCAATGATTGCTATAAGCGCTGGAATGACCTAAAGCGCAGGGCAAAGAGTAAGCTGGCCTCAAGTCATGCCGCAACTCTAGTGACTGGAGGTGGGTCTCCAGTAGTAGACATGGAACTCACTCCACATGAGTCAGTCGCTGGGACCTACGTCACGGAGGAACAGATCCAAGGCGTGGGAGATCTGGCTGATTACGAGGCATTGTCCGGTGAGTGCACATGCATGTGTGTGTCATCCATGTGCATGGTGTGTGTGTGAGGGCTTCTGTTCGGGTGCCAGGTGAGAGTGTGTGCGCCTGAGTCGTATGGGTCAGCCATGTGCTTCATGCAATCCTTCCTGCGCAGCTGCATTTGGCCATAGCAGTATCCCTTCTGCAAACAGTAGACATCTAGCACAACTGCACGCCAGTTGCCCTTGAAGTGTCACCTTGACACAACATATTTGCTTCTTTTTCACTGTTCATTCAGTCAGTTTGTTTGCATTCCACCACTTTCACTAGGCATGTCGCTGTCCACTAGTCACATGTCTGACATAGGTATGGTAAAGTGGAGTGACTTTGTTACCTGGATATCATTTGTACACACATGTCCCTGTGCAATTTGACCATTTCAGACTGGCAGCTCCAGGTGAAAAATCTGACCTGTTAGAATTAGAAAAGCTATTACATGCGGGAACTGGACTGAATGAATAGGTGCTGCCCTCCTCTCCATCTTCACTCAATAGCAATGGTACATGCCATCTGTGCGATGGCATATGTGTTTCACCTGCCAATCACAGGCCAATGTGTGATGCCACTGCCAGGCAGCATGCAGAAAATGTGTTCATCTTCCATCTTGGTGTCATCAGTGTGTGCCATTTGCCTGCACTTCATACGCAGTGAGGGTGCATGCATGGGAGGGTTTTAGTCATGTGGGACATGTGTCAATCAAGTACTGGTTCTCTTGCTTCTCAGCCCTCAATGTGTGCCATGGTGCTAATGCCCTTTTCCATTTCTTTGTTTACATGTCTTTGCAGGGGAAGACGCACCTGATACTGCTGGGGTTGTGGAGATGGCGCAGACCCAGGAGGTGTCCCAGGGCCGACCAACCACCAGTGAGGGACGTGGTGTGGTGGTGGGGGAGAACCCACAAGTGCTGCAGGTCGTGCTCTCAAGGGGTGTCTCTGGCTGCACCTCCCCCGAGCTGTACTCAGGTGTTGATTCGGATGAGACCTACGTGCCGTCGCAGGTGAGTGTTCCAGGGAGGGATTCTGTTCTGTCTCACCCACCTGCACCAGGGTCAGTACCCTCCATGGGGATGTCAGTGTTGGCAGCTACGCCTTCGGTGGTTACGGATGCAGGGTCACACTCCGCGACATCTGATCCTGTTCCTGGGCCAGCAGATCAGAGGGGGAATGCAGTCCTGCAGCCTCAGGCAGTGCCGGCACAGCAAGGCGCAGTTCGCCTTGCCCCAGACAGGTGTGGTGCCCGCCGACGTGGTGGCCGTACGCCACCCGGCAATACCGCATGGGAGCAATCCATTTACGGTATGGCTACCCAACAGGCTGCATCATCCGAGATGATGGCTCAGGCCATGGATAGGGTGGCCACTTCCATTGTCCCCCCAGAAAGGCTGATGGAGCGACTAGAGCAGGCAACCGACTCCATCTGCCAGTCACACAGGGAGGACATGTTGGGGTCCAACAGGGACAGGCGGGCGGCACTGGCGACTCTGCAGGAGGCCATCTCCATTGAGTCCCAGGGCCACAGGGAAGCCCTGAGGCAGGAGCTCCTACACCTCAGGACGACTCTTGTTGAGCTTGCGGCTACAACACACCAAAGGACAGAACAGCAGCTGGAGCGTCTCACCCGTACACTCTCAGCTGAGATGCAGGCAACGAGGGCGGAGGTCCGGGCATCCCGTGAGTTGTTGCATGGGGACCTCCGCACACTCATCCTCCAGAACCAGACCTACCACACCCGCATGCTTGCAGCCATGGAGGAGCAGACTAGGGCCTTGCGTGGGCTGCCTCCCATAGTGCAACCACCTCCGGATGCAGCTGCACAGGGTGATAATAGCGACAGCAGTGATACTCCCAAAATAGGGTAGCCGTGTGGGCCATGAGCCCATGGAGGTGTTTTATCTTCCCAGGATCCACGCAGGTGGGTTCTGGTGTGCATCCTGTCCTCGGACCTCCTGGGTGGCCTCCCCAACCCCCCCGGGCCCATCAATGGCCATTTTTGATTGTTTCTTATTTTGATTTTTATTTTGATTTCTTTTATTCCCAATTTTTTTGGGACGATCTGTTGGCTTCGATCTGTTGGCTTCCGTGGTTCCTGTGGGCATACGCTGCATTGTGGCTGGGCACATGCAGGCTTGTAATGTATTTGGTTCAGATGCTTGGGTTTGAGTCACACACACCCCTCCTGCTTCCCGTTTCCATGGGCTTGCAAAGGGTGTGCCCAAGTGACAGTGAATTACACAGTGACGTTGGACTCCCATGAGCTGTGTGGCCAGTCTGTAGTCAATACTGTGTATACATCCATAGTGCATATTGCTGTTGTGTTGTACACTGCATGTTGCATTGATGTGTAACTCTTCTTCTGTGTCTACCTCCTAATTTGCAGGTCCCTTCCTCAAGTCCACACAAGGACCTCTAGTCTGGAGATGGGGACCATGTTGGCAGCAGTGCACCTACAACTCTACATGGCGCCAACACTGCACAGTTGGTAGTGGTGGGAGTGCAGGCATTTCCAGGTGGTGAGACTACTAATATGTAACATTTGTGATGTCATGTTAATGGTACTACGTGCTCAAGTATGTTGTTGGTCCGGCATTGCTGTGAGCATTTCAGGTGTTGCAGGTTTCTAATAGTGCCACTGTACATAGTGATAGTGATGTCATGTTGTGGGGATTACTTTGTTTACCTGCAATTAGCATGACATGGCACGGTGTGTCGTGTGGCAGTGCTGGGGTTGGGTTGGCTGACATGGCACTGTCCTCTTGTTGCATTTTGCAAGTGGGTATTCATTTTAGCTGCTTCAATGTGTAACTTCACAAAACTGCATTGGTGGTGTCTGTGTGGGTAGGGATGCACACATTGTGACACTTCCAGGTGAACAATCTCAGGCTGACATGGTATTCCCTGTTCATTCTCCAGACATTCAGGATCAGTGTCAGGTTGAGTCATCATTGATTGTCAGATGGAATGTGCCAGGGCAGTGTGCACTCCACAGGGGTGTGATTTCTATGTGAAGTAATTAGCCACTAGCTGTGTATGGGCTGCCTCCCCCCGTGCCCTTTCCCCTCCCATGCGCAGCGGCTGTGCATGTGGTTGGGGATGTGGGGCCACCACCATGTCCACGGCCAGGCCCCGGCGTGTTGCAACGTTGTGCAGGACACATGCTGCCACTATGATCCTGCACACTACTGGGGGAGCGTATAACAGCTGCCCGCCAGAACGGTCAAGGGAGCGAAAGCGTGACTTTAGCACTCCGAATGTGCGCTCCACTATGCCCCTGGTTGTAATGTGGGCTGTGTTATATCTTACCTGGGGTGGCGTGGTGGGGTTCCGTATTGGCGTCATCATGTGGGGGCTGAGAGGGTAGGCACTGTCCCCTGTGGAGGTGGGGATTGGTATCATTGGTGAGGTTGTGACCTTGCTCAGTATCCAACATGCATGCATGTGCAGTGGCTTACATACTCACCAAGCAGCCATGTATCGCCATGCCGCCCAGCTTCTAGGTCCCGGCTTAGGGTGGACATTCGGTAAATGAAGCTGTCGTGGGTGGAGCCGGGATAGTTGGCATATACTGAGGTGATGATTCCCTTGGCATTACATGCTACCTGCACGTTGATGGAATGCCAGTGCTTGCGGTTCCTATAGATGTGCTCAGATGCCCTGGGGGGACGTAGAGCCACATGGGTGCAGTCGATGGCACCTAGCACTTTGGGGAATCGTGCCACTGCGTAAAAATCCAGGGCGGCAGCATGCCTTTCTGCAGGTGTTCTGGGCAGGTATATGTGCCTGCGGACTGATGGGCGTGCAGTCATGATGTTCAAGACCTGGTGTAGGCAGCGTGACTGGGTGGCCTGTGACACCCCACCCACTATGGCACTTGTCCGCTGAAATGATCCAGTGGCTAAGAAGTGCAGTACATTGAGGACCTTCTCCAGGGGGCTGAGTGCTTGGGAGCACAGGGTGGGTGATGTGAGGTCATCCTCCCACTCAGTCACCAGGTCCAGTATGATGTGTGGTGGAAACCTGTACCTCCCATACACCTGGTCATCAGGCATCCCGAAAAGGCTGGTTCTGGGTGTGAATATTCTGGCCCTGACTATCCTCCTCCTCCTCCTTTGGTAGCCCACTGCCACTGCTGCTAGGAACGGTATGTTCATCCTGGCGTCTGAGCTTGTTATTGTTAAAGTCCGCAATTTTATGCTTTGCGCGTGTTCTAGGCGAGCGTGTGACCCGCGCACCCCTGGAATCCAGTTCCCAGTCCAATAGCGTGTGGAAATTCACACGCACCACGGGATACAGCGTGTGACCCGCGCACCCCTGGAATCCAGTTCCCAGTCCAATAGCGTGTGGAAATTCACACGCACCACGGGATACAGCGTGTGACCCGCGCACCCCTGGAATCCAGTTCCCAGTCCAATAGCGTGTGGAAATTCACACGCACCACGGGATACAGGTTCGCTGGCGTACTTGCGTGTGTAAGTGGCCGCGCACCCATTAAATACACGTACATAGGCCAATCGCGTGTACGCGCACTTTTGTCCAATTACACGCGATGACACTCTGACGTGCAGTATCTCCACGTGTGCCCCGTCATCACGTGCTGAGTGGGGAACACCCGTGCGGGTCACGTCACAGACGCGCTTACGCGCTGAGGGACTCTGGTCCAATAGAATCGCGTATGCGTGCTGACGCGCTTACGCGCTAAGGCCCTTTCCTCGGATTTCACGCTGACGTGCAGGATTTTCACGTGCCAAATCACTCCGTATCAAGCTGGCCACGCGAAAACACACGGAAGCCCACGCTCCTGCCCAGAAGGCCGAGTTACTGCCCCCTAGTGCCCCGAGCAGCCTCCCACGTGCCATCTGCTGCTGCCTGCCTGCCTGCCTGCCTGCTGCCACCGTGCCCTGCCATTTGGTGCCTGCACATCAGCCATCTGCAGGGGTCCAGTTGCTGTGTCCACCCCTGCTGGAACTGAAGACTCCCGACTGGGATTACATCGCTCCACAGCCCAGCCCCAGGACCCAGTTGCCCACCCACACCTGCCTCTGGGGTTGCCATGTCGGGCACTTCCACATCTGGCACCAGTGGCAACCCCAGGCCAGAGGGGCAGAGGGGCACCAGCTTCACTGTCACCGAAGTTGGTGTCCTGGTGGAGCATGTCCTGGGGCAGTATGATGCCCTCTTTGGATCGTCCCGCGCCAGCAAGGAAGGACGGCAGAGGATCTGGGCCGACTGTGTGGTTGCCATCAACGCGGAGGGGGTGGCAACCCGCGACGTCCTGAAGATCAAGAAGCGCTGGGAGGACTTGAGGTCCAGGACCCTTGTGAAGGCCCGGCGCCTCGTGGAGGGGGGCCGGGGCAGCATGAGTTCCATCCAGATGAGGGTCCTGGAACGCGTACGCCCAGCGCTCCACGCCCAGATCCTTGAGAGGGAGGCCCGTCTGGAGTTGAGCGGTAAGTGTCCATGCATTACTGTGTGAGACAGGGCATGTTGCGGTGTGCTGGTTCTATGATACTTGCCTGTATGTGTGCCATAGGCCATGTATGCATGTATGTGTGCAGGGACATCATGGTAATGCATGTGCGACCAGTGATGTGTGATGCACATGGTTGTTGCATGTGTTAAAATGCCGCATGGGGAGCCCTATTCAGATTTTGAACATGAGAGCATGCCAGTCTCTGTACCTGGACATGGGTGGGGGTGAGGGATGGGTGCTGATGCCAGGTACATATATGGTAGCCATGTCTGTGTGCCTGACCTGCGTGTCTGTGACTTGTGCATGCCATGGATGCATGACACATGTGTGTGACAATGCAGAGATTCAGTAAAGCAGCCAAATTACCCTTGTATCCGCTGTGTTTGGTGTGTTTGGGGCCAGATGGATGTGACTGAGGTGAAGTGTGTGCATGTGATGGGCATGAGCCATGATGCATGTGAGTTACATATCATTGAATGTTTCAAGAGTCCATTGGACATGCATGGAAATGTCCATGGCATGCACCATGCCTGTTACTGTGTGTGTTTTGCCTGGACTGACCCATATGTTGTGGAGGGACATGATGGAAGTGTACTTTGACAGTGGTGCTCATCTGCTATTGCTTCCTGTCTAGGGGACCATTGTAGAGTGCCCTGATGCTTGTGTTCTTTGTCTCCCTCTACGCAGCGGCTAGTGAAGAAGAGGGCGGAGACGGCGCTGTGGAGCAAGGCGGCGGGGATGCCCCCACGGCTGCAGCGGAAGGGGTGGGTGAGCCCCCACAGGGGCCTGCTACGGTGGGAGACGGTGAGGAGCCATCCAGGTTGGTGGTTTGCACAGAGGAGGAGGAGGCCGCCACTGGGGCACACATGGGGCCTGGTGGGGGCATCCCTGCTGGTGCAAGTGGTGCAGTCCAGGGCCAGGGGCAGGAGGCAGCACAGGTCACCGTGGAGGGACCTGTGCATGTCGCTGTCCCTGACCCTGTGAGTGCACCACCATGCACCAGCAGGGATGCCCCGTCCCAGGCCTGTCCGCAGGTAGAGGGGATGTCCATGTCACCTGACTCCCCTCCACCTGCGGACGTGGGAACCCCTGGCCGTGCGGAGAAGGTCCTGATTGGGGTCGCGATGCGCACGGCTGTGATTCGTGATGCCGTGCGTGCTTCCCGGGAGGAGCACGCACGTCATCACGAAGTGCACCGTGCCGACGTGGCCCAATTGGGATCGGCCATGTTCGGGGGTTTCCTGCATGTGTTGGCCAATGTGGCGGCCCTCTCCTCCTCTGTGCAGGCTATCCACCAGTCGTTCTCCTTGCCGTCTTCCAGCCCAGATGCCACCAGGGCCCCCTGTGGACCTGCCCCGACCAATGCAGCCAGCTCGGTGGGGATCCCATCCCTGCCACAGTCGGGAGTCAGAGATCCAGCAGGGGTGGACACCAGAGCAACTGGACCCCAGCAGATGGAGGATGTGACGGCATCATCGGGCAGGGCACGTGCACGACGGCGTCGGTGGTTTCCATCAGCCTGGATGCCGTCGTGCTGGCACAGGCAGTTGCGTCGGAGGCAGCAGCAGGCTCAACGTGGGAGGCATCATGGCTCCGGGCCATCAACATCAGGGGTGCAGGCATCGGCCGGAGGGCAGGAGAACCCTGGAATGGGAGTGGCTTCCGTGTGGGAGAGGTTGTGCCAGCGGATAGGTGCGGAGCGGCAGCGGGCAGAGGAGGAACGGCTCACGATGGTCAGGGCGGAGGACTCCATGCGGAGGGCGCTGAGGCGGGCTGAGTGCCTCGAGGGTCTTCGCAGGGAGTTTGAGCTTGACACTGCGTTATCCCTGCGGGACCTCGGGGCCAGGGAACATGCCCGCCTCCAAGCCATTGACCAGGAGTTCGATGATGCCCTGGCCCATGACAACAACCAGTGAGCCGTCCGAATAGCCCGCTGCCTTTGTATATAGTTGTATAGTTAGGGTTAGGTTTCCTTTGTTTTTTTGATTTTTTTTTGGTTGCGATTGGACAATGCACCACTTTTTTGTATATAGTTCACTTTTTAGTTAGTAGTCAGTTAGGTTTAATTTGGTAGGGCTCATGGACCCAGGTTGATCTTCTTCATTGGCTTATTTTAATTTTTCCGATTATTTTCTTGGACATTCATCTTGTTTTGTTTGATTTGCTTTGTGTTTTTTCTTATTTCATTTCCATTCTACTTGCTGTTAAATACATATTATTTTTTTAATCTTCAATGTGTCGTATCATCTCATTGCTTTCAGGCATGTCATGTTGGGTGTTTTGTCATTCACTTGCAGCCATTGTGTGTGACAGACATGTGTTAAATTGCATTATTTAAATTGGGGGTGTAACATGTAATTGCCTTTGATATGTGGGTGGGTGTGATAGTTGGTTGGGCCTTTTGGCAGGGGAGGATGGGCATTAGGGACATGATTGGGGAATGTTGGGACCCAGGTGCAGGGGGGCATGGATTGGACATGGGTGGGGGCCTGCTGGCAGGTGCCCCACAGTGCTGGGGGGGTGGGGGTGGTGGTAGACATGAGTGGGGGCCTGGTGGAGGATGACCCTGCACTGCTGGGGTGTGGGGGTGGTGGGTGACATGAGTGGGGGCCTGGTGGAGGCTGACCCTGGTGGCTGGGGGGTGGGGGTGGTGGTAGACATGAGTGGGGGCCTGGTGGAGGGTGACCCTGCACTGCTGGGGTGTGGGGGTGGTGGGTGACATGAGTGGGGGCCTGGTGGAGGCTGACCCTGGTGGCTGGGGGGTGGGGGTGGTGGTAGACATGAGTGGGGGCCTGGTGGAGGGTGACCCTGCACTGCTGGGGTGTGGGGGTGGTGGGTGACATGAGTGGGGGCCTGGTGGAGGGTGACCCTGCACTGCTGGGGTGTGGGGGTGGTGGGTGACATGAGTGGGGGCCTGGTGGAGGGTGCCCCTGGTGGCTGGGGTTTGGGGGTGGTGGTAGACATGAGTGGGGGCCTGGTGGAGGGTGACCCTGCACTGCTGGGGTGTGGGGGTGGTGGGTGACATGAGTGGGGGCCTAGTGGAGGGTGCCCCTGGTGGCTGGGGTTTGGGGGTGGTGGTAGACATGAGTGGGGGCCTGGTGGAGGGTGACCCTGCACTGCTGGGGTGTGGGGGTGGTGGGTGACATGAGTGGGGGCCTGGTGGAGGGTGCCCCTGGTGGCTGGGGGGTGGGGGTGGTGGTAGACATGAGTGGGGGCCTGGTGGAGGGTGACCCTGCACTGCTGGGGTGTGGGGGTGGTGGGTGACATGAGTGGGGGCCTGGTGGAGGGTGACCCTGCACTGCTGGGGTGTGGGGGTGGTGGGTGACATGAGTGGGGGCCTGGTGGAGGGTGCCCCTGGTGGCTGGGGTTTGGGGGTGGTGGTAGACATGAGTGGGGGCCTGGTGGAGGGTGACCCTGCACTGCTGGGGTGTGGGGGTGGTGGGTGACATGAGTGGGGGCCTGGTGGAGGGTGCCCCTGGTGGCTGGGGGGTGGGGGTGGTGGTAGACATGAGTGGGGGCCTGGTGGAGGGTGACCCTGCACTGCTGGGGTGTGGGGGTGGTGGGTGACATGAGTGGGGGCCTGGTGGAGGGTGCCCCTGGTGGCTGGGGGGTGGGGTGGTGGTAGACATGAGTGGGGGCCTGGTGGAGGGTGACCCTGCACTGCTGGGGTGTGGGGGTGGTGGGTGACATGAGTGGGGGCCTGGTGGAGGGTGACCCTGCACTGCTGGGGTGTGGGGGTGGTGGGTGACATGAGTGGGGGCCTGGTGGAGGGTGCCCCTGGTGGCTGGGGTTTGGGGGTGGTGGTAGACATGAGTGGGGGCCTGGTGGAGGGTGCCCCTGGTGGCTGGGGGGTGGGGGTGGTGGGAGACATGAGTGGGGGCCTGGTGGAGGCTGACCCTGGTGGCTGGGGGGTGGGGCTGGTGGGAGACATGAGTTGGACATGGGTGGGGGCCTGCTGGCAGGTGCCCCACAGTGCTGGGGGGTGGGGGTGGTGGGGGACATGAGTTGGACATGGGTGGGGGCCTGCTGGCAGGTGCCCCACAGTGCTGGGGGGTGGGGGTGCAAGGGGACATGAGTTGGTGTTCATTAGTTCAAGGAGACATGTGCCTTTGCTGGGGGGCATGCCCATGGTGGGTGGGCTGCCTGCGGGACATGACCAGGGATGCAGGGTAGTCCCCTGTGGTGTGGGCTGCCTGCAGGGGCCGTGGAGGGTGTACAGGGTACACCTGGGAGGACCCACACTGTCAAATCACATGTGGAACTTCCCGCGCACCCCTGATATACACGCGCCCAGGCTATTCGCGTGTGGAACTTCCCGCGCACCCCTGGAATACACGCGCCCAGGCTACTCGCGTGTGGAACTTCCCGCGCACCCCTGAAATACACGCACCCAGGCTACTCGCGTGTGGAACTTCCCGCGCACCCCTGAAATACACGCGCCCAGGCTATTCGCGTGTGGAACTTCCCGCGCACCCCTGAAATACACGCGCCCCCAGCCTATTCGCGTGTGGAACTTCCCCCGCACCCCTGAAATACACGCGCCTAGGCTGTTCGCGTGTGGAACTTCCCGCGCACCCCTGAAATACACGCGCCCAGGCTGTTCGCGTGTGGAACTTCCCGCGCACCCCTGAAATACACGCGCCCAGGCTGTTCGCGTGTGGAACTTCCCGCGCACCCCTGAAATACACGCGCCCAGGCTGTTCGCGTGTGGAACTTCCCGCGCACCCCTGAAATACACGCGCCCAGGCTGTTCGCGTGTGGAACTTCCCGCGCACCCCTGAAATACACGCGCCCAGGCTATTCGCGTGTGGAACTTCCCGCGCACCCCTGAAATACACGCGCCCAGGCTATTCGCGTGTGGAACTTCCCGGGCACCCCTGAAATACACGCGCCCAGGCTATTCGCGTGTGGAACTTCCCGCGCACCCCTGAAATACACGCGCCCAGGCTATTCGCGTGTGGAACTTCCCGCGCACCCCTGAAATACACGCGCCCAGGCTATTCGGTGTGGAACTTCCCGCGCACCCCTGAAATACACGCGCCCCCAGCCTATTCGCGTGTGGAACTTCCCCCGCACCCCTGAAATACACGCGCCTAGGCTATTCGCGTGTGGAACTTCCAGCGCACCCCTGAAATACACGCGTCCAGGCTATTCGCGTGTGGAACTTCCCGCGCACCCCTGAAATACACGCGCCCAGGCTATTCGCGTGTGGAACTTTCCGCGCACCCCTGAAATACACGCGCCCAGGCTATTCGCGTGTGGAACTTCCCGCGCACCCCTGAAATACACGCGCACAGGCTATTCGCGTGAGGAACTTCACGCGAACCCCTGTAATACACGTAGGCCGCTCCCCCAGGCCCGATCGCGTGAGGAACTTCACGCGAACCCCTGAAATACACGCGCACAGGCTATTCGCGTGAGGAACTTCACGCGAACCCCTGTAATACACGTAGGCCCGCTCCCCCAGGCCCGATCGCGTGAGGAACTTCACGCGAACCCCTGTAATACACGTAGCCCGCTCCCCCATCACGCGAACCCCTGTAATACACGTAGCCCGCTCCCCCAGGCCCGATCGCGTGAGGAACTTCACGCGAACCCCTGATATACACGTAGCCCGCTCCCCCAGGCCCGATCGCGTGTGAAACTTCACGCGAACCCCTGTGATGCACGTACCCTGCTGAAATCGCGTGTTAGACTTCCCGCGCACCCCGCTATACACGCACACGTATTTTTTGTCAGCGGGTGTCCGTGTTTGTGGGTACCCCTTTGCACGTCATTTTTCCTGGAGGGCCACAGTATGGGACATTCATCATGGCAGTATATAGGTGCGATTTGTTGGCGCACCTTTTGGCGCACATTTCTTACAGCCGCAGAGACGCTACCGCCTGCTTTCTTGTGGCGGTCGTGTTTGTGCCTGTGCGCTGGTTTGAGCGTGCGCTTTTTTCCCCTATTCGATTCCATGAATACGTGTTGTAGGCGAGCGTGTGGGCGTTCCGCGCACTTGTGCCCTGTACTTCCCCCGTGACGCCCACGTTTTGGCAAGTTGTTCCCCATTCCGAGTGTTACGCCCGTGTTCCGCCTACTTTTGTTGCGTGCGCCGCGCTATGTGCGAATTTCGCTGTGGCCTGTGCGATTTTCGCTGTGACCTGGCGCACGCTGTTAGATGGCCTGTGCGCCAACGTGCGCCGCGCACTTTTTTATCGCACATCCGCTGGTTTTCTCGCGCACGGCCTTCCATGAATCGACGTGCGCTGCTTTTCGTGCGATTTTCGCAATTGCACTGCGATTTTCGCTATTCCACTGCGATTCGCACGTTTTTGCCCACTTGCGCCGCGCTAATTATTCCATGAATCGGCCTCTAAGTTAGGAATGCAACCTCAACCCAGCTTTATCACCAAAGAATCACAACAGACATGGCACAAGCTTCAGAGAAGTCCCTGATAATAAAAAGGGGTGCATCTGCAGAGTTGAAAGAACTAGAGGTAGATTAATCTGAAATGGGGGAAAGAACTCTCAGCAGAGGTCTGCTCAGAGAGACACCAATGAGGGCCAGACAGTAATTCAGGCAGGAACACAGAAGGTCGTCTGTCTCTCATGCCCCAAAATCTGTAGTAGGGAAGCAAAGTGCTGTCCAGTATTGCTAAAATATTGACTGCACAAGCCCTGGACATACTGCATATTTCTGCAAATATCTAATGGACAGAATCACTTGAGAGAAAAACAATAATAAGCTTAGTCTGTCCACCTTCATGCTGGCCTGGCACCTCTTACAAGGTTGGCGGTGTGGGAAAAAAGTGGCAGTAATTCCATTACTGCTTCTTTTCCCGCACCACCTATTTATAATTCTCGTCGGATTTACCACTGGCGATATTACCGTGCTGTAAATTTACCAATATTTAGAGGAAAAGTAGAGGATTTACACCCACCTTGTTGCTGGAGGTAAATCCTCCACTTTACCACTGGTGGTAAATCCACTAAAAAGCCCCATGGAATCTTATGGACTCCAAAAATGAGGAATTACCAACACTGCTAATCCCATGGTAACTCCACGGGACCAAGAGCAATAACAGTAATTGAGTTTGACAGTATTTCGGTGTATTTACCGCCAGAATACCACGATACTCGTAATGAGGCCAGTGGACAAAGTGGTGCGACAAAAGATTCTTCTCTGCCAGGAGACCAACCTATACAATCAGGTTAGTTAGAGCATGTGACCAAGTCACAGTTATTGTGTTTAATTAGGGGTTTGTAACCTTTAAGTTCAGACCAGAACTGCCCTGTTTCTCAGAGTATGAGCAAACGTCCTGAGGGAGAGACATATCACACTCAATGCCTTCCAATTGGAGAAGTGCTAGTTCTGCTTCTTCACAGAGCATCCAGCGCAGACCCCCATTCAAAGAAGCGTGCATCCATCATCACAAAAAGTAAGTTGTGTTGCATAGTGTCCTTCTGCCATTTTGGTCGGCATGCTGCATCTGACCCTGTGATCAAAGAGAGAAGGGGCATTGCTGGTGGCATAGAGGGACAGGCAGATGTGAAAACTGTGGTGTTGATGGGTGCAGGTCAGAAGTACCCGATTCCTGAGTGACACTCTGGTTATACGTGTTTGGTGGTGACACTTGAGAATATGTGGAACTGGGACAGACAACCCAGCCCTTTAAGACGAGGTAGCAATACCTTGAGATGAATGGGGATGCAGAAGCTATTCAAACATCAATAATCAAAACGACTCAGGAAGTTGTCAAAGTTTACCATTTTAATACCAATTATCTAAAACAAGGAGTACAACAGACATCAACGGACATCTCATAGCATGGTTTCTCAATGTATTTAATAAAAAACATTCTTTTTATAACAAAAACTTGTCATTGATGACGTTAACCTGCATATTTGCTGACATCATCCTATGTAGCAAACTACAAAAACCTAGTGGCAAATGTGATAAGCTTAAGGGGAACATCAAAGTATACGTTCCATTATAGTCTAAGAAAGTGATAGACTCCTTAACGTCAGGTGGGACTACAAAGCCTACCTCACAAACAAGTCACTATGAACATCACTAAATACACAATGTCCCATTGGCTACACAAACTATAGGCACCTTAATTACACGGCCCCCTATAATTGGTTGGCACGCTTACATCCGTCAGTACTTTTCCACCCATGATAGCAGCACACAGGCTGGACTTACAGGTGCGGGTGAGCTGGTACTAACCATAGCTTTCCACCAATTAGCATATCATCTATCATCATCTCAGTGGTCTGCACGTCAATTAAGGCTTTGAATTTGGACTTGGAAATGTTCCTTGCTCTAGAGAATCCAGGGGAGTAGAGACACACTCTGCCTCTCTGCGTAGGTGGGGTTTGTCATGTTTGTCAATTTTCATCCCTCCACATGACTGAAGACCACACATATGAGCTCTGGTGCATTTAAAATGCTACTATTTAATGAACCTCTGACGTCTTCCTTGTTTTTGTCCATGCCTCCTGAACAGGACTTTCATTCTTTCACACGATTGTAACTAACGTCTGCTCATCCCTGTCTGATAAAACCTTGGTTTCTTGGAGCCGATCCAGCCTCGCTTTTCTGAGATTCACTTCTGTAATTCAATTGCTTTTTCAACTGTGACACACTGAAAAGGCCTTCCTTCTCTGGCCCAGCTCTGCTATAAAACGCAGTGGTAACATTCATTCTTTACTTGCCCCTATATATGTATACGTTGAGCTTGCCGCAATCTATTCATTACATAGCTAGCCTCAAGAATACTTTGTCTGCTTGCGTTTCTTTGCATCTGTACACGTGTAAAATGACTTGATATCTTCATCGTTTCGGTAGCATACGCCTTTTCATATTGAGCCCAATATGTCACTTATCTTTGAAACGCTCTTGATGCCTTATAGACTATCTTCACTTTTGTGTCCCTGCAACTCTTCTAGGTGCATCAGTATTACTTGCACGACGTCACCAATCTGCTCTTTGGCTCTCTTTTCATGCTTCGTCTCGGATTTCATTCAAATGGCCATCATACTGTCTTGTATGCATGTATGGCTTTCTTAATGGGAACCTTGCTTCCAGGATTCCCCTTGGTATCAGTATTTTCACTGGTACTGCTCATGTTTCACACTCTGGTTCCCAACATATAGGCCATATAGGCGAGATGCTTGAGGTGGGGCTACTTGGCTCCTTCTCTACAATGTTAATGCTTCGGGAAATGCAGAAGATATGATAGATTACAACGCTCTCAGTCTGATGCGCAGATGTGCGGTAGAGCTACAATGGAGGTAGAGCTACAATGGAGAGCTTCGTAATAGCTAAATTATTTCCATGCGGCATTGGTTTGGCCTGGGGTAGATGTGGAGTGGGGATTTGTGTGTGTAGTGTATCTTGGTAAAAGATAGACAGGTGGGAGATTATTCGGACTGTAGGCAAATGAGTGGTAAATGTAGAGGGCTGTCTTCAAAGTGGTCCCCGATTAAGTCTTACCCAAAAAAGCACAAAGAGGGATGCTACCTTTATGCCACAGGGAAAATCAAATGGACATATTGTCCCCAGGGAATTCATCGCCCCCCAACAGCATGATCGCATCAAAGTCAAGAAGATCTCATCGTAACAGTCCTTTGCAGAAGTGAACATTTGAAGGGGCAGATTCAGCCGGTCATGCCTCATGTTTACTGCTATTTCCTCTTTGAGAAATACAACTCACTTTCCTACTTTCCTGATCAAAACCTTACTCCTATGAATGTCAGATTCTAGGAGGGTGCGAGGTGGTCCCTTCCCAGGTGGATGATAAAACCGTGTGCTCTTAGGACCATCTGAGTGCCCTTCAGCGGCTTCTCCTTTTGACTGGGAGTGGATCCGCCAGTCATCCTAGGACAGGTGAAGACAGATCTGCCTACCATGTGAATAGTCACCAATGGTGCAGGTACCCTTTGAAATAACATCTAGGCTGATTTCAACAGGAGGACGCAGATTTGAAAGTGAAGGTGCCATACTACAAATCCTTAGATTTACTATTTAATATTCTGTTTCTAATACATGCATATGTATTACACCCAAACATGTACCCTTCAGTATCATAGTTCTCCAGAGAATACATGTACACAGTTGGTCACTAATGGTTACAATGGGAGAGACAAATAAGTGGCCTTAAGCTGTGATTTCAAGAGCATGCAGAAAATAAGCAAAACAGATATTGGAAGTCTTACCACCTAGCAAGAACGTCATCTGCCTCTCCTATCTACCTAACATGAGGTCAGGAGTTTGAGTAATTTATTAGTGGAAGGACCTCACCCACCAGAAAGAAAGCCCAGTGAGGTTTATTGGAAAAAAATCTGATTTCGAGGCATGCATAACCTTAAGTATCATAGAGAGCCCCTTGACTTGTGTTCTCTACAATGGTAACCAATGTTGTTTATGAGGAGCTGGTGAGATATGGTCAGGATGACCCACGGGATACAGTAGATAGGCAAACATGATGGTTTGGAGCAGATGGGTGGCATAATCAATTAGGTACATATATGTTACTTATTATTATTATTATTATTATTATTAGCATCATAATAATAATAATTATTATAATATTTATTGAGCGTAGACCTAGCTTCAAGAAGCAACAGAGCGCTTTACAGAGGTATACACCAATAGAGATACATGGCAATTGTCTAACCTTGAAGAAACGAGGCATTGACCATTAGAATCCTTTCTTTGTAACAGAAAAACTAAAAAACATGCATAACTGGAAACAATTATCAAGCCACAGATGAAAAATGTGCAGGCAGCGAGAGAGAGGTTTCTTGACGACTCCCACCGGGACGGGATGCAGGTCCATGCAACTCTTCAGTTGGAGCTGATTTAAGAGCATCCAATGGATGAGGGCCTCAAGGCAGGCTTTGACTTTTTGGGCACCACAACCGTTGCCTAAACACATGATCATTTGCGCGTCATCCACAGTGTAGAATCGAAATCCAAGTGATTGCACTATATCTTCCACCAGGAATGCATACACATTCAACAGCAGGGGTACAAATCTGAGCCCTGAGGAAGTCCACAGGTTAGAATAATATCCAAGGCCTCATAGCGTCCCAAATTAACACGCTAAACTTGATTTTTTAAATAAGAGTGAAGCCAGCTCAGCAGGGTGCAACAAAGCCCATGTGTAGCTAGCCAAACCAACAGTTTTGTATGATTCACCATGTCAAAGGCAGCGTGTAACAGCACCAAGGCTGCAGCTCCCCACATCGTCAGGAACCTCATGCAAGTGATTAAGGACAGTAACTGTGACACTTACTATTCCTATGCCAGGATGAAAACCAACAGTTTCTTTACATTTGGAGATTTTTATATCTTTCAGACCTCTGGTACATCCATGGGGGCAGCCATGGTTCGTACCTGCTCCAAAACCTACATGCTGCATTTAGAAACACTACATGATTGCAGTCACCACCTCTCTCCCTCGCTCTTCAACCAATACCTGACACCGCTCGCCCACTGCATTGCTGATCTCTGCTCAAACTTTCAATGCTATGCGGATGACACCCAACCTGTTTTCAGGCTCCCCTCTGCTACCTCTTCCCCCTCCCTCATCTCCGACTGTCTGTCTGCATTCCAGAATTGGTGTGCCGCCAATGACCTCTGCCTTAATGCCTGTATGACAGAGATCCTCCTCAGCGGCACATCTGCACCTTCATTTCCTGTCACTTTCTGGTGGGCCTCCCTTGTCCCTCTCCCTTCTCGCACTACGAGACTATGAAACTCGGGGTCATATCTGACTCCACGCTTTCCCTTTCTCCTCACATCTCTAACATCTCAAAAAAGTCTAAATACCAACTGCATCTCCTCACAGGTATTCTTCCTTTCCTCTCCTCCTTCCCCCAGAAGCTCACTGTCTCCAGAGCTCTGATTCTCTCTAGGCTGGACTATTGTAACAACCTCTTTCTAAATCTGCCTGCAACCACTCTCGGTCCTCTGCAGCTCATGCAGAACAAGACTGCGAGACTTATCCTTGGTCTCAAGCCATGGGATTGTATCTCGCCAGCCTTGAAATCTCTTCATTGGCTCCCAGTGGCTGCAAGGATTAAATTCAACACCCTTTGCATTATCCACAAGGCTTTCTGGGGCCTGGGTCTACAATACCTTCAACTCTCCCTCTGTAAATACATTCCTACTCGAGCTCTTCACTCCTTCACCTCCAACTCTCTCAGGGTCAGCCGCTTCTCCAAGCAACATGTTGGGGATAGATCTCTTTCCTCGGGTGGAGCCTCCCTCTGGAACAGACTCCCTGCCTCTCTGAAACTTGAGGAGAACCATCTTCGGTTCCGGAAGCTCCTCAAGACCTTTCTCTTTGCTTCGGCCTTCACTCTTTCTCTCTCCTGCTAATCTGTCTGCTTTGGCACCTGGTTACCCTCCTATTTCAGGCCCAGATCCCTGCCCTCCCAGCCCCACACCTGCACTGCCTCCTTGCAACCCCTGCACTTGGGTTTGTATCTGCAACCCTACAGTCCCTTCCAGCACTTATTAGACACCCATTGTCTACACCTTATTCACGCACTGACCACCTGCTGGATGCACTACCTGTTGTTGTTATATCACATGTTTAGCACTTTCCACTCCCCTCTGCCCCTCGCACTTTCCCCTTCCCTCTGCCCTGCTCTTGTACATTCTCAATGTCACTGGGCCTAGCAAGATCGTTGTTTTATCCTCCACTGTTTCCCCCTCTTGCCTTGTCGCGCTCTGAAACACCTGTGTATGAGTGCAATACAAATGAAATATCATATCAATGGATGCAGCACTTGAAAATAAATGTATGGAAGGTATATTGATGATAGCTTTGGAGTCTGGAATGGCTCCCTATCCGTATCTGTAGAATGAGAGACATCCACACATACCGTTCTCCACAGAACACCGTTTCGAGAATGCACATTTTTCAGATGTGGAGGTAGTTGCTAGAAATGGCAGAGTCATAACAACTATATTCACTGCAGCAGCCGACAGAAAAAGCCTCCTGCTGGCGACCGGCTTTCAACCGAGAAGGACTCTGGCGACCGGATTTCATCCGAGAAGGACTCTGGCGACTGGCTTTCATCCGAGAAGGACTCTAGAGAGTGTTCCCATCAGTCAGTTTATGAGAGAAAGACGTGCAGTCTCAAATAAATCCGAGTTTTATAATCAATCTGAAATATTGAAAGAGAGTCTTCTTACACGTCAATACAATAAGGATAACGCCAAGAGAGCCGCAAAATGTGTTAAGCAAATCTCACCTGACACAATGATTACACCAAAGGGCGGGAAAGTGGGACCAACATTGCTTTATTTTATAACATTTTCTAAACAAAGTTAAAAAGTTCAAAGATTGTGAAGAAGAATTAGGATATACTTAAGCTCGATCCCACACTGAAAAGACTCTGTTCCGCCAAATTTTGTATAGAAAAAAAGATTAAATCTTGGAGAGGTTCTTTAATCAAACAGATTTGGGAGGACAAGGACAGGGAACAACTACAAACAAAGGGACACTGGCATGCACCAATTGTCGACATTGTAGCAACATTATCAGAGGTCTGACAATCTCCTATCCATACTCAGGGAAGAACATTTTGTTACGGCGTTCATGCACCTGTGCCTCCAGAAATGTCATATATGGTCTCAAATGCCCTTGTGGGCCTTACTATGTTGGAATGACTGGAAGAAAAGCAAAAACAAACTGACTGAACGTAAGTCCAACGTGAAATTTAAAAATCTAAAATCATCAGTTAGATGGCCGCCACCTTATACATCAGTCACAATGTTATGAACGTCATCTTAAATTGCAAGCGAGCTGTGTTATAGATAGAAATAAATGCATTGGCATTGCGTCATATGAAATTAAGTTATGCACTATCTATTTAGCTTAGCGTGATCTCGGTAGAGTAAGAGGCTTTGAACATTCATTTGTTGGCAGTATAATGCTGAATTTTATCCGCTGACTATTGTTATACCAAGATAGTAGTTCACAAGTAGTTCATAAGTGACAGAAGCACATGAATATTGGCTTTCTGATGGATTAGCTAGCAAATAACACTTGAACGTCCAAGATGTGTGCTGCTGCGCTGGTTCACCACAGCGCATCAAACTCATTTGGGACAATGTAATTTAACTGGCATTGTGGCACCTAAAAAGCGCAAATATAGGGCGCCGGACTGGTTCACCAGCCTGGTGCCCTGTCTTCAGCTCGTTGGAATTGAAGGTGAACAGAAATGTGAAATGTTGCGACAGAATTTACTTAGCTTAGCGTGATCTAGGTATAGTAAGATGTTTTGAACATTCTCTACGGCAGTATAATGCTGAATAGTATCCGCATACCATTTCCATACCCAGATAGTGGCTCATAATTGACTGAAGCACATGAACATTGGCTTTCCAATGGGTTAGCTTGTGATTAACATTGGAATGTTACTAGTCCAATATGTCTGCCGCCTTGTTCAGGACCACGTGGTTCTACCGGTGTAGTGGAGCCTAAAAGAGGAAAGATGGGGTACCAGACTGGTTGACCAGCCTGTTACCCTGTCTTCAGCTCGCTGGAATTGAAGATGAATAGAGAATGTGCAATGTTGTGATAGAATTCTCACGAATGGTGTGATTTGAATTTTTGTGTTTATGGTATTGACTCTGTAAATTGAAGGGCTAAGTTAATTTTGATTACCTTGTTACAGGATGTTTTAGTGGTGACGAATTGAGAATTTTGGCAACTTTGATCGGAGGCTTTCTGAATTTACGCTGCTACTGGTGAGTGCTTTTATTTATACACACATGCCTGGTATTAGTGGTTGTCTAGATAAGTTCTATATACATTTCTAAAGCTGAGCACGCCTTTATTGTTTTACAGGGTGCTATGTGAGTGTTGTTCAATCCAAGTAACAGAATTTTTACCACCAGTGGTGAGCATCTATATATCTTTCTGGAGATATTAGAGTTAACTTTAATATCTTTGTCTGATGACGTGATGGATATATTTATGCCTCTTTCGTTACAGATACTAAGGGGCCGATTCATGGAACAAACGTGTGCCGAAAATCCCAGCACAAGCAGGCGCAAGGTGGTGCAAGCGTGAGAAAGCAAGCACACGCGTGCGATTCAAGGAAGGCGCTGCGTTTGTTTCCCACTGGTTGTGTGGCAAATCGGTGCATGTCGCACGCAGGCACGCACGTCATCAAACGGTGTGCACTACGCGCACAGCAAAAGCGCACATAGCGCAGCGCACACAACAAAAGTAGGCGGAACAGTGGGCGTAACACGCGGAATGGGGAATAACGCGTGAAAAAGAAGGCGTAACTGGGGAAGTACTGCAGGGAACTACACGGAACGCCCACACGCACGCGAACAACCCGTATTCATGGATACGAATACGGGAAACATGCGCATGGCAAAAGACTCACACAGGCGTGAATGCGTCCGCCACACGAAGGCAGGCGGAAGCGTCCCCGCGCACAGTATAAAAGTTCACGCAAACAACAAACACGTATATACAGCTACGATGAACGCCCCATTTGTCGCAGCACTGATCGTGGGACACCGCAGGAGGAGGAGAATAGCCAAGGCACGCATTTTTTCACCACGGACAAGCCTTTTTGGGATGCCTGACGACCAGGTCTACGGTCATCCCTGTATCATCCTAGACCTGGTCAGGGAGTTCGAAGCTGACCTTAGATCCCCCACCCTTTGCTCCCAAGCATTGAGCCCCTTGGAGAAGGTGCTCAATGTCCTGCATTTTTTGGCCACTGGGTCATTTCAGCGGACTACTGCCATAGTGGGGGGGGGGTCTCACAGGCCACGCAGTCACACTGTCTACACCAGTTCTTGGCAATCATGACAGCGCGCCCCTCAGTCCGCAGGCACAAATACATGCCCAGAACACCCGCAGAAAGGCAGGCCGTTGTCCTGGACTTTTACAGGGTGGCACACTTCCCCAAAGTGCTCGGTGCCATAGATTGCACCCATGTGACCCTACGTCCACCTAAGGCCACTGAGCACATCTACCGAAACCGCAAGCACTGGCATTCCATCAATGTACAGGTGGTATGCGATGCAAAGGGAATCATCACCTCTGTCTATGCAAACTACCCTGGCTCCACCCATGACAGTTTCATATACAGAATGTCTGCCCTGAGCCGGGCCCTGGAAGCTGGGTGCATGGCGACACATGGCTCCTAGGTGAGTACAAATGCCCTTGCACATGCATGCATGTCACAGACACACACACAAATATACAAACCCCAATAATCACAACCATTATCACCTCTCCAGGGGACAGTGCCTACCCTCTGACAACCACATGATGACACCATTCCTGAACCCCACCACACCACCCCAGGTAAGATACAACGCGGCCCATATTGCAACCAGAGCCATAGTGGAGCGCACATTCAGAGTGCTCAAGTCACGCTTCCGCTCCCTTGACCGTTCTGGTGGGCAGCTACTCTATGCACCCCCAGTAGTGTGCAGGATCATTGTGGCAGCATGTGTCCTGCACAATGTTGCAACACGGCAGGGCGTACCGGTGGACATGGTGGTGCCCCCACATCCCCAACCACAGGCACAGGTGCTGCCCATGGGTGGGGATAGGGCACGTGGCGAGGATGCCCGAACCCAGCTTGTGGACACATTTTTCACCTAAACTCCCACCCCTGAGGAGTGCACACAATCCTGGCACATACCAGGTGACAATTGATGATGACAAAGAGACAGTCAACTGTCACAACCTTACCACCCTGAGATTGTTGCCATGGAAGTGCCACATTGTGTGCATGCCTAGCAACTTAAACACAAGCAATCCTGTGTCACCTGCAAAACAGGCCATAACTATCACTGGTATGTCACTCAAACCCTCCCAAAGCACAACATGACATGGCAAGCAATAGCCATACACCAACACAGTACCAATAAGGTACACATTGCCATGTGAAATATGTAAATTGGCATCAGACAATGATGCCTGACATGGAATCAGATGAAATGACTGACCAACAACCTCCCACCCAAAATAAGTCATACCCAAATGCATTCCAAAAGTCAAAGTTGTAAAATAACAATGAATGCCTGTCTACATGCACATTGTGCATTGAAAAATCAACACTGCAGCTTATGTGTGCCGTGTCCACCTCCTGCAACACACTGCTCAGTGCACAGCACAGTTAACAGCCATTGCGTGTGATGCACACCCTGAGCATCACATCTAAGCGACAAACCACATCAAAAAGCAAATTAGGCATGTACAGGATCCACAATTGGTCATAGGACATGTGCTGCAGGGACACAGTGGGCACCAGAAGGAAAACAGAGTGTACACGTGGACATGGAAGGGTGGTTGTACATGTAGTGCATTATAGTGCAAGTGTGTGGGTCAGTAGGGACATGCCCTCAACATATGCATGTGCAATCAAATGACCATCAGTGTCCTATACACATCACATGTGAACATTCACCATGTGTACACCCCAGCATGTCAAACCACAACTATCCCCTCACACCTGAAAGGTAAACACAACACATGAACAGGCATTGATCAGCAGAACACATCATGTACATAGGATACCACAATTACAATGTCAGGGTGCCCATCACACTGCAGGGCAAGGCAACTATCACCAACCAAGCACCACCCCTCCCTCACAAATCACCATGACCCACTGAACAACTGCACCGGGGTTATGGAGCCTTCATCCTTGAATTTCACCTGACCACAGGATCACCCTTCCCCTTTGTCACCATCTCCCACCTTGTGTGTAAAAAGTTGCCTGCACCCTCAGAGTCCACCTTGATTTGCAAAACCACTACATCCAAGAGAACTCAAAGCAGGCCAACACAGAAGCCAAGCAAAAAGCCTGCAGGCAGAAAAACTAACCAGAACAGCCTCCAGTAGATGACTTGAAGTAGCAGTACCTCACAAAGGCCAAGTACTACCACAATGGCGTAACAACCAAGGTAGCACAGTAAAACAAGGTCACAACAGGATGTGTACCATGTGTGGTACATAACATAGAATGAAGCACCACAAACGGATGTGTACTGTCACTGCTCCCGTGTACAGGTGCAGGAGTAGCACGAACCAACCACCCCCACCGTGGTCTGGGTGGCTGCAAGGTCAAACTCACACAGGCCTCTGAGACCCTGGTGGGGAAGGAGGGTCAGGTATATGGAGTCGGGACAGGCGTTGGCATACTGGATAACCGGAATGAGGAGCAGGAGAGGGGAGTAGGATTGACACGGGAAAGTAGGGAATGGCCAAGAATGTAGTACTTACATTAACACATACACAATCATACCAAATTTGTTCATCATAAACATAGCAGCAATTCACTGAAATGGAAGTCAAAGAGAAACTTATCTCTGGGGTGAGTGCTGGCCTCCTGCCTGCGCACTCTCAGGTCCGGTAACAGGAGCACTTCAATGCTGCAAATAGAGCCACAGTTAAAAATCTGTGCGTGCCCATAACACACAAACACACCACCAAATATGCCCCAAAGTAACAAACTACTCTACAAACAGACAATCTGGTGTGGATGCTTCGTACCCATACGTAAGATTACCCCTGTGATGGTTCATACCCAGTCAATGCAGTAAGTCAGGTGCCGGTGGGTGTGTGGCAAATGGAACACCAATGTGTCACGAATCACACAACATGCAATGTTCCCTGGGTAAGCAGACAGACGCATATTGCAAGGTATGACTTCCAAACAAGTCGTGTTCCAGCATGACCCAAATAAAGTGGGCAGTGCATGTTTCAAATTCTACATGGAAATGAAATGCACTGCACCCAAGTCTGTTCCTTGCCGTCTGTCCCTGTGAGCTGCTTCTTTCCATGTCTCGGAATGCTACATGGGTGATACAAGTGCCTCAATGGACCATGGTGGACCGGAGGGAATGTGCCACTGCCCCTGCAGGTGCCCCAAACAACCTTACAATCAACTAGCCATGAGTCCACCAACACATCTGAGCTGTATTGTGCTTTTCAACACCAATATTCATCGAAGCTCACCCTCGGTGCTGCTACTAAGCATGCATGTGCAACTGGCCTGGTGGAAGGTTTGCTGTGTTGTGGCCCCCCGGTGCTGCTCACCTTGCCTTGAGTCCCTTGAAACACGTCAGCAGTTTTCGGATTTATGATTGCAATCCCTGTGCCTCTGCTTGCGCACACATGTGCATGTGGGCACCACCAAACGTGTCCCGATTCCAGACGTCCAATGGCCCATGTCTGCTGGCAAAGGTGGTCTGGAGGCTCATCCCCTGCAGAAAGGGCATGAAACACATGATGAATGCATTAGATTCATCTGTGTGTGTCTCTTCAGGCATCACATCACTGACCATGTCAGAGACGTACATCAGAAATCACACCACAGTCCGTCTTTCACAGCCAAAGTGCGGAACACACTATCTACGGCATGAATTGCAACAAGCACATGTTGTGTAATAGGCTCTTACACCGAACCCTCCTTGCGAACCCATGGATAAGGGAGGCAGGAGTGGCATATGTGAGTCAAGGACCCCAAGCAGCAAACACATACACAAGACAAGCCTGAAGGGCCCAGCTGGAACAGGCAGTGGATGCTTTCAAAAGCCACAAAGCACCACACTGTCACATGAAAGCACAATAGACAAGCAATTTTAAACTATATTAACTAATTACACTAACTACGAAAAACCTACTTTACCTAATTAAACTAACTATCAAACAGAAACTTAACTAACTAAACTAAAAGAAAAATCAAAAATGGCCACATACGACCCGGGGGGGGGGGCATCCAGGAGGGGGAGGCACAGGGTGCTGCTTAACACCCACATGCGATGATGCTGAGCCAAAAAAAAACCTCCATGGGCTCAACGTCTGCACAGCCTGACCTATGTGGGAGATAGATGGTCGTCCAAGTCTGGCTCATCCTGGAAAGGAGGACGTGGCACAGTAGCCTGGCCATGCCTAGCCGCAGCTTGCCCCTCATCGGCAGCAATTCTGCCGGACAGGTGAGCCTGTTTCTGTGTGGCGATGACTTGTAGGTCTGCATGCAGAACTGCCCGTGATACACGTGCTTCCTCTTGCAAGGTAGCACGTGTAACACGGAGTTCCTCCTGCAAGGCCTGGCTGGACAACCGCTGCACCTCCCGGCAAGCCTGTAGCTCAGCCGAGATGGTACGCTCAAGCTGTGCAAACCTCTCCTCTGACCGCTCCCTCTGGGACATCAGAAGGACACCCAGAGTGGATCTGAGGGAAGCATACTCCTCCCTCAGGGCCTCCATGTGTGCCTCTGCCTGAGCAGCAATTGCTTGACCCAGAGACGACATTTCAGCCTTGCATGCCCTGTCTGAGGCTGCCATGCCCAGCCTGAGCGAGCGGGCCGTGGACCGTGCTACCTGCTGCTGGAGAAGCACCTGCCTAGCAGGGGCGAGCACGGATCGGGCCACACGCTCCATGCTCTCAGCGATGTTCTCCATTGCTGCCCCCTGCCGTTCTGAATTGGCAGTCATGTCTTGCTCCCACTCAGTATACAGCGGTTGCGCGTGGCGACCGCGTTGCGGGGCTTGACCCCTGCGGGACCCAAGGACCGGTTGTCCTCGTCATGTTGGCACCGCCCGCGGCTGCACAACTACATGACCCCGTCGACGTGATGTCCCAGGCACATCAGTGACTGGTGTGGAGGGTGACCCTGCGTCCCGATCCACGACGGGCAGAGGATCCAAGACTGTCTGACCCCTCAGTGCAGGTGTCGCGGACAGAGGAGTGTCCACATCAGAATCACTCACCCCTGACACATGGACCTGATGCTCATCAAACTCGACATGGACGTCAGAGTCGTCATCAGGGCTGGACTCATAGGCAGCCAGAGACAAGATGGCCTGTAGCACTTGGGGGTTTTCGTGGCCTGCCACTCCAGGACCCCCACTTGTGCCGGGTTGATGTAGTGATACCAACCCTGTGCCTGGCATGACAACACCATCCTCCGGCTCCATTGCGTCATCATCTGAAAAATAGAGAGAAAAAAGGTCACTACACATGTCAGAAGCACACAACACACACACACACACCAACAACATCAGGCAGACATGTGACACACAAAATAGAACCTGGCATGCATGCTGGGTCAACTTGGAATTGCGTCTGTGATCAGACCTGTTGAAAGGTGGCAGTTTGCATTGAAGTGGGCCTATGCAGTGCAGCCAATGTGTATGTTACTCACTACCTACATGTACAAGTACTTCATGGTGTGTGTCAGAAAATGTGAAGGCAGTGCAAGGCCAACTTCAGGCATCACGTGCAATGTACATTCAATGGGTAGCATATCTACAACCAAAGCACCCCTCCACCCACGTGCAAAAGCATGGATGCCTAGCATGTTATCAAAAGGCTGACCATAGACCTGTGCATTGACAGGCAGTGTTGACTAGCATCAACAGCTTCGTGTGAGTGAAGTGACAACACTGCAAATGATGATGGGACAGTAAGCAGGACACGTGATGAAACGTCTGGAGGCCACCCACGTGTGAAGATGACACTACACCAGTTGAACAGAGCCATTGGCCATTAAACAGGCTGAGGCCTGTGTCCGACCCAGATTGTCAGTCCCTAAACATGTGTGCAACGCAGTACTGAGCCACAGTAGACATGGGAAGGCTGATGAATGCCATGCAATGTATGTCACCCAGGACTTGTATTACAGTGATCATCCAGTCAAAGACACATAGGGGCATGCGTGCAATGCACATGGAGCATGAATGGGCACTCTTGTCCCTGCGGGGCATCTGACCTCTGCACAGTACAAGTGAGATACCCTGCATCAAGAACTAAGGCTGTACCACACAGCATATGTCTGGCAGATTGGTTGCGGGAAGTTAGCATATACACAGGACGCATTAACAGGGAAGTACCCAGCGGCGATATTGAAGCAGACCAGTGCAAAGGTGGAATTGGGGTGCAGAGCGGGAGATGGTCGTCCGAGTCTGGCTCATCCTGGAAAGGAGGACGTGGCACAGTCGCCTGGCCACGCCTAGCCGCAGCTTGCCCCTCGTCGGCAGCAAGTCTGCCAGACGGGTGAGCCTGGTTCTGTGTGGCGATGACTTGTAGGTCTGCATGCAGAACCGCCCGTGATACACGTGCTTCCTCTTGCAAGGTAGCACGTGTAACACAGAGTTCCTCCTGCAAGGCCTTGCTGGACAACGGCTGCACCTCCCGGCAAGCCTGTAGCTCCAGTTGAACAGAGTCATTGGCCATTAAACAGGCTGCGGCCTGTGACCCACCCAGATTGTCAGACCCTAAACATGTGTGCACCGCAGTACTGAGCCACAGTAGACATGGGAAGGCTGATGAAATGCCATGCAATGTATGTCACCCATGTGGAGGGGCAAGGGTGCATGCCTACATGGAGTACCCGCATGCAGGCAGAGGACACATGCACGTCAGTCATGCTATGACATCATGCCTGGGCTGAGAGGAAGGTCACCCCACGCTACATGCAGAAGGGCCAGTGAGCTGGGACATGGACCGGAGGGGCATACTGGTAACCAGCATGTGAGTAGGGTGCAATAGTGTTGATGCCAACAGTCCCCGTCTGCTCCACATGTCCACCATCCAGCAGAGCAGACATGCATCACGGAAGCATTGCATTACTTACACATCCGAAACATGTACACGTCACATGTAGTGGCAATCATGCACAACACATCACACAAGTAAAACACACACGTCCTCAACAAACACGCATCAACACTCACTGGACTGGGCATCAAAGTCCGGCATCTCTCCCACTCCTTCGACCGATTCAGATGGTATGAACTCCGCAACGAGTGACTCATGCGGAGTGAGGACTTCCTCCTCTGGGGCAGGCCCACCGCCAGTCAACAGAGTCAAGTTGTAATTTGAGGCACGCTTAGCCTTAGCGCTGTGTTTGATGTCATTCCAACGCTTTTTGCACTCTTGCGCCGTGCGCACCTCATGGCCGAATGCACTGACATGTTCCGCAACTTGCTTCCAGTGGGTATCACGTTGGGCAGCCGTAGTCTGACTATTGGCACCCACTAGCATGTCACGGCTGTGGCCCCGCACGTAGCCCACGAGGAAGTCCAGTTCCTGGTTGCAGAAAAGCTTCTTCCTCGACGTGCAGGAGGTCATGGCTGTGTGTGAGGTCCCAGCCTGTGCTGCAGGTGCAACCTTCCTCCTCTTGGATTGTGGCTCAGACCCTGGCTGGCTAATGCCGCCCTGACCAGTATGGCCAGTGGGTTCGGTGGATTGAGCCTAGGGAGTGGCAGGTGGAGGGACGACCAAAGGCCTGACTTCTGTCAGTGGCAGCTAGGTGCCCTCTAATGGACCCTGCGCAGCAACATCCACTGTGGCAGTGTCATTGACCGCAACTGTCCTGGTTGGCAGACTCACAACCGGGGTGTTGTTGGGTGCATCTGCCCCTGCACTTGCCAACACCCGGCTGTTTGGGGCAGCAGATGACATAACTGCCCCAGTGACACACGTCTTGGTCAGGGAAGCCCTGCGTGCCCCTTCGGTTTCCCTCCTGGCCTGTTGGAAATCTTCCAAGGCTCCTCAAGTGCCAACCCAGGCTGCGCTGGCAGACCCTGAGCCTGGGTGGCGGTGTCCACAGCTGCACCTGCAGCTACCACTACCCTTGGGCCAGTGGCAGTCGATGGAACGGACTGCTGGGTCACACGGGCGCCAGTGCCAGATGCAGAAGCTGCATCTCCCGGAACCACAGGGGGTGGTGGCATGACTGCACCGACACATGGCACGACATCGTGCTCAAGTGGCGCACCCCTGCCTCTTCCCCCTCTGTGGCTGTTCTGGACACCCTGGAGTCCCCCTACTCCCTGGTCACCCTGGCCACGTCCCTAACCACGCCCGCCATGAGGAGGACGCCCAGCTTAGGCACCCCTCACCTTTGGTGGCCTCCCAACCATGGCAAAGATGGAGTAGTGCCAATGGGAGGTGTACACCACAATTGACCTGGGCAATTGGGGTGAAGGGGGTGGGAAGCAAGATGTTAACAGCCCCCCTGCACCTGCAAGGCTGTATGTGACCCCGGTGATGTAGTGACGGGTCATGCAACGCTCAGGCACCCCAAAACTGCTGGAAAACCGTGCACTCAACCCTGCAGCCTACATGCGTGGAATCAACCTCCCACAGTATGCGGTGGCACCCAGTAACAAGAAAAACGTGTACGCGTGGGACAAGCAGGCTACTATGACATCAAAAATGGTGTGATACACAGGGGCACCCGCAGTGGGAAAAATAGCGTGCGCAACTCACCGTCTGACTAGCGCGATAAAGAAAAACACACGTAGCCAATACCCCCGCCAAAAGAAGAGATACGTCCTTGATAGCTGTGAAGTTGTGATGGCGCGCGAAACAACACGAAGCAGCAACACACGTCGGTCTCCACGAAAGGCACGTACAGCGAACTGCTGGCCCCGCTCACCTTTAACCCATGCTGAGGGAAACGCCCGCGCGTGTCACGTCACTTACGCGCGTAGGCCCTTTCCTCGGATTACACGCATTCACACGGGGACATGCATTTTTTTCACGCGCGCGCTAATCCACTATGCCCAGGTCACGGGGGAAATGCCCGCGCACACCCCCGCACGTCACGTCACAGAAGCGCTTACGCGCGAAGGGCCTTTGGTCCAATGAAATCGCTGATGCGCTCACGCGCTAAGGGCCTTTCCTCGAATTACATGCTGACGTGCAATTTTTTCACATGCCAAATCACTCCGTATCAAGCTGGCCACGCGAAAACACACGGAAGACCACTCTCCTGCCCTGAAGGCCATTTTCCTGCCCCCCAGATCCCCAAGCACGCTCCCACCTGCCATCTGCTGCTGCCTGACTGCCTGCTGCCCACGTGCCCTGCTATTTGGTACCTGCACATCAGCCATCTGCAGGGGTCCAGTTGCTGTGTCCACCCCTGCTGGAACAGAAGACTCCTGACTGGGATACCATCGCTCCACAGCTCAGCCCCAGGACCCAGTTGCCCACCCACCCCTGCTTTGGGGGTCGCCATGTCGGGGCAAACACCACCTGAGACCACTGGCGACCCCCAGCCAGAGGCGCAGAGGGCCACCAGCTTCAGTCAGAAGGAAGTTGGTGTCCTGGTGGAGCATGTCCTGGGGCATTATGATGCTCTCTTCGGAACATCACGCGCCAACAAGGAAGGATGGGATAGGATCTGGGACGACTTTGTGGTTGCCATGAACGCGGAGGGGGTGGCAACCCGCAACATCAAGCAAGTCAAGAAGCGCTGGGACGGCTTGAGGTCCAGGACCCTCGTAAAGGCCTGGCGCCTCGTGGAGGTGGGCCGGGGCAGCATGAGTACCATCCAGATGAGGGTCCTGGAACACGTAGCCCCAGTGCTCCACGCCCAGATTCTTCAGAGGCAGATCCGTCCGGAGTTGAGCGGTAAGTGGCCAAGCATTGCTGTGTGAGACAGGGCATGTTGCAGGGTGCTGGTTGTCTGATACTTGCCTGTATGTCTGACATAGGCCATGTATGTATGTGTGTGTGCAGGGACATCATGGTCATGCATGTGAGACCAGTAATGTGTGAACCACATGGTAGATGCATGTGTTACAATGCAACATGCGGAATGCACACATTAATGCATGCCTGTCTCTGTTATTGGACATGGATGGGGTGTGAGGGGTGGGTGCTGCGGTCATGGACATGTATGTTGTCCATGTCTGTGTGTCTGACTTGTGTGTCTGTGACTTGTAAATGCCATGGATGCATGACACATGTCTGTGACAATGCTCAGATTCACTGATGCAGCCTACTCATCCTTGTATCCACTGTGTCTGGGGTGTACGAGGCCAGATGGATGAAACTACGGTGCAGTGTGTGCATGTGATAGGCATGACCCATGATGCATGTGAGTTTCAAACCAGCATTGTATGTTTCAAGAGTCCCTTGGACATGTATGCTAATGTTCATAGCATGCGCCATGCCTGTTACTGCATGTGTTTTGCCTGCACTGACCCATGTGTTGTGGAGGGACATGATGGAAGTGATGTTTGACAGTGCCACTCATCTGCTATTGCTTCCTGTCTAGGGGACCATTGTACAGTACCCTGATGCTTGTGTTCTATGTCTCCCTCTACACAGCGGCAAGTGATGAAGAGGGCGGAGACGGCGCTGTGGAGCAAAGCGGCGGGGATGCCCCCACCGGCCGGCGATGCAAGGCCCAGTCACCCTCCCAGAAATGACCATCGTCCGGGAGTGAGGGGACTGGTGCTGCGTCTGCCACTATTGCTGCAGCGGAAGGGGTGGGTGAGCACCCACAGGGGCTTGCAACGGCGGAAGACGGTGTGGAGCCATCCAGGTTGGTGGTTTCCACAGAGGAGGAGGAGGCCACTACTGAGCTGCACATGGGGCCTGGTGGGGGTGGTACCACTGGTGCAAGTGGTACAGTCCCGGGGCAGGGCCAGGAGGCAGCACAGGTCGCCGCGGAGGGGCCTATGCATGTCACTGTCCCTGACCCTGTGACTGCACCACCATGCACCAGCAGGAATGCACCATCCCAGGCCCGTCCGCAGGTAGGGGGGATGTACATGTCATCTGACACTTCTCTACCTGCGGACGAGGGGACCCCTGGCCGTATGGAGAAGGTCCTGATTGGTGTTGCGTTGCGCATGCGTGACATTCGTGATGATGTGCGTGCTTCCCGGGGGGGCACGCAGGTCATCACGAAGAGCAGCGTGCCAACGTGGCCCATTTGGGAGTGTCCATGTTCTGGGGTTTTCTACATGTGTTGGCCACTCTGGCGGCCCTCCCCTCCTCTGTGGAGACTATGCGCCAGTCGTTCTCCATGCCGTCTTCCGGCCCAGATGCCACCAGGGCCCCCTGTGGACCTGCCCTGACCAACGTAGCCAGCTCGGTGAGGATCACATCCCTGCCACAGTCGGGAGTCAGAGGTCCAGCAGGGGTGGACACCACAGCAACTGGACCCCAGCAGATGGAGGATGTGCCGGCATCATCGAGCAGGGCACGTGCACGACAGCGTCGGTGGATTCCATCAGCCTGGATGCCGTCGTGCTGGCAGAGGCAGTTGCGTCGGAGGCAGCGGCAGGCTCAACATGGGAGGCATCATGGCTCGGGGCAATCTACATCAGAGGGGCAGGCATTTTATTTCTTGGTCTAAACGTCTGCTCAAATTTTCATGTGCTTTGTGTCGTCTGATCACATCAACTATCTGAAACCGTATCTGATTGATATTATGTTTCTTGTCGCTCAAATGTCTCGCTACTGCTGAGTTAATGTTGTTTGTGCTAATGCATGATCTGTGCTCATTCCACCATAGTTTTCCTTGGCATTTGGACTGACCCTCGTAATAAATGCCACACGGGCATTCAATTGTGTAAATTATGTTTGGTATGTTGCAGGTGGTGTAACTGTTGATCTTTATTTTTTCACCTGTGTGTGGATGGTTAATTGTATCTCCTTTGCTTACAAAACCACATTTACTGTAGTGGAGGCAGGGAAAGGTTCATTTTCTTGATGAGATTGGTGGTTTGATCTTCGGTCTGATCTTGACCAGTTGGCCACTGAAATTTGCACTTCTCTTATAGGCAAATATTGTTGTGTCTGTGAACAAGTGTTCAACCCTGGAGTTTCTTCTTAGGGTACGCCAGTTTTTCGTGATTGCTGACTTAATCCAATTAATTTGGGTTGAATAGCAGGACACATAAACAAGTGGCATGCTGGTTTTATTGTTTCTTCTCTTGTCTGCTTGCATAGGTGTTGTGACTCGATCCTTAGCTGCTTAATGTCACATGCTTGAAATGTGTTGCCCATGTTTTCAATGTATCTTTCCTATTCCACTGGGTCATTCACAATTCTCTGTACCCACATCATTTGACTGAAAGGTAAATTCTGAATAAGAGTTGGCTGGTGATAGCTCAGTCAGGGTAAAAGATTGTTCCGATCTGTTTCTTTTTGGAAAATGTGTGTTAGGTACTTATCCTGTTGTGATTGTATGGATACATCTACAAAATGTATCTCTGTGGTGGAGAATTTGTTGGTAAATTGGATCATTGGGTCGATGGTATTGAGGTATTCAAAAAAAGTCATGCAGGCTCTCTGGTGAGCCTATCCAGAAACCAAAAATGTTGTTGATGTAACAAACCCATAGGGAAATGTTATTTCACCATACTGCATGGACTAGAATGTATTCCCTCTCGAAGTTATGCATAAAGAAATTAGCGTATGTTGGGGCCATCTATTGGCCCCCATAGATGTTCCCGATGTTTGTAGATAAAACTCATTCTTATATTGAAAATATGAGTTCTCTGATATAAATTGTAAAAAAAACCAAGATTAATTATTTGACATCTTTAATTTCTCCCTCATTGAGGAGGATCCATTTGATTTGCTGTAGGCCCAGGTCATGCAGGATGGAAGTATAATGGTTCTTGACATCAATGGTAAACATAATTGAACTCTTGAAGTATTTAGTGTTGTTGGGTCATACCAAAAAGTGAGTGCTGTCTTTAATATACGTGCTGGTCTTCTGTATTAGGGGTTGAAGAACATAGTAAATGTATTTTCCTAGTGGTTGGAGTAGGCTGTCCATTCCTGATACTATTGGTCTACCTGGAGGTTGGGTGGGATGTTTATGTACTTTAGGTAATGTGTAAAAGTTAGGAATCCTGTGGTGTCTATTGATCAAAACTGCTTTGGTGTGATCATTGATCGATTGAAATTCTTCTGCTTTGTTGAGCAATGTTTCTAAACAAAGTAGGATTTCCGTGGTGGGGTCTGACTCAAGTCTTGCATAAGTAGTAGGATCGTTAAATTGTCTTTCACATTCTTTGTGGTAATCCAAGCTGTTCATCATAACTAATGCTCCCCCTTTATCTGCCGGTCATATTGTTATGCTGTTGTCTCCATATAGATTATAAAAATAATTAAATGTCTTTAACATCGTGGGAACCCAAACAGTATGTTCAACTATTGATGTGATGATATCTGTGAAATGTAATCAACCTAATATTTTTCTGCATTCATAATTTCTCTGAAATAACATTTACTTTAGGAGTTAATATACCTTGTGCGCATTACTTTTATTGATGAGTAAATGTATGGTCTGAATCACCACATAATTTTGTGATGAAATACTGCAAAACCAATGCTTATATATATCTTACATACACTGGTTCATATATCACTGCAAATCTATGTAGAATTTTAAAACATATTTGAAGGGATATCATTCCCATTTGGAGGGCAGAATAAACTCTTTTGAGCTAGTTTGGGAAGGATGGAGAGGTTTGTAAGAGATTATCCATAAGTGGGCACAGCTGTGTGGGTAGACATGTGCTTGTGGTAGAAAGAAGATACTTGTGTATTACAAAGATCCAACAGCAATAGCAATCCACGCAAAAGATTAGAAGCTTCATTGGAGGCACAGTCCGCCTTTTCCACTCTGTCATAACAGAGTATAGCTTCAGCTAAGTTATCTGCACCTTTATAATCGCGAGGTAGGCCAAAAATATAGTTTGCTCTACTCCCCATATTAAAGTCTACACTTCCTTCCATTTTTTCTAATGGTGCATTTTAGATTCTCAAGGTCAGGGGACAACCATGGATCAGAGGATTCAATATTGTCTAGATTTACTGTGTTCGATGGAGCAATTTGTTTCATTGAATATGAAAGGGTCTTATTGAAAATTCAGCCTATATGAACAGAGTGTAAGGTACTATCTTTCTGCAATGAAGTGCAAGAGCGGCCATGTGAATTAGAGGTGATGTCATTCAGAGAATGCATATGTTTCTGGGCCTTTGTAAGTTGCTTCAAACAGGGTTTGGTTTGAGGTGCAATTTCAGAATATATTATCACATCGGCAGACCAGCCAACTGGATAGGGTGGATACATGCTTACAAGAATTTGAGAAATGATTCAGTCCAGCCAAAGGCCATCTACAGTAGTGCCTTCATACACCAGGTGACTCAGTACCGAAGACGTCAGATGGTCCAGAGGAAGGCTGGTTGGGGGAAGGGCATTGGCGTATCAAACCACGCATTAATATCCTCTCAAGTTAACATTTATGGGGAGGGTGGTGAGGACATCACGGGTTTTACCCACTGTTTATTAGGGCAGGTCTGGGGACAGTAAACCACCAAGATATCTAAAACTTTAAAATCCGCAAAAGTAGTCGTAGCCAAAAGAATAAATATAGGATCCACCATGAACCTTTCATAAAATAAAATATAGCGACAACAGCATCTCGGGGAATGGCAAAGAATAAGGTATCTTGTAAACATCCATTTTTAAATTACTTAAGGCCCCAGTAGAATAATCAGAAAACCAGGTGTCAATAACTCAAAAATCTCCTATCTATTTAAACATATTATATTAGAAATATGCCATGCATTAGAAATTGCTGAACGTGCATTTAGTTAGGAACATTTTAACGGGATACAGACATTTACAAATTCCTATGCACTCTTAAGAGAGGGAGGATACAATACTGATTCTGAACTTTGAGAGGCATTCTGCTGTGTTCAATTAATACATAATTTGTCATAAAATGTCGGAAAGAAGATTAGGATTTCTCCAGGTGAAGGGCAAGGCAAAGGAATGGTATGATTATTAAGTATGTGACATGAAAATAGAGTTTAATTGATTTATACAATTTTCCAGGTGTTCTGTCCATGGCCTGCTCTTAGCAGGGAGGTGCTCTGGTGTGTTTGCCTTTAGCTGGCCTTCAATGTATTGCCAGCGCACCCACAGTGCATAACTGCTGCATACTTGCAGCATTGAATAATTGAATAATTGATGCAGTTGGTGGAGAGAACCCAATCAAATATGCTCACAATGGGTGAAAATAAAAAGGTTATTTCTCCAGCAAGTATCTGAGCAAGTGAAGACATGGGCAGTGGAAGATCTTATGCTAGTGGGTGAATGGGTTGAGCCAAATCAAAGATGGCCACAGTGAGTAAAAATAGATGAGCTACTCAGTAATATTTCTAAAGTTAGTTCTCCAGCAAGTATCTGTGCAACACACAATGGCTTTGACATGTCTTATAGCACAGCAATGCCAATCTGAGCAAGTCACGAGATGGGGACTGGTAGGAACCTAAAATCATATGCAGGGGGAAGAGGGTAGCCAATTCAAAGATTGCCACGATGAGTAACAATACATAAGCTATTCTGGACAATTTCTCAAGTTAACCATCAATAAAAGTGTTGGTGCAAAATACAATAGCAGCAATGAAATGTGTCCACAGGCCTAAACATTCAGGAAATCACATAAACATGTCTCTTACTTCAGCAGCAAAACTAAAGATTTGATTGCTGTTAAGTTTAGAATTACTCTAAACATCTGGCAATTTCTCAGGGCAACCCTCCAGACCATGGTTCTTCCCCCACCAAGCCATTACAAAAGGGGAAAGGACATATGGGAATGAGGCTTGGTCCCACCTTCGTTACTTCAGCACTGTCAGTTGAACAAGTCGTGAACCTCTGATGGCGGATTCGAAAGTTGCATTTGGATATATAAATCCTCCAATTTCAAGAAGCCAGATATTCCTGCACCTTTTTCATCGTAATTATCCACTAAAGAGTTTCCATTTTGAAGTGTGTTATGTCTATATACTTGCATAATCTTTTTAGCAAAATATAAGATGACACTCTCAAGCAGCTTCTGCACCAAGAATAACTCAGGTGTGAATTTAATATCATAGTTGATCGAAAAATTGGCCTTTTATTCTAAAATCCCACAAGTCCTCTCATATAGCGCCTTTCCTCTATGGCAGGGATCTGCAACCTGTGGTTCTCCAGATGTTTTGGACTGCAACTCTCATCATGATCCCTTGCCCTTGTATATGATCTGTTTGATAATGGGATTTGTGGTCCAAGACCTCTGGAGACCCAAAGGTTGCAGACACCTGTTCTGTGGAGTCACATGGCAGAGTGTGAGTCTGTCTTAAGCCTGAATCTAGATTGGGCGAGACATTTGGAATAGAGTTCAGAGATGTGGTATCCAGAATTTACTGATATGAAAAGTCCATGCAAAGAAAAGTCCTGGATTCAGACTCCCTCCTGCTACAGCAACAGGTTCACCGATCTGTCCTGGACAGGGTGTACCTATAACCGCAGCTGCTAAATCTATCCTAGAAAACAAGCTTAGATTGAACCTGCTTCATAGATTACTTTAGCACAACCTGGCACGATTGTTATTCTTCTTTAAATAAGCAGTGAACCATGCACTCTGCATCAGGTCTGAAGAATCGTTGCCCCGCTAATGTATTCAATACATTTCCAATGTACATTTTATTACACCTGTTTGTCTACTGATCACTGGACATCAAAGGTTCTTTTTGGTACTGTGTGTAAATTAATAACAAAAATAGATGGGAAAACCACTAATGTTCCACTACATTGAAACTTATTAATTCAGTGCTTAGAATCTGTATCCCACGAGGTATGAAATGTGAAATATGTGTTATTATGTGTGTTGTCATTATTACACAGTACAGTTAATTGTATCAATATTTAATATGTTTTGTGATATAAAGTTCCTTGGCTTCTGATATTTTCCACCAATTGGCACAAAAGCTTGAATACAAATGTGTTTTCTTTGAAATATCTCCAGCGTGTACACATAGAGATCCCTCTATCCCACTGCATTGCGTGTCCTTTTCTACCTAATTACCTGTCGTATTGTTCTGCTACCAGTCTGGCTGTGGCATTTTGGACAACTTCAAATATTATTTTTGGTATTTCAATTGATCGGGATACTGGGAATTGACATCATTGAGTCAGTATTGCTTATATTATTTCTAATTAGGTCTGAGTGAAAGTTTGTATTTCTTCTCTTTTAAAATCTGATCCATTTCAAACCTTGAATCCAGTGGATTGGTATCAACGCTTCTACTCACAAAAATCATAGGGTGATTTATTTGTTAGAATGTTACATTTGGTGCCCCAAATTAATTGCTTTCTGTTAAACGATGTTTTTATTTAAAAAAAAAAAAAGAATTTCAACAACTGATTTTCGTTTTGTAAATGATGGCCTTTTTTTAAACAAATTGATTCACCACTCAAGATCAAAGTGAATTGTGGTGGATAAACCAACGTAATCACTATTTGTGAACATTCAATGATGTTGGCCCTAGTTCTGGGTACTCTAGTAGAAGAAAGTAATCAGGTACTTGGGAAGAGGGAAGCTATTTTAAGAGGCAGCAACTAGCAATCTAACACTCCAGAGCTGCAGCAGGGACGTCCTTAGGATATCGGCTTCAAAGAGTGGGTTAACAAAGCCCTTCATTTTAAGGAACTTTACGGCTTCCGTATTTATATTGGCACAGCAATCTAGGGTGTATTCACCTTTCAGTACACCATAGAAAAGAATATGTGAGCGTTTGAAAATATCTCCCTATGGCTGTGCCATCATGTATTCATTATGAGAATTAAAACATCTACATATTCAGCATTTATGGTCTAATTGGACTTATTTTATTCAGATTGATTCCATACAGTCATAATTGCATTAGGCGCTGGTGGTAATTTTAGGAATCCACTGAGGATTCCCACTGATACAGTAATTTTACAGTTTTTTCTGGTTGTTTTTTTTGTCTAGAAAAACGATATGGTTTATTAATTTCCATTTGTTTAAGTTCATTTACACCCTCATTTTGAGGTTGGGTATGCATACTGTGCAGTTGTGGTTTAAACCACTAATGTGCATTTTAATGGCACAATTCTGAACTTCTACTCCGTTGCATGAGAAAGGTGGGGTGAGGGTGGGCAAGAGACATGCCATATACTCACCCACTCTCAGGGCCCGATTCATAGTTATTTCTGCATGGTTCAAAGTGAATTTGCACTGCTGAAAGGTGGCTTTGCACTGCCAGCACAAACCCTGATTCATGGAACTGTGCAAAGTGTATTTTTGCAGTGCAAAGTCAGTGCAAAGTTATTTTGCCCTAACAAAATCCAGGGTGGCAGAACCCCTCTTCTGGCCTTCCCTCTCCTCTCGGTACTCCAACTCCACCCTTCTCCCACAAAAGGACTCCAGTCATCAGCATCCTGATGTGAATATGACATTGTTATTGGAAGCACTGATTCCCAAGTTACCTCGCAGAGAGAGTTTATGTGCCCTGGAAAGAAAATTATGGCATTCCTCATCAGGCTAAAAAGGCAGCTACCAGGATATTGTGCCCTGTGGATGTTGTGGGGACACTCGGTCTAAAAAGCCATCAGCCCTGTCATATTTGAGCACTACTCACCATGCTGACAATATGTTATGAAACAATGTGGCTGTATAATGTTGTGACCTCACTAGCCACCATTCCATAACCAGGTACGGCTTATATTTACAGTTTAATGTACTACCAGTGTGACTAGGATACAAAATTTGAATAAGAGGCACAGATGGTTAAAAAGCCAACTCTACCTGTTGGAACTTTGTATTCCCAAAAGGTCTGCAAATACAGAAGAAATGTCCCGTCACTCCTGGGGGAATTACCCCAAAACAATTAGGAAAATTCACTGTAATTAACAATAAACAATTGTTTCTATTTACCAAGTACATTCTGAACATAATCTAAGAAAACAATTATTCACACAACTTAATTGATCTTCAAAGCAAATAAATGATAAGACCAAAAGTTTCCACTGTAAACTTTTCCAAGCTAATAATTTGCATTCTGCAAGAATATTCCACCCAGTGAAATTATATGTTCGTTGTGGATTGTCTCTTGCGACTACTACCTGTTTGGGGAAAACTGATCCTTTTTTTAGGTGAATGCAGTGTGTCTTCGCATGTTAAAAATAATTTTCATTTTTGTAATCAATGACTGAGTAAATTATAATATGACTTAACAAAAAAAGCTTGGATACTCCAACATCTACTTACCTTGTATTTGTGTCAATATGTGTTTCAGAAGATCAGAAAATATGTAGTTCAGCATAGTATCAATGTTATTCATCAATTGGATATTATCATGTCCCTTGGCTTGTAAATAGATTGAAAAATGTAGGTCATACTCATAAGTGACTAGACTTACTCTTGTTGCAGGCGAATGTAAAATCCTCTTACCATCTGAATGGTATACACCAAGTTTGCAAACCGCTTCCTCACTTCACTGTTGGATTAGCATAAATACCTTTTTGTGCAAGTGTTTAAGGGCAGTCCTGTGAATACATACAAATGTAGCCCCAAAAGAGTAAATCCTCAATGATCAGTCGGCTTACCTCAATGAAACTCAATTTTCGGTATTTTTCAGAGCGCATGAATCGTGAACGGCTGTGAAAAACAGCCTCCCTTCCCGCGCTTGGATTTGTAATGGAAGTAGTCATCACATGTGCAGGGATGCGCGTACGATCGCACTGACGTCATCTATGCACAAGCAAGTTCAATGAATGTACTCCAGCACGCCCTCTTGGCGTGGTTTAACATGCTCCTTCATGAGATCAAGTGCATACGAGTACTGGACATATTATGCAACCCCTCTTCTGACTCATTTATATTGTTTTGGTACATGTTAAGTACTTTCAAGAAATGCAACTTGTGACATAACATACTGTGACAACCTGTTACAATACTGCATATGTCATAACAGCCAAATGAAAAGCATACCTTAATGAACACTTAAGATGAATTCAGTAGGCATGCACCATAATTAACAACAAGTGAGCACAGTTGTGCCAAGATGTGCACAGACTCCTGGAGCCAATAGAATGCATAATCATGTTATACAGTAAATAATCCTCATTCATTGAATCTTAATTGGTTACTTCAATTACTATCAAAATGATGGCAAACACTTAAGACACCAACTTAAATTTCAAACATGAGACTAGAACAAGCACAAAGATATGTATGCATAAATGCTGAACCATATTACAATATACCGAAGTAAGTCACCTTGAGGAATTTGAATACATTGTTGATTACTTGTTGAAAAATTCCAACCAGATTAAATTCATGTTCATATCACAAATGGACTGCAAAAAACTCCATTCACATTTTTATAATGGACACTGAACTTATTCCAAAGTTAAACATTTTGTCCCATGCAATCATCGTGTCAGTAAACACTTTTTTGGAATGAACATATAGTATTCCTAGGTACTCAAACGGTAGTTTACAGATAGCAACTTAAATCCCAATTGGTGTTCATGCCTCTTGGGTATACAGCCTTCAATCGTTCTATCCAACACTTTTCCTTCTGCAGGAGAATAGTGTTCACATCAATACCTCTGTTTGGTGGTGTTATAAGTTCAAGTATGACTACCTGCATCTTAACTGTTGCATGTCCTGCTGATGATCTCTCTGACTTCGTCCTGATTTTAGACTTATGCTCTGTCCAGTGTGTCTTGGCTTTTCGAGTAGTCATCATGACATAAAAAATGCTGCATGGTCATCTTATGCCATACACTTTGCTAGTAGAGTCACATGTAGTGGAATCTCTCAAGAATATTAACTGACCACTGTATGGACGGACCATGGAATTACCCTTCATAAAACTGTGACAATACAGGCAGTTATTACAGGGCTGTGTGCACCTGCATGAAGTTGTGAACGGTTGAGACACACTCAGGTCTGCTCTAATTAAACAGTCTTGCATGGACTTGCTTTTGCAATATGCAAATATCGGCAAGACTCTGAACAATTGAGCAAGAGTAGGGTCTAGTTCTGACATTTTCTATTGACATTTAAAAGCAGATTTTATTTTGAATCTCTGGTGTATGTGGTCACATAGGCCAAGTTAGGTTGTGGAGATGTATTTGTAGGCATTAATACAGACGTTCTTGACACTAATTCTGCTTTCTGAGCACTCAAATTATTGACGGCTTGTGAGCATCCTTTTATTTGAAATTTCTCTTTTAAGTCAGTTGAATTCTTTTTGAACTCCTAATTGCCTGAAATAATTCTCCTGTATCTTAAAAGTGGATTGTACGGGAGGCTCTCTATGGGTTGTATGAAAGCTAGATGCCAAGAGAATACTATTCTTACCTGTCGGCTTTGTGTAGTGGTCTGAAGAGTAACATTTTACAAATTAATTTCAACATTCTAAAATTCCATTCAGGATTTACTTTGTTTGGTTGTGAATTTAATCCTAGGTGCCAGATTATCCATGCATTCAAAGAAACTAGTTAATTGCACAGATCATCCTGCCCATATCCCGAAAACATCATCTATATATCTATTGAAACATCTGAGATGGCTAGACCAACGCTCACAATTAAGAACCTGTTCCTTGTCTAGATATGCCATGCACATATGAGCATAACTGTGTGCTATGCATGCCCCAATAATGTTCCTGATGTCTGGACAAAAATCTGTCTTTGAATCTAAAAATGTTGTTACTCATAACTATGTTCAAAAGCCTTAATACAAAAATGTAGTCAGATTTGCAGCAATCCAATTATAATAACAGCCACTCCATAGCTTCTAGACATGTAATGTTGTAATGCCTGGCATGTAATGTTTGTATATAAACTGGAGACATTCATAATGAATAAGGATACTTTCATCAAAGGATAATTATTGTATTTTAGACAAATAATTATTGATGTCCTTTATATATGCTCTTGAAGACTGAATCAAGAGATGATTGACTTTATCAACATATTGTGCTAGTGGTTCTAGTAAGCTACTACTAGTCGCTATGATGGGTCGTCCAGGGGAATTGAACAAGTTTTTATGGATTCTGGCAATGCCGATATGACTGACATGGTGGGATGGAGCTTAGTCAAACATGCTGTGGTACAGTGTGTGATGTACCGATAAGCCTCAGCCTCATCAAGCACTGATTTAATGATGCCCCTAACTTGATCTGTCAGGTCATTAAAAATGTCCATATATGTTTCACTGTCTGACAATTGGCTCTCAATCTGTTGCAGGTACATAGATTTGCCCATAATACCAAGGACACCGCCCTTGTCTGCTGGTTTTCAAATGCTTCTAATATTGGATGGTGTATTGGAGGCATAACATAACTTCTAGGCTTACTTTCAAGATATTCTGAATTTTCTGTTAAGTCCGAAATATCAACAGTGTCAAAAATCAATTTCAATTTAATTTTTCTTGTTAAATGAAAACATTATTTCTTCCAACAAAGAACTGCTATAGTGTGGCACACATGTTAAACCATTTTCCAATGTTCTATGTTCAAATTCAGTTAGAAATGTTCCTGAAATATTGACAATTAGGTCTGTTTTCCTAACAGGAAAGGTGACTTTTTGTGGTGGATTTCTTTCTTTTTAGGCTTCTTGTCTTATTGTGTCTAAAAAAGAACAGATGCAGATGACCCCGAAGCTTGCTCTGCTGTTGAGTTCACTATGGTGTGTCACTAATGTCAGTACTTCTTCTGTTCCTCCACTGGAAACTTCAGACAATGTGGTACTGAATTTATGTTCTGTTTGGATCTTGTAGTATTCCTCTGATTATATTGGTAGTCTCTCTGAAAGTAATATTCCTTCCAGGCGTAAACTATGTCCAATTTGTAATCTAACGTATCTCGAATGAACTTCCTAATTTTCTTCAACTCATTCTCTTTCGTGTATGTGTCTTATTTTGTGTTTTATGTCTATATTAATGCATCTCTAAAATCACTTTCAGGAATGCACATATGACCTTTGAACCTGCCCTGCTGCTGCTGCAGGGCTGGTGCTGCTGATATTAGGAGACAGCCCCAACAAAGAACGGTGCCTGTATGCAGTTCTTTGGGGTCTCAGTAGGATGCGTCTCTTTATTTTTTGCTCAAGGTATGGTGGGGGGGCATCATTCGACAGGCAACTGTGGGCAATGTACCAAATCTTGAAGATGATTCTGTTTTTCACTGGGAGCCAGTGGGCGTCCCTTCTGGCATCAGAGATATGATCGGGTTTACCTATGAGCAGTGCAGCCCAGAGGGGATTGTTCTGAATTGTTTGTACTTTGTTCAGGTTTTTTTCTGATGTGTCACATAGTAGTGCATTACAATAGTCTATTTTGGAACCGATGAGGCTTCATGCAACAGCAATCTGATTCTTGGTGGAAAGGAATGGTTTACTAGCATTGATGAGGTTTGTGGCATAGCCTGACATTGAGGCAATATGGTTGACCTGTCATGACATGTTGAGTGATGAGTCAAGGTAGACGCCCAGTGTTTCTACTGACATGTGACAGGGATTTTGTGACCATCAATGATGAAGGCCTTTTATACATGGTCCATTTTGGCCAGGTAGACCCGGGGGCCAATCAGTAGTAGCTTGGTTTTCTCATCATTGAGATAGAGGCTGTGTGAGGCCTTCCAGGATTGGATAGATTCGTACATTGTGATCACTTTGAGCATGTCCTGTATGTGGTCAGTTATGAGGGGAATGAGAATTTGGGTGTTGTCATCGTAGTTAGTGTACGAGATGCATAACGAGTCCAGGTGGTCAAATAAAGGTTTGGTATAAACATTGTATAACGTGGGTGAGGCACAAGAGCCTATGGGCATGATGCAGGAGATTAGCATGAGGCTAGCAACAGCATCACCAGCGAAGACTTGAGAGGGTCTGTTATACAGGAAGGAAGCAAACCATTTGGCAGCATCTGAGGAGAAATATGCTGAGGACATGAGGTGGTGGCAGATTATCTGGTGGTCAAAAAGGTCAGAGGCCACAGAGAGGTCGAGGATTAGGCGGAGGGAGATGTTTCCTCAGTCATCTGCATAATTCAGTTGGTTCTTAATGTCCAGGAGGGCTATTTCTGTCCCATGTCGTGGGCGGTGACCGGATTGCCTTCTGCTTAAAATGTGGTGTTATTCAAAGAAGTGTTGAATTTGAAGGTAGGTGACTCGGTTGATTTTCAAGAGGAAGGGGACAGTGTCTATAGGCTGGTAGTTTGATGGGATCGCAGGGTCAATGTTTCTTTTTTAGCAATGGGGAGCTCCAAGATTCTTTAAACGTGGAAAGGATGGAGCAGGTGGCGAAGGAGGCATTAATGAAGGTGGAAATATGAGGGAGATGGGGTTTTGCACATTCCTAACCAATGGAGATGTTGGGCCTGATTCATGGAACCTTTTCCTATCGGATTGCGTCATTATAAAACACTTCCATGAATCAGGCCTGTTGCCTTTACACCGGGAAGGTTTGAGGCCTTTTATGATGGCAGAGAGGTCAGCTGCACAAATGGTTTGGAAGTGGAAGAGGGTGGGTGACCTTTGGTGGACCGCACTGGAAGACGGGAGGTGAGAAGGCAAGTATATGTGATTGTTTTGTTTTTTTTTGGCTCGCAATTGTCTTATTTTTCCTCTGAAAGTATCGCGGACATTCATGCATCAGGAGTTATCTTTCGTGACTGTGGAGGGGGGGCTATGTAGGTCTCTAATTCGCAGAGGATGGTGAACAGTTCACAAGAGCTAGATGAAGTGTTCATGATTCTTTCGTAGTATGAGGCAGCTTTGATGGCATGAATTGTATGTTTGGAATAAAAGGAGATACTATTTGCAATTTCCATTTGCAATTTCGATTGGAAGCTACGAGAACAGTTTGGAAATTGTCAGCATCCAAAATAACTTCTCTTGGCTATTAGCTATAAAATATAACTGTCTTATGTTCATAATAATTTGCCTCAATATGGTATTGACTATCTCTATCTGCCTGCATCACCGTCCCGCTGAGCAATTTTTACTGGTAGCATTAATAAGCCTGGCAAAACTATTTGGGAGGGCAACGTCTGTTCAAAACAATTGTCACTAGATGAAATCGAACGTTCTTGATGCTTTTTTCTTTGATGCATTCTTAATTTAAATTATATTTTTTTATTTTCAAATGATATCTGTACTTACTGCATCTCAACTAACCATTCTTAATTATGTCTGAATGTTGCTAGCAACCTTAGGCTGGTACAATTGCGGAAATAATAGCGAATAACATTTAAGTAGGGAATTTTCTTAAATATTAAAGGTTAGAGCGCATCACTACATACTTGGGACCAGTGTCAACAGCATTTGTACAGTATTCCTGTGACCTTAATGTCTTTTATGGGACTCTTGTCAGCATTCAACGTGGTTGAAAGATCAGTTTTATGTGAGGTCGTAGGCCAGTTACAAATGGCATCAAATAATTTGTCCACCTTCGCCTTTTATGGTTCTATGTGTTTTCATAGACTGCCATTTAAAAGTCAGCCATTTTCTTATGCACGTTTGGTCGCCATGAAATCAAACCTTTTCTTTTTTTTTTTTTTAGATCAGTGGTCAGTTTTGATCAAAAGTGCACAGACAAACTGATGACTTTCAAACAGCATTCTACCAACCTCTACATGACTGTTTGCTGTGATCTGAATAGTGAATGTCCACCCTTTTTTAAAGTGACAAGTGGTGTATGCCAGTTTTGTGTCTTGGCTCCTCTCTTATTCAACCTGTATATCAATGCACAACATAAAGGACTAAAACCTGGACATGTTAATGTTCCAATGATGAAAGGGCAGCCACTACCTCTCCTGATATATGCTGAGGACATTGTCCTTATTGCTCGTACCCCAGAGGCCTCACAAATACACATTTAAAAATAAGCAGATTATTTGATGAAGCACCACTCATTAGTCAATGTTTCTGAAACAAAGATTTTGATAGTAGGGGCAAAGGAAATGTTCCCCTGATTCCCATGAAATGGGTCCAAATAAGACCAAGTTAAGAGTTTTGTTGTATTTAGGGATACCCTTTTCTCAGAACTGGTCTGGCACAATGCATACCACAGCACACACATTTAAAATGATGCTGTTTTCTGGAAATAAAATGATTGACAGTATTTCTCTCAGTTACCAAGCAATCCAAACAGTAATGAGACTTTATCGTCCAGAGCCTAAAGCTATTGCATTGTATGTCTCTGAAATATGGGTCTTCAAAGATTCAACTATGTTTCAAATTAAAGAGTATGGGGGTCATTACGACCCAGGCGGTAAGTACGCCAACTTTACCACCATGGTGTAAACTATGTTTACACCATGGTGGATGGCGGATTTACCGCCCCATTCCAAGGTGAGTGGGGCGGTAAATCCCCATTTCCCATTTTACCCTTCCCCATTCCCATTTTTGCCCCATAGGGCATAATGGGAGTGGGGAAGGCGCTAATTACGCCACCGTAAATTACGGTGGCGTAATTAGCACCAAGGCGGTTTAGCGCCATGGATGTTAACGGCTGCTAAAAGCAGCCGTTAAAATCGGAATCAGGCGTTAAGGGTTAACGACGGCGTTAACCCTTAACGCCTGAGTTGTAATGAGGCCCTATATCTTTCTCAAACGTCTTGCATGTCTTCCTGTCTCCATTCCATCTTTCTCTCTACATAATTAATTAAATCATGCTCATTTCATTGATATTTATAAGATAAAACCAGTAATGAAGATTTTCCAAGAGAGCTTGATGGAAACTGTTGATTCTATTAAAGACACAGAGGCGAGAATTATGATTCTCTTTATTTTAATGTTAGCTCAAGCAAAAAATGTTAAAAAAACAAATAAAACGTTCTTCTACAACATTTCCCCTGAAACTTGGGAAATACATCTATTGTCCCTTTCATAAAACGTGATCAAGTCCTCCAATCAGGGCCTCCTCCCGGATAGACCTGCTGCTCTTTCCTTGTCCCTTCCTCTTTCTTCGATGCAAAGCTGCATCTCTTCCTCCACTATACACTGTGCACCCTTCTTAAGGTTTGCTGTAACCTGAAGGTCAACTTCTTCTTCTATGCCGGCTTCCCTTCAGTCCCTAAATGAAAACAACACCATGGCCCTCATTACGGTCCGGCGGTAACCCTGTCGGTGATACCAGTGGGATGCCACCGGACCCAAAAGAAATTACTGTAGCCTGACTTGCCGGTAACACTGGGGGATCACAACCCAAGCGGTGCAGCAAATCAGGTGCCGATAATTTGTAAGTCCCCATTCCTCTAGAGTCCTATGGACTCTAGGGGAATGAGCACCATGGAAGCACCGTTAACTGTGCCGGTGCTTCCGTGACGGCTTGCCTACCGTGGCTGCTCAGCCCGGTAGGTTCAGCACTGTCGGGCACAGAAGCTCCGGCAGGCAAACACGTAGTGTGCCGGTCCGGAAACAACAGTGAATAATTGTTCTCTCTCTAGAGACATGTAGGTAACTAGAAATGTGATCTAATTCCTTGGCAAAAAGTTCCACGAAGAGTAGCCATCGTGTGTCACTCCCACCTCTGATGAGGCTAGGTCTTCTGGTTTAGGGCTGATCTTGATTAGAATACCTTTCCGTCTTTTGGCTGAAATGGCACTGCGCTCTCTGCTCCCAACTTGCCAGGACTTGCGGGCCGATCTGTGTACCCTGCGTCAATTGCCTTCTCCGCTAATTCTAAGATCTTAGACAAGGGCCCTGTTACATCAAGCAATGTATCCCGACAGGTTCACAATGCCCTATCTAGCCCATCATCAGAGGATGCTGTTTCCAAAGAAGGTTAGTATCTTGGTGTCCAGCTCTAGTGTACCTGTTCCTTTGCCTGTTATCTCAGGATGTGGATATTCTGCCCTTAAGTGACTCTTGACTTCCTAATCCAGGGCTTTCAATGCTCTCTTCTTCAGACATTCTGTCACTCTGGGTGATGATGTCCATTCTTTAGACTCCAGCTCCTCTGTGATAAACAACCCCTCAGTACCATACATTTCTGAGAAGTTGTCTGCGGTACCTTTTCCCCTGCCTGCCCCTGCAGGCTGCAGGTCCTCAATTCCGGCAGTTCTAAGGACTCCTCAGATTTAAGCCCCTGACTCAACCTTATTGAGTCACCCTTCTCTCCTTGCACTGTTACTTCTACCTCTGGTCTAGAGCGTGTTGCCAGAGGTTCAGTCGTCTCTGTCAGCCCACGGAATGAATCTGTGAAGTTTTTCACCACTCAGGATGCCTGCGACACCTTTTTGACCTGGGGGTTAATGAGGTCTGAAGCCTCTTGAGGGCCTTCATAACATCCCCTGCTGTAGTGCTCCCTGTTCTCTTATGGTAGACTTTCTCTCTCATATGTCTCTCCAAATCATCCAGCCTAAAATGGATTGGGATCAGCATGTCTGAAACTGCCTTCCTTTTGGAGCTCTCTACTGAGGAGCCCAGACATCACTGGAGGCTGGCTACTATAGAGCTGCTCTGTCAGCTCCTTCTCCTCCTCAGACCATTCTGGTTCAGATCGTGCTGCCATGAATGTTTTTAGTATTACAGTGCTATCACCGTGGGGTCACTGCCACTGAAGGCTACTGGAGGACGCTCCAAGCCTCCATGTCTCCTGGAGGCCTGGGTATGCTGACACACCGCTACGGAGAAGTAGCTGCACCTATCTCGCAGCTTCGTGCCTGCCCGTCACGCTGGCAGACCCCTTTTGCGCATACCCCTTGGTGCTCGCTTCCCCGCATATGGCTCTACAATGACTGACACGGGAAGCGGAATCCTGGAGCCCAGGGCGCCTCACTAGGAGGTTCCGGTCCTGCGATTCGCTCTCCTTCTCCGCTGAGCGCACCTGCGGATGATCGCAGGGATGAGAGAGAGAAACGTAGATAAAAGTACTCCATTACGGCCCGCTCCAGAAATAATCCCCAACAGAAAAACAGTGCAGGGAAATATATTTTCACTCGTCTACACAGAAATATAAAGTGGACACTTACCTGCTGCTCGAGCAACAAAGAATGAGGAAGGGACAAGGAAAGAGTAGCAGGTCAGCCAGGAGGAAGCCCTGATTGGAGGACTTGGTCACGTTGTACGAAAAGGGCTACTCGGCTTTCCCTAGTTTCATGGGAAACGTAGTAGAAGAAAGTTTGTGTTGCATGTTTAACGTTCACTGCTCGAGTTAATATTAAAAGAAAGAGAAGACTAATGCTCGCCTCCTGTCTTGACATAGAATCATGTAGCATTCCTCATAGACGAATCCTGCCTCCAAATTAACTTGTTAGATTTTAAAGGATTAATTGCCCAAAATTGTCCAAGGCAAAATGTCATGTATTCATTATTTCCTGAAATGCTTTGATTCTATAAATCAAGGAGGGTGCTATGAAAACCCTCTGCCTATAACACAGAATTATACAATGCTGCTTCTTGGTACAGTTAAGCACCTGTTATCATCTGAGAGAGAGGAAAGAGGAATCATTGCATTGCTTATGTATTTAATTATTTATTATTCGCTTGTCAGGCGTTTATACAGGAAGTAATTACTGTTTCAAAGCGCCCACAGGGAAACAAGGAGGGGACAAGGAATGAGAAAGAATTTCAATACATAAACAATATTAAATACAGTGGGGGTGGTGGGGTGGGACAAACCTACTATGCCTTGTGAGTGGTCAGAACGTGCAAGTGCAGAAGGGAGGGGGAATGGGATAAGTGCTCGGGTGTTCATTCACGAGCAACAGGTGAAGTGCAATGTAGGGTGCGTGCGAGCCTCCATGTTGGAGGGTGAGCTGAGGCCAGTGCTGAGGACAGACATAAGCTGTGGTAGTTCTGTGTGGGAGGTCAGGGCCCTAAGGATGCATAAGGGCCCTGAAAACCAAACAAGCAGCTGTGAGATTAGCAGAGGAGAGAGGGAGGGAAATAGGAGGTAAAGAGGAAGGTCTTGAGGATCTTCTGGAATTTAAGAAAGTCCTGCTCAAGGCAAAGAGGGTGGGGGAGGCTGTCCTAAAGAAGGGAGCCAGCAGAGGAAAGTGATCAACCTCCTGCCCTCTGTTTAGCAAAATGCTTTAGACACAAAGGGCCTCATTACGACCCAGGCGGTAGGTTACCGCCTGGGTCGTACCCTTACCACCATGGCGCAAACTACGTTTACGCCATGGTGGTTGGCGGTTTTACCGCCCCATTCCAAGGTGAGTGGGGCGGTAAATCCCCATTTCCCATTTTACCCTTCCCCATTCCCATTTTTGCCCCATAGGGCATAATGGGAGTGGGGAAGGCGCTAATTACGCCACCGTTAATTACGGTGGCGTAATTAGCACCATGGTCCCTTAGCGCCATGGATTTTAACGCCTGCAAAAGCAGGCGTTAAAATCACCATGGCGCTAAGGGACCTTGTAAGCAGGCGTTAAGGGTCGGCGCCATTTACGGCGCCGTTAACCCCTTAACGCCTGACTCATAAAGAGGCCCAAAGAGTTGGTGCCAGAGGAGCGCAGAGGTCTAGAGGGGGAATATTTAGTAAGAGATAGTTGCAGATAGTATTGTCCCCGTTCAATTACTTCTTTTGGCTTGAGAGAGAGCTTTCTTAACTGGCTGGCAAGGCCCAAAGACAGAGTATGTTAACCCATTTTAGAATGGATAAACTTCCTAGCAGACAGAATCCAGCCTTCCGATATAATCATAATGACACTGATGCCTTTTTGTTTAAATGTTCAAGGAGCGATGTAGGAAGAATGCTTTTACCAGTATTGCGATCTAGGGGCTTCAGAGAATATAGACCAGTTCTATTGTTTCGACAACTATTGTCTGAAAGTTCTGATGGGTGTGCAGTTCGGCAATTTCTGAGACTAGTGTTAAGAAAATTATAATAATGATGTAAAGTGTCTTATTGGTATTCATTGTGGTTTTTATAATGCATAAACCGTTTTTGTAAGGGGTTTTAGAATATATATATCTATATAGGAGAAGAAGCTTATGTAAACTCTTCACTGGATGCACTGGTATCGATTTTATGAATTATCATTGTTATATCAGTTTTTTCTTCGTGTATATCTTTTGTTATTTTAAACTTTGATGTCTGTTGTTGAAATAAAATATGTATTCATTCATTCAACACCACAGGTGGCCGCACTATTACAATAGAATCACCATTAATGGACAATTTTAGGTGGCTGTAAAAAGATTTTTTTAGCAAGAAGTTGTGCAATTAAACATGTTCCTGTGAGAATCTAAAAAATGTTTTTTGGTGTTCTTTATTTTTTTTTTTCATTTTCAAATTTGAATAGGTAGGTCCATAATTGAGAGTTTAGCCTCCTAATGGAAGTATATGCTAATCATGTTTTTACTATTGATTTCCATAGAGTCGTTGCATTTCAATGCCCTGAGGAAGTGCGGAGGTGAAAAACACACACCTGTATGCAGGGATTTGTAAACAGCCATATGTAACACATGATTTGTCTGTTTTAAGATTGTGTTAAAACGTGTTATAGGAAGACAGACCTTATGTTTGCTGTTTTTAATCTGACATTTGGAAGTCTTCTGGTTTTATTACACATCTATTTGTGCTTACTGCATCTCCCCAAATCAGTCTTAATTGTCTATGGATTTTGCTAATAGCCCCAGATTGATGAATTGCAGAGACAGTAGTGAATAACATTTAAATAGGAAATTCTCTTAAACATTAAAGGTTAGCGCTCATCACTGCATACCCGGGACCAGAGCTTTCAAAGGGAGCCAATGATGGGGTGTGAGGGCGGGGGCCGAGGGGTGAAAGCATTGAATGTCTTAGCCCAGCCGCTCTCCTGCATGATGAGCAGCTTCTAGCATTGCAGATGTTTCTAGGAAAGCCAGCTAGCACAGATCTTCCATCACCCAGTCTGGCGATGACTAAGGCTTGTGCCTCAGACCGACGGTAAGTGTTACGGGGGCTGTTGGATGCTCTCCAACATACAGTGTAGAAACTGCAACCATTGACAACGCTTTTCATCTGAGCGCCGCGATCACATTCATTGTCTAAGATGTGCCCGTATACACTCCACCTAGACATGGGTGACTAGCAGGATCTTGGCCACCCTCGCATAACCTTAATGGCTGAAATGCACACACGCATAATAGCACCTCATAAATTCTCCCACCCTTTTTGGACTCTGCTCCCTCCGAGGGCGTTCAACCAGCAGCACATTGGGACCATAATTATGGTGAAAGGCGCTATAACAAATGACAAAATGAATGCATGACTGAATGAAGCCAAGTGATTTGGCATTGGACACTAACACTGGAAATGAATATATTTATTTACCTATTAGTGTTTGGTATTGTGCCATGCATGCAGATAGACCACCTTCTTTCATCTCATTCCTGTCATGTTGTCCTTGATCAAAGTTCTTTTGCATAATCTTTTCCGGCCATGCTATTGGTCGATTGCCTCCTCACCGCCTCTCTTCTTTACAATACACAATACAATGTGTACAGTATTCAAGTGACCATAAGTGATGGTTCACACAAATCCAGGAATGGAGACCAAAGGCATGGGTTCCATACACACTTCAGAAAAGCCTTGATGTCGGAGTCGAAAACTGCTAACAGGCGCAGTATAAATTACTACTTACGTACTAACATAAAACATTAAACAAACAATACCAATACATCTGTATGATAGTCATTACGGGCGTTTACTTAGTTGTCTATAGTCTGTACCACACCCAGATATGTGTCGGAAGCATGTGCAAGGTATGTTGCTCAGGTAACCAAGAAACATTGTAGAACTGATGTTGATCCGTTTATAAAGATAAGGGGGTATTCACAGAGGGTAGTCAGAACAGTTACTACCCATTAGTAGAGCTATTGGAGCTGTGGGGGTCAGGTAAAGACCTAACCCTAGAGATAGAGACGATAAAGCCAACAAGAACATATGATAAAAGAAGAATTTGTGGAGAGGGCAGTCAGTACGTAGAGCAATGTTGAGGGTGAGGGGGTTGTGGTATATACAAGAGGAGGGTGAGATAAAGGGGAGGGGGTTGGCATCTTGAGCAAGAGTGCCCCAGGGTATAATGGATAATGTAGTTGGGGAAAACCAATGGAGGAAAAATGATAGATAGCGAGTGTTGTTAAACATGTCACCCTTCAAGGAGGAAAGAGTGGCCATCTATTGAATAAAAACTAATGGGAAAACTTAATTCAAGGGAAGTCAGTATGTGCAGAAGGGGGCAGGGAGGGCTACTTAGAATAGAGGTTTTCAGGCAAGGGGGGGGAACCCATGGGAGATGTACACCTAATGGCCAACCACATTCAAGTGAGGAGATGATGGCCAATAGGAGAAAAGCATGAAGTAGTGTGAAGTGAGTGAAAAGGAACTAAGGAGGTAACTAGATTACCCAGCAGCGCTAGTATCAGAGGTAAGATTTTAGAACACGCTTAGCACTGACAGAATTCAAGAGGAGAAAATGACGTTCTGGTTGTGAAAGCAAGTGCAAGCTGACAGTATGCAAAGAGGGAACAACAGGTGTACAGGCACATGATATGGGCTGCCTAGACTGGGGGTAGGGAAGTCAGTCATCATTGAGGATGTGAGAAGAAGGATAGGTTCTCAGCAGAAAAGAGGGAGGGGTGAGGAGAGAAGCGACCGGCAGCATGGGTGGAAAGGTTTATGGAAAAGAACATTGACTAAGGCCCACATGACTGGAAGGAGAAGAAAGATGCTGGTTGAGGGGAAGCGGAACACAGGCCACAGAGTCACGTATAAAGGGTTTGGGTTGAAGGCAGATAGGCAGCAAGTATTCATCTTATCTTCTGGACTTGGGGCGCTGATGCTCTTTCAGGTGTCTGTTTTTTTCTTTTTTTACATAGTGGAATCTTGAGCTATTTCTTTAAGGTGGGGAGAGAAGGTTCCATATTCCTGGGACTCCACACAAGAATGATTCATGGCCAGTTTGCCGTTTCTTTAAAGTGGGGGCTCACGAGTATAGGGTCTTTCCATGTGGAGGGCTGGCTGTGTTCCCTCCGGAAAGGTTGGGTTTCTCGACCAAGTTGCTTGGGTAATCCAGATGGAGATCAGTGTACATGATTGCAAGCCAATTTAAAGATCCATTGAGCTTTCAATGGGAGCCAATGATGAGGTGCGAGGGTGGGGGTAATGGGGTCAAAGGGTTGAATGTCTAAGGTCAGCCGCTCTGATACAGGTTTAGTAGGTTCTAGATGTAGATGTTTTTAGGAAAACCAGCTAGCACGGAGCTTCCATTTTCCAGTCTCGAGATTACTATGGCTTGTGCCATAAATTGAGGGTAAGAGGTAGGGGAGAATGTTGGATGTTCCCCACATACAGAGTAGAAACTCCAACCCTTAACAACGCTTTTCACCTGAGGGCTGGGATCACATTTATTGTCAAAGATAAAGTCAAGTGATTGGGCGTTGGACACTGACACTGGAAATTGATTTATTGACCTATGTATTAGTGTTTCTATTGTGGAAAGAGAAAGAGGAAAAACAAAAAGGGAGAACACATCAGTGGGAAAGGAAGGGAAGGGCAGGCTTCTGTCACAATGAACATTCTTTTATTTCACTCCAGTCACGCAAAACTCACCAAACAAAGCTGGACCAGACAATAACACAAAGTTCTCGCTGGTTCTAGAAGCGTGTCTGGAGATCAACCCCATTTGCAGGCCCTTCATGGCCACCTGTAGTGATAATCTGAGGGGTGCTGTGGAAGTACTGAGATAGCCAACCTCAAGGAATAGGACTCAAGTGGGTGTTTTGGAAGACCAACACAAGGGTAGTGTAGGTGCAGTGAAAAATGCGGGTAGTGGGAAACACTTTACAGTCGGCGGTGGGGGGTCTGTAGGGTTATTTTGATTTGGCAATTGTTCATTTCTTGTAATGTTTTCTGATAGTGCGTTACATATCTTGAGGCCAATGTGAAAGATCAGTGTGTCACGGTAATGGCTTATGTTAGGTTTGAGGGTCTGGAGAAATCACCCCATTGCTGATGTGGTTGCTCTTGAAGGGGTATAGAATTGGGTAATGTTTGCGATATATTTGGAGTTTGTATCCCAATAGGCTCAAGTTATGAGACAGGGGAGTTTGAAGTCTACTTTTCATTTTACAGATGGTCATTTTTATGAATGTTAGGGCTGGTGAGATATCGACAGACTTCTGAAGGAAAGGGATCATAAGGGCCACCCGAATTTGGAAGCTCTGTAGATATTCCATGATTTCTTCTGTAAATGTGAACCCTATTTCCGTAGCCAAGTTGAGAAATAATTAATGCTCTCAATACCCCTACTTTGAGATGTGAGACTAGGAGGGTACCATTTTCCTAAACATTGGCCGATTTGCTCGCTTCATCAAATTGGGGGACTAAAATGAGGTTTGCATCAAACATCATTAACAAGTATTTAATTGAATCTGCAAGTGGGTGACGGGCCCAGGGAGATTGGCGACAGAAAGATGTCGATCTCTGAGAGGGCTTGTAGCCATTTCTGGGTTGGGATATGGTTTGGCGATACTGAGAGCTCTAAAAACACAGCATGTGTAGTCTTGGGGCATCCCTTGGTTGAATTCTCTGAAGTCCAGGATGTCTTGTCCTGCAGTTATTGTGAGCGATGGCCAAGAATTGTCCATATACAATGGATTTCCAGATTCATGGTTTTGATCAAATCACCTTACACTTCCACGAATTTGTTGAATAACGCTGGAGGGAGGATAATTCCCTGACGTACTCCAATTCGGTGATGTCATAAGATTGAGTTTTCAATGTTTGACGTAGGCTTCCAGCTTGTCACAGTTGTTAAGGGCAGGTCCAGATATATAGGAATTCCAAACTTAAAGAAATGCAATAAAAGTTTCAGAAGTTACAGATATGCAGTGGTGGTTACAGGTTACATTGTCAACACTTATCCTGCCCATCTAATCATGTAAATGTTCCAACAGAAAACAAGTGCTAATAAATCACATATGTTGTGCATCTAAAATAACAGTTCAAGAAAAGATCTCCTCCTTGCATTCCTAACGCTACATCCTTTAGCACGCTTTTTGAAAGATTTTCTGTCCTATACTCATACAATAGCCTGGATTTTGATGTTTTCATGATGTCATTTTATGCTTTTTAAAGTAATATTTAAATGGTTGAAGACTGCAAAATGTACATAATAAAAAGTAGTTAAAAAAGAAAATATTCTTAACTAAAACAACGTAAAGTCATCCAGTGGGTCAGGGGTGCCAGGTATGGGGGTGCTCCGGGGCCTGTGCAGCCCACAGGGAAACCAATCTGTAACAATGTTAATTCCCTTTCAATGGCACTGCCCTCAAGTCTGGGCACTGCCCTGAGATCTGGACATTCATATCTTGCCTCCGCTGCAATGGGTTACTAACCTGTGATGTATGAGTATTTACATCCATCGGTCTACAGTAGAAGCACATTTCTGTATACAATATATAGTTGCAGGAAACTATGTGTACAGGCTACACTGATTAACCTTAAGAATGAAAAGAGGACGTTGTGTGGTGACTAATCCAGTTGCAAATCCACTGGTGGCCTTGTTGACTATTTCACTGCCTCTTTGATCTTGTTATATTATGCTATGACACTGGATTTATACCACGCTCTACACCCATGGTTTCTAGGCGCTCTGGAGGTTCTGGAATAGAGGGGTTGGGGTCAGTTTAGTGGGGGGAGACAGGGAAAAGGCAAGACAGCTTTGTGCTGTGTTGATGCCAGGTACTGTGTGCAATCTTGTTTCTAGATGGTCTGTGCTGAGAGCATAGAGTTCTTTGTTTCCAGGTGGGGGGCTAGTGTGCCATGGTGTTAGGGTGCCTTGGCCGAGGCAATGGTATTTAATTTGGTTGTTCATATCAGGCTGAAGTACACAAGAAAACGAGAAGAAAGTCCTTTGACTGGTAACACATTGCCTTTGAGCAACATCGGATTTCATTATTTTTAACACTGGCAATAATTGCCAGCTCCCAATCAGGTAAAAGGTGCAATCCATCGCCAATATTCTATTAATTCTACTGCACATAAAAGTGAAGATAGCCGAGTCGAAGATAGAGCCCCTCAGAGAGATTACGCTCTTCATTAAATCCATGTTTGGGCAGCGGCTGAAAAAAATATCTAATCCGAGCTTGTTAAAAAGGTCAGTAGTTAAAGATTCAGCTGGGTGTTCTGTGGAACAGAGTCTCCCCTCCACTCCCACTGCATCCTTGAGACACAACAAATGGCAGTGCATTAAATCAGTGGCCTGTTTCCTGCTGACCTTTACAAGTAATGCCTTTTTTATACCCTCCATCTTCCAGCAGGGTTAACACCATCCTTAGACTTTACAGAACTGGAATTCGATGTATAATAATAAAGCAGAGGCAATCGTTCTGGCGCGGCACTATTTTCTTTTATATCCTTTTTTGCACACAGGCACTCCTGAACACGGCTGTTTCCCCTTCAGCGGCCCAGTAAAAACCCTTGGTAATAACATACATTGCAGTGTGTAAAATAATGCATAGACTCTGGTGAAGGTTAGTTCTCGTGAAAGGTGCTGGATTGATGGCGCAATAAACGAAAGGCCGGCGTTTAGCTACAGAACAAGGCGCGCATGCGCAGTGGCAGCGAAAGCAAGCTCTTGCTCTGCACCATCTGTGCTTTGAAACCTCACACCGGCAGCGCAGCCAGGGGAAGTGGTTCATGCTGCACCAAGCAGGCTGCCATTTTCTCACCTCCTTAAAACAAGTGCAAGATGGCGCCCACTGATGTCCTTCTGCTGGTTGTGCTCTGTAAACCTGACTGTAATCAATTTTGTACCATTGACGCTACATATTGGCCTCAGCCAGACTTGACTGGCGAAGTGTGTTTCATTGTTTGCCAAGTTCCAAGTACTCTATGCACAGAACCGCACCGATATCACTGAGTTTGCTTGCAGAGAGAATTCTATTTAAACAAGCTGCGTTATTGGTAACATTAAGGATTTAGCTAATGTGATGTGTGCCACATACTTTTTGAGCCACGTTGGAGTATTTGGTCAGTTGGGAAGGCTATCCGGCTAGTGATGGGCCATGTGAGCCTACAGCCTATGTTCATTTCCCTACTCAGGTGCAAGACAGTTTTACCAAAACAAAGGTGGTGGGTGTACTGTTCCAATATGGCTGCCATTGTTTTTCCTTGTTGGTGTTGGGATGGGCTAAGTCGTTTCCCAAACCATCACTTCTTCCTGTCATGTGCTTCTATGGCCACACAAGAAGATGTTGGATAAGGAGGCAGTTGCGTCGCCAGGCCTCTTATTGCCTCACCTCCATGATGCCGTTGGTCTTGAGTCTTGTTGGATGTCAGCTGGTGCACTCTAGTGACAGCAAGACTGTTGTGAAAAGCATGTTTTTTTCTGCCTAGTGCCTTTTCCTTTGGGGAGTAACCCCGACCTTGGGTCACTTTCTTTGTCTCTGTCTGCTACTTGAAGGTTGATTACCCCTCTGTATACTGCTTTGCCAATATAACACTGTTCATACATTAACACATGTGATAAAGGTAACCCATATTCCATGTGAAGAATGTGGTGGAGTACACATTAAACATCTATAAAGTACATGGGACCTCATTGCGAGTATGGAGGTAGCCATGGTGCTATTAGCGCCATGGCTGCCTCCATACCGGGCTTCAATACCGGGGTCTGTGAATGAGGAATTACCGGGTCATAATGGTCCTGTGCATGAGGACTCGGTAATTCCTCATGCACAGGACCATTCCCCATTCCCATTTGAGCCCTTATAGGCCTCAATGGGAATGGGGCTGGAGCTAATAACGGGCCCGTATGGCACCCTTCATTACGGGAGCGCCTATGTTATAATGAGGCCCATGGTTTACTGAATTCTCATTATATTACATAAACACACTTCTTAGAAGACTTTAAAGACACACAGTTTGAGATCATAGTCTTGTCAAAATTGACACTGATAAAAAAGACTAAAAAACAGTGCAATGTCACAACACTTAAAAAACACAGGGCAAATAATTTGAAACAATACTAAGAATGAATCACAGAAAGTACAAAGCAACTAACTTAGTTTAACAATTACACAGAGAAAGAAGAACCCTAAATTATTTTCTGTGGGTATCTTGGATAGTCGACATGTTTCGGGCTGCTTAAATATTTAGGACACTATCCCTAGTGTCATTTAGCTCAACAATTAAAGGCCATCTTCAGGACAGTGATTTCTTCACAATCACACGATGAATCGTTTTTAATCCCTGATGGATATTCATGAGAAAATAGTCTAAAAAAATATTAAAAAATGAATATCAGAAATCGTGGGGAGTTACGGTTAGTACAGTTAATGGCACTTCATAGCCATCTCTGGCATGTAAACATATTTACTCTTTCTGCATATGACACAGTTATACACATACATAAAAGACTACACTAGGTTGGGACAACACATGTTCTTTCTTAATTGGCATAGTACTAGTAGCGTAAGAAAAAAGATTCTGTATTCACTGCAGTTTCAGGATAATTTTGGGTGTCCTATATATATTCACACAATCACAGTGGGAAGCATTTGAGAACTAATCTAAGCGTTTCCACAGCAGTGACAACATAGCTAAATCAGTACTATTAGTGAAAATCTGAATGGCTAAGTTTTAAAGCTGTCACTGCGTACAGAGTTTCTGAACAATCGGTTAAATTGCAGAGACAAATTATCAGACTTGACAGAATAGTCACAATGCGTCGATCAGGAAAGGGTCACATTTGGCAGATTTTGCAATTATCTGTACAAAGCCGTGAATAGGATTGTGACTAGCTTGCTCCCAATCCAATTTTGGAAACCTGTAATATCCATTTGTGTCATTAGTTTGTCTCAAAATGATGTCTATGGCTATTAGGTAAAGCATATAATATTTCTATGGACTTACTTTTATATTTACTTTCCTTGGTCACTGAAGTAGTATTCAAAAGGAGGTCTGCGTTTTCATCTATGTGCTTGCGGAACGGTTCTGTGAACTAAGAAATACTGTATAGATGACTTTAGACACTTGTACACGATAGGCACTAAGGGCCTCATTAGGACCCAGGCGGATTTCGCGGTGCTAAATGCACCGCGAAGCATGGCGGAAAGCCGCCGATAGCGCCATGGGGGTTGGCGGATTTACCGCCCCATTCCGACCTTGGCGGGGCGGTAAATCCCCAATCCCCATTCTGCCCTTCCCCATTCCCATTTTTGCCCCATAGGGTATAATGGGAGTGGGGAAGGAGTTAATTACGCCACCGTAAAATACGGTGGCGTAATTAACAACGAGGTCCCGTAGCGCCATGGTTTTCTCCGCCTGGTAAAACCAGGCGGAAAAGGCCGCCATGGCGCTACGGGAACTCGTAGTATGGCGGAGAGGTACGCCATGCACTACGCTGGCGTAAAACCCTCTCCGCCAGGGTCCTAATGAGGCCCTATGAGTCCTATTAGGAAGTGGAACAACTTACATGCCATTCTAGGGAGGTTAATAATTTATAGTGCCCAAAAACACTCTGGGAATAATGCCAGGACAATGCTTGCAATCCACGTATTCCATTTCAACCTGCAGAATGCCCCACTTACTGACTGATAATCTTCATTACACCGACTCTTCCTCGTTAGGGTTCTGTCATCCTCCCCCACTCCTGGGCCTGATGCAGACTTTGATCATGTGTGCTACTGCTCGGTAGGAGGCCCTATTCGCACCCTCCATGCAAGGAGACACATTTTTAATTCTTAAAATTCTCCTAGAGTGAAAGTGTGTATGTATACTATTCACTTTAGGGCAACAAGCGCTCTGCCTCCATGAGAAAGTCAACTTGATAGATATGTATTGTGACGAGAAAGAGGACTGCAGTTAAAATAGGCACAACACTACGGAGTTGAGTACAAGTACAATAAATGTACATGAATTGTGTAAGGCACTAGACCAGTTGAACAAGCATTATCGTGCCAGGTGGACCTCATTTCAACGTATTTAGGTTGAATATGGGTGACAGTGATTGCAACAATGTGAAAGCGAAGTCTCATGCACCTCTGAGTATTGACGTCTAGTACCTGAAATCCAGTTGTAGCGGTGAGGCCGTTGCACCAGGTTGTCCACAATTTCAAGTACTCAGAGGCTTGTGGACATGAATAGTTAGAAAGGCAGCCTGAGACCCTCTCGCGTAAATAGCACACATGGAGGACCCCGTGCCAGTCTCGCCGCACCACCAGAAGATGCCCCGGTATGGTGCAGGGACAGTGAAAACACTGGACTCGGGGCACCAATGTTCTTTCAGGGGTTTGAAGAAAGACAGGTAATACAAAGGACTGAGAACATGGCAGTGAACAATAGAGGCAGTTCACATGATAAGGCCAGGCAGAAAGAGGAACAAGAAGAAGGCAACAAAAGGAGCAGATAGGAGAAGGCAAAGGCAAAGAACCTGCACTTCAGAGCACAGACTGAGGGAAGAGGGAGCAGAAACGAGCGACGCACTACTAGAGAAGATGCGACACGAGGAACGCAGTCTCAGCGAGGCTTATGTAGCCTGAATGCTCCATTCTCGTTGTTCAATGCTGGTTGCCGAGCAACTGCAACCAAAGGGAGTGTGCACAAGCGCAGAAAGGGGCCAGAAGCCTCTGTGCATGCGGACTGGGGCAAGATGGTAGCGCCCAGTTGCCATGACCGCTGTTGGCCTTTGTATGGGGACCGACCGTGGAAAGTCTGGATGTTCCCGGAGTACTGACACCACTGTGGATATAATCTCCATTGACCTTGCACAGGTAAGGAGCCCTTCAGGCCGTGTTGATTGGGTACCAGCCGTGATGGGCGCATGACACTCTGCCCTCCTCCAGGAAAGGATGGTGCTCCAGTTTTACATGGATGTAGTGTATAGAAGAGGTGGATCAGGATGGGGGAATGTACTTGTGAAGCTGGTTCCCAAGTCAGATCCCAAGTGGTGTAGCCCTTCCAGGCAACCAAATACTGTAGTCGTCCTCGAAGGTAACAAGCATCACATATAGCTTCTACCTCGTGCTCAGGTTCACCATCAATGAGCAGTGGTGCTGGTCTCAGCTTAGATGGACAAGTGCTATCCATCATTTATATACAAAAAGAGCAGTGCTGCTTGTGTTGGAAGGAATGGCAAACTATATGTGTATGTGTTAAGCAATTAAAACAGAAAAATGGATTTATGGAAATGTGACCAAAATGAGAAGGTATGAGGCTAATATGTGCAGTAAGTGTGTAAGCAACATGTTTAGTGATTTAGTTGTGTAGTTTTGAAAAAAATCTGTTTTCTTTGGTGCCAGGCTGAAACTTAGCCAGGGCTGTCCCTGGTCCTTATGAAAATGTAGAGTTGAACACAAACTCATCAAACTAATTTGTCATTTTTGGGTAGTTTTACAATATATGTATGTGATGTATGTTTTGTAGTAGGGACACTTGATTATGGGTTGATATGGTTGACACCCACAGAGTAATTGACACATTAGTAGGTTTTGAGAAACAGCATTTCTTTATGACATTAGTGTGTAAGTGTTGAAACTAGGTGCTGAGAAAAGCACTGGATTGGATTAAAATATTGTGGGGTAAGCCCCTGGTTGTGTAATTCAAGCAAGGGTGTATATGTTGAAGAATTGTTCATTTTTGCAGGAGAACCACATGTGGTTGAACTTTATTTTTGAATATATTATTTTGCGCTAGGAAGTCACTCCCAGTGGTTGAATATGTGTGAGCTGGGGACACCCCATTGCGTAACTGTTTAGGGTCACACAAGTTACTTCCCAATTTAAAGGGGGTTGTTGGTTGTTTCTGAGATTGGTGATGGATGCGTCTTTGTTGGACACACAGTGGATCGCCCTTGATTTGTTGATTTTATGTTGGGCAAGTAGCCGTTCCTTGTTGATGAAGGATGGGACATTTTGTAAGAGTATAGATCATAAGGCTTCTATGGGCCAATTGCACAGATGAGAATAAAAGGGAAAATGTTTTGCTAAAGAGGTTTTCAGTGCACTTTGAAAAGAAAGACTGTTGAAGTATGATGACTGGATGAATCAGTTGAGCATAATAATGCCAATCAGTATGAAGAATGGTTGGGTGTATAGAGTGGCCGAGCGTATTGAGTTGATGAGTACGTGTAGAATTAACGACCACGCAAATAAAGAGAAGCAAACAAAACGCAAAAGCGCATAGAACTCAACCGGAAAGAGCAAGGGGGCGAGGGCGTAGAACTATATTGAACGGACAAACGTATAGACTTGATGAACATTCGGCCAGTCGAACGTGTGAGAGCGAACGAACAAGTAGAGAGGACTAGCATGGGGACCGGTTGAGCATGAAGAGTGGATGTGCGTGGAGAACGGGTGAGCGTAAAGAACAGACGAACATTGAGAGCGGATGATCGTAGAGTGCGGATGAGCACGAAGATCGAATGTGCGCTGAGATCGGATGAGCATGGAGAGCGGATGGGCATGGAGAGCGGGTGAGCGGATGAGACTGGAGAGCGGATGAGACTGGAGAGAGGATGAGACTGGAAAGTGGATGAGTGTGGAGAGCGGATGAGTGTGCAGAGCGGATGAATGTGGAGAGTGGATGAGTGTGGAGAGCGGAAGAGTGTGGAGAGCGGATGAGTCTAGATAGCGGATGAGTGTGGAGAGCGGGTGAGTGTGGAGAGTGGATGAGTGTGGAGAGCGGATGAGTGTGGAGAGGGATGAGTGTGGAGAGCGGATGATTGTAGAGAGCAGAGGAGCGTGGAGAGCAGTTGATAGTCAACCACGTCTGAATGTGGAAAATGCAGAAGCAAGTGTGGAGAGCGACTGAATGCGAAGTACGCAGAGACTTATGATGCAGTTGAGTATGAAGAGCGACCGGATGAGTGTGGAGAGCAGATTAGTGTGGAGAGCAGATGAGCGTGGAGAGCGGATGAGCGCAGAGAGCAGATGAGCGCTGATGAGCGTGGAGAGCGGATGAGCGTGGAGAGCGGAGGAGCATGGAGAGCGGAGGAGCGTGGAGAGCAGTTGATAGTGAACAACATCTGAATGTGGAAAGCGCAGAAGCGAGTGTGCAGAGCGACCGAATGCGAAGAACGCAGTGATGTCTGATGCAGTTGAGTGTGGAGAGCGACCGAGTGTGGAGAGCGACTGAGTGTGGTGAGCGACTGAGTGTGGAGAGCGGATGAGTGTGGGGAGCCGATAAGAGCGGAGGACAATGGAGAGCGGAGGAGTGTGGAGAGCAGAGGAATGTAGAGAGCGGAGGAGTGTGGGGAGCGGATGAGTGTGGAGAGCGGATGAGTGTGGTGAGCGGTTGAGTGCAGTGAGCGGTCGAGTGCGGAGAGCGGTTGAATGTGGGGAGCAGAAGAGAGCGGAGGAGTGTGGAGAGCGGAGGAAGGTGGAGAATGGATGAGTGTCGAGAGTGGATGAGTGTGGAGAGCAGATGAGCGAGGAGCGGTTGAATGGGGAGTGGATGAGTGTGGAGAGCGGATGAGTGTCGAGAGCGGATGAGTGTCGAGAGCAGATGAATGAGGAGAGTGAAAAAAGTGTATGTGTAGTGTGGATGAGCGTATGGAGCGGATGTGTATATGGAGCGAATGAGTGTTTGAGCAGATGAGCGCGTAAGCAGACAAAAGTACAAGCGCGGGGTAGACTGGTGTGCATGCGGAAGAAGGACAGGATTGCATTTGGATGGAACACATGAGAGCATGCGTGAAGCACACTGGAGAATGAAGGTCAGATTTGAGCTCGCAACGTGAACCAGAGCACATGAATAAGACGTGAATGTGTAGGACAATCGAACACCTGAAATGAACAAAAATGCATAGACGGACCTGCCCACACGTAACAGCGTGACATACTTAATATGCTTTGGAATGAAGGAAACACTTGAAAACATACATTATACCACACCCCACGCTTACTCTCTCCCTCACACCACCACTCATCTAGAACACAGAGATACTATGACACCATTCGCTATAACTGTTCTCATATCTACATCTCCCGCTTACTCCACATCACTCTAAGTAAACATTGCTGGTTTCACACCCCCAGCCAGGCGTTCTCCTCAGGCCTAACGCAGCCACACTCGTTCTGGATAAAGCCGACCAGAGCGAACACATACTCCTGATCTCTCAACCACCACACCTACAGCTAAGAAGCAGCTACCACTTGAATTCTGCACCAGCTGCACACATACCTGGTGCGTGCACACACTTTTGGACTCTCTCTACTCTCTCTACTGACCTGAACTTCGGTTCCCAAGGGCGTTCAACCTACCAGCGCCTTCAGACCATACCAATGGTATATAAGGCGCTATATAAATGCAAAATAACATAACATAACATAACAAAAATGAAAGCACAGGAGAGTGGTGTAGGTAACTAGAATGGTGAACATATTGGTAATTGGGAATAGAGAGAAGGCATGGGATATGCACTACAATACAATGTAAAGTCGTGGGTGTCATACATGAAGGTTTAAGTATGTAAGCCAAGGCCACAGCAGATTGGATAGGCGCCAAGAAGGGGTACAATGTTTCCTTCACCATACAGTATAACTATGCAATATAGGGGCACTTGAAGAAGAAAAGGAAAAATGTGTCTAAAATCACAAAAATTGAGAAGCATAGTGCCGAGAGCAAAAAAGTAATTATGAGTACAAATTACATTAAAAAGTAGGCTGATGTTTTAGTGAATGACATTGAACTAAGCACAGTGAATATTTATAGGGAATAGCAAGAATAAATAAGATAAAAACACCTTTTTTGGAGAAAGTATTGGAAGTGCATGTATTGATGCAAAATGTGTATTTAAAACTAGGGAAGCAGTAAGTAATGAGGGGAAGTATTCGCAAATGCACCAGGACTAAGGTTACACACAATATGGATGAGGGGCATGATATATTTAAAGGTTGTATTGAGGAGAGACCTCAGTTGCTAAATAGGAGATAATGGGCCTCATTACGACCCTGGCGCTAAGGGATTACCGGTACCGGTAAGGGTACCCGTAACGGTAATCCCTTAGCGCCTGATTATGAGGTCCCTTTGCGGATTGGAGACTTTAACGCCTGCTTTTTGCAGGCGTTAAAAACCAACCCGCAAAGGGACCTTGGTGGTAAGTACGGTGCCGCAATTTGCGGCACCGTACTTAGCGCCTTCCGCATTCCCATTGAGCCCTATGGGGCAAAAATGGGAATGGGGAAGGGCCATGGCGGCATGGGGAATTACCGCCCCGCCAACCTCGGAATGGGGCGGTAATTCCCCATTCCGCCATGGCGGAGTCGGTAAGTTACCGGCATGGACCATGGTGCTATTAGCACCATGGTCCAACGCCAGGGTCGTAATGAGGCCCAATGTATACTAGGGATCAAGGTATGAAGAACACACAAGAAAGTACACTAGTATTTTTAAAAGGCTCTGAGCATATAAGGGAGTATTTTATTTTTTATAGAAACACACACCTTGATTAGTATGTTTTTCATGAAAAGGAGTGCATTATTTAGAATGTTGTGGGGTTTGTTCAAGCAAAATGTATTTATGAGAAAAGTACAAGCAGGCTGAGGCACTGACAATGGGCCTCATTACGACCCAGGCGGTAAGTTACCGCCTGGGTCGTACCTTTACCACCATGGCGTAAACTACGTTTACGCCATGGTGGTTGGCGGACTTACCACCCCATTCCGAGGTTGGCGGGGCGGTAAGTCCCCAATCCCCATTTACCCTTCCCCATTCCCATTTTTGCCCCATAGGGCATAATGGGAGTGGGGAAGGCGTTAATTACGCCACCGTAAATTACGGTGGCGTAATTAACATCAAGGTCCCTTAGCGCCATGGATTTTAACACCTGCTAAAAGCAGGTGTTAAAACCTCCATGGCGCTAAGGGACCTCGGAATCAGGCGGTAAGGGTCGGCGCTGTTTACGCCGCCGTAAACCCCTTACCACCTGAGTCGTAATGAGGCCCAATGTGTGTGATGAACTGATTTATGGGGGGAAAGAAATAGAGATGTTTATGGTTAGAAACTCTGTTATGATATGCTTACAAGAAGAGGGGGAATGACACAACCACACACACACACATGCATACACGCACATATGCACACACATGCACACATGCACATCCATACACACAGGCATGCACATACACACATGCATACATGCACGCATGCACACACCCACATGCATACACACATGCACACACGCACATGAGAAGGCACACATGCACACATGATCTTGTGGAAGTATAGGCAATCAATGGATTGCAGGCTCAATGCACATGAAACATACACAGATAGTCAGAAGAAGGCATTTAAGACTGCAATACACACACATACAGGGTGCTTTCGCTTATATTGGGAACACCAGTTAGGGATATTATGTTCTTTTTTAAGGAGGATGCAGATCCACTTGTTTATATTCAGGAGCACTGAACTCTGAAGCGTGCGAGTCGAATGGATCAATGAGGGAATGGGTTTGTGCCACAAGGCAGAGGAATGGGAAATAGAGGAAGAGGTGGTTTGCAGAATAACCAAGGCAGTTTTCAGAATATGCAGAATGATAATCAGATTGTGCAAGGACCATTTAACCACGGGAGACTAGTCAGAGGGGTACCTCCTGTGTATTGGATATGTGGGATGACGTAGCATGTTGCGTGCACTTGCGGGAGCTAAGGATATGTACAAGATGGACAATTTTCAAGAGGGGGGACAGCTTATCCCCCAGTATATAGCTCACTAGCTTGGGAAGGGTTTGCCCAGGATCAGACATTGTATCAAACACAAGAAATGAGAGTGAAACAGGTGCAGTAGCTAGAGCAAGTGCAAAATGAATTCACTGCAGGGCAATTGCAGCGAGCCCCCATGCAGATTCAGAAATATGCAAACACAGGACATGCATTGACACCCAGGATATGAGGTGTCACTATGGTAGGAGGAAATCCTCTCACCAGAACAGGGGTATGCATACACCCACAATAGGGCAGCTCACAGGATGACTTGATGTGTTCAGAATTATCAGTGACACTAGGCCCCAAGAGGAGTCAAGGGTTATTGTGATGGACGGCGGCAAAATCTTTGCTCTATTGATAGACACTGGGACTGCACATCGATGAACGAAGGAGGAAAGGTGCCCAATGGTGGGAATTGCCATGGGTGATTGTTTTTTTTTTTTTTTGTGGAGCTATGGGTTGAGTTCCTTTTTTATTGATGAATTACCAATCTCTATGGGAGAGTGTGACATGACTGTTCCTTTGTTATATTTGTAACAGGCATCACTCAATATTTTGGGAAGGGATTGGATGACAAACCTTAACATGATGATTTTATTTACTGACCAATGGGTGGTGTGTTCCACTTCTGGAATACACTATTCAAAGAATTTATATTGGCATTAAACAGGTCAAATGGCTCTGTGAGTTGTTTCAGTAGAGCCAATGGTTTTTCTCATTATGGAGTGAGCATTTTTATTAACATGGCTGTTTGGCTTAGTGGAGAGAATGGTGAGAATATTTGATGAATGTTTGGACTACAGATACCTAAGGACAAAGAGGGAGGACAAACTACCACTATAGAATTAAAAACAGCCATAGTACGAGCGGAAATGACAATACTCAAAGGAATGGACTATGACAGTACACCATGGAGGACAGGGATAGCTCTTGAAGAAAGGTCTAAGTTGATTGACGTCATTGATGACAACATACTTGGAGAAGACTAAAGAAATTATGAAGTGGGTGGTTTTTTTAGGAGCATCACACACCGAAAGATAAAAAGGAAGTCTCCCAGTGTTACACTCACCTGGTATCCACGGGGACGCCACCCAGCCCTGGTTGGATGATTTGCACTTCCAAACCCTCTCCCGATCCCTTGGTAAGGCCTCTGGTTAAAAATGGGTCTGCAATATAGGAGAGCTGGATTCAATACCAGATTGTCTTTATGTTTCCCCACCTCCCTTGGCCTCAAATCCTTCCACCACTTGGGCCTTCTCCTCACCTTAAAATTGGAAGAGGTGGATTCTCCGTCCTGCTCCTCGTGGCAGGGGCGCGTAGATGTGGGGGGCAAGCAGCGACCAAGTTACTTCACTGGTGCAAGCCCCCCTGTGGGATTCCAGGCCTGCTGCGACTCCGTAGGTTTGCTGCTTTACAGTCTTTATATGCAGTTCTTATGTTCCTCTTAGTTCGAATAATAATGTCTTGCTTCTTTCCTTTTAGGTATGGAAAGGTATTTTGGTGTTGTCATGCAGTTTGAAGATGAGCATGGGCCGGTAGGCGAAAGCGCAGTGTGCGCGATGCTGTCCGGTGTGTAATGCGAGATGTGCTGCGCTGTTTCGCCTTTTATATTGCCAACCTGTGTCTTTTCTCACCTTGCAGGTTGCGATGTTCCTCACCGAGCACCGTAATGGTCCAGCAATGATACAGACCAGGATATGACTACCGAGGTAAGAATTGTGTGGCTTTCTTCATTCAGGAGGAAATGTGAGTACACTCTTACTAATGCTGTCTTTTTTCACCTCTTTCCAGGTTGTGGTATTCGAGGATGCATGCAGTGCTGGATGATGGAGTTCGTACATTCAGGTGAGTGGAACTGAAGTCAGCAATGGATTGAAGACAGGATACTGTTCCAGGTAAGTTTCGTAGTGTTCTTTCTCTCTCTGCAGGTCCTTGGTTTCAGGTAAGCTGGCATCAAAGAACTGGACACAGTGAGCATTACGCTGCCCACAGCAGAATAACGCATGTTCTGCTTTTTGGGTGTGGTTTAAATAGTCTCAGGTAAAGTAGTCCAGGTAAAATAGTTTGAGGCCTGCCACACCCAAAGTAGTCCAGGTAAACTATCCCAGGCCTGCCACACCCAAAAGACTAGACCACATAGCTCATTTCTTTGAGCTATGTGTGTGCATCCATGTTGGCTGAACCCCCCCCCCAAGTTAAATAGTCCCAAGTATATAGTCCCATTCTAATGTTGGTCTTCATGATGGTTATGAGCCTGGCGCCAAAAGCGCCATGACTGAATCCAAGAGAATCTTGGATGAGGTTTTAAGGCCTTTGACCTGGCCCTAACTAGAAGGCTGACTTGCCAGTGAGGGCCAGGGGCAAAGGTCATGACACCCAGCATATGGCAAAAGGTGCAGTAGTGCTCAGTATATTTTCAGGAAGACTTGGAGAGAGTGCCAAATGTCCTGTGAACAGTGGGCCCTTATGACATGGGTCTAGTGAAACGAATAAGGGGAGCAAAATAAAAGTACACACATGTAAGGGATTATAATCTGACAAATATGAGGGTTTTGTTATGATTAGACTAATTAGTGTAAGATTATAATAAAGAGGTGACTTTAACAGCACAGGAGTAAGAAGCTCAAAGCTACACAATGTATGACAATTCAGGGGATTAAATAAATAAATAAATAAATAAATAAATAAATAAATAAATAAATAAAGGTGAATGAATGAATGAATGGATATTAAAGCAGCAAAATGCACAAAGGTAACAGAAGGTGCAACTAAAAGAACAAAGAGTAACATTATGAGAGAAGGGTGATGACGGAAGGTCTGCATAAGAAATCCAGATTTGTACATAGAGAGCACAATTGATGGGGCTGGTTATAATTGAGCAGTGTAGTATATTTTGATAAAAAATATATGATTAATGAAAGGCCAAAGGGGTATGGATGGCCGAGATTGATCTAACAATAAGAGAGAATTTTTAATAGAACTATACCAAAGAACATATGAGAGTAAGTATGAAAGACATCGTTTGTATGTATATGATGATGTCGATGTATTTTTTGCAGATACAAATTATTATCGTTTCTGAGAACGAGAAGAATGTCTACATGTCCTTAGTGGAGCATAGCAATATAATGGGGAGAAACATTATATTATGACAGAGGTAGGTATTAATGGACAAGTAGAAAATGAAAAGGTAAATACCAAGTTTACACAACAAGTATGTGAAAAAACTATTGATCATTATTAGAAGTAAGAGGATCCAGGAAAGTACAGAGAAAAGCCAGTTAGGGATACATTCTTTTAAATAAATAGCTTTTTCCCAAGAAAGGTGAAAACAGGCGTGAGCATAGAATAGCATATACATATAAAGATACGAGTGTGGCCATGTCTAAACGACGAAAATGAAGAAGACTTTAGATAGAAGTTGGAGTACGCTTTTTGAAATTCTGTTCATAGGGACATGCCAAATAGGTACATTTACAAACTGCATGAACTATTTAGGATGGGCAAAACAATGTATTTCTTATATGTCACACTTGCGTGCACTTAGTAGAATCAATACTGGCTTCCCAATAACATGGGTAGGCAAGATTAGGTAGAACGATGAAAAATGTCAATTATGTTTTTTTTTCTCCCTGGTCCCCTCCCTTGCCTTGCCGTGCTCTGAAACACTTGTGTACAAGCGCATATATAAATAAATGATCATATCATGTCCCAAATAAACACAGAAAAGATAGAAGAAGACCGCTGTCCCATGCTAGCCGAAGGAGGACTTCAAAACTACAAGGAACATTTTCAGCATGGTTGAAAAAACTGAAGAAAAACAGGCCTGATTGCTACATTAATGTAAATCATTTAAATGTACACCAACGATTCTTTTTAACTTTGCAGAAGAGCAGTTTACAGTTCAATGGGCTGAGAATGCCACAGAGATGATCTCAGTAAAACTGTTTTGAAAAAAGAGCAAAGGACTACCCTGAGGAAATAATTGATCACTTTGCTAACGTAAAGAAATGACTGTACTTCTATTTCGGTTTGCTACAGAGAGCAGGAACCCACACCAGTGTCTTCTTCTTCGTCAGCTTTGGATGCACAAAGAAGAAAGAAGGTGAGTTATTGAAGAAAACACATCCTTTTTGTTTAAAATGTCTGAATTTGTTATGTTGTTTGTTTTGTCATTTATTATTTTTATTATAAAGAAGGAGAGTTTCCTTTAGTATATTATGCAGTTTTTGGAAAAAGGAAGATAATGAAAAAAGAGGGCAATGCCAGGAATAAGGCAAAGATGCAAATTATATGGTCTCAGGTTGTAGCCAATCCCAGGTATCAGCCAGTATGTATTAAGTATAAAGTGACAACACGGTGTGCAAAAAGAGGGAAAGGAGCAGGTATCCTATAATATTAGACAAACAGAAAATGCAGTAGAGATTGTTTAGGGGGCAGGAGTGTTTAAAAGAAACACATATGTATTTTAAGGTTTGGGTCTGAGGAGGCAGTACTGATGATAAAGATACACTTATTTTTCAAGAGACTCATTCAGTTTTATATTACAGATGGACGAGAGATTCCTACACACGAGGTGATTGACGGCAACCGATCCTGCGAGCAGGGAGAAAAGGTTGAGGGACGCAGCCAGATGCCCAGTTTCATGGCTTTGGAGCGTTTGTCCCTATGAGACTCCCCTAGCCTTGTGTTCCCCAGAAACAATTAAATGATCCCCCTGTTTTGACTGTTCTTTGAAGATGCGAATTGAAAGTTTGAGTACTCAGTGATGTGACTAACAATGAACTTAAAGGACTGCACTATGTGTCTAGAGCCTGAGAACTTGCTGCAAAGCAGCCCAAAGGACAAATAAAATGGACTGAGCTTAAAGAAGGTCTTTTGATGTGGAATAAACTAAAACAAGATGAATCGGTTGGAAGATGTACCAATGGAAGAAAATATGTATGGAGAGTGGGCAGGAAACAAGGAAATGTTGTGGGGTAGGAGAAAAGGGAAAAGTGGAAGTAAACACTAAGGCCCTCATTACGAGTTTGGCGGTAACCATGCCGCTATTGGGTGCATGGCTGCCGCCGAAATCGCATCGGGGTCCGGATCCTCGGAATGAGGACTTACCGGGACATTCCGAGTTCGCAAGGCCCGGTAATTCCTCCCTCCAAGGACCCAGACACGGTCCTTCCCCATTCCCATTCAGGCCCGATAGGGCTGAATGGGTATGGGAGAGGGAGCAAACAACGGGCCATTACGAGATGGCCCGTTATTTGCTCCCTCTTCCCCTCGCGGGACCCGGAAAGCATGCCTGGTTTTCCCAGGCATGCTTACCGTGTCCCGCGAGGGGAACTCGTAATGCGTCGGTATGGAGTGAACGGCGCCAGCACCTTTTACGGCACCTACGGTTCACTCCGTACCGCCAGGGTCGCAATGAGGCCCTAAATGTTGCACATGGACAAATAAAGATGAAAATGGGCTGGTGGGTTCCCTCAAGGAATGATTTCTCACGATTCTCGTAGTGGCTAAAAAAGGAAATTGCCTTTTGCATTCAATTGGGTAATGGTGATGGGGTCCAGATAGTAGCAAATAAAAGTTATCCTTTGAGGTTATGATTATCCAAAATGTTTAAAGAGGGTGAAATGTTGCAATAGGTCTTTCAGCAAAAGGAGATACATATATGCCTTAGATTAAGCGAGTACAACATTATTGAAGTCACTGTTGACTCCTTAAAAATGTTTTTATGATACCTCACATGTTGAGACAAATAACCACACTGAGGGGGGTGAATGGGACAGGGATGCATAGGTACCCTGTATATGGGGGAGGGTGGACACTGGGTGTAGTGGTTGTGCATTGAATAGTTGTCTAATAAAGACAAGAGGGGGGAGTGTATAAGAGTACTAGACCCCCTCCACCTCAAACTGAATACATATAGCATTATAGGCTGATCAATCAGAATTATAGTGGTTTTTGAAAGTAAAGAGTGGATATAGGGTGACATATATTTTTGGGGTCAGAATGACTCAGTAAGTGAAAGGTGCCACAGGTATTGCACGCACATCATAAATATATAAAATATATTCTGTAAAGTGGATAGAAAAAAGTTATGCTCAAAAGTAAATTGGTTTGCCCTTTTGTAGCGAGGCTAAATAGACTGAGATATTTTCTCAGATGGATGCCAAATACAAATCATTCTGATATTGAATATTCTTAGGCAGCATTTCAATGTGAGATAAGCACGTCTGGTATGGTATATTTAGAATTTCTTGGCAAGAAAAGCAGACACGATTGATAGCAAATCAGATAAGAACATGACAAAGCTACCACTTAGACAGAACAGCTGCTTACTTAGCAACAAATAAGATGAGCTCATGAGGTTTCCCGCATTATGAGCTACCAAGTAAATTTGGCAGGACCTCGAGAGCAGATGAGAACTGTTTCTTGGCAGGATTTGAAGGATAAGTAATTATGTTTAGCTGAGTCTGCAATCGGCTTATCAGTCTATGGGCCTCATTACCCGGTAGGCGGTGAGCCATGGCGCTTTTAGCGCCATGGCTCATGCCGGTAAAATACCGGCACCGCCTTGGCGGAAAGGGGATTTACCGCCCCATTCCAAGGTTGGAGGGGCGGTAAATCCCCCTTCCGCCATTGCCCTTCCCCATTCCCATTTCTGCCACATAGGGCTCTATGGGAATGGGGAAGGCGCTAATTACGGCACCGCAATTTTGCGGTTCCGTAATTAGCTCCGAGGTCCCTTAGCGGGTTGGATTTTAACGCCTGCAAAAAGCAGGCATTAAATCCCCCAACCCGCAAAGGGACCTCGTAGTAAGGCGGTAGGGATTTACCGGTATTTTACCGGTACCGGTAAATCCCTACCGCCATCCGTATAATGAGGCCCTATGTGTCAGTCGAAGTGTGCCAAAAATTAGTTAATGTGGCTTGGTGAGTGAAAGATGAGCCAACCAATCAAAGACAAGAAGGGGTTTATTTTTGCTGAAGGGCCCAATCAGATATGTGTTCTGAAATTGTATGACGTATTGCATCATTTTCAAAAAGCCTATAAAAGGTAAGCTGATTGTAGGAGCTCTGTGTGTTTACAGTGTATCTTTCTGAACTCATATTAAATATGACTGTGAACTCGCATCCGGGCGCCCTTCCTTTGTTCTTGTTCCAGTGCCAGAGACCACAGATGTCCAGACTGATGAGGTGCAGAGGGGCCCCCTTTACAGAAGGTTTGTATGATAGGCATTGCAATCTATCATGCACCACTGCACGCTGACGTCTAGTACCTGAAATCCAGTCGAAGATGTGAGAACGTTGCACAAGGTTGTTCACACTTTCGGGGTAATCAGAGGCTTGCAAACATGGATAGTTAGAAAACAGCCTGAGACCCTCTCATGGAAATATCACATGTGGAGAACCCGCTGCTAGTCTCCCTGCACCACCAGAAGATGCTCCAACACAGTATGGTGCAGGGACAGTGCAAGCACGGATGTTCTTTCAGGTGTCTGAAGAAAGACAGGTAATACAAAGGACAGAGATCAAGATGCAAGGCAGTTTGGTTTAGTTTAGAATATTATTCATATATTGCACATAACCCTGAGGTATTTGGACGCTTGAGTATAGAGAATATTGTTACAGTTACAGATGCAGAATAAATTAAACAGTTACATATGCAATAAGTTACGTGGTTGTTAGGACCAGGTTACATATGGTCCATGAAATTGTTATAATTACAGATGCAACGACTAAGCACATTATAGATGCAGTATATAAATATAAGTCAGACTACGTTCCATGAGGTCTGGACGTAAAAGGCAGGAAAGGAGACAAACAAGTAGCAGATCTGAGTACATGGTGAACAATAGGGCTCCCGCCTGAAGGTCTTACTGACAGTGGGGTCATTGCACCGATGTAGGTCCATATATTCCCAGGAGAGACCCCTAGGGTAATTCGGCAAAGAGCCAGTCTTTTACTTTAGATCTAAAGGACTAAAAGGAGGGTTCAGCTCAGATAGCTGTGTGTAGGGAGTTCCAACATTTAGCTGCAAGCACTGGGAAGCTCGACCCTCCTGATGTTTTCAGGTTAAACCTGGGTATGTTAAGTCGGTGCAAGTAAGTAGATCTGGTGGGTCTGGAGGATTGGTGACATGAGAATCTGTCTGATAGATATTGTGGGGCTGTATTGGAATCGCATTTGTGTGTAATGATGAGTGTGTGAAGTTTAATTCTGTCATGTACAGGTAGCCAGTGCGAGTCACGTCTAAAGGACGAGATATGGCTGGAGCGTGTTCATGGCACAGCGCAGGGCATTGTTCTGCAGAACTTGAAGTTTATTCAAGTTGTACTCAGAGGATCCTAAGAAGAGGGTGTTACAATAGTCCAGTTTGGACAGGATGAAGGCCCTGCCTAGTGTGAGGCAGCTGTTGGGGGACAGAAAAGGTTTGCAGGCATTGATAAGCTTATTGGTGTATGGCGTGGAGGAGGCTGTGGCATTCACTTGTTTTTTTATATGAAAGGGTGGAGTCTAAGTAGACACCAAGGGCTTTAACTTCTTTAGCAACTTTAATGATATTGCCATCAATGTTGAAGGAGTTATATCTATGGTTGAGTTTGTTGAGACGGGCTCAGGTGCCTACAATCAAGAGCTCTGCCTTCTCATCATATAAGCAGAGGCTGTGAGTGGTCATCCAGGCATGTATTTCACTATAGATTTCATTCTGTTTTTCAGAGTCTCTTTCATAGCAACCGGTGAGGGTAAGGTGAACCTGAGTGTCATCTGCATAGTTTGTGTAGGTGACACCCAGGTTGTCAAGACGATCAAAGAGGAGCTTGGTAAACATATTATAAAGTGCCAGTGAAACACAGGAGCCTTGAGGGACTCCACAGTGTATGGCTACTGGTTCAGCAGCTGCCGTGGGTGCGAAGACTCTATTTGTTCTATTTGTGAGGAAGGATTGGATCCAACAGGCTGCATTGGGTGAGAATGCTGCTGCAGAGCAGAGGTGTTCAGTCAAGATACGGTGATCCACAAGGTCAAACGCTGCTGATAGGTCTTGCAGGAGCAGGATGGCTAGTTTGCCCTTGTCTTTGGCTTCGTCCATTTGGATCTTTAGATCCAGCAGAGCAGTTTCTGTTCAATGCATGAGTCTAAAGCCAGACTGGCGCAGGCCAAGGGGGCTGCTATCTTCCAAATGTTTTTGAATTTGTAGATACGCTACACTTTCGATTATCTTTAGCAGAAATGGGACAGTTGTTATGGGTCTGTAGTTTGTGGGTATATTAGGATCTAGATTGGGTTTTTTGAGGAGAGGCATGACCCACGCCTCTTTGATTTTTGGGACTATGCAGTTTTCAAACGATGAGTTGATCAAAGACGTGATAAACGGTGCTAGTTCAACATGAAGGAAGGAGATTAGGAAAATGATAGTCTTTGGGTGCAACCAAGAGTCCCTTGCTGGGCATACCTGTCATTCATGGATAACACTGTAGAGTTGATTGCAGCTGAGGTGAGTAGGTTGCCCCTTCAAGTTGGTGATTACCTGAAGCAAACCGTGGCTTTGGGGTAATTTCAGTTGACCTCTGTCATGTGTCCCTGATGTTGATCTGCTGATGCCCCTTTTGTGAGGGCCCAGCTACAGTGGACTTGTCAGTGAAAGGCGCAGGTAGGCTGCAGCAAGTCGCGTCTCTTGGCATGAGGATTGCCTTCCATTGTGTAATTACTTCTTTACCCTGTTTGTAGGCAGCTACAGGCTGCTGGGAGCAAGGGAGTCTACCCTCAGCTGTATCGGTGGGGACACAAGGCCGGAAGTGCGTACTTTGGCAAGTCCCTGCTCTGCAAGTGGCAGTGTTAAAGCTTGCGTTGATCTACACGTTAGGGGAGCTAAGTTACAGTCCCAGTCCTTAGGTGCGGGATTTGGGTCGTGGATATGGTCACGCCCCGAAGCGCATTTGTGTATGTATTCGAGGGGCGGTCTTGATCACTAAGGGCCAAATGCATCCCATTTAATCCTCAAAGGCAAACGCACAGGGCTTTGTGGCGTGAGCAGATATGTGCACTAATTCAGGGAAGCCAGACAGTGAAAAGGATCTACACTTGTTATCCTGGTAGTTTTTTTTTGGGTAGATGGCTGCCTTCCTCTTAGCGCTTGCTCAGAATGTGTTATGGAGATGCATGCTGTGGCTGTTGGGGCTACCTGGATTGTAGTGCAGGGATGCGCAATCCCCCGAATGCATTAATACGTGCTCTGGGCTGATGCAGAAACGGGGGCATAGTCATTGCCTCATACTGCACTTTGGCCATCACATTTACAGATGCATCAATGTCCACCAATACCGGCACCAGCGAACCGTCCACTTCCACGGTGTACTTTAGCTGTCATCAGGCCTTCGACTTTAACATGTTTACACTTGAGATTTAAAAGGTGTTCTCATCGTCCTTGTCTTCTTCAGGTTCAATGGTGACTCTCTCCTCTTCTTGGTCCACGAGGGCCAAGTTGGACGGGCGCTGTTGTCTAAAGAAACCTGCCCAAATGGGTCCCCTCTGTATCACCACCGGCAATGGGGCACGGCACATGTGTGCATGTTAGTCCATTGTGCCACACTTTGCACATGATTTTCCTTACGCAGGGCTTTCTGCGGGGTGTGGCAGATCATAACCACACTTCAGGCATGATTTGGGTGCTCTGCCACCTCTGTCCCTTTGCAGACCCATCGGTCGATGTGTCCCTCTCGTTCCTTGGCCATGCCCAACAGGTCAAAGAGCGGCATCTATTTTGGATGCCCTTGTTTTCGCCACTTCGTGTGATCGTCCCAGCTCCAAGATTCATGGTAGCGTGAGGCCCAGCTCCCTCAACACTTGGTGCAGTAATTTCTCAGAAGTGCATCCCTGGATAAGTTAACTACGTATCATTGCCTGCTCATTGTCCCAGGCGCAGGATATTGCCATGCGTCGAAGGTGACCATGAAATGTGTCCAGGGACTCACACGTCCTTCTATTTCGCACTGCAAATATTAAACTGTTCATAGTCTACATTTTTCACCCCAGTGTAGGTCCCATCAGCCAGCTGAAGAGCTTGGTAAATTTGAGGGACAGCTGGTCCAGCAGAGTATAACAGCATGGCTACCATGCTCTCCTCATCTGTCTCTCTGTGGCCTTGAAGTAAATGTCCATGCGGTCGATCCAGGACTTCTACTTCGGGCCCAAACTCGATGGAGCCTGTGATACATCAGATTCTGGCATAGGCACTAATGCCCCCTGCTGGTATGGGGTTTGAGCCCCTCCCGGTGCAACAGGGACTGCAGCTATGATATGATGTTGAGCACACAGGCACCCTTTTTACCGTCAAGGGCCGCAACTCACTTGAAACTTTGTGCTTGCGTTTAGGCCTGTGAGCACTTCTTCCACCACCCAAAGCGTCTGCTTGGCCACACTCAACATCGTTAGTTCCCCCTCACCTTTTTCTCGAATGAGGGACATTGTTGCTTCCTTATGAAAGATCCCCCCAGTGGGGATTCCACATTTCTTTGCATGGGAGGCGCACATGCACTCCCAGAGGAGCCGCAAGCGCCCTCGCCACATTGCACAAAATGGTGGCCGATCCGTCACAGGTGCTGATCCCGCGACGTGAGACAAGCGTTAAACGCAGCCGTTTCTCTTGCCGGTCCATGTACCCAGATGCATTGCATCCTCGTCACAAATGTTGTATCTTGGCCTGCGTCATGCCGCAAGCCCCCCCCCAGCCAAAAGAGAGTACAAGACATGCTACTGCTTGTCCGGGCTCGAAGGGCACTCTTGCACGCATGTGACATGCCCCAATTATTAACCACACACGGTGGAGTTGCATCACTCAGCCGGCTGTGTCTTGTTAAAGACACAGACACCACACCGGGTGCAGCCAAAACTATAAAGAGCCACCAGCCAGGTATCTTCTAGACAGGTCATTAGGAAATGGTGCTCATCTCCGGAAAATGTGGCATTCAGGGTAGGCCCATCACTCAGAAACGTGGGAATCTGCAGTGGGCATAAGCATTTCTACCCCGGCTGCTCTCTTGGAATCGGAATCTGCAGGAGGTTTAAACCAGCATAAGATGAAATCAGGAGGAAAGAACTGAACAAAATTCTGTGCAGGACCCAGCCCTCACAGCTTGGGGGTTTCACCTCCCAATATTTAAATGGGTCATCTGTGGCAGACTTCTGGATTTATTGCTCAGTGATAGGGCAGGGGCACCAACCTAATGACCACTTGGTCTTTGTTGACAGACACCCCACTAGGCGAATCTGTGACTAAAAAGCTGTAACATATTTTTGTGAACATTGTCACTAATGCTCATAGCCTAAGGACAGGGGCAGCAGTGCATGGTGCCAGGGATATTTTAAATCAACGATATGGCTGACTTAAGGGGAGGGACTGATGCTTATGTACAGTAAGACTATAGAACCTTGTTATGGTAATTCTCTGGGGCCCGCAGAGACGTGCCAATGGTCCGCGGACTCCCAGCTCATGGAAGGCCCTAACCTCTTCCCTGGTCCCACGAAGTCGAGGTCCACACAAGGAGCAAGGGGTTACTGTGGTTTATTGTACGAAACGCCCAGGGGTCAAATGTGTGGACGACATTCAGGCACATCTCGCCGCACTCTGGCTCGCAGGCCAGCTTTATACACTTGTAACGGAATAACCTTCGTCACTCAGCAAATTCCCCCCAAAACCTATAGAAGCCCAGGATTGGCCCCCGGCTAGTAGGTCCCGTATAGGACCCTATAGAGAACAGTGGTTATTGGACATTTCTGTGTCAGGTGGTGTACTTGGATCATCCCCGAAAGTTGCTAGTTCTAAATAGTTACATTAAGGAAGCCCAGTGATTGGTTGGCAACCCTCACCTTCTACCCCCAGAACCCAGTGTCCTGATTGGCCAGATTGCGGGCCCCCAAGTCTGGGACAAGCTCTGTTCCCAGCCTGCGAGACACCTGTCCACAGTACATGTCTACTATGTTCCAGCAAAGTGCAACTATGGGCCTCATTATAAGGTTGCCGCACCCGGAATAAAGGGGGCCGGTACAGCACCGGCCCCCTTCATTCCAGGAGCACCGATTACAAGCTTCCCATCGCGGGACCTGGATCGCACGCCTGGTAAAACCAGGCGTGATTTCCAGGTCCCGCGAGGGATAGAGGGAGGCAATAACGGGCCAGATGTAATCTGCCCGTTATTACCTCCCTCCCCATTCCCATTGAGCCCTATGAGGGCTCAAATGGAAATGGGGATGGGTTCCTGCATGGAGGAATTACTGGGTCCTCCTATCTCCATGGCTACCTCCATACTCGTAATGAGGCCCTATGTGTCTGTGTATTACAATAGTGTGTGGATGACTAATGCCATGAGAGCGTTGCATTCCAATCGTACAAGGTGTCTGGAGGCAGTTAACATTTTGCGAGCTGCTGTCTGGCCGTGAGGCGGCTGCTTGTTCCCAGCCTATGAGTCTTGGCCCGTTCTTAGGTTGGACAGGTCATATTGTTGGAGACCACTCTTGCAGGCTCCATTACCTCGAATTAACATGTATTTTACAGGGAACATTTGCGGCTACCGCTGATGTCACCTTGGCTCAGGATGTGGAATGCCGCTTCGCAACATGGTGGCCTTGGCAGCCTGTTGGTTACACCAGGGTTTATTCTGCTGGCACAGCACCTTGTGGTTTGGGATTTCTCTGAGATCATTGCAGCCTACTGTGTTCTCCTGGGGCCTGCTCTGGCTTCCATTATAGAGTTGTCATCGTGTCCATAGGTTAGCGAGAGCTTTACGGTCAGGTCCCTTGTGTTCTCCTGTCCTTCCATAAGGTTAATTGCATGTAAGTGTCTGCAAGAATATACACGAGCTCTTTTTGCATAATGCGTTTCTGCAGTGCTTTAGCGAGCCTAATGACAAAATAATAAACGTTTTGGTAGTGTGCATGAGTCACCGTCCTCTATCTCATCAAACTGTATGTTCTTCATGTAGATTGGTGTGTGTGTGTATCAACTGCGTGGATTGCGCGTATGCATTTGTTTCTAACGGGTCTATGCCGTTGGGATGTCTCTAACGACCTGCACCATGGCATCCATTAGCTTGATGCCGTTAGTGAAGTCTGTCCATGTGGTTGCCTCCAGCTCTGGCCTGTGTCTCTTCATCCACTCTGGGCAAAGTTCACATTGCAGCAGGAGCATATGGTCGGCCGTCAGGGTACCATTTGCGGTAGTTGTCCATGGCTGGAGCAGTAGGGATTGGCATAAGTTCATAGGATCGGCGGCCATGGTGTTGCTGGTGTTTCTTCCGGTTAGGGGGTCGTCCAGGACTGAGGGTCTGCTTGGATTTTCCCTGTTCAACCTCCTCCCCATCAGAACTGGCCCCAAAGTCCCACCTCTTCAAGGAGTCTCTCCTCAACACCTAGCCCATCACGTTGCCCCGTGCCACCTGACTCGCTAAACGCTGTCCGCCTCTCTCCTCCCTGTCACTCTGTACAGCTGTACCCCTCCACTGTGCCCCTCTGTATCCCACCCCCCTGCTGTATTGTTGCACACCTCTGTAAAGCGCTCTGTTATGTATCTGTATTGTTGCACACCTCTGTAAAGCGCTCTGTTCTGTAGCTGTATTGTTGCACACCTCTGTAAAGCGCTCTGTTCTGTAGCTGTATTGTTGCACACCTCTGTAAAGCGCTCTGTTATGTATCTGTATTGTTGCACACCTCTGTAAAGCGCTCTGTTCTGTAGCTGTATTGTTGCACACCTCTGTAAAGCGCTCTGTTCTGTATCTGTATTGTTGCACACCTCTGTAAAGCGCTCTGTTCTGTATCTGTATTGTTGCACACCTCTGTAAAGCGCTCTGTTCTGTATCTGTATTGTTGCACACCTCTGTAAAGCGCTCTGTTCTGTATCTGTGTTGTTGCACACCTCTGTAAAGCGCTCTGTTATGTATCTGTGTTGTTGCACACCTCTGTAAAGCGCTCTGTTATGTATCTGTATTGTTGCACACCTCTGTAAAGCGCTCTGTTATGTATCTGTGTTATTGCACACCTCTGTAAAGCGCTCTGTTATGTATCTGTAGTGTTGCACACCTCTGTAAAGCGCTCTGTTAAGTATCTGTATTGTTGCACACCTCTGTAAAGCGCTCTGTTATGTATCTGTATTGTTGCACACCTCTGTAAAGCGCTCTGTTATGTATCTGTATTGTTGCACACCTCTGTAAAGCGCTGTGTTATGTATCTGTATTGTTGCACACCTCTGTAAAGCGCTGTGTTATGTATCTGTATTGTTGCACACCTCTGTAAAGCGCTCTGTTCTGTATCTGTATTGTTGCACACCTCTGTAAAGCGCTCTGTTATGTATCTGTATTGTTGCACACCTCTGTAAAGCGCTCTGTTCTGTATCTGTATTGTTGCACACCACTGTAGGGCACTTCGTTATGCATCTGTACTGTTGTACACCTCTGTAAAGCGCTCTGTTATGTATCTGTATTGTTGCATACCTCTGTAAAGCGCTCTGTTCTGTATCTGTATTGTTGCACACCTCTGTAAAGCGCTCTGTTATGTATCTGTATTGTTGCAGCGCTCTGTTATGTATCTGTATTGTTGCACACCTCTGTAAAGCGCTCTGTTCTGTATCTGTATTGTTGCACACCTCTGTAAAGCGCTCTGTTATGTATCTGTATTGTTGCACACCTCTGTAAAGCGCTCTGTTATGTATCTGTATTGTTGCACACCTCTGTAAAGCGCTCTGTTCTGTATCTGTATTGTTGCACACCTCTGTAAAGCGCTCTGTTCTGTATCTGTATTGTTGCACACCTCTGTAAAGCCCTCTGTTCTGTATCTGTATTGTTGCACACCTCTGTAAAGCGCTCTGTTCTGTATCTGTATTGTTGCACACCTCTGTAAAGCGCTCTGTTCTGTATCTGTATTGTTGCACACCTCTGTAAAGCGCTCTGTTCTGTATCTGTATTGTTGCACACCTCTGTAAAGCGCTCTGTTATGTATCTGTATTGTTGCACACCTCTGTAAAGCGCTCTGTTCTGTATCTGTATTGTTGCACACCTCTGTAAAGCGCTCTGTTCTGTATCTGTGTTATTGCACACCTCTGTAAAGCGCTCTGTTATGTATCTGTAGTGTTGCACACCTCTGTAAAGCGCTCTGTTAAGTATCTGTATTGTTGCACACCTCTGTAAAGCGCTCTGTTATGTATCTGTATTGTTGCACACCTCTGTAAAGCGCTCTGTTCTGTATCTGTATTGTTGCACACCTCTGTAAAGCGCTCTGTTATGTATCTGTATTGTTGCACACCTCTGTAAAGCGCTCTGTTCTGTATCTGTATTGTTGCACACCTCTGTAAAGCGCTCTGTTATGTATCTGTATTGTTGCACACCTCTGTAAAGCGCTCTGTTCTGTATCTGTATTGTTGCACACCTCTGTAAGGCGCTCTGTTATGTATCTGTATTGTTGCACACCTCTGTAAAGCGCTCTGTTCTGTATCTATATTGTTGCACACCTCTGTAAAGCGCTCTGTTATTTATCTGTATTGTTGCACACCTCTGTAAAGCGCTCTGTTCTGTATCTGTATTGTTGCACACCTCTGTAAAGCGCTCTGTTATGTATCTGTATTGTTGCACACCTCTGTAAAGCGCTCTGTTCTGTATCTGTATTGTTGCACACCTCTGTAAAGCGCTCTGTTCTGTATTTGTATTGTTGCACACCTCTGTAAAGCACTTCGTTATGCATCTGTACTGTTGTACACCTCTGTAAAGCGCTCTGTTATGTATCTGTACTGTTGCATACCTCTGTAAAGCACTCTGTTCTGTATCTGTATTGTTGCACACCTCTGTAAAGCGCTCTGTTATGCATCTGTATTGTTGCACACCTCTGTAAAGTGCTCTGTTCTGCATCTGTATTGTTGCACACCTCTGTAAAGCGCTCTGTTCTGTATCTGTATTGTTGCACACCTCTGTAAAGCGCTCTGTTCTGTATCTGTATTGTTGCACACCTCTGTAAAGCGCTCTGTTCTGTATCTGTATTTAGCACACCTCTGTAAAGCGCTCTGTTCTGTATCTGTATTGTTGCACACCTCTGTAAAGCGCTCTGTTCTGTATCTGTATTTAGCACACCTCTGTAAAGCGCTCTGTTCTGTATCTGTATTGTTGCACACCTCTGTAAAGCGCTCTGTTCTGCATCTGTATTGTTGCACACCTCTGTAAAGCGCTCTGTTCTGTATCTGTATTGTTGCACACCTCTGTAAAGCGCTCTGTTATGTATCTGTATTGTTGCACACCTCTGTAAAGCGCTCTGTTCTGTATCTGTATTGTTGCACACCTCTGTAAAGCGCTCTGTTCTGTATCTGTATTGTTGCACACCTCTGTAAAGCCCTCTGTTCTGTATCTGTGTTGTTGCACACCTCTGTAAAGCGCTCTGTTCTGTATCTGTATTGTTGCACACCTCTGTAAAGCGCTCTGTTCTGTATCTGTATTGTTTCACACCTCTGTAAAGCGCTCTGTTATGTATCTGTATTGTTGCACACCTCTGTAAAGCGCTCTGTTCTGTATCTGTATTGTTGCACACCTCTGTAAAGCGCTCTGTTATGTATCTGTGTTATTGCACACCTCTGTAAAGCGCTCTGTTCTGTATCTGTATTGTTGCACACCTCTGTAAAGCACTCTGTTATGTATCTGTGTTATTGCACACCTCTGTAAAGCACTCTGTTATGTATCTGTAGTGTTGCACACCTCTGTAAAGCGCTCTGTTAAGTATCTGTATTGTTGCACACCTCTGTAAAGCGCTCTGTTATGTATCTGTATTGTTGCACACCTCTGTAAAGCGCTCTGTTCTGTATCTGTATTGTTGCACACCTCTGTAAAGCGCTCTGTTATGTATCTGTATTGTTGCACACCTCTGTAAAGTGCTGTGTTATATATCTGTATTGTTGCACACCTCTGTAAAGCGCTCTGTTATGTATCTGTATTGTTGCACACCTCTGTAAAGCGCTCTGTTATGTATCTGTATTGTTGCACACCTCTGTAAAGCGCTCTGTTCTGTATCTGTATTGTTGCACACCTCTGTAAAGCGCTCTGTTATGTATCTGTATTGTTCCACACCTCTGTAAAGCGCTCTGTTCTGTATCTGTATTGTTGCACACCTTTGTAAAGCGCTCTGTTATGTATCTGTATTGTTGCATACCTCTGTAAAGCGCTCTGTTCTGTATCTGTATTGTTGCACACCTCTGTAAAGCACTTCGTTATGCATCTGTACTGTTGTACACCTCTGTAAAGCGCTCTGTTATGTATCTGTATTGTTGCATACCTCTGTAAAGCGCTCTGTTCTGTATCTGTATTGTTGCACACCTCTGTAAAGCGCTCTGTTATGTATCTGTATTGTTGCATACCTCTGTAAAGCGCTCTGTTCTGTATCTGTATTGTTGCATACCTCTGTAAAGCGCTCTGTTCTGTATCTGTCTTGTTGCACACCTCTGTAAAGTGCTCTGTTATGCATCTGTATTGTTGCACACCTCTGTAAAGTGCTCTGTTCTGCATCTGTATTGTTGCACACCTCTGTAAAGCGCTCTGGTCTGTATCTGTATTGTTGCACACCTCTGTAAAGCGCTCTGTTATGTATCTGTATTGTTGCACACCTCTGTAAAGCGCTCTGTTCTGCATCTGTATTGTTGCACACCTCTGTAAAGCGCTCTGTTATGTATCTGTATTGTTGCACACCTCTGTAAAGCGCTCTGTTCTGTATCTGTATTGTTGCACACCTCTGTAAAGCGCTCTGTTCTGTATCTGTATTGTTGCACACCTCTGTAAAGCGCTCTGTTATGTATCTGTATTGTTGCATACCTCTGTAAAGTGCTCTGTTCTGTATCTGTATTGTTGCACACCTCTGTAAAGCACTTCGTTATGCATCTGTACTGTTGTACACCTCTGTAAAGCGCTCTGTTATGTATCTGTATTGTTGCATACCTCTGTAAAGCGCTCTGTTCTGTATCTGTATTGTTGCACACCTCTGTAAAGCGCTCTGTTATGTATCTGTATTGTTGCATACCTCTGTAAAGCGCTCTGTTCTGTATCTGTATTGTTGCATACCTCTGTAAAGCGCTCTGTTCTGTATCTGTATTGTTGCACACCTCTGTAAAGTGCTCTGTTATGCATCTGTATTGTTGCACACCTCTGTAAAGCGCTCTGTTCTGCATCTGTATTGTTGCATACCTCTGTAAAGCGCTCTGGTCTGCATCTGTATTGTTGCACACCTCTGTAAAGCGCTCTGTTATGTATCTGTATTGTTGCACACCTCTGTAAAGCGCTCTGTTCTGCATCTGTATTGTTGCACACCTCTGTAAAGCGCTCTGTTATGTATCTGTATTGTTGCACACCTCTGTAAAGCGCTCTGTTCTGTATCTGTATTGTTGCACACCTCTGTAAAGCGCTCTGTTCTGTATCTGTATTGTTGCACACCTCTGTAAAGCGCTCTGTTCTGTATCTGTATTGTTGCACACCTCTGTAAAGCGCTCTGTTATGTATTTGTATTGTTGCACACCTCTGTAAAGCGCTCTGTTCTGTATCTGTATTGTTGCACACCTCTGTAAAGCACTCTGTTATGTATCTGTATTGTTGCACACCTCTGTAAAGCGCTCTGTTCTGTATCTGTATTGTTGCACACCTCTGTAAAGCGCTCTGTTATGTATCTATATTGTTGCATACCTCTGTAAAGTGCTCTGTTCTGTATCTGTATTGTTGCACACCTCTGTAAAGCACTCCGTTATGCATCTGTACTGTTGTACACCTCTGTAAAGCGCTCTGTTATGCATCTGTATTGGTGCATACCTCTGTAAAGCGCTCTGTTCTGTATCTGTATTGTTGCACACCTCTGTAAAGCGCTCTGTTATGTATCTGTATTGTTGCATACCTCTGTAAAGTGCTCTGTTCTGTATCTGTATTGTTGCACACCTCTGTAAAGCACTTCGTTATGCATCTGTACTGTTGTACACCTCTGTAAAGCGCTCTGTTATGTATCTGTATTGTTGCATACCTCTGTAAAGCGCTCTGTTCTGTATCTGTATTGTTGCACACCTCTGTAAAGCGCTCTGTTATGCATCTGTATTGTTGCACACCTCTGTAAAGCGTTCTGTTCTGCATCTGTATTGTTGCATACCTCTGTAAAGCGCTCTGTTCTGTATCTGTATTGTTGCACACCTCTGTAAAGCGCTCTGTTATGTATCTGTATTGTTGCACACCTCTGTAAAGCGCTCTGTTCTGTATCTGTATTGTTGCACACCTCTGTAAAGCGCTCTGTTATGTATCTGTATTGTTGCACACCTCTGTAAAGCGCTCTGTTCTGTAGCTGTATTGTTGCACACCTCTGTAAAGCGCTCTGTTCTGTATCTGTATTGTTGCACACCTCTGTAAAGCGCTCTGTTATGTATCTGTATTGTTGCACACCTCTGTAAAGCGCTTTGTTATGTATCTGTATTGTTGCACACCTCTGTAAAGCGCTCTGTTCTGTATCTGTATTGTTGCACACCTCTGTAAAGCGCTCTGTTATGTATCTGTATTGTTGCACACCTCTGTAAAGCGCTCTGTTCTGTATCTGTATTATTGCACACCTCTGTAAAGCGCTTCGTTATGCATCTGTACTGTTGTACAACTCTGTAAAGCGCTCTGTTATGTATCTGTATTGTTGCATACCTCTGTAAAGCGCTCTGTTCTGTATCTGCATTGTTGCACACCTCTGTAAAGCGCTCTGTTATGTATCTGTATTGTTGCATACCTCTGTAAAGCGCTCTGTTCTGTATCTGTATTGTTGCACACCTCTGTAAAGCGCTCTGTTATGCATCTGTATTGTTGCACACCTCTGTAAAGCGCTCTGATCTGTATCTGTATTGTTGCACACCTCTGTAAAGCACTCTGTTATGTATCTGTATTGTTGCATACCTCTGTAAAGCGCTCTGTTCTGTATCTGTATTGTTGCACACCTCTGTAAAGCGCTCTGTTATGCATCTGTATTCGCTCTGTTATGCATCTGTATTGTTGCACACATCTGTAAAGCGCTCCGTTGCTTCTCAAAGCTAGGTCCGCGCTCAATAAATACCATAATAATAAGTGAAGTTCTTAACCACAATAGATTCTGGATAATGCTGATGAGGTCTTCCCGGAAGAGACACCCATTAGCGACCTCTGTGAGCGGCCCTCTTTTCTTTGGAGAGGGTGACCCAGAACCCAAGACACCTGCTTGGACTATTGTGCCTCACTGCCTGGTCTGCCAACCTCCCTGGCACCGCGAAGGGCTCCTCCAACCTGCTCGCCAGGCACCACCTTTTCAGGCATGTGCCCACTGCACTTTCCTTGATTCTCTGAATCCCTCTGCCTCTCTCAATGGAACATCAGTGTTCTCTTAGCCATTGATAAGGCTGTTAGGAACAGGCTGTCAAGAGCGCAGTGTTTCCCTCCCTCCTCTGTGACCCCACCCCCTAGCTCCAGAGGCAAAAGAATGCTGTGCTCTATAGGTGTAGTAAGCATGGGCACTGAGTACGTGGGTGCTATCGGGCCCGGGCACCCCCAGGAAAGACCAATTTCGTGAAAGTCCCTATACTTACAATGGGACTTTTTTTTGGCTGTTGCTGTTGGTCCTCCCAAGCCCCCGCCAGGTAAAACCCAAAGTCTATGCCCCTGGTACTAAGTACATACATACACAAAGAATACTGGATCTGCCAGTCAATAGTATCGGAGTGGGTAACTTCATCCGAGTGTCTCTTGGGGTACACATACCCCAAGTGTCCTCACCACAACTCACCTAGAAACATTCTGGCAAGCAGAGTAGGGGTTCTTCTGAACTGCACTACTCAAGACATCAGCAAAGCAGTCCCGCACAGCACCCTTAGCTCCTGCCATCTAAACCGAACCCATCCTCCTGCAAGTCTTAAAGCACCAAGAGTCCATGGAAATGGCAGCCCGCCACCATGTACCAGCCAATCATATAACATAATGGTGACTTCATAATTTAGCCATTTACTAGTTTGACCATGTTTGGTTTTGTTGGCTTTTTTGGATCCCGATTTCTCGTGTTAAGTGTGTTCACTTAGAGACAAAGCGGCACGTTCCTCTGTGCGCTGTGTTGATGGAACTAAAACCAAGACCAATGCTACGGCATGCACCCTGGGTGCTACGGCATGCACCCTGGGGTGCTACGGTATGCACCCTGGGTGCTACGGCATGCACCCTGGGGTGCTTCATGTAAAACGGCTAGGAAGGATGCCAATCATTTGGGCACACTAGAGGCGCACCACTCCGGGCATTTCTGACTTGATGCCGCCCACAAGGTGACTCGAAAGATTGCTCAGTCCCGCGGGGGGAGACATGATTTGGATGCAATCAGATTTCTCAACTGTTTGGGGCCCAGCTTGGCTTGGAAGCTGGCAAGCCAGCTAATGTGCAGACTTCTGCATGATTGTGAGTGAGCAGGGACTTCGGGAAGTTGGTGCACAATCCTACAGGGCACAACTAGCACGGCACGGAGCCGGCAGACGTGATTGTGTTGGGAACCTGAGGCGGGCTAGAGGCGGTGCAACCATCCTTGAGTCTCTGCCTCTAATGAATATTTAACAGGCCCTGCCATCTGCTTCCTGCATTTCTAAGATTCTAAATATGAGCTACGTTGCATCATGTGCAGAAGTGCAAAAAGCAATCCGGTCGGTGTAACCAAAATTACACAGCAGGATGAACCGAATGTGCAAATTCTGTGATGTAAAAGGTCTACCAGGCTGCTGGACTGTGGAGCAGGCATGCTATGTTTTGAGTTTGTGAGATTACAAAAGCCTGCCACATGTACTCCCAACCATTCACACTGGCCACCATATACTGGAATCTGTTACTCTTATACAAGTAGGACTATGCGTGCGTTAATGGAAGATAACGACCCCTACTCTATCCCAAAGACAAATGAAAAACTGGCATGGAAACACGCAATGTTGTCCTACTGTGAGTGGTTGAGTGACTGGGGGAGTGAGGGAATGAGTGAGGGAGTGGATGAGTGAGCGATTGTGTGAATGAGTGAGCAAGAGGGTGAGTGAGTGAATGAGTGAATGAGCGAATGAGTAAGGGAGTGGGTGAGTGAGGGAGTGAGTGAATGAGTGAGGAAGCAGGTGAGTGGGTGAGTGAGTGAATGAGTGAGGGAGTGGGTGAGTGTGGGAGTGAGTGAATGAGTGAGCAAGAGGGTGAGTGAGGGAGTGGGTGAGTGGGGGAGGGAGTGAATGAGTGAGGAAACGGATGAGTGGATGAATGAGTGAAGGAGTGAGAGAGTGGGTGAGTGGGGGAGGGAGGGATTGAGTGAGGAAGAGGGTGAGTGCGTGAGTGAATGAATAATTGAGGAATCAGGTGAGTGTGTGAGTGAGTGAAGGAGTGAGGGAGTGAATGAGTCAGGAAGCGGGTGAGTGGGTGAGTGAAGGAGTGAGGGATTGGGTGAGTGGGTGGGTAAGAGGAATTGAGTGAGTGAGTGAGTGAGTGAGTGAGTGAGTGAGTGAGTGAGTGAGTGAGTGAGTGAGTGAGTGAGTGAGTGAGTTAATGGGAGCATCTCTGCCGTGCATCACCACAGAATGAATCACCTCATGCCACTTGAGGCACTACATCTGAGAGCCCCATGCCCCAGTTTATAAATATAAATGCTTATTTCAAAAAGAGTTATGATTGGCAGATATACATAATCCACCCCTGCCCACTGCACTCCAGGCAGGAAAACCTCTTGAATATAAAGAGGCAGAGGTGTGGCGTTTTTGAAAATGTACGCCTTGGTCACTTCATCCCATCAATTTTTCAACCTATCTCTCCTGCAAAATTGATCATTCGGTGACCCAATAACGTACCAAGTTCATTAAATCTCATAACGGGCTTAAGGCGCCAGGCTGGGCCTACACCATCAAGAGAAGCAGACTGCATCATCTTGTCTGTCCTGGACACCTTCACATTGCATGCGACAATAAGGGTGGCAATGCCAAAGGAGTGGTCATGTTGGACCAACTGTCCACTGTTGTATTGCATGTTGAAGGTGGTGATGCCAGAGTCTTGTTCATGATCATGTTAGGCCAACCGTCTGCAGTCGCATTGCATGCTGCTATAAGGTTGTGATGTCAGAGTCATGATCATGTTAGACCAACCCTCTGCAGTCGCATTGCATGCTGCTATAAGGTTGTGATGTCAGAGTCATGATCATGTTAGACCAACCCTCTGCTGTCGCATTGCATGCTGCTACAAGGTTGTGATGTCAGAGTCATGATCATGTTAGACCAACCCTCTGCAGTCGCATTGCATGCTGCTATAAGGTTGTGATGCGGGAGTCCTGCTAAATAGAAGCAACGCCTCATTCCAAGATTGGAATTTAATAGACTGGCTGCAGCCCAAAGGATCAGAAGCAAGTGCTGCTGTTGGTTAGATAGGTTAAGATGCAATCATTCATTCTGTACCAACTTTATACCAAGTGAACTAGCCATGATACATTAATCTCAACATTCAACGCCACCAATGCATGTGTCTTGAAACGCGAATGATCAGATATAACCTTAGATCCGATGTTGGGACTAATGGGTAAGGAGATCAAGCCACATGGCATTCAGCTCCCATTTGAACCTCGCCTCTGGCACACTCGTGTCTGGGGAGAACTGCTGCTGGGTAACTAAAGTGCATGGTCTATTGCGAATGTGCATGTTTCTGCAAATGGACCGTGCATATGCCTGTGCAAATACGTAATCAGGCAGACATGCCAGGAGCTTGCAATGCGGGGCCCGCAAACACAGTATTAATGGGCACCCGCCTACTTCTCAATCTTGTTCACAGGCTCATGTCAGCCAGTGAGTTGCAAGAGCGTGAACTGTTTGCGGTGCACAGGCCGCAAACCATCCTTACTGGTTCCATCTCAGGGTCACACCTTCACTCCCCCTAAATGCCAGTTAGAAGTGCAAAGAAGAACCCCCAATTTACAACAAAGAATGGTTTCTGTGTTTGTTGACCTGCTGAATTTCTGATGGATGTGTCATGCGTAATTCATCCAATTCAAAGACCTGGCTGTGTCCAGTTCCGTAGGCTCGGTAGAGTCCCAGGAAAGACCATGAACAGCGGTCAAGGACAAATCTCATTTAACTGAGATTTTATCCGAACATCCCAATTATTTTTGACTTCGGTATCCTTAGTATGTTGGTAACACCGATAACACTGATTAAAAAGACATACTTGCTGCGAGACATCTTACATTTCGGACAATTGGCTGTTAAGATTTGAAGATTTGTTCCTGGTATGTATGTTTGTACTCAAATTTGGTATTGTGTCATTTAGAAAGATCTTTAGAAAAGCCAGGCTCAATTGATTAGATGTTTTTGTTTGCTGTTACTAGACATGTTACTTAACAATGTGCAAGTCAAAATAAATAAAATACTTACAAGTGGCTCTGTTCTCTTGCTTTTGTAAGATTCATCAGAAATGCCAGAACCCACTGTAAGGCAAGCCGATCATCCACATTTTGCTACAAAGGTCGACTGACACAGGTGTATCTACAAGGTGAACAGTGAGGACGTTTTCAGCTGAATTAAGAGTTTGACAGTGCAGGAAAAAATCCAGTGGTTATTCCCTTACTGCCAAATTTTATGGTGGTATTGGAATTATCTCAATGTTTACCTTGCAACTGAATTCACAATTTACAATGAAGCCGAGGAATTACTCCTAGATAATAGCTGAAGATAAATCTTAATGGTCAACACCAAAAATCAAGGTCAACACCAAAAATCAAGGCATTAAGACAGGCGGAATTCCCATTCATGGCAATTGGGGAATAACACCACCTTACCACTACTCACAATCCAATCAGGCTAGTGGGGAAAGGCATTCACGTGCATCAGTAGTGAGACATAAATAATTAAATGGAGAATTTGAAGTTGTAGCAAAGTGCAAGGCAACCATCCCACTTTTCAGCACAAGTGGCACAATTGGTAGCGCTCATTGTTGTGTTCAAGAAACACGCAGGGCAGGAAGTGACGGTGTACAGTAACTCCGCCTACATGATGTCAACCATACACGCACGATTAGCACATTGGAAAAGGAGGGGATACCTCCGTGCAGCAAGCATCCTTATTGGATAGGCTTATTAAGGCAGTACAACTCCCAGTAGCCATAGCGCATACTAAGCAAAAAGATTTTATCTCTTTTGGGAATGAAGGCGCAGAAGAATTGGCCAAAAGGGTTGCATATTCCCCAGATATTTTCAGTTTTGATAGTGAGAATGTAAAAGAAAAAGTATTTACAACCATGTTAATGCAAGAAGGGTTTAATAAATTATCGATAACCCAACTAATGGCGACTCAAGGAAGTGCACCCAGGAAGAGCAGGAATTATGGAAGTGAAGGGGGTGTTCTTTATCCCCCACAGAAGCATTAGGGAGACAACATAGCACTGGAAAGCCGGTGATGCTAATAGCATTATTGAATTTTGCGCTTGAACAGCTGCATTACCCCACGCTTGTAACTAGGGAGAGTTTTGCTGCTACAATTGCGGAAGCCTGGTTCATTCTGAATTTGTTGGAGCATGGTGCACTATTTATGCTAAACTGCATCGTGTGTCAAACGTTTTCTGCTGGGCATACACTGAGAACAATTAGATGTGTAATACCTCAACCGAATGGTCCGTTTCAGCATTTACATATCAATTATGTCGATATGCTGCACGTGTGTAATGGATATAGGTATCTATTAGTGGTGATGTGTCACTTTTCTAGGTGGATCGAGGCAGGTCCATGTACACACCCTGATGCCACTTCTGCAGTGAAGTTTTTAGTGGGCAAAGTCTTCCTGAGATGGAGTGTGTGTGAAGTGCTGAGATCCGACAAAGGGCCAAATTTTGTTAATGAGCTATTTGAACAGATAGGGCTTCTATTGAACATTACACATAAGACTACTTCTACTTATCACCTGCAAGCAAACGGGATATGTGAGACTCAACGGCCGCCTTAAAGTAAGGATTGACAAGATTAAAATTTAATTGAAGAAGGGATGGCTATATTGCCTACCTTTAGCCCTGTATGCCCTTTGGAATCAGCTAGGATCAGACCATCACCTCACCACTCATGATCTAGTGACATGGTGGCATATGAGAACACTCCTTACACCTCCATCTAGGTCCTAGATTCTAGGAGTAGAAGTGATGCTCAGAGTGTAGCTAAAATTTTAGGTGATGAAATGCATGATAATTTGACATATATGACCTCTTGCATCTCTCTACTTTCAGAGCACGTAAAGCGCAAGGGGGGGTTGGTCTCAGAACACAGAAGAAGAAAATTCAACAACTCACCCAAGTCAATTATTATCAGTACCTAAGTTATATGTTGGAGACCTAGTCCTAATCAAGAATTTTACTAGAAGGTGGCATGAGCCATGTTTAAAGGTCCCTTTTGCAATGGGAATATAACTCCTTCAGCTGTGAAAGTCCAAAGGAGACAAGCTTGGCTTAACTTGTGATGTAAAGGCCTACAAAGGTGAGACCTGCCCTCCCACCATTGCCGATTTAGAAACAAGACAAGAAGAATCTCAGCATGTGCAGACCCGATCAATGATGAAGAAGAATGACGATAAAGCAACTGCCAGTAGAGAATACAGATTTATCCTTGACTGAAATTCAAAAGGACACTCCATATAGATATTTCAGCAGTGAGTGAAAGAATTACAGAGAATTGTAGTAAATGAACTTTAAAAATACACATTAAAGCATTAGAGTTATGCCTAAAAATCAGTTTTTGATCAGAAATTGTTAACAAGATCAGTATACAGATTCATGGTCTGGTGAATAACTGTTCTAAGCAGATAAACATATGCTACTTACCGACAGTGAGGTTCATCGGCTTGTGATTGCTGTCTTTGTGTTTATACTTCAAGATTACCCTGCTGTTGTCAGAAGAGAGATTGATATTCACACTTTTTTACAGGATCCTAAAAATGACCCAGTGATACGAAGGCTTCTCATTGCAATACTTGAGCAGATTTCACAGTTGCAAGTATAAAGGATAAAGAAATGTAATAAATGTATTAAAGATGAGAAATGTAGAAGCCGGCACCATTCTAGAGAATGAACAAGTGCAACAAGTACCAGGATGGCGCGGGAAATGGATGCCTTTGTTTTTGTGCATAACATATGCCTGTACATTTACGCTCTTTATCTTTCCGTTCCTCATTTTTCACATTCTTTATCATGTTCATACTTCCACTGAGGTAGAGGTCCCTATGGTTCATTCTACTATGGGAACTTCCTTTGATATACTTCATAAATGCTACAAGCCTTCTCAAAGACACAGGAGATATGCAGAGGAAGATAATGAGGGGATAAATACCTATCTAGATAATGCAGCACACTTGGGTAATAACATGTGATATCAGGGAAATTGGGCCACTTTACGATGGAGATCGAAATGGTTGTTTCCATTCCAGGATGATTATAACAAGACTACGCAGATGGAAAGGGAACCTGGATGGGAGAGCAAGATGCTTGTGTATCCTGCAGCAGGACAGGAAGTGGTAGTCATTGAAGACATGAAGAAAATAGATTGCCCTGATGTAACAGAAACAGCTGGATTGCCTCGATGTTTAGAACAAAGTCAAGTCTTAGTCTATGGATGAGTGAAGTCCAAGAAGGGATGGGAAGGAGGATTGGTGTCCTGTGCAGCTCATCTACTGAAGTCAGAATATGTACAAGAGGTGCAGAGAGTGAGCAATGGATGTTTGAAGTCATGGGCTAAATATCCCAAACTATTGACATGGGAAGAAGATGAATCAGAGCCATTGTGATTCCATTGGCAAATGCGACATTGTGCTTCCGAAGGCGCAGACAGAATTGTGTGGGAGATAACAAAGGCTGCAAAACTACAGTTGACGTTTCCAGGATGGGAGAAGGGACCGCTGACCTCATGGATCGATATTGGCCTTGTGGGACTAGGGACTACATGAAGTTGCCAAGGATTGGGGTGGAGTATGCTCAATGGTGCTTATCCATGTTCCAGCATTAGCGATTCCTCAGAGTGACCAGAACATTGGACAATTTCCAAAAGTAGATGCCCATTTGAGAAAAAGAGCATCTCTTGAATTTCTTAATCGAACCAGAAGAGAGAATTACTTCTCAGCCAAGTCAATAGAAGCATATGACTCCATTCCTTATGAACACAGTTTGTTCAGCAAGACTGCTTCAATATTTATGACTATTTTCATGCCTGGGATCAGACGATGGCCAATGCCAAGTGGTTGCAGATTGCGAGATGGGAGCTTCTGCAGACAATCAACACCACCATGAAGGGATTCAATACTATCAAGGAAGAGCTGAGGGCCATACGACTAATAACCATGCCGAACAGATATGTCCTTGATATGATCACAGCGATGGAAGGAGGCGTTCGCGCTAATAATTGGGCCATCATGTTGGACATTCACACCTTCTCACAATGAAGAGAATGGGACCTTGATAGAGGCCATAATGTTGCTAACACGCCTGCATAACAAGATGGAAGACGAGTACATTACGGATTACTGTTGGTTTGCTTTCATATTCTCATGGATTCCACAGTGGATGCAAACATCCTCAAGTTTCTGGGAGTGATATTGGTCATGGTGATGTTTGGATTCTGTGTGATCAGGATAATAATTGCACAATGTAAGAAGACAGCAAAGAAGGCAGTAGGAATGAAGATCATGATAGATGTTGAATCAGGGTTTGTACCCAAGGATTTGACTAATGAAGATGTCAGAAAATACAAAGAGGCTAGCATTGTAGCACCCGAGGGAACAAAGTTCCTGTATCCAAAGAATCATAAGAAGTACGTGGGACGATGGGTCTATTGTAATCCAAATGGAAAGTGCAACTACATGTCCTGGAGTATGGATGACCATGCTAAATCAGCCATCACCATGAGAGGTGTGATGAAGATCTGGACTCCAAAGAAGCACTTCTCCAATAGAAAATATCAAGATGTGGAAACCATTGAAGAGATGGTCGATGACTCCACCAGAGGGGGGAATGTAGAGGAGCAGCTGCATGGCTCTGCAGGAAATCCTTCCCCCTGCCTCCTATATGTTGAAAGTTGGCAACTGTGCCATGTTTGACACCAGCAGTTGTGCCAATTCCGCAGCAAGTTTCTGAGAAAAGGTATCCTCTGAGAAAACCCTATTAAATGTATCCCCAAAAAGACGATAATCTGAGGGACGAACTCCCTGAAGCAATATGACAAAGAGTGAAAGAGAAGCCAGTTACGTCACAAGAGACGAGCGTGACGCACTGAGAATGCTGGCTGAAGAGAATGTATGGATCTTGCGGAACTGATGACGAAGTTAAGAATTGAGTACATTTTAATATGCAGAAAAGAAGATTGCAGGCATGCAAAGTGCTATAGAAATCCAACCATTCAATGATGGTACAGACGGTGAAACACAACTAGACTAAGTGATCATAAAAGCTGGCTACTCCTAGTGAATAGACTGCAGGTGAAGCAACCATTGTATAGAAGCTGGACATCGGTGTCATGAATTTAGTAAGCCAAGACCCATGAAGAGAAAAGGCGACAACTGTTTCTCACCAAGAATAAGCTGAGATTGTGGAAACGAATGGCAAGGCTGTCTGGCCTGGTATTAAAGCTGAAGCAGCCAAGGTCAGTTATCTATTCTTGAAGGCAGTGAATCATCCCTTGATAAGGTGCAAAGAAAGAACACCAACTGTGCCAAGTTTTATAGACATTTAAATGCTGCAAAATGGATCACATCCTGGTCTCCTGTCACGTGAACCAAGGATGGAAATAGAGTTGAGCAACAACGATAGTGAGTGCTCGCACTCCCATATATTCCCAGAGGCAAGAATACTTTGCAAGGCCAAGTTCAAAGACAATCTGCATGGCAGAAGGCATGGGTGATGAGAGATCTTGGGCTAATTGGTTGGGGAGGTAAAGTCCACAACATGGCACCTGGGTCTGAGCTTATGTGCTGCTAAGTGAACCGAATGTTCCAGACATGGCACGAGCGTGCCAACCAATTATAGAGCGCTGTATATGAAGGGCTTTATATTGTGAAGACCAATGATGAACTGTGTACTTAATAGTGTTGAAGATGACATGTTTTAGAGGTAGGCATACGTTATCCACCTGACAGTGGGCAGACAATCACAATCCTAGTTCTTATGCAATGTATACTTAGATGTTCCCCTTAAGTCTATCACTATTTTCAATAGGTTTTCTATTAGCTGCCATGTAGTATGATATTCTGTCTGACGTCTGCATATAAGGATGTTTTTACAAGAAATGCACTGAGAGCTCGAGCGAACGTCTGTTAATGTCCGTTGTAACTCCCTGTTTTAGATAATTGTTAATAAAACAGCACCTTTGTCATCTTCCTGAATAGGTTTGTTTATTTGGTGTCAGAGTTATGCTGCATTCCCATCCATTGGATGCACGTTACTGAAAGGGCCAGGCGCTCAGCCCTAATTGACAGACTATGAAAAAGAGTAGTCTCTGCTGAGGACTCACAGACATCCTACATTGTTTAATGTAGCAATCATGGCACAGCTGGGGGGCACACATGTCCAGTAACGGCCCGCCAAGCCTAGCCTAAACTGGCCCGAGCTGTGGGCCAATACCGGCCTTTACGCCCCCCAGCTGGGGTGTGATTGCTTTACTTACCCTGGGGTTTACCTGGTTTGCAAATAGTTGTTTTCCTCGGGAGAAGGGCTCCACGCTATTGCGCAAACCCAATTTCCATTGGAAAAGGGACTTTGGTTTTTTTCCATTTCCATGGCCACAGTAGGGAGGGGTGCCAGAACGGGACCACGAAGATCCACTCCAGCACATAAGTGGGGGCAATGAGAAGGGAGGGAAAGGATTTGTTTTATTGTGGGAATTGGGGGGAGGGCAGTGGGGAGGTGGGAAGGCAACAGGGAGAGGTTTCCTGTTGCCTCCCCACATAAAAGAAAAAGATGCCACCACCCGGGGAAGGGCCACGAATGGCTGGAAATACCAGGCGGTGTACAAGAACAATGTTTTTCTAACAATGCAGTTATTCTCTTTGAGTAATGAGTGAAATGACGATGGAAGCCTCATGTACACATTGGCAACCTCCTATTGAGATTCAATTTTTGAGCGTTTGTGACACATATTATACTCCTGATGAAAGTTCTAAAATCATAGGTGTTATGAACTAAAACATGTTGAGTAATGTAATGATGTACAGAGATACATCATTATAAAGCAAATGGTGTTTGTAGATGTCAAAATGAATTACATATAGAGGAGATATACATTGTTCTGTCTAGGAAGAAGGCATAATAGTGATGCGGTTTCATAAGAGTATGTTGATTGAATTGTTTTAAATGAAAGAAACATTAATCAAAAGCTAAGAGTGATTGAATGAATTAAATGTTGAAATTAAACACAGTTTTAACTTATAAGTCACTGTTTTGTTGAAGAATCTACATAGCTTGGATAGGTTCTATATTTTATAGAGCATTATTATCCCGGGTTCACCTATCCATTTTTTGCCTTTAGCCCTTGGTTCCTCCAGCGGTGCAATACAGGTTAATTATCCCAACCCGGATTAACAAAGGCATTGAAATTATGTACACGGGTTGACATGAAAGTAGCCATCCGTTTTTCAACTAATGAATTATTCTGTAAATCCATTGAAATACCGCCAAATGGGATTACTGTTACCGCCACTTGATAATGCAGATTTACCTCAGGATTACAAGTGGAGGTAGGACGGTGTAGTCCATTATACTCCATGGGGATTTTGTTGGAATTACAGTGAGAGTACGTTTTGTTGTGGTAATTCCGCATAATTTGGGAGAAAAAGTGGAGGATCAAAATACAGCTTTTTGCTGGAGGGGAATCCTCCACTTTTCCTCCAAACTGAGGATTCAGCTGGGCAGTAAAAATGGGAGTAATTTAATTACTACGACTTTTTTACCACACCACTGAACTCATAATGAGGCCTGTAGAACCAACGTAGTATGGCAATGTTGTACTTCAGCAAAGTTACAAAGGCGCTTGGGGGTTTCATGGTGATATGTACTGCTTGTACCTTCTTCTTTGCATTTTTATATTTACACAGGATTATTTGTTCCTTTTTTCCGAATAATGAAAAGGGTGTGGACCACAGTCTAGTAAAGAGGAAATTGATGATTGGTATAGCTATAGGTGAGATTAAAATAACTAAGGAGTGCACTATTTTGGATATTGCGGTGAAGGGACAGGCATGGGGACACTGTATGTCAATGGATGTCATGTTGGTGATATTGATGTAGTCAATTGGAAATGTATTTACTTATAATGAAGCGAATGACATAGATTAACTTTTTATTGTTGCTAATATGATGTATGTTGAGTAGAGCATAGTCGTCAAGATCACTTAATTGATGATCGATTTTTATCTGTTTCCCCCTCTTTTTTAAAACCTTTTTATTTTCTCTGGATTTAAATGTTTTCTTGTAAATGCTGTGTACATACAATATCAATTATACCCTTGTATTATTCTTATATACTGATAATTCTATGTCGAATTCATTATCAATCCAATGCTTGCCCTGAGTAAGCTCTTAGAAGCGAAACATCTTACTTGGGCAATGAGACTTGGTATGAGCAGATACTTTAAGCGATTGTGCAGAGTATTTGGTGCATACACGCCATTAATTTAGTGCACTTGGATGTCCCCAGTGGCCAACACGCACATAAACTACACTCAGGCATGGATTTCTGTTTGCCTACAGAGGGTAAACCTCAGAAAAGCACAGCGGCTCCATCACAACTTCAGACTTTCGTAGCATACTGGTATCCATGATGAAAACAGCACACTGACATCAACAATGTTCCTGTGCTCCGTAATCGCAGCCGGTTCAACAATGGAACAATTACAAGCACTTGGCCGGTGTGCTACTGGAAGTGTGGCCCCCTGGTGCACAATCCGTAATGACCCATGCATTAACGGAAGCTTTGAGTGCATGGAGAATGCCACCATGCAAATGAGCAACTCCCCCTCTAAGATGCGCGGACGGAGGGAACTCCATCAGCGCTTTCGGTATTACTAAAAGCGTATTACCTAATACCGATGACACTAATGGGCAGCTTCTCAAAATGTTTTGGGCACAAGCAATGAGTGACACATGCACATCTCATCAAATGCACTAAAAAAATGTTCCCTATTCCCAAAGGTGCTGATTGTGTAAGATGCGCAGATTCCAATACCTTTTCCCACCATCTTTGCGGATTTGAGCAAATAAGGGGGCGTTTCTTCACATTTCAATGTACATCTCAAATTCACAAATGTTATATGCTTTGAAATGCGCAGAAATGCGTTCCATTCCCCTCCCCCTGTTGGGAACAGGCACAGGGGGGTATGCAAAGTCCAAGAGGATCATGTGCGACCCTGCCATGCATTTTTCTTTAAGTGTGATTCTGCATTTTAGTATTTTATACCACGACGGTCCCATTTCCATCACCTAAACAGGGATAGAAATACAATTGTCTTCTTTTTTCTTTACATTTCACAGTACACGATAGAATTGGGCGCTCACTTCTGACACTGATGTATGCAAGGGAGGGGGGGCTAATGCATCTTTGCACTGGAGCACAGCCCCCAGGAAACGCTCATTTACCCTTTGAGGATAACGTAACCTGCGCATTTCTAAAAATAACACAAATGAAGCAAGCGCAGTCTCTGCACTTTTTTCGAGCATCTGGCCCTCCGTGTGCAAATACCTGTGTAGATTAAGTGTTGGCTTAGGCCCCCACCACACATGGTATGATATAGAGTGCTTCAAAATAAAAGAGCACTGTACTTTCTTATTTCGGAAAAGAGTGCGCTTTGTATCGGGAACCAAAATTCAAGGTGAAATTGAATTTTGTTGGCTTAAAATTACTATCCAATGCATACAGCTTGTCCTATTTCGATGTCAGGGTTTGACCCTCTGGGTGAACGCTCTTTAGCTTTGAAAGGGTTCTTAAACCAGGGCAGCTATTCAGCCTTCTCACATATACAGTGCAGCTCACTGCAATTAACGCCCTGTAATTACCACCTTGAAACCAATCAGACTGCTTGTAAAGAAACTGAACATTGCATTTCAGTGGCAATAAAAGGAAATAAGGTAGAAATGGGACTGTCTGACTCAAATTGTGTTGGCCGTCTAGCCCCGGGCGCTTTTCTTTAACAGTGTGCACCTGTGTCAAGAGTATACAATGCAGCCAGTTGCCTGGCAACCGTGGCTGGAATCTCTTCGCATGTACACTCCCCAGAAATGTCTTAGTTTGGCAGACAAGGGCCTTTTTTCCGGATGATGTGCAACAAACTATCATATCGGCCTGATTTGACTTGTCTCGCTCCCCGTAGCACCGATGCGTTGAGTGACAGCAATCTCCTCTCTCGGCGACTGGCCCGCGCTCGTGGGATAACAGGCTCGAAAAACAACAATGTCAATTTGATGTCAGTGCGCTTTCCACTAAATCACACGGCTCCCTGCAGGTTTTCTTAGTAATGTGACAGGCCAAAAACACTTGGAAAGAAACATGTGGGAACTGCCTGCTGCCACAAACTTCACCAGACTGGCCAAAGAAACATAGCTTTCAAAGGAGTGAACAGGAGATGTTGGCAGTGCTTATAGGAAATATAAAACCCATTTGTGTTATCATCTAATCTAACGTTATCCTATATAACCCGATATAATATAATATAAAATAATGTTATATATGAATATATAACGAAAAATCTGTTTGTTCTTCATACAATTCCAAACTGTTCCTTCTATCTGCACCAAATGTTGCACATACCTGTTAGGACCCTACGGATGTCACTGGCTACATTACGTGTGGACACCCACCCGGTTCCTTTTATTTTAGCCCCTGCACATGTGAGACGCTTGCCTGGAAGCGGCAAAACATCACGGTGGTCGTAAAAAGGACCGGACAGAGCGCATTTCAAGCATCTGCACTTGGAATTCAAAGGAAAAACTCTGGAATGCAATGACTCTGAAAAAGGACTCATCATGCTGCCAAATAATACACGACAAATTTAAGCAGAACATCTCAGGACATCTAGAAACCATGGCAGCACAACAAGACTATGATCAGCCCCTGCGTCTGATTACAAGCGATACCCTGAACAGCATAGACCACCTCCTTAATAATGAACATGAGCAAATATCTTTTTAAACCACGTTCGAGGAACATATCCTCAAAACAGTGGACATTATGGAACCAGAATCCTGTTTAGGAGATAGGTGTCCATCCAATGTGCTTAAAGAATGTATGAGTACGCTAGTACCATGGGTAACACGTCTTGTTAATTTATCGTTTGCTGAGGCAAATGTATATAGCTAAACACTATCGCCCAATTACAAATGTTCAGTTCCTGCTGAAGATCGTACACCGGTTGCATATGGCCAACTGCAGGGCTTTCTTACAAGCAACAATCTCCTGAATGCTAAACAATCTGGTTTCAGATCTAAACACAGGACGGAGACTGCGCTCCTGCATCTGATATCGAATATCGCCAGCAGAGTAGACAGCGGCAGTCCGGCACTTCTGATGTTGCTTGATCTATCTCCCACGTTTGACTTGGTGGATTATGCTTGCTTATTATTAGATTGGCAAGAAAAGGTACACTTCTATCAGTCTGCATCGGCCTGGATCTCTTCCTTCTTACCGACTAGAAATTCAACAGTGGCTGTAAAAGATGCTTGTTCAAATCCCAAACTTATCACACGTGGAGTGCCTCAGGGGTCTTGTATCTCGCCAACCTTATTTAACATTTATATCATGCCTCTTCTTACACTCCTTGATGACTTGGGTGCCCGGTATACTAATTATGCCAATGACATTCTGGTCGTTATCGAGCTCTCAGGCTGCTACGCTAAAGATACCTAACTTGTTAACGCCATATATCATGCAATACAAGTGTGAATGGTGACCAATTCCCCAGCATTAAATTCCAACAAGACTGAACTCCTAATAATAGCATCCGGAAATAATAGTAAAAAACCTGAAATTTTCATCATTGCTGACAATATTATTAAAGTGTCTAAGTCAGTCAAGACCCTAGGTGTCATTTATTGTGCCGATTTATCCATGAAGCAACATTTGGCCCAAGTTCGAGCAGCTTGTGGATACACCATTAAACTGCTTAACTATATTTGTCCATATATTTCCCTAAAAAACAGGTCCCTTCTGGCTACAGCTCTGATTAACTCCCGTCTCGATTATGTCAATAGTCTTCTGGTGGGTACCTCTAAAGCCAACCTTAATGTGGTTCAAGTTGTTCAAAATCGCACCCTTAAAGAGCCATTTTTAGTCTCTTTATAAAAGACCATATAACGGAGGCCAAACGGGATTTTCATTGGCTCTCGGTTAAACACTGGCTCACGCACAAGATTCTATATTTGACCCATAAATGTTGTAGCAAGGACTCTGCGCAATATCTATGCGATTGGCTGACCACTCTTATTTTGAGCCATCCCCTATGCTCATTTCGTACAGCAAAACGTACACATCCCAGATTCAAGCTTATGGAATTTGATGGTACAACATTTGATGTACAAGCACCAGCAGCCTGGAACAAGTTACCCCTCCGTCTCAGGCAGGAAAATTCACTCACCTCCTTCAAAGGGGTGTTAAGACTTTTCTCTTTAATTAGCTCCTGAGTAAACCCTAGGTCTGCCTTTCTTAAATGCTGTTCCTGCTCTCTATGTCCTATGTCCTGTACGTATCTATGTGAGCTTCGAGGCCCATGTGCAATTTAGCGTGTAAATAAATCTGGATACGAGGAAAAAAATGCGAAAACCACGTTTCAAGGTCCTAGGATGCACCGATTCTTTGATATTTGCTATGCAATGCACGGAACACCAATGTGGTCGTAGAAGGACCGGACAAAGCTAATTTAAAGCATCTCGACACTGGGAACACAAGAGCTCAAAAACCACATTTCAAGACGTAGGATGCACCGTTTCCAAGATATCTGCACCTTAACCCACTGCACCACGCCAAGGGGAGGCGATAGTCGGGGAGAGCACACAGAAGGTCCCAATATTTTTATTATTATTTTTTCATCTTTATTGTATATGGCAGTAAATTACCTTTACAGTATATGTTATATATTACGTCAGATAAAATTGCTAATATCAAATTCATTACATAAATACACTACATCATCAAAAAGTGAATCAGCTAAATAATACTCTACTATTCCTAAAATCATTAATCATCAAATTTCCAATTTAACCTTTTTACAAAGTTTAAAATGGCAAATATTACAGAGTTATAAGAGCCATTTAAATCATTATATAAAATTCCTAAAAAAGCAACAATCTTTTAAAACTAAAAAAGGGACATGTCATAAAAAGGAGCTTCAATGTTTCAGTACTACTTTTATCCTTACAGAATCTACAGAAACTAATTTCAATTGCAATTCTTTTCCTTCCCGGGTCAAAAGAATGTTAAGGCGGAATCTCAAAAAATCATATCGCCCATACGATGAGGAAATATATGCATATAGCCAGGTACAATTCCAGCTTTTTTAGGCTCATATTGAAGATGTTTCATAGACCTGTAGCTGTGCATATTTTCAATGGTTCTTCTCCAGTCATCAATATAGAGTTTTTTTGTTGATAATCATAAGCTTGGTGTCCAAATCATTCAATACAAAATCCAAATCTACCAATATCTTGGAACATAAGTCCTCATATAATAACATTGTATCATTTTGTCAGTTCTTCAAGATTTATTTCATATCTTCATAGAGAGAGTTTTTCCAGGGTTCAAAGAGTTAAACACCAAATTTAAAATTATCCATTTAGTCTACATGACAAGGAGTATAAACCATGAATTCTGATACTTGGTGGGAGGTCCTCCTGGCCCTACTCCTCCAAGTCCATCATTAATGTCTATCTGAATGGCCCCAACTTGTTCCAGGCCCCCGGCCCAATCTCCTCCTTTTTTTCGATAGACACTTCCCGCATCTTATCAACTTTGTTCCTTCTCATGCTACTCCTACCTACACCACTCTGGCACCTCCGCCACCTTCATCTTCTGCCATCTCTCTGTCATCATCCGCTACTACTCTGGATGCTCTGCCTCATCCTTCTTCTGCCACCTCTCTGGCACCCTCATCTTCCTCTCTGACTACTCTGTCATCTAATTCCTCCTCCTCTGCCCACTCTCAAGCACCTCTAACACCTCCGCAGGGCATACGTCATGCATGTACCCCTCCACGGAAGTCTTTCAAATGTGGCAATCTGTTCGACGTCGCTACCCTTAACTCTCGCTCTGCTGTCAAACACTCCTCTGAGTGCTCAAAGAACTTGATCTGGATGTCCTCACCAAGACAAGGTTCCCGGCCAGCTCTATCACAGGTTTTGACACTCTCCTACCTGATGGCTGCAAGATCCATTCTGAACCCAGAACCAACTGTCCAGGAGGTAGAGTAGCCCTGATCTTCCTGGAGTGGATCCCTGCTTCTGTCATTCCTGCGCAGGCCTACTCCTCCTTTGAATGCCTGATCTGCAGGCGCTCTATCTCTCCTGGCCTCTCTCTTAATGTGGCCACTATCTACAGGCCTCCTGGCCAGGTCGGCCTCTTCCTCTCCGAGTGGGCCGACCTCTCCACCTCTCTTCTAGTCTCTACCTCTCAAGTTCTCCTTGTGGAGACATCAACATCCACTTGGATGTCTCTAGCCCCTCCTCTGGTCTCTTTCGCAATCTCTGTGACTCTCTCTCTATTCTTCCCTCTGGCCTGACACAATCTGCTGGGCACACAATGAATGTTCTTATCTCTTCAGACATCCTCCTCTCCGAACCTCTAAACACTCCTCTATCCTGGACTGACCACTTTCTTCTCTCCTCTCACCTATTGCTCTCTGTCCCCCAGGCCAAGCAGATTCCAGCTGCCACCCACCTTCTCGGTCATCCGGCCCATGAAGCGTTTGTCAGTGGAGGCTTTTGCCACCACTTTCTCTGCTCCTCCTTCACCTGTGGCTGCCTCACACTCTGACACAGCCCTCTCCAACCTGCATCTCTCAATCTCCAACACTCATGATGTCCTTGTCCCTGTCATGAGGATCCGTCTGAAGCCGAAGTGCAATTCTTGGTATGATTCTGACCTCACCACCCTTAAACGCAAGTGTAGGGTGGCTGAGAGGAAGTGGAGGGCATCAGATTCATCCTCCGACAAGCTGGCCTGTTGTCTGCTCCAAAGGCAATATAGACCCACTGTCCTGTCCAAGGAGAGAGCCTACATCCAAGCCTGCATCTCCGTGGCCGAACTTTTCAAAATCTACAAGGAGCTGGCCAAACCTGCTGTTGCCTCCACCTCTCCTGTTCCCTCCCAGGCCCTTTGCACAGCACTGGCTTCTCACTTCACCACTAAAACTGAGGATATCCTGCCCACTCTCTCCTCTTCTCCTCCTTCTACCACTCCCGGCCCCTCTCTGGCCGTCTCTCCTCCTCCTTCCCAGTATTCACTCCCAACGATGTTTCTAGACAAGTCCGATCTATTAAAGTCTTGTCAAAGCTGGTGCTCCCCTCCTCCTTCAGAACCATCAAGGACCCCATCGACACCCTTGCTCCAGCCTTGGTCGATTTCTGCAATCACTCGTTTTCCACTTGAATCTTCCATTCCTCCCTTAAGCACTCCCTTGTGCACCTCCTCTTCAAAAATCCCCCTGCCGAGCCTTCTTCTCTGGCAAACTACCGCCTGATCTCTATCACTCCTTTCCTGGGCAAAACCCTGGAAAAGCTGGCCATCTCACAGATTACTCTCGATACTGAATCTGTTGGCTGTCTCCATGACCACCAGTCTGGCTTTAGAGCTGGCAAGAAGCACAGAAAATGCTCTCATGAACACCCGTGAAGACTTGCTCTCTAATCTCGAGTCTAACCTTCCATCTGTCCTCATTCTACTTGATCTATCCTCTGCTTTTGATACAGTGAAAAATGCCATCGTGATCAATCATCTCCGTGACCAGCTGGGCATCATGGGTCAGGCCCCAGCATGGTTGACCTCCTTTCTCTCTGATCGACCCTCCCAGGTCCTACTTGGGTCCTTTCTCTCTCCCACCTTTCTCTCTACATGTGGTGTTCCCCAGGGGTCTAACCTCCACCCTGGCTCTTCAACCATTACTTGGCTGCACTGGTCTACCGCATCTCTACCTTCTATTCTAACTTTCAATGTTATGCGGATGACACTCAACTCTCCTTCAGGCTCCCCTCTGCCTCCTCCGATCTCTCGATCATTCCTGACTGTCTCTCTGCAATTCATGAATGGTGAGCCTCCATTGATCTCTGCCTTAATGCCAGTAAGACTCGGATCCTTCTCACTGGGACCCATACCCCTGCTTTCCCTCTTGCACTTTGGCCGCCCATTCTGGGCCCTCCACCCGCACCTTCCTGTGAGGTAAAGAACCTTGGTGTCATCTTCAACTCCACACTGTCCTTCTCTCCTCACATCTCTAACATCTATAAGAAGTCACACTACCAGCTGCACTTCCTCAGTGGTATTCTTCCTTTTCTCACTTTCCCCCAGAAGCTCACTATCTCCAGAGCCCTGCTTCTCTGTAGGCTGGACTACAGCAACAGCCACTTTCAAAATCTGTCTGCCTCTGCTCTTCGCCCTTTAAATCTAATTCAGAACAGGACTGCAAGACTTGTCCTTGGCCTCAAGCCCAGGGATCGTATCTCTCCAGCCCCAAAATCTCTCCACTGGCTCCCTGTGGCTGCAAGGATCAAGTTCAAGACCCTCTGCCTTGTTCGCGAGGCCTTCTGGGGCTGGGGACCGCACTTCATCCAACTGACTTCTCCTCAGCAACCTCTTTCTTGATCCCCACTCATCCACCTCCAATTCTCTGAGGGTCAGACGCTTCTCCAGGCAGACAGTGGGGGGTAGATCTATTTCCTCGGCTGGGGCCTCCCTCTGGTATAGCTTCCCTGCCTAGAACAAACTTTAGCAGGACCTCCTAAGGTCTCGTTAGCCAAGAAAGACCCTCCATTTCGCTTCTGCTTTCTTTGTCTCTCTCTCTCCCCTGCTGAAGCTCCTGTCTGCTGTGCTAACTGGTTACCTGGCCACCCACTGAACCTTACAGGCACCAGGCTCCTACAAGACCAGTAGCCCCTTGCACTGTCTCCAGCCTCGTACTCACTTAGGGACTGAATCTGTAACCCTGAGGTCCCCTGCCTCTCTGCACTTACCTGAGCCGTTACTCTGCATTTACCTCGTCTGGCAGCACTTACCACGTCTTGCCACTGCACTCTCCCCCCTGACACTCTTCCGGCACTTCTCCTCTTCCCTCCCACTGCATTTGCACAATCTGAATGACACAAGGCCTAGTAAGATTGTTTGTTTTGTCCTCCATCTGTCTACCTTTCCTTGTCTTGTCGTGCCTAGAAACATTTGTGTACAGGCGCATTATAAATGACTTATATCATATAATAACCTAATTCATATCTAATTACTGTCAATGGTACACAGTTATGTAATTCTACAGCTTTTCTCCACATAAGGGCTTCCAATTGTTCTGGCTTTTCCAACATGCATAGGGGATAGACTTTGATGCCCTATAAGAGCTTCAGGACCACTCTTCCCTCATTAAATCTTATCAATGGGAGAATAGAACATTGACCATATTTATTATCCTTTTCATTTGGTTCCCCAAATGTTCAGCTTTAGTCTTCAAATATTCCATATTTTTCAATACAACTGGCTTGTTAAAATGGGGAAGCCTATTATGCTGCAGGACGCCAACTCTCACCTCCCCTCCACTTCTGCTAAGAGGTATGTAAACCAGCCACACACGGCCATTCTCAGTGCAGAGTGCAAAGCACATCAAATGTTAAGCAACTCGGAAAAGCGACCTACAGGATAATTAATATACAACACTTGATGAGAGTGTCATAATGTCCGTCTACAGAACCCATGCGGAGTATGTGTATACGTGCACTGCAACGCACAAAATCGGTGAAACATCGCTGTGGTCATATAAGGACCGGACAAAGATCATGCTAAGCGTCTCGACGCCAGGAGCAAAACTCAAAGTTCCCCTTGTAAACCATGTTTCAAGGTCCTAAGATGCACCATTTCCGAGATATTTGCACAGCAACACACAAAATCGGTGAAACATCAATGTGGCCATACAAGGACTGCACAAAGCTCAGTTTTAAGCATCTCAACGCCAGGAACAAACCTCAAAGGCCTCGGAAACCATGTTTCAATGCCCTTGGATGCACCATTTCCGAAATATCTGCACCACAATGGACTCCATCACGCCAGGGTGAGGTGAGAGGTGGGGAGAGCGCACACAAGGTCCCATCATACTGCAGCACGCCAACTCTCACCTCCCCTCCACTTCTGCTCCGGAGTATGTAGCCCAGTATGTAGCCCAGGCACACGCGCACATTCTCATTGCAGTTAACTTCAGAGTTTTAAGCACATAAAGTGATAAGCGACTCGGAACAGAGACCTACAGGATCATTGATTTTCAACAATTGATGAGAGTGTTGTCTGTCTACAGAACCTGTGCAAAGTACAGGTACTTTGTGCTAGTATTATATAATTATTAAAATAAATATAATGTAATTTAGCTATCCCAGATATATAATACACTGATCTAGTGCTCTCATTCTCTCTCTCTCTGATTCTATGGCCCTCATTAGGACCCTGGCGCTAAGTGCCTAATTACGAGGTCCCTTTGCGGGACCCGACCTTAACATCTGGTCTACACCAGCCGTTAAAGTAGGGACCCGCAAAGGGACCTTGATGGCAATTACGGTACCGCAATTTCCGGTACTGCAATTGCCGCCTTCCCCATTCCCATTGAGCCCTATGGGGCAAAAATGGGAATGGGGAATGGCCATAGCGACATGGGGAATTACCGCCCCGCCAACCTCGGAATGGGGTGGTAATTCCCCATTCCGCCATGGCGGACTCCGACATCGGTTTAGCGCCGGAGTCCTAATGAGGGCCTATGTCTCTCTGTCTCACTCATGCTTTCTCTTTTGCTTTCTCTCTCTCTCTCTCTCTCTCTCTCTCCTTCTCTCTCTCTCGCTCTCTCTCTTTCTGTCTCTCTCGCTTGCTCTCCCCCCCTCTGGTTTGTCTCACTCTATCTACCTATGTCTCTCTCTCTTTCTCACTCTCTCTCTCTCTCTCTGATTCTCTGTCTCTCTATCTCACTCATGCTTTCTCTCTCTCTCTCTCTCTCTTTCTGTCTCTCTCACTCTCTTTCTGTCTCTCTCTCTCTCTCTCTTGCTACCCCCCACCCCCTCTGGTTTGTTTCACTCTATCTACCTATGTCTCACTATTGCTCTCTCTCGCTCTCTTGTTTTCTTTCTCTCTCTCTCTCTCGCTACCACCCTCCCCCCGGTTGTTTCACTTGATCTACCTATGCCTCGCTCTCTCGCTTTCTCTCTCCGTCTCTTTCTCTCTCTCTCTCTTTCACTCTCTCTCTTTCTCTCTCTGCCTCTCTCCCTCTTGATAGCCCCCTCTGGTTTCTCTCACTCTATCTACCTATGTCTCTCTCTCTCATTCTCTGTCTCTGTGACTCACTCTTGTTCTCTCTCTCTCTCCCTCTCTCTCACTTTCTTTCTCTCTCTCTCTCTTCTTACCCCCCCATCCCCCGCTCACCCTCTGGTGCATCTCACTCTATCTAACTATGTCTCTCACTCTCTCCCTCTCTCTCTCTCTTTCTGCGCGAGAGCTGTATTGTCATGTACTCATTTTCTGGAAGCACCACAGCTGTTGCTGACAGCAGTATGAGGAGAGAAAAAAACACTGATACTTTGAAGGGGCAATGCTGAGTTTTCATACGCATGTGCACATGTGCGCAGTGGGATCTATGAAAAAAGCATGCAGGCCACTTTAGCCGAGGCATGGTTTGCTGTGTTCGGTTTTGGTGCTGCGGGCAAAATGCATTCATCCCTCGCATGCATCCACTGCTTCCCTACAAGCCGTCATCTGGTGTGTCGGACACCTCCCCAGACACTACCCATCAGCCCCTCTGTTGTGTGGGTAACAGCCCTGCAGCATCCGAACTCGTACTAGGCCCCACTAGGCCCTGCTCCTTCCCCAAACCCCCCAACCTGTCCCCCTTCTCCCAGTCCCCTTGCGCACCCCGATAAAAAAAAACCTGGTCACCTCAGCTCACTCCTTACCTGCTGCACGGCTTCCTACCAATCTCTCCGCCAGGCATGCGCGACAGCGCCTTGGTGCAAAGCGCTCTATAAATAAATACATAAATAAATAAATAAATAAATCAACATGTATTTTCCATGCACCAATTACTGAAGAGATCTTGGTGCATGGCAACAATTTACAAACATTGTAATTGGTCAATTCTGAGATTTTCGGCCCCAAAACATTATTTCCTACGGGAAAACCCTATGTTAAAAGCCATTTTAAAATATGACCTTGAACAATTCTGACTTTTTTCAGCACGGGCAGATTCCTTTAAATGTTACCGCGGTGTTTTCTTGCGCATGTGTCTGGGTCTTAGGAACACTTCAGAATTTTCCCACTACCTGGTGAGCCTGTTTTCCCCATCCCTAGCTATGCAATATAAGTCGAATGGGACAAAAAAGATGAGGATTTGGAGTCATCAGGGCATTACCTCTGTGTGCCATCTTCCTCGTCCCAGTCACCTTATAATGTATATACTTGGGTGAGGAAGAGGAGGTCTTGGAGTAATGAAGATAACCTGTAAGTAACAGGGGCATTACCTCCTCGTCCAATCTTCCTAGTCCCGGTCTCCTGACAATTTATACTTTCTGCATCCTTTCCTGTTTTAAAAAAACTCTAAATCATGCAGAATTTGCAAACTTTACGTTTGTGGTAATGAGAATGACTGTGTACTCCTGTAGTATGCAGATACTTATAGTTTGCAAACACAATTGTTTATTCACATCCTATTTTTTGGGTTTGCCAAACATTTACCATTGATATTTTTTCTTCCCGTTTTATTTCATAGAATCAATGGATCCCTGCATTATATTTAATGCTAACTCTTAATTCGACCTACACGTGTTTCAAAGTTTCAGTATTGCTGGTAATGTGTTCTTCTTCAGGGACATTTGTGATTCTTGAATTGCTTACACGTCAATACATCATATATTGCAATCCATAGTTTACTCTCTTCATAATTAACAAGGTTTTTTTCCAAGAGTCTTTACAGATGGCACTGTTTAATTGAACAACGTGTATGTAAAGTTTATGTAATCCGCTCTATTTTTGAGGGCTTTATTTACTTGTTAATACCTTACTGTAATCATGCTCCTCTTATGATGCAGGTAACCCACTTTCCAAAGATGTCTGCCTACTTCGAGGACTTAATGTAGTGTTTATTATGGTCTTTAGACAGATAATAATTTTTTCAGTGGGCAGCAGCTGTGCTAACAATCGCCAGCCTGGCCCGCCAGCGGCTATCATAGCACATTACCCCTTAAGCCAATTCACTGAAATTGGCAGTTAAACATGAATACTGCCCATGAAACAATTCACTGCTCCGCAGGAAAAAAAATGAACTCACCACGTGAAAACAGAATTATTTGAATTTCTCACACCAAAAATTCACAGTTTTGTAATTTTATGGTCATTTCAGCCACAAAACAAACATACATTTGGAATAATTTATACAGGATGCATGAATTTCCGGCAAGCTGAACTTCTGAAAAATGTATGCATTTCCCTAATATTTATACAGGACATCTGCAAAGCAGGTTCAACGATTTTCCGACCTAGACTTATCCAAATTATCCCTCGCAGACACCACCGTTTCTCTGCACTCGGCGATCTTCTTAGATGACAAGTCATCCCGTATCCAGTGCAAATCAAGTGGTCGAAGTGGGCGGGAGCGGTCGGGAGCGGTGCTCCTCTACTTCTTTTAAATAGGTTTTACCGTTCCTATACTTTTATTTTAAAAAGAAACCGTTCCCGAATGGTTTCGTTTTAAAATAAAGGTGTAGGAACACATTGAAACTTGCACTTTCAGTGCACTGCACTGGATGTTCCCTTAAACATCAGGCGCATGTGCTTTGAGGTTTGTATTGTGCATGGGATTGTTTTCACATAACCTTGTGTACAGGTTAAGGTTGTATGTTTTGCATTCTCTGTTTTGCTGTCTTCTATAGCATGTCATTATTGATTTATGTATTTTGCATGTTTTGATTGTTCTCGTATACATTGTATGCTGTATGTGGTTATGTATACTTGGAGAAAATTGTCTTTAAGTTTTTTTTCTTTTTCAAATTATAAAATAAAAATGAAACAAATATTTCTACATAGGCAATCATTTAAAAATGCTTTGCTATTAATTATTTATTTCCCTCTCCCGAATCTACGTGATTTCCTCGAGAATATTTCTTCAAAAACAATGTTTAACACATTTCACTGCAAATCAAAAATTGTTAACACATTTTACTGCAAATAAATGTGGGGGGGCGACCACCCAACTCCCCCCCACATCCTACCTTAATTAATACCTTAACCCCATCTAGATTGCAGCGAAATGTTTTAAATACAATTCAATGTATCAGGTTTTGAAGAACTGGGCATGCGATGTAATGGTGGAGTATTCATTAAACATGCATGTTGGTGTGAATATTAAGATTTTATTTTGATTTACTAAGATGTTAAGTAGAAATCAATATAAAAAATGTGGATGAACGTAACGCTTAGTTCTGGAAGAATTCCTGGCCTGGCCCTTGCTCATGGTGGTGTAGGCTTGTGCAAACTGTGGTTACCTGCAGGTGATTTTCACTACAAATTCCTTGATCCCTCTCCCTGGCTGGTTATGGATGATGGGGAGTGCTAGTCAAAAACATATGGGGAGTCAAAGGTTGCCGATGCCTGCCCTATGCAAATGATCACACATCCTCGTTCCTCACATCGCACCAGACACATTACTAAAGCAGCAAGAATTCCAGAGGTAGCCTATCAAAGGTTTACTTCCATGAAGGCATCATGCTGCTGTTCAGAACTGTCTAACAAGAAGGAGAAAGCTAAAAAAAGTTTTAAGAAGTCGCCGGAACATAAAGTGTTCCTCAGTTGCACGTAATGAGGGAGGGATAGAGTTCCAGAGGTGTGCTGCCACAAGTGAGAAAGAGCGGCCTCGAATACGCGCAGCACTGAAATAAGATATCGAAATCAGCCGGGCATTAGCTGACCGCAGAGCCTGGGCCAGGACCTAAGAACGGAATTTGGCCTGAAGATATTCAGCTCTGCAACCATAAAAAGCACAGCGCACCAAACAAAGGGATTTCAATTTCACACGTTTCTCTACCAGAAGCTAGTGCAGCTCACGCAGCACTGGAGAGACGTGTTCACGCCTAGGCGTTGACGTGGCCACGCGTGCAGCAGAGTTTTACAGCACTTGTTGAAGTGACAGAAGATATGCAGACTGAGCCAATAGTAAGGTGTTACAGTAGTCCATTGTCGATAAAAAAAGAGAGGATACCGCTGGAGCATGAAATTGGGATGGCAGGTAGGGCAAGATTTTTCGCAAGATTTTTAGCTGAAAGTATCCTTTCTGACAAATGGCGGTGGTCTGAATGTCAGCTGACAAGGACAAAGGTATTTTTTACGCTGAGATGCTTTACAGAGGAGGCCGGAGTGGGGCAACGCCCAAGAAAAGAGGTACAGGAGGCTGATGTTCAGAAAGCCACTGCAGAAGGAGGGCCCACCACCAACACCTCAGTTTTCTCCCTGTTGAGTTTAAGCCAGTTGTCTGCCATCCATTTCCCCACGTCTTCGAACCCCCCCCTGAAATCCGATGGCTGTGTCACACACAGACCGATCTAGACAAACCAAAATGTGGGTGTTATCAGCATACAAATAGCAGCTAAAGCCGTGGGAAAATATTACCTCAATAAGCAGTTGGATGTAGGCATTAAACAGAACAGGGTAGAGGGCAGTGCCCTGGGGGACACCACAGGAGAGTGAAGATGAGAGGAACGGAAAGGGGACAGAAAAAGAGACTGAGTCCTGTCAGCAAGAAAGGACGAAAACTAGCAGAGGAGAGTACCAAAAAGGTCCACGCTGGCAAGGCGATCTAACAGGACTCTGTTGTCTATGATGTCAAAAGCTGTGGAAAGATCCAGGAGCAACAAGGCTCCGACCCCACCTTGATCGTACAAAAGTGCAAGATCATCGACCACCAAGACCAAGACTCTTTCCGTATCCGACCGAGGCGGAAGCCGTAATGAGATGAATGAAAAGGGAAGGGTATTCAAGAAAAGAGCTTAGCAGAGGACCAACCAGCGTTTCAAGAGGTTTCATTAAAAATGGAAGGAGAGAAATCAGATGAAATTTAGCAGGAATAGCCAGGTCAAGTGAAGGTTTTCTCAAAAGAGGGACCACCAGGGAGTGTTTGAGAGAAGCTGGAATCATCCCAGAGGAAAAGGAAGAGTTTACAGCAGCTGTAAACAGAGGGCAGATACGCGACAATATGTCTTTCACTAAGAATAGAGGAATCGGGTCAACTGGGGATGCAGATTTCAACTTTGAAACAGCTGACAAAATATTGACAGTGGTAAAAACAGGGAACACAGACCACAATGAAGTGGGAGGAAAATTACCAATAGTGGCATCAGAAGAAGGGGGGTCACAGCCAGACAAGCCCATGGCTTCACAAATATTTACGATCTTCTCCACAAAGTAAAGTGAGAGAGAAGAACACAAAGCCTGGGAATGAAGAACGGCTTCCGAAGGGCGGAAAGATAGGGAGCGACCCACTCTAAACAGCTCCTTGGGCTGATTTATTGAATTCCCCACCTGTTTAGAAAAATAGGAGCATTTTTTGCAGCAAAGGACAGTGAAAGATGAAGGACAGTGCAAAGTTGGAGAGGAATATTAGGCACTTGGTATTACTTCCCTGGCACCATTACTTCTGCGTCCAACATCCTCATCGTGCCATCTTGTCCCCTCTTGACTCTCACTTCAACCCTCATGCTACTGAATTGTTTTTTTTTACACTTTTCTCTCTAAGGCACTATATTGCCATACAGCTAGGCTGGCATTATAAAAACATCCTATAATACATTTATTAATGCATTTATTTTTGGAGTGTTCATAGAGTGCTGCATTCAGATGTACCTTCTTCAAGGCGCCATAAATACATACAGTGGCAAGTAATGTCCCAAAAATCAAAGATAATCCATTGCAGATTTGATCCCATAAGACTCTTTTGTAGATAAAGGTCCACTCTACGTGTATCTCCTGTTGGGGAAAATGCAGGTCAGATATTTGCCTAAAATAAAGTGAACTGAATAAAGGCTTTCTGGAACATTGAGAGATGCGCCAATCGGAATGATGCCTCCTATTGGATAGCACATCTTGCTCACTGTTAAGATATAAAGGGTGTATCTTTCAAAAGTGAATTTCAGATTGCAACCATTTCCATGGCCTTTTTAATTGAATTTAGAGACTGGCTTATAGGTGCTAAAGATATGACAAGAACTGTGATTACATGGGAATTCTCTGGATGGCAGTGCTCAAATGCCTGATTTTTTACTTTAAAACACCAATGTAAATCGCACATTTTTTCAACTATCACCTCATTAGTATGTAAGAAGACGCAGAATACACATGAAAGTTTGTTTCTTTCTTTCTTTATTTTGCTTCTATATCGCCTTACGGCCAGGGTGCTTTGTATAATTAGTGAATTGTTACGTTAGAAGCAATCATGACAATCGATACCAGGGGAGAGCAAGACATGGAGAGAAAGAAGAGCAGAAGACCACCAGCAAGAAGGACATTGTATTGATGGTCCTCAACACAGTCAATTTGAAGTCAATCAACTTAATGAAAAAAGCTGCAAGACAAGTTGGATCTGTGCACATGTAAAACATACCCTGTCCTTTAGTGTGTAAACACATCCCCGAGGATTTAGTAGGCCTAAGGTCACATGTTTAGAGCTTTTAGACCTCAAGGAAATCCACTTGCATGTTACAAACTTGTGATTTCATTTTAAATGATCATATTCTTCACGTGTTTCATGTTAATTAAAATAATGTAAAATGTCCTATAAAAAAGTATCATTTACAGCCCCATTTTATTTTGCATTGCATGTATTTCGCTTTAAGTAAGTAAGTAATTTGTAAAGCACCTGTCACCATTATTATGGTCCCAACATGCTGTAGGTTGAACGCCCTCTGGGGACCCGAGTCCAGGTACGGGAAAAGTTGGTGGAGGTGCTAGTATGCGTACGTGCATATTGGCCCATATTCAGGATAAGAGGGGTGGCCAAGTCCCTGCTGGCCATCCATGTTGAGCTAGCATGTGGATGGGTGGTAACAAGTGGACTAGAGAGCGTAAGAGAGAGGGGGATCGAGGTTACGTATCACATTTTTGTGGAATTGTTGCCGTGAACGGCATCTACAGTCTTATGGCAGAGGTACTGTGCGAAGTGTGTATCAGAGCAGTAATATGGTGGGTGCCTGTAGGTTTGTGGCCATGCCTTCAGCTAGTTTTCACTATGCAAGGAGAAAAGAGGTTAATGCATTAACTACTTGGCTGCATACAGTACTTGTACTGGCTCTGACTCCTGGTAGCATTGTGTAACCTACCCTTGAGGAGTGCAGTGAATTTACCTTAGTGGTTTGCGTCTGATTGTAACTACTGATAAAATGAGGGGGTCATTGTAGTCTACCGGGCAGTTGCTGATGGGAGGTTTTAATATCTGTAAGCAGTTTGTTAAGGGAGAAGGTTTGGACTCTGGACAATGCAGTACCTGGGTGTCTCCCCCCATCTTCTGTTGGTTTCTCAAGCTGGGGTTACCTGGCCATTCCTTTGAGTGCGGGAGATCCCTGGTGATGAGATTTGACTAAGGCCAGGCACCAGGGGGAGAGGGGTCAGGATGGTGGAGGAAAGAGCCAGGTTTTTCAGGTCTTCCTGAAGGTCGAGGTGATCCTCTTGAAGGCGGAGGTCGAGGGGGACAGATTTCCACATAGGAGGTGCTTGAACTGAGAAAAATGTACCTCTTAGCCAGGTAAAGTTGAAAGGAGGGATCACAAGCAGTTGAGCATTGCCGGAGCTCAGGCGTCTTTTGAGATGGTGATGAGACCGTTTTTTTAAGGGATTTGAGGCCTTTCTTGTGGAGGGCGTGGTGAGTGATGCACATGGCTTCGAAAGTGGCCCTTCTGCTGATTGGGAGCCAGTGGAGCATCCTGAGGGTAGGGGAAATGCGTTTGCTAGGGGAGGGCAAGGAGGATTCTTGCTGCAGATTATTGGAATCGTTGGAGCTAACTGAGCTGTGAGGAGGGCCACCTAGGTGGAGGGAGTTTGCATAATCCAGCCGAGAGAGGATGATGTCGAGGATTGCTGATAGTCTGTGAGGGTAGGAGAGATAGGGGAAGATTCATCTGAGATAGTGGAAGTGATAATGGCAAGAGTTGCAGACAACATTGATGTGCTGAGAGAGAGTTAGGTCAGAGCTGAGGGTACATCCTAGCATCTTTACTGAAGTGGATGTTGGGAGGGTGGCCTAGGGATAGCAACCAGGGGGTGGGTTGGGGAAGGAGTGCAGTCTTGACGCTGATCAGGATTTCGGTTTTTCCTGTATTGAGGAGGAGGTAGTTGGTCATCATCCAGTGGTTGATATCGGTAGGGCAGGTGGCTAAGTCAGTGTGCGGGGAGGAGGGGGAGTTAGGAATCTTGAAAATGATATCAGTGTCATCAGCGTAATTGTAAAGGTAAGGTTTTGGGAGCAGATGAGTGCAGGAAGGGGGCTTAGGTAGAGGTTGAAGAGGTGGGGGGAGAGGGATGCTTCTTGAGGGACCCCTAATGAACCAGGGCAGGAGACCCAGGAGGAGGGAGGATGGTGATTTGTGAGCAGTTGGAGAGGAAGGAGAAGATCCAGCTTAAGGTTGAGTCCCTGATGCCTAGGTAGTGGAAAGTGTCTATGAGAGTGGAGTGGTTGAAAGTGTTGAATGATGCCAAGAGACCAAGGCGGACGAGGGCAGCACATCCTTCTGAATCTGCAGCTTTTTTCATGTCATCCCAGAAGTCATCCCAGAAAGAAACGAGGGAGGATTCAGTTGCTTGGAGAGGCTTGAAGCCAGTTTTGGCAGGGCCAAGGAGGCCATGGGTTTCTGTAAAATTGGAGAGTTGGGAGTACGACGTGCGATCTAGGAGTATGGCGATGAAACGGTTGTTTGATTTTGGGTTGTAATTAGAGGGAAGGAGGGGCTGCAGGGAGGGCATTGTGAGTAAAGGTATGACATGAGAGGTTTTGAACACTGCTGGGAAAATGCCAGATGTTAGGTAGGAGTTAATTATTGATCTTGTGACACTGCCTGCGCAAGTTAATCATGTTGTGTCTTATTTAAAACTCTAAAGGAACAGGCCTGGACATACTCCTGTTGTTGCTTGGGGTAAATTGAACATTCTAAGATGTACCCCCAGTTTAGGAATGCACATCACAAGACAGCTGACACACAGAGCTATTGAGATCTAGTGGGTCCCACCTGGTTCTGAAAGCAACCCCATAAAAGCATAGCCATATGCTGGCTAATGTGTAAACTTCAAAGAGACCTGTCAAGTATAACCATGGGACAATTATCTGATATTCTGTGCACAAGCAAAAGAATCCTTGCATTTACATATTTTATATTTATCATGTATCAACAGGGACCTCTAGTAGTCGAAGTGATCATCTTCTTCATTTACACATTTGCAGATAAGTCCTTAGGGTGCCTGTTTAATCAAAACATGTATCCATTGAAAAATCAGATGTCTGTGGGGGAAGCTGCTCGGAACATGATATTTGTTGCCGAATGTAGATAGAAAAGATAAAATACGTGTGGAAGTGATATGGAAACATTAACATATAATTAGGAAAACTTATCTCCTGAAATATTTAAAACACTGTGATATTTAAAGTCTTGAATTGTGCATACTGATCTACTGAACCCAATGATATTAATCTTGCACATCCACATCCAAATTTGTCACAAGCTCAGAGGAGGAGACAAAGGTATATGTTATTTGATATTTGTATAGTGCTGTATACCATAGTTACAGCTTCAAAGCTCTGTGGTAGATGAAGGCCCTTCTGAAGACTATAGTCTGTGCAAACATGAAATAAAAAGAACATTACATTGTATATGAATAGTACTTAGAATTCTGTGACTATTCTATCATTAGCAGAGATGGCTAGTTTAAAACATTATACAAATCATTTAGATCATTGTGTTCAGGCACAGAGATGACTTCTTTGGAAGTGACTATGTGACAGATGGACCAAATTTGACATGGGATTCAGCTGTATTATATAGTTCATAGCGCAAGAGGGGGAATGGGTTTTATAAACCCCTAGCGCAACTGTCCAAAGGTGAGGGCTCTGCTATATGTTACATGCAGAACATATGCACATTGAATAACAAGCAGTCATGTACACATAACAAATAAATTCACACCTCACAAGGTAGCCAAATAGAATGGATGTTAGTTTTGATACTGGAGAAAGTCAAGCATTTTTTAATTTATTTTGTATCAGTAAATACATGTGCAGGCAGAAAAGTGGCAATGTTATTATTAAAGTCAATTGGTCAATTGTGTTGTCTAGGTAGAAGGCAACATAGAAGGCGAGTGTATTTGCCTAGCATCTTTTATTATATATATATATATATATATATATATATATATATATATATATATATATATATATATATATATATATATATATATACACACAGAGAACATAGAGAATGGAGATTGGAACTGATTGCTTGCATGTAAACCAGTAGAGAGATTCATAGAGGCAGGTAGCATTCGCCTGACTGACCAATGGTATGTCAACTCATGACATTGTAGTGATCGCCTTGGAGTTGAGCTAGAGACCAGCTAGGTTTAAAATGACTCTTATTTTAAATACATTTCAATTTTTTAGAAACTCACTGTCTGTTTATTGCCCAGAATTGTGGGGTTGGATTGTACATCAGGAACATTAAATTGGTCTGTTGCCCAAGCTGAACCATTACATTAATACTAAAGACAATAATTGTAGACTCTAGTCTGACCTCTACTTAGGACTGCATCTCCCATGATCCCTCAACAGTCACTATGGTGACTATGGCTAATAGTAGCTGTAGTCCAAAACATTTGGAGAGCTTACGATTGCAAACCCCTTCACCCTCGCTCCATCACCTGCCCCCACTAATCATCCCATGCAGGCACATGTTATCCATCCAAACTTATCTTTTACAACCTTACCAATGGGGGACAAAACTGATCTGTTAATGTGCCTTAAGTTGTGCAAAATTCTGATGGAACATGTCTACAAAAGATTTATGGTCTTTAGGCCACGTTTCCTGGACTGGCTCTAAACCAGACTGCCCAGGAAACACCACCCAAAGAAGACTGCACCGCGAGAGGAGAGCAAACGTGTCATGCAGCAGGTAGAACACAGAAGTGAGGGAGCAGGTAAGTGGGTTTTTGGGACCAGCGGGCAGGGTGGAGATGGGCAGCGAAAGGGGTGTGACCTGGAGCGAGAGGAGTGTACAGGGGTTTGGGGTCGGGCGTGCAGACACAGAAGTCGGGTGTCGGGCTGGCGGCTGAATAGGGCAGAGGGCAGAGGCATTGAGGATGGGGAGTTTCGAGGGTGAGACACCTCAATGGCATCAACATCCTGCATGCTTCAAGGCAGTCTACAATAAGGCTATCTTTGCTTGAAGTGCTGGATAAAGACAGAGAGCCCTATAAAATACTATTGCCCAGTTTAAACGTGTAACTCAGGCATGTGAAACACAATCTTAATAAAAACATATTTTAAACATGTATACTAAGAAAGCATCATTTAGAGTACAAAAACATTTGCATTAAAATGCAATTGTTATTAATAATGGCCTGGTGGAGGTCTCTTGGGAGAGGGTGCACTCACCCGGCTAAGCACCATAACAGGGAAAAATACACCCCAAATCATCCTATTTTGGCCCATGTTCTTCCCGCCTCCTTCCACCCTCAGACCGATTCCACATTACATTGTATTTTCCAACTGGATAAAAGTGGACTCTTTTTTATAACATCCAGTTTGATTCTGGGAATCTTTTATTTGTGTGGCAAAAATTAAAAGTCATAAGACCTTGAAGAAAAAACACTGTGCGCTGCTCAGTGATGCATCCAATATCGGGTGGTCATACCCATCACCTTCAGTGCACTTGTGAAGGTGTGCTTTTTCACACTTCAAACACCCATTTGTAGTTTACGTCCTTTCAAGAAATTTCCAATTGTGCATTTATAATTTAAAATACACAGAATTTCTCTTTAATTAGTTAGTGACACCTTTAACACAGATTGCCTTTTCTCCTTGCACTACCCCAGTAGCTCTGCCTCATCACAATCCTCACACATTGAGACATTGCTGTACAGTACAACTCAATGCCCAAATCGGTTTTTATTTGCACCGTTCTGGCCATGACCACTGCAAGCTCCTGTACAAGAGAGGCAGAGTGTCCTCTGACGGGCCTATAGGTCAGAGCTCACCCTCTAGTACCTGTAAAACAAGATAGCTGCACCAAGTGAGGAGTGGGGGTGCAGGATCCACTTACTCCAACACAATTCAACAAGGACAACTCAATAGTTTGGCAAAGGGAAGTCCGTTTAATGACAAGTACAAAAAACGGGGAAACACATGGGAATCAGCGGGGATGCGATCTCCTGTCTCGCTTCAACTTCCTCGAACTTCATACAAACAGTAACATTTATACTCAAAACTCGTCATCATTAACGTCTAACTCTACACGTTCGTCATGCAATATCATTGATTGGAAAAGGTAACTTAAGTATAGGTACTATATCTGTATATGATAACAGAGCATGCAGATTGGATAACTCTTATAGGATGGGCGTCTACGCCCATCCCTCTACATCACACGTGATAGACGTCACTACAAGTACGACGGCCTATTGGTTCTACTATCTATAGGACCCTAGATTACTTGGTCCATTGTGATTGGGTAGTTTACACCCCTAGACATAAATCTTCACTTTAATTAGCAGCATGCAGAATGGACACCCAGGTGCCTAGTGCCCCAAGATTCACCCTGCCTCCTTTCCATCAATCAGTGTTTTAGGGCTATGTGTCAATTAGTTGGCTGGGTATGGCCTCGAAACTGTAGCCTCCTATCTGGAGAAGTTATGCCATCCTTGGTTCTGGGTGACATCAGACGCTGGTAACTCTTCGCGCTTGGCTAGTCACGTGTCTGTTCACTGTGAATCTGCTTCAATTCTCTTCTTTTTGAGTATTTGATTCTCCTTCGGCCTTGCCACCTGCCTGGGCCCCCCTTATCTTGACCTTCACGGTGCAGGCTGGTATGCTCTGAAGTTTCGATTCTTCAGAGTTGCCACTCTCCTCCCTTCCTTAGGCTGACCTCGAATTCCCAGGCATGAGCTGCTTCTTTGCTGAGTTTCGATTCCGCTCTTCCTTCTGGCTTTAGCCTGAAATATGAAACCTGGCCTGGTAGGCCTCTGGCCGTCTGGGCATACTTCTGTTTACAAAATGGAGTTGCACTTGTATAGTGTGCTTTATTGAGGTAGATATATGATTGGCGCTTGCCGCTCTATTCTTCTACTAAGCTTTGCAAGCAGTATCGTTTTCTCAGCTTCTTGCGTTCCAAGCCTATTTACACGTGTTAGCTGGTTGGAAACTTCCATCTTGTTTTACAGCAATGTTTCCTCACGTTTCAACATCGTCTCCTCTTCCGCGTTCATTACATCTATTTTCATAGCTGCTTGCACTGGTGTGTTATCTTTGATTTTCGTTTTTGTTCATCCATGAGTCTGCCCGGGCCCTCGTGTCATTACCACTTGCCATCCATTAGGGCTCTTTGGGTCTCTTCGTGGACCGTCTGTAGGTACTCTTCAATTTGTGTCAGCTGCTCGTACGGTTGTCTAAGAGGGTACCGCGCATTCCTTGGTTGTCTGGTTATGGGCGCTTCAACAGGTATGGCTCTTCTGATGTACACTGGGCAGAGTCCACGTGCAGCTCTCTGTTGGTTCATCTGCTCCTCATACGTCACATACCTTGGCTAGTACGTTCCTGGTACCTCGAAATGGGGGGCAGGGGTGCAGGCCATGTCTGGGACCTCCTCCCCCCCTTGTCGGTTCATCGACCACTTACGCTTCCTCCTTTCAATTCATCTTTTTTGGCTCTTCTGTGTCTTGTTCATCATCTTCAGGGTTTGTACAAGATGTTGTGAATGTGTGTATCTTTGGAGTCCATATTTTTATCACACTTTTCAAACTTCCTGCTGTTTTTACATGTTCGTCTTTGTTCCAGGTCATTAGCTGGCATTGTCCATTTGGGCTGCAATAGATCCATTTCCCTTCATACTTTCTTAATTTTCTGGGGTATGCAAACTTTGTTCCTTCTGGCGCAAATTTGCTGGCCTTCACAAAGTCCCTTATTTCTTCATCAGTCAGGTCTCTGGGCTTCCATCCTGGTTCGACATCGACCATGATTTTCATCCCAATGGCTTTCTTTGAAGTTTTTTGTCACTGTGTAATGATTATTATCTTGATAACACAGAATCCTAGCAGTATCATTGCTAATAAGGCTCATAGAAACTTGAATATATCTGCCATCCATTGCGGGACCCATGAGAACAGTGCTCCAAACCAGCTGTCATCATCCACTTCATCTGTTACGTCAATCATCTGGTTTTTTAAGTTTGTCAGCATACCTATGGCTTCTGTTAACGTTCCATTTTCTTCGTCATGTGAAGGTATAAATGTGCAACATGATTCTCCGATTTTTGAGCAAACACCTCCATCCATTGCTGTGATCATGTCAAGTACATATCTGTTCTGGAGGGTCATCAATCGGATTGATCTCAGTTCTTCTTTGATCGCGTTAAATCCTTTTATGGTGGTGTTGATGGTCTGCAACAACTCCCATCTGGTTATCTGCAACCATTTAGCGTTCACTCCAACTTGGAAGTGTGGCAGGAATAGTGTTGTGAATACTGTTGAGGTGAAGCTAAAAAGCCTGTGTTCGTATGGGATTGCATTGAATGCTTCTTCTGACTTGGCAGAAAAGTAATTCTCTCTCTTCATCCGGGATACCAGTTCCACAGATCTCCTCTTCCTTAGATGAGCATCTGCTTTCAGGAAACTGTCAATACTCAGGTCACTTTTTGGGATCACTAGTGCGGGAATGTGGACGTTCACTAGTGTGCATATGCCTCCCCAGTTTTTCGGTAGTCTTATATATGCCTTGGATCCACACGCCCAGTAATGGTCCATTATGACTGCGGTCCCTTGTGTTATTCCTGGGGCTTCAAAGATTTGTCCGCAGTTTCGATTCTCTCCCATTTTCCTTGTGCCATTGTTTCTGAAGCACAGTTTCGGGTTTTCCAGTTGTACTTTTTGCAAGGGTCCTCCTCTGTCTTCGACCCATGTCAGTAGCTTTAGCAATTTCGGCCATAGAGGTTTGCATGACTTCTGTGAGTTCTCTATTGCTTCTTGGCAGGCTCCAAGGACCATCCAAGCTCAGCAGATTACTAGTCCTTCTTCCCATCCATTTGGGGAAACCACTGTTCCCCAAATCTGCATTTGGCCTCTGTTCTTCCAAATTTGAGCTTCTTCTGCAGTTTTTCCTTGGACGTTCAGTCTCGGGTTTATTTCCCATCTCGTTCCTGATCCTGTAACTTGAGGGTTCTCATATCTGATCACATGATTCCTGGTATGTGCTCTGTTTCTTGTTTTAATGTCGTGGACGTAGCGGTCTTCATCTGGGTAATCCTTTTCAGTGGCCCATATCAATGAGACGTCTCTCCCCATAAATTGCCCTCTGGTGTTGCACATTGCTACGTGTGATATACAGTGTGCTGTAGGGACATCAATTTCTACAGCCACAAAGATCTTGGATTTTCCCATGGTGTACGGTAGAAGTGCACAGACAAAGCTTTCTCCTTCTGATTGTCTTCTTCCCACTTCCTTCATGTGCTGGTACCAAATATTGTTTCCTAGATGTGCTGTGCTGTCCAGGTAATCGTTCAGTTCATTGTCGTCTTCATGTGGGCTTCTCTTGATTCTCAGTGTCCTTCTGTAGTTTGCTATAGCTATATCTTTAAATGCATCCGTGCTGCTTTTCCACTCTGGGGGTTTCTCTGGCATGCTTTTCGGTGGAGCAGGTTTCATTATCTGTATTGCTGTGGTAGGAGAAGGTCTTGTGTTTCTTTTCCTCTCTTTTTGTAATCTTTCATAGATCTCCTTTAACCACCATTGTTTTATCATCTGCCCAACGTGTGGCTGCGTTGGGGGCCTGGTGCTTGTTCCTCGCGTTGGAACTGGTGTGCTTGTTATTGCAGTCTCTGTGGCTTTATTTTCCAGATCCTCATGCAGTTTCTTTGTTCTAACTATAAATGGGAATAAATTATCTATCAGCATTTGTGCTTTTCCTGTGAATTCTCTTGTGGCTGCTTCAGTCCTTTTGAGTGCCTTTGTTATATCTTCTTTAGTTGGTCTTTCGCTTGCTTCCTCTTGGTCACTTCCACTATTTTCTGGGACTGGTTGTTTGATAGGCAGTCTTGCACCCTCTGTTGCCTTTGTGTGAGTTTCTGAAGCCATTGACACTTGCCCTGGTTTGTGTGCATTCTGGCTCTTTGGGTCTCTTCGTGGACCGTCTGTAGGTACTCTTCATTTCCTGTCAGCTGCTGGTACAGTTGTCTAAGAGGGTACTGTGCAGCCCAGGGTTGTCTGGTTTTGGGCACTTCAACAGGTATCGCTCTTCTGATGTACACTGGGCAGAGTCCACGTGCAGCTCTCTGTTGGTTCATCTGCTCCTCATACATCACATACCTTGGCGAGTACGTTCCTGGTACCTCGAAATGGGGGGCAGGGGTGCAGGCCATGTCTGGGACCTCCTCTACACTCCTCCTCCTGCACATGACCTCTGGTGTAAATGGATGAGGTGGCTAGGCTCCTCCTGTTTTTTCATTCAGCAATGAAAGGGAGGGGGGTGCAGTGGGGTGTGTGCTACACCCAAAGATTCAGCTCTCTGAAGAAGCCGGGACATGCAATCTGAGTATGGGAGAGCTGGTGCCCACGACGGGGACTGGCTGGGTTAGCCACTGCAGAGGGAGGTGTAGTTGTCCACAGAAAGGATTACAAGGTTGGATGCAGCATTCTGTGAGTGGTCAGCTGTGGGTGGTTGGGAGGGCCCCTGTACTGTGCCTCCTCGACTACCCTTGTGGCTACTCGCCCTCCCTGTGCTTCCTCTCACTACCGCTCTTTCTCTCTTCTTGCTCCACTTGCATGGGCTTCTTTTCCCCCGGACATCTGTGAAACAGCCCACACAGATTTGTTCAAAATTAAACTAAAAGCCTACCTCCTCGCTTCTCAGTTATCCTCTTAACCTACCTCTCATCTGCCTGCTACCTAACATGTTTCCCTTGCCTCTAACCTGCCTCTGTCCCTCACTTCCTCTGCCTATACTCTAGCACTTCACGCATCATGGTCACATCCCGAGCACAGCTGGCCGTACCACCTACCTGCAATTAAAAATGTCTATTGTTGGTTGTCCTTAATCTATGCATCTCCACTTATGTATTGTCTCTGGTGACTGTTCCACATACTCCCCTCTAAAACCTGGTCAGAATGTCCCTAAAAAAAAACCCATTATAAGCTGCTTCCTGTCAAATATGATTTCTTACCTATTGTATGTTCTTTTGTTTTCAAAAGAGCACTGTTCCTCCTGTATATAAATAAATACAACTACAAATAAAATAAAAAATATAACATTAAAATTAAAATATGTGTGTCATGCTCCTATCCAGTGCCTGGTAAGGACATTGTGCAAAGACAGGAACAATCTGGAAGACCAGATTAGGGAGCATATTAGTGCTATAGGCGGTGTACTTGCAGGTTTAGAGTAGACTTGTTCTTTCACAAATTTAAAAGTGTAGTACGGAAGAATATTGTGTGCACAGCAGGAATCCGGACTAGTGAGCAGGACGGAGAGGTCACAGTTCAGATCTCCTGATATAAGAAGGCTCTGAGATTCTTGGCATAGACAGGATCACTCTCGCAGAGAAGCAGGGACACAGGAGCAGGTCTAGGTAAATAGGTAGTAGTCATCATTTCAGGTAAAGGTCTTGTGAGCAACTCAGATCCATGAATAACTCTCCCAGAAGGGACCAGATCTTTCGAAGAGATCCACTCCTAGCAAAGGGTAGCCCAGGCAGATACCTCCATCTACAGGACTTCCAAAAACTAAGCAAGAGTAGATTTGCCTGATTACTGAGGCTGTGACTCCTCCTAACAGGGAAGAGTGGGAGATAATTTAGCAGGGACAGCCTTTGGAGGGAGACGATCCTGATGCCAAACGAAAGTGTCTAACAAATGGGAAGTGCCTTTAGTTCCTGGAACATGCCTGGGGACTCTTGATTTTCCGGCTGAAACTTCAGACCAGGAGGAACCAAGTGTTTGTTTGAGTAGATATGACAGTATCTTATGCAGCAAGTTTCCACTTCTTAGGATGGTGCAAAAGATGTTCAACAGGGAATGACAGGATCCAGAGAAAGCCATTTTCTCCAAATCCATATGTATGAGATAGCCAGTCAAGGGAACAGCCACAGGCCTAGCAGAGAATCTCAGGGGGGATTCCATGTTGCCCAACCTGACGGGAAAATCATCGTTGGCCGCAGATCGTATAGCACCTTACGATGTGATGGACAAAAAGGTTCATGAGTTTGTTAGAAAGGTGCTCACCATGTTGTTAGCAGGTAAAAATAACGAATGTTTTAATTCAATTTGTTACTGCATATTTTTGCCACACAAGGGTAGATAGATGATGGGGTAAGGCATATGGAAAATGGGGTTGGGGTATGTGAGGGGGCCCTCCCTCTGCATTTTGCATAAAAAAACTGTAAAACTAATTTGTTGTTTTTACCGCAACCAAAAACATGCATTGTTCTAACATAGAACCATTAAAAAGGCTTCTGCAAGATCCACTCTTTCTGTAAAGTCCAGCAGAAGATGGTCGAGAAAGCCAATTGTTCTGCCATGCTGCCATTTATGAAGATGCAAGTCCCAATTGATGTCCGACATGGCCATGAACCCAATATCAGGTGTAGCCATGACAGGAAGAACCCACCAGATGCAATATCCACCTGAGGGATTGCAAGACTGATGCAGAACAGAGGAATGTGGTCCTTCATTCATATGCCCCTCCAGAGACACCTGCTGTTTGGGCCTGAAAGGGATGTTATGGTGAAGAAGACTTCTGTGGATAACACATTCTCATACCTCCTACAAGGAAATAAGGCACCGCTAAATAACTCCCAAACAAGCCCATGTGTCCATAAAACGCAAGTCGCCCTGGGGGAGGATGAATGGTAAAAGGCTTCCATCAGAGGGCATTACACAACCCTACTCCTCCCTCCACTGCAGGAAACAACAGTTCCTCACTATGTATCTCAGAACAAGACCCTCCTCACAGTGGGGGATAGACCACAGGCTTTTGCTCATCTATGGAGAATGGTGAAGATGGACACTTGGACCTGCAAAATGATCCAGTGTGGGTATTGGGTGGAATGCACAGAGAGACCACTCTCTTCGGGAATTCCATATACTCCAGTACCAGGGGACAAAGAGAGGGCTGCAGCTTTGAGAATCAGCATACAGGATCTGACAAAAGGTCCATCATTTTAGGAGCCAAAAGCAAGCAGGGCAATGGCTTATACTCCAGGGGCTTCCTTGTCCAGACGTTAACAGGAAGAAGGATGAATTCACCTAAACTTCAAGCAGATTAATCCATGGATCCAGGTGGCATTCAAGATAGACCCACTGCCACTCACCATGCAGAGTTCATGACGTTCACCCATCTCCATTATACTTATCAACATATTCCTTTAAACCAGGCTCACCGTAGGTTTCTCCAGTTCACCTTTGCATGTCAGTAATATCAGTTCTGCATCCTTCCCTTTGACCTGAACACCAAATCAAGGGTATTTACAAATACAATGGCTCCATTAGTGGGGATGAGCCATCAGTATTCATGCAGCTCTATTCCTACTAGAGAGTTCATACAAGCATCATCACTGGACGAGACCAATTAGGACACAGCAAGAACATCCCAACTACTACAACAAATGTACTTCCTGATCGATTTAAAGAATTCACAGCTATCTACGACCTGGGACCTCAGGTTGAGAGGAGGGAGGATCTGAAGGGATATCGGTCGGGTCCTCCTCCCGACCGATAGGGCACGAAAGCTCCAGACCAGTGTCAGGCTCTACTTCAGCAACTAAGAGCATCAGCCCGCAAGTGGATTAAAGTGCAATGGAGTGGCAGTGTTGTCTGACCTTTGGGCAAGGTTACATATTAAGGCACTAGGGCACCGCATTCTGCAACATTTGGGTCCAGCAGTGGGAGATTAAGAGACCCAGATCCAGGGCACACTTGCCCTGAAGCAACAACTTTCAAGGCGGCTCATCCCAGAAAATCTACAGAGAGGGAGTCCTCTAGATACTCTGCTTCCGGAGATTCTTATGCATGGTGGAGCAGGTTGCGTGTCACTTGGAATTGAGTGGAAGCACAATGCTTGTGGTCCCTCACTGAGAAGACAAATACTTCAGATTAGAACGCGTTTAATGCTGCCTTGAGAGGCCTAAAATTTTTTGTAGAATGTCTGAAGGGGAATAGGGTCTTGATTCGCACTGACAACTCAGAGACCAGACCCCACTTCAACAGGCAGGGGGCACAAAGGTCAAGACTATCTCGGAAGCTTCAGACAAGATAATAGATTGTGCAGAGACAGATCCGTTAGAGATCACAGCTCCAATAGATCAAAGGCACTCTAAATGTTCCAGTAGACAGAATAAGTCAGGTGTTCCTGCCCTCTCCACAGTACTCCTTGTCTTGCACAGCATTATCCCCTTTTACAGAAGGTTTGGGGTCAAACACCTGGACCTCTTTGCGTCCCCAGAGAACAAAGATGCGGACATGTGTTCTCTTGATCCCTAGACCTATTGGCATGGAAATACAATGCACTTGTAGCCCCCTGCCCCTAAAAGGGGCTGATATGGCACGTGTGAATTTTCTATTGAAGGGTCCCACGGCACAAGTGCCACGCGGGGGACCCTTCATACACACACAATGTTGGAACTTTGAATGGTGTGAGCAGACCCCGTTAGATGACAGTTGAAGTGAGCCCGGCCCTCATTAAGAAGGGTCAAGCCTCCACTCTGCTCAGCACCAGCAGAAACATCACCTGGTTGAGCCAGCCTTTCCAAATCATGATGCCCCCTTTCCAGGAGGAGTACCACACTGATAACCACAGCAACAGCCTGGGACTTCTTAAGCACAGTGCCATTGCTAGAGAAGGTGCTGCACTTTCAATCATAGCTGCGCCTGGCATATGTGGAGCGCTTACCTTCACCACCGCCTCATGGCTGCCTTGCTCAATCTATGCAGCGCTTCCCATGAGAGAGAGGGGTGCACTGTGTGTCTGCTGTAGGACCGGTCCTGATGAAAGGGTATGTCCACTCTGAATCCCCTTGCCACGGCTGGCAGATGCAGCCCAGGCTGAAGGACTCACCAGGGACCCTCTGTTGCTGAAAATAATGCCGGGCCACTTCTGTTGTATACGGCTCAGCAAGGACTCCCATCTGGAGCCACACACTGCCGCTAACATGCTCGGCCGCCCTTGGCATATGAGGCATGGCTAAAAAAATAATTTGAGGGTCTCTCATGCTACTACAGCCCTGAGATCACCATATAGAGACAGCAAAATGGACCTTGAGACAGCTCTGGCCAGGCTGTCCTTCGGGTAAGGATTTTGTACATATTTGTTACATTATAAAGTGCACTATAAGGAGTTTATATTTGTTTGTACGGACTCTTTTCCCTTTTTGGATGCAGCTACTTAAGAATAATGGTTAATAGTGTGTTCCTCCCTAAGGAGCCCCGCCTTCCCTTTCCATGGCGGCCATCTTTAGACAGTATTTTCAGTCATTGAACGGGATGTGCGAGGAGTCCAGTACAATGAATGAAAAGAAAAAAATGTTTAGCACCCGGGGTTACCGCTTTGGTAGCCCGGGGTGCTAATGGCCTAATGCCCCCGTTCCAAGTGCTGGAATAGGGGTTGGGTGGGTGGTAATTGCCCAGAGCCCTAGTTAATGGCCCTTGCTTTTCTCGATCTGTTATCTTGGACTGCCAGCACCTGGAACAGGGGTTTAACCCCACATTAATGACAGGAGGTGCCTGGCCACCATAGGTGCTTATACCCAGCGATGTAATGCACAGAGAGAGGAGCTTGCGGCCCATGGGCAGATTTGGGAAAAAGGAAACGTTTGTGAGTTGGTTTCTTTTGCATGGCGAACCGTCAATGAGTAACTATTGTGATGAGGGAGGGAGTCCAGCGTAGTGAGGTCTACTGCAAGTGAGCAGACCACTAAATGCACTGTGCCCTAAAAGTAACCGGATATATCAAATGCCGCGAAAGTCCCCGTTGGAGCTGATCAGAAATCATCTTGGCTTCAGGAGAGGCCTTCTCGTTGTAGGGAAATTCAGAATTGTGACCAGCAGCGACACGCGCCATTTTCATGAAGTTGTCAGCTTGCACTAAATCTTCACCTCCTTGAATTGCAAAAATGACAGTACATCCTGGACGGCTACACCGCTTGATAATAAAAGCAGATACATGTAATCTCGGTTAACTGCACTCCCATTTCATGTCTTAAATAGGAGCTGTAAGTGGCTTACTTTTCAAATGATGTCTGAATAGTGGGTGCTTTACCAGTCATCCTATATTAGGGGTATTTTTGTGCCCAGAGGATAAGCCCTATAATGTCAGGGAGCTCCAGGGGGGGGTCTTCGATCTATGTAAACACTAAAGTGGAAAGAGGACGTATAACCTTAGCACGAAACCTGCTTTATAGCATGTATCACAATAAGGTCCAAAAGATATCCTGGTTCATGACATATCAATTGTAAACAGAAGCATGGAGACATCTCTTTCTCTTGCCCTCTATATTATGGTTGCTATGCAACCGTGCTGTGTTGTAGGTTACCCTGGGCGATGAAATGTGAGTAATGTAAGGTAATGTGAGGGGCATTGTATAGCGCCTCTCTGTCACTATTGGTGGCTTCGCTGCGCTTAGCTCTGTAAGAGAAAAGTAGAGTGAGGTTCATCAGTGGGGCATTGGGAAAGGCAGATGCAAAATCTGTGGTGTTGACGGGCGCAGGCCGGAAGTGCCCGGTATTTGGTCGTTGCAGGCTTAAAATTCAGTCTGCAAAATCACTGCCTATCCTCAATTTCTAGTTTGTGGTTCAGTTCAAAATTTTTGTGATTAATTTCATTAAAACATTGTGTTATGTTAACTGCCCTGTTTTCACTGGGGGTGTAAAAAGTTTTAATTCTATGCGCATGATTTGGCAAAATGCCCAAGTTTGTGACTATGCCAAGTTGCAAAGTTACCAGCTTTTTTGCTTGCACCATTAATTTAGCGTATGGTATGTCTCAGCATTTCTCAATGTGTGTCTGTCCCTGGCATTCTCTGCCCCCACTGTCCATCCCTCCCCAAAAAGTAACAAAAGAAGTTAAACAAGTTCACCAGAAATTAAAAAGTAAATTACTTAAATGTAATTAGTAATTGCTTGTGTTTTAGCGTGACAAAATAGAAAGGACCACACAGCAGGTCAAAGGATGCCTCCAGGCTCTACAACCCCAATCATGAAGCCAGCCATCCCCAGAGAGGAAACATGAGTGACGTGGTGGACTGTCTACCCTGCTTGCTTTATTTATTTATTTATGTATGCTTCCTGCCTGCAATGCATTCCATGCTCTCCCCATCATCCTTATGAGCTAGAAGTCATTTGTTTGTTAGAAATGAATGTAGCACATTGTTTTGTAGGAATATTTTTTCGCACCAAATTCTTGTTTGGTGGGTATACAAGGTTAGCAGAATGTGTTCTTCAGTTACAGCTTTTTGCAGAGGGGGAACAATGCAGCACCATTTATCATACTAATAGTGGCATACCTTTTCATTTTTATTTATTTTTGCGCATTAAAGTTTACCTTTAAACTTGTTTGCACCATAGTTACACATAATGTATAACATATCATCAACAACATAACATCACATCTAACATATTATGTTAAATCATCTCTAAAATGTATTAATCTTGTAATCATCTAAAAACGGTCTAAAAATGCTCAAAATGGAAACATTATATAACATCCATCCCACTTTAACTAATATTTAGTACTATTCAGCTAAAAATCAAACTTCACCTCTAAAATCTTGGAGAATTTGTTAGTAAATTACCTAAAAAAAGAACGGTCTGTAATTCAATCTTGTCAATTGCGTAGTTCCAAACTTTATTAAGTCGCACGAAACCTGGAGCGAGAGGACATATTAAATACAGATTTCCAGAGTGACTTCTCATTTCCTCTATCCCGGAGTCACCCCATTTCACCATGACTTTTCAGGTAATATTTGTCAACAACTGGACAGCCCGTCAGTAGCAGTATCTGAGGAAAGGTTGCATATCCTGCAAATTCTACTTTCCCTGTGAAGATTTGAGCTCAGGTCTATCCTCATAAGAGACGGAAGAAGAATAAATCCAATCTTTAGACCAAAGCATCTCAACCAAGGATCATCCCATTAAATGAGATAAGGAAATGGTGACTGGTACGGAACTCTCTGTTCAACAGCAATTTGAAAGGTAGTTTTCCCTGGAGATATTCAATATTCGCTATTCGGTCTCATTCATGCCTGCTTCGTGAGCTTAGTCTTAACTAAAGTCTCATTCGCAGTATAAGGTAATATTATCCCCACCAATAATATCGCCATATATGATCATGGGGTAAGGCCATACGCAATATTATTAGTGGGGATAATGTATGAGGTTATTGGGACATGGGGTGTGGCGGTGCCCGCCGCTCCATTAAAAAAATTATGGGGATTGCGGGGGTGTCCCCCGCAGGTTCCATGGCCTAATATCGCTGCAAAAATATGGGGATATTTTTGTATGGTGATATTTTTGCGGGGATACTTACACATGGAAATCATTCTCAGGTGTACATGAACTTGAATGCCACACAAAATACAATTTGATGTTAAATGGCGCTTTGCAAATTCATGAAGTGTGGGAAGGCAGAGTCCTGCAATGTTGATAGAGCCTATTTTTCATGGTAATTTAGAAACTCAGGGGTTCTGTGGTTTCTCCATGGCCGGCTTCATGGCTGTGGTTTGTCTGTGATTCTGGTTGTGGTTTTCTTCAAACCAGTTAGCGAATGAATCATCAGTGCAGGTGTTGAAAAAACAAACTGCAATGAAATGTACACTAAAGCTAATGCATGATGTAATATTGCATTATAACTGCATGTGGGCTCAAGGCAGGGGGAACCATGACTTCATTTGTTTGGGGCAGATATTCTGTAGTCCTACGAGTTCACTTGAAATAATAAGGTTGTCCAAGAGTTGCTACCATTCTTGGGATCTGATGGCAATGATGTGCCATCATGTCTTCCAAGCCTCTATTGTTGAAGCTGTCAATAGCTGAAGACCTAAGATCAGGGCACATATAGCTGTTGTGCCCCCCAACTCAATGGGGCAGCTCCATGCATGCCCCCCATCCTCTATGCAAAGTTTTTTTGTTTTGTTTTGTGCAGCTTCCATACCACTTCCTGTCCCGGATGACTCCATGTGTGGATTATCGGGTGTTGGAGGAAGGAAGAACTTTGCCTTTCATGGCCTGGTGACTGCATTGTGCTTGTCAAAGAGTAGTGGGGGGTCGGGGTTGGTCCCAGAATCCCTAACCCTTCCTGGGCAGAGAGCTACTGCACCCAGCCCAGCAGAGCTGAGGCAAGATGCCAGGGGAGGCAGCAGCTCTTAATGGATGTGGATTACAATGAGTCCCGAAGCACCCATCAGTACTGTCAGGGTGCATCAGCTTGCAGTCAATGCACAACACCAACAAGCACCTCACAAGAAAGAAATAACCGTGTCATGCGGATTGTTGGCGTGCGCTGCATCTCTCCACTACCCACCATCACCTCGACCTCTACTACTACTGTGTGCCAGTGGACCACTTTTACGACCTTTGCTGCAAGTTCTACTCTCCCCATCAAGGGGACCAACAAGCCCACATGATATGATAGGTTATTTATAACACGCTTAATATCCAGAGGTTTCTAAGCGTGGACCCAGGGATCGAACCTGTGTTGCTCCATGTCGTCTTGCTTCCAAGGTGAGCATGTTGCTCCTGAGCTATCCTCCCGAGACATCAATGGCAAGGTGTCCTGATGTGATTGGAAACCACAAGTCCACAGCAAGGAGTTGGGTGACCTGATGAAGCTCAATCTCTCTGGTCATCCTGCACTACCTTTATCTGTGCAGGGCACCAGCAGTTACATCTGGCAGGATAACCCACAAATAACCTTAACAGGAAGTGATGATTCTCCTAGATTCATTGGAAACACCCCCTGCAAATAAGGTAACTCCCCTCTGCAAATGACCAAGAGTACATCTCTGCCGCTCTAAGCAACATTATAGAAGATGCTGGACACCCCCTTCTTTGATATCAAAGCGAGCATTGACATACACATAGGAATGCAAATATAGGCACCCCCACACATGTTATGCCAAATAGAATGGTCTGCAGGGAGGTATATATGCACCCGGGCTGATCCCTGTGGTCCCATGACCCCTAAAAGTGAAAGCGTTCGCCAGAGAGCTCAGCAGCTGCACCCTGCTCCTTTTCTCCTCCACGCGCTATGATCCAGATTATAGCGGGTGAGGGGCTAGTTTGGCTTCGGCTATCCAGGGGCTGAGCTCACCATCATCACCTCAACAGATCTCAGGGAAATCGGCACTGTCACAATTCAATGAGCACTTGGTACCACAGACCTATTTGTCACTTACTAATGGTCCATACAAAAATCCCTTATACAATTCCAATAAGTAGCTTTTAAGAACTATAAGAACCTACACATCACTGAAGTACGCACTAAGTTCTTATGAAATCTTAAAAGTTTGACGTAGGATTTATGTAAGATCTTAAAAGAGCCTGATAGGAAAATCAATAAGAGAAGATTGCATGGCGGTGTACCACGGAAACAGGCAGGTTAATTGGACAGCGGGGTAGAGGCAGAAAGACCATGAGAGAAAGCGCACTGGGGTATACGAGGGACCGGGGTCACACGGGTGTTCCCTATGGAAGGCAGCTCCACTCGGCATGCCAGAAAATAAGAGACACGTCGGGCCACAGGGATTTATATTAGGTCTCCTGGTTCACAAATCTATCCACAGTATGGCACCACTTTATCAATCCTCCTCTATCCAACTCTACAAGCCTTCCCGTAATCTCTGATCGGGCTCTTCAAATACCCTTGTGGCTCCTCCCCCTCCCTGTGCTTCCTCTCGCTTCTGTTCCTTCTCTCTTCTTGCTCCACTTGCATGGAATTCCCTTCTCCCGGACATCCGAGAAACAGTCCACATGGATTTGTTCAAAACCACACTAGAAGTCGACCTCTGAGTTACCCTCTTAACCTACCTCTCATCTCTTCGCTAGCTAACATTGTTCCCTTGCCTCTAACCTGCCTCTGTCCCTCACTTCCTCTCCCTCCACTCTAGCACTTCACCCATCATGGTCACATCCCAAGCACAGCTGGCCGTACCGCCTTCCTGCACTTAAAAATGTCCTTTGTTGGTTGTCCTTAATATATGTATGTCCACTTATGCATTTTCCACAGTGATTGTTCCATTTACTCCCCTCCACAACCTGGTCAGAATGTCCCTGAAACTCATCCCATTGTCAGAAGCTTACCGCTTCCCCTCAAATCTGATTTCTCATCCATTGTACGTTATTTTGTGATCAAAAGAGCATTGTTCTTCCAGCATATAAATAAATAAGTAAATAAATAAATAAATAAATACGCAATGGTGCAAACCATAAGCGGAGAGTGCAAAATTGGATATGAGGGAGCCGAGTGTCGAAAAAAAGCTGGGCAAGGGAGAAGATAATGGGGGCCAGAGAACAGCGACTGATGTGTGGGGAGAGGGTCACAGATCAGCCCAAGGGGGGAAGCATTTGAGAGGAACAGGAAGTGTGCATAGAGAGCTATGTTACACTGAAAAGCATGACTTGGATCCAGATAAACATATGGATTCAATGTTTGAACATAGATTAGTATAGGGACATCAGATACACCCCTAAAGGGCCGAATAACCTTATGTGGACAGGACCCTGGTGGATAGATCTATCATCCATAGAAAGGGGTTTTCTTCATCTTAAAACCACATATAATAGTGGGTGCATATTTGATAATTATTAGAGATGAAATACATGGGACAGCCCTTGCATATATTAGATTTAATGAAATTAGAAAGGCAGCGAGGGGAAGGAATACCGCAGAAAGATTACGTTTTCGCAAATGTAATTCGATGTGAATTGAATTAGTTTTGCATTTAATTTCGGTGTCCCTTTTTTTAAGCTCCTGAGATCATTAATGGAAGTGCCTGCACCGCTGTGGCAGCTGTAGGTACCTTACAAATGCACTTTGCAAGTGCATTCTAATTCCAAAAGCTAATTAGTTGCTTTATTTTCTATTTTGACAAGACTAAAGAGGGCTATAAAAATGTTTTCATAAACTTCAGAAAGAAATTAATCTGTGAGTTTAGTGAGAGCTTTTTGTTGTCTGAAATTATCAGGAATTTGTCAAATCAAAATCTTGTTTAAACCAAGCAGATATTATAATGTATTGTATATATTTAACTTTATTTATATAACCAGTTTGTCAAGGGCTTTTGCATATGTATTGCAGGAACGGAGAGCAGGATTGCATTCAACACAGAAATAGGGCTCCAGATACAATGTTGAAGTGTGAGTATTTTACTATTTACTATGAAGTTGTGAATAAAATGATTTTTTAGAGGGTAAAAAAGCAACGTCCATTTTCTTAGAGGTTTCTTCTAAGTGAATAAATTAATATTTTAACTCCAAAACAGTTGTCTTTTTTAAAGGATACGTCTTTGCACCTAGTAATTCATGCAAAATCATGTGCTTTTACTGTCCAGTTCCTCTTCAGCTCAGGCACTAATAGCATTAGACCTCCTCGATGTGGCCCGGCTTTGCTTCCACCAAGGATCTGGTCATCTCGGGGAGCTGTGAATTTGGGAGGTGAGAAGCTCATAGGTGGCCGATCTTTTCTATTTTCTGTTTGGAGTATTTATATTTTGTGATTTGTTTTTGGGAGTTAGTTTGGTTGGTGCTCCGCTTGCCTGTAGTGCTGCATATTTCATATCGAGGGATCGAAATTACGATTGGATAAACAGGAGCTAAGCATAGCTCCTGGGTATCCAGCATTAACCAGTGACCAGGAGCTACGAAGGGAAACGAGGAGCTAGCACATAGCTTTCCTCAAATCTAACTTCCACATAAGATGCAAACATTTCATTCTGTCCACTATTCGTTTAAATGTTGTATAGATGTGTCCCAAGTCCACATTTAATTTGACGCAGGTGTGTTTGTTCGACATTAGTTGGCCTAGGGGAGCAAAATAAGCTCCTGGCAGATTTTTGCATACATGTACATAGTTAAGGTGCTCTTCAGTGATGCACAAACTAGGAATTGTAAATTACAGGTGTTCCACAATGGAGCACTATATATGCCATCCGCTGGGGGTAGGGATAGAATGTTTGTTTTAGAGGAAAGAGGCAGTTGATCCCTGGCAGCAGCGGTCTGGGGCTGCTGTAGCGTAAGTGATAAAGACCCTTTGTGAAGCTTATCAATGGCTCCTCACTTAATAGGTGTCAAGCTAATCAGGCGCTTCTATGGTACAAGCAGGAGCAAAATAGCCCCCAGGTCCCTCAATTTACAACCCTTCATGTCCCCTTTCATTTAGGAAAAATCGAAAATCAGGGCTTTGTCAAATAAAACCTATTATGGAGCGATCCTCTTGACCCAATCACATGTACGTAACAATATTCAACTTCATTGATTCTGTGACGACTCACTGTAAATGTGGCTAGTTTCTTCCTTACCTCATTTAGAAGATTGCTTTGTGTCATGGGTCAAGCTCTCAGTTTATCCTCTCCAATCTAGAGCAAGCTGTGACATTCTAATCATCCTATATGATAAAAGGCCAGATATATGTTAGTCTAATGCAGTCATGCACAGTAGAGACTGCCTGCTTCGCCGGTTGTCACTGCTAGAGGGAGCTGTTGCCTTAGGATATTTAGTGGTCGCACTGTGTGAATGCAAACCTACTGTATCTTCTGTATCCCACTGATAACATTCTATGACAATGAACATAATAGTACACTACTGTTTATATTTTTAATTCTTTATTTTGGAAAAAAATAAAAACGTTATTTTTCTATTAACATTAATTACATTCAAGTATATCACATAATATATGAATACCCAGAAAATGTCTCTCTTTGCGCACTTTGTCCCGTGTACATGGGCTTTTACACTAGTAGAGAAATGTTTCTCTGAATATCCTGGTAGTTAATCACTTACCCAGGTCCATTCTTATACTGACGCACATAGTTAAGCTCTAGTTGTTAAGCAGTAAACCCTGAGGAGGGGGGTTTTAACAGCTGGTAACAGCACACGCCCAAATTTACCTGCACGACCGAAGCAAGTTCCTTAAATTGGCCTCTGGAGCTATTACCGGCCAGAAAAGCCCCCCTCGCAAGAGCTTAAAGCTGTAAATACCATAGACAGTTGGTGTGTAGAGGGGGTCCTGGGATACTGCTATGAGACGCTACAACAATGCTTCAAGTGGTAAAAGGGAGAAGAAGGAGAAAGTGAAGACAGACAGTGAGGCAAGCGGAGAAGAACATCCGGCCGAGGTCAATAGACGAGTGATGTCCTGGGTGAAGGAAGGAGCAGGGTTCAAGGAAGGAAAGCAGGCTTTGGGAAAGCACAGTGTGTTCATAGGAATATGCTGGGCAGCGCAAGTGCTGTGGGACGGCATGCCATTAGGTGGTAGGTGGAGGACAAGCCTGCAGGATCACTAAGCAGTTCAATCAGGTGGAAGGAATCCAGAGAAATAGCATCCCATCATTTGGAATCCCGCTCCATCCGTTTGATGAGGATTCTCAAAACATCTTCTTCCCCACAATCCACCTGGAGACATCACATCCTCACTACCATTTGACACTGGATGGTGCTGTGTTACTGATGCTTGGCTCCTGTAAGATATTGACGTACACTTTCTCCCAGGTGCTAACTCTGGACTCTTTTGCCATCTCCTGTTCATTTCCCTTTTTATCTTCCCAACACCATCCCTCATGGTTCACAAGGTAGGCGTCATCTTTGGCAATGATTCCGTTCCCGCATCTGCCTCAGCTGTCCCACAAGGCTCAAGCATCACAACATCAGGGAAATCTGCCCATTCTGCAATGTCTACCCAAGTACGACGATGTGGCTATCCCCCCTATCAACAAAGTGTAGAGCTTTCCCATTCACACCCTAACCTCCGCTCACGGACTCCAGGCAGGATGGCACTCCATGGAACAGTGCTCCCTTCCTAAATTTCTTCTCTTAACCTTCAGACCTATCGACATATCCGCCCCCCCTCACCCCACTGATTCTATTTCCTTCCACTCTTCGAGTTGCACTCTTAGATTCCAAGACTTTCCCAACTCCATCGTTGTGGCGTGAAACTCAGTAACAATGGTACGATCACAATTCATGACTTGCCATTGCACCACCCAGAGCAAAACAAAAGAAGTGATGACTGGAAGGTTTTGAATTAATCTTAATCTCTGGCATTGGTCTGGGCAACTCTCTAGACCATTGCTCTTTAGCCTATCAAGCCATTATAAAAGGGGAAAGACCATATGCAAATCACACTTAGTCCCACCCTACAGCTATGCCGATGGGTATGATTTATTCAAAACCTTCCAGCCACCACCTTTTGTTTGGTTTTGCGTTAGTCATCCCCAGTGGGACTTTATGCCCAGATGTGGGTCCCCAGCCTGATGGGGCTAGAGACCCAAGCAACTCCTTTCTGATGACGGCCAATAAGGCTGAAAATGTGTGGGGATGCCTGTGGTCTCGTGGCAGAAGGGTTGTGACCTAGCAGTTTGGCTGGACTGCTCCTTGTGGGGTGGGACGAAGCCTGATTTGCAAATGGTCTTTCCCCTTCTGTAAAGGCTTCGCAGGCTGAAAACCGATGGTGTGGAGGGTTGCCCAGAGCTTTGCCACTAGTTAAAATTCATGCAAAACCTTCCAACCATCAACCTTTTGGTTTTGCTTTAGTGACCACGAGTGGGGTCGCATGCCCAGATGTGGGTCCCGAGCTTGCTGGACCTAGAGACCAAAGCTACTCCTCACTGATGATGCCCAACAAGGCTGAAACATGTCTGGGGATGCTTTTTGTGTCATGCAGATGGGTGGTGAGCTAGCAGTTTGAGCTGGACTGCCCCTTTTGGGGCAAGGCCAAGCCTGATTTGCATATATTCTTTCCCCTTCGGTAATCGCTTGGCAGACTGAAAAACAATGGTTTGGAGGGTTGCCCAGAGCCTTGCCAGTAGTTCTGATTTATTCAAAACCTTCAAGCCATCTCTTTTTGGTGATGCAGTAAACATCACGAGTGGGACAGGTATGCTCAGACCTGGGTACCAAATCTGCTGGGCCAAGAGACACAAGCTACTCCTCACTGATCATGCCGAACAAGGCCAAACATGGCTGGGGATGCTTGTGGTCTTGTGCAGAAGGGATGTGTCCTAGACGTTTGGGCTGGTCTGCCCCTTTTGAGGTGGGACCAAGTCTGATTTGCATATGGGTTTCCCCTTCTGTAATGGCTTTGCAGGCTAAAACATTATGGTCTGGAGGGTTGCTCAGAGCGGTGCCAGTAGTTATGATTTATTTAGAACCTTACAGTCATCACCTTTTTGGTTTTGCTTTGGTCACCCTGAGTTGGACAGGAATGCCCAGACGTGGGTCCTGAGCTTGCTGTGCCTAGAAACTAAAGCTACTCCTCACTGATGATGCTCAACAAGGTCGAAACATGTCTGGTGATGCTTGTGGTCTCGCGCAGAAGTGATGGAACTAGCAGTTTGTGCTGGACTGCCCTTTTTGCGGTGGGACCAAACCTGATTTTCATATGGTCTTTGCCCTTCTGTCATGGCTTGGCAGTCTGAAAAACGATGGTTTGGTGGGTTGCTGAGAGCAATGCCAGTGGTTGTGATGCATTCAAAACCTTCCATCTATTTTTGGCTTTGCTCTAATCGCATGACCCGAAGACTGTAAAGCAGATCCAACCACAGAGGCAGTCCTAAATGTTTAACTGTTAACTCAAAAGAACAATGTTTGAAATTAGCAAAGATATGTGTGGTAGAATTAGGACTAAGATATAGTATATACCACAAGGATTTGACTGAAGTCATAAAGATGGGCAGAGAGGGTTGTTGCATAGTTCAGCAACAGTAGGGATTAAGGACAACCCTTATCAGTGGTAGCTGAAATAGTAGGGGAAACTACAGGAAATATTTAGCAGGATGGTATTTTAAAGAACCATGGCGCACACAACCATCAATTGCACAAAAATTGACCATTACATTTTCACTTAAATGTCAGCTGCCTACTGAGGTATGGAGAGACCGGATCCAACAACCAGACTGCCCAATGACTCCAAGTGGTTATTAAATAGCTTGGGTGATACAATTATCCTCCAGTGAGCTCCACTTGATAAGGAAAGAGGCTCATTCCAAAGGAAAGATGAGAAACATTCCAAACACGACACATCCCAACCCCATGTTAACACACAATAGGTTAATCAGAGCCTCAGAGCTGACCGTTTCGAGAGCCACTGAGTGGTTGAGGTACATTTGTAGACAGGTCTGGATCATCCAAATTCAACACAGCATTATTCACTGTCTGAAGAGTACCTGCCCTGCTGGCTGCACCAAGGTAGGCCAAAACCCCAAATATTAGGTCCTAAGTAGGCAGAGGAAATGACACTAACACATTGGGGGGGATCTCTGCAGAACACTGCTGCCAGATGTGGCCGGACCTGCCAGCCCCCCGGCCGGTGCTGCATCAATGTACAAGCAGGAACTAGGGACAATCTGCCCAACTTGTGGGATTACCTAGTATTTGAGGGCCACGGGCATGGGGCATACAGGAGTAGGGAAGCTGGGACAGGTCCCCCAGACATGAGGATCAAAATGAACTGTCCTGGCAATGGATGCTCCATTGCTTTTTTAAGTTGCAGGCTTGTGTATTTTTCCAAGTTCAGCCAATGGGGAGCCTGCGGTATACCAAAGGCATTAAGCCATTCAAACGATGCTACTTTACAACAAATATAAAATACATGTGCATAGTTTCTTAGGCTTATTCAATGTTTACACATGTTTTAATTCAGTGTAAGTGTATCCCCTGCACACTGCAAACTTAACAGCAGGTTCAGTAACCCCCATTTACAAGAGAGGGGGGTTCACCGAGAACTTGTAAATTATCTTTCTCAAGAGAACACAAGGATTGTTTTCAATCCCTGAATACAGAAACCGTGAGACACACGTTCGTCATGTCCAATCAGACAAGCCAATCTCCAAGGCGCAACACATCCCTCAACGGAATGTCGGAATTGAAATGATATTATGCCTCCTATCGCAGTATTTGAATGTGTATTGGCCTACGCCAAGTTGTCTAAAATATCATGGCCCTCATTACGACCCTGGCGGAAAGTAACTGACCTGACCGCCATAGCGTAAACAGCGTTTCCGCCATTGCACGATGGAGTAAAGTGCGGCTAATTCTGACCCATCGGGCACGAGCATTACGCCATGGCGGAAGTGCAAAGTCCGCGATGGTGGAAATCTCCCCAAAACGCCCCTCACCGCCGTCGTACGGCGCCCTAGGTGCAATTCCGCCACCCATCATAGCGGTCACCGTAATGAGCGCTAATCGCAAAATACGGTGACCGTAAATATACGGAAACGGAAGTAAAAACATGGGGCCGGAACGGGAAACAGCACGCCGTACACCTATAAAATCAGAATCCCAACACAACCATCAAAAATCCGACCCTGAGACACATCCCAACCCGTTAGCCACCCTAGTTAAAACAAACAAAATGGGAAAAGTTGCTAAAAAAGCGTGCGACCGCAAGCGGCAGGTCCACTTCTCCCATGAGGAACTCACCGTGCTCACAGAGACCCTCCAGGAGAATGCTGCCGTTGTCTTCTCGACGCAAATGACCAGGACGGCACTTGCGAACAAGAAGGCCATATGGGCCCTGGTGGCACAGCGGGTAAGTGCGGTGGGGACCGCACCCCGCAACCCACAGCAATGCAGAAAGCGATGGGACGACTTGCGGATACGCGCACGGAGCATACTATCAGCCAACCGTAACATTGCCACAGCAACCGGGGGAGGATCGGAATCACCCATCAAGTTGACCCCCTGGGAAGAAATCTGTGCCTCCACCATTGGAATGGAGAGTATAGAGGGAGTCGGAGGGATGGAGAAAGGAGTGCAGACAACCGAAGAATCAGGTAGGTGGGCCAAATAAAACAATGCTAAATCCACAATGTCCAATCATGTGAAGTACCATGTGTCCACATAGTGCAACAGAAACACATGTCCAGGAGAACGTCCACATACATTGGCCTGATAGCGCACTCTAAAAGTCACATAAAATACATAAATGATTAAAAATCCTAAAAACACCCTCTACACATGCAGCATGCACACCCTAACTGCAGGCTGCAAAACAACTGCATCCTCAATCCACACAAAAATGAAACCACCTCCAAGGCCCTGACCCAAATCACCCTCAGGTACCACCCCAATGCATGTGATACATTGCCATTCCAATTTCCACAGACCCATAAATGACGCTCACCCTCCTTTACTCCACCACAGGGTCCGATTCAAACGACGAGCTTCAGGACACCCCTACCAGCACACCTGCAAAGAGGGCCAAGACCAACGGCCAAAGACCCTCCACCTCAGCTGCACGGACCAAGACACGGCAGCAGCACAAATCAAGTGGCAGCACACAGGAGGGGACTTCAACAGGCACCCCAGCAGCCAGCATGCCCACAACAGCAGCACCACAGGTCCCCCCAATGGATGCCACAGAAGGCATTGCGTCTGGTGGCAGCAGCACCATAGGTGACACTGCATTAATGGCAGCATGCTCCGACACAGAAAACGGTGCTGTCGATGTAGGACCCATCCATGACCTGTCTCAATCCCCCTGTTTGTTCCATCCCGAACACCATGAGGATACCACGCAGGGGCACCCACAAGACGATGACTGGCCATCCCCCACAAGCCCTGTGGCAAGGCAACATGAGGTGATCAGCCCCTCTGTGACACCACCGCAAATGGGCATGGCCCAGCAGAGGCAACAGTCCCTCGACCAGGTGATCGTGCAACAGCAGCAACTGGCCACGCTCCTCAAGGAACATGCTGATGAATATGGGGGTTCTAAGGCAGCCATAGAAACATCTACTGAGACACTTAGGGCACAAATGGAGCGAAGTACAGAGACACTAAGGGTACAAATGGAGAGAAGCACCGAGAGCCTGAGGGGGGAACTGCATGCGACGTCCAAAGACGTATGTGGTGAACTTGCCGGTGTGCGCCGTGTGCTCACTGAGCTCTCACAAACCCTTAGGGACATGCATGGACGTGAGCAGGCAGAGACATCATCCGTTGCAAGTTCCGTCCAGGGCAGCCCCCAACGTAGATCTGGGAGGAACCTGCGCTCCACAGGCAGGGGTGCCCCTGATACCCGGAGAGGGGGCTTGCAATAGCGTCTGCCCACTGACAATGAGCATCTTTGGACACTGGTGTTCGGGGGGGAGGTAGGAGGGTGTAGGGGGGGTGTTGGGCTTTCTTGGGTGGCGGGTCGATGGGGTGTGTAATATAATTTCACATATGCAATGAACATTTCATAATCATCCAATGAGATGTGTGGACATTGATCATTGTGTACAAGGCCTTTATAGGCGTACAGTCCACATTGTGCATGTTCCAGGCACACACAGTGCCACAAGTCCCGTGTCCATGTATCAGCCACCAGGCGTGAGTGCTAGAAGCATGAATCTATGATATTCTGACGAATTTCACGGGCCTCCTGTGCCTCGCGGACTCTTTGAGGTGCTGCCACATCCCCACCCTCATCATGACCATCTTCAGGTGCTTGCAGTTCTGCATCAGGGGGCATGGGCACATTTGTACGTACGCACATGTTGTGTAGCATGACACATGCCATGACCATCTTTGCAACCTTCTCATGGCGGTACAGGAGTGCCCCGCCAGACCTGCTGAGGCAGCGGAAACGAGCCTTCAGTAGGCCGAATGCCTGTTCTATGACTACACGGGTACGTGAGTGGGCATGGTTGTAGTCCTCATCATGCTGGTTCTGTGGGTTCCGGAGTGGTGTAAGGAGCCATCTCTTCAGTGGATACCCGGCATCACCTGTATGTGGACAATAAAGGATGTTTGTGGAATGACATTGCTACGTACGCATCCCCCCCCCCTTCCTGCCAGGTCATTGCTGCATCACATACCCCACATTATCATGCATGAAATGAGACTCACCGAGTAGCCAGGATCTGTTCCCTGCGTGTCGCTCCATGTAGCGTGGTATTGTAGAGTTCCTCAAGACCATAGAATCATGGGTTGATCCAGGAAATCGGGCACAACAATGTGTAAAGATCCTGTTGGAGTCACACACCATTTGTACATTAAGGGAATGATATTGTTTCCGGTTGCGGTACTGGACCTCCATGGCATGTGGGACAACCAATTCCACATGGGTGCAGTCGATGGCACCAATGCAACCCGGTATGCCGGCAAGTGCATGGAATCCCACTTTTGTGTTTGTAATCTCATGCTCCGAGCGTGGTAAAGAGATGTAGTCGTCTGCGTGCTTCAGGAGGGCATCGAGCACTTGCATTAGTGTCCGTGACAACAGTGGCTGTGAAATGCCATGCAACTGTCCGACTGTGTGCTGGTAGGTGCCTGTGGCCAGGAAGTGGAGTACAGACACCACCTTCAGTAGGGGTGGGATGGCGGTTGGGCTATCTATCATGCTGACAAGGTCAGCGTGTGTCATGTCCACAATGGCGATTATGGTGTCCCGGTCCAAACGGTAGAGGGTGTGGATCTGCTCAGCAGTGAGGTTGAACGGATGAGCTCGGAGGCGTGGGATTGCGGGCTGCCTGCGTGGTGGTAGTGGCTGTGCTGGTGGGCCTTGCTGGCCCTGCCTTGCCCTCCTCCTCCTCCTGCGTCTCCTCTGTGCGGCCGGTTGTTGTAGTAGTTAGTGTTCGTCTTCTTCTTGAAGTTGGAGTACTTGCAGTGCTATCAGGTCCCCCAGGGCCAACATCGCTAGTCCTGCCGGTAGCATTTTGGAGTGGGTGTGGTTGTGGGAGGGGGTTGGGTGTGCAATTTATGTGTTTTCAGGCTGTATAGCCTCCACCTGTGGTGATTCATTCCACCTGTGCCAGCTGCAATCCCCTTTGGACGAGCACGTCCCGCACACAACGCTGCAGTGTGACGCATGGCATCTTGCTATTACAATCATGTATTTAACCCCGATGGCAGTGTAATATTGGTTTATATGTTCATTCTGCTATGGTCCCATTGTTTCACATACAATCTTTGCAGTCGCGAACAAACTTGTGAAGGGTCAGTGGAATGTAGTACTCGAGTAACGGTGGACCCTCATGCAGCACTGTACCGAGGTTCACCGATGGGCGGGGCGTCCCATTTGTGAGTGAAGCCAGTTGCCATTTTCACACACTGCCGCACTACATGGATGAATTTGTGATTTCGAGCGGTCACGGATGCCTTTTCGACGTGATGTTGCAAATGAGGAATTCGAAGGACAGCGCTTTCGGTTTTCAGCTAGCGGCGAGGAGACGCCCACAGGTCTGACTGCAAATATAACGTTCTATTGTTTAATGTCCTTGGGACAGGGGCCATGGCGAGAATGCAATGATTGATATGAATAGTATGGGATGCGCAATAGCGTAGTGGACGATAAGGCAGGACGTTCCCAAATACATGTTACTTCACATCACTAGAATTCCGGGCTGGAGCACAGTGGATTTTGCAGACTGCATTACGCACAGACTCAATGGAAATTTCAAATGTTATGTGAGTAAATAATCAGGCGTTTTTATACCGGGATGAGGGAATGATGTATGGATGCATGGACAGATGATTTAATTGAGAGTTTGCCATGTACATGGCTTTTTGGAATCTATCCCCTTCCCCTGCGCTATGTGATGCAGAGCTGCCATAGTGGGACCATCGTCTATCTGCCCGTGTTGAACCCTCCCTGTCTCGACGCGCCTTCAAACACTTGTGTCTATGCACGTTACTAATCCCATCTAATGGATTCTGTTTTAACAGACGCATGCACACAAACACTCGTTTGTAATAGTGTTTTCACCTCGATTTATATGGTTATGATTCGCAAGTGATTTTTGGGTGGAATTAATCCTTTTGAGTGGGCTAGCATGCATATGCCTGTAGATTTAGTGTGATCATTGAAGTGAGTAATACAAATGAAGTTCTGATGCCCATACTATTCTTTTTCATTTCATTTGGGTGACAGGTATCTCCTCCCCTTTTGCCGCTGCCATCTGTATGCCACTCCTGCAGATGGCTTTTACTCCCGACACCTGCTGCTTCGAGTTAATCAGTGGAGCACCATTACGATCTTATGGGACGATCGCCAATGGGCCACATGCCCTTACGCTGTACTAGTGGCTAGGAGCAACATATCAACCTTTCAGCTGGACTAGTGCCTACCTAATGGGACGGGCCTGCGGTTCTAGGCGCTTCCATGTTGCCTTTTTGAACGTGGATGTAGCCCCTGTGTACCATGAAGGAACAGGGCGTCACACAAGAAGAAGCTGGTCATTTATTGCGGATGCAGCCCACAGTAATGAAAAATATTTTGGAGTTTATGACCTAATAGCTGTATGGGCTTGGTGAATTTGATGTGCATTAATATTTTATTCAGATATTAACCGATAAGCGTTATTCTTTGCAAGTAATGTAGCATATTCCTATTTGTGGAGCGATGTATTGTGAGGAGATCTGCATTGGGTTCCGGCTTCTGAGTATAGTTGCGTGGTACTGTACTGGCCGCGTTTGCCTACGATGCCCAGTAAGGTCAGGGATAGGGGCAGCCATTTTTACTGTTTTAATGATGTCATGCTCAGGGGCGGGGGATTAGCTTTTGTGTAACAGATGCCGGTCAGCCAGGTGGATTGGTGGATTGATGTGATTATCAGAATATGGCTGGTCACAGGTGCCTGTGTTTGCGTGCGTTTCTTGGAGGGAGACTGAGGTCATGTCCATTGGAATAGCTTCTGTATTCGTGCCATCTGTGCCCTGCAGCTCCCATTGGCCCCTCTTGGGGTGAGCCTGGCTGCTCAGTCACTCTGCCAACTTGTGTGGTACATGCTTATGCTGATGGTTGGTTTGTTTACTGGCAAGAATACAGGGCTGGTGCAGTCTCCCTCAGGATACTGCTTTGAATGTTGCCTTACACTGGTGTCAAGTGATGGGGGCCTGTTGTTGTTTTGTCTCATATTTCAGTTCATATTGCTGTACTTGTACCTTCACATGCCTGTGCTGCATCGGTACGGCAATGGTGACATGCCAAATATGGATGGCCACTCACAAGGCACTTGGAGCCCCTACATTCATTTGTTCGTTGGCATGCATGGGTGACTTGTACATTTCACTGGTTGCATTGTGTGACTTCATTGCACCTACGGGGAGTTGTGCAATGTGGGCAGGGAGTGGTGTACAGGCACTCAGTAGGGCCATTTACGGTTGGTTCACGATGCCGTAATTCTCACCATGGCGGAATGGTACTTTCCGCCATGCTTGATGGCGTTAAGTAAATGTCCGCTAGGGTCAGAATTTGCGTACCGTTGCGCCATGGTGGTAATTACGGTTTTGCATGGCGCGCGTGCGCGTACTTGGTGCAGTTAGCGTTGGCGTTCACTACGGTGTCGCTAATGGCATCGTACTTTGCGGTGACGGGTCATGATCGCACCGAGCGGTATTCGATGGCGGTATTACATTTCCGCCATCATTTTTCGATTTCCGCCAGGGTCGTAATGAGGGCCCATGTAAATAGACTCCACGGCAAGGTCTTGACCTTAACGAAAAGTTATGTAAGTCGCCATCTTGGATTTAGCCGCCATTTTAGGTTCTCTTTTAAAGTGGAAGTCACCCTGAACATCAAAATGGAGGCCGAATGACATTCTGAGTGAGACTCTGGCCGTTGTGACCTCCACACACACAAAATAATTAATATGCCTGCAGGCCACTTGTCAGGGTCGCGAACTGAGACCTTGTCCTATCCCTGACCTATGTGTAAATGAACAACTGTATCAGCGGAACTGATCAAAATGCATACATTATGGGATTGACCTGGCAAGGAATCCTAGGCCTGGTCCCAAGAATGATTAACCCGCGAGGGGGGTTCGCCAAGGGCTGAATAAAGGATATAAAAGCTCAAGTATTCCAATGTACGGTCTCTCTACTAATGCATCGAACTCTCATTGAAGTTCGTTACGTTACTCTGAGAGCCGAATAGCTATCCGTTTGTCAATTGACTTTGGTAACTGTTGTAGCTTTTAAATAAAGCACTTTGTATGTCCTTTGTAACCTGTGTCGGTGTGTTTCCTTTGGGCTTCCTAGCCTCATATCAATTTTTATGTTTTCACAGTTGGCGCCCGAATAGGGACCCTCAAGATTGATGCCGGATCATTGAAGGTTGACGCAGACTATCGAACCGGGATCGGACGGTGTGATTCTGCGGGCCCGACCGAATGAGACGCGATACCTCGGCAGCGCTGCACGATCCGATCCTTGGACGATAGTCGTGTGGTCTGACACGGCATCTTGACGAGGGTCCATTTTTGAGGCAGCAGATTTGTCGAAACCACCAAACACAAGGTAAATTTCGTTAGGTAAGTTCTTTGATAAACCGTACGGTCCTCCTTAGGTTTGGTCAGGTGCAGTCGTGACCCGTATCTTAATTTAACCCTGACAATTTGAATTTGGCGTATTGTATCTGCAGACACAATTATTGACCAGGTAACACCAATATTTTGTGAAATGCCTGGGAAATTGTCTAGCTGCTTTAGGGCTCTGTTCCGCAGCGATCGACAATCTTTGGAATTCAGCCGCCCGGCACCACAGGAGGGGTCGCCGGCATGTACTATGTACTGTAAGTATGGCATTGGTAGTATAGTATTTAATGATATTTGGCACAGACAGACCAGACATGCCTCCGAATTTCAGTGGCCAATCAACGGCAGTTTTGAGATCCCCCGTATTGAATACCTAGAATCAGTCTTGCTAAAAAAGAAGGCTAGACCTGCAGCCTTTGATGTTTTACAGAATTGGAAAAAAGAAGCGTTACAACAGCTTAAAAGTAGGGATAAACATGCACGCCGTCATAAAACAAATGCCGAAAAAGCGTTGTTATATGATAAAGAAAAACATTCAGAATCAGTTAAAAATATGGATAGGGCTTTTTCACTTGGAATCCAGAAAATTTACCCCTCCAAAGATGTCCATGTTTCCGAAGAATTTATTGAAAAATTGTTAAACGAACGCAGGCCTGGTGCCTCTGCGCCACATCCGTATGATCCTATTTTGGGTGCTCTGCCAATTCCTGCTGTTGTTCCTGCTGTTATTCATGTTCCCCCTGTACAACCTATTGTTCCTATTCCTCTAGTTGTTGTTCCTCCACCTATTGCACCACCCCTTCCTCCTGTGCCGACAGTTGCCTTTATTAAATTTACCTGCACCTCCGCTCCCGAGTAGTCCCGTATTGACTAAAGTTGATCAAGGTGCAGGATCAAAGATTGTCACTCGTAATACTGTCTCTGCAGATAAGAAACAGGAATTGTTTGCATGGGCTAAGCACTGTCTGGAGAAAGGTGATCAAGTTAATGTTTTTTCCACATTATCTAATTTGAACAGTTTTCCCGAGAAAAATGTTTTTATCGAAGGTTTGGGGACTCATTTATGTGTGATGTGGGGTAGATTACAAAATTCGGATCTTCCACAAGGGGTGAGAGATCTAAATGCTTTGGCACTTTCGAGGGACACAGAGCAGAAAGTATATGGTCATGTTGAAAAATTGTTTGAGTATAGGAAGGACTTTAAAAAATCACGAGATGAGGATGACGAAGACGATAGTATGTATGCACAGAAACGGTTCCTTCCGTGTCGTAGATCGGCACCTGAGGAAGTACGAATTTGTACCAAAGATGCGATTCGATGGATCTCGGATTCATCGATTCCGCCAGATGAAGTGTATGACAGGTATAGTCAGTATACAGTAGAAATGCAAAGAAAGGTAATTCAGGTAATGGTACAGTACCTGCAGGAAGAATGTGTAAGAAAGAAGGTTAGTTGCCCCATAGAATTGTTGGGGATTTGTCGAAGGGCTTTTTCGCCCGACACTCCTTCGGCTGCCTTAGCGCTCGACCTAGCTCTGTTGCTTAGTAAGCGGCCGGAGGTACCTATATCTCAGTTGCCTATGAGAGAGGTTCCTCCGACCTTTGTCCCAAAGGTTGAGATTCCCGCCGACGCTGGGACTGGTGCCCCCGCTGTGGATATCCCTGCACATTATGTATCACAATTCGTTCACGTCCCGTTTTCACGACAGGAAGTGAACACTATTAGATAATCAGTTCCCGATATCAGGAAAATCCCGACGGGGTTTTACAAAGAGATAGAGTCCGTCTTGCAGTCCTCTGTGTTCACCTTAAGTGATATTGACTTGCTATTTCCTGTACTCCTACCCGTAGATGTATGGAAGCAGGTTCGGACAATAGACGATGTGCCAGGGTTGGGCGATACGTGGGCTTATATGATTAGGATTGATGGGGAAAGACCAGCAGGTGAGAAACCACCACAGGTAATACTTACTTTGCCTGATAGAATTGTCGCAAAATTAAAAACTATAATTCCAGAGAAAAGAATTATTTGGGACAAGCTTACGGCCTGTGTTCAAGGGAAAACTGAAGGCGCCACTGAATTCTTTAACAGATTCGAGCAGGTATTTTCTGACTTCAGTGGACAGGATTTGGGTAGAGAGTTTGGGAAAAGGTTGTTTGTGGACAGATTTGTACATGGATTGTTGCCTGACATCCAGTCACAGATTATGTCCTCTGAGAGCGCTTGGCAGGCAAAATCTCAATCGGAGGTTTTGCACATGGCTCAGTATTATGAGAACCGTGTTAATAATGAGAAGGACAAAATTGAAAAGAGGAAAGGAGATTTGAAAACCAAAGTATTATTACAACAAATTGTTAGAAACCCCAGAGGAGGCACGACACAGACCAGAGGTCAGTATGTCCCAAAAGGAAATGCTCCTTTGGGTCCTGTGAATATTAATTAATGTGCTTATTGCCGCCAGGAAGGTCATTGGCGAGCACAGTGCCCCGTCCTTCGACAAAGGTCAAACAGTGCGTTTGGGAGTATGGGTAGACGACCTAGGGGCCGCCCTGGAGCAGGGGGCCCTGATAGAGGTCAGTTTTTACAAGCTCCTCAGCAACCTTTTTTATGGGAAAATCAGACCTTGAGGGTGGACTCGAGGAACATATTTGATCACCCTTCTGCTGCCTACCTTTCTGAAGAGCTTCCTTCTGACGATACTTTATTTCATTAGGACTGCCCGAAGCAGGGTTTGGAACCTTCACCTATTCCCGTTAATCAGAAAGGCCCCTACGTTGAATTATTAGTAGGGAATAGGAAACACCAGTTTTTGATAGACACTGGAGCACAGAAGTGCTCCATTGATTATTCCCGGGTTCCAAACATTCCACTGTCAGGGCAAACAAATGTTTCCGTAGGGTTTTCTGGTATACCAATTGTCTGTCCGGTTTCTTCACCTGTGTCTGTTTCTTTGGGTCCCTTTACGGACCTTTGCCCTTTTCTTCTCTCTTCGAACTGTGGAGAGAATTTGCTGGGGTTGAATTTGTTAAAGAAATTGAATGCAGTAATTCATTGTTCCTCTGATGGAGTACGGCTGACAAATTCACCACAGCAACTTCCTAATTCTCAGTTCCTGATTCGACCTTTACCTCCTGAGTTTAGCATTGTCCCAGAATGTTTATGGGCGGTTGACGACAATGATGTCGGGGTACTACAGATTGAGCCCGTTAAAATAGTTTTGAAACATGGAGTGAAACTACCACGCATTCCGCAGTATAAAATATCAGTTGAGGGCGAGCGTGCTTTGAAATGCATTGTCTCCGATTTTGTGCATCGTGGGGTGATCGAGGAGAGTAGAGGTAGTTTGTGTAACAGTCCGATCTTGCCTGTATATAAGAAAGGCGACAATGCAATCCCATACCGGTTCATAATTGATCTTCGTGCTATTAACAGAGTTGTCGTCCCACAATTTCCAATCATGCCTGATGTGACGACGATATTGACAATGATCCCTGCTACGGCTACGCACTTCAGCGTTGTGGATTTAAAAAAGGCTTTCTTTAGCATCCCTATACATAAGGAAAGTAGATGTTTGTTTGCGTTCACCTTGGGGGGGACGCTCATTTACATTTACTAGGGCACCTCAAGGGTATACTGAAAGTCCAAGCATTTATAGTTGAGCTTTAAAAGAGCAGCTCGACACCCTTGAATTGCCACCTACTTGTACACTGCTTCAATATGTTGATGATTTGCTTTTGGCTGCAGATTCTGAAAGTGCTTGTAAAGAAGGCACTATACTGTTGCTTGTTCAGCTAGCCAAAAATGGTCATAAAGCTTCGCTCAAAAAATTTCAATATTGTTGTCAGGAGGTCGCCTATTTAGGGTACCTCCTGTCAAAGGAGGGGAGGAGATTGACACCTGAAAGAATAAAACACATTTCTGGCATGTCTGTTCCAAATACACAGAAGGAAGTCAGAGCCTTAATAGGTATGGCTTCTTACTGTAGGTTGTGGATCCCGAACTTTTCGCTAGTGATAAAACCGATGTTGGCTTTGACGAAGAAGGGCATTTCTCTGCCACTGCCATGGGAATCGCAACATCAACGATCATTTGAGCTTCTCAAAACCGCGTTATGCTCTGCACCGGTTCTGGGTACTCCAAATTATGACAAGGCCTTTGTATTGTTTGTGCATGAATGTGATGGATGTGCTTTGGCTGTGCTAACACAGGAACACGGAGGGAAGAATAGGCCGTGCGGCTACTACTCCTCCGCCCTTGATCCTGTCGCATGAGCTTTGCCAAGATGTTTGCAAGCTGTCGCTGCTGCTGCTGCTGCTGCATCTGTAAAACAGAGTGAGGGAATGGTCCTAGGCCATGATTTGATTTTGATGGCACCTCACTCTGTAGATATCCTATTGAACAAAACCGAAACGCAACACCTCACCTCTGCGCGGTTAACAAGGTATGAATTAATTCTGTTTGCCCCTCACATTCAAATTAAGAGGTGTTGTGTTCTTAATCCGGCTGAACTCTTACCTTTCCCGCAAAACACTGTTTGCGGTGACGAAGAATTACATGATTGCCTGTATACCACTGAACAAGAAACGAAGGGCAGGATAGATCTTATAGATACTCCTTTGGACAATGCAGAAGGGGAGCTGTTTTGTGATGGCTCCTGCTTCAAACTTTCAGATGGTACATCTACAGCTGCTTATGCAGTTACTACATTGAGTAAAGTTGTTGAAACTAAGAGAATGTCGCTTAACTCCGTGCAGGCCGCAGAGATTATAGCATTGACCCGAGCTTGTGAACTCTCCTAATGGGCGTATAGTAAATATATATACTGATAGCCAGTACGCCTTTGGGGTGGCTCACAACTTTGGGAGGCTCTGGTCGGAAAGAGGGTTCCTGACCTCACATGGGACCAAGATCCAGCATGGCCACTTGATAGTGCAATTACTCTCGGCACTCTCGCTCCCTAGGCAGTTAGCGATCATGAAATGTGCAGCACATCGTAAGGTCATAGATGATGTGGGAAAAGGGAACGCTTTTGCGGACCTGATAGCCAGGCAAACAGCCACAGACCTTAGCACGACATGTATGCTTTGAGGGAAATGAAAGATGCTTATATGATGGATGAAGGTATTGAGTCTGTGCGAGATATTCAAACTGATGCCACAGTAGAAGAATCTAAAAGGTGGGCCGAAGCAATGGGGAAACTAGATGATGATGGGTGTTGGGTAGATACATCTGAAGGAAAATGGTTGCTCCCTGATTCATACGTACTGGCAATGGTTACGATGGCACACGGTCCTACACATGTGTGTGCTCAGCAGATCACGAAAATGTTAGAACAAGTTTGGGTGAATAACAAGATTCCGGAGACTGCCTAACATCATGTCCGAAATTGCATGATCTGCTTACAGCACAATGTGGGTAAGGGGACAGTAACTCCAAGGGGAAGCTTTGGGCCCCCTTCTGTTCCCTTCAAGGTCATTCACTTTGATTTTATTGAGATGGAACGGTGTAACAATCTGAAATATGTTCTTGTAATTATTTGTGCCTTCAGTAAATGGGTCGAGGTTTTCCCCGTTAAAGATGCTACCGCCATGACCACTGCAAAGATTATGGTAAAAGAATTCTTTCCTCGATTTGGGCTCCCAAGGGTAATTTGGTCGGACAATGGTCCTCATTTTGTTGCAGCAGTAATTTTGCAGATATGCACAGCCTTACATATTGAGAAACTATTTCACTCAGCTAGACATCCTCAAAGTGCTGGGTTGGTAGAAAGACACAATGGTATCTTAAAGAATAAGCTTGCAAAAACATGTGCCGATACCAAACTGAAATGGCCAGATGCCTTACCTATTGTATTATTGGCTATGCGTACCACACCTCAAACTAAGACTGGGCTTTCTCCATTTGAGGTAGTGATGGGGAGACCTGCTAACATTTGCGGTCTCCCAAAACCTAAAGCCCTGAGAGAGGTGGAAAATGTATTGCTTGTAGACTACTGTAACCAGTTAACTAAAAACCTGTATTTCATTTATCACCTGGTGGACTCAGCTTTACCTGTACGGTTCACGGGCCCAGGACACGATATACAGCCTGGAAGTTGGGTCCTAGTGAAGGCCTACGAAAGGTCTTCCTGTCTCGCTCCTCGTTGGAAGGGACCCTACCAGGTGCTGTTGGTCACCCGGACAGCAGTGCGGGTGGCTGGGAAGAAACACTGGATCCACGCTACGCATGTCAAGAAACTTCCTCACCCGACGCCACACGTTACAGAAGAAGCAGAACCCCTCGCTGATGCTACAGTCTCTGATCTTGGAGTAGTAAACAGCGCTGTGAGTGCGTCGGAGAATTTCTCTGAGCCCGTGGAGCTTGGGGAACAGTCCATTTCGTCTCCGCACTCTCTTGAAAAATCACTTCTGGAAAACACTGTTTCAAGCTCTGAGACTTCCGTCGCCTTCGACACGTCGCTTCCCTCAGGAAGTGACGACACCTTATTTTCGGACCAAACAATCTTGGGTACCACCAGGTACAACCTTCGACGTAGAAGATAGAACTACGGCACGGGTTTTCTGTGCATTTGGAAAAGGGAAGTGATTGGAAGTTTTCTTTTGTATAAGAAAGTTTCTGTTGAACAAAAGGGATTCTGCTGGCTAGGGTTGGGAAGGACTAAGAAATCGCGCGACCGTAGCGTCGCCAGCAACGAACATTGGGGTCGTCGATTGAGGAACTACTATGCCTGCCACCTCCACTGCTGCTCCCCGCACTGGACTTGTGAATAAGGGGGGGACCAACTTGGACAATGAACAATGTGCCTGGGCCCCGAAAACGTACTGCTGTGTTTTGATAACGATAATTGTTATTTTTGCAATTACTGCTGTAGGACTTTGGTACTTTGAAGAACTCTATCCTCTAAAACCTTTACTACTGACCGAGATTGTACCAACTGCTTTGACTCCCTCTGTACACCTTCACACTCTGTCCCCTAGTGACTCCCAACATAGACAAAAGTATCATAGTAACACTTTAATGATAGTAATGAATGCAACGCATGCCATTTTTAATAAGAGTAATTGTTGGATTTGCACTCATTTACCGCAACATGGGAACAAGGGACTGGAATGGTATATTCACCCTCTACCTTTAACGACTGCTTGCTATGCCTCTCTTAGAGCACTATTCTTTGGCCGTTGGAATGATAGCATCTCAGGGAACTTTGATGGAACTAATCTGAATGATTTTGAGAAACGTGAATTAACTCCCCTGGGATGCTCGCTTTTTGCGAATAGAAGTAAACCTAATGTTGCTTCTATTAGGCCGTCTGATAAACTGTCTCTTCCTTTTCAAGCTTTAATTTCCTTTAAAATGGCTCCGATAGGCAATAAGGACGCCGTGCCTCCTTCTTACTCTATAAATCATAGCCCTGACTTGGTCCCCTTTTGTGTACAAAGAAATGGCACTCGGCCAATGGGAGAATTTGAAGGTTGTATGAACATTGTAAATTTAACTGGAGAAAACAGGCCTCTGTATGTAGGGGGGCCTGTTTATTTTGTTTGTGGTAGTTTAGCATTTCCCTGGTTGCCCAAGGATTGGCAGGGAACCTGTTATTTAGCAATCCTGTTACCTGGGGTATTTGTAGCTAGTACATTGGAGGTTTCTAAGGCTCGCCCACGGCGGGACGAGAACAGAGATACCCCTGGGCAAGTATTGGGAGATATAGCAAAATCAGTTGTGTCCTTTTGGGGACAAATAACAAACTCTGAGAACATTAGGGGATTAGCAAGGGTACTGGAGAGAACGATCAACCGGACCACGGACATACTCTACAATATGACATTAGAACAAAAAGCAATAAGATTGGTAGCACTCCAAAATCGGATGGCATTAGATGTCATTCTGGCAGAACGAGGTGGAGTATGCAAATTAGTAGGGTCCGCTTGCAGTGTTTACGTACCAGATTCCTCGCCGACAATTTTTGAAGCAATACAGAACTTGCATACTCTTAGTTCTGAAGTACATATCCCTGTAGGAGATTGGAATCTTAGCACCTGGTTCTGGGATTCTTTACGATCTTGGGGTTGGAAGGTGCTTTCTGTCATTCTGGTTATTTTGGGGATCCTGCTATTCCTTTGTTGCTGTTTTCAATGTGTTCCGAGTATATGTTGAATGCTAGGGGGATGTTGTGCCCAAGCAGTGAGCACAATAGGGCATAGAATATATGCCCCAGATACAGCATCTAAAGAGTTTGTGTTACAAGAGGTTCTGATGAACGACCTAATGGCTATAGATATTACAGACAATGGGCCTCATTACAACCTTGGTGCTAAGTGCACCAACTTTACCACCATGGTGTAAACTCCGTTTACACCATGGTGGATGGCGGATTTACCGCCCCATTCCAAGGTGAGTGGGGCGGTAAATCCCCATTTCCCATTTTCCCTTCCCCATTCCCATTTTTGCCCCATAGGGCATAATGGGAGTGGGGAAGGCGCTAATTACGCCGCCGTAAATTACGGCAGCGTAATTAGCACCATGGCAGGTTAGCACCATGGATTTTAACGCCTGCTAAAAGCAGGTGTTAAAATCAGAACCAGGCGTTAAGGGTTAACAGTGGCGTTAACCCTTAACGCCTGAGTTGTAATGAGGCCCAATGATTCGGGATGTATGGATGACAACACATGGAGTTATTTGCAAAAGTATTAGAAATGATATTAGCACTTGGCATAGGCCAAAAGGAGGGTCTGTCAGAATTGAAATGATATTATGCCTCCTATCGCAGTATTTGAATGTGTATTGGCCTACGCCAAGTTGTCTAAAATATCATGTAAATAGACTCCGCGGCAAGGTCTTGACCTTAACGAAAAGTTATGTAAGTCGCCATCTTGGATTTAGCCGCCATTTTAGGTTCTCTTGTAAAGTGGACGTCACACTGAACATCAAAATGGAGGCCGAATGACATTCTGAGTGAGACTCTGGCCGTTGTGACCTCCACACACACGAAATAATTAATATGCCTGCAGGCCACTTGTCGGGGTCACGAACTGAGACCTTGTCCTATCCCTGACCTATGTGTAAATGAACAACTGTATCAGCGGAACTGATCAAAATGCATACATTATGGGATTGACCTGGCAAGGAACCCTAGGCCTTGTCCCAAGAATGGTTAACCCGCGAGGGGGGTTGGCCAAGGGCTGAATAAAGGATATAAAAGCTCAAGTATTCCAATGTACGGTCTCTGTACTAATGCATCGAACCCTCGTTGAAGTTTGTTACGGTACTCTGAGAGCCAAATAGCTATCCGTTTGTCAATTGACTTTGGTAACTGTTGTAGCTTTTAAGTAAAGCACTTTGTATGTCCTTTGTAACCTGTGTCGGTGTGTTTCCTTTGGGCTTCCTAGCCTCATATCAATTTTTATGTATTCACAGGAACACTCGTCTCCACCCAGAGATCATGGTAGACAAGCTATCAGTTGGGATCCCTGGGGTTTGTTGCCAGACTAAAAAGTGTCTCTTTCTTGTGGACCAGAAACATGTTGCCTATAATCCCCTTTAGATAAAAAAAGAGCTGCACAGTGACTGCCTCCTTTAACAAACTTGTATCCTTCTGGGAAACCAGCCCATGGTTTTCTTCACATACTATGACGCACACATTCCAGCACAAAATTCTGGACCTTGTGACCAATGTTGTAATAAAATACCTTTGAATTATTTCCCCCCAATGGAAATCCCTCTTGTAATCTAGATAACATCTTACCCTAAATAAAGTTTCTTCTGCTACCCTGGTCCCCTGCATCTTTGATCCTGTACGGCCAATCGCGTTGTTGCAAGGATGTGGGATCGGGAAGCTTCTTCATAGATGTTTGAGCCTTGTAAAGTGATGTGAACATGTTCACATACCTTCCAAACCACTTCACATAATTATGCCCAAACAGATTCCTCCGGGAATATATGGAATCTGTGGATACACTGGGGCTGATCTTTAATAAAATGCTCTCCCGTGACTCCTGGAGGATGGAGTCCTTTACAGTACCTGAGAAGCACAATGTCTCTGAGTCTGGCTGCTCACATCCCCTGAGTCTAATACCAGTCCCCCAAAATCCCTCCTTAACCAGACTGATCTTTTTCAATAAAGGGCCTGTGGTCTTAAGGACCCACTGCTGACACATGTTGTGGGCCCAATCCACTCCATGGGTCAAGTCCCTTCCATATTTGAAAAAGGCAGCAATATTAAAATGCTCCTCTACCTTTGCTCCCTTCCTCACTGGTTTTATTAATGCCTCTTTCTCCACAGGCCATGTCCCAACCAGCCTCAAGGAAGATTGGGTACGCCCTCTCCTCAAAAAACCCTTGATAGACCCATCCATTCCTCGTAACTACAGACCAATCACCACTGTCCCGTTCCTCCTCAAAATCCTGGACAAAGCAGCCTATCTGCAGGTTCAGAAATTCCTCGAGGCAAATAACCTTCTCGGCCTCCGCCAGTCAGGCTTCTGACCTGGCCACGGCAATGAGACTGCTCTATTGGACCTCAAAAACCAAATGGATGATCTCAGGAACTCAGCCCAACCAGCCCTCCTCTTGCTCCTGGACCTTGAAGAGGGAAAATGGGGAAACACCCTCCCCCATACGCATCAAAAAAATGGCCCAGGACATCAAGACCTAAGCACACCCCGCGAGAGGAGTTCGACCCCTTCACTTCATCACCAGACTGACAGGTCCCCTGTGTCCGCGGCCCACACGCCCGGGGAGCCTGCCCACTACCACGTCCGGGAACCGCCAATGTCAGCCTCATGGACCAACTCGACTAAACAACAGCCACAAGCGCCATCATTGTTAGAGATGTCATGATGACATAGCCTACAGACAAGAACATATGTGCCACCATGCACCCTGGCCACTCACACACTATCCCACACGAAGAACATACTCAGTGCTATGTCATAGAGGACCGACACAGACACGCATCGTTGTTATTTTTCACATAGGCCTCCTCCCTCGATCGCAGAAATGCAAGACGCGTGAAGAGCTTGTATATATATATATGTACATATGCTTGCAGATGCTTCCTTGCTACCTGCTGCTGTGAAGATGTCACCCTATATATCTAATGCTGCTTGTGATGCTCGATCACCTATAACGACTCCCATACTATGGGTCATGTACCGCCACTCAGAAACTAGGCTAGAGTAGGCCTCAAAACAAGAGTCTCCAGGCAGGAGTCGCTCAGCCAAAAACCGTCTCAGACAAAAAGCAAGGAGCTGATCAAACAGAACGAGCCCCAACGAGAGCCCACTGCCAAGGCCGCAATGTAGCCATTCACATGCCGTGCTCCCCGCACCAAGGTTACACCTGATCACATCAAATGCTCTTCAGAGCCGAAATACAAATCAAATGCTCATAATTCTGCTCCGGCCATGGTCTCTCCACACGTGACCAAGCCGAGCTGACAAGATGCCAAGCCAGCGAGACAGAGAGTCAATGGAGTCCCATGTCTGGGATGCAGATTGTAACAACGAAGTGACAAGTTGGACACCTACAGCGGTGGAAAAGACATGCACATAAGCCACTAGCCAGACCTGTCCATTGTCCACCACTAACACACAGTTACACATTGTTGCCAGCACCAGGTACACCATGAGCTGGGAACAGCAATAGTCCCAGGCTTGGGGGCTCGCGGATGGACCAATCAAAATACAAGGGGCACACCACTGATGCCATTCTGGGTAGCCAATCACCAAGTGTCCCCTTGTAACCGATTTCATGTAACAAACTGTTAGGGACGACCCAAGTGTACCACCTGACCTGTCCTCATCCAATAACCAACCCTTCTATAGGCTCCTATACTAACCCTACCACTCGGGGAGCCAACCCAAAGTGCCGTTAGGCTTTTTGGGACAGTTTTCCCAGGTGACGGAAGTAGCGCGTCATACTACAGTAAAAAGGGCCTGCGAGTCCCACGAAAACTGAGAGAGTCTCCCCAGATGCATACGGGCCGAGAATAATCCCTGCCGATACTATAATAAACAGTAGTAACTACATTGCTCTTGTGTGTGCCTCATACTCCTTTTGGGACGCAGGAGGAGTTGGGGCCTCCCCCGCCCCGGAGGTCCGCGGACGGCTCTGCCAGCCCCCGAGAAATCACCTCGACAAGTTGGAGGCACTTCTGAGATCTGTTTATGGTCTACCTAACCTAACGACAGCCACCACAAGACCTCTTGCGATGAGGCAACCCGGCAGTGCGGCCCCCTCTTCTGTTGCCCCCTCTTGAGGACTACAGGACCATCGCAGAACTGCGAGACGACCGGACAGCGCAATCCGGATATTGGCAATCGGGAGCCGACTTGAGAAGTATCCCACCCACGGTTGGCGAGTATCCAGACGTGGTCCAGACGAGGGGAGGTGGCGAGCCGCTTTGAAGGGGCGCCCGCGGTTGAGCAGCCCCGGCTCACGAGGACTTGATGTGAGTATGGCACACCCAATCAGCAATGTAATGTTGTGCGGGAGAGGGGAGGAATTGTAACAAGGGTGGCGGGTGGTTGCTACAGTGTGTGGAAGCTGATTTGGGCTAATAAGTGGCGATAGAGGTGCAAGGTGTAGCAAGACAGGCCCGAGGGCCATCCGCTACAGCGTCAAGAAGTAGATTGAGTGGGGCATCAAACACCCACGTGTGACGGCAGGTCCCGCGGATTGGTCTAGATCACAGACACCCGTATGAGGGAGATATTGCTTTCCTATGAATTGACGTTGTAGATCAATGAATAGATGAGGTTCCCTGCTAATTGAGCGTTTTAGTTCGGTGAGTGGATGATGTTTTCCCGCAGGAGGCAGCTAGAGTGTTCCCGAGTGCGGAAGATAATTGGCTGGTTAAGCTCCCCTGCAGAGGGGGCGTGTCATACGCGAGGCGACGCAATGTGCGCAGTCTGATTATAAAAATTAATTGTTGATTACCCCACTCCAGACGTAGTGGGAAGACAGCTGTGGGGATAACGGGGATTGAAAGTGTTAAGAATAGCGCGCGTCAATTGCTTATGAAGTTGTACATACGTGCAATGTCTTGTAGAGGTTGGTGACATCACCCATAGGGCTTGAATAGGACACAACAACCATCTCGTGTTCATCCAAAAGGTGGTTGGGGGTAGGAAGTATGATAAGGGGGGGTTCAAAGGGGGGAGGCGGCCCCACATGGAGAACTCCGGCCGCGCTCGACAGAGAGGGGACAGAGCGGGCAGTGAAGGAAGGGAGGAGGAGGAGCTGATTTGGAGGTGTGCAAGATACAAGCGGCACAGGAAGGTGGGGCAGCTCAGAGGCACACCACACAGGGCACACAGCCACAGGGGGCTTCGTGCACCACGGCCGAAGGGGGCCATAGTCATAAGATAGGAAAAGGAGGGAAACAAGAGCAAGCACTTTAAAAGTTGAAATTGCCTTTCTTTTCAGCGGACTGTCCGAAGTCCCCAGTTTTACGGGGCCAGGTAAAAGGTTGACGTTGGAAAAGGGGAAAGTATAATATGGCATTGTACTATGGGTCAGAGCAGGAGCAGGGTTGGGGCTCAGAGCAAGCGCTTTAACTACACCACTCCAGTACATCTGCGTGACATTGTCACCACATAGAGAAAAGATTATAAAGTATAGCATTGAATGGACTCAAGGAACTGACAACAAAATAAGGGTACGTGGCTGCCCAACGGCAGCTTTGACACATACACCCAACACTACCTACTGATATACCTGCATAATACTTACAAAGGGAAAAAATTAGCAAACCATCTAGCGGTTTTTAATCTTTGGAAAATGTTCCAGGGAGGTACACCGGGGGTCCCAGGAGTGTACGCAGTGCAGGAGATAAAAGGTGAGAAGGTGAAAGGAAAGGGTGGAGGTACGACATGCAAAACCTCACCCAGTACAGAAGAGAGTGAGGAGGAGGCTGAAGGGTCATTTGCGGTAGCAGTAGCAAAGGTGAAAAAGGAAGGGACAGGGGATGTTCCCGTGGCTAAGGTAGTAAAGAAAGAGGAGGGTGGTTTGTATCCAGTGACAGGACTAAGAGAAGCTGCCCAACAGCAATTAACAGCCGCTGAGGGGTACTAAAACCCCGCATACAGCCCTCCACCATATGCCCCAACAGATAGCTGCCAAAAGGGGGAGGTAACATCGAGCATGGCAGATACAAGCAAAACGCAGGTAAGCGCGGGGGACGGGAGGAGGATAGTGAGAGAATTTGCAAAAATAGGACCAGATGAATGGAGCACAGGTACTTCAGAAACTCCGGGGAACACTAACGGGGGAAGAGGAGGACACAGTGAGGAAGGTAAGAAGGGAAGAGGTAGACAATGCACATGCAGGGGGCGAGGTAATAAAAGAGGGAGAAGGGCGACTGGCGCAAGAAGAGGAAGAGATACTGGAGAAAAAGTTGGCGGAATTGAGGGAAATACGAAGCGCACTGATTAGGCAGTTCGAAAACGAAACGCGGGATAGAAAGGAAGAGAGGAAAGCAAATAAGGAAGAGAAGGAGAGGATGAGAGAAGAATCAGAAGAAAGGAAGAAGGAAGAAGCGTGCATAAGGCAATAGCTGAAAGAATGGCACGCATGGAACAGCGGGAGATGAGGAGAAGGGAGGAAGAGCGGGAAGAAAATGAGAGAGAGATGGAACTGTGGAAGAATAAGATAATATCAGAAAGCACGCAGAAATATGAAGAAGGGAAGGTAATAGAGAGCATACTGAAAAGGGAAAGGGGGATATGGGGGAGAAAGAAGGAGGAAGAGAGAATACTGGCAAAGGTAAGCGAAGAGGTAATGAAAGAACCTTGCAGGAAACGAGCAGAGATAGGTGGCGAGGTAATGAAGAAGAAAAATGAGAAAGAGGGAGAGAAGAGAGCGGAGCATGGAACAGCAAGGTACCCCCGCCAGGATAGAGAGGTGACGACAACATAAATACAGGGGCCTACGGCCAAAGAAGGTGAGTACACAGACATAGACCTAATAGATTTAAGGACGGTGACAGTAGGGGGAAAACTCACAGAGTGGGGTTCGACATTCCAGGATGGATTCTGCAGTGAGGAAGAAGAAGGATTGTGCGAAGATAGGAAAGATAGAAATAGGGAAAGTTTAGATAAATTATATATAACGCGTACTAACAGCGAGTCTCCATGGGCATGCGAAAGGACTGGGGGGGGGGTCAGCACACAGAAAAAGTGAGGAGGAGCGATGGAAATAGGAAAGGACTACCACCATTAACACCAACACCAACACCTGTACACATCCCATATGTCAACAGACTTAGGGACCTCTCAGGACGCAGGTAAGAAGAGCGAACAGACACATTAATGATGGGACAAGAAGGTAACAGGAAGGGAAGGAAATACATGGGAAGTGATAACGCGACATATTGTCATGTCAACAACATAGAGGAGTCACATAGCACATAAGATGATGAATACACCATCGTATCCCCACATAGGCGAACGCCCGGGGAAGTAAAGGAGTGCAACTTGATGCCACTACTGGAGAGGGGGGATCAAGGCCACAATATGTTCCATGGAAACATGTAGATAAAGAAAATATTAAATGCAGACTCCCATCTCTGAGTGGAGGAGCGGGGTAATGGATATATGAGATGGAGAAACACACTACGGGTCAAAAGTTAACGGTGGGCGATGTAAAGGGACTATTAATTTCAATACTGGGGGATGGTGCACACGACATATGGAGGAGGGCGGGGTTCCCAGGAGTAACAATAAATAACACGTCACCTGATGGAGCACCATTTGCTAACTGCAGGCATGCTCTATGGCAGGCCTTGAGAGTCCAGTACCCAGACACCTCAAACATAGGAGCAATAACATCTCACAAGATGCGCGAGAATGAGGACCCTGTTGATTACATCCAGGAGATACAGGAGAGGTGGCGCCTAGAAACACGGGAACCGTGGGACAAGACACTAGCAATATTTTACCACATATTAATACAAGGGCTCCAAGAAGAAGTTCAGAGGCAGCTGAAAAAACTAGTGGGGATGGAGGCAAAGGCGTGGCCAGAAATATAGCTAAAAATAGTGCACTACTGCAGGAGTTGGCAAGAAAAAATGAAACAAAAGGAGGAAGATAGGAAGGCTGAGGAAGCGAAGTTGGTCCAAAAGAAATTATCTAAATATGCCATGGAAGGGGCACTGATAACAGCACCCACACCCACACAGGCCACTGTAACACAAGACACAACTCAACAACAGATGCCACCATTGCAGCAAGCACAGTTCATGTCACAACAGATGCCTCCGCCCCCACCATACACGACACACGCGGGAGGGGGTTATATGCAAATGGGGAATGGATACGCAAACATCTACAGAGGGAGAGGAGGACCAATGAGAGGGAGAGGATTGGGTGGAAATGCAAAACAGCAAGGGGGAGGGTTCTGGGGTTTTAGCCAATTTGAACAGCGGGGGTACTCTGATAACCCAGGGGGATACCAATGGCAAGCACGGGAACCGCCAATATGCTGGATATGTGGGGTAGTGGGACACATGTCACACACATGCAGACTAGGGCCGGGACAAGCAGGTTGGGGAGAGCAAGGACAGCAAGGGCCTATTGGTGAACAGCAATTCTACCAACAACAGCAAGAAATACAGCAACCACAAATACCACTGCAGACACAGCCGCAACTTCAGGGGTACACATAACAATCCCAGGCACAACATCAACCACAACCACACACGCAGCAAACACAACAGCACCCGCAGCCACGAATACAAATGCACACACCACCGCCGCAACACACACAACACCAACCACTACAGCAGGCGATTACAACACAACAGCAACAAGTACAAACAGCACAACAGTTCACACAAATACAGGACACTGCAACATCATCAATTGACACACGTGTAAACCACACACAGCTGGGAAGGTAACAATATTGGGTCACAACCCTTACACCAGGAGTGGCCAGTCACTATACAATAAAGGAAGAACTGAGGGCAGTACGGATGGTGGCACTACAGAACAGATATGTGTTGGATCTTCTAACAACAATGGAAGCGGGAGTTTGTGCAAAAATTGGGAGCTCGTGTTGCACATTCAGCCCTGCCAATGACGCAGATAATGGCACGCTGTCTGAGGCTGTATCACAACTGGCCAAGATGCACACCAAGATAGAAGAAAAAGCAAAGGGTGTGAAGAGATATGGTAGCTGGTTTTCCTACTTGGGGTCATGGATGCCATCATGGTTGTCAGACAGTCTAAAAATAATAGCAGGATGCATAATACTGGGAATGGCTGTACTGTTGGGAATAAGGTTTTGGAAAACAAGGTCAGCACGCACAACTGATGAAATGATGGAAATGATCGGCATGCACGTCCTAATGCCAGCTGAAGATGACAAAGACACAGACATAATAATAAAGAAAAGAGAACGATTATGCCAACAAATAATGGAAGCAGACTTATATCCACCATCAGTGAAAGTAGAGAACCTGACGAACCCGAAGAATTTTGTTGGAAAATGGGTCTATTGCAAGCCTGGTGGTGGATGTGTGTACATGTACTGGTCATTTGAAGATCACGTGAACCAGTATGGCCACTTGGCGGGAATAACGAAGGTATGGAGAGTATGAGGAGACAAAAGAGCAGATAATTTTGGGGGGACTGAAGAGGGAGAATGGGGAAACACCCTCCCCCATACGCATCAAAACAATCGCCCTGGACATCAAGACCCAAACACCCGCTGCGAGAGGAGTTCGACCCCTTCACTTCATCACCATTTGGACAGGTCCCCTGTGTCTGCGGCCCAAACGCCTGGGGAGCCTGCCCACTACTACATCTGGTAACCGCCGATGTCAGCCTCATGGACCAACTCGACTAAACAACAGCCACAAGCGCCATCATTGTTAGAGATGCCATGACGACATAGCCTCCAGACAAGAACATACGTGCCACCATGCACCCTGGCCACTCACACACCATCCCACATGAAGAACATATTCAGTGCTATGACATAGAGGACCAACACACCCACAGACACGCATCGTTGTTATTTTTCACGTAGGCCTCCTCCCTCCATCACAGAAACGCAAGACGCCTGAAGAGCTTGTGTATATATATATATATATATATATATATATATATATATATATATATATATATATATATATATATATATATGTACATATGCTTGCAGATGCTTCCTCACTACCTGTTCCTGTGAAGACGTCACCCTATATATCTACTGCTGCTTGTGACGCTCGATCACCTATAACGACTCCCATACTATGGGTCATTTACCGCCACCCAGAAACTAGGCCAGAGTAGGCCTCAAAACAAGAGTCTCCAGGCAGGAGCCGCTCAGCCGAAAATCCTCTCAGACAAAAAGCAAGGCGCTGATCACACAGAACGAGCCCCAATGAGAACCCACTGCCAAGGCCGCTATGTAGCCATTCACATGCCGCGCTCCCTGCGCCAATGTTACACCTGCTCACGTCGAATGCTCTTCAGAGCAGAAATACAAATCAAATGCTCATAATTCTGCTCCAGCCATGGTCTCTCCACATGTGACCAAGCCGAGCTGACAAGATGCCAAGCCAGCGAGACAGAGAGTCGTTGGAGTCCCACGTCTGGGATGCAGATTGTAAAAAGATTGACAAGTTGGACACCTACAGTGGTGGGAAAGACATGCACATAAACCACTAGCCAGACCTGTCCATTGTCCACCACTAACACATAATTAAACATTGTTGCCAGCACCAGGTACACCGCGAGCTGGAACAGCGATGGTCCCAGGCTTGGGGGCTCGCGGATGGACAAATCAAAATACAAGGGGCTCACCACTGACGCCATTCTGGGTAGACAATCACCAAGTGTCCCCTTGTAACCGATTTCATGTAACAAACTGTCAGGGATGACCCAAGTGTACCACCTAACCTGTCCTTATCCAATAACCAACACTTCTATAGGCTCCTATACTAACCCTACCACTCGGGGAGCCAACCCAAAGTGGCGTTAGGTTTTTGGGACAGTTTTCCCAGGTGACGCAAGTAGCGCATCATACTACATTAAAAAGGGCCTCTGAGCCCCATGAAAACTGAGTGAGTCTCCCCGGATGCATACGGGCCGAGAACAATCCCTGCCGTTACTATAATAAACAGCAGTAACTACATTACTCTTGTGTGTGCCTCATACTCATTTTGGGACGCGGGAGGAGTTGGGGCCTCCCCAGCCCTGGAGGTCCACGGACGGCTCTGCCAGCCCCAGGGAAATCACCCCGACAACCTGTCTTCGGCTTTCGACTTGGTGTACCACAAAACCCTTTGCCACCACCTCTCATCCGCTGCCAATTTCTCCTCCATGGCCACAGCCTGGATTACCTCCTTTTTACAGGAAGGAGTCATGAAAGTCTTTTCTGACAAATCCGTTGCTCATCCATGCCTCATCAAATGCGGAGTCCCACAGGGCTCCTACATATGCCCCACATTATACAATCTGTTCACACAGCCTCTTTTCCACCTCCTAGTTGTGTTAGGCATCACCTATACCAACTATGCTGATGATACGCAGATCCTCATCAACCCTCTCCGGCGACTATGACTCTGACAGTGAAACCATCAATTCCATCTACACTACAATCCAAACATGGATGGCAGAAAATTGGCTGTGCCTTAACGGGGAAAGAAACAGAGTTACTACTAACTGGACCCCCGGCTTCCCTAAAGAAGCTTGGCCATCAATACTGATCCTTCAAGATCGACAACACTGCTATCCATGTCTCAAAATCAGTAAAAACCCTGGGAGTTCACCTAGACTCTACCCTTTCAATGTGCAGACAGGTAAACGCGATTGCTTTTGCTGCGGCCTTCCACTCCAAACTAATCAACGCTGCCAGACCTTTCCTCACCAAGCCTAACTGCCTCACCATTGAGAGGGAAATTATTAGCTTGTGGCTTGATTACTGTAACGCCCTCCTAGTAGGCACCTCCTCAAAAAACATCAGTAAACTCCAAACCGTACAAAATAATGCCTTTAGAGCAGCCACCGGCATTTCCAAAAGAGAACACATCTCAGCAGCCAGGAAGAAAGTGCATTGGCTCCCCATTAAAGAGCAGATCATCTTTAAAACACTCACCCTCATGCACAAATGCATCCATAACACGGCTCCCATCTATCTCTCCCAGAGAATCTCCAAACCCTCCTCTGAAAGATACATCAGACCCGCATATACCAATCAGATAACCATTCCCAAGTCTCTCAGGGCTCAGGCGTGAGGCTCCAGTTTTGACCGCGACACACTGGAACGCCCTACCTCCCCACCTCAGAAGCATTGAATCACTCCTAGCTTTCCGGAAAGCGATACAAACCCAGCTGTTTGTATAATGCCTGCCTCTCTAAGTTGACCATTCACTGTATAATTATGATACCTTATCTGTAACCACCTATGTCTAACTATACTGTGCTGCTCATTATAACCCAGAGAAATGACATTTTCTTCCTGCAACAAAGACACTCTACTGGAACAGCGCCTTGATGCCCAAGGGCTGCTAGTGCGCTTTACAAATACACCTAAATAAATAAATAAATAAATAAATATTCGGACCTAGTTTTTGTTCAGAAAATGATGTGCTCTTAGAGGAAAGAACCCTAGCTTTTTTTCCAAGAGCCCGAATTGGTTAAAAGGCATCCAAATCCAACGTAATAATTGTGCATGGGGTGACTATCAACCAAAAGTAAATATTCCATTTTGGGGTTATTGGGGGTCATCACGAGGTTGGAGGTAACGGATTACCGTCACCGGTAAGGGTGCCGATGCCGGTAATCCCTTACCTCTGTATTCCGAGTTCCCTTTGCGGGTCCTTCCTTACCTCCTGCTTTTAGCAGGAGTTAAGTACGGGACCCGCAAAGGTACCTCAGAGGTAATTACGGTACCGTAATTTACGGTGCCATAATTACCTCCTTCCCCATTCCCATTGAGCCCTAAGGGGCAGAAATGGGAATGGGAAGGGCAAAAGGTGAATGGGGAATTACCGGTCCCTCCAACCCTGGAATGGACCGGTAATTACTCCATTCACCATGCCGGATTTGGGACGGTTTCGGAGGCAACCATAGAGCTAATTACTCCATGGTTAGCTCCAAACCCGGAATGAGGCCCATTGTCACATAACAGATAGCTGGACCTTCGCTGCAGGCATCTATCTAATGTGCCTTTGAACCCCTGAGTGATCCATTTCTCTGTAGTTATAGTCCCCTGTACAATTGCATGTCTAAAGCCATGTCTCCAGTGTGCGTTGGCCTGATGCACACCGACCTTCTTGGCCCCTTGCTCACACAACTATTATTATTTATGTTATGTTATTTTAACTTATACCGCACACTGTTAACATACCATGCACTCCAGGCGCTATCATAAAGGTTTCCTCATGGCTTATTGACCTAACTTTGTACGTGTATAGGTACTGCCAAGTGTGAAATACTTGTATGCCCTCATAGGCTTATTGCGGTAGACATACCCTACATCTGTTTATTTTCAGCGAACAGCATTCAAGCCAATACCTCTATTCATTTAGAAATCGAAGTTCCACTGTTACATTGCAGCCGGGCACTTCCTACCATATAATTTACAATTACTCGTGGTTTTGAGTAATTCAGAGCAGAAGAATACAGTTATCCTTATATCACAAATTAACCCGCTGCTGAGGATTTGATAATTACTTTTTTTTTCTAAATCATATGCTAAACGGTCACTTAAACTCTGTGTTAAAAAAGTTAATGAGGGCACAGCAATCAGGATTATGATATTTTAAGCACAAGCTATTAACATGTGCAATGAAGTCTCAGCTAATAAATTAATTTTATAAAATGAAAGTGCAATTTTATCACAAATTTCTACCGAGGTTATAGTTTTAAATGGGTGCATTGGAGCGTGGCTTCCAGGCGCTGATCTGCTCCCCTTCATTTACTTTTCAAACACTTAGCGTTTCTATGTTGTCTTTGAAGTCCAGACCTAATTGAGTTACTTAAAGCTCTCAAACATTATCCGCTTGGTTTCGTCACATTGTTTCTCCGTTGGGCCACGGCGTACTTGGATTTACCGTGTGACCTGATGTAACCCTTTGTTCAAAGACTCCTTGCCATACATTGTAACGTGAAAGTGTGTCATTATTCTACTGAAAACTACCAAAGCTCCTTCCTGGAGGCTAATCGCTCATTTTCAGAATAAGCGACAGCCCCGGTGATGTTTTGTGCACCGCATTATCCAGATTGAAACAATGGGCCTCATTACGACCCAGGCGGTAAGTTACCGACTGGGTCGTACCCTTACCACCATGGCGTAAACTATGTTTACGCCATGGTGGTTGGCGGATTTACCGCCCCATTCCAAGGTGAGTGGGGCGGTAAATCCCCATTTCCCATTTTACCCTTCCCCATTCCCATTTTTGCCCCATAGGGCATAATGGGAATGGGGAAAGGCGATAATTACGGCACCGTAAATTACGGTGCCGTAATTATCGCCAAGGTCCCTTTGCGGCATGGATTTTAACGGCTGCAAAAAGCAGCCGTTAAAAGCCATCCCGCAAAGGGAACCTTGTAATCAGGCGTTAAGGGTCGGCACCGTTTACGGCGCCGTAAACCCCTTAACGCCTGAGTCGGAATGAGGGCCAATGTATCATTTTGTATCTGTGTTACATGATATGATATGATATGATATGGCATTTAAAACGTGCCTGTACACAAGTGTTTCTAGGCGTGACAAGACAAGGGGTGGGGGAGCAGAGGGAGGACAAAACAACGATCTATATGGCATAAAGTAGACCCTACTGTATGTTATAAAGATATTATAAGTTCCTGGATAAAGTTCCAGAGCCCCAAGGTCGCTTGCAATATCCTTATAATGTACAATGTGGGTTACTTTATTCTGTATAATACATGCTCACACCATCATTCCCTTCAATAATTGGTCTCTTACTCACATTGATGCAAGAGACCTTCCAGCTGTGGATATCTAAGGTAAATATAACACCTGCTTTGCCTGGGTAAATAACACCAATATGCAATTTGGAATTTGTTGGGAACATATATTTTAAGTACTTAGTGGTTTAATATCAGTCTTAAGGAAGATCCCTTAATTCCAAAATTGTTGATGGCTAATGTCATTATTCAGAACCATTTCAATATACAAATCAGAAAACTACCTTTTTCAAACAAAACTCTTTTCATTCTTGAAGTGTGCATGATAAGCATAGAACATGTCCAACACCTAGGGCCTGATTCACAGAAGCGTTTTATAATGGTGCAATCCCACAGGAAGCGATCTGTGAATCAAGCCCCTAATGTTTATGGTGATTTTTATCTAAATAAAACTGTCAATGTAACTTGAAATCATTTGAAACATCCTTAGACTCCAAGTCCCAAAAAGCCTCAAGTACTGAGATGAGGAAGAAGTAAAAGGAGTCAATGTGGAGGGAATGTGACACCAAGTACAGCATGCAGTCTAGTTGACAAGATCCAAGTCATCCGCACGGGATATTTAAACTTGGAAATCACCTGCAGTTGAAAGACCAGATAAGGAGAGAGGAGAAAGGCTGCAGAGTGCGTGGAGCAGGATGCAAGTCCAGAAGCTTGGGCAAACTCACAGGGAGTAGCCATGGGGAGAGCAGGAAATGTCTGCTGGTAACAGTTTGGAGACATTCAGAACCGAAGAAGAGGAACTCCAGTGAAGTCAAGTTGAAATGTGCACAGCAGAACCAGGAAGACGAGGTCTTGCAGAGCGGCAATGGTTCCATCAGCGAAGGATCAAAAAGCAGATCCGGGAACCAAATAGACTCAACCTAAACGAGTAGGGGACACCGGGACATGCCAATATGATAATGAACATTTGGGAAACATTGAATATCGACCAAATAGAATAGAAAAGCAAAGGCAAATATGGCACAATTCTCCTTTTATGAGATGTCAATTGGGACTAACCTGGAACCAGCATTCCCATTAGCCATAAACCAAAAGACATTACAGAAGATAGAAAGAGGCAAAAGTTGTACAATTCTCCTTATATACGATCTCAATTAGGGGAAACCTGGAGCAAGCATTGCCAAGAGCCAAGAGATATTGAAAGAAAGATTGAAAGACCGAGCTTGAACAGACACTCATATTTGGGATGTTGTTATGGGGGAAGATGGAACAAGTAATACCTGAAGTCAACAAAGGTGTATTATTGAAGAAGTGCAATTGTGTTATATCTAAGAGGAATGTGAATGTTACAGAGAGACCTGATAAGAACTTCAGGTAGTGAACCTTTTTGGGAATAGATAACTGACTGGAGAGTACACCGGGGGATCTGCATAAGGCAAAGGGGAGATATTCCTGGCAGGGGAGTGTTGCAAAGCAGATTCCTCTGACACTTCAGTATGGTTCCACAGGTAAGCGTTATTGTAGGTACTTATTAAGTTGACACAGTGAACCACTGGTTCCCATCACCCAGGCTAGTTTCTCCGCCTGCTCAATCCTGGAACCTTCACAACAGCATTCACAAACAAACATTCTCTCAGCATCATCAACATTCTCTCAGCATCATCATGCACCTGCAATCACTCCAAGCACTTTATAACACATCTCCCTCAGTTACACTTACACACAAAACCACAAAAGGAAACACATAACGGACACACTAACACCGCAACTTTTTAAAGAGAGATGGAACTCAAAAACTACATACTATCTATCTGTACACGGAAGGCGTCCCCCCTTTCTACATTTTCTGGCTTTAACATGAGTGCATCCCTATCAACTGAGGTCGATACGAGCTTGCACAACCACTAATAACTTAGTATGGATTTACTCCACTCACTCCCACTTACATTAAGAAAGGAATGGCCTTTGTGTGGGACACCTTTTCCACACAAACAAATACTGTGGAAGACGCAACCCTCCTGCCTGTTGGGACACCATTCCTACACACAGTGCAGAAGGTGAAACCCTCCTACCTGGTGGGACACCATTTTGCACACACACACACTGCGGAAGGTCCAACCCTCCTGCCTGGTGGGACACCAGTCCCACACACATTGTGGAAGGCGCGACCCTGCTACCTGGTGGGACACCATTCCCACACACACACTGCGTAAGGCGTGAACCTTCTTCCTGTTGAGACACTCTTCCCAAACACACACACTGCGGAAGGCACAACCCTCCTACTGGTGGGACTCTATTCTCACGCACTCATAAGTGCCATCTTCACATCAGGCATCTTTAAAATTCTTAACATTCAACATGCATTTATGTTAAATATTCTTTACCCCCACAAAACAATTAATATTGGTAAACTGCTAAAGGTCCATGCTGAGCAACAGCTCTAAACTTGAAATTCCTCAACAGGTTAATCCTAGCCCATTTTGCAGGGTCAACAACACTTCAGGCACTTTCCTTGCCCCTTAAAATCAAAGACCTTATTTACTAAAAGTCCATTGGTGCTTTACACCTCTATCCTGAAAATTCCTCAGAAAGTTAAAATGTATATGCCTCTAAACACAGCTATAAACAACTCCTCCCGTGAGCTGTGCAACCATTCACACTGCCATCCATTGCCTTAACCAAAATACGTGCAGTCAATTCTTCTCACACGTTTAACATAAAGAATATATTTAACTTGACAAGTACTTTAAGTACTTCTTTTACCGACCACAGAAGAAAACAAGTAATGGATACACATCATGTGCCTACTTTGCTTCTTCATCAATCACCGAGCAAAACAAGTTTTCTTTGATCTTTCTGCCATTTGGAATGACTTCTGTGTCTGTGGCTTCTACGATGTCCTTAATAGCTTCAAAATGTAATTCTGGCCTTCTCTTCTGTAGAACCTGATAGAATGGAGAGGCCTGATGTGTTATCATTACAGAACCATTACCCATCATTACCCCTTTAGGAATCCAGTTATCCATTATGGCCTCCTTTTTAGTTATCCATCATACATTCTGATTAGTGTTGATTAACAATGATTAGTTATCATATATATAGCATTTGCATTTGCTTATAGAATGAGCCCTGATATGCAATGTAGAGCCATGTAGAGACTGTTATGTATTATGTATGTATGTAGAGAGACATGTATGAGTGTGCTCTTAGAATATGCATGAAGTTGGCATTATAGATAGCGCTTGGATTTGCGAGAGAAAGAGTAAACGCTAGAAAGCATGAGGCCTATGGCATTATAAAGCCATTCCACTGAATGGAGACACACAGAAGCACCACTTGGTTCTGTGCGAAGTTGTTATGGTACACTGTGAAAGAAAGGAATGTAAACAGTTTCTTGGCAGGCACAGATGAACCTTGTCCGAGTAGAGAGGGATGCTGGCCTTATCAGCCTTGGGCTGGTTTTTGCTGAGAGAGAAAAGGTGGGGGCCAGGCAGCGCCATGGGAGAGGAGCTTTTGCAGAGAGATGGTTTGCTCTCTGAGGAGAGAGGGATTTCAATGGATAGTGAATGGAGGAATAGATGGTAAGATGGTGTATTGCAGGCAGACAGAAGAAGGCAATGCTAGTAAATATGATGGCCAATGTCACATTGACAAAGAACACGACCAGAACACGGAGTGAAAGTACATGCAAATACAGACTTTCAGGCATTGCTCATATTTAGAAACGCTGACAGAACAGAAAGAGACATTTTAGATTAGATAATGAATGTAACCATAGGAATTTGTATATGTCATTTAACGGTATAACCAGAGGTGAGGAGATTGGAGTTTTTAGATGTAGATTGAGTTCGAGTTCTATGAGAGAGAGACGTCTGGTTGGCATGAGATCGAGAGACGTTTGGTGGGGGATTAATGCAGCCTTGGCAGACCAGCTTGCCAGAGATCGATGAGCTTGGCAGAGGCTTGAGGCAGTTCGAGTGGAAAGATCTTGAGAGGGAGGCCTGGCCCTGACACTGACTGGCTGGTTGCAGAGTAGAGAGCTTGCACAGAGCAAGAGGGGAGTATTGATAAGATACGTGCATGGGTAATTAGAACAGACACTCACACAGAGCTTTGGGTTTGGAGACGGGGAAATCAGGCAGTGATTGTCTTAGAGAGAGAGAGATTGAAGTATGGTGTGGATTGGTGAGGAATGCTGAATCCTGGCTCTTGATATATCTATATTGCATTAGACCTGATAGATCCAGCTAATCACAGGCTTGCATTAGATACCTGTAAGGCTTATAGTTATTATACTGCATGGCAGATTTGCACCAAAAGTATAAAGGTGCAAATTCGATAATTGATTACATTATTGTTTGCATCATGCTTTGCTGTGCATGAATAAATGTATTCTATTGTTATAATTGAATCGATTCATGTGTTTTCTTTGTGCCTTATGTTATTGTGTCCATAGGAGTAAGATAGGAGTAAGTAATCTAGTAGTAACACAGTGCACATAGGCCCTGAAATACGAAATCAGGGGGGGGCATAGTGATCCACACCCCCCTAGTAGATTGTCTAAGGTTGTCTAAGATTGATACATGGTCACCCACGCGGGGATAGACCATGGTAGGAATTGTTTTAGGAATAACAAAATGGCGCCCATCGTGGGGCTTCACTAAAGCTGACTGATAACATGGAACAGAGGGTTTAGTCTTCATAGTTTTTCAGCTGGCTTTGTTGATCCACTTATCGATTTTGCAGCAGTCGAAGTTAAAACATGTGTGCAGCTGTGTTTTTTTTTTGTTAGTTCATGGGAATAGATATGTAATGTTTTATGTTTTGTCTGTCTTGGGGATGTTATGAATTAGAGCATGCATCGTCCACAATTTTATTCACTGTAGGATGGGGGAAGCAATTATCTGACTAACTTTGAATCCGGAATTAAATTTGGAATTGATCCAGAGCAGTATTTCATGACTGACATATTTTTTGGGAATGAATGTACATGTATTTGGCCGAGCTAGAGAAACAGTTTTTTCTTGAAGGCGCTTGTGGTATTTTGTTTGTTTGGAACGCCGCAGAGACTGACACCTTTTGGGGAAATCTAACCTTTGTTTTGAATTCCTATTGGTTGAAATTTGTGTGCACTTTTTTTGGCAAGTCGACAACTGTATCTGCATGTTTAGAGAAGTCTTGGAACTTGTTTTTTGAAACTCACTTGAGTGTTGCGAGATTTGTTTGGAGAGAAATCCCGAGGGTGAATAATTAAAACTGCAACATGAGCTCATTTATTAATGATTTGAAAGCAATAAAAAATCAGCTTAGAAATATGCTTGATGCCTGGGAAGTAGTTTCGCCGGCACCAACCATATTGAAAGTGAATAGTGAAATAGCAAGAACAGAGATAACACCATATATTAGTGATTTGCAGGCAATAATATATCATCTCAGATATATAATTAAAGACTGGGAAAATGTCCCAGCAGCAGCTTTGAAATTAGACCCATTGAAATGTTTGACAACAGCAGTGATGGGCGGGAACAGAGTTCCTAGAGAAATTAATATTGTTCGTGGGGAGAAAGAGTTACCTCAGGATAATGATAGAAACAGTGTGACCCAGAAAGCAGTTTTTTCCACTGATAGGGCAGCAATAAATTAAGAGATTGCAGCAACAGCAGAGCAACAAATTTAACAGATTGAACAAGGGGTATGCCAGGAAATAGAGGACAAGACGAGAGTGCATAGAGGGATTGCCTATGAAGATTTGTATTGTGAAACTGTATTATTGGAGAAAGCTTTGCAAGGGACAGTTATGTGCATGGAGGCACTTATGTGAAAATCTTTGATTTGAATAGTAATGGCATTTGTAATTACATTTTTGGCAGGAGTGATAACAACAGCCTTTTGCCTACTTTATCGAGTGAAATTTTTATTTTGTGTAATGACATAGAAACTTGGATAGCATTGAAGGAGAACGTGAATAGAGTGAATCGTGCTGAAATTGGGTGTTTTGAGACACAGGATTGTTTAAATTGTTTGAGTTTGAATGAGTGCATGGAGAGAAGGATTGTTGACGTTATGCAGAAACATTGTACAGGATTAGCTGACTGTTTATTTAAAGAAGGAGTAAGCAGTGAAAATAAGGAAGGTTGTTTGAATCAGAATTGCCTTGCACATGCGGGAGGCAGTGTCTGTTTGAATGAAATCGATTTGTTTTTTCAACATGGAGTGATTCAGCTTTGTGAATACTTAATGTTGAAAGTGGAGTATGTGACTAGAAGACATGGACATGGTGTGCAATTGAATGAGAGGAATGCAGTGGTGCAGCATTTGAATGTGCAATTTTTGAATGTGTATTTTTTGGAGTACTTGAAATGGGCTGTTCTGTTCTGTTTTGAGAAGGACAGAAATGGAGGCAGGAGACATGCATCAGGAGCATTATTAGACAGGCATGGCTCAACAGATGCACTGATAGATTGATACACTAGAACTGATACACTGAGAGGAACTAGCATTGATGTCTTTTGAGAGACATGGGGAGTTTGGAACTAGCTATGTGCAGCAGTGCACAATGAGAAATGCTGTTTTGTTTTTGACTTTGAATACATCTGAAACTGATTTGAAGACTGATACTTGCACTTTTGTGTTCTTTGCATGACAACTGGAGAAGACACCTTGACCAGACCGAGATCGCATTGATGACTGACCAGATTGCATCGCATGAATTGACCAGACCATGATCGGCAGCAGCGTGACGACTGAAAGCAGCATGACCAGAATGATGGACTGAGGCAGTTCAAGTGACCAGATCTTGAGAGGGAGGCCTGGCCCTGACACTGACTGGCTAGTTGCTGAGTGGAGAGCTTTCACAGAGCAAGAGGGGAGTATTGATAAGACACGTGCATGGGGAATTAGAACAGACAATCACATATTGTTTTGGGTTTGGAGAAGGGGAAATCATGCAGGGATTGTCTTAGAGAGAGAGAGTGAAGTATGGTGTGGATTGGTGAGGAATGCTGAATGCTGGAACTTGCTATATGTATATTGCATTAGACCTGATAGATCCAGCTAATCACAGGCTTGCATTAGAAGCCTGTAACGCTTATAGTTATTATACTGCATTGCAGATTTGCACCAAAAGTATAAAGGTGCAAATTCGATATTCGATTACATTATTGTTTGCATCATGCCTTGCCGTGCATGAATAAATGTATTCGATTGTTATAATTGAATCGATTCATGTGTTTTCTTTGTGTCTTATGTTATTGTGTCCATAGGAGTAAGATAGGAGTAAGTTATCTAGGGCTAACACAGTGCACATAGGCCCTGAGATACGAAAGCAGGGGAGCATAGTGATCCACACTCCCCTAGTAGATTGTCTAAGGTTGTCTAAGACGGGTACAGTGTCGCCCACACGGGGCTAGACCATGGTAGGAATTGTTTTAGGAATAACAAAATGGCGCCCAATGTGGGGCTTCACTAAAGCTGACTGATAACATGGAACAGAGGGTTTAGTCTTCAGAGTTTTGCAGATGGCTTTGTTGATCCACTTATCGATTTTGCAGCAGTTGAAGTTTGAACATGTGTGCAGCTGTGTTTTGTTTTTCTTGTTAGTTTGTGGGAATAGATATTTAATGTTTTATGTTTTGTCTGTCTTGAGGATTTTATGAATTAGAGCATGCTTCGTCCACAATTTTATTCACCGTAGGAAGGGGGACGCAATTATTTGATTGACTTTACATCCGGAATTGAATTTGGAATTGATCCAGAGCAGTATTTCATGACTGGCATATTTTTTGGGAATGAATGTACATTTATTTGGCCGAGCTAGAGAAACAGTTTTTTCTTGAAGATGCGGTATTTTTGTTTGTTTGTAACGCCGCGGAGATGGACACTTTTTGGGGAAATCTGACCTTTGTTTTGGATTTCTATTGGTTGAAATGTGTGTGCACATTTTTGGCAAGTCGGCGACATTTTCTACATGTTTAGAGAAGTTTTGGAACTTGTTTTTTTAAACTCACTTGAGTTTTGTGAGATTTGTTTGGAGAGAAATCCCGAGGGTGAATAATTAAAACTGCAACATGAGCTCATTTATTAATGATTTGAAAGCAATAATAAATCGGCTTAGAAACATGCTTGATGCCTCGGAAGTAGTTTCGCCAGCACCAACCATATTGAAAGTCAATAGTGAAGTAGCAAGAACAGAATTAACACTTATATTAGTGATTTGCAGGCATTAATATATCGTCTCAGATATATAATTAAAGACTGGGAAAATGTCCCATCAGCAGCTTTGAAATTAGACCCATTGAAATGTTTGACAACAGCAGTGATGGGCGGGAACAGAGTTCCTACAGAAATTAATATTGTTTGTGGGGAGAAAGAGTTACCTTAGGATAAGGATAGAAATAGTGTGACCCAGTAAAGCAGTTTTTTCACTGATAGGGCAGCAATAAATGAAGAGATTGCAGCAACAGCAGAGCAACAAATTGAACAGATTGAACGAGTGGTATGCCAGGAAATAGAGGACATGAAGAGAGTGCATAGAGGGATTGCCTATGAAGATTTGCATTGTGAAACTGTACTATTGGAGACACCTTTGCAAGGGAACAGTTATGTGCATGGAGGCACTTTTATGAAAATCTTTGATTTGAATAGTAATGGCATTTGTAATTACATTTTTGACAGGAGTGATAACAACAGCATTTTGCCTACTTTATCTAGTGACATTTTTATTTTGTGTAATGACATAGAAACTTGGATAGCATTGAAGGAGAACGTGAATAGAATTAATCGTGCTGAAATTGGATGTGTTGAGACACAGGATTGTTTACATTTTTTCAGATTGAATGAGTGCATGGAGAGAAGGATTGTTGACGTTATGCAGAAACATTGCGCAGGATTAGCTGACCGTTTATTTCAAGAAGGAGTAAGCAGTGAAAATAAGGAAGGTTGTTTGAATCAGAATTACCTTGCACATGGGGGAGGCAGTGTCTGTTTGAATGAAATCGATTTGTTTTTTCAACATGGAGTGATTCAGCTTTGTGAATACTTAATGTTGAAATGTTAGTGTGTGACTAGAAGACATGGACATGGAGTGCAATTGAATGAGAGGAATGCAGTGGTGCAGCATTTGAATGTGCAATTTTTGAATGTGTATTTTTTGGAGGACTTGAAATGGGCTGTTCTGTTTTGAGAAGGACAGAAATGGAGGCAGGAGACATGCATCATGAGGCATGATTAGACAGGGATGTTTAGACAGATGTACTAATAGATTGATACACTAGAACTTATACACTGAGAGGAACTAGCATTGATGTCTTTTGAGAGACATGGGGAGTTTCAAACTAGCTATGTGCAGCAGTGAACAATGAGAAATGCTGTTTTGTTTTTGACTTTGAATACATCTGAAACTGATTTGAAGACTGATACTTTCACTTTTGTGTTCTTTGCATGACAACTGGAGAAGACACCTTGACCAGACCGAGATCGCATTGATGACTGACCAGATTGCATCGCATGAATTGACCAGACCATGATTGACATCAGCATGACGACTGAAAGCAGCATGACCAGAATGATGGACTGACCAGACCAGATTGGGTATCAGGTAATATTATCCCCATATATATGGTCGCCGTAAATAATATCGCCGGGAAAAGGTTGCTGCGATATTATATGGGTGACCATATATATGGGGACAGTGGCAAAAAAAAAGAAAAAAAATATTTTTTTTAAAAAGAAAAAAAAAAGTTTGGGGGTGGCAGGGGTGTCCCCCGCATGTTCCATGCAATAATGTCGCCACAAAAAACGGGAATTTTTCGACGATATTTTTGCATGGCGAGATTTTTGTGGCGACATTATTACATGGAATGGAACCTCAGATTGACCAGACCTTGATGAAACTATGTGACTTTGCATGGCTGTTTTGAAGCAGCACCGAAAAGAGACTGGCTTTTGTCACCTTGTGATGTGACACCAACTGACTTTTGCTACGCTTTGCAGCCGCATTTCTGGGGAAGGCTGACTGACTGATTTGAGGCCTTAGGGTATGGCTGTGTCTATGGCTGTGCTCTGAGAATGTACCCAGAAAACCTGCTTGTTACCCGAATTCCTGGCATGACAACTATTGCCATGGAAAGTGAAGATCGTGACTGACTTGAAACCGACACCTTGCAGCATCCAAGAGAAAGAGAGAGAAAGAGCAGTGAAAGATGTTCAGCAAAAGGAGAAATTCATTTGTGGGCTGTTTTGTAATCTGCAGCGAGAAGAGAATCCATTTGGAATTTCTTACCTTGTGAACCAGAACCAGACACAAGTGTGGGCCTGAGGAGAAGAGCGAAATGGTAATGAGCAAGAAGACACACTCTGAAAGTATTAGAATTCATGATGCTAACAACGATTGAAAGGCATTGAAGCTTTGTCTCTTGAGTGAAAGAGAGAGAGCATTGACACCATGGTGCTTTGAAATTTTCACTTGCATTCAACGTTGGCTGGTCCCTCATTTGAAGAGCAGGGACTGGCATGGCATGAACTGGACTACTGGCATGGCAACAGCATGACCTGTTAAGGAAGGAGAGAATTTGAAAGCTGGAGTGTGGCCTATGCCAAGGGCTGCTGGGCATGGAATTGCCACTGGAGAGTTGCCATCTGCATTGTTTTGCAAACACTCTGAATGAGTGCCACGTGAATGCATTATGCATCAGTGCTTTGTTTCGCTTTGTTCCCAAATTTTTAGAAGTGGGAACGGAGGCCGAGGGAAAAGGGAGCATATGAGCTGTATCAATCTGCTTCAAATTGAAAGTTCTGACATGCGGTTTTCCCGGTGCTACCATTGAAAAGTGAAGGACCAGTGCAAACTTGTGGGGACAAGCAGGGGGCATATGGTACCGACACAATTGATGCTTGCTCCTGCCTTTTTGGAGCTCTGTGTAACATCTCATCAGCTTGCTATCATTTATTAAGCAGGCCAGCCTGAAGTTGCTTGAACGTGTTGTTGCTTAACGTTTGTTGCTGTGGAGAAATTTTCCGCGACGAACATTGAAACCTTTGCTGAACACTTTTTTGACATTACTTGGCTGAAACTTTTGCATTAGAACTGGATATGTACTGACTTGGAGTACATTCTGTTGGAATACAACTGATTAGATCACAGACGGACATGCAGTGAGAATCTGGAAGTACCTTGGACTGGAATAATGTAAATGAATTGGCCTGTACGATAAATACACTGCTATCTATACACTAGAAAATGCAGACATCTGAAATGAGCTTTGACACCTGTGAAAGTGACTTTGTAATTCTGTGCTTGACACATTGAAAATGAAAACACCTGAATCCACGGTACATATGCACTGCATTTTCGTTTTTGAATAATCTGCTTGTAGACACTTTCACACTTTTGATTTTTGACTTGACTTTTTGCTAATAGAAACTTGAATATGCTAGTCTGAATTTTGACATTTTGCAGCTACGCATTTGAATTTTAGCTTGCCACTGATAGAGTGAAATGCTTGCATCATATTAAGGGTTTTTTGCATCATGAATAGAATGTTTTTTCCCTTTGCAATTTTGCTTGATTTTAGCATGCCGCAATGAGACATGTTGTGACAAATCATTAGTAATGATTATGTAATGATAAGAAGAGAGATTGTAGAACCTGATAGAATGGAGAGGCCTGATTTGTTATCATTACAGAACCATTGCCCACCATTACCCATCATTACCCCTTTAGGAATCCAGTTATCCATTATGGCATCCTGTTTAGTTATCCATCATACATTCTGATTAGTATTGATTAGTTATCTATTATCCACATATATGTAGCATTTGCATTTGCTTATAGAATAAGGCATGGTATGCAATGTAGAGCCATGTAGAGACTGTTATGTATTATGTATGTATGTAGAGAGACATATATGTGTGTGCACTTAAAATATGCATGAAGTTGGCATTATAGATAGCGCTTGGATTTTTGAGAGAAAGAGTAAACGTTAGAAAGCATGAGGCCTATGGCATTATAAAGCCATTCCACAGAATGGAGACACACAGAAGTGCCACTTGGTTCTGTACGAAGTTGTTATGGTACACTGTGAAAGAAAGGAATGTAAACAGTTTTTCTTGGCAGGCACAGATGAACCTTGTCAGAGTAGAGAGGGATGCTGGCCTTATCAGCCTTGGGCTGTTGTTCGCAGAGAGAGAAAAGGTGGGGGCCAAGCAGCGCCACGGGAGAGGAGCTTTTGCAGAGAGATGGTTTGCTCTCTGAGGAGAGAGGGATTTCAATGGATAGTGAATGGAGGAATAGATGGTAAGATGGTGTATTGCAGGCAGACAGAAGAAGGCCATGCTAGTAAATATGATTGCCGATGTCACATTAACAAAGAACACGACCAGAACACGGAGTGAAAGTATATGCAAATACAGACTTTCAGACATTGCTCATATTTAGAAACGCTGACAGAACAGAAAGAGACATTTTAGCTTAGAAAATGAATGTAACCATAGGAATTTGTATATGTCTTTTAACAGTATAACCAGAGGTGAGGAGATTGGAGTTTTTAGATGTAGATGGAGTTCGAGAGCGATGAGAGAGAGACGTCTGGTTGGCATGGGATCGAGAGACGTTTGGTGGGGGATTGATGCAGCCTTGGCAGACCAGCTTGGCAGAGATCGATGAGCTTGGCAGAGGTTTGAGGCAGTTCGAGTGACCAGATCTTGAGAGGGATGCCTGGCCCTAACACTGACTGGCTGTTTGCAGAGTGGAGAGCTTGCACAGAGCAAGAGGGGAGTATTGATAAGACACGTGCATGGGGAATTAGAACAGACACTCACACAGAGCTTTGGGTTTGGAGAAGGGGAAATCAGACAAGGATTTTCTTAGAGAGAGAGCGTGAAGTATGGCGTGGAATGGAGAGGAATGCTGAATGCTGGTACTTGCTATATGAATATTGCATTAGACCTGATAGATCCATCTAATCACAGGCTTGCATTAGATGCCTGTAAGGCTTATAGTTATTATACTGCATGGTAGATTTGCACCAAAAGTATAAAGGTGCAAATTTGATATTTGCATTACATTATTGTTTGCATCATGTCTTGCTGCGCATTAATAAATGTATTCTATTGTTATAATTGAATCGATTCATGTGTTTTCTTTGTGTCTTATGTTATTGTGTCCATAGGAGTAAGATAGGAGTAAGAAATCTAGGAGTAACACAGTGCACATAGGCCCTGAGATACGAAAGCAGGGGGCATAGTGATCCACACCCCACTCTAGGAGATTGTCTAAGGTTGTCTAAGACTGATACATGGTCGCCCACGCGGGGCTAGACCATGGTAGGAATTGTTTTAGGAATAACACTTCCACACGTGTCAGAAAGCCTCGAGCATTTGCCATTGGACCAAAAACTGCTTCCGATCCCTCGCGTCATTTAAATTCTACCACTGTGACCACCTTTTTTTTTGTTTTTCAGCCAATCAACTCAATGGCCTGACCACCGCCACAGCTTTCCTTACTTTAGGATTAGTTTGCTGCTTTGCTGCCTTGTCACACTCCCTGTGCAGCTCCCTCATCAATGAAAGCATGCTCATGGTATGAAAAGATATGGGTTCCCCGGACATCATACACTGGTGACCAGTCGCAAAGTTCATTTCACAAATGCCCTCACTGGCGCTCGCAGCATGCATAGGGTTCTTTTCTCAGGCCCTCTATACGTAGCCTTCATTGGCCAATGTCAGTGCCAATATTCTGGTGGATCGCCATCTCTTTCGCTGGCGCTGTTGCTTCATCAATCGCTCACAGTACAGCAGGGCCTGTGGAGCTCTGTAGATGTAACTGTCACTCTGCATCGGAAGGAAACCACATGAACCTCCTGGGACAGGCGAAGCCCCTCTCCCAACATCCGATGACTCAATGCGCTCCCGACTCCTCAAGGACACAGCAGGATCCACAAAGTACCCTCATCGTGAGCACCGGTCCATAGCAGGCTAATTTGCACATCCCTCTTGTGCCAATAGTTGGCTGCTTGCCCATTTACCAATGCTGAAGTTGGATTACGCCCTTTACCATTGGCACACGTCCCTGGTTCTCTTGTTGGGGCAGGGCCCCCCTTATTCCTTGACCAGCGCTTTCATAATACACTGCAGTTCTCACTCCTCTTCACAGCCCTCCCTCAATCTTCGTCTGGGGCTGGGAACAGTGCTTTTCGCCTTCTTAAATTCTTAAACTGCTATAGATAATCCCTATTGCTCTGAGACCTCTGGTTGGGGCACAACTCCCCAAGCTCCTTGCCCATCACTTTCATAAACTGACGGTACGTCTTTTCTTTTGGGACTCCTTAACATTCCCGTCTGTTTTCCTTGTGTGCTTCTGCCTTTGGCCCCTTCTCTATTTCCCTGGACTCTGCACCGGGGAATCTATCCCCCTTCTTGAGCTCTTGCAGGGCAAAAGGTCCCCCTCTTCATTGCCCTGGGTGATTGGACTTACTTGCTTGCGGGCAATGGTTTCTTTGTCTTCTTGCTGCACAACCCGCAGCAGCTTGGTCGCTTAATTGTCTCTCTTTTCCCTTGCAGGTCCGTTGCTTGTCTTGTAGAAGGCCATCATCGTCGCCATTGTTGCAAAGCAGATTCCTCTGACACTTCAGTATGGTTCCTCAGGTAAGCTTTTATGTAGTTACTTATTAAGTTGACACAGTGAACCATTGGGTCCCATCACCCAGACTAGCTTCTTCAACTGCTCAATCCTGGAACCTGCACAACAGCATTCACACCCAAAGAATAACAAAAAAAACAATTACAAATTACAAACATTCTCTCTGCATCATCATACCGCACGGTAATACCGCTGACGGTAGTTGCGCTGAAAATTCCCCATTGGGCCCATTGGGGAATGGGGAATTCACGAATGGGCCCAATGGGGAATTCCTGTTCTGCTTTCATGGCAACATGCCCCAGAACACAAAAACCACACCATCTAGTGATGGGGGCAATGGGTCACTTGACTCACTTATGTCCCTTTGGGGGACCCAACCCAGTGTGTCCCACAGACCTTAAAATGGTTCTCTTGAAGCACACAGTCACAGGACATACATTAAGCCTCTGCACAACCACATCTGCCCCATTGCATGCTATGACTTTTTGTAATTTCTTCACGTGAAAGTTGATGAGAAGAGGATCAGGAAGAATAAAAGGTGGAGTCTTAGTTCCCCAAAGTGCCCCTTTTAGATGAATGTACCATTCTTTGGCCTAACGTGGTGCCAGAGTTGCAGGAAGGTAATGTAAGGCAAGGCAGAGACGTTGCTAGGAGGGGGAGGGAAGGTTGAGGGGGCTGTAACCCCGGGTCTTTTGGTTGTAGCCCGGATAGAAGCTCAGGGGTTACGAATCAAAAGGCTAGCTAGCCCAGAGTCGCGACAGTCCTGACATTAGCGTAGCCCCGGATTATTTAGAGACCTAGCAACGCCCCTGAAGCCGAGAGTGAAGAAAGAGGGCTGTTGTGGGGGTGCGAGAGGTATCTGGTCCATCCAACAGCACTGCAATCCCAAGTTTGTGGTATCGCCTGCCGTTTATTAGGTACGTATCTATACCAGAGCTCATTTGAAAACTCTGCTCAAGAGTTAAAGGCATAAGAATAGCCACTTCCACCGCAGAGAAGAAAAGAGGCGTGTTTCCTATGGTGCCCTTATCCCTGGTGCCAGAGTATGACTGTAAATATGGCAGGGGGTATTCAGTCTGTTCCACATGCATTCTCAAGGACATATGAAGTACTTAGCTAATATTAGGGCTGATGGTGCTGAGGGGTGGGCACAAAAGCCAGACTACAGAGAGAGAGGGTGGTGAGTTAATGACTTATCATCTGCCCAACATAACAGGATCTGTCACCACAGATCATATGGGCGGGGCTCATTATGAGTTTGGCTGTATTCCGGCGTACATCCAATGGAATACCGCTCAATGGAATTACCATTACCATCACTTGGTACAGTGGAATTACCGCTGGATTACAAATGGCGGTGGTGTTTTTAATCCCCATTTTTTGAGAGTCCATTGGACTTTATGGGCATTTTTGGAGTTACTGATGCCTAATTCCGCCCATGGTGTCAATTTTCAGTGGAAAGTGGGAGGATTCACTTCCAGCATGTTGTAAATCTCCCACTCCAGGGCCGTAGGCGTAGGAGGGCAGGGTGAAAAAGTGGCAGTAATTCCCTTACCACAATTTTTTTTCCCTGCACCGCTATACTCGTAATGAGCCCCTGTGTATTATGTTTTATAAAAATTCCAGTAGACGAAAATTGGTTTCGATTATAAGCGGCAGTAAAGCCTTATCGATGACGATGGCTGTTAAAGTTCATTGCATTACTGCTATATTTACAGCCCAGCAGCATTGTCCAGAAAGTGGTGACTTGCCACTGGTGGTAGGTACTCCTTCAGTGACTTGGCCAAACATGTACAGTTCTGTGTGATACCTTTGCTGCAATAAATTGGAAAAAAATAGTGTTTGCTGGTTCCAAAAAGCACTATACATCCTAGGACTGGGTAAATGTATCAATCCAACTCCAGTGCTGGACCATTTATGGAAAGAGCTGGACGGTGGTCAGAGTGCTGAAAGGGGAAAACATTGTTAAAAACAGCAATTTAATATATTAAACGATTATTAGTGTGTACCAAATAACAGGTGGTATGATTACCCACTCAATGGTCAGTGTTTCTCCACTTTGGAAGAATAAAGGAGTGAGGTCACCCCGCTCTTTTGCCCCTAAAACCCTGCCCCCTCCCCCACATGATTCAAACATGCTGTCGGAACATGGCCTCTCTGTCTGCCAACGGAAGCAACTCCCGGGTTGTGTTGTAGAGCTCCTTGGGCGGTTGATATTTATTAAACCATATTCATAATTCCCCCAGAGAAATCAAATACATGAGCCGGACTTCATATTAAGGTATATTGATGTGCAAATCTGGTGAGAGGGGAGGTTGGGGGGGGCAGCGTGTGCTTCCGTCTCCGTGTCATTAAAATTGATTTTCCCTGCAGAGTTTGACCCCCCCCACCCCTTTGTCTGCATCTTGCAGATATGAAGAGAATGCCTGTATGTCCTATTCATGCATCCATAATTGCTATGACAAACAGCTTTCAAAATGCTACTGGCGGGGACTTAAAGAGGCTCTTTTTTAATTTCTGTATCCAATATATATTTTTTATAATTTTTTAATATATATTTTTTTTTCAGAAATGTACTTTTGGGGAAATCAATGATATTTGACTTTAAGGATGTTCCGACACTCAAACATGCTGCCAATGTATTGTAATGTTTTTACTACTCTACCTGGCAGTAATGCAGTGATATTCCAATGATCTATTACTCCCAATGAAATGGCATTACCAGTTGTGGATAATACTATCACTATTGGACGTGTTAGGCAACATTTCCAAGATTTAGGGGCTCATTACAAGCTTTTGGGTCTCCTGCAGGTAATTCTGAAGGGATACCGGGTACCTGCCCCTGCCATCTCTGCCACCTGATATCCCAGTATTACTAGGATATTACAGGCAGCGGAGATCCCGGTAAGTTCCCATTCCATGGGATGGGATTGCCTGAATAATATATTCGCTGGTAGAAGCCTGAACTACCAACAGGTCATCTCTGCCTGTAGATCACTGACCCCACCAGCAAACATGTGCTTCCCCGGTCTAGCAAAAATGCTGATGCTAGAAATACCGTAATTATTTCCAGACCGAGAAACTCATAAAGAGCCCTGGAGAGTTATATTCTGAGCTGAAAACTGTACTTCTGGAAGTAAAAAAATACTTAACATTTTTATTTTAGGGGCTCAAATCATATTGGGAGGTTCGCTGTTTTTTAAAGGCCACGTAGTTTTCGAATCCCATCTGTCCAGCAGGAGAGATTTCCAAAGGACGTGTTACTAGAACAGAAAAAGGACGCAGTCAAGAGCCATAGAGCAAAGTGTAGGAGAGTGCATGTTGTGAACTAAGGTGCAATCATATTTTCCCCAGCTTCCCATGCGATGCATGGCCTCCCTTCTCCTTCTCCTTCCAACTTGTCTTTCTTGCCGAAGTCTGGGAATCTTAGGGTTCTATCTGATAGCGACCTCTGACTGCAAAAATTCATCACCACCCCTGCCACTGCTGCTTGTATTAAGCTCCTCAAGATGCATTCAGAAAAAGTGTCCATTTCTTGCTCATCCCTCTACAAAAACTCCAATCTCCGCCCTTATGCTTTGAAAACTCGACTACAGCTCTTGCCTACTTCTTGGGCTTCCTCACTACTCCTTCCGCCCTCTTGGCAAAGTCCTCAACTTTGCTCCCCAGACTGTGCAAAATCTACCCATATCCTACCCTACTTCCACTTACTGACATCATGCTGTTTGGTTTTCCATGGGAATGTTACTTCGCCCAGTCAACAAACCTACCAATGGTCTTGCTTCTCAGTTCCTGCCTGCTTGTAATAATATCTTCCTACTATCATGTTCCGTTCACGCCTCCTCTGCAATCATCCACACTGCCCAATGCTTCTATGCCTCCTCTGACTAATCGCCTTTCTCCTCTCTCCTCTCTCTCCTGCAACCCGGACTCATCACAATCAAAGCCAGCCTGTGGATCTCTTAAAATGTCCACTTACTTTCCACAGAGGTAGCTCCTTCGGCCTCTTCCCCATCCTCCCTCCCAGACCCCAGCACCCTCTCCAGAGCCCCAGAAACAATAAACATGTTTCTATGTTTGTAAAGTACTCATCTTTAGTTTAAGTAATTCCACCAGAGGTTCATTCTACCTTTGTCAGGCATCTGTTTCTTTTTTGTTTTGTTTTGTTCTGCTCCTCGTCTATGTCCCACTGTTTTGCACCCTAATGAACTGGCTCACACTTATTCTTAACTTCGTGCTACTGCACAGACACCCTTCTGGAGAATGCCCCAGACATCTGTAAATGTGTTATTGTAGGTCACTTGTGATCGAAATTGACATCCTCGCTATTCAAATAAGTACAAATACTCCCCCTCTACTTCTCTGCTTCTCCCAACAAGATATTGAACTTTACTGCCCATCCCACAACACCCTCCAATGTTTCTTGCTCACCACCACATAACAGCTTCTAGCTATTCAAATTCCTTCTTCTTGCAGGAAAATCCATCCATGCGATAGAACACCCTTTGTGATTGAATCTACCTTATGATACTCACACTTGCTGCCAGGCTATACTCAACTAACCATCCCCCCTCTGTCCTATGATGCATCCTCCTTTCGCTTCTTTAGGCTCAGAGCTCAGCATCAATCGAACTCCCTTCCCCCAAAAAACTAAGGACACTACAATAGTGACTAGCTTCAAGATCGCCCTTAAGAATCGCTGTAACTCCCAGAAGGGATGCCCAGATTCTTAGTGTGTTTTTTCTCCTCTGCTACAGGTCCCCAACCACCATCACCAATGTACTCATATCTGAATAGAACTGTAGGTATTGTAGCTATAGTTAAAGTATGCAAAGTCTGTCCTGTCCAGATTTACTTTTTCCAGCATTTTCACCGCCACCTTCATCTATGTTAATGTATTATCTACAATATTAAGAACGTTGTAAAGCACCCGGCAATGGGCCTTCTCCAGCCATCAATCTAAATACATAAGAACAAGCTTTTAATAGTTTAACCAATAATGGGAGAATGGAAGGCTGCTGGCTGCTTACAGGTGCTTTAACCTGTCTGTGGAATTCCCTTGTTTTAATGATCACTATTTAACTCCTTGAATAGTGAAGGATAGGAGATTGACACATCCACCATGTGCTCGGCTTTCATTCCCAGGCATTCCCATGGTCTGCACTCTGAGGGACACATAGCTCCTGTTTCGCGGGTGTGATAGTTCGGGGGAAGTGTTTGCCAGGCACTAGAGCATCTCCTCACTTGCACCATAAAATATTTTGATAATCTGGGTCCCCCCCCATGTGACGGTGGATGCTTGCATTTGTGTATTTGTATATCATTGACTTTCTATAGAGCTTTACATCATTGTGATTAACAAATATACACCATACAAAGAACATGTAAAATCAGATAACGTGATAGGGCATTCAGAGGAGAGGAGAGTACATAAGGTTTGAGGCGTGTCCGCAACAGAAAATAAGAGGAAATAGATCGGATGTCAAGAGAGAGAGAGTATTCCAAAACTTGGGAGCTAGGAGTGAAAAGGAGCGAAATCGAGATTGAGCATGGGGGCCGGGGACCCGGGGGTAACAGTAAGAAGAAATTGAGACTCAGAGAGCAGCCAGTAGGAAGATACGTAGAACAAGACGAGGACAGATAGAGAGGTGCCATGCGGTGGAGGCTTTTGAAGACAAGACATGGAAAATGAAACAGCAGACACGATTCAAAGGACAGCTATTGAAGGATGGATGAGCAGGAGCGATAGATTCACGAGCAGAGAGTTGAGAGAGAAGTCTGATAGTGGAGCGGTAGATAGATCTAACTAGTGCAAGTTGAAAAACAGGAACACTAAAAAGATGTGATGAACATTAGAAAAGTCGGGAGAAAATTAGCAGAGACCAGAGTTTTGTGCCATGAAAAGAGTGGAAAGAACGATTGAGTAGGATTATGGATAGTGGAGTGCCATAGGCACAACATCCATGATTTCTGTGCATTTTGTGATAAAAACCCCAAATTTGCCACGCATGTTGATACTTATACCATGATCACTATACTTAGGATAGCCCAAGCATATCTTGATCCCCTCATGCATCCAGACTATACATTTACAATTTCTTTATTTTCATCTCTCGCCTCTCTCTCTCCCCGATCTAAGGTCCTTCAATTCTTGCTATCCTCCTTTCTATCCCTCCTCCATCTCTAATCCCCTATTTTCAAGGTCTGGTGAGCCCTGTGTGGGGACCTTGGTCAGGGATAGGTGGTTTGAGACCACTACAGTGTGATTTGGTGTAGAATAGGAGCCTGATAATGAATTAATTAATAGGTGACCACAGCAGAGCACATTTTCTGTTTCTAACTCACATTGGCCCTCATTACGACCCTGGCGGAATTCGGAAAACGATGGCGGAAATGCAATACCGCCATCGAATAGCGCTCGGTGCGACTATGACCCGTCACCGCAAAGTACGATGCCATTAGCGACACCGTAGTGAACGCCAACGCTAACTGCACCAAGCACGCGCGCGCGCGCCATGCCAAACCGTAAACACCACCATGGCGCAAGGGTACGCCAATTCCGACCCTAGCGGACATGTACCTAACGCCATCAAGCATGGCGGAATGCACCATTCCGCCATGGTGAGAAGTACGGCATCGCGAATCAACCGTAAACGGCCCCACTGAGTGCCTGTACACCGCTCCCTGCCCACAAAGTACAACTCCCCGTAGGTGCAATGAAGTCACAATGCAACCAGTGAAATGTACAAGTCACCCATGCATGCCAACGAACAAAAGAAACACAACAGGGGCCAATGGGAGCTGCAGGGCACAGATGGCACGAATACAGAAGCCATCCCAATGGACATGACCACAGTCCCCCACCAAGAAACGCACGCAAACACAGGCACCTGTGACCAGCAATATTCCGAAAATCACATCATTCCACCAGTCCACCTGGCTGACCGGCATCTGTTACACAAAACCCAATCCCCCGCCCCTGAGCATGACAACATTCAAACAGTCATATTGGCAGCCCCCATCCCTGACCTCACGGGCTTCGTAGGCAAACGCGCCCAGTACAGTACCACGCAACTAAACTCCGAAGCTGGAACCCAGTGCAGATCTCCTCACAATACATCGCCCCCCAAATAGGCATATGCCACATCACTTGCAAAGAAGAACGCTACACGGGCCAAATCAGAATAGAAATTTAATGCACATCAAAATCACCAAGCCCATACAGCCATCAGGCCATGAACTCCAAAACACATTTCACCATTGTGGGCTGCATCCGCAAGAAATGACCAGCCACTACTTGTGTGACGCCCTGTTCCCTCATGGTACACAGAGCCACATTCACGTACGAAAAGGCAACATGGAAGCGCACAGAACCGCAGGGCCGTCCCAATGGGGAGGCACTAGTCCAGCTGAAAGGCCGAAATGTTGCTCCGAGCCACCAGTACTGCGTAAGGGCATGTGGCCCATTGGCGATCGTCCCATAAGATCGTAATGCTGCTCCACTGATTAACACGAAGCAGCAGGTGTCGGGAGTAAAACCCATCTGCAGGAGTGGCATACAGATGGCAGTGGCAAAAGGGGAGGAGATACCTGTCAACCAAAAGAAAAGAAAAAGAACAGAATGGCCATCAGAACTACATTCCAACAACTCACTGCAATGATCACACTAAATCCACAGCCATATGCATGCTAGCCCACTACAAAGGTCCATCACCACCCAAAAACCACTTGCGACTCATAACTATCTATATCGAGGTGTAAACACCATCACAAACGAGTGTACCTCTGCATGCACCTGTGAAAACAGAATCCATCTGATGGGATTGGTAACGTGCATGGACACAAGTGTCTGAGGGCGCGTCGAGACAGGGAGGGCTCAACAAGGCCAGATAGACGATGGTCCCACTATGGCAGCCCTGCATCACAAAGCGTAGGGGAGGCGGATAGATCCCAAGAAGCCCTGTACATGGCAAACTCTGTATCAAATCACCTGCCCATGCATCCATTCATCATTCCCTCATCCCGGGATTAAAACGCCTGAATATTTACTCACATAACATTAGAAATATCCATTGAGTCTGTGCGTTATGCAGCCTGCAAAATCCACAGTGCCCCAGCCCGTAATTCCAGTGTAGTGAAGTAACATGTATTTGGGAACGTCCGGCCTCATCGCCCACGTCGCTATTGCGCATCCCAAACCATTCATATCAATCATTGCATTCTCGCCATGGCCCCTGTCTCAAGGACATTGAACAATAGTACGTTATATTTGCAGTCAGACCTGTGGGCATTTCCTCGCCGCTAGCTGAAAACCGAAAGCGCCGCCCTTCGAATTCCTCATTTGCAACATCACGTCGAAGAAGCATCTGTGGCCGTTTGAAATCACTAATTAATCCATCAAGTGCGGCTGTGTGTGAAAATGGCAACTGCCTTCACCCACAAATGGGACGCCCCGCCCGTCGTTGCAACTCGGTACAGTGATGCATGAGGGCCCACCGTTACTCAAGTACTACGTTCCACTGACCCTTCACAAGTCTGTTCGCGACTGCACAGATAGTATGTGAAACAATGGGACCACAGCAGAATGAACATATCAACCAATGTTACACGGCCATCGGGTACAAATACATGATTGCTATAGCAAGATGCCATTCCACGAATTGCAGCGTTGTGCGCGGGACGTGCTCGGCCAAAGGGGAGAGCAGTTTGCACAGGTGGAATGAATCACCACAGGTGGAGGCCATTCAGCCTGAAAACACATAAATTGCACAGCCAGTCTCCTCCCACAACCACACCGAAATGCTACCGGCAGGACTCGCGATGTTGGCCCTGGGGGACATGATAGCACTGCAAGTACTCCAACTCCAAGAAGAAGACGAACACCAACTACAACCGGCCGCACGGAGGAGACGCAGGAGGAGGAGGAGGGCAAGGCAGGGCCAGCAAGGGCCGCCAGCACAGCCACTACCACCACGCAGGCAGCCCGCAATCCCACGCCTCCGAGCACATCCGTTCAACCTCACTGATGAGCAGATCCACACCCTCTACCGTCTGGACCGGGACACCATAGCCGCCATTGTGGACATGACACAGGCTGACCTTGTCAGCATGATAGATAGCCCAACCGCCATCCCACCCCTACTGAAGGTGGTGTCTGTACTACACTTCCTGGCCACAGGCACCTACCAGCACACAGTCGGACAGTTGCATGGCATTTCTCAGCCACTGTTCTCACGGACACTATTGCAAGTGCTCGATGCCCTCCTGCAGCACGCAGACGACTACATCTCCCTACCACGCTCGGAGCAGGAAATTACCAACACAAAAGTGGGATTCCATGCACTTGCCGGCATACCGGGTTGCATTGGTGCCATCGACTGCACCCATGTGGAATTGGTCGTCCCACATGCCATGGAGGCCCAGTACCGCAACCGAAAACAATTTCATTCTCTGAATGTACAAATGGTGTGTGACTCCAACAGGATCATTACACATTGTTGTGCCCGATTCCCTGGATCAACCCATGATTCTATGGTCTTGAGGAACTCTACAATACCACGCTACATGGAGCGACACGCAGGGAACAGATCCTGGCTACTCGGTGAGTCTCATTACATGCATGATAATGTGGGGTATGTGATTCGGCAATGACCTGGCAGGAAGGGGGGGGGGGCGTACGTAGCAATGGCATTCCACATCATACGTTTCTCGTCCACATACAGGTGATGCTGGATATCCACTGAAGAGATGGCTCCTCACACCAGTCCGGAACCCACGGGACCAGCATGAGGAGGACTACAACCATGCCCACTCACGTACCCGTGTAGTCATTGAACAGGCATTCGGCCTACTGAAGGGTCGTTTCCGCTGCCTCAGCAGGTCTGGCGGGGCACTCCTGTACCGCCATGTGAAGGTTGCAAAGATGGTGATGGCATGTGTCATGCTCCACAACATGTGCGTACGTAGAAATGTGCCCATGCCCCCTGACGCAGAACTGCAAGCACCTGATGATGGTCATGATGAGGGTGGGGATGTGGCAGCACCTCAAGGAGTCTGCGAGGCACCGGAGGGCCGTGACATTCGTCAGCATCTCATTGATGTATGCTTCTAGCACTCACGCCTGGTGGCTGATACATGGACACGGGACTCGTGGCACTGTGTGTGTCTGGGACATGCACAATATGGACTGTACGCCTATGATGGCCTAGTACACAAAGATCAATGTCCACACATCTCATTGGTTGATCGTGCACTTTTTATGGCATATGTGATATCATGTTGTACACCCTATCGACCCGCCACCCAAGTGAGCCCAACACACCCCCTCCACCCTCCTACCTCCCCCCCGAACACCAGTGTCCAAAGATGCTCATTGTCAGTGGGCAGTCGCTATTGCAAGCCCCCTCTGCGGGTATCAGGGGCACCCCTGCCTGTGGAGCGCAGGTTCCTCCCAGATCTACGTTGGGGGCTGCCCTGGACGGAACTTGCAACGGATGATGTCTCTGCCTGCTCACGTCCATGCATGTCCCTAAGGGTTTGCGAGAGCTCAGTGAGCACACGGCGCACTGCGGCAAGTTCGGCACATACGTCCTTGGACGTCGCATGCAGTTCCCCCCTCAGGCTCTCGGTGCTTCTCTCCATTTGGACTCCCAGGCTCTCGGTGCTACTCTCCATTTGTGCCCTTAGTGTCTCTGTACCTCTCTCCATTTCTGCCCTAAGTGTCTCAGTTGATGTTTCTATGTCTGCCTTAGTGCCCCCACATTCATCGGCATGGTCCTTGAGGAGCGTGGCCAGTTGCTGCTGTTGCACGATTAACTGGTCGAGGGACTGTTGCCTCTGCTGGGCCATGGCCATTTGCGGGGGTGTCACAGAGGGGCTGTTGTCCTCATGTTGCCTTGCCACAGGGCTTGTGGGGGATGGCCAGTCGTCGTCTTGTGGGTGCCCCTGCGTGGTATCCTCATGTTGTACGGGATGGGACAGACAGGGGGATTGGGACAGGTCATGGATGGATCTGACTTCGACATCCCCGTCTTCTGTGTCGGAGCATGCTGCCATCAATGGGGTGTCACCTATGGTGCTGCTGCCACCAGAGGCAGTGCCTTCTGTGGCATCCGTTGGGGGGACCTGTGGTGGTGGTGTTGTGGGCATGCTGGCTGCTGGGGTGCCTGTTGATGTTCCCTCCTCTGTGCTGCCACCTGATTTGTGCTGCTGCCGTGTCTTGATGCGTGCAGCTGAGGTGGAGGGTCTTTGGCCGTTGGTCTTGGCCCTCTTTGCAGGTGTGCTGGTAGGGGTGTCCTGAAGCTCGTCGTTTGGATCGGACCCTGTGGTGGAGTAAAGGAGGGCGAGGGTTATTGATGGGTCTGTGGGAATTGGAATGGCATTGTATCACATGCATTGGGGTGGTACCTGAGGGTGATTTGGGTCGGGGCCTTGGAGGTGCTTTCATTTGTGTGTGGAGTGAGGGTGCAGTTGTTTGGCAGCCTGCAGTTAGGGTGTGCCTGCTGCACGTGTAGTGCGTGTTTTAGGGGTTTTTAATTATTTATGTATTTATTGTGGGTTTTAACGTGCGCTATCAGGCCGATGTGTGTGGACGTTCTCCTGGACATGTGTTTCTGTTGCACTATGTGGACGCATGGTACTTCACATGGATGGACTTTGTGGATTTGGCATTGTTTTATTTGGCCCACCTACCTGAATCTTCGGATGTCTGCACTCCTTTCTCCATCCCTCCGACTCCCTCTATGCTCTCCATTCCGATGGTGGAGGCACAGATTTCTTCCCAGGGGGTCAACTTGATGGGTGATTCAGGACCTCCCCCGGTGGCTGTGGCAATGTTGCGGTTGGCAGAGAGTATGCTGCGGACGCGTATCCGCAGGTCGTCCCATCGCTTACGGCATTGCTGTGGGGTGCGGGGTGCGGTCCCCACCGCACTTACCCGCTGTGCCACCAGAGCCCATATGGCCTTCTTGTTTGCAAGTGCCGTCCTGGTCATTTGCGTGCAGAAGACGACGGCAGCATTCTCCTGGAGGGTCTCTGTTAGCACGGTGAGTTCCTCACGGGAGAAGTGGACCTGCCGCTTGCGGTCGCACGCTTTCTTCGCTACTTTTCCCATTTTTCTTGGTTTCGCTAGGGTGGATGACGGGTTGGGGTGTGTCTCAGGGTAGTGATTTTAGTGGTTGTGTGGTTTTAGTGGTTTTATAGGTGTACGGCGGGATGTTTCCCGTTCCGGGCCCATGTTTTAACTTCCGTTTCCGTATATTTCCGGTCACCGTACTTTCCGGTAGGCGCACACTGCGGTGTCCGCTGTGATGGGTGGCGGTATTGCACCTAGGGCGCCGTACGGCGGCGGTGTGGGCCGTTTTGGGGTCATTTCCGCCATCGCGGACTTTGCACTTCCGCCATGCCGTGGTGCTCGTGCCCGATGGGTCGGAATGGGCCGCACTTTGCTCCTTCGTGCAATGGCGGAAACGCTATTTACGCTGTGGCGGTCCGGTCAGTCACTTTCCGCCAGGGTCGTAATGAGGGCCATTGTCTGAGTTTTCATAGGTGAGGTTTCATAGGTGCTTTCATTTTACATTATTTTCTAAATGAGCAATACCATTTACCTATTACAATGAACAATATAAACTTTACCATATCGGTATACTGCTCCACACTCATTATGAGTCTCCACAGACTATTATGATGAGGATGATTTAAATCTTATTTTATCTTTTAAGTAAGCAGGAGTATTTAGACACTTAATTGCACAATTTCTAAGCTGTGTCAGCTGTCCCAGGTAGGCATTATGTGTCACACACAAATGTAGGAAGTTGCCTGGCTTCCCTTTCTTGCCGCAGCCAGACACGCTTTGCGGTCTGTCTACTATTTCCTTCCCTTAGGGGGCGGGGACTAGTCTCTGCACTATGTGCATGGGTATTAAAGATCGTTTGCGGTAGCGCAGTGGACGAGCGCAGCGGGCGATGGCATGCGCACCAAAGTTGCACCAAAATCAAGCCTGTCTGTGCTCGTCCGTGCCATGCGCAGCTGACAGGGTGGTGAGGGCTCGCATTAGTTGGTCTAGAGGGCAGCTGTTGGCGCTTGCACCACCTTGTACTACTGTGCCCGCCTTAGTAGACTGGAAAACTCTCGCTTCTGATCTTCTAGGGAAGGAATTGACAGGATTACTTGTCAATGCTCGCACCCTGGTTAAACACTCAGTTGCCTGCTCTGACCTATTAGCAGGCCTGGCCCCTGATGTGCTATGTGTTACAGAGACGTGGCTGAAGGACGCTACCGGGCCTGCGTTGGTTCAGCTGCTTTCTGATCGTTATAAAATCTTCTGGGTAGAACGCCAAACAGCCCAAGTAGAGGGCGGCACAGCTGTAATTGTTAAGTCTGGGTTGGCTGTCTACCACATTCCCCTGGTCCATTCTATAAAAATTGAGGCTATTGTGGTTAAAATTGTTATCTCTACCAATCTTAGCAGACATATGTTAGTGGTTTATTGTCCCCCCGGATTGGATGGTGGCTTCTGTGATCAATTTTTTGAGTTTGTTACAGATTTTGGAACTCAGATACCAAACCTGGTTGTTACAGGTGATTTCAATTTGCATTAGAACTGCCCTGCCACAATGTCAGAGAAGCAATTTTTTGAAGCTATGAAAGATGTGGGGTAGACCCAATTGGTGGCTTCTTCGACCCATTCAGCTGGTAACACGCTGGATTTAGTTTTTGCTAGGAATCCCTTGGTTACCACTTTCCCCCCCCCCCGTTTCCTATTTTATGGTCCGATCATCTAGTTGTGCCATTTTTAATCCAGGCACATGCTGTTCGGGCCTCGATGGAAGCTAAATATAAACATTGTCAAAATTAGCTAAAAACCTCCAAGTGGGATATTGCTTCTAATATTCAGGCACAATGCCAAGTAGCTGGTGCAGTAAATTTCTCTACACACCGCGAAATATTCTCTGTTGTCCGTTTGCTTCCTTCTCCGGATATTGCCGTACAGGTTGGTCGCTCACAAGTTCTTTGTGATGATCTAGGGCTTTCTTTAGCCAGACTCAATAATAAATTATCCAAAGGCATTACATTAAGAAATGTAGATACTATTTGTGGTGAAGATGCAAATATGGCATATCAATTTGGTTCTTTCTCCATTGTGGCAGACAGCACCATTAGTCTCAAGAACGATTCTAGCTCCTTAAATCTTCCCATTTCTCTTTTCCCCAGACCAAACGTACGCTGGAGCTCTGTAAAATAAATATACCATTTGCCCATCCTGTATAACATCACCTATCTTCAAAACACCTTTCAAAGTACAACTTTGCCAATATAATGATTCCCCCAAAGAGAGGCCTTGTAATGGAAATACATATTTTGATCAGTGCCAGTCAGCCAAAAGGTAAGAATTTCCAGTGTTACATCAATAGAGGATAACTTATTATTGTGTATTGGCATTTTCCTCATAGAATAGATATTACTCAGTTCAAATGGAGATAACCTATCCCTTTCAATTGTCAACCAAACTGGCCCAGGTGTCGTGTCAGGCACTATATAGTGTGCTGCTTTCTTCAGTATAAATCCTCTCTGATATGTAACAAGGTCCGGGTAGTCAAAAACACCTTCCTGAATACGTCACATCAGAATATTCCTAGGAATTCTCAGTTTCTTTTTTTCACCCAATAAGAAGTTCTGAAATATTTGATACATTTTCTTCAGCAACTTTTTTGTGAAACGCAAAGGAAGTGACTGAATGATGTAAAGCACTTTTGGCAGTAAAGACATTTTTAATAGAGTTGACTTTAGCCCAGATTCCTAAAGTTAATCGTTCCCACTTCCTCACATCAATCATCAACACGCCTGTTAACTTTTCCACATTAAACTCTACAATTTTCTTCAGATCTCTGATTAAATAGACCCCTACACATTTTACATGAGAATCCTGACATTTACAATTTCATTCTGCAAAGTCCCCTCTTCTACAAGACTCAGAAAGCGGAAAGACTTCTGATATATCCGAGTTAACTTTATTACCTGAAAGTCTGCCCACCCTTTCAAACGCATTCTTCAAGGATACGCTTCCTTCCGCTGGATTGGATAGCATAATCACCATATCATCTGCATAAGATAACACTTTGACCTCTTTATCCCCACACTTAAGTCCTCGTATTCCTTGTTCTCAACAAATATAAGCTTCTAATGGCTCTAAAGCAGTATTACATAAAAGATTGACAAAGGGCAACCCTGGCTTGGGCCCTGTGTAAGAGTGAATGAGTCAGATAATTAATTATTCATCCAGATATTTTCCATCGCTGCGTTATGTAAACAGCTACTCACCTTCTGCATAGTATATTTCAATTGTCCAGTTAGACCTGTCAAATGCTTTGTCTCCATCTTTGAAAACTAACACTGTATCCAAAAGCATGTCTTGACGGAGTCTCACTACATGAATAATGGTCCTAATATTATCATACCTTTACGTGGCCGACTTTGGAGAGAAGAAAATCTATTGCGACACCAACCCATGGTTCTCTAAAATTGAATAATGGTCAAGATATATTGACGATGTCATAATGATATTTAAGAGTAATGAGGAAGAGCTTGCGTCCTTCATGTTATGGCTAAATGAACAAAACAGTTTCTTGACCTTTACGGAAACACACAGTCGTACCTCAATTCACTTTCTGGATGTCAATTTGGAAATGGCAAAATTGTGACTCTAGTATTGAACAAGCCAACAGATAGAAATTCTTTGCTGACCTTCAGCAGTTACCATTGAGTGAGTCTTAGAAATAACTTGCCCTTTGGACAATTCTTAAGATACAGGAGGAATTGCTCGAGCCTGGTGGACTATGAGAAACAATCCGGCCATCTGGCTGCTAAACTACTCAGTTGTGGCTACCCCAAACACATAGTCAAATAGGCACGGAAAAGAGCCAAAAACATTCAACAGGACATTACACTTGAACACCAGGGAAAGCGGAGTGAACCCAGCAGCAAAATCACTGCAGTCCTAAGTTTGAACCAAATCAAAAAGAAATCTTGAAATTGTGGCTGATTCTTAACATAGGCAGCACACATTTGGGGAAACCAAGGTTCGCCATGAAAAGGAGATGAAACCTATGTGACACACTAGTCTACACATACAGAGAATCGGAACCAAAACTTAACACCCCTTGGGACCACTCTTGTCCGACATGCCACGCACCATGTGGTGGGTGTAGTGCATGTACCACCACAACAAGAACTCTTACCATAGGATGACATAGGATGGCATTACCCATGGACCCAAAGAACTTTCATGAATTGTAATAGTAATAATGTCATCTACTTAATTATCTGTCCGTGTCAGAAACTATATGTGGGCATGACCACACGCCCAATAAAAACAAGACTTGCAGAACATCTCTCTTCTATTCAAACAAAAAAGCTTACCAATGGTAGAACACTTTGTACTCAAACAGCATGGACTGACTGATTTCAGTTGGACTATAATTGAGAAGGTAGCAATCCCCAAAAGGGGTGGCAACCTCCACAATCTGCTCTACAGAAGGGAGCAATTATGGATTTTTCGCTTAAGAAAAGACACCTTAGGCCTAAATGAACCAGCAGGCTGACAAACACTTGCTACACTGTAAACTGCTGACTAAATATTGTGCCACATATATAAGGGAATGATCAAATCCTCCCAGGATATACGAGTCATGAACCAAAGCCCAGAGTGAGTTTTGGAAATTGTGTAAAATGAGAGCAGGTACATTACATTGTTACATTGTGCAGTGTATACTTTAGACTTGTGCGTATTGCATTACAAATAGCGAGTGACGGTAACAAACATGTTAAACAAAATAGATAAAATAATATAAAGATACAATAATGTGGAATCATGGACCACTCAATCTCAAACCGAATGAGTGTATACTAAATGAATAATCACTGTATCCCGTACCATGTTGCACTTGGATATAGGTATAGCAACAATAAATATACTCCAAGATGGTGCCCGTGAATTCTACTGATCTCGGGAGCGCATCTGTCACGCTGAGAGCATGCGTATTAAACAAATAAACAAAACATCGGGACGGCCGGCAACTAATGTAGCAGACCGTTCCCGAGACAAGAGTCAACTTCTACAGTCTGACACCGTAAGGTAAGAGAAAAGCAGTTGAAATAGGTACTGTGGCCAAGTCTACCGGCCCTATTCACCCAGTGAGAGAAATCGTCTGCAACTTTTTCGTTCTGGCACTCCACTCAAATGTATATATATGCAAGGAGCCATGTTTAAAGAAACACAACTTATTAAATAAAACACTGAAGTTCTGTAACAATACAAGAAATAATAAGACAATCTGCCGCCAACATCCTAGAGTCTCACAGTTATTTTCTGAACAATCCACGTACCATGGAATGCCTATACTAAGGCATCCTAGAAGATGAAACCAATACTATATTTGATATATTTGGATCAAATAAATTGGGATCAAGAAGTGGAGGGTAAGAATCACTATCCCTTATCCGAAGCTTGAATCACTGGCAAAAGCAAAAAGACACTACAATCCACACTAATTTAAATCATGTGTCTTTTCCCATACCTCATGCCCCGTTCCTTTTCTCTATAGGTGGGGCATTTCAAGAACGATGCAATCGATGCTGCAACTTGTCTGGAAACAGTACATACTATATTGCTGTGTGCGTGGCCCTGAAGACAGTGGCACAATCATAATAATCCACTGAAACCGGTAGGCCTGATCCAACCTTATCCTAAAGAGACTGACCATCGGAGTGGTAAAAGGTCGCAACACGATCCTTCCTAGAGTTGTGGAAAGAATGAAAATAAATGTTTCAAAGCACATTACAATAAGAGTCTAAAACTTTGAAGATTCTACTTTAGTGTGTGAGGTTTAAAATACCAAATTTGTTCAGAATATATTTGTTTTGCTCTCGGCTCTGTGTTTTTGTTAAAACCATACACACATTGATAGCAATTTTAGGTTATTTTTAATACCTGCCAAACAAAGAATATGAATACATTTGGAGTAATTTCACTTGACATGTGCCTTTTAACAAAGCCTAAGCAATTACAATACCTGTTTGCAAAAGACTAGTGATAGGGCAAGTTTTCTTAACCCTAGATAAGCGGACCATCAGTGCAACCTATGGGTAGAAATTACACAAGGGTTTAGTTTAGTTTGGTTGAAGGGCAAGATAGACTAGGGTTACACATTTGGTAACGATAAAAAGTAGAAATTGTGAATAACAAATTACCTGAGACCTTTTGTGTGACAATTGGAATTCAGTTTAACATGTGCAATCCCACTGGAATCTGACACCCTTCTTTACCAGTTTCCTCATGTTCGCAGACTTTGTGGCTAAAGCAGGAATACATTTTGAATAATACTATGCTGTTTCCAAAACAACTTGAGCTTTGTTTGTTGGACTGGAAATTCCCAGAATGTTGTTTACAAGTTCTCATTTTCGGCCTGATGCCGTCTTCAGATATTTCATGTCCCAGGTGCTGGATTTTGGTTCTGTGAAATGTGCAGTTCTTTTTGCTAAGTGTCAAACCATATTTCAAAAATATGTTTAGAACTTTCATTAGTGGCCTATCATGCTCCACCCTCGTTTTCGAATTCTAGTATTAATACATCAGCCTGAAAATAAAACTCCCTGGATGAAAGTGATGCATCAGTCTTTGGATGACGGCAGCAGCAGACACTAACCCGAATGGCATACGTTTACATTGAAAGGAGCCTTCCGGTGTAATAAATCCATTGACATTTCTGGAGGACTATCTGGTGATATGCAGACCTCAAATTTAATGTGCTCATGATCCTAGCCCCTTTTTAGTGTCTAACATCTCTTTTATGTCTGGTAATTGGTGAATATCAGGTATAACAGAGCGATTTACTGACCGTAAATCAATGTATAATCTTATTTTTCCATTGGGCATGTGTATAATTACAAGGGAAGAAACCCATTCAGAGGAATCATCCTCTCAATAATCCCTTTACGCTGCATTTCTTCAAGTTCATCTTCAACTTTGAGTCTGCCGTTAAAGGGAGTAGACCTAGCCTCCTGCACCACTGGAATAGAGTTAGATTTCAATCTAATCTTGTGCACATATCCTTTAAAACTGCCCAATTTCTCCTTGAACACTGCATGGGTTTCAAGATTTAATGGCACACCACTTGATAATGTATCACCGTTCATTCCATGCACTACATACACATCCTCTTCGGCAATGGGGTCTAACTTTATTTTCAATCTCTTTTGATGAGACCAGCTCAATAATGGATCACCACCTTTATCTGAGACATATACCCTTTCTTTGGCCATCCTCTTCTTAAATTGCATTGTAGCCCAAAACCAACCAAGAATTTCAATCAGTTTCCCTCATGTGCCAGTGGTTTGAAATCCACCTCTTCAAGTTGAAATTTCTTGGGTATTTTACTTTCAAGAATTTTCTTCACCATTAATGGGAAATTTGCACCTGAATCTATTACCATCTTAAAGTTCACACCATGTATTTTAACAATAGACATGGGTGTCTCTGTATCTGCATCTTCATCAAAAGCATTACTAATGTCTTTTCTACAATATAAGCACACTCTTCTGAATCATCCCAGAGTTCATCCACAGACTCTACATTCTCTTTCTTAGTACTGCAACTGTTTGTGAAATGATCCTTCCTATTGCATTGTTTACACATAGCCTTTACACCAGGACATTTGTCACTATTGGCAAAATGATATACACTATCACTTCGGAAGCATCTTTGCATGTCTTCACCCTCTCTCTTTTCTTTGAATCTGGTCCCCCTCTTTTTGTGCCAGATATCTTCTGACCTAGTTTTTTGCCTTGTATGTCTAGAACCTCTGTATCCTGCATATCCTCAATTTTCTTGACTGCCCCTTTTGTTCTTTTCTCCAAATCCCTAACACATTTATGAGTGTGTTCAAACACCTTCACAACCCTGGGTGTTTCCTCAAGGGGAGGATTACTTTTGGACCATACGGCCTCTCGCACCTTGCTATCCGCACACTCCAACATAAAGTGATCACAAAGTCTCTCATTGAGGGTAACACCAAACTCACAAGTAGTGGCCAATCCCCTTAAAGAAGTAATGTATTGTTCTACAGGATCTGCTTCTTGTTGTCTCATCTTGCCAAAGAGGCATCTCTCTAAAATGATACTAATGTATTTTTCATAATGTTTGTCTATCATCAAAATGCATTTATTGTACTCTGACATATCGCTGGACTCATCACCGGACAACTAAGGAAGGTTCTGAAACTGTTCTTGGCCATAATTTCCTAAATGAGCAAAATTCAACCCATGTATAGCTAGAACATAGTGTTCAAACCGCTTCTTCAACCTCTTCCAAGGAATACTAGTTGTAGTGATGTAACCCCCAGCCTTCTTAGGTTGACTTGCTAGGTTTATTATCAGCTTCATAGGTATCTTTACAAGCAGTCAATCAGGGTACATATAAGTTACAAGTAGGACATATATAAAACACTGGCGGCCCATCACCCAGGCCTCTCCTCACCAACTGACCAGGTCACAACATTCACCCATGCATTCCATCACTCATAAACACTCCACATGACATCACAACATTCCTTCTGCAAAGCCAAGCCATACATAACACTAGTATCACCTAGATTCTCCAAAAAATAATTAAGAGGAGGTACTCCTTGCATGTCAGTATACTGTAGTGTGAGAAAATTGTAATAAGGACAAAAGTAGAAAGCACAGGACACAACTGTGGGCGCCTAACCAATATGAAGTGTGTTATACAATGATTTGAAACTTCTTTCACTCAATTCACTGCTGAGGAAATGCACACATACTTCCTAAATCAGCATACATGATATGAGTGTTTTCTACGTAAACTTTTAAGTACTTTCACCAGTCACAGAGACGGTCGCAGAGTCTTTTGGCATGAGAAAGAGAGACTACTGTGTTTTGTTTCCGGAATCATCTTGGAATCCCCCTTTCCTGTTTCTACTGTTACTACTCACCAGCTACAAGACCTTGCGACAGCCGCCGAGCAGGCCGCAGAGTCGGCCGCAGAGCCTTTCGGTCTTTAGGCTCTGCGGGCTCCACGGTCCCGCACCCGTTCACGAAGACAACAGCCACTCGACTCCACGCGAGAGACAGAGCCCCTGATTCAACCCTGACCCTCAGGATTCGTGGCTTGGCGTCTCCACGGCCCGTGGGGCTCATGACACAAAAACCTCACCTGATCACAGAGGTAAGCAAACAACAAAAGACGGCTTCCGTCTGCATCCTCAACTGCCTGCAAAGCTCTAACTAACGCCCCGACAATGCATTTCGAAAGACCCCCTCCGAAGAAACATTTGCTGGCACTGCTGGCACTGCGGTCTGACAGCAGGTCCGCCCTTGAACACATTCTGACACCTCCTCTGTCAGTACACTACCAGAGCGGGGCACACCTAACCGGCCGTGCCAGTTTGCCCCTTGGATCTCAGCCATCCAATGTTTTCTTACAAACCTCCTGCAATAACTCCCCTAACAAGAAACCACAGACCTAGCTACGATCAGCTCCAGAGAGACTGCAGAGCCCTGCCTACTAGATCACCCCTGCAATTGCTCTGCTTCAGGAAAACTCTCACGAACCCTGTGCACAACTTAAATACAGAACCAAAAAGGCATGACAGCGGGAGACTGCGGGGGCTTGCCCCTTGAACCCCGTCTGCCCTAAGCCCTGATCCAGACCCCTTCCAGAGATATTACCATCTTTACCTTGGAATCAAAATATCTAAGCAGAAAAGAACGGTGCCTGGGAGACTGCAGGGGCTTGCCCCTTTGATCCCAACCACCTCACATATTGCCCTTGTTCCATCTGCATAACTACCCTCGATTCCAATTGCAACCAATTCATCGAAGCACCAGAGACAGGCGATCAGGAGACTGCGGGGGCCTGTCCCTTTGATGCCTTGTCGCCTCTCATCAGTCTGCTCAGATTTCTGGAACTGACAACAACAACGCTGAGACTGCGAATGCTGCCTACCGCTCACACCAAACCTGCTAATACTACATGCCCTAACACAAGGCAGCGAGGCAAGTTGGGCCTGAACTCTTCAATATGACTCCTCCCCGACTCAACACAGTTGACCATCGAGCAATCAATACAAAAACGGAAACCGGAGAAAGGTGTGCACAAGATCTCCTGCCACAGTGCACACACTAAGTCAGCTTCCTCAACATCATCGGAACAATACAAATGTTTACTACGGCAAAAACACCTGGCAGAAATTGACAATCACCTGCCCTCAGAACATGACATCCTAGGAGAAGACCAACCCACACTTAATCCCCAAATAACTATCATTCAAAAGCCCATGACAACAAAGAAAATCACGCGAGGTCAACCATGCAGAAAATATCACCAATGAAATTAGATGAGACCCCGAAGAACCACCCGGGGAAAAAGCCCAAAAACTCTACAGCAGTTTCCACCGCTGCTATACACACCAAAAATCAACATGGCCCTCCCGACGACACAGTATATGAGATCTCCAATACCAACAAGCCTGCTACTCCTAAACTGCCTGTAGACATATGGCCAGTCAATTACGTGAATCAAGGCGACTCTAAGGGTCCAGAAGAAATTGCACAGACAAAACAAGCAATCTTGACCAACCTAGCCTTACTAGCAGAATCAAGCAATAACTCTCTCAAGGCAAGCATCCAAAGTCAGTCAACTTAATCCTTCCTGACCGACATCTCGAAAAAAGAAAAAGCTAAACTTGCCAAACTAAAATGGCTCCAAAACCATACAGCCCAAAAACCCACCATAGAATTGAAATCCCAACAACCCACGAGAACAAGTGAAAAGGTTGCACGGCTCTCTCTGGACATCACGAAACAGAATCCATAATGAACAGTGCGGAAAGAAAAAGACAAATCTTCGGTGATGATTCAATCCGAAAATAATTTCCTATGGAAAGGAAACTCTGTAACAAACAAACATTAGGCTGAGAAAATTACTTTAAAATGGCCGCTGCTTCTGTGATGATGTTCAAAGGTACTTTACTTTAAAGAGCAATGGTTACTGGAGCAATGATGATGCAGGAAGCATGTAACACTGTGCACAGGTGTCACAGAGTCAGTCGGTTGCTGACCATTCTAAAAACAGTGTTGCGCAGGTCAGTAGGATGAATCTTCACAGCGGCGCGGCATCGTTAGTTCCGTTGCCGTCGTGCCGCTTGAATGTTTACTACCTCCGAGTGCACAGCAATTTTGAGCTGGACAGACAGCAATTTTGAGCTTGCAGGTGAGCCATACCTCAGCTCGCCAAATTGATATAGTAATGCCAAAATTAGCACTTAACAGAGAGGCAACGTAGAAAGTGTAGCTCCCAGGGAATAACAAAGTCCACGCTGCAGCAAAACAGTAATATAGCAATGCAGCAATGCAATAACTTAACAGGTATTTCAAAACGACCAGGAGCGGATCCTCAACGTTCCCTCGATCCTTCTGGGCAAGGCATGTAGAGACTGCTGTGCCGGCACATCAAGTACTTTCAGCCTCGCTCCACTTGGTTCACTATGTCTTTTCTTTCCTTCACAAATCTTAAAGTCTTTTTAAACAGTTCCAGTGGACATCCCTCAGCCGGGTTCACTTTGGTCAAAACACTGTTTCTTGGGACTTTAGACTTGTCCCTCTTCATCAGCATCCCTCGGCCAGGTTCACTCTTGCTCACTGCAGAATTAGATTCACTCTCTTCGTCAGCATCCCTCAGTCGGGGTCACTCTTGCTAACTTCACCTTCACTTTACTTTCAAGTCTTGCAGGATTCACTTCCCTTGCTTTTGTAGATCAAAGTCTTCGATTGTACTGGGATTTTACTAGACCTCCTATATGACCACTTTGACTTCTTGTGGCGGCTCTCCTATGGCCTTCTGGTACTTGTAGTTTCTCTCAGATGGGGATCAACTAGAGTCTCTCGTGTTAGCACCCACATGGTGCCGGTTTCCCTCTGTAGCTGGTCTCCCGTTAACACTTTTCACAGTTCATTGAACTTGGTTTAAACTTGCCACTTTGCGATTCTCACTCAACACAGCCCACATGTAGCGATTCTCTCCTCGACTCACTGACTGTGCTGAACCGCATGGTTTTTGGCTTCCTAGGAGTCAAGGCCAGTACCAAGGTCGCAGGAGCTTACCTCTCTCCTGCTTATCGGCGTAGGTTTGCCCCTTGTACCGTTGACATCTGCTGGAAGACACTTGTGCTATTGTTTGTGGTCTTATGGCCTAGTACACAAAGGTTCCGCGGGACTTGGACAAAAAGGGAAAGGTTGCTTCTCTCCACACCACCCTCTCAATTCCTGCTACCTTTCTCCTTCTATTGAACTGCTGTGCCTGGTTAGCTGTGCTGTCGTGCTGTCTGCTGTGTTCGTACTGTGCTCTCTTGCTCCACCTTTTATCCCTGTGGGGAAGGGAAAGGGCTGCCAGGTGTGTGTGATTCTGATCAATAGCCTGACTTTACCTGACCCTTGTATTGGGACATGTCAGGTAAACGGCTCTGGTGTTAGTCTGTTATTTGGTGTGTCGTGCGAAAGTGTAAAAGGTAGTAAAGAAGGGTGATATCGCATCTCACCCGTCAGTGTCCTACTACCACTCCCTGAGGACCCCCCATTCAGGTGATCCTCCCCCACTGGTCCACCCCCAGGAACTGGATCCAATAGAGATGGCTGTGTGCTTGCCACCTGGATGACAGAACCTTGGAAGCTAGCTAGGGAGACACCTTCAGGTTTCTCACAGTGCAAAATACAGAATCAGGGTTTATTTTATAAGTGTTTGTAGTGCAGGACGGCTTGCATTGTGGGTTTGTCAGTGATGGGAGATGTTTCGGATGTGTCAGTGGGAAGACTGTTAATAATTGTGGGTGTATCAGTGGAAAACGTGGTTATGCTTGTGGATGTGAGATTGAAAGGACAGAGGCATGTTGGTGGGATTTCTATGATATAGAGGGTTTAATGATTAGGATAGATGATGATGGCTGTGAGCGTCTAAGTTATGCCGATGTTGGTGTGAGTGGCAGTGTTTTTCTCTTCTTGCTGTTATCTTTCCGAGTGCGTGTGTTTTTGTTTTGTTCTCTGGAACACACAATGAACATAAGGTGTACTGTGTATTATGTAATATGTTAGTTGTTGTTTAAATGTAACTTGTCTGACACTTTGTCGTATGTTTTTTACTTCCACCTTCTAGTCTTATGTTATGTGCTAGTTATTGTTTATTTGTACATTTTGTATCATTTTGTGGTATGTTTGTTGCTTATCACCTTCTGGAGTTGGCAATGATGACACACACTAGACTGCAGTTTTCAGTTGAACACCTTTACTCATCAAGGTATGTCAGAAGGTTGTTCTGCATGTTGCAAGCAACATTACCATTGTTATGTTAGATTTTTACCAAAGGATTTTAGTAATATTTTTGTCAATTCTGTTTTTAAAGTAATATGTTAAGTACTTTAACGTATGTTACTAATCTTTTTAAGTTCCTGTTTTCAACTAACGTATTGACAAGTTTGGTTTATTTTTACTAACAATTAGCTTTATTTTCTAACTATTACAATAAGGAGTTGCATTTTTATAGTTAGAAGTGTTAATGATGGAAATTCACATTTCTATCCATGTTCCAAGTTAAATGTGTTCCAGTTTGACAACTGTTTTTATTATCCTAATCTGTCAACGTCACTTTTCATTAATTCTGGTATTTTCACTTTTCAAATTTCATTTTTTATGCAGGGTGTTTGTAGCAAGTTTGAGGTTTGGCACCTGCATGCTTGGTGGTGGCGATGTTTATGTTGCTTGTGATGCTTAAGTTTCAATTTGGGAGGTTAAACTTGCAATCTATAGGTTTGATGGTATGATTATACACATGGGTCCTCTGTATTTATTCTTTTCCAGTTGTTGTGAGTTTAGGTTGTGATGTAAGGCATTTTAGGGACATTTATAATCATTTAAAAATACTTAGTATTTCATATGTAAATTATTAATTTGTAGGGGTCCCTTTGTATAGCATAACGAAAAAATAGCTTTAGTCTTAAAAATACAAAATTAAGCTGTCGTAAATGATACTTAAAGCAATTGAAATTCTGATAATAAAAATGCAGCTTACAGTATTTATTACACAGACCCCTAGATTACACATTTTGTTAAAATGATAATGGAGATAATGTTTTCTTTATAGTATATTTAATAATAATAAAGTATAATGGTATACAACGCAACAAATATATATATATATAGTTCACATTCCCAGACTACATGTGCACCTGTGTGTATAGTACTAGTAAAAGTTTGACATTACAAATTGGCAATGAGGGGCAATTAATCTTGTGAACAATTTGATTTAGGCAATGTCAAGATACCTATGCTTACATACTAATCATTCCATGAAGTGAGAATGCAATGTCCTGTTTTTTATCTGTAATGTGTCTGCGGGTAGGGTGATAGGGGAAGAATTGGAGGGTGTGTTGGACTCTCAGGTGGCCACTTTATAAATTCCCCCACGACATGAATGTTGCATTGTATTGTCTTTTTAAAGAAAGAAAATGAGAAAGGTAAATTTACATATGTGTGCATGATTTTTGTTTGTTGTGTTTTATATGAGAAATAAATGGAAAATGTGATGACTTACAACTAGGTGAAGTAATAAGTTGAGTTAATACACTTGTCAAACACATGACACCGTTTTGCAGTCATATGATTTTTTTAAAAACAACATACAGATCCACATTTTGACTAAAGCGCTGGTACAATCGTGTGCATGTACGAATCCTGAGAACCTTTGTTGGCACAAAATGTAGGAGCCAAGAACACCTTCACTTCAAGCGAACACATCATTTTACAAGCATGGAGAGTAATGTTAAGGGAGCAGTGAATCATATGTGTATGAGTTCATGAAGTGTGTAGATTGTCATTGCTGCATGGGAATAGTTCTACTAAAATATAGAGCATAGTGTGCATGGTTGTGTTGGTGGTGCATGAAATTCATTTATGAGAGCTGTTGCATTTGCCTACAGGTTCATGAAGTGTGTTGTTAAGCGGCTTCACTTCAACACTACAGCTAAGTCAATGCCTAGTCTGGGATGCTGAGGAAAATCCTTATTGATATATTTTTAGGTCCAGTTCATGTACTCTGGATGACAACCCTTATATAACACCCCTCTCTTAGAATCCCCCTGGACCCACTGAGCCAAGAAGTAGGTTTGTTTTGCAAATTAAAAGGTTTATTTGAAAAATTAAACAATATATATGTATCACACTTTTATAATAAATTAATATCTGATAGTACACTGAGACATATGATGTGGATCCACAATGGGTAATGTTACAGTGGTACACTTGATTACTTAGGAGTAGTATAGAGGATGAGGTAGCTGAAAATGCTTTATGGTTTCAAGGAAAGGCAAGGTGGAATAAAATGCAGTACAGCAAATAAACTTGATATGATTCCAACCAACAACAATGTAATCACTTTTTCCCTGGCAATTCACCCCCCCCCCCCCATGCAATGTAAGAAATGGAAGGAGATGGAAAGAGGAGCACACAGTTCTCAGGAATGCAATCAAATACAATATGAAATTCAGTTCCCCCCCAGCAAGCTTAGAGGAAACAGGTAGAAGTTTGAAACAAAGGCGAATTACTTTGAAATGTGGTGGCAATGAAGTGAAAAGATGCTTAATTGATTTTAATTCCCTGCAGGAGGTTCAGGGTGAGTGAGAGATGCTTGGTGGTATTAGTTCAGGCTCACTTTAGCAATGCTCTATGAGTTATTACCAGGTTGAAAACGGATTTTAACAAAGGAAAGAATGGAGCTGCTATTTTGACAAGTGGAGAAATTGAGCCAAATCGCAAATCGCGGTAAATTTCGCGAGTGCGTAAATCGCAATTGCGGAAAAAGTATAGGGCGTAGGAAGTCGGTTCTAGGTTCGTTGGAAAGCCTAGAATCACAGCTTTAAAATGAAATTTCGTTCCTAGCCCAAACGGTTCCAGAGATACGGACGATTTAATAAAGGTAGATTTTCGGATTTAAAGTAAAACTCAAAATGACAGGTGACAGCTTGCAGCTGCAGAATTGACAGGTGACAGTTGTGCAGCTTTAGAATGACAGATGACAGGATTACTAGGAGGCAGTTCTACTTAGGTTAAAATAGTTTGGATTAGATTATTTTAACTAAGAGATTGGTTCTGCACAGTTCTGCTAGATACTCACAATATAAATTTGAAATAGGCCTCGTCACGGATCTGGTCAACATGTCCAGCGGCAGTTCTCTCTGCTCGGCGGGTCAATCAGGCACCGGTTCTGCTCACAGCGATCCGGATCTCTGGTTCTGCTCACAGCGGTCTGGGTCTGGTCTGCGGTTCCGGCAAAAGTTCTTGGCACAGAATTCAAACAGCTCGCCCGGCTGTGGAATAGTTTGCAGATAATTTTAAGGATGCTGAGGCCTGCTGAGAAGAGTTCTCAGTTTGTGGGTTTAGGCCCTTGCTTTAAGTTCTGAAGTAAAGTTCTGGTCTTTGGAGATTGATGGATGTGAAGTCTGGAGTCTCCCGGCAGAGCATCCCGCAGAAAATGGAATTGACTGTCTATACCTGTCCCAGCAGTCTCTTTTTATGTGTTTTGGAAGTGGGTGTGTGCGTGGCATAACTGAGCCTGCCCCTCTCTACTTGTCATTGGCCCAATTCTCCCCTCTCCCATGATTGGGGGAAGGAAATGGATTGTCATCATAATGAGGTCTGTTTATGGGTCAGAGGATCCTCCCCTGGTCAATTTGCCCACAAATCTATATTTGATTCAAATATATATTTCCCAGATACACAATTTGTTGAAATTACATGTACACATTATATATTCCGTATGGTCCATGCTTGTCTGCCTCTGATCTTCCTGGGGGCTTGCATTCAATAATGACAACATTTTGCGCTTTTTGACTGGTTTACCAATATCGGACATTTACCAAAAATTACACATATGTGCGCAAGGAGTATGGACATTAATTGATGAAGTGTCAGATTTTTAACATGCAGACATTTGGAGTGAGACCCTATTTTCCGCTAGCAACCCCCCAGAATACACCACAGGGTCCTAACGCCTGTTAAAACGTGCACAGAAAAATCACAAGAATAATGATATTACTTATATAATTTGACAAGTCCGTACTATGAGTTATCCATCTTTTTTTAAAATTATGCTCTGGCCCAGATGGGTGTGGTTTAGGTTCCAAAGCACATGGGGGAAGCTTCTGTCTGCCCCGGCCTCCAGCTCGGGTGGCTCCCAGAGGCACTTCTCCTCCCACTTCTCCCAAGAGGAAGCCACTTTACGGCCCCCCCAATATAATATTTGCCTGAGTCCAGGACAAGGCTTTGTTCAACCTCCTGCGGTGCCCCTCCCCTAATCTAATCAGAGAGGTGTCAACTCCTTTTGGTGGGGAAGCAGGATGCAGCTAGGCCTGGGAAGAGTGGCTGAGCAGGTTTCTCCTGTCGGGGGTAGTTGTCAGGCAGAATTCAGCTAAATGTCACTTTAGTTCCCAGTTTAAATCAAACTTACAATTTTTACCTATACATTAAATAATTACTTCCTTCAAGTCATTTCAGAATATAGTTTTACATTGTATCCACCTCTTAGCAAGTCTTTCCTTGGTCTGGTTTGGGTTCCTCTGTTCAGTTTTACACAAAAGTCTGGTGGTTTTAAAACGCCGGCTTTCTGATAGTGGTGAGTACCGGTATTGCAACCATTTTTGGGATTAAGAAAATGAATTCCCCACAGTTCGTAGTTGCTTTTTGGCAATCAGCATTGCCATTCCCAATGGTTTCAGGCTAGTGTGTGTGTAGCCAATGGTGGTTTTAGGCAGTGCCCTCCTGTGCTCACAACATAGGCAAAAATGGGTGGCAGCCTATTCTTCATGTTTTCCCTGTGCATTCTCTGGGGAGTTCTGGCCATCATGATGTTTTCCATGCCAGTACTGCACAGTTTTATGGTAGGGCTTGGATGCATGGGTAAAAACATCCCACAGTGTACATTTTCAATTCAATTAGTTGATAACATTTTATGACAGAAGTTACTGGTAAATCCATTACACATTTGTCAAACTATAGGCTTTGTAAAATGTTCAAATATGTTTATAATGTAGTTTGTCAATAGCCAGGCTTTCAGGTTCACTCTGCCTACTAGGGTGTATTACTCATTTATGTTGCATATATTTGATGTGTATGTTTTGTAGAATTGTCTAAGGTGTGTATGTCTTTCTAAATGTACAACTTCACTGCCAATTCAAAATTAAAGATACATTCTGCTTTTGTCATAAGTACATCTCTTGAGTTTGGCTCTTGTGATTTTGAAATTGTTTAATCTATGGGCAACGTCAAGGGAAGTTGAGCATATTTTATTCTATATAGACAATCAGAACATGTCAAATGCAGGCTCTAGTCACCAATAGAAGCCTGAGGTCTCTGTATCTCCTTTGTTCTTCTCACTGTTTCTCGGTTTTCAGCAATCAGCAGGCTTGGAATGGGGGATTTTATTAAGCAATAGAACCCGAGAATCGGGGGCATTACCGTCCCAGGTAATTCCCCGGGGCCCATAGGTAAGGACCCGAGCGAAGACAAAAGCCATGGAATCCCGACGGAGGGATTCCCGGCCGGGTAGGGACCTGGCGAGAGCCAATCAGAATGCTTGTTGCATTCTGCTTCGCTCTCACCGGGTTACTAATAGCCTGTAAAGGCTGCATGATAAGCTTCCCCTTGTAATGTGTGCCCAGTGGTCAGTGGGCAAGGAGACAAACTCCTGAGCAGGAAGCCCCAGGTGAGGACCATTTCCCCCGGGACAAGCTTTAATTCCTTTAGAGTTCTTACCCTCGGGTTTCATTTGGTGCTAGTTGACCTTTCCACTCATTAACGGTCCTAGCCTTTGGCGAGGGACCACCTGTTATACAACAACCACCTGTGGCACCCTGGTGGGGACTCTAATGTTTCACTCTACAGGGGTGCTAAATATCTTGGAACTGGGCGTGCACCCTTTTGCGGATTTGTGTTCACAGGGTTATGTTTTCTTACAGAGGATTGATCCCATTCTAAGGAAGTGAAAGGATAACTTCTTTCATCTTTTCAACCAGTGCATTGATCCTTGCCAGCCTTGCCTTGCCTGATCAGGATTGATCCCATTCTAAGGAAGTAAAAGGGTAACTTCTTGCATCTTTTCAACCAGTGCATTGATCCTTGCCAGCCTTGCCTTGCCTGATCTGGGTTGATCCCATTCTAAGGAAGTGAAAAGGTAACTTCTTGCATATTTTCAACCAGTGCATTGATCCTTGCCAGCCTTGCCTTGCCTGGTCAGGGTTGATCCCATTCTAAGGAAGTGAAAAGGTAACTTACATTTTTCAACCAGTGCATTGATCCTTGCCAGTCTTGCCTTGCCTGATCAGATTTCCCTATGTAACTGTAGCAATACTGCCATGTCAAATGAAGCATTCCCATGGAATGTGTACACTTTTTTGCAATTACTGTGCCATATAATGTAACCAAAGCAGAGAACCATAAACTCCCTTTGCAAACTTTTCTAAAGAAACTGTGTTGGGGTTTTTACTGATATGCTTTGGCGCTAGCAACGCCAGCCAGCGTACCCACAGGGTATGGCCAGAGGCAAGGTGGCCCTTTGTGTAGTGCTAGCTGAGGAGGGCATGCAATCATTCCCTGGGAACAGGGGATTTTAAGCATGTCTGTTTCAGAATGGTTCACCATACACAATGACATTCCCACATTGTGCTTGCTTGTATATTTCCTACTTATGCAAGTAATTTGTGTCTGTTGTGGGAGAACACAATGGCATTTGATAACCTTAAATTGATCATTGTCATGCATGCATTTTGACACTCAAGTCCACCTTACAACATTTCACAAAAGAATACAATTACTGGTATGACCTGTGTCATTTTCCTCCATCACAGAACCATACTGCACACCTTGCGCACACTGGTGCGGTGTGTCTGATGGCCAAGACCTGCTGGAAAGAAAGTGCTATATGCTGTGCTCTATAGGCTAATAAGTGAAGAAGGGGCCTGGGTGGTGTGAAGAATGAATGTATACAGGCATGGAAATCCCAGGTTCTGGGAGGATGGCTCAGTGGCAATGTGCTTGCATTGAAAACAAGACGGCACGAAGCAACACAGGTTCCATCCCCGGGTCCGTGCTTAGAAGCCTCCGTGTGTTAAGCTCGTTATAAATACGCAACTAAGAGACATATTCCTATAACAGCGCCTCGATGCTCCCAGGCTGTGTGAGCGCTTTAAAATTGCAAAATTTAAATTAAAAAAGGTCACCGATACATCTCTTAAAATATTCGTTATATAGGGGTACCTCATTCTGTATAATACCAAACTAACAATGAGTTTTTTTTATTTTATTTCTGCGGCTGAAGGGGGCTTTGAAGTTTCACAAGTATAGCAGTGTTTTAAAAGATTCATATTTATTTTTGGAAAGAGCCGCTGTCTGCAAGTCAGTGTATCAGGGCACGTTTGGTGAAGGATCAAACACCAAAGGCCGCGGCAATATGTCCGATAAACTTTGCCTCCGTTTAGTAACTGTTCACTTCCATTCCTAAAAGATGCACTGAAAGCGAGGGTGCAACTATAGGATTGCATTACAATTGTCAGTTATTTATTTATTTATTTTTGCATATGTTGTAGCGCACTGAACCCTTGGGTACCTAGGCGCTGGTTTACAGGTTGAGGCACGCAGTGTAATCAGCCAGTCGTGATGTCACAAATAGAAGGCTACGTGGATGGTATGCTTTGTTACTTATATGAATATCGTCCTATTCTTGGTATTATCTTACAAAGAAATCAATGGGGAACAATAAGGGAAGTGTACTATATGGGATAAAGTACCCCCACTGTAATTAACGAGTGTATTGCAAATCACCAAATGTCTTTGTGATCAAATAGAGGAATGAATATGAAGGGGGTGTTTTTTTTAAAAGGTCACTGAATTCCAGTCTGGCTTGCAACTTCCTTTATATGTGCAGTGCAGGGCATTTTATTGCCCATTAAACATGGCTGCACTGCTGTCCCCTTTAATACTGGTCTCCTGATTACTATAACACAACAGAGCTTCCAGAAGAAAATACAGATAATCAATGCTGAATCTGTTTAGCTTAAATAAATGTGTTGCAAACATGTTTTGCATTTAAACACCATGTTGTGTTGGCACGCGGGCAGCCTCGTTGCTCTTCTGCTTAAAACGTCAGGAGTGCTTAAAGTCAGCAGATCACAAAACAAAGCTAGTGCAGCAAATGGCTGGAGGTTTGTAATGCATTATTACAACTGCTTTAATTCTTATTACACGTGAGTACTGCTGTCACTTCTATAGTATGAAAAGAACATAGCTTACTGGCTTTTAGAGAGATATTTTTCATTTATTTTACTGTTTGTGAGGTATTGCAGTCTTCCATGTAGCACATTATTATTATAATGAATACATGTTTTTATTTATGTATTTGTGTTTATGGTTAATACGAACCTTTACACAATATTAAATCACATGATCAAAGAAATTAGACATATTTTCACAGCATTCACTGACCGACATTGAGCAGAAAGACATCTAATTGGGTAATAATTCATATTAAAATAATACACACCCCCACCCCCCGCTCATGCCCCGTGTCTCTCTCTTGTTCCCCCACCCCCCGCTCATGCCCCGTGTCTCCCTCCTGTACCCCATACCCCCCGCTCATGCCCCGTGTCTCCCTCCTGTACCTCCACCCGCTCATGCCCAGTATCTGCCCTGTTCCCCCACCCTCGCTCAAGCCCCATGTCTCCCCTGTTCCCCCCACTATTTAAAACACATAATTTTAAATACCATCAATAAACTCATCTACAAAAATTCATTTGAGATTGGGAAATATGGTATCAAATATATTGAGAGTATGTTCCAACCCTTTGTAACAATAAAATAAAATAAATATATAATACCATTATAATATGAATAATGTTATTAGAAAACAGACTGTGCGCTGCCCTTGTAACCTGCTAGTAATCTATTGAGGCACACAATTGGAAAGTGAAGCTGGCCACGGCTCTGGCGAGCAGGGCGGGGGGCGGGGGGCTGATATAAACTTCCCGCGCTTCCCAAGTTGCTCGCAGGCCATTATCCTTGAGAATCACCTCCATTGCTCTGGCGGGTCAGGCCGAGATTTAGAGGTACTGAGCCTTGCTTACAGTCCAGGTCCGCTCGCTGAGCTTGACGGATGGCGGGACACGTTGCCGGGCCTTGTTTATTGTCACCCCGCGGCCCACAGCGCCGCTCCCGCCCAGGCCCGCTCCCTGGCCGGCATAATTCATGGCCGGGCTCCCGTCGCCGAGTGACGGATCAGGCCGTCACTTCAGACCTCGCCGGCCACTTGTCTCACGGAGGATCCGACGGAACTTCTGTGCCGTACAAATAGGCCGCCCGTGTCAGCCTGGACCATTTGGAAATTCACCACCTTGAAAGTGTAGCTTTTTAAGTAATAAAAAGCCGTGCAGAGATTACAGTAAAATGTGACGGGAATTTATAACCCGCTGAGTGAACTTTTTACCTTGCGATGGCAAGAAAGTTGAGGGGAAAAATTGATCGGGCGATAAGCTTTGCCAAGCTCTGAACACTGATTTTTTTTTCATCTCCAGTGCGGAATTTCTACGAACCCCGTTTTAAAGGGACAGGCCTTGGCAGACCAGAACTGCCTACATTTGAAAAAAATAACAAACTTTACTATTGCCGAACGCTAGGTAAATAAACGGCGTGTCGGTGTGTCATTTATTTTTATTTTATTTATCTGATATTAATATATATAAAATATATTTTATGGAGCAAAAGGCTTGCTTTTCAGCTAATTTGCTTTGCATACCCGCAATGCCTTGCTTACGTGGCTCTGGCCTGGAGGTGAACTTCCAACGATATTTACAAGGTGGCGCTGTGGCATGTATGGCTTCACTCAAATATAACGGAACGTTGACCCCAGACAAAATATATATAATGATGTGTTATTGATATAGAACCTTAATCCAAAGCGCTTTACAGAGCACATATTTACATACAATATCACCCAACTGAAATTGGTACTCATTTATCAACCTCGGAAGGATGAGTTGGCCTTGCTGGGATTTGAACCTGCAACCTGCAGATCATGCTCAAATTACAGCATTGAGCGCTCAACCCGCTGAGCTATTTTACCGGCTATATATATATGATCATTTCCATCTGGGCAAACATAAATATTGCCAATATGTTCATAATTACAAATAGTCTCACACAAAGTTGTTTGCTTTAATTTATTTCATCCACTCTCTATTTAGGCAGTCCTAATGTAGATCACATTAGAACTTCCGATGATAAGGCACGGAGTGATAAAGTGATTTGCCCAGGATCACAAAATTTTGTTAAGTGGTGAAGCTTGCATTTGTGACCAGTCCACAACTTAAGCATTTGACCTAATATCTTCCCATGCCTACTTGATAGCAATTTGTTCATTGTGTGGATTTCAAGAACACTGTTTTAAAGAGATTAATTTAAAAGTATACAAATCACAACAAACCAACCTGAAAAATATAGAAACCTCTATTGAAATATGTTAAGCAGAGATTATAATTATAGCCTTCTATTCCGTCCATCTTGATTGTAAGACTACAACTACCAGAATGCAAACTAATATGTCAGGTAACTTATTACAATTACAGAGGCTGTGGTGCCTGGATAATTACCAAGACTAATATTTAAGGGCCTCGTTAAGCTGCATACCTTGCCCGAAACGTCTTTATTTTATGTTTATGTTTATTGAATTTATATAGCGCTTTAAGCCAAAGCGCTTTACAATATAACAACAGGTACAAAAGTGAGAGAAACCTATATACAAGCATGAACAGGTAATTAGAACAATAAGTAGAACTATTTACAAGGGGGGCAGGAGGGATAGGGTAGAGGAGGGGGTAGGAGAAGGGAGTAACAGTGTAGGATTTGAGGTAAGGGGCGGAGATGGGGAAGGGGAAGCATATATACAAGCATGAACAGGTCATTAGAACAATAAGTAGAACTATTTACAAGGGGGTAGGGGGGTGGGGATAGCGTAGAGGAGGGGGTAGGAGAAGGGAGTTATGGTGTAGGATTTGAGGTGGGGCGAATCAAGGGGGTGAATGGAAGGGAGAGTGATCTGGTGTCCTCATTGCCTTTAAGTAGTATGTGTTACTAATTTAAGGTCAGAGGGGAAGGAGAGAGGATGGGGGAAAGGAGGGTGCAAGGGAAGGGGAGGAGGGGTAGGGAAGGGAAGTCAGGGGGGGAGTGTAGAAGATGAGCTTTCAGGGAGTGGTGGAAGGATGAGTAGGTAGGGGTGGAGCGCATGGAGAGTGGGAAGGAGTTCCAGTGTAGGGGGGCCAAGAGTTGGAAGGAGCGGAAGCGTGAGGAGGCACTTGGGCCTGGGGGTACAGTGAGGAGGTAGAGGTTTGCTGAGCAGAGAGAGCGGGAGGGGCAGTAAAATGAGAGGAGGGAGGAAAGGTTGGGGGGGTAGGTCATGGAGAGATTTGTAGACAAGACAGAGGAATTGAAATTTCAATTGTGAGAGGAAGGGAAGCCAGCCAAGTTTATCTCCCTGAATTTGTATGATGGTGAGGGGGTAGAAGGCATCACGTCAGGTGACACAAAACTCATTATACCCTTCGACAGGGAAGGATGCAGGGTCTGGTGGACATAGCCTGATAACCTGCAAATCCTTGGACATAGATTGATGGACTACCAGTGGCCTTGAGGGACCCATATACAGCCCCTCTGTACATATCAAACAGATGCACACAACACATTGATATGCATAGTTGAGGGTCTAGGGTCAGACCCCTACCTTCGTGGTCACAGTAAAATACATTCAAATAGAAAAGTAAGAGGCAGACGCGTCCATTTGTTTCTTTAACAACTCATAGACTACCGCCTATTGTTTTACAGGTTGGCAATCTTAAAGTGACCGTACAGACTGCTCTGCCACCTATCTTCTGAATCCCAAGTGCCAGGTGAGCGCCAACATCCATTGTGCTTCATGATCAGGATAATGCCTTACCCATTTTTCTGGAGGGAGATATGTACATCAAAAGAATACCCATCTGTCCCACTAGGGGTTATACCATACTTAACTACTATTAATAAGTGGTCAAGTTGTTGTAGACTTCTGTTTCCAGCCTTAGGCCACTTAAACTATCTAACTCACTACTAACTAAAGGAGTGTGGCCACTAGTTCACTTCTTTTTTTAATACACGTGATATGTGTAGTACACATGTCTAAGTGTATACATACCTGACTTTTGGCTGTCCTCTGTTTTTATACAGAAACGGGTGACTACGAAGCCCAGCTTGGATGGATCTGTTTAGAGACCACAGACCACAGTATCATGTGTGTGCTACCTCCCAATTGTAGGTGAGATAAGCATGGTGGCATGACCTGTCTGCCCTTAATACCTCATTGTCTGTTTGGGCAGCCAGAGTAAAAGATATTACAATGATAAAAAATGAAATGTTTTGTGAGATTAACAATATGTCTCTGTAAATTTAGGCTATTCGTGTGTGAGTGAACAAATACTCCCAGAAGACCTTCCAATTTGGTTATTGACCAAAAATACATGCATAGAAAAGACGGTGATGTGTCCTGAAGAAGGCAGATAAAAAAGAAGCAACACCAAAACGTCAATGCAATGTGGACCAATTACGCCACCTGATATTTAGGAATTTGAGAAACTACGAGCAATTAAGGTCTTGTGAAACTACTGTCTCTGGCCACAAAGTTGTGTTGACGGTTAGAAGTTGTTTTCTCTTGTACCGATTGTTGCACAGACACTGTAGAAGGTTATGTTTGTATGACAGCACCTTTTGCACTTTGTCTAATGTTCATTCCTTGTATATGTACTGGATTATCATTGGAAACACTGCTGGTTTCCTGCTATGTTTTTAGCAATGTTTCGTTTTTCTCATGAATGAATACATTTGATTTGGTAGATAAAAATGTTTGGGGAAATTCTGTGTGGTTTAAAGAAATCAGTAACTCTTGAATAATTTTGTATTTGCCTCAGTTCCTGTTGATTGAGCTAAGAAACAGTATATACACTACCTTTGTGAGGTCAGTGATTGCCATTTGAGTAACAGGAATTAAAATTGCTATGAGTGGAATTACATATTTTAGATTTCCCCTACTGTTTACTCGGTGTGCTACTGGGGGAGAAATTAAAACAAAAGATAGACGTGCTCATGCTTTGCTCGAGTTTGTCCACCTTAGGTAGATCAATTCTGCCAGGGGTTTGAAAAGACTCCTGGCAACGTCTGGTTCCCCTGAGCAGGAGAAAGAGTTGAAGTTCTGCCACAGATCAAAGGGCATCTTATTGTGGGTTGGCATGTACATTCGGCATTGGGTTCCTGGCAACCACTCCCAGGTTGCCCACTTTCTGCGGAAGTGGTTGCTTCTCAAAAGTTAATCTGGCCACACAAGTCATTTCACACAAGGCACATGCAACTGGACACCATTTTTGGGGAGAATTGGACCCTATAGGTCTTAACTTGAGCCATGACCTCTGAATTCCCTGATCCTGGCATTTAACCAAACAATCATGTGATTCTGGGCAAACTGTTTAAGTTGTGCGAAAGGTTGTAGATGCACTCACCTATTGTTTTATATTGTTAATAGAATGTGTGAGTTTATTCAATATTCTTTTAAGGTGCGGGGGAGGAAACGTGACCCTGGCACAGGACCACTATTACCTATATGTAGAGAAAAAAAAGAGGATATAAAGGTAGGAGCCCTCCCGCCCCCTGCACACTATAATGTACCATCATCTGATGGTGAAACAAAAATCTTTATAGATCATATAAGTTGACATTCTTTAGAGAAGTCAGTGTAAGAACAAACAATGGTTTAGGCATTTAATTAGTTAAAACACAATAGTTTAATCAATATTACAGATTGTTTGTCATTGGATCATTCGATGCAGAGAACCAATCAAATGTCAAGCAGTAAATGCTGTTAAGATGATTATCAATCATGTGCATATACAGTTCAAAATAGTAAGGCTGACACGTTTCGGGATCAACGTCCCTTCTTCTTGAGCCAAAAAGTACGAACTGCAAAACAGTAAAATAAATGAAGAATGTGTCAAATTACTGACAATTGGATCGACATACGCTTTGTGCTCAAGGATCCTGGATTCAAGGAAAAGCATTAGCACTGGACCATGGTTAAACAACTCAGTTTTAAAGGATGGGATTGGTCCATTATATACAAACATTAAGCGGATAGTCTCTAGTTATTCGAAAAGGCTCGTATAGCCAAAGGACCCCAATAAACTGCCGTGTGACCATTATGTAATTTAGCATTTTGTGTGTCTGGTACCTATGTTCACCACGTGTAGAAAGTACTCATATTAATGCATTACCTCAAGCAAGGGTGGAAGTGAGCGTACCTTTTAGGAACTGGTTTAAAGAAACCCGTGCTGGGAAAAATGGCGTAATGGCAAGTTCTGAGTCCTCAGACGATTCCGAGGTAAAGGACTGGCCTGTTTCCAGGATGGAGACCTAAATGTAGGCAGAGCACACATGTATAGAGGCCGGGTTCTATTATTTACTGTAATATGGTGACTAATAGGCATTTCAAGTAATCCTTCTGTGTAGGGAATGCCATTCTAATAATGGCCTGGTTCTGCTAACGTGGAGGCACCTGTAACATCCAGTGGTTACCAAGAAAGCCAGATATCACACATTAGAATATTGACGTTTATTTATAAAACGGCAATTAACGTCCAACAGTTCTTCTGCCATATGTATCTATTCTAGTATGTAATTTACAGGTATTAATTAAAAAAAACTCATAAAGGCATGCAGCGTGATAATAATAGAGTTAACAGGCTCACTTCTTAAAGAGCGCGAGACTGGATCCGTCTGGCTAACGTGCTGCTCATCATCGTGTGTGCTGGTGAATGTATTCTTCACTAGTCCTTTTCTTTAGCGATAATCAGTCCTCTGGCACTCTTTACATGGAGTCTGAAAAAATGTCAGGGTACACTAACAATCTTTGTTCAGTTGCGCCCTAACAAGACCACTAGCGAAAATAATCGTAGTGTACTTCTCTCATTCTGTTCTTACCTATTAATGTCGTAAAGGGTTCGTGAGATGAATACAGTCACAGCGTACAAAGTGCTGTTGATTCCAGAGCGGGTGGCAGCGGCCGCGCGTATCCCAGTGTGGGCGATGCGTCCCTCGAGTCAGTTGCGGTGGGTTACACCGTCTCCCAGGAAACCTTCCAGGACGCTGGAGAATTTGCGTGTTCTAAGGTAACTATAGCAATAGTGTGCGTCCCTATAGAAAATAGAGAAAGGACTATTCTCAATGTTGTGTGCACATTCAGGATGTCATTAAAGCAATGTCTCCTGTGGGCGCCACATTGGAGTATTATGGAGCTATACACATATAGCCAAACTACGGATGGTCGCTAAAGTATGATTGCGATTAATCAAAGGCATAGTAGTGCCCATAGGTTACCGAAATCAAGTTATGTCGGTATTTCAATACTCGAGATACTAAAGCTCACGTTATCGATTCAAATCTAACCATATGAGGTATGTGAGAATTACATTATGGTCACAGCGGGTCGAGGTACACTTCTCTAAAGTTAATCTGGCCACACAAGTCATTTCACACAAGGCACATGCAAATGGACACCATTTTGGGGAGAATTGGACCTTATAGGTCTTAACTTGAGCCATGACCTCTGAATTCCCTGATCCCAGCATTTAACCAAACAATCATGTGATTCTGGGCAAACTGTTTAAGTTCCCTGAGATTGAATTGGTAAATGTGTGCTATTGAAAACTGCGTGTAGTTTGTGTTATACACGCGCAATTCCACTTTCCTGTAAATTAGCAATCACATACTGATTAGTCTGGGGTTTTAGGTGGGGGTGAAAGCAATGTCAGTGAGACAAAACTATTAGAATTTTAAGTGAAGATAGGAGAGATGGGGGATGTGAGGAGGGACACACAGCCTGTGGGTGTTGTTTGGGAGCCTGCGGGTGTTGTTTGGCTTTTAAACCAGTCATTTACCGCCCACGGCCCTGCTATTCACTATCGCCATCCCCACCCTCCAGCTACCCTGTCCCACAAGAACCTCACACCCTTGGAATCTATTTCAGCTAGCTCTGTGCTTTGAAGGGCCTGCCATCATTATTTCTAAGCAGTCGTTTGAAAGGTAATAGCTGATTTGAAACTCTAAACCAGCTCCCGGTGTATTAGAAATGCAATAAGCAAGTGTGCCTTTAGCCACTTCATTTATAAACAACATGTGTTTCCTTGTGTCAGTTCCTTGAACTGAACTCCTGTTAAAATCAAGCATTGCCCAAGCCTACAGTCGTGGTTCTTGTACAGGTATTAAATAGGCATTTGGGAGGCACTGCCAATTTCCAATTGTTGCCATAATATGTCCAGTTGCTACCAACATGGCTGTACCTGAAAAATACCCATCTCATGCCTACACAAAAGCCACTAACACTCGGCTTTGCCGATGCTTGCCTGTCAACCCTTTCTTAGCCCGAATGCCCACCCCACTGTGCCCTGTCTATAGCCCTGCCGCCCGAGGTGCTGCTGCTACAATACATGTTGTGTACATAGCGCGCTTCTTCCGGGTGTGAAGTCTGCACTCCATGACGTGCACACAAGTAGAAGCGAAATGTGGCGAGGAAAGATTGCGTTTTGAAAGTCACACTTTGCATAGTGAGCTATTTTAGGAACTGCTGTAGGGAGATAGAAAAACACGTGTGTGCTGTATGTGTGTGAAAATATTGCATTTCAGATGTGAACTCAGGCATGCATGCCATCTGCAATGTTGCTAAAATATGTAAATGTGTTCCCACATTTTCAAGTCAGTGATGCATCTGGAGCCCCCTGACTAGAGCTTCTGTTTGTATTTACATCACTATTAAGAGTTGTTTTATTTGGGGGATGTGTGTGTGTGTGTGTGTGTTTAGGTGCATGCATTCAAGCGTGCAGGTGCGCGTGCGTTCGTGTGTGCATGTGTGTGTAGGTGCATGCGGGTAACCGTGCTGTGTGTGTGCATTCGTGTGTGCGTTTGTGTGTCGGTGCATGCCTGTAAGGTCGGGTGTGTGTGTGTGGGTGCATGCATGCAAACGCGCGTGTGTGCATGCATGCATGTGTGTATGTGCGTCTGTGTATGCGTTTGCGCGTGTGCATGTGTGTTTTCACATGGCATACAATAGGAATGCTCATGCCCTTCAGGTGCTGCAGTGCAAGGATTGCTGATAGGGGCTGGGGTTTCACAAGTTTACTCCAGTGCTGCACACAACGTGGCATCAGGGCCTCTCAAACCATATGACTGGCTGATTCCATCCACCGTGCCACGATTTTCATGACCTTGATTCCTGTTCAGTTTTCTGGGATTTTTTGTAGGAAGGACTTCCGCCAGAATCTGCGTACTCAGCACCGGTCCCGTGCCTGCCGGTTAATGCGTGCCATCACTCGCGTGGGCGCCCTCGCTCCTCACCACTTCACTGTCGCGGGGAGAGGTCTTTATCCAAAGCCTTCCTCCTTCTTGTGCAGGTGCTTCACGAGCCGGGAACACAGCGTGGATCAATTGCTAAAAACAATGCAAATTGCGCACAGTGGATCGGCAACAACGGCACTTGCGTCCTGTGCGTTCCCCTGCGTACAAATTGCAAAGTTTATAAAACAGAGCGGAACTGCAACGAGTAAATACAGGCGAAACTTTCTTTATTCAAATTCTTTTCATCTGTGTATTGGGAAAACTGTAAATGCTGCCGGCAAAATACAAGCTAGGGTCATGTTCGACATTAAATGGAGGTGTAGGAGCACGGAGGCATGTGTGTACGCTTCCTTGTAATGGCGTGTACTGTTATGCAGCCACTCCGAGACGCAAGAGGGCGTAAAACCGAAGGAGTCCGGAATACGCCTCGTGTTTGCTCCCGCTCATCATTGGAATCCATCATAAAGCAACACTTCCAAGCTGTCATTTACAGGCTGTATCTAAAGCGGAGAGCAAAAGCGAAGAGTGCAAGCGATTGTGCCTTCATTTACTCTTTACCATACACTCCACTTTGAGAGTGACGAAAATTGCAGGGGGTGGGGGATGGGGGCTAACACCACGCAAGTGCAAACGTGGGCAGCCCCCTGCATCCAATTACGGTGTTTTAGAGAATGGAACCGCTTTGTACACAGCAATAGCAATGGATTACTGTGGAATCGTCCTTCTTTTTGCAGGGGCTATAACTGCAGGAGAATGGCATAGCTAGCATGAAAAACCTATGTTGGCGTAAAACAGTGTGCGATTCTATTACAAGTGGTAATTTGTACCACCTGACTCGCTAGATGTCTGCCCCTCTCCTCGCCAACACCCGATACTGCTGTACCCCTCCTCCGTGCATCTCTGTATCCCACCCAAGCTGTATATCTGTTCCGTTGTTACCTCTGAAAAGCACTACGTTATGCATCTGTACTGTTATATACCTCTGTAAAGCACTCCGTTGTGCATCTGTACTGTTGTAAACCTCTGTAAAGTGCTCTGTTATGTATCTGTACTGTTGTATACCTCTGTAAAGAACATAAAGCGCTCTGTTATGCATATGTACTGCTGTATACCTCTGTAAAGTGCTCTGTTATGCATATGTACTGTTGTATACCTCTGTAAAGCGTGTAAAGCGCTCCGTTATACATCTGTACTGTTGTATACCTCTGTAAAGCACATAAAGCGCTCTGTTATGAATATGTACTGTTGTATACCTCTGTAAAGCGCTCTGTTATGCATATGTACTGTTGTATACCTCTGTAAAGCGCGTAAAGCACTCCGTTATACATCTGTACTGTTGTATACCTCTGTAAAGCACATAAAGCGCTCTGTTGTGCATATGTACTGTTGTATACCTCTGTAAAGCACATAAAGCGCTCTGTTATGCATATTTACTGTTGTATACCTCTGTAAAGCGCTCTGTTATGCATATGTACTGTTGTATACCTCTGTAAAGCGTGTAAAGCACTCCGTTATACATCTGTACTGTTGTATACCTCTGTAAAGCACATAAAGCGCTCTGTTTTGAATATGTACTGTTGTATACCTCTGTAAAGCGCTCTGTTATGCATATATACTGTTGTATACCTCTGTAAAGCGCGTAAAGCACTCCGTTATACATCTGTACTGTTGTATTCCTCTGTAAAGCACATAAAGCGCTCTGTTATGCATATGTACTGTTGTATACCTCTGTAAAGCGCTCTGTTATGCATATGTACTGTTGTATACTTCTGTAAAGCTCTCCGTTATGCATCTGTAGAGCTATATATCTCTGTAAAGTGCTCTGTTGTGCATCTGTACTGTTGTATACCTCTGTAAAGTGTTCTGCTAGGTATCTGTACAATTGTATAACTCTGTAAAGTGCATAAAACACTCTGTTATGCATCTGTTCTGTTCTATACCACTGTAAAGTGCTCCATTATGTATCTGTACTGTTGTATACCTCTGTAAAGCGCGTAAAGCGCTCTGTTATGCATCTGTACTGTTGTATACCTCTGTAAAGCAGGTAAAGCTCTGTTATGCATCTATACTGTTGTACACCTCTGTAAAGCGCTCTGTTATGCATCTGTACAGCTCTATACCTCTGTAAAGTGCTCCGTTATGCATCTGTACTGTTGTATACCTCTGTAAAGCACATAAAGCACTCTGTTATGCATCTGTACTGTTGTACACTTCTGTAAAGAGCTCCATTATGCATCTGTATTGTTGTACGCCTCTGTAAAGCACTCCGTTATGCATCTGTACTGTTGTGTACCTCTGTAAAGTGCTCCGTTATGCATCTGTATACCTCTGTAAAGTGCTCCATTATGCATCTGTACTGTTGTATACCTCTGTAAAGTGCTCCGTTATGCATCTGTACTGTTGTATACCTCTGCAAAGCACTGCATTGCTTCTCGAAGCTAGGCGTGTGCTCAATAAATATAATAATAATAATAATAATAATAAAATGCAAGGGACCACCTACGATAGCACTTTGGTGCTTTCGGTTCTCTTCCATGCAATTGTAAACATTTACAAAACAGTGTTTTAAAAAACCGGGACAAATCATCTTTTCCCTTTGGTTTTGCTCCCCGTTTGGTAAAAAATGGAAATGCTGCCTGAATAATGAATATCGTGGCTTGCAGACAACATTTGCAAGGATTCCTTTGCTTATTAGAGGCGGCTACCATTGGAATCCACACCTTTTGCACGTGAATGAAAATCTCAGCTAGAGGATGGAGCCAACCAATTCCGCACGGGCCATCTGACGCTCGCCTTATGCTAACCTTGCAATGTCCTTAGTGTCATTATTTCTGTTTTTCTTACATCAATTATAAGGTCATTCTCTTTGAAGTAAATTTGAAGTTGATTTAATCTCTGCTGTAATCCTATGGGAGTTTAATCAATCATGACTAGGTCATCTGCATATAGGATCCAGGGGACAACTATATCATACATTTTCGGAGGGAAAGCCGTAATCCCTTTCTGGTTGTTATCCATATCCGACAAATACAAGTTGAAATAGGGCTTGTGCCAGGTAACAGCCCTGTTTTAGTCCCTGAAAGGTGTTAATCTTTCTGGAGAATGTGCCATCCTTCGACAATCTCACTTGGACAGAGGTCGCCGTCTATAATGCTTTTATTGCTGGATGTAAGTCGGGAGGGAAATTCCAAGCTAGTAACTTCTCCCAGAGCCTCTCCCTGTTGATATTGTCAAAAGCTTGCTCGAGATCAATGAATGCTAAATAAATGTTAGTTTTGGTCTTAATCGTTCTCAATGTTAACAAGTTCAGCAGGAAAAGATTGAGGCCAGTACCCACCCGTTTAACAAAGCCAGATTGTCTAGGATCCAAGCGTCCTGTTCTCATTGCCCAAGTCATTAGGTGACGTAACAATACTGCTGCAAAGATCTTTCCCAATATATCCAAGAGGGTGATTGTACGATCATTTCTAAGCTCTTTTCTTTCTAAATGAATATAAGCATGATGAGAGCAGTCTTCAAAGAAGTTCGAATGCTCCCTTGCCTCCAATATCTGGTTAAATAGAAAAAAGCAAAAGTCGACACACAAATCCAAATTTTGCTTAAGTACGCTATTGGAGAGGCCATCTGCACCTGGAGCTCACAAGTTGTTTAGCTTGTTTATTAATACCTCAATGTCATCCTTATCTAATTCATTCACCCATTTCCCACTGGTTTTAACTTCATCTGACATACCTCTGGGTTCCGGTCAATCAAAAATGGTTGAAAAGTGCTTGACCCACCTGTCCTCTGAAACCAAAGTAGACATTACTGCTGGTTGCATCGTAGCCTTATTATTAATTAAAGCCCAAAGGTTGTGCATGTTATTCTTACAGATTGTTTGCTCTGTGTCTAATTGCAGTAGTTGGGCTTTAGAGGCTATCAACCAGTTCTTGTACTGCTGTCGAGTCAACTTTTTTAAATCGGCTCGGTGTTGTTTCCTTATCGCCACCAGGTCTTTATAGTAGGCAGGCAGTCTTTTGAATTAGGATCTCGACTGTTCTCAAGGTTTTCCTGAAAATCTAATAATACCCAAAAATAGTCCAGTTCTTAAATGCCAACTGGTCTCTATATTTGGCTGTAATAGAAGGAACATCAGTAGAACTTATTCTCAGCCTGTTCTTTCCTTGGCAGACCTGTATATTGATTGACGTATGAAACTTGGGCGTACTAGATTCCACTTCCATCTCATGCATTAAAAATAGTGATCACTACTTTCCGTAGGTGTTACTAGCAGTGATTCAATCAGGTCAATCACGTTCCCTGAGACGAAAAAGTAATCCAAGTACGCTTTTTGGTTGCCCCGTGACCAGGTCGCTCTACCCGGGATTGCACCCTTCATTTGGCAATTTAACATAAAGAACCCCCAATTATTAAGTTCTCTAGCCACAATGCTTCCTTTTTCTGGAAGGAGACCTTTGGAATCACTTCCCACTGGTTGTCTAAGCATGTTATATTCAAATCTCAACAAATCATAATATATGGGTCTTTTAAGCGGGTATATGAATCGTCAATTAATGATATTGCACAATTGACAAACATCTCATCTTAAATCCTCGCATGGTTCCAGTATAAGTTGAGTATTACTATTATTTTCGCTTCACCTCCTGAAGGTCCCTCCCAATTCACAATTAACATTTGCACACATTTTTTGGGATTTGTCACTGATAGGCCCTGGCCTGACTTTACCAATGTCAGTAAACCAGATTAGGGTCTACCTGTTGTCACTTACTTTTTGTGGGATTTTATTAAACCATAAAACCATCACATGTCGTTTTAGATCATATCCAGCTCTCCTGGAAACATATAATATCCTTACTTTCAAGGCCTAGATCTCCCGTGTTAAAAAGATGCACACATCCTCTACTTTTCCAAAAGCCCATTTGGTGGCACAACTTTCCTGTTTTGGTAGATGTTATTTGCCACTGGATACTGACAAAAAACCCGCCAGCCATGACCAATCTTTGATCTTGAATTTTAGATCGACTCTATTCAGAGTCTCCACAACTTTACTCTCTTGGCTTTTGGAAGAGTCAAATGTCACCTTCATCTGGGCTACTGGGTTTCCTAAAACAGATAGTCGTTTATTGTCCGACGTTCTTCTAATGACATTTGAGGTTTCAATCTCGTTTGTAATTCCTATAGTCTCATTTGAGGTTTGAGGAAGATCTCTTTTTCCCCAAGTTTCTTTTTTTTTAGATAGAAAATGAGGAGGCATCAGTAGCCTGTCCTCACTTAATTCAAAGTCCAAACGTAGAAGATCAGGCGAGCCTCCAGCAAAGTTGCTCTCACCAGCGTCAAATTTAAGTGTAGAATAACCCAATTTAAGCAACCTTCCTCCACAAATTGGACTATTTTTATGTCTTCCGAATTGATAAATCTTAGTTTGGGAATGTGAATGGAGAGTTTTAGAACATTATGAGTCATCCCGAAGGAGTAGACACAGATTGTCCCAGATTAGCGCTGCAAGGTGCTGCTTAGTTGCTTGCGTGGAGGATGTGACAGGTGAAGCTTTGTGTGATGGCCGTTGCATTTTCATGACAATATGGCTCTATTTCAGTTTAGAAGGTGCCATAGAGGGTGACCTGAATGAGGGACCCTGTTTCCAAAAATCCTTTGGTGATGTGCCGAGTGTTGATTTGTTCTAGTTCCACGTAAAACTAGGCAGTGGAGGTACTGCCTGGTTGATATTACCATGCTTCCATGCACGTTGGTTGACGTTTCATCCTGGTTGGTTGGGAGCCTATGGGAGTAGCCACAGTAGGAAATGTGATTATAGAAGGTTAACCCCAGAGATTTGAAGAGCTGGTAGAGGAAGCTGGGATACATAGGGGTCATTACATTATACACACTAGACTTTTGTTAGGCCTGAAACTGAAATGGCCAGATCCCGACACGCAAATGCAGCCGAAAAAGGTGATCGAGTCCTTTTACGATGTATCGGAAGGAGGAAATGAGGTGTCACTTATATATGAGTTACTGATGACTGCAGTGGGTGGAGAAATAGATTGAGTCTGGGGGAAGTGGGAGGCGGACCTCGGAGCACCACTGTCAGATGGGGAATGGGACAGAGTGAAAATGTATCATAATAAGGTATCGCGAAACGCAAGATTCCAGCAGATCCAGCTGTATGTGACACATGGGCTTACTTAACCCCATACAAAAAAGCCAGGTTTAGCCAGACAGGTAACCAGGCGTGCCCGAAATGCAGTGAGAGAAATGCTAGCCTGGTACATATGTTCTGGGCATGCGTGGAAATTGGCAGATTCTGGAGGGAGGCGGCACAGCTGTTGGCAAAGTTTGGGATCACGTTAGACGACTCAACGAAAGCCTGCCTGCTGGGGTGCTTCTCTAGACACAAGCGGCTAAAACATGTAAGCAAGCTAAAGGATTTAGCGTATATTCTGGCGAAACGGAGAATAGCGATGGGATGGAAAGCAGTGGTGAGACCGGTAGCGCGTGTATGGTGGGGGATCTGCTAAAATGGGCCAATGTGGAAACGGTAGCGTGGATAGAAGCGTCCAGCTGAGAGGAGGAATCAGGAGTGGGAGGAGTGGGTATGTGGAAACAGCTTATAGCAGAACTGGCTACCTCTGAGCACGACACTCAGGATGCGAGTGAGATCCCAATAGAAGAATCCGTTGCCACCGTAGCAGTGGCATCGACAATAGAAGTGACCATGATGTGAAGTATAGGGTAGGCATGGGGGCGGGGGGAATGGGAGTTGGGTGTTGGGGAGGGAAGTTGTATTCGCTTGTGATTATTAAAAGTGCACATTGTTGAATTTGTAAGTTTGAAAAATCAATAAAAATTGTTTTTTAATAAAACAGTTCCACTACTTTTTGCCACCAATTCCACCATTATGTAACTGTTCTTTATTAATTTAAAGCAAACTTCTCTACTTTACCTCCCAATAGCAGCTGTTGCTAAACTGAAATCCATTTCCACTCAATTGGCTGTCAACCAGCTTGACTGCAACCCTTGAAAACTATGTTGGACGTTGCTCCCTTCCTGCCTACTCTGGCCCTTGCTGGGGTCACAGTTCCACTAATTTTTTTGGAACGCTTCTACCGCTGATAATCATGCACGTTCCGGAGCATGAAAAAAGGCGGGTTTAGAAGGGGTGGACTGGGGACCAAAAGAGGCCCTGAAAGAAATGTTCAAAGTGGTTCCAAATTGCAGATTTTCAGCAAGCTCACGCCTTTCCCTATGCGAAAATATGGAAATATTACACAAAAGGCCCAGGGTGCAGGGGCCTTCCAGGAAATCTCCAGAGTACCCTATAGGCCAGTCCTCCGTTGGCCAGAGTTCAGAGGCCTACCAGGACATCTCCAGAGTTCCCTATAGGGCAGTCCTCCCTGTGCCAGAGTTCAGAGGCCTACCAGGACATCTCCAGAGTTCCGTAAAGGCCAGTCCTCCCTGTTCCAGAGGTCCGAGGCCTACCAGGACATCTTCAGAGTTCCCTATAGGCCAGTCCTCCCTGTGTCAGGATTCAAAGGCCAACCTGGAAATCTCCAGAGTTCTCTATAGGCCAGTCCTCCCTGTGCCAGAGTTCAGAGGCCTACCAGGACATCTCCAGAGTTCCCTATAGGCCATTCCTCCCTGTGCCAGAGTTCAGAGGCCTACCAGGACATCTCCAGAGTTCCCTACATGCCAGTCCTCCCCGGGCCAAAGTTCAGAGGCCTACCAGGACATCTCCAGAGTTCCCTATAGGCCAGTCCTCCCTGTGTCAGGATTCAAAGGCCAACCTGGAAATCTCCAGAGTTCTCTATAGGCCAGTCCTCCCTGTGCCAGAGTTCAGAGGCCTACCAAGACATCTCCAGAATTCCCTATAGGCCAGCCCTCCCTGTGCCAGAGTTCAGAGGCCTACCAAGACATCTCCAGAATTCCCTATAGGCCAGCCCTCCCTGTGCCAGAGTTCAGAGGCCTACCAGGACATCTGCAGAGTTCCCTAATGGCCAGTCCACCCCGGGCCAGAGTTCAGAGGCCTACCGGGACATCTCCAGAGTTCCCTATAGGCCAGTCCACCTCTCTGATGTAGCCCCTGATGAAGGACTTACAGTCCGAAATGCATTGGACATCATTCATCCTGTCCCTGCATTAAAACATTGATTTTTTATCAAGATTGATCAAGATTTTTTTCAATATAACATGAGTTGACGCATGTGTTTGCAAGGGAACAGGTGTCACCAAAAGGCGGTATAGCGTATATGGTCACTTTCCAGTATTTTACTAAGGTCATGCTGTGTGCAGTGCGTGTGCTGTGTGATTGGCCAATGCTGCATGTCTGGTACTGCGCACGCTCTTTAGGGTACTACAATCACTTATGTATATGGTCACTTTCCCGTATTTTACTAAGGTCATGCTGTGTGCAGTGCGTGTGCTGTGTGATTGGCCAATGCTGCATGTCTGGTACTGCGCACGCTCTTTAGGGTACTACAATCACTTATGTATATGGTCACTTTCCCGTATTTTACTAAGGTCATGCTGTGTGCAGTGCGTGTGCTGTGTGATTGGCCAATGCTGCATGTCTGGTACTGCGCACGCTCTTTAGGGTACTACAATCACTTATGTATATGGTCACTTTCCCGTATTTTACTAAGGTCATGCTGTGTGCAGTGCGTGTGCTGTGTGATTGGCCAATGCTGCATGTCTGGTACTGCGCACGCTCTTTAGGGTACTACAATCACTTATGTATATGGTCACTTTCCCGTATTTTACTAAGGTCATGCTGTGTGCAGTGCGTGTGCTGTGTGATTGGCCAATGCTGCATGTCTGGTACTGCGCACGCTCTTTAGGGTACTACAATCACTTATGTATATGGTCACTTTCCCGTATTTTACTAAGGTCATGCTGTGTGCAGTGCGTGTGCTGTGTGATTGGCCAATGCTGCATGTCTGGTACTGCGCACGCTCTTTAGGGTACTACAATCACTTATGTATATGGTCACTTTCCCGTATTTTACTAAGGTCATGCTGTGTGCAGTGCGTGTGCTGTGTGATTGGCCAATGCTGCATGTCTGGTACTGCGCACGCTCTTTAGGGTACTACAATCACTTATGTATATGGTCACTTTCCCGTATTTTACTAAGGTCATGCTGTGTGCAGTGCGTGTGCTGTGTGATTGGCCAATGCTGCATGTCTGGTACTGCGCACGCTCTTTAGGGTACTACAATCACTTATGTATATGGTCACTTTCCCGTATTTTACTAAGGTCATGCTGTGTGCAGTGCGTGTGCTGTGTGATTGGCCAATGCTGCATGTCTGGTACTGCGCACGCTCTTTAGGGTACTACAATCACTTATGTATATGGTCACTTTCCCGTATTTTACTAAGGTCATGCTGTGTGCAGTGCGTGTGCTGTGTGATTGGCCAATGCTGCATGTCTGGTACTGCGCACGCTCTTTAGGGTACTACAATCACTTATGTATATGGTCACTTTCCCGTATTTTACTAAGGTCATGCTGTGTGCAGTGCGTGTGCTGTGTGATTGGCCAATGCTGCATGTCTGGTACTGCGCACGCTCTTTAGGGTACTACAATCACTTATGTATATGGTCACTTTCCCGTATTTTACTAAGGTCATGCTGTGTGCAGTGCGTGTGCTGTGTGATTGGCCAATGCTGCATGTCTGGTACTGCGCACGCTCTTTAGGGTACTACAATCACTTATGTATATGGTCACTTTCCCGTATTTTACTAAGGTCATGCTGTGTGCAGTGCGTGTGCTGTGTGATTGGCCAATGCTGCATGTCTGGTACTGCGCACGCTCTTTAGGGTACTACAATCACTTATGTATATGGTCACTTTCCCGTATTTTACTAAGGTCATGCTGTGTGCAGTGCGTGTGCTGTGTGATTGGCCAATGCTGCATGTCTGGTACTGCGCACGCTCTTTAGGGTACTACAATCACTTATGTATATGGTCACTTTCCCGTATTTTACTAAGGTCATGCTGTGTGCAGTGCGTGTGCTGTGTGATTGGCCAATGCTGCATGTCTGGTACTGCGCACGCTCTTTAGGGTACTACAATCACTTATGTATATGGTCACTTTCCCGTATTTTACTAAGGTCATGCTGTGTGCAGTGCGTGTGCTGTGTGATTGGCCAATGCTGCATGTCTGGTACTGCGCACGCTCTTTAGGGTACTACAATCACTTATGTATATGGTCACTTTCCCGTATTTTACTAAGGTCATGCTGTGTGCAGTGCGTGTGCTGTGTGATTGGCCAATGCTGCATGTCTGGTACTGCGCACGCTCTTTAGGGTACTACAATCACTTATGTATATGGTCACTTTCCCGTATTTTACTAAGGTCATGCTGTGTGCAGTGCGTGTGCTGTGTGATCGGCCAATGCTGCATGTCTGGTACTGCGCACGCTCTTTAGGGTACTACAATCACTTATGTATATGGTCACTTTCCCGTATTTTACTAAGGTCATGCTGTGTGCAGTGCGTGTGCTGTGTGATTGGCCAATGCTGCATGTCTGGTACTGCGCACGCTCTTTAGGGTACTACAATCACTTATGTATATGGTCACTTTCCCGTATTTTACTAAGGTCATGCTGTGTGCAGTGCGTGTGCTGTGTGATTGGCCAATGCTGCATGTCTGGTACTGCGCACGCTCTTTAGGGTACTACAATCACTTATGTATATGGTCACTTTCCCGTATTTTACTAAGGTCATGCTGTGTGCAGTGCGTGTGCTGTGTGATCGGCCAATGCTGCATGTCTGGTACTGCGCACGCTCTTTAGGGTACTACAATCACTTATGTATATGGTCACTTTCCCGTATTTTACTAAGGTCATGCTGTGTGCAGTGCGTGTGCTGTGTGATTGGCCAATGCTGCATGTCTGGTACTGCGCACGCTCTTTAGGGTACTACAATCACTTATGTATATGGTCACTTTCCCGTATTTTACTAAGGTCATGCTGTGTGCAGTGCGTGTGCTGTGTGATCGGCCAATGCTGCATGTCTGGTACTGCGCACGCTCTTTAGGGTACTACAATCACTTATGTATATGGTCACTTTCCCGTATTTTACTAAGGTCATGCTGTGTGCAGTGCGTGTGCTGTGTGATTGGCCAATGCTGCATGTCTGGTACTGCGCACGCTCTTTAGGGTACTACAATCACTTATGTATATGGTCACTTTCCCGTATTTTACTAAGGTCATGCTGTGTGCAGTGCGTGTGCTGTGTGATTGGCCAATGCTGCATGTCTGGTACTGCGCACGCTCTTTAGGGTACTACAATCACTTATGTATATGGTCACTTTCCCGTATTTTACTAAGGTCATGCTGTGTGCAGTGCGTGTGCTGTGTGATTGGCCAATGCTGCATGTCTGGTACTGCGCACGCTCTTTAGGGTACTACAATCACTTATGTATATGGTCACTTTCCCGTATTTTACTAAGGTCATGCTGTGTGCAGTGCGTGTGCTGTGTGATTGGCCAATGCTGCATGTCTGGTACTGCGCACGCTCTTTAGGGTACTACAATCACTTATGTATATGGTCACTTTCCCGTATTTTACTAAGGTCATGCTGTGTGCAGTGCGTGTGCTGTGTGATTGGCCAATGCTGCATGTCTGGTACTGCGCACGCTCTTTAGGGTACTACAATCACTTATGTATATGGTCACTTTCCCGTATTTTACTAAGGTCATGCTGTGTGCAGTGCGTGTGCTGTGTGATTGGCCAATGCTGCATGTCTGGTACTGCGCACGCTCTTTAGGGTACTACAATCACTTATGTATATGGTCACTTTCCCGTATTTTACTAAGGTCATGCTGTGTGCAGTGCGTGTGCTGTGTGATTGGCCAATGCTGCATGTCTGGTACTGCGCACGCTCTTTAGGGTACTACAATCACTTATGTATATGGTCACTTTCCCGTATTTTACTAAGGTCATGCTGTGTGCAGTGCGTGTGCTGTGTGATTGGCCAATGCTGCATGTCTGGTACTGCGCACGCTCTTTAGGGTACTACAATCACTTATGTATATGGTCACTTTCCCGTATTTTACTAAGGTCATGCTGTGTGCAGTGCGTGTGCTGTGTGATTGGCCAATGCTGCATGTCTGGTACTGCGCACGCTCTTTAGGGTACTACAATCACTTATGTATATGGTCACTTTCCCGTATTTTACTAAGGTCATGCTGTGTGCAGTGCGTGTGCTGTGTGATTGGCCAATGCTGCATGTCTGGTACTGCGCACGCTCTTTAGGGTACTACAATCACTTATGTATATGGTCACTTTCCCGTATTTTACTAAGGTCATGCTGTGTGCAGTGCGTGTGCTGTGTGATTGGCCAATGCTGCATGTCTGGTACTGCGCACGCTCTTTAGGGTACTACAATCACTTATGTATATGGTCACTTTCCCGTATTTTACTAAGGTCATGCTGTGTGCAGTGCGTGTGCTGTGTGATTGGCCAATGCTGCATGTCTGGTACTGCGCACGCTCTTTAGGGTACTACAATCACTTATGTATATGGTCACTTTCCCGTATTTTACTAAGGTCATGCTGTGTGCAGTGCGTGTGCTGTGTGATTGGCCAATGCTGCATGTCTGGTACTGCGCACGCTCTTTAGGGTACTACAATCACTTATGTATATGGTCACTTTCCCGTATTTTACTAAGGTCATGCTGTGTGCAGTGCGTGTGCTGTGTGATTGGCCAATGCTGCATGTCTGGTACTGCGCACGCTCTTTAGGGTACTACAATCACTTATGTATATGGTCACTTTCCCGTATTTTACTAAGGTCATGCTGTGTGCAGTGCGTGTGCTGTGTGATTGGCCAATGCTGCATGTCTGGTACTGCGCACGCTCTTTAGGGTACTACAATCACTTATGTATATGGTCACTTTCCCGTATTTTACTAAGGTCATGCTGTGTGCAGTGCGTGTGCTGTGTGATTGGCCAATGCTGCATGTCTGGTACTGCGCACGCTCTTTAGGGTACTACAATCACTTATGTATATGGTCACTTTCCCGTATTTTACTAAGGTCATGCTGTGTGCAGTGCGTGTGCTGTGTGATTGGCCAATGCTGCATGTCTGGTACTGCGCACGCTCTTTAGGGTACTACAATCACTTATGTATATGGTCACTTTCCCGTATTTTACTAAGGTCATGCTGTGTGCAGTGCGTGTGCTGTGTGATTGGCCAATGCTGCATGTCTGGTACTGCGCACGCTCTTTAGGGTACTACAATCACTTATGTATATGGTCACTTTCCCGTATTTTACTAAGGTCATGCTGTGTGCAGTGCGTGTGCTGTGTGATTGGCCAATGCTGCATGTCTGGTACTGCGCACGCTCTTTAGGGTACTACAATCACTTATGTATATGGTCACTTTCCCGTATTTTACTAAGGTCATGCTGTGTGCAGTGCGTGTGCTGTGTGATTGGCCAATGCTGCATGTCTGGTACTGCGCACGCTCTTTAGGGTACTACAATCACTTATGTATATGGTCACTTTCCCGTATTTTACTAAGGTCATGCTGTGTGCAGTGCGTGTGCTGTGTGATTGGCCAATGCTGCATGTCTGGTACTGCGCACGCTCTTTAGGGTACTACAATCACTTATGTATATGGTCACTTTCCCGTATTTTACTAAGGTCATGCTGTGTGCAGTGCGTGTGCTGTGTGATTGGCCAATGCTGCATGTCTGGTACTGCGCACGCTCTTTAGGGTACTACAATCACTTATGTATATGGTCACTTTCCCGTATTTTACTAAGGTCATGCTGTGTGCAGTGCGTGTGCTGTGTGATTGGCCAATGCTGCATGTCTGGTACTGCGCACGCTCTTTAGGGTACTACAATCACTTATGTATATGGTCACTTTCCCGTATTTTACTAAGGTCATGCTGTGTGCAGTGCGTGTGCTGTGTGATTGGCCAATGCTGCATGTCTGGTACTGCGCACGCTCTTTAGGGTACTACAATCACTTATGTATATGGTCACTTTCCCGTATTTTACTAAGGTCATGCTGTGTGCAGTGCGTGTGCTGTGTGATTGGCCAATGCTGCATGTCTGGTACTGCGCACGCTCTTTAGGGTACTACAATCACTTATGTATATGGTCACTTTCCCGTATTTTACTAAGGTCATGCTGTGTGCAGTGCGTGTGCTGTGTGATTGGCCAATGCTGCATGTCTGGTACTGCGCACGCTCTTTAGGGTACTACAATCACTTATGTATATGGTCACTTTCCCGTATTTTACTAAGGTCATGCTGTGTGCAGTGCGTGTGCTGTGTGATTGGCCAATGCTGCATGTCTGGTACTGCGCACGCTCTTTAGGGTACTACAATCACTTATGTATATGGTCACTTTCCCGTATTTTACTAAGGTCATGCTGTGTGCAGTGCGTGTGCTGTGTGATTGGCCAATGCTGCATGTCTGGTACTGCGCACGCTCTTTAGGGTACTACAATCACTTATGTATATGGTCACTTTCCCGTATTTTACTAAGGTCATGCTGTGTGCAGTGCGTGTGCTGTGTGATTGGCCAATGCTGCATGTCTGGTACTGCGCACGCTCTTTAGGGTACTACAATCACTTATGTATATGGTCACTTTCCCGTATTTTACTAAGGTCATGCTGTGTGCAGTGCGTGTGCTGTGTGATTGGCCAATGCTGCATGTCTGGTACTGCGCACGCTCTTTAGGGTACTACAATCACTTATGTATATGGTCACTTTCCCGTATTTTACTAAGGTCATGCTGTGTGCAGTGCGTGTGCTGTGTGATTGGCCAATGCTGCATGTCTGGTACTGCGCACGCTCTTTAGGGTACTACAATCACTTATGTATATGGTCACTTTCCCGTATTTTACTAAGGTCATGCTGTGTGCAGTGCGTGTGCTGTGTGATTGGCCAATGCTGCATGTCTGGTACTGCGCACGCTCTTTAGGGTACTACAATCACTTATGTATATGGTCACTTTCCCGTATTTTACTAAGGTCATGCTGTGTGCAGTGCGTGTGCTGTGTGATTGGCCAATGCTGCATGTCTGGTACTGCGCACGCTCTTTAGGGTACTACAATCACTTATGTATATGGTCACTTTCCCGTATTTTACTAAGGTCATGCTGTGTGCAGTGCGTGTGCTGTGTGATTGGCCAATGCTGCATGGTCTGGTACTGCGCACGCTCTTTAGGGTACTACAATCACTTATGATATGGTCACTTTCCCGTATTTTACTAAGGTCATGCTGTGTGCAGTGCGTGTGCTGTGTGATTGGCCAATGCTGCATGTCTGGTACTGCGCACGCTCTTTAGGGTACTACAATCACTTATGTATATGGTCACTTTCCCGTATTTTACTAAGGTCATGCTGTGTGCAGTGCGTGTGCTGTGTGATTGGCCAATGCTGCATGTCTGGTACTGCGCACGCTCTTTAGGGTACTACAATCACTTATGTATATGGTCACTTTCCCGTATTTTACTAAGGTCATGCTGTGTGCAGTGCGTGTGCTGTGTGATTGGCCAATGCTGCATGTCTGGTACTGCGCACGCTCTTTAGGGTACTACAATCACTTATGTATATGGTCACTTTCCCGTATTTTACTAAGGTCATGCTGTGTGCAGTGCGTGTGCTGTGTGATTGGCCAATGCTGCATGTCTGGTACTGCGCACGCTCTTTAGGGTACTACAATCACTTATGTATATGGTCACTTTCCCGTATTTTACTAAGGTCATGCTGTGTGCAGTGCGTGTGCTGTGTGATTGGCCAATGCTGCATGTCTGGTACTGCGCACGCTCTTTAGGGTACTACAATCACTTATGTATATGGTCACTTTCCCGTATTTTACTAAGGTCATGCTGTGTGCAGTGCGTGTGCTGTGTGATTGGCCAATGCTGCATGTCTGGTACTGCGCACGCTCTTTAGGGTACTACAATCACTTATGTATATGGTCACTTTCCCGTATTTTACTAAGGTCATGCTGTGTGCAGTGCGTGTGCTGTGTGATTGGCCAATGCTGCATGTCTGGTACTGCGCACGCTCTTTAGGGTACTACAATCACTTATGTATATGGTCACTTTCCCGTATTTTACTAAGGTCATGCTGTGTGCAGTGCGTGTGCTGTGTGATTGGCCAATGCTGCATGTCTGGTACTGCGCACGCTCTTTAGGGTACTACAATCACTTATGTATATGGTCACTTTCCCGTATTTTACTAAGGTCATGCTGTGTGCAGTGCGTGTGCTGTGTGATTGGCCAATGCTGCATGTCTGGTACTGCGCACGCTCTTTAGGGTACTACAATCACTTATGTATATGGTCACTTTCCCGTATTTTACTAAGGTCATGCTGTGTGCAGTGCGTGTGCTGTGTGATTGGCCAATGCTGCATGTCTGGTACTGCGCACGCTCTTTAGGGTACTACAATCACTTATGTATATGGTCACTTTCCCGTATTTTACTAAGGTCATGCTGTGTGCAGTGCGTGTGCTGTGTGATTGGCCAATGCTGCATGTCTGGTACTGCGCACGCTCTTTAGGGTACTACAATCACTTATGTATATGGTCACTTTCCCGTATTTTACTAAGGTCATGCTGTGTGCAGTGCGTGTGCTGTGTGATTGGCCAATGCTGCATGTCTGGTACTGCGCACGCTCTTTAGGGTACTACAATCACTTATGTATATGGTCACTTTCCCGTATTTTACTAAGGTCATGCTGTGTGCAGTGCGTGTGCTGTGTGATTGGCCAATGCTGCATGTCTGGTACTGCGCACGCTCTTTAGGGTACTACAATCACTTATGTATATGGTCACTTTCCCGTATTTTACTAAGGTCATGCTGTGTGCAGTGCGTGTGCTGTGTGATTGGCCAATGCTGCATGTCTGGTACTGCGCACGCTCTTTAGGGTACTACAATCACTTATGTATATGGTCACTTTCCCGTATTTTACTAAGGTCATGCTGTGTGCAGTGCGTGTGCTGTGTGATTGGCCAATGCTGCATGTCTGGTACTGCGCACGCTCTTTAGGGTACTACAATCACTTATGTATATGGTCACTTTCCCGTATTTTACTAAGGTCATGCTGTGTGCAGTGCGTGTGCTGTGTGATTGGCCAATGCTGCATGTCTGGTACTGCGCACGCTCTTTAGGGTACTACAATCACTTATGTATATGGTCACTTTCCCGTATTTTACTAAGGTCATGCTGTGTGCAGTGCGTGTGCTGTGTGATTGGCCAATGCTGCATGTCTGGTACTGCGCACGCTCTTTAGGGTACTACAATCACTTATGTATATGGTCACTTTCCCGTATTTTACTAAGGTCATGCTGTGTGCAGTGCGTGTGCTGTGTGATTGGCCAATGCTGCATGTCTGGTACTGCGCACGCTCTTTAGGGTACTACAATCACTTATGTATATGGTCACTTTCCCGTATTTTACTAAGGTCATGCTGTGTGCAGTGCGTGTGCTGTGTGATTGGCCAATGCTGCATGTCTGGTACTGCGCACGCTCTTTAGGGTACTACAATCACTTATGTATATGGTCACTTTCCCGTATTTTACTAAGGTCATGCTGTGTGCAGTGCGTGTGCTGTGTGATTGGCCAATGCTGCATGTCTGGTACTGCGCACGCTCTTTAGGGTACTACAATCACTTATGTATATGGTCACTTTCCCGTATTTTACTAAGGTCATGCTGGTGTGCAGTGCGTGTGCTGTGTGATTGGCCAATGCTGCATGTCTGGTACTGCGCACGCTCTTTAGGGTACTACAATCACTTATGTATATGGTCACTTTCCCGTATTTTACTAAGGTCATGCTGTGTGCAGTGCGTGTGCTGTGTGATTGGCCAATGCTGCATGTCTGGTACTGCGCACGCTCTTTAGGGTACTACAATCACTTATGTATATGGTCACTTTCCCGTATTTTACTAAGGTCATGCTGTGTGCAGTGCGTGTGCTGTGTGATTGGCCAATGCTGCATGTCTGGTACTGCGCACGCTCTTTAGGGTACTACAATCACTTATGTATATGGTCACTTTCCCGTATTTTACTAAGGTCATGCTGTGTGCAGTGCGTGTGCTGTGTGATTGGCCAATGCTGCATGTCTGGTACTGCGCACGCTCTTTAGGGTACTACAATCACTTATGTATATGGTCACTTTCCCGTATTTTACTAAGGTCATGCTGTGTGCAGTGCGTGTGCTGTGTGATTGGCCAATGCTGCATGTCTGGTACTGCGCACGCTCTTTAGGGTACTACAATCACTTATGTATATGGTCACTTTCCCGTATTTTACTAAGGTCATGCTGTGTGCAGTGCGTGTGCTGTGTGATTGGCCAATGCTGCATGTCTGGTACTGCGCACGCTCTTTAGGGTACTACAATCACTTATGTATATGGTCACTTTCCCGTATTTTACTAAGGTCATGCTGTGTGCAGTGCGTGTGCTGTGTGATTGGCCAATGCTGCATGTCTGGTACTGCGCACGCTCTTTAGGGTACTACAATCACTTATGTATATGGTCACTTTCCCGTATTTTACTAAGGTCATGCTGTGTGCAGTGCGTGTGCTGTGTGATTGGCCAATGCTGCATGTCTGGTACTGCGCACGCTCTTTAGGGTACTACAATGCTGCATGTCTGTGTTGGGAGGTTCTTTAGGGTACTACAAATCACTTATGTATATGGTCACTTTCCCGTATTTTACTAAGGTCATGCTGTGTGCAGTGCGTGTGCTGTGTGATTGGCCAATGCTGCATGTCTGGTACTGCGCACGCTCTTTAGGGTACTACAATCACTTATGTATATGGTCACTTTCCCGTATTTTACTAAGGTCATGCTGTGTGCAGTGCGTGTGCTGTGTGATTGGCCAATGCTGCATGTCTGGTACTGCGCACGCTCTTTAGGGTACTACAATCACTTATGTATATGGTCACTTTCCCGTATTTTACTAAGGTCATGCTGTGTGCAGTGCGTGTGCTGTGTGATTGGCCAATGCTGCATGTCTGGTACTGCGCACGCTCTTTAGGGTACTACAATCACTTATGTATATGGTCACTTTCCCGTATTTTACTAAGGTCATGCTGTGTGCAGTGCGTGTGCTGTGTGATTGGCCAATGCTGCATGTCTGGTACTGCGCACGCTCTTTAGGGTACTACAATCACTTATGTATATGGTCACTTTCCCGTATTTTACTAAGGTCATGCTGTGTGCAGTGCGTGTGCTGTGTGATTGGCCAATGCTGCATGTCTGGTACTGCGCACGCTCTTTAGGGTACTACAATCACTTATGTATATGGTCACTTTCCCGTATTTTACTAAGGTCATGCTGTGTGCAGTGCGTGTGCTGTGTGATTGGCCAATGCTGCATGTCTGGTACTGCGCACGCTCTTTAGGGTACTACAATCACTTATGTATATGGTCACTTTCCCGTATTTTACTAAGGTCATGCTGTGTGCAGTGCGTGTGCTGTGTGATTGGCCAATGCTGCATGTCTGGTACTGCGCACGCTCTTTAGGGTACTACAATCACTTATGTATATGGTCACTTTCCCGTATTTTACTAAGGTCATGCTGTGTGCAGTGCGTGTGCTGTGTGATTGGCCAATGCTGCATGTCTGGTACTGCGCACGCTCTTTAGGGTACTACAATCACTTATGTATATGGTCACTTTCCCGTATTTTACTAAGGTCATGCTGTGTGCAGTGCGTGTGCTGTGTGATTGGCCAATGCTGCATGTCTGGTACTGCGCACGCTCTTTAGGGTACTACAATCACTTATGTATATGGTCACTTTCCCGTATTTTACTAAGGTCATGCTGTGTGCAGTGCGTGTGCTGTGTGATTGGCCAATGCTGCATGTCTGGTACTGCGCACGCTCTTTAGGGTACTACAATCACTTATGTATATGGTCACTTTCCCGTATTTTACTAAGGTCATGCTGTGTGCAGTGCGTGTGCTGTGTGATTGGCCAATGCTGCATGTCTGGTACTGCGCACGCTCTTTAGGGTACTACAATCACTTATGTATATGGTCACTTTCCGTATTTTACTAAGGTCATGCTGTGTGCAGTGCGTGTGCTGTGTGATTGGCCAATGCTGCATGTCTGGTACTGCGCACGCTCTTTAGGGTACTACAATCACTTATGTATATGGTCACTTTCCCGTATTTTACTAAGGTCATGCTGTGTGCAGTGCGTGTGCTGTGTGATTGGCCAATGCTGCATGTCTGGTACTGCGCACGCTCTTTAGGGTACTACAATCACTTATGTATATGGTCACTTTCCCGTATTTTACTAAGGTCATGCTGTGTGCAGTGCGTGTGCTGTGTGATTGGCCAATGCTGCATGTCTGGTACTGCGCACGCTCTTTAGGGTACTACAATCACTTATGTATATGGTCACTTTCCCGTATTTTACTAAGGTCATGCTGTGTGCAGTGCGTGTGCTGTGTGATTGGCCAATGCTGCATGTCTGGTACTGCGCACGCTCTTTAGGGTACTACAATCACTTATGTATATGGTCACTTTCCCGTATTTTACTAAGGTCATGCTGTGTGCAGTGCGTGTGCTGTGTGATTGGCCAATGCTGCATGTCTGGTACTGCGCACGCTCTTTAGGGTACTACAATCACTTATGTATATGGTCACTTTCCCGTATTTTACTAAGGTCATGCTGTGTGCAGTGCGTGTGCTGTGTGATTGGCCAATGCTGCATGTCTGGTACTGCGCACGCTCTTTAGGGTACTACAATCACTTATGTATATGGTCACTTTCCCGTATTTTACTAAGGTCATGCTGTGTGCAGTGCGTGTGCTGTGTGATTGGCCAATGCTGCATGTCTGGTACTGCGCACGCTCTTTAGGGTACTACAATCACTTATGTATATGGTCACTTTCCCGTATTTTACTAAGGTCATGCTGTGTGCAGTGCGTGTGCTGTGTGATTGGCCAATGCTGCATGTCTGGTACTGCGCACGCTCTTTAGGGTACTACAATCACTTATGTATATGGTCACTTTCCCGTATTTTACTAAGGTCATGCTGTGTGCAGTGCGTGTGCTGTGTGATTGGCCAATGCTGCATGTCTGGTACTGCGCACGCTCTTTAGGGTACTACAATCACTTATGTATATGGTCACTTTCCCGTATTTTACTAAGGTCATGCTGTGTGCAGTGCGTGTGCTGTGTGATTGGCCAATGCTGCATGTCTGGTACTGCGCACGCTCTTTAGGGTACTACAATCACTTATGTATATGGTCACTTTCCCGTATTTTACTAAGGTCATGCTGTGTGCAGTGCGTGTGCTGTGTGATTGGCCAATGCTGCATGTCTGGTACTGCGCACGCTCTTTAGGGTACTACAATCACTTATGTATATGGTCACTTTCCCGTATTTTACTAAGGTCATGCTGTGTGCAGTGCGTGTGCTGTGTGATTGGCCAATGCTGCATGTCTGGTACTGCGCACGCTCTTTAGGGTACTACAATCACTTATGTATATGGTCACTTTCCCGTATTTTACTAAGGTCATGCTGTGTGCAGTGCGTGTGCTGTGTGATTGGCCAATGCTGCATGTCTGGTACTGCGCACGCTCTTTAGGGTACTACAATCACTTATGTATATGGTCACTTTCCCGTATTTTACTAAGGTCATGCTGTGTGCAGTGCGTGTGCTGTGTGATTGGCCAATGCTGCATGTCTGGTACTGCGCACGCTCTTAGGGTACTACAATCACTTATGTATATGGTCACTTTCCCGTATTTTACTAAGGTCATGCTGTGTGCAGTGCGTGTGCTGTGTGATTGGCCAATGCTGCATGTCTGGTACTGCGCACGCTCTTTAGGGTACTACAATCACTTATGTATATGGTCACTTTCCCGTATTTTACTAAGGTCATGCTGTGTGCAGTGCGTGTGCTGTGTGATTGGCCAATGCTGCATGTCTGGTACTGCGCACGCTCTTTAGGGTACTACAATCACTTATGTATATGGTCACTTTCCCGTATTTTACTAAGGTCATGCTGTGTGCAGTGCGTGTGCTGTGTGATTGGCCAATGCTGCATGTCTGGTACTGCGCACGCTCTTTAGGGTACTACAATCACTTATGTATATGGTCACTTTCCCGTATTTTACTAAGGTCATGCTGTGTGCAGTGCGTGTGCTGTGTGATTGGCCAATGCTGCATGTCTGGTACTGCGCACGCTCTTTAGGGTACTACAATCACTTATGTATATGGTCACTTTCCCGTATTTTACTAAATTTGGCAGTGCGTGTGCTGTGTGATTGGCCAATGCTGCATGTCTGGTACTGCGCACGCTCTTTAGGGTACTACAATCACTTATGTATATGGTCACTTTCCCGTATTTTACTAAGGTCATGCTGTGTGCAGTGCGTGTGCTGTGTGATTGGCCAATGCTGCATGTCTGGTACTGCGCACGCTCTTTAGGGTACTACAATCACTTATGTATATGGTCACTTTCCCGTATTTTACTAAGGTCATGCTGTGTGCAGTGCGTGTGCTGTGTGATTGGCCAATGCTGCATGTCTGGTACTGCGCACGCTCTTTAGGGTACTACAATCACTTATGTATATGGTCACTTTCCCGTATTTTACTAAGGTCATGCTGTGTGCAGTGCGTGTGCTGTGTGATTGGCCAATGCTGCATGTCTGGTACTGCGCACGCTCTTTAGGGTACTACAATCACTTATGTATATGGTCACTTTCCCGTATTTTACTAAGGTCATGCTGTGTGCAGTGCGTGTGCTGTGTGATTGGCCAATGCTGCATGTCTGGTACTGCGCACGCTCTTTAGGGTACTACAATCACTTATGTAATATGGTCACTTTTCCCCGTATTTTTACTAAGGGTCATGCTGTGTG